>NC_137783.1:26045322-27245322 GCF_963455305.1 Plecotus auritus | reverse complement strand
GATATAAAAAACAAGTAACTTTCATATGTTTTTGGTGTTTTCTAGAGACTTCTAAGTATTGCTAAGTTATAGGATGACTGTTTATTGGTGAAGATCACCTTAATAGAAGATCACCTAACCAGGCACTTGGCAAAGCAATAAAAATAACAGAGCCAAATTCATCCAAAAACTGTAGCTTTCAATTCTCAGTAATCAGTAGACTGGACAGCCTTTAATATAGTTTAGGCCAGGTGTTGGCAAACTTTTCCTGTAAAGGGCCAGATAGTGAATATTTTCAGCTTTGCAAGTCACATGGTCACAATGGACACTGCTCAGGTCTGCCATTGTAGCATGAGAGCAGACATAGACAATACAAAACAAATGGGGGTGGTTATCTATAATAATAAAAGCATAATATGCTAACTAGACCTGACGTCCTTCCTGACGAAGCCCGGGCTGCGAGGGAAGCCTGGGTCCCCGGTGCCTGCTGGCGGCTAGAGGGATGCCTGGGTCCTGGATGCCAGAGGGAAGCTGGTGCGGGCAGCTGGGGGAAGGAAGGTCTACTCTTGAATGAATTTCGGGCATCGGGCCTCTGGTGTTGTGTGTGTGTGTTTTTTAAAATACATTTTATTAATTTTTTACAGAGAGAAAGAGAGAGGGATAGAGAGTTAGAAACATAGATGAGAGAGAAACTTCGATCAGCTGCCTCCTGCACACTCCCTATGCCTGCAATCAAGGTACATGCCCTTGACCAGAATCGAACCTGGGACCCTTGAGTCTGCAGGCCAACACTCTATCCACTGAGCCAAACCAGTTAGGGCAAGGCCTCTAGTGTTTTGATAAAAGTTTATTTACAAAATGTAGGTGGTGAGTCAGATTTAGCCTACAGTTATACTTTGTCAACCTCTGCATTAAGCTATATTTTTTGCCTCATGTGTGAGTGAAAGAGGTTTGTTTAAGTTAATGTCAGTCACAAGACAATAGGTTC
Source organism: Plecotus auritus (assembly GCF_963455305.1). Lineage (NCBI taxonomy): Eukaryota > Metazoa > Chordata > Mammalia > Chiroptera > Vespertilionidae > Plecotus > Plecotus auritus. Next base: position 27,244,355 of record NC_137783.1, on the reverse strand, counting down.
TTGGTAAAGAGAAAAAAACAGAAGGAAAAAGGCAGATCATAGCATTGTAGTGATGCTAAAGCCCATAGGAAGGTCCATCTCTTCAGAGATCCTGAAGGAAACTATATGAATCTTGCCTGAACTAGAGAGAAAGGAGGTGACTCCATTTATTTCAGGAATTCTTTCTTCTCATTAGCAAGTAATGAAGTAAACCAAAAGGTCTGAGAAAAGCTTTCTTCAAATGTGGAGCCCCAATATGTAAAACAAACTAATCCACTGACACTCTGATTAAAGCTGAAATGAGGGAGTCTCACTTCACAAGACTGACCCCACATCTCTCCTCAAGAAATGCCCACATCTCTTCCCAAGAGATCAAAACTTCAAGGTAGGTTGAAAGCCTTTATGGTAGACAAATATAAAGGTTCTTAACCAAAATAATGTATATGCATATATCAGTGTTCGGCAAACTCATTAGTCAACAGAGCCAAATATCAACAGTACAACGATTGAAATTTCTTTTAAGAGCCAAATTTTTTTAAACTTAAACTATACAGGTAGGTACATTGTTATTAACTTAATTAGGGTACTCCTAATCTGGCCTTTGCTAAAAACTCAAGGGGCCAAAGAGCCGCATGTGGCTCGTGAGCCGCAGTTTGCCGACCACTGCCATATATACACAACACAGACAATAGTGTGGTGAAGGCCTGAGTGGGAGACAGGTGTAGACTACAAGGGGTAAATGGGGGGTGGGGGGGAAAGGGGACATCTGTAATTCAACAATAAAGATACATTTAAAAAATAAAACTAAAAAAAAATTTTTTAAAAACGTTCTTTATAATTCTGACATTCTATGATTGTGTGATTTAATTTATCTTTGTTCCTGCTCTTCAGGTATATTTACATGACACCATCATTACTTCCATTTTAAGATGTCATTATCTATTGAGGATCTTCAAAGTAAATGTATGTCAGTTGCTAGATTTCTGAAAGAATAAAACAATTGGTTTAATTTAACATAGTGTTGTTTCTCTCTGTACAACAAATTGATTGCTTGTATTTGTTCACTTGTTTAACAATTTACCTTAAAACTTTAAATGACAATCCAATAGGCCTTGTCTTTATGTCTGTGTGAACTAAAATTCAGATTTGATCTGGTTTGCATCTTGTCTTCATCTACTCAGGCTGCCATAACAAAATAGCATAGATTGGGCAGCCTAAACAAGAGAAATATGTTTTCTCACAGTTCTGGAGGCTAGAAATCCAAGAGAGAGAGAGAGAGAGAGAGAGAGAGAGAGAGAGAGAGAGAGAGAGAGAGAGAGAGACAGAGAGGAGGGGGAAACCTCTTTAATGATTCTTCTTATAAGTGCACTAATCCCATCATGTGGGGTTCACCTTAATGACCTCATCTAAATTTAATCATCTACCAAAGGCCCTATCTCCTAATATCATCGCATTGGGGGTTAAGGCTTCAATATATTAATTTGGGAGGACACAATTTTCTCCACAGCAGAGATCATAAGTTATAAAGGGAAGGACCTCAGGAAAAAAATAACAAAAACCAGAGATAATTTCTAACAAGGTGTTGAAAAAAGCAATGTTTGCTTTCCAAGATATCTTTAGAAACCAACAAACAAAATTTATCTTTTGCTTATCTCTATCTAGTTTACCTCATGTTGAAAATAACAGATGTCAAAATCGATTTAACTTTTTTATCAAAGTTCTTTCTAGTCAGTGTTTTATCATGAACTCTTTTTAGGTAACAGTGTTTGGGGGGCTAAAACAAAAATTAGATGAAAACATTGCTGCTGTGATTAGAATAGATACATTAATAGGAAGTATTCTATTTTTTTTTCTTTTGATTGATTAAATGTCAGAAGAACTGGTAAAGCATTTTTTCTCCAAACACTACAGATTTGAGTTCTGGCTCTAATGGTCTGCTTCAAGCAAAATATCTTGATTATTAAGATGTTCACAGAAGTTGCCCTTCTACAGTCACTGGAAATTGAGTTACTTCTGTGTGATTGGCAACCAGACTGACTGCAGGTTTTACATGAAGGAAACGCTGCCCGGGTAGTAATTGAGCTTAGGTTTTCATCAGAGGTGGAAACGGTCCTGCTGATGAGTTTTCATCTTTGGCAAACGCCTGCTGCAGTTTCTAGCATAAAGCTGGGTACCAAAGAAGCAATCCGTGTGTGTTCTAGTTGTTTTATTGCCAGGAGGCATCCTTCGATCTGAGATTTAGGACCACTTGGGAAGATAATACACACAAATATTGAAGGGGTTGTTACAGCAGTTATCTTTGGGGAACAAAATAAGTTTGCTCCTCCAAGGAGAGTTCTACCTATTTTCAGAAAGAAATGTCAGGCCATTTTTAAGCACATTTTATCACACAGAGCTGTGATACTTTATGCAGTCGTTCCTTTTATTTTTCACTTCTTTCATACCAACAATAAAGAAATGTACTTCTTTTTTTCTCTTTTGTAACTTCACAATACATAATGCATAGCCACGGCAATTATTCCGAGAGGTAGCATGGGCTTGCATTTATACCATTTTGTCACCCTCTGGAGGACACCATGTTTCCTATCAGTGCTACTGAACTTGATGCCATTATGTGTAATTTCTTCCAGATGAGCTGTAGCACTTAACTTCCTACCAGTACTTCAAAATACTGAGTTATGTTTAAAGCAAACCCAGCTTCTATAGAGTGATTTCCTAGAGCACAGAATTCAAGTCCAATTAAACACATCGCTTCCCCTTCAAGATGTTCTTTGTGACCAAATTGTTCTTTAAGCGGTAGGCAGGTATAAAATGAAGCCTGGAAATAATTTTTAGGTTTTGGTTGGACATTAATAAAGACAGCAGCTTACTGAAGCATAGTGATAGTCATGAATGAACTAAAAATAATTTGTAGAATAATGATGTTTTAAAGCCGCAATTTAGGTCTTTTGTCTCGCTCTGCTTCATTGCATTCTCACAATCCTTTTTAGGTTTTTCCTCCTATACTGAACACAGAAATATAAAAGAGACATTTTGGAATTAAGTGCCACAATTTACCAAGTGCCTACTGTGTACCAATGTCTTGAACAAGTTATAAGGCCTATTTCTAAGCCTCACAACCCGAAGAAAAAGGTATTACAGATATGCAATCCCTTATCCAAAATCCTTATAGCTGTGTATATTCCAAAATTCAGAATTGTTTTGATTTTAAGAGAAAATAAGGTGCATATATCACATGTTCTTAATGACCGGAGGTTTGGTACAGCATTTTAGAGGCAAATAAGATAATATTTGCATGAAATATATAAGTAATCATATTAAGAGGGATTAAAAATAACACACTAAAGTTGGTTCATCAGAAGTCATCAATAAGCTTGCCATTCATTTAAAAATGTATTTGTTCAGAGGTTTTTAGATATTGTACTTGTGAATTAGCTATAATAGATGTTTAGGCAAGTTATTTAAAACAGGTTAAACGACTTCCTCTGAGTTATACAGCTAGAATACAATTAGGTTGGGATTTGAACCCAGAACTGTGCCTCTAACATCTATGTTCTAATAGATGAAGAAAATAAGACAAACCAAAAATTATCTTGAGATATTATCTTGGGGAAGGGAAACCAGAATACAATAGAGGTCAGGCAGGAAAAGGAACATGACAGATTTTTTTTTTAAAAGGATAGTAAGTTGGGTAAAGAAAATAATAATCATAACATGAGTTGCCCAAAGGTAGGCAGAGAGACAATGAAAACAGTCATCAGAAAGAGAAAGGTGAGGGACTGAACAGAAAGAGGAAAATAGTGTGCCAACGGTCCATGTGTTTGTGCAGAAAAGATAGGACAGGGTAGGTTCTGTACAGACTGTAGAATGAGGCTAATGGGATGACATAAACCTGCTAATTACACCAAAATTATCTCTAATTACAATAGCTTCTGGCTACTTATTAACATATATTTAAACAATGCCTACTATGTGCCAAACACTAGAGATATATCTATATAAAGGTGGGTAGGTCTTTGTACTCCTGGACACAATACTTATTAGCTGTGTGAACTTAGCAAAGTTACTTAACCATCCTAGGCTACATCTGTAAAATAAGGATAATTGTAAATAACCAGTTCATTTGTCAAATAAGGATAATTTACAATCTAGCTCCATAGATTTTAAATAGTGAAAATTAAATGATATAGTACACATAAAGAACTGAACATAGTGTCTAGCATAAAGCAAGTGATATATTATTAACCAACATTATTATAGGAATTTTATCCTTTGAGACAGTTGGTTGCTTCAGCCAAAGGAAAACTGTCCACTTTCTGGGAGTGTTTGCAGATAGCAAATCAGAGTACAAAGTACCAACTTCTGGTCAAATATAATTGCTATTCAATTGGCATTCCTGGGGAGTTTGCTCTATTTTCAGTTCCAACCCCACTTTTGTGCTATCCTGAATGAGTCATTTCATAGCATCTGCTTCCCCCTCTGTGAATTCCCTTCTGCTCTTTAACTCAAGGGTATTGGAGAAAGCTTTGGGGATAAGTGAAGGAGAAATTATTGCTCCAACTAATATGCTACTCCAAAACATTGGATTTTAGAGAACTCTCTTGACCTTGTTGTTTGGAAGACAAGGTATAGTCTTCCAAACAACACCTTGTAAGAAAGAAAGCTCCTCTTGTATGCTTATACCCGAATTACTGGAATCTGAAATTTGGGTGAGCATGGTGCAGGCAGAGGAAGTCTGAATACACATTGCTTTTCTCAATCCTGCAGTGGTAATCCCATTCAAAAGTGTGGTGCTCATTTGAATACAACTGTTATTTTCTCCCCAGTTAGAAAACTGAGAACTTCTATGAGAATTTCTCTATTTCAGCTGCTTTTAGAGTACAGATTGATAATCCAAACGACAGTCATTTGTTTCTGGCTACTGTCAGCTGCTCTCGGAACATCCATATGTTTTGTGGGCAATTACCTTCACTTAAAATCATCTGTGGTGCTAGAAGATGGGGTCCTGCAAGAAAAAAAAGAGTCAAGACCTAGGGTATATCTAATGCCTTGGGTGCACAATTGGGCAAGCAGCAGCTGGAAGATGATTAACAGAAAGTACAGTGTTTTATTACATTTGCTGTGAATAAAATGTGGACAATCTATGTTTAAACCTCAAGTAGAAAGCTGCCATCTTGAATACAAGAACTATGTATGGAAAAGCTTGGATTATATGACTATGGTAATCTATTATCTATGGGATACCGTTCCTAAAATTTTAAGGCAGTAGCCAAGGGTCATAAACCTTTTGTCTGGGATGGAAAACTGAAGTCATGAGATAGTAGCTTAGTGAATAGACCTAATACCCCTCCTCCAAACACAGGCACTCTCAGTCTGAAGTTTCTCATCCTCCAGTCACACCCCAGTCACACTCAACCACATCTCCAACCCTGCTGTGAATTCTTTTTCAGTCTTTGTACATCTTGCTCCCTTTGCCTAGAATTCTTTACCATGCGCCCTTTCCCTAATCTCCTGGTTAACTCATACTTCATGTTTCATATTGTCACTCTGTCTAGGAAATCTTCCCTAACCTCCTAGGTCTTGGTTCTATGCCCCTCCCTTGTGCTCACGTAGCACCTCTCCCTCTGATTTGGTAAAATTTTCTCTCCCCATCTGTCTCTTCCACTTGACAACAAGCAAATTGAAGGCAAAGGCTTTGTCATATTCACAGTTGAATCCTCTAAGCCTAGCACAGTGCTAGTCACATAGTATACACTTAGAAAATATATGTGGAATGGTGACTGAATGAATGAAGCTACTTGTATGAAACTAATCAAAGGACTACTGATCTTCTATTTCATTGCACCATTGTCTCTAGAAACACCACAACAAAAACTTATAAACGAATGCCTCAGAGACATTTACAGTCATCAGGATTTATGGCTGTAAAGTCTGGCATCTCTAGATCATTATGAGGTTCTATTTCTAGTTCAGAGTATAAGTAAAATTATGGTTATAACCTCAGTGACAGAAAAACATGCATTGGCAACCCATTAGTAGTTTTGTTGACGTGAATGAATAGAGTGAGAAATGGAAATCTCATTAAACTTGAAAGTATTTTTAGTTGGAGAACATTGGCATTAGACTGTCAGGAAACCAAATGGAAGGGAATTATGATACACAGTAAATATGTTAGTGAAAATGGTCAAGTGGGATCATGATTCAAAGAATTGCCTACTATTTCTACCAAATCACAGTCTGGTTGCCCGGCAACCACTCCATATGGGAATTTCACAGCATGATGACATACTAGAGCCCAATCTAAGAAGTGAACTGACAATCTAAAATCATTAAGTCCTGCAGTCTGACTTGCATTAGTTCATCACCTTATTAAATTGTGAATGAGCCTCATCCTTTGCCTACACAAAAGTTGAGGTCTATCAAAAGGGCATACAAATACTGCGGGTTCCTTGAGATACCATGGACATCTTTAGGATAGCTGAATTCATTATACATACAGATTTGATTACCTGTGCTGTCCCAGACTCTTTCCATTGCACTCGTTACTAGTGATGAAAGGTGATTATCTAGTACAGCCTAGGATAAAGATAAAGAAGACATATATTTTTTGTGCCATTTTCCTTCTGATCTGTTACTGTTACCATGCACTCACCAAAAGAAGAAAAACAGCAAACTGTTAAGCTAATGCTTTTAACATTTGTATTAATCAATAGGAGAAAAGAACACTGTAGTAAGAAATAGGACATCAATTAATCTATATACAAAATGAACAAACAAGTGAATAAGTGAATAAAATAAACATCTGTTAAGGATTCCATACCATTCTTATATGTTATATGTGCCAAACATTCTTATATGTACTTGGGCTAATACACTGGTTACTTGTATGACAACTTTATGAGGATATTAATATCACCTTCATTTGTTAGGTAAGGAAACTATAGTATAGAAAGTTTAAATAACTTGATACAGGTCAAATATCTGGTGTCAGAACCTGCATTCAAATCAGACTGACTGCCTCCTAAGACCATACTCTGAATCACTAAACAATACTGTCTCTCAAGAAGAAATGAAAGAGCCAATCTATATATACATAAAAGCCTAAGCAACCATCTGACCATTCCACCATTTGACTGTTCGACCGGTAGCTATGATGCACACTGACCACCAGGAGGCAGATGCTCAATGCACTGGCATGGAAACATGGAAGAGACTGATGAATCTCACAAGGAAGGTAGTAGGGAGGAGAGTGGGAAGAGATTAACCAAAGATCTTATATGCATACTAGAGGCCCAGTGCACAGATTCGTGCACTGGTGGAGTCCCTTGGCCTGGCCTGTAGGGATCGGGCTGATACCGGCAGTCCAACATCCCCCGAGGGGTCCTGGATTATGAGAGGGTGAAGGCCAGGCCGAGGGACCCCACCAGTGCACAGATCGTACACCAGGCCTCTGGTAAATATATAAAAATGCTTGTATCTCTATTAATCAAAGAATTACAAACCAAATAAGACAAACAGCAACCTATTATTCACCAATTCAGCTATTATTTAACAATGATAAAATTCAATGTAGACAGTTTTGTATAGCCTTTACTGTGTAGAGTTGCTACTTTGTTTTTTTGTTTAGTTTTTATCACAGTGGAATGACAAAAAGTTGGGAGTGTAATAGGGATTGCCCATATTAATCACTTACATGCATACTTTCAGTGAATAATGGGCAGTTTTTTATAACTATTTTCTTATAGCATATGTTGTTTGTTCTGCTTATATTTATTAAAATGTAATTTTATGTCCACTTAATCTATTTTAAAAATTGGGCTTGTAAGAAATACAATGTAGATGAGGTTAAAGTGAATCTTATACTTCCAGAAATTGCTGGTGAAAATATTAATTAATATAAGCTTTCTAGAATAAAACTAGGCATTATGCATTAGGAGCCTTTCAAAAGCTTATATGTTTTGACCAATTCCAAGAAATCTATCCTAAAAAAATAATCAGAATTGTAGGCAATCACAAACATCAAAAATATTTGCTAAGACATCCTTTAGAAATGTTAAAAATTAAAGTGACCTAATGTCCAAAATTAGGGAACTTTTACGTAGCTATTAAAGGATATGTAAAGAACCAACTATGGCATAGAACAATTAAATAGAACAAAGTGAAACTAGCAGAATATAAATCTGTGTGTATTGAATGATCCCAATATTACTTACTCCCACAAACACTCTCAGGCACAACTACTTTCCAGACAGAGAGGGAAGGAAAGGGAGAAAAATAAGGCTTCTCTGAAATATACAAAAGATTAGCAGTACTTATTTTTGGATGATAAATAATAGTTTATTTTTTATTTCATCTTATTTCTAAAATTTTTCATGAGTCTTTATTCTTCCTAATGCAAAACTATTAAAAAAAAAATAACTAAAACCTGTGCTGTGCCCTAATATTTCTCTTTGAGCTCGAATTAGGTGACCAGAAAGCTATTCTAGTGATGAATTATGCTCAATTGTTAATATTCTCCAGTGGCTCAATGTTTACCACTCCCATTTACCGTTTTAATCTAAATAAATGTCTTCAGTGCCTTAAAACAAGGAATATGAAATTTTCAGTTAAAAAAAATCCTTAGAGCAACACAATGCTTTATAGTTTACAAAGTCCTTTTCCAGAGTCTACAGGCTAGTTTGACCCTGAAACAACCTTTGAGTGGGCAAGTCCTAATATTAAAACTTAAGAAAAGGAACAGACTTCATTGTTAGATGAATGGAGGCAGCATGACATCTGACCTCACCTTCTCTACACCCAGCACTGAACTAAGCAGATGAGAAGTTCTACCTGGACAAGTTCATGTGGTTGGTCAGTAGTGGGGTCAAGGCCCAGACCTAGAACCAAGTTCCATGTTTTCCATTAAACTACCAGGATAATAATATGGTCATGTGAGGGACAGGCAGATGTCAAAAAGCATCATGTGAGGGACAGGCAGATGTCAAAAAGCATCATGGAGCATATAGGCTTCTGAGTAGACTAAACCTGGAGCTAAATCCACAGCCGTGTGTTTGCTACATGATCTTTGCAAGTCACTTAACTTTTCTAAGCCTTAGTCTTTTCATCTTTAAACAAAGAGTAGTAAAGCCCCATTTGTAAGGCTGCTATGAAGATTAAATAGGACAAGATATGCAACATCTGCTTGGTACCACATGACTTTGGACAGCTATTGCTCTCTCCTACGACCCTCCCACCCCACCCCATTGATATACACGTACAGACTTGGTTTAAGTCTCGCCAGCTTCCTTTGGAAAACACTGAGTTAAGCGTCATCCTGCAAAAAAAAGTAATATAGAACACAATGGGTTTAAATCTTTAAAATGCCCACATTCCTAGGTATTTTCTTATAACTCTGTGTATTTGCTTAAAAGCATGTTCAAGCTAATATAAACCATCAAAGCTCTTCTGATGCTAAAAATAACAAGCTACTTAGATAATGCACATTAAGTCATATATCCACTTTAGAGAATATTAATTAAGTAAAATGCAATTTTTGACTGCATTTGACCAGGGCCTTCATTTCTATTATTTTCTTTTTAAACATGGAAAATCTGGATTGAAGATATGCAATGGGAAAATGCACATACATTTTATCTTGCCACTCAGAGGGCTTTGTACTAAGCCTAAAAGCTTTTGGCTAAAGTGCAAAAGCACCAGAGACCCATTTTGAATAGCAAGAGAAATTGAAAGGATTTCAACTCATCTGCAGTTCCAGTGGCTGGCAGGAGGTGCCAGTTTTAAATTGATTTTTCAAATGTATATAAGTCATCAAGCTTGCAGATTTTAACCTTTCCAACAGAGTATTAACAAACCTTGTTAAAGAACGAGACTTTTGAAAACATTTTGAAATGGGAGTCTGGAGGCACTGATAGGAATTCTAAGAAAATGTTTCTAATAGTTCCCCAATGAATTATAAGACCAAGTCTTCACTGCTTGTATGAATATAGGAGAGAGGACAATGGATGCCTCATTTGAACAGCCCCTGCCACAAAATTCTGGCCAGCAAATTTCAAAATTGGGCATTTTGGATATCTCTTTTTTGCCCATATCTGCTAGCCCTTGTAGTGAAAATTTTTGAATAAAATATCCAATAACTGCAAGGAGAGGCAAGGGAGTCATCCATACCTCAAAGAAACCAATGTGTTTTTTTTGTTTGTTTTAAAATATATATTTTATTGATTTTTTACAGAAAGGAAGGGAGAGGGAGAGAGAGTTAGAAACATCGATGAGAGAGAAACATGGATCAGCTGCCTCCTGCACACCTCCTACTGGGGATGTGCCCGCAACCAAGGTACATGCCCTTGGCTGGAATCAAACCCGGGCCCTTTCAGTCCGCAGGCCGATGCTCTATCCACTGAGCCAAACCGGTTAGGGTGAAACCAATGTTTTAAATGTCAGATGGACACTCTACCTCTCAGGGTACCACTAGGTAGCATGGCTGGGCGAATGAAGCCTTTTGGTGTCCCTACCATTGGCCATACAAAGCAAAAAGATTTTAAATTATACGATTAAATGTGATGAGATCCCACAAAGCTTTCAGTTGATCCATCATGATTGTTTTTCCTTTCATTGAGATATCTAATATTAAATTATGAAAAGATACTGTTTCTCATTCATTTTGAGGTTGCCCTTGCTTTGCTGGTTCCCTGAATAGAAACTTTGTCTACAAGTTAGGTCTTTAAGCACTGAATAAGACAATTATTTTTCCAAAAATCCAGTGGTGCTAAACCATTTGTGTTTTAGATTTAAAAAAATATATAATTTATAAACAATTAATTGGAGTTGTTTTGCTCTTCTATAATTTTTGTTCACATCTCAGAGCCCTGAATAGTATTACTGTAAGATTACATTAAATATTTTAAGCATGGTTTTTATAATCAAGTTTGTGAGACCATAAATAACAACAACTAAATAATGCTATACATTTTAAAACTAACTATTGTGGACTACATCACAGTGCAACAGGTGTTTAAGAAATCAGTGGTATCGGATGAATTGGAGATTTGGATGTCCTAAGACCTGACTTTGAGACTCAGATCTTCCACTTCCTTGCTCAGTCAAGGTCTCTTAATTTCTCTGGGTCTCAGTTTCTCTGTCAAACAATCAGGTACTATAATAATTTATCTTCACAGGATTTAAAGAATTAAGTATTTATAAAATACTAGTGCCCCGGTGCACGGATTCGTGCACATTGAAAGGAAATTAATTAGAAGGTGGCCAGCAGGGTGGGAGTGGGTGAGACGGTCTGGACACGCCCTAGAGCCAACCTCCTGTGGTCCCTCCCCAGCCAGCTGCACCTGGGGGGGCACCGTGGTTTGAAGGGCATCTGTGGAGTGAGTGGCCGTGGTTCAAAGGGCATCTGCAGAGTGAGTAGGATCCCTCCGGCAGGTGGGGTCCCTCAGCCTGTCCTGCAGGGATCTGGCAGAAACTGGCTCTCCAGCATCCCCCCAAGGTGTCCTGGATTATGAGAGAGCAGTTCTCAGATGACACACCATGGAATTGGGCTCCCTCCTCTCTGGTTCCCAGGTGCGTCACCTAAGAACCACCGCTGCCAAGTCACTGCAGCTCAGCAGCTCCTGCACTGAGCATTTACCCCCCTGGTGGTCAGTGCACATCATAGCTACCAGTTGGAGTGTCTGCCCCCTGGTGGTCATTGCGCATCATAGCTACCGGTCAGATGGTCAGGCGGTCGCTTAGCCTTTTATATATATATAGATTGCATTCATGCATGTATAGCCATAATTAATGCCCTTCAAAACACCCATTTATGTTATGATAACCTATGTAGTCAGCTGTCTCATCTACCTACATGTTAGACCAGCTCTGTTCACTTTCCCCTGCCTTGGGAAGAGTAACTGCACTAACATAAACTAGGAACAAGACACATGAGTGACAGAAGTAGCCACACATACAGACATAATGTCAGATACTATCACTGCCCCCTGGACCCTGGGAGATACTAGTCATTTCTCTACAGGATAAAGAATATCAGACTAAAGATTCCAGGGGAGTGATACGAATAAGATAAGCACTATGTGAACCTTATTTTTTAAATGTTACATTTAACCCATAGTTTCTCAGTGCCAAGAAGTTCTCAGAAGTCAGAGAAGGTAGAGCAACACAATCCCTGTTTTATTTCTGTCCCAATCTAAATGAACAATTTTCACACAAGAGAAAGATTTAAAATTATTTAAAGGTGGGACCTCTCTTGTACTTTCCCACTCAATTGAACTTTGGCTTTAAAAAGACTCTAAAATCCCAAATGTATAAAAAAATAGGAGTTTTGATTATTTTTATTGGCAAATCTGTCAAATAGTGGATGTGATGGTAGAGCCACTCCCCCCTCCTCAACTTTATTGGGGTTCCATTGAAAAATAAAAATTATACATATTAAATATGCACAAGTGATTATAGACACACAGACACACAGACACACACACACACATACTGTGAAATGATTAACACATCAAGCTAATTAAAACCACTATCACCTCACATAGTTACCATTTGTGACTGTTTGTGTGTGTGTGTGTTTGTGTGTGTGTGTGTGTGTGTGTGTGTGGTAGAATACTTAAGACCTACTTAGCAAATTTTAAGTATATAGTATATAGTATTGTTAACTATAATCACCATACTGGACATTAGATTCCCAGAATTTATTCATCCGATAATTGAAAGTTTATATCTTTGAATGGGGGCACTGCCAGATGGCAATAATACTTTAAAGGATTGACAATAACAATAATACTTGAATTTTAAAGAGGAAAAAAAAGGGCAAAATTCTGCAAATTACAGCTTTTGTGAGCTTATAATTAAACCACAGCTGAATCATGAAACTGCTATGTGTTAGGTGATTTATGAGCCATTAGAACATAATCTTATGACCATTGGCTTACTAAAAGGAAGTCACATTGTGAATGTGGAAGAGCTTGTAGACCTGTTGTATGTAAGTCTGTTAGAATGAGCAGTATGCTTTCTATGTATTTAACAATTGCTGATTTTTACGCATGTTCACAGTATTTTTTGAAATCCCATAATAGCCCCATAGAGTAGCAATGGTTTTTGTTCCACTTTAATACAGGAGGAAACAGACAAAAATCGATGAAGGGTTGCAAAGAAGTAGAGCTAGTGAATGGAAGAGCCAGAATGTTAACCTGAACATGTGATTGCTGATCAAGTGCTCTGGCCACTACAATTGCAAATGTAAAGATGTTAGGAGAAACTTTTATTTTGTAATATTTTTAACTGCTTAATAATGGAATGGTTTGTTTTACAAATATAATCCTTATGTTAGTAACTGCTTAAGTCTCTGAATCTCAAATCCTAAATTAGAAATTTCTGTAATGCTTCAATCAGTCAAAAAGATTACATTTTCCCTGGACATTTTCTACATACTACAAATTGCTTAATTTTTGAACCATTGTTAAATGAATTGGCATTGAAATGACTTCAACCTAAGTAATCATCCACAATTTCTATATAAGTATTCAATCTTTGGTTTTTTTTGGCTTAATTGCTTCTTTTCTGTTTTGTTTTTTTGTATCATGTTAGAGGTCATAATTTTGAAGATTGGCCATTATATAGCTGCCTATTTTTATGCAACTAATTATGATGCAAAGATAGGCTGTAATCCGCTTGCAAAATCTTTGTATATTTGACCATTATGTCATCTCATAATTAAACAAATCCTGGACTTAAAATTGTTACTTTTTATAATTGATATGACCCTACTTTCTAAATACAAGTAACCAACCAGTAGGAACTTAAAAATCTTTTTATTTATAATCCTGCTGGATAGACTGGTTGAAATAAAGTTCCTCCAATAAAATTGTTTCACTCAGTCTTGTATACCCACTGCTACCACTGCCCTCTTCCCTGACACACATGTGCATATGAACGTACCTGTATGTTGCAATACATGCATGCACAGACACACAGTCACACAGTTACATTTGGAGAAGTTTGAAGTTTTCTCCAGGAGCGCATTTAAAGTCATATAGGATTTAGATTTGGGCCTTTAAATTAGGTTAAACCACAAACCAACAGTTAGTGAAAAATAACTATTAGTCCTCTCAGCTCCAGTTCTGTGAATTTTCTTGGCCTTTCCCCTTTGTTTTTTCCTTCTCTCCCAATTCCAATGTAAAACTGGCTCTGAGTGTTCTTGGCTTTGTTCCTCGTGTGATAAGTGGTCCACTTTTCTATTTCTGAGTTTCAGTGCTTCCCAGGACATTGTTGTTTATCATCCAGTCTTTCCACTCTGTCACCACCCAAATCTGCTTTCCCAAATCTACCACGGGGTCAGAGCCTTGCTTGGCTCGTTCCTTTGAAGAAAGAAGAGGATCAAAGAGAGAAGACAACAGTGCCACCAAGCAAAGCTTTATAAAGCATGATAGTTTGTCAAATCTTTTTTTTTTTAAATTAAATGTATTGGAGTAACATACGAACAATAAAAAAGCAGAATATAGAGACATGTACAGAACTAATCAAAGTATGCTGCCTGAAAAAGGTGAATAGAAAAGGAGGGAAGAAGGCAGATGCAAACCATCCTAGGCAAAAGGAACACTTGGTACTAATTCTTCAAAACAACAACAAAACATTAACTGTGGAAGAGGAGAAGACAGTTTTATAGACTTTCTTGACTTGGGAACAAAACAAAAATGTAAGAAGGGTCTAGTTCATGCATTTATTTATTCATTCAACGAACATTTCTTAACACCTACTATGTGATATTTGCAGTGCTGAGTCCTAGAAATATGATCAACAAGAAAGGCAATGGCCCTAGTCCTCCAGGAGCATACGACCCATTAAAGGAAACAGATCTTTAGCCTAGCAATAGCTAAATTGCAAGATTATTTTAGAGAAAGTAGAGGTATTGGGAGAAACTTAGTAGTTAAGGAGACTTGCTGAAGATAGTGGTTGTTCATCTGAGTCAAGTAGATGAATTAAGAGTTAGCCATGAAAAGAAGGAGGAAAATAATTCCAGATAAGGAAATTCTTCCCTGTTTCCAACTCTCTTGACTTCTCTGCAAACTCAACAAAATGGGTACATCCTCTTGCTTGGATTTCATTATTATCACCAGCAATCCTTTTTAAATCTTCTATGTGGGCTTAGCCTCTATTCAACATCTCAATGTTGCTCAGACCCAGTCTTCTCCTCTAGCTACTTTCTCACATTTGGTGATTTTATACAGATCAGTAGCCCGATCGCCAGGCCTGATCTCACTAATAAGCTAAAACCTATGTGTCCAACCACATATTTTAAAACTCTGCCTGTTGTTTATTAGACATTCCACAAATAATATAGCTTGCCTGGGGTAGCACTCCACCTCTCTTCCATCTTCTCTGTTGAGTATACAAGCTTTCTTGGAAAACACTAATGCTAGCAAGAGGAGCCAGGATGGTAAGGAGAAAAATGGAGTATTTAAACAAAGACACACAAAATAAGTAGTATTTAGCTCTGCATAAAAAGAAAAAACCCCACAATATTCCAAGTTGATGATGATCCCTTTAGTTAGTCTCAAACAATAATTATACTGCTAAGGCATAGGTGATTTTTATTTTACTTTTTATTCTTTTTTATGTAGCCCAAATTTTTACAAAAATAAACTATATCCACACTCAGTAATAATCTTTAAAAATAAACATATATGAACCTGGGTCATTGAGAGAACAGTCAATGGTACCAGTGAAGGCTCCAGGAAAGGCATTAGTTTTAGAGACTGGACTTGGTCTTATGTGGCTTGTCTGCTCCATCGATCTGGACATGTATAGCCAATGAAATCTTGCAGACGTTTGAATGAGTCATTATAAAAGCAAGATACAACAACATGGTTTGCTAACTTTTTTTGAGGGCCTAGGTAAATGGCCTTGCCCTTCAACAAAAGAATCCTTTTTTCTTTTTTTTTTTTTTAACCTAACTGCATCCTTCACTGACAGCTCTTGGTTGCAAATACAAAAATACAATAATGAAAAGAGTGAATAGTTCAACTCTCAGACTGATGTATAATGACAGTTTTCTGATACAGGGGAAATGAAGAATTTAGCAGATTCTATGAAGTGAAAATTCCCAATTATAGTGTTTCCTGGTATTAATTAAACAGGTGCTAGGTAGTTTTCAGAGTAGCACCTCTGAGACCACTGTTGTACAGAATTACTTGCGTTGTTAAATGTTATGCTCTTCTCAATGAAAACACTAACACAAATCCTGATTGAGCATCTATGAGGTACAAAGTACAACTCCACTTGGACTCCCTTGAGGAATCACTGACTAATCCTGAGGCACCTCTTCTACTTCAACACATTTTTGTTTGTTAAGAAAAAGACTCTGCTTTGCAGGACTTTCAATATTTATCAAACATGCTGTTGACAAAATTACTTTATTAAAAAAAATCTTAGCCCATTTCACCACTACCGCCCTATTCCATCATTCCTAAAAGAAAAAGACTTTCACTGGGTCTCATGTGCATAAAATAAATGGTCCATATTTTTAGCCTATTATATAAGGTCTTCCAGGAATTAGACCATCTCATCCATGCCCATGGCTAAAACTAATCTGTTTGTGACTTCAAAACAAACCTACAGCTTTTGACAAATTTTGCTTCTCAGCCCCAGAATCTAAGAAACTAATCAATTTATTGTTTCAGTTATCCTGCAGATGCCTCAAAATCAACATGTCTGAAATAGACATGCCATCTTCAATAAAATCATTCTTCTATTTATATTGTCTGCTTCTTTGAATGGGCATCCAGTATGTCAAAGCAGATACCAAGAGATTCTCCTAGTCTTTCTTTTCCCCTACCTACTCTTATCAAGTTCTTTAATTTTTACACCTAAATATGTCTAGAATCCTTCTTGCTTCTCCATTGTCAACTCTGCTGCCCCAGTTAGGTCCTCATCATATCTCATCTGAACAATTTATAATAGCTTCTCTAACTGCTGCTTTTCCTCTAGCCCATCCAGACAGTCATAATGGCCTGGAGCCTGTGTGCTGTGCTGTCACGGGATTTATCTTTCTAATTCACAAATCTGATGATATCACTACCATTTTCCAATGTTCTTTATTGGCTCCTCATCACTATAGAATATAATCTAAACTCATTGGCCGGGTTTACAAAACCCCTTTTAATCTAGCTTCCTGCCTCTTCCCCCACCAGTCTTAACCTCTTGCCTCTATGCCCCTAAACATTTTATTTTCCAGTTCTCAGAAAACACCTTCCCTCACTCATATCTCCAGGCCAGTGCACACCTGGGCTGTTGTTGTTGTGTGTTTTTTTCATAGAATCCTGACTCCTTCTTGTTCCATCCATCGAATTCTCACTTATTATTCAAGTCTAAACTCAAATCATATATGCTGTATAAACTTCCCTTGATTCCTTAGTTCTTAGAATCTCCTTTTCTTCTATGCATTGAATATATTTAAAACATAATACTTGTATTTTGGTAATGATATTTTTATATGTCTGTCTCCTTCCAGGTTATGCATTCTTTGAAGTTAGGATCTTTGTTTATACAACTTTGCATATTCGTCATTTATGACAGTGCCTGAGACATAGGGGGGAGAAGTATTTTTAATAAATTGACTTGAATGAGTAAATGTATATATGAAAATATAAGTAAGGTTGACTTGAATAAGTAGGGGATTATTTTTACTTCAACACCTTTCCTACACTACCACTTGCTATCCCAATCATCTGAGATGCCTTGAAAATTTGATGTCTGAATCCTGACTCTCAGTTAAGTTCCTTAAAGGCAGTTTTCTGAGATTTTCTATAGCAGGGGCAGGAGTAAAATAGAACAGAGGGAAATGCAAAGGTGGTTTTGCCTTAATCACCTCCAAAGTCCCTTTTAGTTCTGTCGTGGGTGTGCCTCTTCCAAGGGCCAAGACAAATGTGTGTTATTATTGATGAGTTATTTCAGGTCATTTATCAGCAACACCAGTTGACTAGATTTCATAAACACTAAGAGGCAAGTAAGAACCGAGTGAGGAAAATGACATTAAGAAAATCTGCATCCTCCTGTGAAGGTAAGAACCAACTCAGGCTTTGCAATGGATCAGCTTATAAAATGGAAATGCTCTTTTATTTTTTTTTTTTTTCTGTCTTTATACTGGCAATTGGCCCACCGCAGGGCCTAGTTCAGCACTGGAAAACAGGACAGTGCCAAAGGCCTGGGAATAGGGAATGTGTCCAGCATACTGAGGCTTCCAAAGTCACAAAGAATAAGAGAAAAAAATGGAAATAGGACATTAAGTAAAATAAAAGAGGAAATGACCCATTCCTTTCATTACACCAGTCCATAGAGTTCATGTAACATGATTTATTTATTTTTTGATTTACTTATTCAACTTTCTAAAATTTTCTCTAAGGTGTCATGTGTAGAATCAGATACTGTTAGACTTTGACACCGTGTGGTTGGGTGCTTCTCTGATCATGTACCCTGGTGCCCTTGAATTCTGATGCAATATCTTGGGGACAAATCTTGAAAGAGTAAAATCCAGCTGCACCACTTGCTTTAACTCAAAAAGCAGCCCCTTTAGCTCTTCCATTTGTTTGTTTAATAATGGAGTTCCATGCATGATTTTATTTGGTGGGGGGGAAATTTTTTCTGTTTAAACTCCTTTGAGGCTCAGAAAGGTTGTGATTCTTCAAGTTGTAGGCAAATGACCAGAACCTTCCCAGGTCTTCTAATGTCCATTAAAATGAAGGTGGTAGACCTGGGCATGAGTTTTAGAGCTCAACTACCTGAATTCAAATCCTGCCACTTTCACCTGACTTTGGGCCATTTATTTATTTTTTCTTGTCAACAGTCAATCTTCATCTGAAAAGTGGGGCTCAGGTTGGTACATGCCTTATAGAATTATTTTGAGGAGTAAATGAGTTAACATGTAGAAAGTGTCTGGTACATAGCAACATGCAAATATATAACCTAGTGCTAATATCACATGGCTATAATTCTTTCTCAGTTTTACCAAACTAAAAAACTTCAGGGTTAGGCAATGTGTTAGTTTCCTATGATTTCTATAACAGGGTATCACAAATGTAGTGGCTTAAAACAACACAAATCTATTATGTTAACATTTTCAGGATCAGAAGTCCAAAATGGGACTCAAAATCAGTGTCAGGAGGGTGCATGTCCTCTTAGAGGTTTTAGGGGAGGATCTTTCTCTTGAATTTTCCAGCTTCTGGGGGTTGCCTGGGCTCCTTGACATGTGGTCCCTTCCCCCATCTGCAAAGCCAGCCATGTAGCATTACCCAAAGATGCTACAGAGAGTCATATCTCTCTGATTCTGGCTCTAGTCTCCCTCTTTCACCTCTTTCACTTATGAGGACCCTTGTGAATACATTGGGCTCACTCAGGTAATTCAGGATAATCTCCCAGTGGCAAGATCCTTAAGTTAATCACACTTGCAAAGGCCCTTTTGCCACATAAGGTGATATATTCACAAGTTCTGGGGTTCTGAACATGGAATTTTTTATATCGTGGGCAAATAATAAAAATATGCAAAACAGCTTTGGATAAGAGAAGAGGGAATGGTATGCACTGCATATACCTTACCTAAAAGCAACCACACTTAAAAAAAAAAACAACAAAAACACAAGACTAGCCCAACTAATACTTCCTAAAACTGACTTGGCCCTGCTTTGGGATCCCTGACCTATGACATTCCATTGATTGGTTAGACCAGGTCGACATGACATAAAGCAAAGAGGAAGGTGGTGAGTGCTTGAGTCTGTGCTAAGAACCTTGATCATTGAAGATATTTTTCATAATAAAATGAAATGATAAATTTCTATCCAAATGTATGCAGTCTGCTTCCTACATGCTTTAAATGCCTGGCTGTGGGAAATGACCCAGTTTTTATCTCCCTCTGTTGTTATTTCAAGTCAAAATCTTTAATAGCCCACAACAGAAGTCACACCAACAGGTGCTTCATCCTCCACTCCTATTTTACGTCTCTTTCTTAGTCATCATACTTGGTTGACTTGAAGATCCTTCAAGGATGGCATCTGTTATCATTGTCTCCCTTGAAATCCAGGCCCACGGTTGTTGAGCTGCAAATGTTGATGAACACCCAAACTATACTTATCTCTGCTGGCTCGTGGCTTTGCCGCCATATGTCAAATCAAATTACATTTTACAGTTTGCAGCCGAAAGAAGTAAAGAAATAGTCAATGCACAGACATCTTCCTTGGCACCACTGGGGAAGTAAACTATCAAACCTGCCTATCTGCTTTATTTAGACTTACCGTGTCATTGCTAAATGGAAAGTGGCACTAGAGGCTCCTTCTCCTGAGCCCACACCTCAGTCGCTAAAATGTAATCTGTCTTCATAAGCAGGACTGAGTTTGAAGCGTCCTTGAGGCACTGATACTGAAGGAGGGATGAACAAGAAGTAATAGGTACAGGATGAAATGATCATCTGTCCATATGTAGGACATGGAGAAATAACTAGGGAGTGAGTGTCAGAAGTCTTAGAACAAGAGAGAAAAAGATGTGCCTTAGCTCATTTCTGGCTATTAACTAAGTGAAAGAGTCCTAATAGTAAAGGAGTCTAAAGTCTGTGGAGCCCTTACTTTATTGAACTTTAGTTAATGAGTCATGATTTATGCAATAGATGGGAGAGAGAAATTATTGCCATACGCTGTAGTTTTATAAAATAAGCAAATTCCTAACCATTGAATCTCACTATACAGAGTCAGTTCTTTTGTCTCTATGGCTACATTGAAATGGCCACTAAGACCAATCAGAGAAGATGCTGGTATAAATGAGGGTTAGACGGTTGTTTTTAACACTGAGATAGTATATACATTTCCTATTGCTGTTGTAACAAATTACCACAAACCCAGTGGCTTAAAACAACACAAATTTGTTACCGTATAGTTCTGGAGGTCTGAAATAAGTCTTCTGAGGCTCAATTCTAAGTGTTGTTAGGGCTGTATTCCTCCCGGAGACTCGGAGACTCGAGGAGAGAGTCTGCTTCCTTGTCTCTTCCAGCTTCTAGGAACCACCTGCATCCCCTGACGTATGGCTCTGTTTCTGTCTTTAAAATGCATCACTCCAGCCTCTGTTTCTGTTGTCATATCTCCTTTATCTCCTTTTCCTAACTTAGACCTTGTTTCCATCTCTGAGAACCCCTGTGATTACCTTGGGCCCACCCAGATAATCCAGTATAATCTCCCCATCTCAGGATCCTTAATTTAATCACACCTGCAAAGTCCCTTCTGCCAGGTACAATGACATGTTCACAGGTTCTGAGGATCAGGATGTGGGCATCTTTGAGGGGGGGCATTAATCTGTCTTGCACAGACATATTTGCCAATGGAGACTTTATTTCAGAAGCTATAAACCCACATGTCCGCAGAAGATAAGCAGGTAATATAGATGAATAAAACAGGAAAGGGATGTGAACTGAAGAGTGAATAACATCGTAAGGCATTCAAAATTTTAAAACCACATGTAATTACTGTATGGGAGAAATAAAAGATGTCTCTGATTCATGCCCATTTGCAACCTTGCTTTAAACCAAATATTTGCTCTATTCTCAAAGAGCCTCTTTTGCCATAACAAAGGGCGATACTTGCTGTTAAAATTGCCACGTATACTCTGCAGCCAATTAGACATTGACACCAATCTATAAAAGGAGAAAATACAAGAGTATGCTAAAAAGAAGGTTTGGAAGCCTGTGTTAGCTGAGAGACCTTCCAAGGACTAATTGGAAGAAATACATCAGGAAGGAAGCTGACCATGGCATAAATATGAAATAAATAGAAAGATGGTGACCCTGTTCGCAGAAGGCTCAGAAGTGTTCTCTGGCTTGAAAGCACACAAAAGCCAGCTAAGTAATCTGCAAGGATTGATGGACCATAAATTTGTGAAAGACACAGCCTGACATTCTAGCACAAATTTCAAGGACATGGGCAAAGACAGCAGCAATGCCATGCTTCTGCTGGACTTTGTCTGAGCGGGTTTCTTCCAACTTCGGAGACTTAGTTTGTGTTGTAAGGGAGAGGGGCATCCTTTATGAAAATGTGTTGAGTATTTGGCCATGGTGAATGCTGAATTTGCATCATTTATAGAATTCCAGGTTAGCAGAGGCCTGTATCACAATCAAATACACATCAAAGTTTTATGGAGGTTTAGGTCAAGAATCATGGAGACATGTTCCCAGGAGATCCAGTGTCCATGTTCACATATGCAGTATTTAGTGGATGGGTAGCAGGAAGGAACAAAACAATGTATAGTCAGTCGGCAGAGAAAGGCATCTGTGGCAGTTCATGCACGAGGGGAGCATAATTCAATTAAAATTCATATGGGAAGGGGGACATGCCCTTTTATTTAAAAATCAAAGTAAACAAGTACATGGACTTTTGGTTACCAAAGGGAAGACTCTACGCTTGTCTATCAGGGAGAAGTTGAGACAAAGAAAGATACCTTTATTTGCACACACAAAACATAACAGAGCTGTGTGTGTGTGTGTGTGTGTGTGTGTGTGTGAGAGAGAGAGAGAGAGAGAGAGAGAGAGAGAGAGAGAGAGAGAGAGAGAGAAGAGAGAGAGAGAGAGAGGATTGATTTGTACTCAGTAGGGGTGAAATTATATATTAGCTTTTTCTGTTGTTCTATGCTACTGCCTTCCAACAACTTTTGTCAATCACTGTCTTGCCTCTGCATGAAATCTCAAACACATAAAATAGCTTTTCCTGTCACTCTCACATATCAGTGAATAGTCTCTTTTAATATAAAATGTCCATTTTAGTCCAGTCTGTTATGAAAGCCCAATTCTCTGGTAGAAGTTAAACATTCTCCCCTTGCATCTTCATCTTGCATCTTGGGCTGACTTAGGCTAGTAGGTGCATAGTTCATTCTTGGATTATTCCAGATATTTAAGCCCTTGAAGTGTTTCTGTGTTGCCATATTTTTTATTATTTAATAATTTCAGAAGATTTTGCAGTTTAAGCAAAAGGGGAAGCAGTGGACAAGGGGTTAAGGAGTGAAGTTTAGGAAGGGCATTCCAAGTAGAAGGAACAAAGGCATGAGACAGCGATTACCTTGGGCCCACCCAGATAATCCAGTATAATCTCCCTGATTATGAGTGAAAATAAGAGATTGAAGACTCACATCAAAATGAAGTATTATTAAGATTAAAAGTTTGAATTGCATTTAGTGGCCAATAGGTATAGAACTTAAGCAATGTAATATCATAAACATATTTGTGTTTTTAAAAGATAGACTTAATGGCATTATGATTTGTGGAAATTATTTTGTTTTATAACTGCTAAGTAAAATTAATATATGAATAATATTTGTTTTAGGGATATATATTATTCTATCTCAATGTATTAAAATAATATTTTTATAATATTGTAAATAGTTGTTTTACAATACACTTCTTTCCCTTACTTTAGGCTTTCCTGATGTGAACTCTGAGGACTAAGAAGGGCTCTTAGTGGCTAACTGGGCATAATAAAAAGGAGCCTAGCAGCCATTTCTTCCACACAAGCTGCACTTTGCAGAGAAGCCTCTGTGCTAACCTGCCTGCCTGCTCGGTGTTTCTGCCATCTGAGCCAGCCTTTATAAAGGAGTTCCTGGAGTCCTATTTCAGCCAGTAGGACTGAGGTCTCCCCATCCAATCAGAGCTGTGCAGCTCTGACCAATTAGAGTGGCTCTATTTTGAGGACAGTGCCTTTGGACCAATCAAACTGTGAGATCCTCATTTGCATAAAGACATACCAATCGGAGACCAGGGACAAGGACTTCTATCTATATAAGCAGCTCCCCTGTGGCTCAGGGAGTGCACTTTCCACAGAAGATGGAAGACTGAAGATAGATGTTGTGGGCTCCCCATGTGGAGCAGAGCTGCCTAACTGAAGAGGGGCCTGGTACCACAGCCATCAGCTTGGGGCAGCCTCATGGCCAGGCTGTTTTCATAGCTGTGCTCTAACACCATTGAGCTGTTCCACAGCAGTGATGTTCACACCCATGCTGTATTACCCTTGAGCTGATTGCACTAAAGTTTCCTTCTTCACCCCACTCCAAACGGGGGATTCCTGTTGGTGTTGAATTATGTTAATTACCCATTTCATAAGAAAAAAAATTATTCACCGCTTAATTTCCTGAGATGTTAACAACAGGAGATTTATCGGTAAGTTGACTCATACTGGCACATTCCCTCCTTTGTTGTGGCCTGAGAGATGCTTTTTATCATGTTGAAGTATCAGCATGAAAGGGTTATCAGGTTGAGAACTGAAGTTTGTTCAACAACCAAGTTTTCTGTGAATAACTTGGTCGAGAACCAAGTTGTTTGAGATGGCAAACATTGGAGAACCCAGGTTTGACTATTTTCAAGCCTCTCTTTTATTTATGTAGGCTTAGGAAAATAAGTGTTTTGTAATAAGTG
This sequence comes from Plecotus auritus, assembly GCF_963455305.1. Classification (NCBI taxonomy): domain Eukaryota; kingdom Metazoa; phylum Chordata; class Mammalia; order Chiroptera; family Vespertilionidae; genus Plecotus; species Plecotus auritus. Next base: position 27,219,943 of record NC_137783.1, on the reverse strand, counting down.
TCTATTAATTTTATATTTTAACTAGAGGCCCGGTGCATGAAAATTCATGCACCTTCAGCCCAGCCTGCCCCCTCTCACAGTCCGGGAGCCCTCAGGGGCGGGAGGTGACCCAGCGATCAGGGGAAGGTGACGCCCCCATCACACTTCTGCTGCTGCCACTGCCAGCAGTGCAAGCCTCGGCCAACCCTGGTTACCTGAGTCTCAGGTGGCCCTGGGCAGCTGCCATCCAAGGCTTCCCTGCACCTCAGGCCAGCCCTGGGCAGCTGGGAGGGTGAGAGGATTAAGGGACTCCAGTGGCAGGCGAGCGGCAAGGCCCTGGTGGGGCTGTGGAGACTGGGCACCACCATCTTGTGGCTTTGGGCGCTGCCATCTTTGAGGGCGGGGAAGTCAATTAGCATATTCCCTCTGTATTAGATAAGATGTTTTAGGTTTTATATTCTTGCATATTTCTGCTTATGATCACTCATGGGGTCTTATTTTTTATTTTTATTTTCTGTTTGGTTATCTATGACTATTACTGCTTAATGGCCTTGAAAAAATATTTATAACAATAATTGGGAGCCTGGAATGAAGGTGTATTACTCCAGTCTTGCAGTTTTGTCTGAATCTAGAAACACTATGTTTTCTATGACCACAGTAAACTGGCCTGATAATATATGCAAGGGCAAGTCTGTTGGCGACAAGTTTGCAGGAATTTTTCCCTCTGCTCTGCTCAATTATAAGGCAAGCCTTAGGATATGGAGCTTGATGAAAGCCAGGCTTACTTCCAGGTCACTCTTATTCTGTATGCATAGCTAATTGGGCCCAGGTTTACATAGGGAGAGTCCTCTATTAGATTCTGTATCTGGCTCCTAGAATTAGATATTATTTTCTCTTTCCTGTTTGGTACATCAAAATTCAAATGGTCAAATTCCCTCTGGGCAAGAAAAGCTTTAGGTCAGTTTATCTTTCTGGGTTTTCACTGTTCCTTCCAAGAATCAGGTATTTCTTTGCTATGTCATCAGTGTTTTGATGACATATTATATTGTCCAAAAATATTTTCCCCAACAATTTTTCTTTCTGGTGTGAATGTGTGACATATGGATATGGAGGTAGAGGGGAGGGGACTAGGCTGAAAACCTGGCTCCTCGTTATAGGAAATTTAAATCTGAAAATTGTCTGAACACTTTAAAAATATAAAACACACACACAATTTATGTTGATTGGATTATTTTGGGTATAGCTCAAATCACCTGTGTGATATATCTGATTTATCACAAAGATTCTTATAAATACTAGAATAACCATTTTCAATCTATTTTTTTTTTGTTGTTGTTAAACATACAACATTCAACCATTTACAAACTGAGAGTGAAACAGCACATTACACACAAAATCCAAAGCAAATTAATTTTCTTTTTAAGGTCATCTACAAATCCTGTCCCCATAGCAACACAAATACATCTCTAGATTTTTTTTTTCCTTTACACTTCATATTTTGCCCAGTCATGAATTTTCAAAGCAATACCCTAGGCATTTATTTTGCAATTAAATCTATTGTTTCATTGTTAATCCAACTTTCAATTTCTGTCCTTTCAGAAAAATTTTAAAGCACACTGATGAATTGAAAAATAAAACACTGTTGCAGACTAGGTATTTACAAGAAAATAAAATAGACTGCTTCTGAAATGCTTTTAGAGAATGATGGCAAGTCATTACTAATAGTAACAACAGTGAGATTTTAAAAATGTATTCTTCCTGAATCAAAGGAAAGACATGAACTTGAAACTAAATCAGTCCCATCTGGTTAATATTCAGCTTATATAACAAATATTGAAATGACTACAATTGAGTGAAAACAAAAAAGTCTCATAGAGACAGATAAACAGTATGGTGATTACCAGAGGGAAAGGGGGTTGGGAAGAGGTAGAAGAGGGTATAAGGAGGATAAATGGTGATGGAAGGAGACTCAACCAGGGTGGCGAATACACAATATAATATACAGATGATGTAGAAAGGTACACCTCAATCCTATATAACTTTATTAACCAACTAGTAGCCTATGGTGCGATATCGCACGCAGTAGGCCGCCCGCAGCTTCCATGGAAGTTCCCGCGGGAGGCAGGAGGGACCCACATTCATTCCGCAGGAGGTGGGAGGGAGCCGAGCTGCTTCCACGAGAACCAGGAGGGACCCGCGCCAATTCTGTGGGAGGCAGGAGGGACCCGTGCTGCTTCCGCGGGAGGCGGGCCTGCCATCTCCTCTCTGGGCCTGCACTCAGCCACGGAGGCTGCAGGCCGGTTCCCCTGTCCCTGTCCATGTCCGCTCCGGAACTGGGGGTGGGGGAGATGGCCCGAGCAGGGCGCAGCGACGAAGCAAGCATTCCGCCAGGCCGCTCACGCTGCCTGCTTTCAGCGGCTGCCCCCCCAGGACTGGGGGACTCCGGCAGGGCTGAGAGGACTGGGCACCACCATCTTGTGGCTATGGGTGCTGCCATCTTTGTGATGGAGTAATGGTTAATTTGCATATTACCCTTTTATTAGATAGGATGTCACCTCAATAAATTCAATAAAAAAAGAAAAATTTAAAAATGCTCACATATACATACAAATATAGGGATGGTTAGCTATAACTAGGTCAGTAAGTCATAGCACCTCAAATCACAATAAATCTCTTGTCTCTACTAGCCTCCTTCTTTAGCCCATGACTATATGATAAATAAAAAAGGAGTAACTCAAATCTTCAAATAATTCTCTTTCTTATTCACTTGTGGTTATATATTTTAATTTACCCCAAACTTCTTCAAATGGATCTAAGAAAGCTCAAAGTGCTTTAAAGTCTTATTCAAAACTAGGGGCCCAGTGCACCAATTCGTGCACCTTGAAAGGAACTGGGCTGTGGTGGGCACAGGGGCAGGTCTCTGCCCATCATCTGCACCCCTTCCCAGCCCTGCCTGCCACAGACCCCGGTCCCCTGTCTGCCGGCAGCCCCGCTCCCACTGCCGCCCCTGTGCCTGCTTGCACCTGCTGACGGCATGGAGCGATTGGGGCCAGCGCCAGCAGCAGGTGGGAGAGGCGGCTGCTGGCCCCAATCACCCTCAGGAGCAGGGGGAGGTGGAGAAACCCTGAAGGGTAATCGGGGCCGGCAGCTGCCACTCACACCTGCTGACGGCACCAAGTAATCAGGGCTTGTGCTGGGCGCCGGCAGCAGGTGTGAGTGGGGCCAGTACCGACGGCAGTTGAGAGCACCGGGTGGGACTGTGGCATGTGGAAGCAAAGAATTTTCAGTAACCACCAGAGGCTCACCCTGATGACAGCGACCAGCACCCTGCCTTGGTCTGGAGCCCCTGCTCACCTGCTCCACCTTCCCGCCGCGGCCAACGCCCACCATGTTTCGCACTCTGCCACCTGCTGCTGACGCCCGCCATGTTCCACGCACACCCCCTGGTGGTCAGCCCATGTCATAGTGACCGGCTATTCGGTTGTTCGGTCTATTTGCATATTAGGGTTTTCATATATATATATATATATATATATATATATATATATATATATATATAATCTTATCCCTCTATAAAACTCCAAATATACTATTCGCCATTGAGAGATGTAGAGCACTTCAGAAGAGATTGAGAAAAAGACCAAGAACTTACCAAAATACACATTGTGAAAAGCTGGACAGATCTGGGTTTAAATCCCAATCACCTGTGTGAGCTTGGACAAGTTATAGAAACTCTATGCATCAGTCAGAGTTCAGTCAGGAAAGCAGAAACTGCTTGAGGCATTACAAATAGAAGGAGACGTAATGCAGAGATTAAGGAGTTACAAATCCATTGCGATGACTGGTGAAGTAAGGGTCAGGGAAGTTACTGCTACTGTTCAGAAAGTCAGAAGAATAGGAATCACTGGAGACTGCCACGCTGACTCACAGACTGACACAAGCAATTCACTCATTAAACCTCACATCTGTCACCTCTGCGGTCCATGTGCCTGTGCCATGGCATTACAAACAAGGTGGTTTCTTTCCTTCTTGCAAGGACCTATAGATGCTGGAGATAGGTCCAGATATAGATGATCTTAATAGATGCCGATGTAGATGCTATGGATAAAGTACAACAGAGCAGGAACACAGAAATGGTGAAGAATCCTTGAAAGATAGAAAGCATATGGGAGTGATAACAGCTGTGACAAACACAGCCCAAACACATTCAGGACACTGTGAAGACTAAAAACAGAATCTAAATTGGATTGAAAAGAAAGCAGTAGGAGCATGTTCCAGAAAATCAGTAGGATAAATTAATTAAAAAGCAGAATTTAGGAAAATAAGGCCAGGCCTCTTCACCCTTGCAATGTGTAACAGACCCAAGTTTTTGACATGTTTTATTCATTTTTATTAATGATATGGGGTTGGTATTTCATTATCACTTTTAAAATAATTTGTGTAATTTAATTAATTTTGATATTAAATATTTCTTGCATTGCCATCCAAGTTCTTTAACTCAATATCTAGTAATTTTATTGCTTTAAGTTACAACTTTTTCTAGAGGGTAGGGGAGTTGGGGAATTGGGTGAAAAGGGTGAAGGAATTAAGTACAAAATGTCAGTCACAAAATAGTCACGGGTATGTAAAGTACAACATAGCGAACATAGCCAATAATATTATAATAACTGCATGGTGCCAGGGGACTGGAAATATTGGGGGAGCACTTTGTAAAGTATATGATTGTCTAACCACTATGCTGTACACCTGAAAAAAACAATATTTAAATGTAAATAAGATTTAGCCCTAGCCATTGTGGCTCAGTTGGCTAGAGCATCATCCCCTGCACCAAAAGATGGTGGGTTCAATTCCAAGATAGGACACATATCCAGGTTGCAGGTAATTATTTTTAAATAAATGTCTAAAAATTGCTAATGGATCACAAATGGTTTAAAAATCATTTCAACTGGCTGGAATGATTAATTTCAATTAACAAAGGAAAAGCCCTCAATTCTTTTACAAAAATTATGTTTTCTAAACATAAGGAAAGTCACACCTAAAAATAATTCTTGTGTAAAAGACCTGGTGGTTTTGATGAACACAGGTTTATTATGAGCAATTACAGAATTGATAGGAATTTTAATGCAATCTTGTGCTAAAGGAGGATTAAGAAACTTCAGATCAAGGAAGTTAATAATTCCATGGGGCTTTGCACAGATTAAATAACTCCTGGAATGTTGAACAGTACTTAGAGAGATATTGGCAAATGATGACTAAGTGATAAAAGATCTCAAAACTAGATTATAGCCCTGGCAGTGAATAGAGCATCTGCCTGCGGACTGAAGGGTCTCAGGTTTGATTCCAGTCAGGGGCATGTACCTTGATTGTGGGCACATCCCCAGTAGAGGGTGTGCAGGAGGCAGCTGACAGATGTTTCTCTCTCATCGATGTTTCTGACTCTCTATCCCTTTCCCTTCCTCTTTGTAAAAATCCAATAAAATTTATTTTGAAAAAAACTAGATTATAAAAACAATTTAGAATCATGTGGATATAAAAAACAGCACCAGGAATATAGTCAATAATTTTATCTAATAAAGAGGGAATATGCAAATAGTTCATCACACCGTCACCAAGATGGCGGTGTCCACAGCAGAGGCAGGGTTTCTGTAACACAAGATGGCTGCACCTACAGCGGAGGCTGAGTTTCCGTAACAAGCCAAAGGAACAATCAGCAGGAACCTGAGGCTGTGTGGCGCTGGGCCGGGGCAGGGGACCTGAACCTGCACCCCCTGCCCAGTGGGGCTTGACAGGGGACCTCAGGCCATGCCCCCCGCCCCAGCATCAGGCCTGGGGACCTCAGGCCACACCCCCTGCCCCAGTGCCAGGCCAGGGGACCCGAGGCCACACCCCTTGCCCAGCGGGGCTTGACAGGGGGCCTCAGGCTGTGCTGGTGGGGCTTGATGGGGAACCTCAGGCCACGCCGCCCGCCCAGCGGGGCTTGATGGGGGATCTCAGGCCATGTCCCCCACCCGGCGGGGCTTGACAGGGGACCTCAAGGTGTGCCCCCCACCCCAGCCCAGGCTGGGGGACCTGAGGCTGCACCCCCCACCCGGCGGGGCTTGACATGCGTGGGACCGGCTGGGTCTGGATCTCACCCAATGGGGGTGGGGCCGTCTGGGTCTGGGTCTGGGTCTTGCGCAATTTTGAGACACCACAGGTGGTCAGGGACTTGACTCTGGGTCCTGGCGCACCCCAGACTCTGACAGGAGGAAGACTTTCATATACATTTTACTAATTTTCTTTCATCTTTGACATTTCTATTATAGAGAAAGGGCAAATAGCAATATTAAAATATTTCCTCTAATTAATCCCCTTTTAATGTGCATGAATTTCATGCACCGGGCCACTAGTATTGTAATAATTATGAATGGTGCCATATGGGTACTAGACTTATCAGAGTGATCACTTCATAAGTTATGATGTCTAATCACTATGTTGTATAACTAAAAATAAGATGGTGTGTCAACTGTAATTGAAAAATAAATTTTTAAAAATAGAAACAATTTAGAGACACTGTGGATATAAAGTCTAGGGAAGATTTAAGGAAGATTTGACATGGCAAACATCTGCAACTTTATGGAGGAAGGGTTAGACTGGTTTCATGTGGCTCCAGATGGCAAACCTAAGAGCAATAGGGGTAAGTGACAGGCAAAAAGATTTGGACTCAACATAAAAAACTTAAGGAAGTCTGGCTGGTGTGGCTCAGTGGTTAAGCATCGACCCATGAACCAGGAGGTCACGGTTCCTGGTCAGAGCACATGCCCAGGTTTTGGGCTATATCCCTATTAGAGGACATGCATGAGGCAGCCAATCAATGATTCTCTCTCATCATTGATGTTTTTGTCTCTCTCCCTTCTTTTCTCTCTCTGAAGTCAATAAAAACATTTATTAAAAAAATAATTAAGGGAAACTAAACTTATTCACGGGCAGAAAGGCTTGTGTCTTGGAGTAAAAGGCTGAAGAGGAAAATGGATTTCAAGGATGTGGAAAGATTTCTGCAGTGAAGACACAGTTGGATTGAATGATCTCTGAGGTTCTATGATCTGTGATATGATGACAAAAGAGCATTTTAAAATTGATGCCAATGGAAATGGTTAGTATTGAGGTGAGGAAGAAACTAAGGTATTTTAGATTTTAAAAAAATGGAACAGAGAACACTAACTATGAGTGTACCAATTGGTCCATGAAAAGAGAAAGAAATGAGAAAAGGGTGAAAAAGGCCACAGAGAGAGTAAACAAGAAAACGTTTTCTGAAGGACAGGGAACGTATTAAGAGGAAAATATATGTTGTACTTTTTGGAGGTTATTTTTTTAAAGGTGGACTCAAAATGATTATTTAGAGCATTTACTTACTTTATTACTTATGTTTTATACTTTCTGATATCAGATAAACTCCATGGAAAATTAGATGCTTTTCTTACATTTTTTATGCCCACCTACTTGAAAATATTCAGAAGTAGAAAGAAAGCAGAAATAAATGCTTTTGTCAATGTCTCAGAAACATTGTGTGACTACACATGAAAACTGTCAAAGGCCTAACTGTGGAAGTTAGAAGCTCTGATTTTAAGCAGACCATTTTGGTTGTTTAGTATCTTTATCTTCCTAAATGTGTAACAGTGGTTACAGGTAAAATTTACTAAATAAATGAAACCTTGCTCTTCCTTAGCATGTTTTTTGGTACCACTTTAAATTACAATGAGTTCAGAAGTTGTTGACCAACAGTGAATTATTTTGTTATACCTATGATGACCAGTATTGATTTAGAATCAAATATCAATTATAGCTTGCAAGAAAAATAAACAATATAGAATTTGATTAAAATTAGGTCCTAAAGTAGACATTTTAAAACATGTTTTTATTTATTTTTATTTTATTTTTTGTAGTTTAAATCTTTATTTTTGAAAATATTACATATGCCCCCTTTTTCCCCCATTGACCCCTTCTAACCTGCCCCTACCCCCTGCCCTAGGCATTCACCACTCTCCTGCCTGTGTCCATGGGTTATGCTTATGTGCATACAAGTTTTTTGGTTGATCTCTTCCCACCCAACCCCTCTCCACCTTCCTCTGAGATTCGTCACCCTGTTCCATGCTTCTATGTCTCTGGATCTATTTTGTTCAACAGTTTGTTTTGTTCATTAGATTCCACATATGAGTGAGATCATGTGATACTTGTCTTTCTCTGACTAGCTTATTTTGCTTAGCATATGAAATAATGGGTTTAAAGCTGGTTATCTATTGTGCTTTCATCTTCAAGGACATGACCTTGAAGAAGCCTCATACCTTCTCTGCAACCAAAAAGTTCAATTGAAAATAGCTATTTCTTCTTATATTGTGCGAATCCATTTAGCCAAGCCTTCCCCTCCCCACCGCCCCCCACCTCTCACCCCCATCCCCCTTCCAAAAAAAAAAAAAACACAACCTCCTAGAACTAAAGACAACAACTGAGGCCAGTAAGGTCAAGCAACTTGAAGGAAATCCTATATAATAAAGAGCTAATATGCTAATTAGAACAAACAGCAGAACGACTATCTGGAAGGCAAAGCTGGCGCTGCAAGAGCCGAGCCCCTGGCATGAATTTTGTGCATCGGGCCTCTAGTACATGAATAAATGAGGATTTCTATTGTAAGAACTTTGTGCAAAGGTGAATTAGACCTGGTCCCTCCCCTTGAAGGGCCTCAAGGGCAGAAAAGTGACAAGAACTCTCGTACAAGGATTACAAAAAAGGTGTACACAAAGTGTATGAAAATGCAGTAATATGGGAGTTCATTAAAGGAGAATTAAAAGTGAAGTAGTGCTGACTCTGAGCCTTGAATAATGGGCAGAATTACACCTGATGGAAATAGTGAAAAGAGGCAGAAGAGATTGAAATGCCAACTACTTGCTCAGCACCCCTGGAAGCTCGCTGGCCCCTCTGCTGTGCCCCATTATCTAACATCCCTGAGTGAATATTCCAATAACATTGACTGAGTTTAAAATCATTTGTTTCCAAAGAGGACATCAGAAAGTTTCAGCTGATTTAACAGAAGCCTGATTCTTTCACTAAATATTGAAGGCCATTAGGAGTAGAAGGGACTAAGGTCTGAGTTGCCACAGATGCTGTTTATGTGTGTCTCAGGGATCAAGGCACAGAAGGAAGGGCCACAACCCTGTTGGAAATGCAGCCTTAGCAAATAATTACATAAGCCAAAATGGTTCTTAGTGGGAGAATTCGGAGTGGCAGAATAAAGAGCTTCACTGAAACAATTTTAAAAAAAAGACTTCTCAAGCTCTAGCCAGTTGCACCTGAATGCACTCATTTAATCAAATAGGATATGCAAAGCCTTAGCAATCAATCAAAGGGGTTTCTGTGACAAGTCTCTCGCCTGCCGGGCCAGACCTTCAAATTCAATGAGCTCTCAGGACCAGCTGCCTACTGGAGGTGGTTTGGAAGTACAATTTTTTATGCCTTGTACCTTAACTACAACCCAGAGGCTAATACAGATGTGGTTGTGATTCATTCCTTATTAGAATCTTAAACTACACTATCTCATTAAGGGAGACTACCGATCCAGCTACTGATTCACCTACTGATCCAGGTACAGGAGGACATGGCATTTAAAATGGTTTTCCCATAGAACTGGTAATTATGATACAGAGTAGGTCACCAACATCACTAGGACCTTATCACGATGGCAAAAGAAAAAACCCCTCACTGTAAGGCACCCCTGGATATGACTCCTCTGAAAAATGTCTAAAAGTCCCTGAATTCTGACTTATCTGCACCTTCTCCAACTGAAGCACAAGTTTCAACTTCAAATAATGTCCTACTTTCATCCTATTCTTCAGCTATTAATTACTTGCACCCAATTATACCCCAGCAGTAGTACAAATCCCTTGTAGTCATTTATTTTACAATAGTTGATCCTTTTGTGTATGCTGATTAATTTTATGTTTAACAGTAAGAAACTCCTTCACTCCAAGATTATCTAGATTAAAATGCTACCAATTGCATCTCTCAGTTTTGTCTGGTTAGACACAGTTATGCCAACCAAATCACATTTGCTAAAATATGAGAACGTAATGCTTTCCAGGTTTTCATGGCAAGTCACAATTCTTGAGTAACATATTCCTAGCAAGGCACAGTCCTAACACGTAGTTGAATGTCTAATAGCATTTTAGTCTGGTAGAGAGTTGATTTTTTTAGTAGTAGTGAAATCTTTCCATAAAGTCAAAGGGAATACACTGATTTTTTAGAAAGTTTAACTCTCACCTCCTTCAAAATGTTATGCCTGTTGGGGATAGCAAGGAATTAATAACTAATAATTAAGGACTGCATCTCAGTTATTTAGCCATGGCGTGATTTTGCAAAAGAGAAACTGAGGCCCGAATTGTACAGAGAGACATGCAAAGCTATGATAGGTAAGAATGTTGCTCTGGAGACAAACTGCCTAAGTTATAACTCAGCCTCTGCAATTCCTAGCTGTGTGACTTGGATTAATTTACTTCTCATCCATTGAATGGGAAGGTACATAAAGTTAGCTCATATAGTTGTGAAATTAAATAAAATGACAAATGCAAAGTTCTTCATATGGTGCTTGGAACATAGTGAGTACTCAATAAATGTCATCTAATTCTTAAGTAGCATCCCTAAAAGCAGAACCTGTTTGCCAGACTGCTCCTTTGCTGCGGCTTCCTCTGGGCCAGGACATCTTTCAAACCTGACACAATCACAGAATTTGTGCCATACCCGCTAAATCCTGTCCGAGGGTGAAAATGGAAAAGAGAATGTGGTGAGGTCTGAAATCCAGTGATGATTTCATTTCAACCAGAGGAACGAACATTCCTTTCACCCCCAGTCAGTTACTCGTTCAGCAGCCCCGGAGGACCTTCCTGGGGCAAGAGTCCCAGGGAGTTGGGTGTCTCTGGCAAGGAGCAAAGCTGCTGAGAAGGAAGTGGCTAAGCCTGTCCCTGCTATTTGGAGTGTTCTTTCTGGGCATAGGAGACACTGTGGACACATCAGTAGTAAAACAAGGTGAAGGGCCCTAGTGGTTTGGCTCAGTGTATGGAGCATCCGCCTGTGGACTCAAGGGTCCCGGGTTCAATTCTGGTCAAGGGCACATGCCCAGGTTGCGGGCTCAGTTCCCAGTAGGGGGCGTGCAGGAGGCAGCCAATCAATGATTCCCTCTCATCATTGATGTTTCTATCTCTCTCTCCCTCTCCCCTCCTCTCTGAAATCAATAAAAATATAAAAGAAAAAAACAAAAACAAGGTGAAGAGTAAGAGCTGAAAGACATAACTTTTCTAATAGGGCCATCAGGCCAGTTTGAAGCAAACCTTCCCTTGGGGAATCCTTCCCAAAGAGATCCACAGACTGGCGTTAGCAGAGCTTCCTACTGACCGTGACTACTTTTTGTTCACATAAAGCACCTCCTTTGAGGTGTGTTAGCCAGACTTCACTGTAAACGCTTGTTTTAGCCTAGCTTTATTTATTTTCAGCTACTTCATCTCACTTTTTACATGGAAAGGAGGAAGTACCAGAACAAAGGGAACGGCTTCGAGGAGAGTTCTTGACATAAATATAGAAGACAAAATGCTTTCATGTATCCAGACATCACTGCATGGGGCCTTCCTATTTGGGAACAGAGATGTCTCAGGCTTGACTTTGATGAAGCCTCAACTGAGCTGGAAAAGCAGAGCCCTATTTCCAAAACTGTTTTCCTTGAAAATTGTGGAACACTGCCTTAGTACAGGGATACCTCTGAGAAAACATGCAGTGTAAAACCTCTTTTTAAGTTTCCCCATTTTTAAGATTATTTTTAGTTCCGTTTTAGATTTACAGGAAAAATTAGAAGGTAGTACAAAAAATGCCTATATATTACATAGCTATTTTCCCCTATTATTGACAACTTACATTAGTATAGTATATTTACTACAATCAATGAACCAATGTTGATATATTATTAACAAAAGCCCATACTTTACTCGGATTGACAAAGACCTTCTATATTTATTACTATTATTATTATTGAATTGTACTGAGCTCTTATTAATTCTAAAAATTTATAGATTCTCTTGGATTTCTATCAAGATAATCATATCCAATTACAAAAAATGACAGTGTGTTTCTTCCTATTCATCTTTCTTTTTTATAATTTGTTTCCTTTTCTTGTTATACCGGTAGGAACTCCATTGTAATGTTGAATAAAAGGGAAATAATGAGAAATTTCATTTTCACCTAATTCTAAATGAAATAGTTCTAAATTTTTGGCATTCTATATGGGTTTTCCTGTAAGTTTTTGGTATATTCCATTGGTCAAGTTAGGGAAATTCCTTCTAATCTGCAGAAAGTTTTAGGTTTATTTTTTTGATGACAGAGTGTTTAATTTTATTAAATATTTTATTAAATATTTTCTATATTTATCTCGATGAGGTAAACTTTTTTAATACATTTTCTAAAGTTACACTAAACTGGCACATCTTGATATTATTATTTTTAACCTTCCAGCTATTGTACCCATTAGCTGACACAATGACCACTGAAGACCTGAATATCAAATGAAATCAGTCAAGGTGATATTTTAAAGAAATCCATTGCTGGCGTCTCCCTTGAAGTCCCTCTTACTCACTTCTGGTAGGGAAAACTCAGGCAGGAAATGGCAGGGATTGGTTGTGAGCCTGCTTTACAAAGTTGGATTTTCTTTTATGCTTTTGTTTTGAATTAAGAGGGTCCCTTCAATAAATAATCGCCAACCAAACTAAAAAGAAAGAATATTGGTCTAACCAAGAAAAGATAATCCTGAAAATCCAGTCTATTGTTCACCAGTCAGAAGACACCTGGAAGAACTATTCTTAGTTCTGAAGTCCATTTTTTAGAAGGACTTATAAAAACTGATTTCTATACAAAGAGAGTAAGCATGATGCCATTAAGTCTGGAAACCACATCACATCAGAAGCCAAGGGTGTTGTTGATACCAGAGAAGAAGAATTTTAATATTTGAGGGAGAACACTTTTAAAATGCAGGTGTTTGGGTTATACCCCTATCAGAGTCTCCAGCAGTCTCATATTATTTATAAATCTCACACATTTTTCAAATAGCAAGGAGTTGGTTTTAGTCTGTATGATAGATTACAAGGATGATTTAAGTATCAGATTAGGTGTTGCACTAAGTGACACCGTATGGACCCTCCAGCTCTGACTTCTTAACGCATCTGTGAAAATGTTTTTAACATGCAAGGGGAAAGGAAGATGCTCTCTTCATAAATGCCATATGCACTGGATTTTCAGATCACCACTCTTTCCTGGTTCCAGATGGAATGAAATGAAAGGGGTTTTCCTCGTCATCCTGGATCATTTTATTGCTAGCTTGACTCTGTGGGACAGATATGACTGAGGCTTTAATAGCTGCAAAAACCCAAGAACACAATCTTGGAATGAGTCACCGTTTTTATGACAGAGGCTGCCAGCAAAGTTCCCAATCAGAAGTGGTATTTTCAAAGCAGGTGCTGTACATTATATTTCTGAAATTGTCTGCGTTTCCTTTTTCCCCAAATCCATCTGAGAAACTGTTTGCATTGCATTGAGATTAGAGCTTAAGTGCATTTGGATCAAAAGTGTGAAGGCATCTGTAAGCCTGATGGAAAAGCTATGCAATTTTTTATTTATTATTATTTTTTTATTTTTAGAGAGGGGGAAAAGGGAGAGGGAGAGAGGGAGGGAGAAAGGGAAAGGAAGAAAAGAAGAGAGGGAGGGGGAGACTGAGAGAGAAACCGAAAGAGACATTGATTAGTTGCCTCCCCGATGCATCAGGACTGGGGACAAACCCACAACCCAGGTATGTGCCCTGACCAGGAATGGAAACCGCGACCTTCCAGTGCATGGAATGATGCTCCAACCAATTCAGCCACACCAGCCAGGGCAAGCTATGCAATTTTTAACTGTTTTTTTCAGTAGCACCATCAAGATGAAAACCATGAAATTTATGCTACTGACAAAACCAGGGAGCCAAGAGAAGCACTGTTTCTGGATCCCTGTCAAGGAGGGGTCACTCTGGAAAGCAGAGCCTGTATGCACAGCCATTACCAAAGGCAGAAGCTCTGGGGCTTCAGTTCAGAGGAGGAGGGAAAGCAGGGCCCAGCCACTGTTAGCTCAAGCTCTGGGGACTCGGGGCTCGAGCCTGCAGGGTCTTTTCATCCCTGCCAAGCTGTTTGCAGGAACCAGCTTTCAATCTGACATCTCTCTAAATGTGTTCCATTCACTGTCAAGGTTGAAAGTATTCAATTTGTCAGCTTTTACAGGCAACCAACCAAGGAAGCAGCTGCTGGCTTCTTTCTATGTGCCACCGAACAATTCCACAGAGATGATCTCCATCGTTTGGCTAAAACATCCTTATCTCTAAAGTAAATAGATATTTCGAAATGTAGAAACTGGTAGGCCTTTATTTGTGCAGTTATCTGGGGGAGGGGGAGAAATAAGGCGATAGGAACAGAGAAAAATCCCCCATTTAGGTATTGCTTGATCTGGGAAATCTGTTTTTTTTTCTTGATTGCACTGATGTGTTTTCCTTCAGGGATGGTGTCTCCCCCTAGGGGACAGTTTTGGAATTTGGGGGGGGGGGAGGCAGTTTGTGTGTTTGTGTGTGTGTGTGTGTGTTTATTTTATTGTCGCAATGATTAAGGAACCCCAATAGAGTTTATTAGTTTGAGTCTGCAATGAGTAGCACAGTCTCACATATCAAAGAATTGTAATTTGTGCAATTTTTTAATACACCATAGGATTTTCTTATCCGTGGAAATCTGTTAATAATCTCAGCTGAGACCCTAACCGCATTTTACACATAAACACAAAGCCTATTTGAATAACTTTAGTACACGTTGAGATCTCCAGGAATTCAACTACCTTGAAACCAAAAATAAGAGAGTCCTTGGTTTTGTTCAGAGACTTACAACAGTTGTTCTTCATTTCAGAAAATCATGTCATAGACACCAGCCCTATTCCTGGTGTCATTCTGAATTCCCAGCTGCCACATTCAGAATGATTCTACCTCTAATTGTAAGCATCTGACTACTTCACTTACGCATTGCCACGCACTTTATTTAAAATTATTTTATTCCTTCTTACGTCACAGTTAAAGGCATAATGTAGGTTGTTTTTTTTGGATACAAAGCTTTTGTCAGGTAAATAGATTGCAAGTATTTCCCCTCAGTTCATGGTTTATCTCTTTATTTCCTTAACAGCTTCTTTTGAAGAGTAGATGGTTTTAATCTTGATAAGCCTAACGTATATTTTTAATATTTAGTGTTTTTGGTATCCTGTCAAAAAGTCTGCCTACCCAAAGGTCACAAGGATTGTCTTCTGTTTTCTAGTTGTATAGTTTTAGCTCTCATGTTTAGGTCTATGATTTATTTCAATTAAATTTCATGTATGGCATGAGGTAGAGGTTAATTTTCTTTTTGTGTATGGATATTCAGTTGTTCAGGCATAATTTATTAAAAATATGAAGTCTTTTTTTGTCAATGAAGTTTGTTAAAAGTCAATAGATCTTATGTCTAGAGTTCTGTTTTTGGTCTCTTTGTTATGTTCGTTTATGTCTCTACTAACACAAATACCATGTTGTCTGCTCTGGCTTTATATTGTCTTGACATTAGATAGTATAATTCCAGCACTCAAAAAATTCTCAGTAAATATCAATGATTATAATATTATCATTTGTATCAGCATTCAGCTTCTCAGCTTTCCAAAGGCATCAAAGCATGTTTTAAGTCTTGGAAGAGCAGGAAAACAATTTTACCTCTTTACCATTGACGTGAGCACTACTTGTGTTTAGTTAGGCAGAAATGTCCCAATGCTCTGGAATTCCTCAGGCTACAAATTAGTTCTACCTGCCCAGAGTATTACCTACCCCAGGATATAGTAGAAGAGAAAATTGATACCTTTCTACAATTCTTGTCTTGGGTAAAAAGACACTTCCAAATCCCATCAGCACCTCTACAATCCTTTCTGACCACCCATTTCCCCAACTCTCTTTAGCTTTATGACCTCCCCACACCCATGGTGCTTTCTGGTGCTTTCTATAAGTTACTTTTTTGTTTCTCTAAGTGGGGGATAGAGAACCCAGGATGCATCTCCAAAATAAGCACTTTCTGAAACAGTAATTGAGGAAAAGCTTTTAAAAGGCCTCTTAGTAGCAGAAAGTCAACTAAGTGGGTAGGTTCTTAATTGAGCAAAAAATAATTTTTGTTGTTTTTTAACCCAACAGATTCACGTAGCTTCCTACTATCAAATTTCTCTTTTATTACTCACATACTTCTATAAAAATTGTAAGCAAAGTTACACATCTCCTGAATAGAAATCTTCTCAAATCTAAACCTAAGTGTATAAATTATTTTCAAACAATTAAGTTCCTTCCAGAACACAGAACTAGGAAATTCAAATGTATTATTAATGAAATCAGAGTGTAAAGGCTTCACAGACCATGGTGCACCTTACATGCCTGTGTTTCCACAATACAATTTTAGAACTATAAAATATTAAATTCAGATATCACCCACTTTGAATTTCGCATAGAATAGGCCCAAACCTTTCCTAATATCATAGAGCTGGTTAGCAGCAAAATGGAGAAATTGGGACTTGGGCTTTCTTTGTGCAAAGCTCACTCACCACCCAGCATCTACTTAGGTACTGGCCTCAATGTGAGTCCTAAATATTGAGTACTATAATTGCACAAGGATTATTATAGGTTACAAAGATCTAAGCAATTTACTTCAACTTGTTCTAAGAGCTGCAATGAATTTCTACTCTCTATCAGGACAGAGAGAGAGAACCATAGACAAGAGAGCTTTGGATTTAGCTGAAAATGCTTCAGAAATCTGAAGATGTGCAAAATCACTTAGAACATTAGTAACTATAGCAAAGGAATTGTCCTCCTTTGATTATGTAGGATAGCAGGACCTAATCCTTATCACATCTGTGATGACAAAGCACCTCTTCAGATAAAGGAAGATAGTACTTTGTACCAGATTCATTTTATCAGGGTCCAGTACAAATAAACCCATAGAACCAGACATACAGTTCTCATTACGTTTATCTGATGGCTTTTGACACAGAAATATTTTAAGTTATAAAGTTGTTGTCACATACTATACCTCTCCTTCAAAATAGAGAGCTGCCTGGAATTGAATCACAATTTGAATGGGCTTTGAGATTTTAGGCAGCAAGGTCATCATCCGGAATCTATATACAAATAATAATAATTGCACCTGCTCTCACACAAGAGCTCTTGACAGCATCTGTTCTACCTGAACCTTAAGAAACAGGACAAGAGCCCTGACTGGTTTGGCTCAGTGGATAGAGCACTGGCCTGTGGACTGAAGGGTCCCAGGTTCGATTCCGGTCAAGGGCATGTACCTTGGTTGCGGGCACATCCCCAGTAGGGGGTGTGCAGGAGGCAGCTGATCAATGTTTCTAACTCTCTATCCCTCTCCCTTCCTCTCTGTAAAAAAATCAATAAAATATATATTTTTAAAAAAAGAAATAGGACAAGAATGGCTTTTCTAGCCCAGGGAAAAGTGAATACCAAGCACAACACAGCTGAATTTTAGTGGCACTTACAATTACTATTTCGTTTCAAGTGGGAATGAACTTTTTTCCTATACAATTCCATAAGCTCAGGCTTATTGGCAGTATTAATTACCCATAAGAATTTTGATTACTTAAGAAGTTGAAAATAATTGCGAAGATTCTTCTTAATTGTGACTAAGTAAAGCAACCAAAGGGAAAAATCAATAATAAGTTGAGTAAACACCTTTTCCAGGTATGGATCTAAGTTGTGTTTGGGGATCCAAAAATGGATAAAATGCAATTCTCACTCCCAAGGTATTCAAATCTAGCTGAGAGGCACTGGTATGTAAATAGCAAGTGCTATAATCTAGTGGGAAAAGCTCAGGGTCTGCAGTCATACGGAACTGGGGTTGAATCCAGTTTTGCCACTTATTATCTGAGAGGCCTTAAGCAGCTGCTTAACCTTTCCTGGGCTTTAATTTCTCATTTAGAAATCAGGATGCTTCCCTTTCTAGGTACAATGAGGATTAAGGGGGGATAATCCATGGAAAAAGCTTAGCATGTCTTCGGGTATTAGTATGCAGGATTATCACCATTATCATTACATAAGATGCAAATAAACAAATGCTAATAGAAATACAAGCAATGTGCCCTGAAGGCAATGTATTCTGCCTGATGATTGGACCTCTGCTCTGAGCCATATATGCCCTTTTAAAAGCATCATTCAGAGTAACAATCATGAGGTTATTACTATTCCTGATGAGAGCTGTGCCAGTGGTAGCCTTTTGGCTGAAACTGTCATCTCTATGACTGATTGAGGAAAAAGGTAAATCTATTTCCTGTATTGTTTTAAAAAATATAATAAAAGTAAATCACAAGGAAACCCAACTTGACTTAAAATGACTCTGACTTGTACCTACAACAAGAATCTACTAGCAACACCAGGTGGTTTCTTCAGAAGAAGCCTCACCTTGTCTTAGTCTGCTTGGACTATTAGAACAAAATATCATATACTGGGTGGGTTAAACAAAACATTTATTTCCCAGAGTTCTGCAGATAGAAAGTCCAAGATCAAGATGCTGGCAGACTTGGTCCTTGGTGAGGACCCTCTTCCTGGGTTGCAGACAGCACCTTCTGACTGTGTCTCACATGGTGCAGAGAGGAAGCTCTGGTGTCTCTTATTCTTCTTACAGTGGCTCCTCCACTCTCAGGACCTCATCTCAACCCAAGTACCCCCCAAAGGCCCTGCCTTCTAATACATCACATTGGGGTTATACCATCAACATAGAAATCTGGGGGTTCACCAAGATTCAGTCCATAACAGACCCAAAGAGAGAGTTAGATTATATCTTGGTCATATGGAACTATGGTGCAAAGATTTTTTAAAAAAATAAACCTTATTACAAGAACAGACATAGAGATCAATGGAATAGAATAGAGAACCCAGATATCGACATATCGACCCAAATCACTATGCTCAATTAATATTTGACAAAGGAGGCATGAACATACAATGGAGTCAAGACAGTCTCTTCAATAAACGGTGTTGGGAAAATTGGACAGATACATGCAAAAAAAATGAAACTAGACCACCTACTTACACCATACACAAAAATAAACTCAAAATGGATACAGGACTTAAACATATGACGGGAAACCATAAAAATACTAGAGGAATCCACTGCCAGAAAAATCTCTGACATATGCCAAAGCAATTTCTTCACTGATACTGCTCGTAGGGCAATGGAAACTAAAGAGAAAATAAACAAATGGGACTACATCAAAATAAAAAGCTTTTGCACAGCAAAGGAAACCATCAATAAAACAACAAGAAAGCCCACTGCATGGGAGAACATATTTGCCAATGATATCAATGATAAGGGTTTAATCTCCAACATTTACAGGGAATTCATGCAGCTTAACAAAAAGAAGATAAACAACCCAATCAAAAAATGGGCAACTGATCTAAATAGACACTTTTTGAAAGAAGACAGAAGGAAGGCCAAGAGACATATGAAAACCTGCTCAAAGTCACTAATCATCAGAGAGATGCAAATCAAAACAACAATGCGGTACCATCTCACACCTGCCAGAATGGCTATTATCAACAAGTCAACAAATGACAAGTGCTGGCAAGGATGTGGAGAAAAAGGAACCCTCGTGCACTGCTGGTGGGAATGCAGACTAGTGCAGCCACTGTGGAGAACAGTATGGAGTTTCCTCAAAAAACTAAAAATGGAACTCCCATTTGACCCAGTGATCCCACTTCTAGGAATATATCCCAAGAAACTAGAAACACGAATCAGAAAGGATATATGCACCCCTATGTTCATAGCAGCACAATTCACCATAGCTAAGATTTGGAAACAGCCTAAATGCCCATCAGCAGATGAGTGGATTAAAAAACTGTGGTACATCTACACAGTGGAATACTACGCTGCGGTAAAAAAGGAGTTCTTACCATTTGCAACAACATGGATGGAGATGGAGAGCATTATGCTAAGTGAAATAAGCCAGGCAGAGAAAGATAAATATCACATGATCTCACTCATTTGTGGAATATAATGAACAACATAAACCGATGAACAAAAATAGATCCAGAGACAGAGAAACATCAATCAGAACGTCAAACCTCAGGGAAAGTAGGGGACAGTGGGGTAAAAGGGAGAGATCAACCAAAGGACTTATATGCATGCATATAAGCCTAATCAATGGACACAGACAACAGGGGGGTGGGGGCATGAATGGGAGGTGGTGGGTAATGGGGGAATAAGGACACATATGTAATACCTTAATCAATAAAGAAATAAAAAAATAAACCTTATTTTTAAATAGTTTTTGATGTATGGAAAAATACAAAGATAGAGAGTTCCTATATACTCCAAATATCATATTGCAGCAACTTTGAAGAAACCAGATAGACACCTCCCACCTGAAATTCAGTTTGAATGTCATAACTGATGATACCACACATACCAAGAGGTTATGAAAAATTTATTACTTATATAATGAGGCTTTTTGAAGAGAGTAGAGCAGGTTTTCTAGGTTTAGTTTCAAATGTCTTGAGAGAGCTTGGAAAGGAGCCTGCCGTAGGGTTGTCATTGTCGTTAGAGGGTTAGAGTTTCTTTGTGTGGTCAGGAGCTTATGTGGTTTGAATCTCCCACCAGCACCAAAGGAGGAAGCACCCAAGGTTTCTAATTAGCTTGCCCAGATATGGGGCAGAAATGGAAGGTAGAGGGATAAGATTTAAAAGTCATCAGCAAGCATCAAAGTCAGATTCTTGATTTTATATGGTACACTTGTAATAATTCATGAACCAATATAATACATTTTTATTCAGATTTCCTGAGTCTGTGCCTAATGTCCTTTTCCTGTTCCTGGATGTCATCGAGTATATCACATTCTGGTTAGTTGCCATGTCTCGTCAGACTCCTCTCAGTTGTAACAGTTTCTCACACTTTGTTTGTTCTTGATGACCTTGGCAATTTCAAGGAATACAAGTAAAGTACTCCATAGAATATCTCTCAGTTGGAATTTTTCTCATGTTTTCCTTATGATTAGTTATGGGTTTGGAGAAAAAAGACTGCAGAGCTAAAGTGTCATTTTTATCACATTATATCAATATCTACATAATTCATCATACTATCTACAGGATTTATCACTATTGATGTTAACCTTGAACACCTGGATAAAGTAGTGGATGTCAGGTTCTCCACTGTAAAGTTACTCTTTTGTTCCCTATCCTATTCTGTACTCTTGGGAAGGAAGTCACTATGTACAGCCCTCACTTAGGGAGTAGAGTATGACCACCTCCTTCAGGGCAAAGGATCTACACAAGTTATTTGGAATTCTACATAGGAGATTTGTCTGTTCTCTTCCATTTAATTATTTACTTAATAATTTATATCAGTATAAACTTAGGAGTATTTATTTTATACTTTGGATTATAATTTGATATTACTTAATTTTGGTCAAATGGTTGCACTTTGGGCAACTGGGAGCTCTTTCAATTAGTTCTTATGTCTCCTTGGCATATCCCATTTATTTTGGCATTATTTTAAGCACTTTCTTACTTTCTGGCACTGCAAAGTGTTCCAGGTTCATCCTGTATTTTTCTTGACTGATTTCTTAGAATTAGTCATTTCTCCAAGGATTGACTACCTATGGAAGATATCATCCTAAGATCTCAGGAGAAACCAAACCTGATCTTGGACTTCCAAGCTTCAAAACTGTGAGAAATAAAATTCTGTTATTTAAGCTACCCAGTCTATGGTATTTTGTTACAGTGGTCATAGCAGACTAATGCTCCCTCCTAATGCTTTTTGAAGTTCTGTGATAGCATCCACAGAGTAGATTCCAGAACAATATATAACATGTTGGTCTACCTAGATAAGTCGACGAACTGTTTGAAGACAAAGATTTCATAAATTAAATGTGTTTGGTGGTCATTTGATGTTCTTTACTGAATTGGGAACTACAAAAGAGCATCATAGTTCTTGTCTATCACCCACAGATCTTAAAATAATATATAGACTGTTGAAATAATTGTTGGTTAAAACTAAGGTGTATGTTTTTTTTTTTTTTTAACAAAGGCCCCAAGATTCTCAGGATAGAATAAGAGACCTTTTATTTTTAAGATTAAAACAAAACAGTAACAACAACTAGTATTGAGCCTTTCTAAATATCAGACACTGATCTCTATACTTGGCCATTGGCAATGCCATTGGAAGAATAAGCTTCCATTCAAAACCAACACCTTTAGTCTGGCTACTAAGTTGGCTCTGTTATCTGGCCAAAAAGACTTAATGAAAACTTTAAGAAGGCTGAGATCAGACTTTATTGTCTGAGATAAAGAAGCAATTAATCTTTCCAACCTGTGAAGCCTCAAAATACTGGACTATCAGTCAATATTAAGTGCAGCACAGCCGGGACAAGCCACCCTTAGCTGAGCTGTGTTCTTTTCATCCCTGCTTGCAAGTGAGCTAAATCTTACTTCAGTTTATGTCTCTCTAAAGCTTGGTTAAAAGCAGCAAGTAGCATTTATCACCTACCGACATTCTGACTTTTTCTGAGTTTCAGATTCAGTAGTCCCACACCTGCTTTCAAGGATTAAAGTATTTGTTTATCAAATATTTGTCATGGCATGACAAGAATAACCTGCTGTCCAGCCTATGATAACTGCTTGGCCATTAAGCCAAGGCAGCTTCACTTCTTGGTAACAAATCCTGTAATGGCCAGGGTTCAGCAGAGGAAAAAAGAAACCACTCTAGGAATTTTAAACTGAGAGGGATTTTATACAAAGTATTTTAAACAAAACCATTGGTTCACCTGGAGTGTCAGTGTCAAGATCCCAGTAGATCTTGAGAGAAAACTGAGCTGCCAGGTGTCAGAGAAGACCATTAAAATAACAAGCCAAAACAAAAGTAAGAATCAAGCCTTTAATCACTTACTGTGATAATATAAGCAAGAGGCTAAAATCAGAGAAAGTGCCAACTCTCCCATATCATTCTATTTTTTTTTTCCCATGGAAACATGCATTGGTGGAGGGTTGACCAGTAGACCAGTATAGTACCTGGGGCAGACCCACTACAGATGTGGGGGTCTTCTCACTGTTGAATCCTGGGGTGGGAAGTAGAGTTGGAGAGGGAGGGCTGGGAGTAGAAAAGTACTTAGTACTGAGTCAGAGTGGGAGAAAGTATTTCAAGGTTTTACCCCCTCACCCCCAGAAGAGGCCTCAGCAGAGATACCCGAAAAGTGACTGAGCAAGAAGTCCCCAGATAAAGAGACTTTTGAATAAAGGTACCTTGGCTAAGAATGTAAGTATGTTTAAGAGTATGGTAGGCCAGCAGGGCTGAGACTTCACTGAAAGTCCCCATAGAGAAAAGATACACTAGCTGTGCACCAGGTCTTACATGTAGAGGTGGGGTTCAGGGATAGTGTTCACTGTGAGGTCTGCCAGGTAAAGCCTTTATAATCGCCTATGGTTGGGCTTGCAAAAATCGTACATAGGTTTCTTGGGTGAGGAACAAGATTTCTCAGCAGAATCCAGGCAGGGCCTTCAGGAGTGGTTCCTGGAACAATACAGAACTGACCCACCAGGAAAGACACTACTGCCAAGGCTCCACTTGGTGTTTTGAATCAAGGAACTGACAAACATATCTGACATCCATATACACTGAGTGGCCAGATTATTATAATCTCTGAATGCATAATAATCTGGCCACTCAATGTATATCTTATAAAATAAAAGGCTAATATGCAAATTGTCCCCTCGACCAGGAGTTTGACCAGCAGGCAGGCCGGCCAACTGCCCATGTCCCCTCCCCCTGGCCAGGATGGCTGGACCCCACCCATGCACGAATTCATGCACTGGGCCTCTAATACACACACACACACACATTGCACACACACTGAGTGGCCAGACTATTATGCATTCAGAGATCATAATAATCTGGCCATTCAGTGTACAATACCCAGTGAAATTGGGATGGTGCTATCCCCACTGCCACTATTGTCAACACCACAGTTGTCTCTCTAGACACTCATGAGTCTGGAAAAATGTCCCTGAGGAGTACTGCAGGAAAACTTAATTTCTCCACAACCTAGCTTTCCACAAACAATTAAAGATGAAGATGGAGTGAATGCAAACAAGACTGTAACTAACTCTTCTTCTAGTTCTTAAACCTTACGATTTTCAGGATTGAACAAGCACCTGGGTCAGTCTCAGAAGAATAGAAAATCTTAGGTGACAGCCCATGACCATGAAGAAACTGAACACATTGATTTCCTCAAGAAATTGATCACCCAAGCATCTATGATCTTAGTAGACTGTCTTTATTGGCATTTTACAGGATATGTGACCTGCTACCTCCTTACGACTCCATCTCTCCTCTACTGTCTCATCAAAGGTTGCTGTACAGTTTCAAATTCTTCTCCCCCCCACCATTATTCAGAGTAATTTCTAATCTTCATACCCAAATGAATCATGGTATGCAAGAATATAATACACCTTTCATACACCAGAAGCCACATTCCTTTTAATATGATTAGGGCAATAAAGTATTTTCTCTAATAAGGAAGCATTAGCATTAGATACACAATTTTAAGATTAAGTAATTGGGGACCAGTTTCTGTTACAATAATTATGTGAAGCAAAGACCTTTGACTGAATGAACCTTACAGAAATCTTTAATAAAGTCTGAGGAGTGCTATTTATCTTGCAAAGAAACACTGAGTTAAGGCAAATACCAGTTTAGAATAAAAAGAACAGCAACAGTCCCCACCTTCACTATCCCAGCCTCTCCCTCACTAATCACTTAACCTTTTATGCCTGTGGTAAAACCTCATTACTAAAAAAAGGAGACCTGCCTACTAAGCATAATGGTAAGGCTTTAATAGACTTTAGAGATCATTTATATCTTTGACTCAAAGCATTGAAATGCAACTTTTTAAATATTGATTTTAGAAAGAGAGAAAGGGGGGAGAGAGAGAGAAATGTGATTTATTCCACTTACTTAGGCATTCATTGGTTGATTCTTGATGTGAATGAGAAAGTATGCAGCCACAGAGGCTGCTAGAACCCATCTTGAGTTTAAAAAGTTTGCTATAGGATGGAACCAATAACAAAGAAGCAGAGTTAAATATAGGAAAGGACATGGTTTTGGTGATATTGTTTGAATCTAGAAAAGATTCATCAGAAATTAGAATTTGCCCCTAAATCTCTTCATAAGACCTTCTGACACATGAGAAACTCAGTGTGTTACCTCTCAAAAGCAGTCACCTGACACTCTGCTAAAAACCTCTATTATAGCAAGCAACATACTACCCTGAAGTAACATGTGTATTCTCCTCTACTGTGACTTCTCTGGGCATCAACCATGTCTTGTCATATAGGAGAGTGTCTGGCACATATTTAGTGCTCAATAAAACCTTGTAGCATTAACAAATGAGTGAATGAATAATGCAATAGAGTTCAACTATATTTCCAAATGCTTTTACTTATTTCAGATAAATTTTAATAGTTATGCTTCTTTTTTTGTCCTCTCTAGTTATATACAGTATATTGTTGTTAATCCTAGCCCGAGGATATTTCTTCATTGGTTTTCAGGGAGAGTGGAAGTGAGAGGGAAAGACGGAGATAAACATTAATGTGAGAGAAACACATCAATTGGTTGCTTCCTGCACGAGCCCCGACAGGGCCAGGCCAGGGAGGAGCCTGCAACCAAGGTTACATGCTCTTGACCAGAATTGAACCCGGGACCCTTTGGTCCACAGGCCAATGCTCTATCCACTGAGCCAGACCCGCTAGGGCTCTAGTTATATATTAAAAGGCAGGGACATCTGTAATACTTTCAATAATAAATTTAATTAATTAAATCATAAAAGAAGGCAATTAGATGTCAACGTTTTTACTTTCATAATGTTTTACAAGAAAACTATGTGTGGGATATAAAGTTATTCGAGAGTGACTCCCACATTGAATATCCTCAATTAATTTCTAGAGGTATAGGGAAGTGAACATGCAGAGTAAAATTCCTAAATCCAAGCAAATTCTTTCAAATTTGTCAAGATTCATTGATTTACCCTAGAATAAGATCTTTTCTCCAGAGGCAATAGCTACTAAGAGCATTCCCTATGGGTCTGCATAATTAGATACCTAAGAAGCACATTTAAATGCAACATTACGCTACAAAAATTTGGCAATGCTCCAGGGTTGACTGTGTGTGTTATTAGATACTTCCGAGAATTTACTTTTTCTGTGGAAAAGGATTTTCAGTAATTTCCTCCTAGGGTAAAATTAGGGCATCTGCAGAGAAGTAAACTCCATGATACAAGCAGCAAGTTCCCATTTTCATCACAATGTGTTTCTATAAACCATGCCAGGAAGCAAAAAGTTTAAAAATAGGCCTTTTTTTTTGCTTTCTTTCTTTCTTTTTTTTTTTTTTAAGTTTATAACTGCAGTTACCCATCACATAAGCAAGTAATTCTTATTCACTGGTTAGGTACATTATTGATTGTGGCTCTCTTCTGAAGCCAAGAGAAAATAAAACAATTGGGTTGTGTAACACAGGTTATGTCTCTCAGTAAATAATGCAGTAGAAAATTTAGTTTGAAGGAGGAAACCTATGGCATATATGGAATCACTTTTCATTTCAGCGCCTACAGAAGGTTACACCATTTGCTCTGTCATTCTTTCCTGCTTTTCCTAGAGTAAACTTTAGAATCTTCCTTAATACTGAACTCAATGTAGTAACTAGCTTCATTTGGAATTGTTATCAATATTGACATATATTAAGTGTTGGCCTAAAATTCTAGATTTAGGGTGTTGATTTATTATATAGCTTGAACCAGGGAATAAATTTTCATCTGTAACAACACCCTGAATTGCAGCCATACCCCAGGAAAAAGAATACAACATGGTAAGCCTAATTCAACAATTCAGGTCTACATACAGTGATAAACATAACTTAAGCCATTATATTAAAAATAGTGGTTTGTACTAAACTTCTTGAATTTCTAGAATCCCCAACTCATGCCATTATGGGATATTTTTATAACACATTTAATAATAATTTTGTAATTACTTTATAATAAATTGATATTAAAATTTTATAATTAACTTTCATAAAAATTAATCAAATTGTTATGTAGATGTGCCAAATCATTTAGGTCAGCCAGATCCATTTACTTCAGCAGATATTTACTGATATTCTATTGTATACATAGCACATTAGCATATTGTTTTAGGTCTTTGAAAGAAATATATGCTTCAATACTTGTGCTCAAAAAGTTTACACTGTTTTAATATTTGAAAAAAAAGGTATGCAGAGTTCTGCTTCCATTAATGCTAGAGTATCTTGTATTGTACTAATTTTAATATGATTATAACTATAAAGTCAAGACAAAAAGTATTAAAGTAAATTACAACTTTAAACATATAAGACAATGGTCAAATTCAGTGTAAAAAAATGGGGAGAAGTCAACATTCAAAGTAAGAAATATATAGTAGGTGAGACTGTATTTATGTGAATTTTTGCCTATGGACACTCCCAAATCATTTGGGTATCTAATACTCGATCAGAAAGCTATAGTTGTGCTAGCTTTAAAAGTCAGAGGGTAGCCTGGCTAGTGTGGCTCAGAGGTTCAGCTTCAAACTCTGAACCAGGAGTCACAGTTCGATTCCCAGTCAGGGCACATGCCTTCGTTGCAGGCTTGATCCCTAGTGTGGGGCATGCAAGAGGCAGCCAATCAATGATTCTCTCTCATCATTGATGTTTCTCTCTCTCCTGCTCCCTTCCTCTCTGAAATCAATAAAAAATACATTTTTTTTTTAAAAAAAAGTCAGGGGGTAAATTTAAAAGCTGCAAAAGTTTATGAAAGGTGGGGGATGAATTCATAAGGAAGGAACACACTATTTGTGGGCTAGAGCTGGGCAAACATTTCTTAAACAAGACACAGAAAGCAGTAATCATAAAAGAAAAGTTTGATACATTAGATTCATCATAATTAAAAATGTCTGTTCATCAGAAGATACTACTGAGAAAATAAATAGGTAAGGCTTAGCCTGAGAACAACTATTTGTTAATATTTTTGCAAAATTATTCCCTTTCAGAAAATATAAATAACAGTCAATAAACAATCCTATAAAAATGAGCAGAACTTGTACAAATACTTCACAAAGAAAGATACACATGTGGTCAATAAGCCCCAAAATAAAGCACTTAACATCATGAACCCAGAGAAAAATGCAAATTGAAACCATAAGGTGATACTAATACACACCCAGGAGGATGGCGAAGAGACTGACCAAACCCAATGTTAGGAAGACGTCTAGCAACCAGAACTCTCATCCACTGCACTAGTGGAAATGCAAAATAGTATAAACACTTTGGAAAACAGTTTAACTGTCTCTTATAAACTTAAGCATACCCTATTTTCCAAGAATGAAAATACATATCCACGAAAAGACTTCTTCAGGAATGTTCATAGCACATCTATTCAGAATAGCAAAATCACTCATAAACAACTGTTGGTTTGCAAACTGACCCTCATACATGGTGGGCAAGGAGAGACCGAAGAAAGAGGCAGCCACTCCAGATTGATTTCAGCAATTTTGATAAACAAGAGAACATGGGTACCTACCAGGCTTGTCTTGGGTGGCGGGAAGATGAGTAGATCTTCATACCCACCTGCCAGAATCTTAAACGTTTATACAGAGACCTTACCTGGGTTGAGTCACTATTCAATCCAGATGGGCTCAACAACATGTTGCTCTCTCAAGGCTGCGTCCTTGAAAATGACCCAGTGTGGGAACGGTGGGCAGAACTTACATTCCAGCAATGGGGGGGACGTGGGTCAGCTGGTGGTCACATCCTCTCCGGGACTCCTCCCACAACACAGACACCTGCAATAAGAAAATGGATAAACCAATTGTGTTATTTTCATAAAAAAGAACTGTATTACTGATACATGTAACAACATGGATGAATCACACAGGTTTTACGCTGAGCAAAAAAAGCCAGACACTAAAAAGCACACATATTGTACAATGCTATTTTTATCAAATTTTAGAACAAGCAAGACTAATCTATGATGAGAAAAATCAGAAAAGGGTCACAGCCTCTAGGTGCAGAGGTCATGGAGAATGAATTTTCTGGAATGACAAAAACGTTCTCTCTCTGGATAGGCTTGGTGGTTATACTGGGTATATATTGGGAAAAACTCGAGTTGTACACATGAGATTTGGACATTTTACTGTATGTAGATTTTAGATAAAATAAAAATGAAATCAAAAGCAATACTGAAAATAACAGACAGCTTCAGAGGAAAAACAGATATATATGCATGCCACAGACATAAAAACAAAAACTACCACTGCAAGAAATAGTTTTTAAAAATTCTACTTATAATTGCATTATAGTTGTTGTCTCCCACAATATGTCTGTGAATTTCTAATTTGGTTCTCAATGGTATTCTGAGCAACACTAAGGTAGTGTAGCAAGAAAATACAGTGGCTATCTCCAAGTCAGAGAAAAGAAAATAAGCTGTTATAATTTTTTCAAATTTATTTTTTTCAATACATTTAAAAAAAAACCCACACATACTTGCTTTCAACAGCTTGCTTGAGTGTGCTAACAAAAATCATAATAAAACAAGACTGAAACAAATATTTCAAGAGGAATATTTATAAGTATGATTTCTTAAATATAGGTTATCGGCTTGCTGGGGATTTTTGTGTGAAAAGGAGATCTATATTCATATTAGAATATTTTATGCTTACAAAGGTGCTTCTAAGTGTCATGATAAAATTAAACATACTACTTTTTCCTGGTGTCAACAAAGGGTTTAAGAACCTCCAACATGTTTCACCATGAGGATAAGTTTGAAATCTATAGTATTGACACTCAGGAAGGCAAAAGCATGATGCTTATTGATTTTATAAGGAAAGCATCTTGAAGAAATTAGGGGTTCAGTTGAGCCTTAAAGATGGGATTCTAAAAGGCGGGAAAAGACAGGAAATTCTAGCTGAGACCATGTAGCACTGAGCTTAAGAGCCCAGGCTTGGGTGTGAGATTGACATTAGCTCAAATACTGGCATCAGTATTCATTAGCTATGTGACCTTAAGCATTCTTTTAAACCTCTGTAAGTATCGTTTTCTTCATAAAATGAGAAATAATACCTATTTTTCAGGGTTGTTGTAATAAAATGTACATGATATGTAGCACAAAAATGATCAAAATCAGTAGTAATTTTTGAAAAGTGTGAACGAAGCTACAGATAGTATAAATAAGAAAATCATTGAGGGATTCTTTGAGGTGACCAATTTGCTTTTTTCAAAGAGGGTGTTTTGTGTGTTTTTTTGAAAATGAATGGAAGGTAAAGCTATTTAGCTTCATATATGATTAGAGGAGTAATTTATAAAAAGCATTGCAAATTAGAGTAAAGGATCAAGATTTAGATAAATACATGCCTAAAGATAAGTTTGAATATCATTTATAACAAAAGACTCCATGTAATTTTAACTAGAGAAATATCTATCATTTCATATCTATAAGAAAATATGTATACAAACATGTATACAATGTTGGGATAAATTCTAGATATTTACCGATGTGAAGTCACTGTGCTAACATATTAAAGGAAACTATTTATTCCAATTATATCTTGCTAATTTGTCAAGAAAAATGACTAATTTTCCAAACTGGTGCTTCCCAAAGGACATCTAGCTTGGTTGCAATTTTTAAAATGTATTTTATTATCTCGTTGACTTGATGCTCCTGGATTTCACTGTTAAAGGTGTTTGCTCACAAACACATTGCAATGTTAGAAAATTCCAGAGACGGTAGCTGAATATATTTTCACACATTCACCTATTATCTCACGAAGTTAGCATCTGTTTCAGTTACCCTAATGAAATTGCTCTGTAACTCATAATGCCACTTGGTATACCATTTTCTGCATATTGAAAACAAAAACATAGTGAATTATGCTGATTTCAAACAAATTTACACCCAATGTATCTCACTGATTAAAAAGAGCTGCTAGCTGGCTTTTTCAATGATAGGGGCAATATCTTTCTCACTTGGTGTCATCATTTTCCTAACAATTTCAATCTAGAAAAATGATGAGAATACTATCCAGGAAATAGCCATTAGGATATTGTTATACACAATGCATACTGAACTGGTAAGATGACATAAAATCATCTATTTTATTAGTAGGATGACCTATGACCAAAGTGTTGCTTGACCTGGTTTTCCATGTTTCCAAATGGTCTTCTAATTTGTTGTTTCCTTCAGTTTCTGTTTTTCTAAAAGTCTGGTCACTGCAAAGGCTTGAAGTCATTTTCCTTTGCCTTAGGAAATAGGTCAGAATTGTTTCAATGCCAGGCCTCTCTCAACACTACAGTTAACACAGTATATGTGGGTCTCTTCTTTGAGTCACACCAAGCATAAATCCAAAACCACCGATGCCATCCTAGATTTCACATTCCTTGTGCTGACACTCTTCGGCCATGGGGAATAGCATGAAAATGAATATGGCTAACTGGGTTTTCACTCTAACAAAGAGATCTGCATTTCATGCAACAGGGCCTCCAGATCACTTTGGGTTTAATGCAGTCCAATTACTGCAGTAGTCCCTAGCTCCAGAGAGATCCCTGGCTCCAATAATGGGTTTTCTCAGGTTGCCTTGCACCCCAGGCAGTCTCTCTGCTCTCACAATCACAGGAGAGTTGTGTTGTATAAAATTACTAACAGCCTTGAGCAAAACAAATAAATTAGAGAGTCACTCCTGGGATGCAGCCGAATGCCAGCCTTAGCGCAAAGCAAACTGGATGGGTCTCTTACTGCCTCGGGTTAAAATTAAATTCCATTATAGCACAGGAGCTCCTCCCATTTTGGCACCTCCTACCTCTGCAGAGTCATCTCTTATGATTCCCTTTTTCTCACGCTAAACTACAGCCAAGCTGAACATCTGTGGCTTCTCCTAAAGTGTGGTGGTGTCCTCTCTCGTCTCTGTGATTTTGTTCACACTGATGTCTCTTAGAACTCTCTCTCCCACACCCCACTTATGTACATCCTGCAATTTTACTGAACCCATTTTTACCTATCCCTCAAACCTCACTGCTAAGTCTTTTCCAAAGAATCCTTCCTTGATGCTGCCAGATTCTCCTTAAACACATTCCCAGGAGCTGCCACAGAACCTCCAGTTCTTCAAGAATTAATAAATACATGAGCTTCTTCCAGGCCGGTGTGGCTTAGGGGTTGAGCATTGGCCTTGAACCAGGAGGTCAATGATTCTCTCTCATCATCGATGTTTCTATCTCTCGATCCCTCTCCCCTCCTCTCTAAAATAAATAAAAACATTTTTAAAATAATAAATAAATAAGCTAAGAAGGGAAAATGAGAATATAGAAAATACCGCATGTCTAGAGTAAAAACAAAAGAGAAATGTTACAAAACAAGATCTTATCTCCCCCGGGCTGAATCCATTTTGGAGAAGTTAGGTCTGGTTACAGAGTTTAAAAACTGGGTGATATTGAGGCTCTGGCCGGATAGCTCAGTTGGTTAGCGTGTCACCTGGATAACACCAAAGTTGCTGATTGATCCCCAGTCAGAGCACATACAAGAATCAACCAACGAATTCATAAATAAGTGGAACAACTCGACGTTTCT
Organism: Plecotus auritus; assembly: GCF_963455305.1. NCBI lineage: Eukaryota > Metazoa > Chordata > Mammalia > Chiroptera > Vespertilionidae > Plecotus > Plecotus auritus. The sequence goes on along the minus strand of NC_137783.1, from coordinate 27,187,210 downwards.
CTCTCTCTCTCTCTCTCTCTCTCTCTCTCTCTCTCTCTCTCAAAGAAAAAAAAAGGAAAGAAAAAATCAATAATTATTTTAAAAATTGGGTAATATTGAATGGTTATGCGTTCAATTCCCAGTCAAAGGCACATACCTGGGTTGCAGGTTTCATTCCTGCCCCATAGAAGCTCATGTGGGAGGTAACCAATCCATGTGTCTCTCTCACACTGATGCTCGCTCTCTGTCTTTCTTTCCCCTTTCTTCCTCCCTTTCACACTCTCTAAAAAACTCAATGGAAAGAAGATCCTTGAGGATTAACAAAATAAATATTTCTGACTTCTCTTTTTAAAAAAATCAGAATATCTGGAAACACTTCTATGTTTCAACATAACAAAATTAAGCAAGGCTGGGAGCAGTTAGCCCCTATGAGAGGGTATACAGACTCCAGCCCACCACAGTCCCATCCACTCAATAGTCACTGGCTCACTTACCTTATTTGTGTTGCCTACTGGACACCTGTGAGCATGTGAACTTGCAACCCAAACCAGACAGAAGGTTGAGTTTGCAAATATAATCTCTATGTTAATATTGTGAGACCAAAATGAGACAAAGAAGAAAAAGAATTTGCATTAGGAGATTTAAAAATTGGATGAAAGGAAAGAATATGGGGAGGGATAAATCTACAGCTTCTCTGCTTCAGCCGCTTTAGTTCTTACCAGCTTACATATGACTTTTTCACCACCAGTTAGGAAACTAATGTGGAATGGTCAACACCATCAGTCAATTAAAACTCTGCACAAGTAGGTAGCTTAGTACTACAGTGTCATAGAGCAAACTTTCTAGTCAAAGCCATCATTCAAGGATGTGCTTCTGATGCTATAATTTGATCCCCTACGTGGCCCTGGTGACCAAAATGGGCGTCTCAGGGAAAAAGGAAGGCATGAGCCCAGTGAGGAAACCCAAAAGGAATGATCTGTAAGAAAGCAATTCCTGTACTTAATCAAAGACTTGGGTTCCTTTCAAAATCTAGGGTATTCCTTAGGGCAGTGGTCGGCAAACTCATTAGTCAACAGAGCCAAATATCAACAGTACAACAATTGAAATTTCTTTTGAGAGCCAAATTTTTTAAACTTAAACTTCTAACGCCACTTCTTCAAAATAGACTCGCCCAGGCCGTGGTATTTTGTGGAAGAGCCACACTCAAGGGGCCAAAGAGCTGTATGTGGCTCGCGAGCCACCGTTTGCCGACCTTGGCCTTAGGGTATAACCTCACTTCTGGGGACTCATAAAAATATATTCTTTCTAGGAGATGCAAATTTTAACTTTAGTATTATGGGGAAATGGGGACACTTTAGACCATAAAATGTACATTTTATGCTTTGGGGAGAAAGACTTTTAAACATGCCTGTCATCCAAAAAAAATAAATAGCTTCATAAAACTGCCCTGGAGAAGATGAAAAGGTTGTATTGTAAGAACAAAATCTTCTGAGACACTAACTGGCCTACAAAATGCAATTATTGACCATAATGTTATGTTCTTCATGATACTTAGAGATCTACCCAATCCCTTTCTATACCAGGTGAACAAAGGTGCTGGTACATTTTATTAGTTTCCTATTGCTGAAAGAAACCCCACGAATTAAAACAACACAAATTTACTCTCTTGCATCTCTGGACATCAGAAGTCCTAAAATCAAGGTGTTCACAGAATTTCTTTCCTTCTAGATGCTCTAACTGAAAATCCATTTTCTTCCTTTTTTCAACTGCTAGAGGCCACTTTCTGCATCTTCAAACCTAGCAGCTGACATCACCAACTCTCTCTGGGGCTCTGACCCTCCTGCCTCCTTCTTGTGGACACTTGTGACTACACTGGCCCACCCACTAATCCAAAATAATATCCCTATTTTAGGGTTCTTAATCTCATCTGCAAAATCCCTTTTTCCATGTAAGGCAACATATTCATTGGATCTAGGCGTTAGGACAGGGGATTAAACAACAAACATCCTATCTAATAAAGAGGGAATATGCTAATTAACCATCACTCCATCACAAAGATGGCTGCACCCACAGCTGAGGCCAAGTTCCCATAAGGAGCCTTAACAAGCAATCAGCAGGGACCTGAGGCTACACCCTCCCCCGCCCCCGTGGGGCTTGACAGGGGACCTCAGGCAGGCAGGGCTTGACAGGGGATCTCAGGCCACCTTCCACACCTGGCAGGGCTTTACAGGGGACCTCAAGGTGTGCTTCCCGTCCTGGTGCTGGGCTACGGGACCTCAGGCCACGCCCCCCACCTGGTAGGGCTTGACAGGGGACCTCAGGCCACGCCCCCCACCCAGCGGGACTTGCCGGGGGACCTCAAGGTGTGCTTCCCATCCTGGTACTGGGCTAGGGGACCTCAGGCTGCTCCCCTGGCCCCAGCTCCAGGCTGGGGGACCTCAGGCCACGCCCCCCACCAAGTGGGGCTTGACAGGGGACTTAAGGCCGTGCCCCCCACCCCAGCACCAGGCCGGGGGACCTCAGGCCTCATCCCCCGCCCCAGCACCGAGCCAGGGGACCTGAGGCTGTGCCCCCCTGCCTGGAGGAGCTTGACAGGGGACCTCAAGGTGCACCCCCAGTTCTGGGTTGGGAGAACTCAGGCTGCGCCCCCCTGCCCAGGGGGGACCTGAGGCTGCACCCCCCTGCCGATGGGGCTTGATAGGGGACCTGAGGCTGTTCCCCCCTCCTGGTGCTGGGCTGGGGACCTGAGGCTGCGCCCCCCCACACCTGGCAGAGCTTGACGGGGCCATGTCCCACACCTGGCGGGGCTTGACAGGGGACCTCAAGGCATGCCCCACCACCCCAGTCTGGGCTGGGGGACCTCAGGCCATGCCCCCATCCTGGTGCCGGGCCAGGGGACCTGAGGCTACGATCCCTGCCCAGTGGGGCTTGACAAGGGTGGGACTAGCCAGGTCTGGGTCTATCCCAATGCGGGGGGCGGCCAGGTTGGGTCTTTTGCGATTTTGAGGAGCATGTGGGTGGGCGGGGACTTGACTCAAACACAAACACAAACAACAGTGTGGTGATAGAGGGAAAGGGGGCGTGGGAGATTGGTGGGGGTGGAAAAGGGGGATAAATGGGGGCAGAAAGAGACTTTGCTTGGGGCGATGAGCACATGATGCAGTGTGTAGATGTTTTGTTGAGTTGTACACTTGAAACCTGTACGGTTTTGCAGGTTTGTCTTTTTAATATCATGAAATAATATAGGGTTGTCATTTCCAAGTGGTGGATTCTTCACAAAATAGTTATTTTGTGGTTGGTTATAGAGAGTTCCATCCCTTTCTCTCTGGTGAACATACACACACACACACACACACACACACACACACACACACAGTCAAGAAGACATAAATAATCCATAGGGGAACATGCATCTCCAATGGGCCCAAATTACAGTAACATAAAACTCATCCAACAAAATCAATGTCAGAAGGCAGAAAACATTTCTTATGTTACAGAGCTAAAGGAAGACGGCATTTGGAGCTGAAGGATGTTTCTGAGACCATCTTGACCAATCCTCGCATTTTCTTATTGAGGAAATAAAAGTTCAAGAGGGAAAATAAATTGCAAAAGGGACATCTGGATACTGTGCTGAAGTTAGTAGTCAGATAGCTGACACTGGCCCACGTTCAGACTTTAATAAGAAGGACAACTTAACAATGGTGATAATAACTACTATATTTGAGTATTTTCAATGTGCTAAGCACTTCACATACATTAGCTCATTGATATTCCCCAAACCCTTGATAGGGCAGGTTTTGTTAAAAACTCTACAGGTGAAGGAACCGCAACTCGGAAAGTTAAAGTAACTTTGCAAAGGCTGTGTGTCTAGTGGGTGTCTAGTGAGTTTATAAGCAAACCAACCCTGCAAACTGAGCTCTTAACTCCTAGCTATGTTTAAACAGACGCACAGAGACACTCCTGACTACACACACACACACACACACACACACACACACACACACACAATATTAATAACAGGTTGCTTTGGGTTATTTTTCCTAATTTTTATTTTCAAATGTAGCTCCCTGAGGACATCCAGTCTCTCTCCTTTTAATTCCTGTCTCCTTGTAGTTTTATCTAAGCTTAAAAAATAAGAACTTTTCACTGCATAACATGGACCATCTTTTTCATTAGCATGAGTTGCAAGCCCAACTATCATGCTAGTTAGCAAGAGCTACATGATCTTTGCATCAGTACTTCTTCGTGGAAGTTTAACTCCTTTAAGAATCTCAAAATTGCATAGTAAACATGTTTTAGCTCAGGGATTATGACAGTTATCCAAGCCATGTCAATAGAATAAACTTTGGTAGTTTTATAATTGACACACTGCTATAAAGAGAAAAATCAAGTGTTTTGGGGATATGTCCTGAATGACAGAACATATTCTGGAAAAAAAATCCAACCTGAAGAAAATATATACTTTAATGTCTTTCTGTGTTTACATCTTCTGTGTCATATTTGTCAGAAGAGGAAGAAAATTACGATGAGACAGGACTTTGTACAATCATTTATTTTCATTCTTCCAACAGTGTTACCAAGTAACTGTTACGATACACTTTCCCCAGGTAATTGGGGGGTAATGAGGACTCAGAGAGATTAAGTAATTTGCCAAGCTAGTAAACAGCGACTCTGGATGTGTACCTAGGTTTTCTCACCTAAAGACTCATTCCACTCTTACACACCACGGCCAGGAAGGAATAGTTTTCTGTATGGATAGTTCAGTTCTTTCTATTCAAAGCAGAGTAGTCACTGGTGGCTGTTTCTTTTATCACATCTATATAAATCCTGCTACTCCCACACCCATTTCCAAAGCAACAGGTTAACTCCAAAAAGCTTACGAGGTGGCAGAGGTAGGAGGAGGTGGGGGTCAGTATGGCAATGCCAAAAAACCTTCTACTCTCACCAACTTCACATATAAACCTCAGACAGCTAAGATCGTCTTTATTCTTCAAATGCTTACAGAAGGTCATTTTAAAGATGTTCATACCGGGTTGTCCGGTCCTCACAGTTGGAATCCATCAGTTGTGACCGTTACAATGAGCTTTCTGCCTGAAGACCCCTCGTGGTGAGCACCAGGATAGGAGAAAAGACACAGACCCACTCTTTTTCTGAAAGGCACTCTTTCAGGACACCTTTGGTTTGCATTTGTAAGAACCCTATGAATTTCTTTCTCAGTCAGTCCTTCTTGAGGCTTAAACACTTTTGATCGACTCACATCTTTATGGCAAAGAAATTCCAGAACAATACCTCATTTTCTTTTAAAAGACACCATAAAACTAAGTATATTTGAAATCATATTTGCTTAAGAAAAACAATTTAATTCAAAGAAGGCATTTTAACGTGGAGATTTTGTCCTTGGGGTATGTGCATCGATAGTCATAAGTATGTAAATCGGCTACAAAGATTATTATTTCTATCCTCCAACATAGGGCTCTTTTATCTCTGGCAGGGCAATATTAAAAGTACACCTTAGCTGTCAAAATATATACTATCTCAACAATTCTATTCTAGAAATGTCTGCTAAGAAAATATTTAGTGATGAATACATTCAAAGAATTAGTTACAAGGTTGCTCCTCTGAGAGTTATTTTATTTTTAGAGAGTGGAATGAAGGGAGAGAGACAGAGAAACATCAATGAGAGAGAGCCCTTGACTGAGAATCAAAGCCATGGCTCTTCAGTCCATGGGCCAGCGATCTAACCACTGAGCAAACCTGCTAGGCCTCTGAGAGTTATTTTTAATGCCCAAAAGTAGGGAGTTAATTTAGTCATTCAAAATGAGTTAGATGTCCATGGCATAATGTCAGTAAAAAAAACAAAGGTTACACCTAGCTGGTGTGGCTCAGTGGTTGAAGGTTGACTCATATATCTGGAGGTCACAGTTCAATTCCCGGTCAGAGCACATACCTAAGTTGCAGGTTCAGTCCCAGTCAGGGTGCATACAGGAGGCAACCAATTGATGGTTTCTCTCTCTGTCTCTCTCTTCCCCTTCCTCTCTCTCTAAAATCAATAAACATATCCTCAGGTGAGGATTAAAAAACAAATAAAACAAAAAAAAAAAAACAGAAACAAAAACTATGAAATGCCCAATTATAAAAGAATGGCTCAGACCAGTACCAAAAGTCAAAAGAATTAGATAGATTCTCTAATGAGCAACACTTATAATAATGCTAAAAGCATTAAAAAAATAAATAAAGAGGGAGTGGGAAAGCTTATATTTAGCGCAAGAACATAAAAATTTGAAATGCCACTGATTAAGATAACACAGGGTAAGATGATAAGGAAAAAAAACCAAAAAACTTCTCACTTGATACATTGCTTCTCTCTACTTTAAAAGATGAGCCCTAACCAATTTGGCTCTGTGGAAAGAGCATCAGCCTGCTGACTGAAGAGTCCCAGGTTCAGTTTCAGTCAAGGGCATGTACCTCAGTTGTAGGCTCAATCCCTGGCCCTGGTCGGGGTGAGTGCAAAGACAACAAATTGATATGTCTCTCTCACATGGATGTTTCTCTCTCTGTCTGTCTCTTTCTGTCTCTCCCTTCTACTCTCTCTTTAAAAATCAATGGACAAATATCCTCAGGTGAGGATTAACAACAAAATAATAGTGAGAAAAGGTAGAAGTAGCACTGAAATGAAAACTGAAGTCTGTGAGAAGGACATTAAAGACCTCCAGTTGCCCTGCATGAGGTCTGGCCTAAATGACCCTCTCACTGTTTCCGGGAGGACTCCCATCTGCTTTAGGCATCCACAGCGCCCTGTGCTACCTTGTTGTAACATCATGATTTATTGTAATTAATTACTGCTCACTTAGAAGGTCAAATCTTTGAGTATGAGCATTGTGTTTTGTTCACTGTTGAAGCCTCATTGCCTATTTGAGCACAAAGTCCTCAATAAACCTGTATTTTATTAATTACTTAACTACAAAACAGGGTACTAAGAAAACTTTCAAATTAGTTTATTGATCCACACGAAGGGAACTTTAAAAACCACAGAGGATTAGAAAAGCAACAAAAGATAGAGGAGATGATTGCCTGATTTTACAAAAGTGGAACAAATGTTTGGCAAATCGTTCACTGACATGTTTTGTTGTTGATCCCAGGCCAAATCCTATACTGAATAATTGAACAGAGACTTTGTAAGTACTTCAGAAAATAAATTGTAATCAATAGGGTCGTCATGAGTTTACTGAGAAATATTCTTGCCCTGCCAGCCAGATTTTCTTCATGGCTAGAGTTAGTAAACATTTTAGAGAACTGCCAGAAACTTTGGATTTTTGCAAAGCATTGAATGAGGGCTCATATAATATCTTTGTTGAGTGTCTTACCCATAACAGATACTTGATAAAATTAAATTGGGCAAATGCTTGCAAAACGGAACCATTTCCTCCCAATATTTTTTAGTCAGTTTTTCTTCCTTTTACTGCCACAGGTAAGACCTTTTCCTCAATTCTCCCTTCAAATTTCATGCAAATGCATCTTATTGGTGAAATTTACGTCAAGTCTAGATCCTTTGTTGCAAGGAAATCTTAGAAATACGGTTTTTAGCTTTCTTGCTTCTGTGATATAGTTAAGTACATAGAAGAGAGTAGGGCTGAACAATGAATGCTAAGAAACAATATCCAGCACTGTTTTGTGTTGAAAATGCAAGAAGCTGCATCAGGAGCTAGTGAGTTTCCATCGCTGAAGATATACAAGCAGAACCCAGATAGCCCATTGTCAGAAATGTCGTAGGTAAGACTAATTTTAATCAGTAATTTGCAGACCTTGCTGCATATTTTAAGCCATTGGCCCCACTTCCAAAGTGAGTCTGTGATAGGTTCCAGAAATCTGAACTTTTAAAATTCTCCCCAAGTGACGGTGAAGTACAACTGGATTCAGGGACCACTTGAGTACAATGTCCTAGATCATTTCCATATATTTGAATCCTTGAATCTAGACCTTTAGGACTACACAACTGTATGTCACACATTTCTAGTACAAAAAACAAATGTTACCTTCAGCTGAACATGGAGCCTTGAGAAATTGCAGGCTGTAAACTAGGATGCTATCCTATTTGTTACCTTATTTGAAAGGAATCTGGTTATCAACTATTTTGTAGTAATAGAAATTAGTTCCAAGGATATCCTGACTTAAGGCTTTCTTTCACATGAAGAATTCATAACTCTAGTATCCTGAGTTAATTTGTTGTTGTTTTTTTCGGTGAAGGATTTAAAGGATTCTGAGCCATTGCTCTGTGAAAGGCATTTTAAGATTTTTTTCTTTTTGTTTGTGTGAATTAACTCATGTTGATGGTGTCTGGGGATGTATCCTCTGCACAAATATCACATCCAGGGATCTTGCATGCTTGCCCTTGAAGGGGTGGTAAATATTTGCCTGAGCAAAACAGCAATTACAAACAGGTTTTATTGCTAGTATTGTAATCAGTGACTCAAAACAATTGTTCTATCCAATTTACAGGTCAAATCCAGATTTGTTATATTCTGATAAGTGCCAGGATTTTGCTGGGATTGCCAGTCCTGGTATAGAAGATATTTGTAACACAAAGGCCCAGGTTACATTCTATACACCAGAGATTTCTGTAAAATATCAATTTTAGGAAGAAAACATGCAGTTGACCCCCATGTTGGGAACCAAGGACATAGACTAGGACCTTGGATGTATCCAGAAATAGAAAAATTGACTTTGGCCTCAAGAGAGTGATCATACTTAGTTTGAATGGAAAAATAAGATGGGCCCGCAGTTTTATTTTTTAACTCTACTTACTTTAATTTTATCAATCATACAGACCAATTTTTATATTCTGAAGGTAAAATATTCATCAAGCAAAAACAGCCTTGGTTCATTAACATTTGGTGCTGAATAGTATAAAGTCAAATTCACCAAAACTTATGACCACATCTGAGTCTACTCATCTGGCTACTGATTTTATTTTTTTCTTCCTAGTTTCTTTATACTAAGACTAGAGGCCAGTGCATGAAATTTGTGCACGGGTAGGGCCCCTAGGCCTGGCCAGCAATCAGGGCCAATCTGCAGGGCGACCGGAGGGGTGATTGGGGGGCCCCCGCTGGCACCCGCCTTAGCTGGCCTGGGCCCTGTGGGCTGGGGGCAGCTCCTGAGTTGAGCATCTGCACCCTGGTGGTCAGAACACATCGTAGCAACTGGTCGTTCTGCCATTCAATCAATTTGCATATTAGGCTTTTATTATATAGGATCATAAACTAATGATAACTGTCACATTACACTACCTATTCTTTTAGCATTTTTAAAAATCTATGAACCAAGTAGTATAATTTCTCATATCAATTTTAGGTAACAATTATTTTTTTTTAGGTCACAATTATTAAAATATAAAGAAAATATGGTGGGAGAAATAGAGTTTGTCCAATGTGGTGACACTTTTTCTTCCACCTTAATAGCCCCCAAATAATCCCACACCCTAATCCCTGTAACCTGTGAAAGAATATATTACCTTACAGGGCAAATTCATTTTTTATGAAAAAATGATTAAGAGTATGGGCCTGAGATGGGGAAATTATTCTGCATTATCTGGTGGGCCCAATGTTTTCACATTAATCCTATAATATCCACAATCTCTCCCAGCTGAATTGATTAGAAAAATAATAACTTTGTTAGCTTTGAAAATGGAGGAAGGGGATCATAAGCCAAGAATACAGGCTGTCCTTAGAAAATGCAAAAGACAAGGAAATGGATTATCCCATGCAGCCTCCAAAAAGGAGTGCAGCCTGGCCAACATCATGATTTTAGTTGAATAAAATCTATGTTAGACTTCTGCCTCACAGAACTGTAAGATAACAAGTTTTTATTATTAAGACACTATGATTGTGGTAATTTGTTACCGCAGCAATAGAAAACTAAAAAGTCCAGTATCTTTCCTATCTATGATTGTTTCCATCTCATCACAGAGTAGCAGAGGCTGATAACTCCTAATAACAGTAAAAAAAATAGTTTGTTTTAAAGGAAAGTTGGATAAAGGAGAAAGGGCATATAGTTTATAGTTGAAGGTATGACTTAACCAACCAGTAGCAATGTGACTTTGGGAAAAATCTCAACTTTTCTGAGGCTTAATATTATATACTAGTAGCCTGGTGCACGAAATTCATGCACATTAAAAGGGGATTAATTAGAGGAAATAATTTAATATTGCTATTTGCCCTTTCTCTATAATAGAAATATCAGAGATGAAAGAAAATTAGTAAAATGTATATGAAAACCTTCCTCCTGTCAGAGTCTGGGGCACACCATGGGACCCAGAGTCAAGTCCCCGCCCACCCACATGCACCTCAAAATCGCGTGAGACCCAGACCCGGCCGTCCCCCCCCCCCTCCCGCCCCCCCCCCCCGCCCATTGGAATAGATCCAGACCTGGCTAGTCCCACCCTTGTCAAGCCCCAGGGGACAGGGAGCATAACCTCAGGTGCCCTGGCCCCGCGCCAGGACGGGGGGGCGTGGCCTGAGATCCCCCAGACAAGACCAGGGTGGGGGGGCATGCCTTGAGGTCCCCCATCAAGCCCCGCCAGGCAGGGGTGGGGGGGAGGCACAGCCTCAGGTCCCCCAGCCTGGCACCAGGAGGGGGGAACAACCTCAGGTCCCCTGTCAAGCCCCATCGGCAGGGGGGTGCGGCCTCAGGTCCCCCCTGGGTGGGGGGCGTGGCCTGAGTTCCCCCGACTCAGCACCGGGGGTGCACCTTGAGGTCCCCTGTCAAGCCCCGCCAGGCAGGGGGGCACAGCCTCAGGTCCCCTGGCTCAGTGCTGGGGCAGGGGGTGTGGCCTGAGGTCCCCCAGCCTGGTGCCGGGGTGGGGGACACAGCCTGAAGTCCCCTGTCAAGCCCCACTTGGTGGGGGGCATGGCCTGAGGTCCCCCGGCCTGGCACTGGGGCCAGGGGAGCAGCCTGAGGTCCCCTAGCCCAGGACCAGGATGGGAAGCGCACCTTGAGGTCCCCCGTCAAGTCCCGCTGGGTGGGGGGCATGGTCTGAGGTCCCCTGTCAAGCCCTGCCAGGTGGGGGGCATGGCCTGAGGTCCCCTGGCTTGGTGCTGGGGCGGGGGGAGCAGCCTGAGGTCCCCTAGCCCAGCACCAGGATGGGAAGCGCACCTTGAGGTCCCCCGTCAAGGCCTGCTGGTTGGAGGGCGTGGCCTGAGATCCCCTGTCAAGCCCGGCAGGGAAGGGCGTAGCCTCAGGTCCCTGCTGATTGCTTGTTAAGGCTCCTTATGGGAACTTGGCCTTAGCTGTGGGTGCAGCCATCTTTGTGATGGAGTGATGGTTAATTAGCATATTCACTCTTTATTAGATAGGATTTTATATACTGAGAATAATGTATAAGTAGCCTTGATTACTTTGCAGAATATTGGAAAGTGTAAGATTTTACAAGGGATATGAACATGCTTTGTAAATTAGACACTATAAAGAACCATCCTGCTCATTACTTTTTCCCCTAAGAAATATGTATTTCTAGTGTAACATTTGTCAAATGTATAGCAGAAATGATTAATTGCCTCCCAATATCCATTCTTCCTTTCAGCTCTAATAGAAGAATCTCCCAAGTTTTAGTTGGAAATATGGCAATTCAGCCAACGCTCCAGCTTCCCTTTAGCTAGGGATGCCCATGTGACTAAGTTCTAACCAATGGGACACCAGTGACAATTTAAGTGTGCAAGTTCCAGATGATGCCCTCTGCTCCTTTCTTTCCTGTTCCCAAAGACTTACCACTCATCATATAAGTGAGAGCATTATGCTTGGACAGAGTGGTTAGCAACACAGTCATACATCTTCATTCATGTGTCATAGCAACAGTAAAGTTGAGTAATTACAACAAAAATCATATGACTTGAAAAGACTAAGATATTTCTCATTAGATAGAATATACTGACCCTTGCCCTAGGTGATAGACCAACAAAATAAAATCTGGGTCTTTAGACAATCTCCCAGAGCACAGATATTTTTCCCCTGTGACTACCTACCCACTTGGCTTTTTATGTGAACCAGAAATAACCTTGCATATTGCTTAATCCACTATTATTTTTATCAATTGCAACAAGAAATAGTAATAGGAACCATGATGATGATGATGATGATGATGATGACATCTAACACTGCATTCTAAGACTCTTATAGGTTTGAGTGTGTATTATATGTATACACACACTTAATGTTCATGATAATTCCATAAAGCATTTTTAAAATTTTTCAATTACAGTTGACATTCAATATTATTTTATATTAGTTTCAGGTGTACAGAATAGTAGTCAGACAACTATATAATTTACAAAGTGTTCCCCAATAATCCAAGAACCCACCTGGCACTATACATAGTGAGTGTACTATTGTGAGTATGCAAATACTATTGTGAGTATGCAAAAAAAAGAATTTATTCTTGAATTATCATTTATTAATTATTGTATTATTTTTCCATACAAACAACTGTAAACCAAATTTTGTCCAACCCTGTATCATTGACTATATATACCATGTGCTGTATATGAAGCACTATTTTTCATTCTTACTTGACAGATGAAAAACTGAATCCCAGCAATTAAATAATGTTTCCAAGGTCATACCAAAAAAGTGATAGAAGCAGGATTTGAATCCTGGTCATTCAGCCCCAATATCTCTGCTCTTCACCATCTATTAGATTGCTTCTGGACAGATCATAGCCATTTCAGTTTGACCAAGAGCAAATCTCATAGTCAATCCATCTCAAATACATTTTAATAAGATACCTATTAGAAACAATAGCTTAACCCTAAAGTATTGATAAATGGTAGGTTAAGTTTGGGAATATAAATAGCAATTTTTAAAAATAAAATATCCTTTTTATTGTACTAGTATACATAACTGTCAGACATTGAAATAACCTAAATTAGAGATTTTTAATTAAGAATAGCTATCTTTTTTTGAATTAAGATAATGAACTTGAACATAAAGATAAGTGCAAAGTGAAGTAAAAGTTCAAAGGGATAAAGTAAAGCCCCAAATGTCATGATTAATAGCAGGGTGGGGAAGGAGGCATAAGAAACAAGCAATCCAAAATCATTGTGTCCTTTCCTGGTACCAGAAACGAGGCAGAATACTTGACTGCATAATACCTATAAGAGTTTTTAAGGTTGGAGACTAAGATTCATAAAAATCCAGCCAGTTGCCTCAGATCACAGTAGTAGTCAATGAAACCCAGATCTTTGTTACCTCAACCCAAGCTTCTTTAGGCTAGAATATCTTTTAAGAGAACAAAAACAAAGCCCTAGTAATTTCAGGCAAGAAAACGTTTCAGAATGAGATGGGTGATTACTTAGAGCTTTTGCAAATGACCAGGCTGGTACTTCAGAAGACCATCATGCATAACACTGACCCAAGGTTGATTTATTTTTATTTTTTAAAAATATATATTTTATTGATTTTTTACAGAGAGGAAGGGAGAGGGACAGAGAGTTAGAAACATCAGTGAGAGAGAAACATTGATCAGCTGCCTCTTGCACACCCCCCACTGGGGATGTGCCTGCAACCAAGGTACATGCCCTTGACCAGAATCAAATCTGGGACCCTTCAGTCCACAGGCTGATGCTCTATCCACTGAGCCAAACGGTCAGGGCCGACCCAAGGTTGATTTAGTAATTATAGGAAAAACGGAAAGAAAATTCCCAAATGCTGATACAAGGAAGAAAGCAAAGTCCTTCAAAGGTCAGAGCTGCATCAAGGATACCAGATCAGGAAACGGAGAAGAAACTGTGAGGAAATCATTGATCATTAAGGACACTAGCTCTTTCAGTGGGCATATCTATTTTCACTCCCAAGGAGATTAGCTGCTGATAAGTTCTTTGCTATTGATTGCTCTGAGCCTTGAAGTTCCCATAAAGATGGAGAGTACAAAAGGATGAGCATCAGAACAACTGTGAGGTTAAATTCAAGGCATTGTGGTTGCCTCAGTCAACTCATTAAAAAGAAATGAGTTAACTTATTGTATAATATTATCTCCATACTGCCTAGAATTAATCAGTAAGGAGAGATAAAACATTACTACCACTCAAACATAAATTTGAGTCATGAAATCATCTATTAATTTTATAGCTAAGAAACCAAAATATCCAGGGAATACATGTCTGACATTATACTTTCTTGGTCTTAAATTATAAAATGAGTCTCTGTTGCCAAGCACATTACAAAGCTCATGACGTGGTTGTGTACTGTCTGGAGTTGATTTTGTTTGAGCCATGGATCACCATGTTGAGGTGTTCAGGAGAAAAGATTTGTGTATATAATGCATACAAAAGTGATCTTCCCAGAAAGGAACAGAGTGGTATCTGTTTGGGGTGGTCAAAGAATAGGAATTGATATAGGGGGCCGTGGGGAAAGAAGTGGCAAAATAAGCTATGCCCTGGTTACCAGGTGCTTTGTAGATCACAACTGGGAGGTTGGATTTTTTTTATTTTATTTTCAAAGTGCAGTTCAAGTCGCTGGAGGAGTTTGGGCAGTAACTTTCAAAATGATTTTACATATGACTCTCATTTGATCCTCATAGTAAAACTGGGATATAAGGTCTATCCTCAAGATTTCTGGAACAAATACAGAGGGAAGCCGACTGAGTGAAACCACACTTCCAGGATGGCACAGAACCTCAAACCCAGAATGCTTGACAGTAGCAGCTGCTTTTAGTTGTGTATTAAGAATAATTGTACAGAAATAACTCCGTGAGAAAGAATTTTGTAATTTATTAGGATATCTAGAACAGAATGATGGCACATTCCTACTTTTAGGAGACAGACTATGAGAGAGAAATGTGAGAAAGAAAAAAAAAAAGAGACTTTCTACCTAGAATGCATCCATAGAGCGCTCAGAACTCCATAAACGACTTTGTAACTTCACCTATTATCATCTTTTGGGAAGTAGACACAGGACGTTAAGATTTTACTGTCTAATGGAATGGCATATCATGGTGGCACTTCAACTTTTGAATGATGGAATAGCTTCTATTCTCGCTATTCTTTCTTGCTTCCTTAGCATTTATGTTTTGATTTCAAATTTCTTCTTGAGGAAAAGATTCATAAGCAACTAACTAAATTGGTGATGATAAACATATTTTTCTCATAGAATTAGCATAAGGATTAAACAAGAGAATACTCTCCCTATATTACTTAGGGGAGGGTGAGGGGGGGAAAGGATTCTGAGAATTGTGAAGACTAAAAGAGTCCCAGCCACCCTCCCAGGATAACTCCAATAGATTGCTTCTCCTGAGGTAGGCAGCTGTTGAAGTTGGAAATTGAGTATAGCTTGGAGGGAGTGAGCTAGGTCCAGGATCCAGATACCCAGAGCTGTGTGGAACTCTTTTACTTCTGTGCTGCATGAGAGATTGGGCCCTTTTGGAAGAGAGACCAAGAGTACCAGCAAGAGTTTCTTGGAAATAACTTGTCCTGCAAGCCCTAAGGACTCCAGGGAAGAAAGGCAGAGCTAGTCCACATGAGCATTCTGGGAGTAATTCTGGTCTCTGTGGCCCTTCAGAGCAGCTTGGAGATAAATGTTTTGAGTCCTCCATACCTATAAACCTTCACAGCCAATGAGAAGGGAAAATGCTTGCTCATATGGCTGGTAGAGTTCAGTAGGCAGCCAGCCCTGAGACAGATTCTGCTGGGTTAGTAAGTATCACCAGTGTGACTGACAGAACTGTGTTTACCTGAGCCTCACTTAGCGACACAAAGGAAAAGGACCCAACTCAAAACCCAGCTGGACAGAGGAAGAATAATGAGATAGTCCCAAGCAACAAACTCCTGGGCAAACAAAACTACTGGAATAGACATATGGCAGTTGGTTAAAAAATAAATGAAATTCAATTACAGCACAAACACTTTCTGAACCTACAAAATGTGATTTTTGTCATAAAAATGTAATAGATGAACTGAATAAATAGGTTCATAATATTTTTAGATACTAATTTAAAAAATCAACATTTATCACTCCATTTATGTAAAATTGTGTGTGTGTGAGTGTGTACATGTATGTGCATGAGAGACAAAGAGAAAAACATGAAGGAAAAGATTCTCATCAAAATCTTAAGGCTAGTTTGCTCAAGATAACCTGAAAAGGAGATATATGATTTCCTTAAAATTCTGTGTATTATCTATAATAATAAAAGTGCAATATGCTAATTAGACTGAACGTCCTTCCGGATGACCTTCCAGATGAAGCTGGGGCTGCGAAGGAAGCCTGGGTCCCAGCTGCCAGAGGGAAATCGATGCTGGCAGCCAGGGGAAGGAAGGCCTGCTCTTGCATGAATTTCATGCATTGGGCCTCTAGCATCGAATAACATAAAATCAGAAAATCTATCTATCAAAATTCTACTTTTAATAAACAAAAAAGTTCAATGTTACTAGAATTACACGTGGTACAGTAGCCATACAGGATAGAATAGACATGAAAGGATAACCAGTAAGACAGTTTGGCCTAACAGTGAAATTAATCTTTTTATCAAAAGGATTCTATCCTATACCAGGCACTGATGAGCAGCTGAACATAGAGGCTCCCAGCTCATTCCTGCCACCTCAGTGGGACCATTTGTCTCAACTCTAAACTGCAGCACACTATACATGACCATGTTTCCACTGATTCACACATGTACTGTGTACATATTCTTCAGTCATCTTAAAAGAGGAACCACTGTGTTTCCGTTGCTAACTTTGTTGGGTATTAAAAATAAGACTAGTGGAATAAATAATTGGAGGAATTAAAGTTTATTTCGATTTTAAAAATGATTACTGAAATTTACAGCATGTGTATCACTGACTAATTTCTGGAATATAAATAAACATGACCAGAAATTAGCAATGCCCTTGTTGTGCACTGCTCATGCACAGAGATGCTTGTTTATGCCAACTCTCAGAATTGGGAAACTAAACTGTGGTGGCACTTAATGAGGCACTTCATAAGCAACAGAAATCAATGAAAAAGTGAATTGCCAGTAATTACTGTGACTAATGCTAATTAAAAATGTCTCTAAAAGGAGGCATGACAAGGGCATAAAATTTGAATCAGGTTACACAAAACACCAAACTCGGGCAACGTGGGAAGGTTGCAACTTGCCTCTGGTCAATAGTTAGCAAAGAGCCCACTAATCTTCAAGCTGCATCTTCCTTAAATCAAATGCCAGAGAATAGTTAGCTAGAGAGGCACTCAGAAAACAGCAACTCCCACAAATGGAGAGAAAGAGAGGGAGAGGTCATTTACAGTAATTATCAGCAGATATTTCTGCAAAGTACATTAGAGGAGAAATGCCCTTCTTAACTTCTATGCAGTCAGAGACATATTTATAGCACTAACATTATTAAAAATAATGAGAGTATTGATGAAGACAATATTTAAAATCTGAACTTTAAACAATTACTGACACCAAGATGCTAAAAACTGTATATTTGATAAGTGTCCTAATATAAAAGCTATTCCAGTATAGAAGAGTATGGGACATAGAGAATTGTGTAGGTTATTTGTACTATTAGAGTTGACTCTTGAGCAAAGCAAAGCTTAGGGATGCCAACCCCCATGTTGTCAAAAATCTGCCTGTAACTTTGACTCCCCAAAATGTAACTAGTTTTCTCTTGGTCTTCACCAGGGATTAGTGCCAGACCCTGCATATACCAAAACCCAAGGATGCTCAAGTCCCTTATGTAAAACTAGAGGCCTGGTGCATGAAAATCGTGCACTTATGGAGGGAGGGTCCCTTAGCCCAGCCTGCACCCTCTCGCAGGAGCCCTCAGGGGATGTCCGACTGACAATTTAGGCCCGCTCCCCAGGGTCGGACATCCTTAGTGCTGCTGCAGAGGCAGGAGAGGCTTCTGCCACCGCCACTGCGCTCACCAACCATGAGCCAGCTCAGGGCTTCTGGCTGAGCGGCGCTCCCCCTGTGGGGATGCACTGACCACCATGGGGCAGCTCCTGCATTAGTGTCTGCCCCCTGGTGGTCAGTGTGCTTCACAGCTACTGGTCATTCTGGCATTCGTTCGATTTGCATATTAGCCTTTTATTATACAGGATGGTGTAGAACAGCTGTGGGCAAACTATGGCCTGCGGGCCGGATCCGGCTGTTCTATCCAATTCTCTTGCTCTCCCCTCCGCTCCTTTACTTTGAATTTATATTAGTTCACACAAACACTCCATCCATGCTTTTGTTCCGGCCCTCCAGTCCAGTTTAAGAACCCATTGTGGCCCTCGAGTCAAAAAGTTTGCCCACCCCTGGTGTAGAACAATACATATAGTCAGTTCTCTGCATCCAAGGATTTAAAATACTATTTTTAATCCACATTTTGTTGAATCACTGATGCTAAACCTGGGTAAATGGAGAGCTGATTGTGTATTTATTGAAGAAAATTCATGAATAAGTGGACCCAAGCACTTTAAACCCGTGTTGTTCAAGGGGCAACTGTATTTGTTTTTGATCTAGCCTGACCTTCTACCTTCTTCCTCTAGAAGACCTCCAATTGGTTTTGAGGAACACTGTCCTTATATTTTGGGTAGGGTTGACTTTGCTTCCCACCTTCCCACAGTGATGGTCATCAGTTCTGGGCCTAGCCAAAAAGAGCACTTGACACATCTGACCACAATAATTAGATAACCATGGCCTCATCAAATCATCTCTAAGGCTTGTCACGTGGATTACTAAAGAAAGAACATCAGTCTTGTTCTGGAGTTAAGAATATAAGTACCATCTAATTCAAAACTTAATTAGGTGGACATTATCATTCCTGCCACAAGAAAAAAAAGAGCCGATGAAAAATTAAGGGAAATAGAGTAAATATATAAAAGAATGAGGGAAATAGAAAAAGAGAAGCAAGAAGAGAGGGAGGAAGAAGACAGAAGAAGAAAAAAAGAGAAGGGAGCTGCTGGGCAACTTCATCTGAGCACCTAGATCCAGCTATACCTGAGTCTTGTTTGTTCATGGAATTTCCAGTTGCATGAGCTAAAAGAAAATTATTTTTTAAAATATTTAGTGTGAGGTTTGCTTATTTGAAATGGAAAAGATATAGCATGAGATGCAAATACTATTACTAAATTGCACAGTAGCATCTGAATAGCAATAGGAAAAAGAAATACTAGCCACATCAGAAAAGATAAAATTCATTTTCCCACACTGCCCAGGAGACTTGAAGACAATCCAAAAGAGATTTTATTTATGTAATTATAGTTAATGTAACTATATAGAATGCTAGATAAAGCTCTGCAGCTCTAATGGATTGACAATTACTATAAGATTAGATTTCCAATTTGTTTAACCAATAATACATAAAACATAGCAAATGTAGGGTGGCAATGCAGACTGGAGCAGATGCAACATTTCTAATCATGGGTAGCCTTAGTCCTCATAATAGGAGTAGTTACTAGTTACATTGTCCTCACAAGCTAGGATCTCGCCACATGTAAGAAATTCAATTCTTGCTCTCCCACTACCATCTTATACTCAGTGCTTTTCTTAGCAGAAATGACTATAGTAACACCAAATATCTGTGCATTTTTGTTTTAGAGATTTATAGCAGGCTCCCTTGATCTTAAAATGCATCATCATCAAGCTGTGCCCTCCTCTGAACATAGAAATTAGAGTCATTTTCCAAATACCTTGATTAATGTCTCTGCCCTCAGATTTCCAGTGTTCTGGAAAGCCCATGTGCCCCCCCCCCCCTCATGTCTTGACTCTGATTTAATACCCTTTTAATACAGAGTTTGGTCTGAAGGTGAAGATCACAAATCAATTTCCACAAAACTTTAATTATAAAAAGTAGGTACCATCATTCTAAATCAGTCTTTTATTCTTGTGTTTTGAAATCTCAAATTAAGGATGAAATTGCTTTAGATATTTTCAAAGTTGGAAATCTGAAATGAGCATGCCTCAAACAATAGTTTCAATTAAGTTGTGTTTTTTTTTTGTCCCAAAGAAGCCAGACTAATTTACAAATACTCCACACAAAATATGGTCTTTAATACAATTCCTGTCAGAGTGTGTCATATATTACCACAAAATAGAGCCATATTTATAAATTTGGTATGAAAGCAGAGGAAAGAATGATTAATTTGCCTTGCTTGGAGAAACTATCAGTTATCGGAATAATCAGAATCGTCATCTTATCATCATTGAAATATTTATAAAATGTTTACAATGTTTAACGTTAAGTACTATTAAAATATTCACTTTATAGTTTATAAAAACAGAGTTCCCAGTGATACATTCTAGGATTTAGAGAGGCATCCTTCCTGCTACCAACACTTAGAAATTCTGGAAAAAAACAACTAAAAACCTGAGAGAAAAGTGAGCCCGGGAGCCAGGCTGCCCAGGAGCATCTGCTGACATGAAAAAAACCACAAAAAAACTAAACTAAATATTTGGTTTTAACAGTAGCAGAGACAAAATCTTGGGGACATCAAAAATTGTGGTGTTAGATTAAACTTCTGCAGGCATCCAGGGCCGTGGGAGGAAGAGTGGCAAGTATATTGGTCCATCCAAGCCTCCGCTTCAATTGGAAAAAAGGAAACCAAGAATCTCCAGTATCATTTATATCAAAACTAACTGTATCCATTTATTGCTATCATACAAATTGCTATAAACTTGGTGTCTTAAAGCAACACAAAATTATTCTCTTAGAATTCTGGTGGTCAGAACTCCAAAATGGGTCTCATGAGGCTAAAACCAAACCAAGACCAGGAATGTGTTCTTTCTGGAAGCTCCAGGTGAGATTCATTCCTTGCCTTTTCTCTCTTCCAGACACCCCTCATAAGTGCTTTCTTCATCACAAAAGCCATCCATGAAGTATTTTCTCTTCTCTCTGGCCTCCCGATTCCCTCTTAGCAGAACCCTAGGACCCTGGAAAATGGAGGATTCTCTCCTCATCTCAAGACCCTTAACTTAATTACATGTGCCACATCACTTTGCCATATAAGGTAGCATATACACAGGTTCTAAGGATTTGTATGTGGACATCTTTGGGGACCAATATCCAGCCAGTACAATGGCCCTGAACTGGTCCTGGTGGTTGACTGGCACAGGAAACACTGCATCGTAAATGTAAAGTGACAGAAGCAAATAGCAATCCTCTCTGGAGAAATGCATCTTGAACATAAGCACCTTGATGCACAGACAGAATCAGGGGTCCTCAAACTACGGCCCGCGGGCCACATGCGGCCCGCCGAGGACATTTATCCTGTCTGCCGGGTGCCGCTGCCTGTCCTGCTTAGCAGCCGACTCATCCTGGGCCCGCAGTGCACATAGGAATTTGTTCATAGTTTTTTTTTTAAACTATAGTCTGGCCCTCCAACGGTCTGAGGGACAGTGAACTGGCCCCCTGTTTAAAAAGTTTGAGGACCCCTGTACGTCATCAGCTAAGCATGGGCTCACAATCAAATTTGCCCACTGCAAGAAAAAACAAGCTGACTTTAATAAGAGTCAGCTGGAGTAACAAATAACAATCGATTATACCTCCAACAACTTCAGATTATAAAATTATTGGATGCAGAATAGAAAAAATAGTATGTTTAAAATGTTCATAGAAAATAAAGGAGAAATTTGATGAGAATGAGAATCAAGAGCCTATAAATAATGGATAGATCGATTTGATAAAGAACTTGTAAAAAGAAAACAATGATTGAAAGTAAAAGCTCAAAGGATGGAATTAACTTGCAGCAGGTCTGTGTTCCCTATTGGAACAACTGAAAATTGCCAGATAAATTTTAAAAATTATCTGACTAAACATATTAGAGCTGCAAAAGTATTGAAAATAGAAAGGCAAACATTCTGGAAAAGGAGAGCTTCAATGAAATGAGTGACATCACAAAGCTACTTTGTATTGATGATATTATGCACAGAATATAAAACCTGCTGAGCTTGCTGACAAACCAGCGCTTTCAGTTTGAGGGTCTGCAGAGTTAAAATTCATGCCTTGGGCACAGCTGGTTTTCCTCTTAAGCCATTTACCAAATTCACAAGATAAGGAAAATATTCACCAGAGGGAAGCCCCAGGAATAAACCATTCCATCAGTTGAACACACTGGATGGCTTTACCCACACAACGAGAAGTTAAACAGAAAAAGACTAAGCTTTACCAAAACTTCCATCCAAGATGAACTCAATTCAGACTTTGATTGCATGAAAGTACTCTGTTCCCATTCTATCTGTCTAACAGAAGAATGAACCCTCTTTTGTGGAACTTCAGCAAAAGTTCATCAGGAATGTCCATAATTTTTACATGTAATGTTCCATATACAATAAAAAATGTGTAGGCATGTCAAGGGGCAGAACCATATAAGGATAAAAATAGAAGCAAAGTGATATATTGGAGTTAGCAGAAAATATATTCGATTAAGTGGATTAATGGATTGTTTTAAATAGAGAAAAATAGGAAATCAAAGAAAATATGGAGAATTAAAACAGGTGATTGAAACTTATAAAATATAATGGACTGAAAATTACTACATCTGAAATTAATTGTGCAATGATGGATTTATAGAAGATTATACATAGCAGAAGATAGGATTAGAGAAAATATAAGACAGGTCAGTGGAAAACATTCGAAATGAAAGCAATTATAGGAAGAATGTGTGTGTGTGTGTGTGTGTGTGTGTGTGTGTGTGTAGTAAAATAAGATTACCAGAGAATTTTATAAAACTAATAAAAGACATCAAAGAAGCTCTGCAAATCCCAAGCAAAATAAATAACTGCTGAAAATCAAAGACATGGAGTAAGATCTCAAAGGCATTCAAATTAGAAGACATTACAGGAGTAATAATAAAACACCTGAATTCTAAACAGAAATAATGGGAGCCAGAAAACAATAAAATGACATCTTTAAATTTCTGAAAGAAAATATCTACCAATCAAAAATTTTATGTTGAGCAAAAAATCTTTTAAAAATGTCCTTTAAACACATAGTTTCAGAAAACCAAAAACTAAAATAATTCATCTTGAGCAGAGTTGTTATAAAATAAATATCAAAGACAACTGTTCAGAAAGAAGGAAAATGACTCAAAGGGAAACGTGGAAGTGTAGGAAAGTATAAAAAGTAATGGTTTGGCTAACTGGATAGAGCATCAGGGTCGGCCTGTGGACCAAAGCTTTGGTCGTGGGTTCGATTCCGGTCAAGAGCACATACCTGGGTTGCAGGCTCCTCTCCAGCTTAGGCCCTAGTCAGGGCTCATGCAGGAGGCAACCAACTGATGTGTTTCTCTTACACTGATGTTTCTCTCTGTCTTTCCCTCTCTCTTCCACGCTCTCTTTAAAAAAATCAATGGAAAAATAACCTCAGGTAAGGATTAAATAAATAAATTTAAAAAGCAATGGAAATAATAAATGTGAGTATAAATATAAATGAATGTTATCTCTAAGTAATGTCTTGTATGGTTTAAAGAGAACTACAACATACCCTTTGAATGTATGAACACAATAATTCAGAGGATGGGGTAAATAATTCTACATTTTTATTCATCCAATAAGTGAGTTTCACAATACATAAAACAAAATCCCATAGAACTACAAAGAGTAATAGACAAATATATAAATAAAATCAGAAATTTTAACACTGACTGAATATTAAACATGAAGAGTAGAGAGGAAAAAATAGTAGAAAGTCATTTAGGATATAAAAGATTGGAGTGACATCAAAAGCTTGACCCATTTGATATACACGTCACCTCAAAACAGCAGACTATATTCTTCTCAGGTGTATATAACACATTTACCAAGATAGACCATAAAAACGTCTGAATAAATTTGTTTTCAAGTAATACATATTTAATGAATATGAATCATGTAAATTTGTTCATGGCTGAATAAATTTTAAAAGAGTCAAGTCATAAAAGTACTCTTTAACCACAATGAAACAAAATTTGAAATAAACAAGCAAAAGATATCTGGAAAAATTTCAGGTGAACCCATAATATCTCCAAGGTATGCCTACACTAGTTAACCAAATTTAGTAATAAATATACATGTTATGATAAATTTGTATTTGTAGAAGATATTCAGGGTTGGTTTATAGATATAAAATTTGGTAATATAAATTGCCACTAAAAATTATATCATCAATACAATAGCTGCTGGAAAATAATTCTATACGACACAATATGATTAATAATTAATGTCTCTTAGTAAGCTATGCATAGAAGGAAACTTCCCAAACAAGGACTATAAACAAAAAACCTATAGCAACTTCCTTCCTTAAAGAGGGACTGTTTAGAGACACTTGCTTTAAAATCAGGAACAAGTTGAGAATGCCCATCATTACCTCTTCTTTCCAATATTATATTGGAGATCATGCATACATGAAAACTTAATTTATAAAAAACCCAGCATTTCAGATCACTAGTAAAAAGGAAAATAAAGCATGCTAGAATAATTAAAATTCAGTTAGGTTATCGCCTCACCATTTACAAAGATCAATTCTAGATGTATTGAAGATGTAACTGTAAAGCAAAACTCTAAAACATATAAGGACAAATATAGGAGAAAATCTTTATGTCCTTAAGTTAGTGAGGAATTTCTAAATAAATATTTTAAAAAACTATAAGGGGAAATACTGTAAGGGGAAATAATGATAAATCAATGTGGCCGATCATATTTTGCAAAGATGGCCACAACAATATTCTTCATTCCACATGCTCTTCCTATGATATGACTTCGACACTCCTCCCAGTAAGAGATGAGGTCTATGTTCCCTCTCTTTGAAAACAGGTGGGCTTTGTGAGTGTTTTGACATGTGAATACAACAGAATTGACACATTCCAAGGCTAGGTCATTAAAGGCAATACAGCTTCCACCTTGCTTGCTGAAACATACACACTGGAGCCTTGAACTGCCAAGTACTGGTAAGTAGCCAGACTACCCCCTGCTGTCATGCTGTGAAGAAATTCAAACAAGACCCTCCAGAGGCATTATAAAGGGAAATTCTGAGACTAGTGAAAAGAGGGAAATGCCCTTCAGCTTCACACTGTTCCAGTTCCAGCCACCATCCCACTGCAGCAGCACAAGACCCTGAGTGAGAAGTACTCAGTTCAGCCCTTCTCAAATTTCAACCAACAAAAACCATGGGATATAATAACATACCTGTTATTGCTTTAAGCACCAAGTTATGTCTTCACACAGCACTA
The DNA here is from genome assembly GCF_963455305.1 of Plecotus auritus. Lineage (NCBI taxonomy): Eukaryota > Metazoa > Chordata > Mammalia > Chiroptera > Vespertilionidae > Plecotus > Plecotus auritus. The sequence goes on along the minus strand of NC_137783.1, from coordinate 27,162,076 downwards.
AAAACTGGAGCAATCTGGCTACATTAAAATTGAAAGTTTTATTCATCAAAAATACCATAAAAATGGAAAGAAAACTCACAGATTACAAGATGACACTTGCAACCATACGACCAACAAACCATTGCATGCAGTTCATGCCTTCTCCAAATCAATAAAAAGGTAAGCGGCCTGGCCGGCGTGGCTCAGTGGTTGAGTGTCCACCTATGAACCAGGAGGTCACGGTTCAATTCCCAGTTGTGGCACATGCCCGGGTTGTGGGCTTGATCCCCAGGGTAGGGCGTGTAAGAGCCAGCCAATCAATGATTCTCCCTCATCCTTGATGTTTCTATCTCTCTCTCTTCCTCTTCCTTTCTCTCTGAAATCAACAAAAATATTTTTAAAAAATAAAAAAGGCAAGCAAATAGAAAAAGAGACAAATGATATGAACAGCTAATTATGGTGACCAACACCACTTGAATGGCGAATACCATGAGAAAAGCTGCCTAATTTAGCTAGAAAATAGGAAAATATAAATGAAAATCATAATTAAAGCATTCTACTTCAGCATATCACAGAAACTTTAAAGTGCAACAATAATAAACATTGGCAGAATAAGGAGAATGTGGAAGTATCCTGCAGTGCTGGTGGGTGGGTAAATTGATACGGTCAGTTTAGAGAATTAAAGTTGCAAACACATACCCTGTGACTCATAAATTCCACTCCTACATATAAATCCTAGAGAATTTCACCCACCTGTACAGCAGGAAATTTGTTTTAAAATATTCATAGCAATATTGTTTTCAGCAACAAGAAGAACTCTAACGATCACAATGTCCAACACAGGAAAATCAATTGGAGCATATTCATAAAAAGGATTGATATTTAACAAAGAAAATGGGTGAACAAGAGCAATGTGCTTCAACATGGATGAATCTCACAAACATGTTGACCAAAAGAGGTAAGTTGAACAATATATATGAAGCTCTTCAAATGAAATGTACAACCATTTAAAGCAACACAGTGCATTGCTTTATGATATGTAAATAGGTATAAAAGTGTAAATAACTGTATGAGAAGGAAACACTAAATTCAGGATAATGGTTACCTCTGAATAGGAGACAGGTGGGGGTGATCAGAGAGGGCTACAGAAGGGGAATCTGGGTTGTCAATGTTTTATTTTTTCTTTCTGGGGATCGAGTCCGCAACCCAGACATGTGCCCTGACCAGGAATCAAACCGTAATCTCCTGGTTCATAAGTCGACACTCAACCACTGAACAACACCAGCTGGGCTCAATATTTTATTTTTAAGTAGTAATGGGTAAGTTAAATTATATTTTCTTTATACTTTCCTTCAATATTGTATAATAAATTTGATATTTTCAAAGATATCAGCAAGACATGGTACAGAGGGGGAAAGTTCAACATTGAAAATGACACTCAGAAACAGAAGCATGTCTACCTGGAGACTTAGAGAGCTACCAAGAAATACACAGGTGGGGGACGATTGGGAGTCAGTGGACAAAATGAAGGAAACGACTGGACTCTTACTATGATCTGCTCTAGGCTGACATCCTCTGGCAACAACGCAGCAAAGTAGACTCTTGCTCTCTCTTTGGGGGGGTAAAACTTGTGTCAAATTTCAGCCTCTCCCCAATCATCTCTAACTTAAAGTCTCACCCAGAAAATTCCAGAAAGTTGATCATGTTTCTATGTGATTCCTATACTGAAGACCCAACAGGCCCACAAACTACAAAAGTACTCTTTATACGAGCTCTCATTTTCCACCTCCTGGGAAAGAAAAACAGCAGATCCTGACCTCTGGGAACTGGTCTGATAGTTGTAACTAGGCTCCCGTGTTTTTTGAGACAGGCCTCGCATTCGAGCTAAGCCATGCTGTTCTCCTGTTGGACATAAACCATCTATAGGACCCCAATATCAGACATGCTCACTCTGAATTCATGATAAATGGAGACAAAACCAGGCCACTCCATAACTGTGCAACCCACAAAAGACAAAATGTGCCCCTCTCCTCGCTAATGTGACTGCTCTTTACCAATAATAGCATTATCCTTGCATTATTCTGCCCTCCCTATACTAGTAGATGAGACTGATTAAGATACGCAGTCACAGAATTGCTGTTTTTTGACAATGCTCATCATAGAGCAAACCTCCACTTCCTTACACCTTCTTAAAGTCACCCAACCAAAACCCAGATCTTATAATAGGATCCTTCTAAGACCCTCTTACTGAGTAATAAAGCCTTTGGCTGGAGGACATTGACACTTGCTATCATCCATGTATAAGAAAAGCTAATTACAACTGACCTGTTGTATGGAAATCACATTTCTAAAGCTCTTCTAATAGCTATGACACTGCCACTTTTTACAATAAAAAAGTTGGTAGGAACCTGAAATATGGCATACTACCCCACATTATAACTGTAAGTAATAATCTCAAATTGCACACAGTTTCCTCCTCTTTGATCATGACTATAAACATGTAATTGCCTCAATTTGTTTTTATCTTTCAACTGAGCAGGACACAAGAAGTTTCCTCATGTGGTGGAGTGGGGGAGAATAACTTAACCGGTACAATGTCACACAGCAAGTAAATAGCATTCAAACCCAACACTACCTAAATCCAGAGCCCACACTTGAATACTGTGCCATCTTAAAGCTGATTAGTAGTTGTGAGGCAGAAAAGGAAGGAAGAGCAGTCCAACTAGAAAATTGTTTGCCTAAAAACAATGAGGAGACAGAGTGTGTCTGGGTTCATGGCTTTGCAAGTGTTTAAATGGCCAAAGAGTAAGCATGGTAGAGGGAGATGTTGAGAGTTATGGCATATGCAAGAGGAATGGTTTGGGGAAGGTTAGGCAAGGTCACATGTGTTAGGCAATAATACTTTTAAACTACATTTTGTAGTCAATGGAGGTTTCAAGCCATGGGTGAAGGCAAAGGTGTGAGATGATCACAGCTATGTTTTAAAATAGTAAAGATGAATTAAAAAGAAGAAATAGTTGATACCCTATGGAAAGCCCATTTTATGAAACATTTCTTAAAATTATCACCAAATGTAGGAGATTATTCTATATTTAAATCTCTCCACATCCAGGTGAGACAGCTTGGCTATTATTTAAACACCCAAGTGTAGAGGGCCGTCTGGGAAGGCACATGGATACTTTTTTAATTCTTATTCAGCTGAGCCCAAGGGCACTGGCAGAATCCTGTTATCAGTACTGATTCCATGTACTTGGAATGAGGAACAAAAAGGACCTTGACCCACCCAAAATAAAGAGCTTACTCAGATCCTGATGAATAGGATTTGGGCACACCTGAAACTCCTTTTTATCATAAAATCCCTTTTGGAAACCAATAAATATGCTGTGTTGTTTGAGGTGAGGGTGACTGTCTCTCTATCAGAGGACAGGAAGCCACCCGGCACCCAGCTTGAATCTATTTCTGTCTCTTGCCTCTTTCTTTTTCTAATTTCTTAACCCCCAGCTCCTCCACTCAGGAACCTGTCTTTCTCCCTTTCCGTGCGGGACGCGGAAAAGGAAGAAATACCCCACCACACCCAAGGGTTTTAAACAATCACAGTAAGCATTTCATAGCTCAGGGAGTATTAATGCAGCTCAGTTAAATTATGAGTGCTAATTGGGGTTTAATTAGAAATAGAAAGCAGCTTACTTAGAATGTGGCTTCCTATAGTTAGTTACAAAGTTTTATCTGCATCTTTGTTACAGCTTTTTAAAACCCTTTATGTGCTGGATTAAGGAAGACAGTGATTCTGAATATATTCTGCAAAACCTGTGGGTGCCATGAATCACCTCTAGGAAATATTGGAGAGAAATATCCTAGATGAGAATTTTAACTTATATTCATGCTTCCCTCCCTAAACCCTGTTTATTGTTTGTTTTTTAATTGATTTTTAGAGAGAAAGGAAGGGAGAGAGAGAGAAATATTGATGTGAGGGAGAAACATCCATTGGCTGCCTCCTGCACACCACCTACTGGGGATCAAACCTGCAACCAGGGCATGTACCCTGACCAGAATCAAACTGGCTACTTTTTGGTGCATGGAACGTCACTTAACCAACTGAGCCACACTGACCAATGACAGGGACTGAAAAGGACAGGATTTTAAGAAGATGTGCCTGGTCTCAATAGGGAAGAATATTGAGAAAGGTTTTGATAGATGAGTGACAAGAGGGGTGAGTAGTGGCACATGCATTACAGGTAGGATTGAACACCTGAAACTGTCTCTCCAAGCAGAAGACACAGCAGCCAGAACAGGGGTTGCAGCACAGCTTCATGAATACTTGATTCATTTATGATTATCAATATATCTTAAAATAATTATTTTCTGTACTTCCTGTATATAATAATTCCTCTCATAGATTAAAAGCATCCATATTATCTCTAGGACAATAAATTTTCTTATAGCAAGAAAAAAGTAAATATTGAGAGTTTATTTTAGAAGTGAAAAGAAAACAACGTTTTGAAGCTATTAACAGAAGCAATAGTTCTGAAAGCCCATTGAGAGATGAGCTTTTGCTGAAAGAAGGAAAGGTCTTGAGAATCCAAGGGAAAGCTCTGGAAGAGGCAGGCCATAACAACAGATTGGAAAGACGTGGAAGACATACTGCCCTAAGCGAGGGTGACCTGAGCTGGGAGAGATGAAAGACATTGATTAGACCACAAAGAGAGTGGTCTTGTGGAGAGAAGCAGATTTGGCAGCCTGTTGGCTTATGAAGAAATGCATTTATTTAAGTAATACATACATAAAATATAGTGGAGAAGTGTATAAGAATTAGAATTTACTTTAGGTGCTTGAAAATGTGTTGCATGCTATATCAATTGAGCTGGGATGTAAAGTGCACATTTTGCCCTGACCGGTTTTGCTCAGTGGATAGATCGTCAGCCTGCGGACTGAGGGGTCCCAGGTTCGATTCCGGTCAAGGGCATGTACCTCTGTTGCGGGCACATCCCCAGTGGGAGGTGTGCAGGAGGCGGCTGATCAATGTTTCTCTCCCCATCGATGTTTCTAGCTCTCTATCCCTCTCCCTTCCTCTCTGTTAAAAATCAATAAAATATATTTAAAGTGCACATTTTAGTAGAGCATGTCAGAGTCGCAATGACTTGAAGACACAGGAGAGAGAGGCAGAGGGTCTGTTTTGGATTCCACCATAAGTCACCTGAGCAACCAACTCAGTTGGCATTTGGACATATGAACAGGGATTCACAGCACCCCTCCAGCCTGCCCTCCCCACTCCTGCTTACATGGCACTCCTCCTTATGCTGATAATACTATAATGAGCTCTGGGGGGAAGGGCATAAGAGTAGAAAAAGGGGAAATCATGACAGAAGAGATTAGCTGGTTATTCAAAGGGAAATGCTGAGATTGAGGGCTGAGATCATCTTGGATACAAGCTGCTTGTCATTATTCCCTTTAGTACAGTGATTTTCAACCAGAGTGCCAGGGCAGCCACACAGATGTGCTGCAAGAATTTTTAAAACATTCAATACCTGACTATTTAGTCAGGGGCACTGACCTCTTTTCCCTCAGATTGTCAAGTGAAAAAATGACAACAGCCAACACAACAATAGTTGCCTGGTGAATCAAACTTTTAGCTACTTTTTTGGCAGATTGGCAAAAAACATATTTTTTGGTGTGTCACTGAATTTTAGTAATTAGTTTATGTGTGCCATGAGATGAAAAAGGTTGAAAATCACTGTTTAAGTGTGGCCACAACTATGACAAGTAAATGTGTGCTTATGAATTCATGTTGCATCTCCTGTCTTCCTCTTGGCCTTAGAGCTTGGAAAGAAATTCAGAGCTGAGGTCAGACATTATAATTACTATCTATCATCACCATGAATTTGTTATTGTTTAAAAAGGAAATTTTTAACAAATACTGAAAGAAAATAAAAGGTAGTCCTTAAAATAAAATTAGCTTTATGAAAAACTTACTATATCTTACACTTATTTTCCACTTTTTGCTCAGTAGTGAGAATGTTGTCTAACATTTTGTACAGAGGTATTTTGGGGAATGCCCTCAAGACATACAGCTGTAGTAAAGTGAGGAAGGCAAGACAGGGCAGAAGGTGAAGTTGACCCAGAAGGCTGTTGCAACTGAACCTCATTCAATCCTACAGTGAGCTCTGGACCTGGGATGACCCTTCTGAGTTATCCCAAATTAAGCCTTGGGTCTGGGCCTTTGTGTCCTGCTCCAGTCAGTCATTGGTCACAGGCCACCTCTTCCAGGGGGTGTACCTTGGGTGGGACAGTTCTCTGTAGCTAAGAACAATTTTAGTGAAAGGTGGGGTTATGATCCATTGGAAGCTGAAATTTCCAGCACTGGAGGATAGGTGTGTCAGTCCTGATGAGAGGAACCATACAGTACAAGCTTCTCTATAAAGCACAAGCAGTCTAAGTCTTAACATGAGAAACTACTTTCTAGGCAATTCTTCAGTTCTCCTCTTTGTACAGACTCAGTGAATGCAGGTTAGGTCTCCCATTATTGCTCCACTAGTCCATCAGCTTTCATTTACAGACTGTAGTCCTTGACTATGAACTACTAAAGAAAGCGATGGATAACCACACTGAGAAAAACCTACATCTGTTTGGATGGTTAGCAAATCTTGAACCATGAAAGTGGATTAGAGGGATGAAATAATTCTTTCCTTAATTTTCTTTTTCCCTAGGATTTTGTATGCAAATAAGTGTAAGTCATCTCTGATGTACTGTGAAGTCAGGATTGACAATTGTCACACATGGTGTGGACACTCTGAGTAACTGACCTATGTCCCTGTGAATCACAGAAGCAGGAATATTGGAATCCAGCAGTGGTGGCACGTGCTCATGGGCACATCTTTCCTGTCTTGCACACTTTTCGTTGTCAATACAAAATCAATCTGTTGGCCTCCAGTGGGTAACACCGCAGTAGCTTTCTTCAACTCCAAACTTTAAAACTTTTAGTGGGATAGAAGATAGAAAAGGCTCCCTTAAGTGTAATTTGGGAGAAAAGTTAACAACATATATTTAAATATACACTTTAAAATATAAAATATGTAAACAATATATACATTTATATGTATACTAGAGGCCCGATGCACGAAGATTCGTGCAAGAATGGGCCTTCCTTCCCCTGGCTGCTGGCAATGCCTTCACTCCAGCCCGGAGCCACCTTTTCGCCTTCCCATGCTGCCCAGAGGCCCGGAGCAGCTGGGGCACCTGCATATGCAAATTAACCCACCATCTTTGTTGGGTTAATTTGCATACTCACTCCTGATTGGCTGGTGGGTGTTGCGAAGGTATGGTCAATTTGCATCTTTCTCTTTTATTAGTGTAGACGTGTGACTTTAATCTTGTCAAGTTCTTTGTTTTTATTGTTTAAAGTATTACATACATTAGTACATATATCTCCTTTTTTTTCCCCATTGACCTTCCCCCAGCCTCCCCTAACTCCTGTCACATGCCCTCATCCCACCCCACCAGTGTCTTATGTCCATTGGTGTGCTTATATGCATGCATACAAGTCCTTTGGTTTATCTATTTCCCTCCCTCCCCAACACTCCCCAGCTTTCCTGCTGTAATTTGACAGTCTGTTCGGTGCTTTACTACCGCTGTATCTATCTTTTTATTCATCAGGTTATAATGTTCTTTATTTTCCATAAATGAGATCATGTGGTATTTTTCTTTCATTGACTGGCTTATTTCACTTAACATAATGCTCTCCAGGTCCATCCATGCTGCTGCAAATGGTAAGAATTCCTTCTTTTTTTATAGCAGCGGAGTATTCCATTGTATAGATGTACCATAGTTTTCTAATCCACTCATCTTCTGATGGGCATTTAGGCTGTTTCCAAATCTTAGCTATGGTGAATTGTGCTGCTATGAACATAGGGGTGCATATATCCTTCCTGATTCGTGTTTCTAGTTTCTTGGGATATATTCCTAGAAGTGGGATCACTGGGTCAAATGGGAGCTCCATTTTAGTTTTTTGAGGAAACTCCATACTGTTCTCCACAGTGGCTGCACCAGTCTGCATTCCCAGAAGCAGTGCACGAAGGTTCCTTTTTCTCTGCATCCTCGTCAGCACTTGTCATTTGTTGACTTGTTGAAATAGCCGTTCTGACAGGTGTGAGATGGTACCGCATTGTTGTTTTGATTTGCATCTCTCTGATGATTAGTGACTTTGAGCATGTTTTCATGTGTCTCTTGGCCTTCCTTCTGTCTTCTTTCGAAAAGATTCTATTTAGGTCCGTTGCCCATTTTTTTTATTGGATCATTTATCTTCCTTTTATTAAGTTGTATAAGTTGCTTGTAGGTGTTGGAGATTAAACCTTTATCAGTGATAACATTTGCAAATATGTTCTCCCATACAGTGGGCTTTCTTGTTGTTTTGTTGATGGTTTCTTTTGCTGTGCAAAAGCTTTTTATTTTGATGTAGTCCCATTTGTTTATTTTCTCTTTGGCTTCCATTGCCATAGGGGCAGTATCAGTGAAGAAGTTCTTTTGGCATATGTCTGAGATTTCTCTGCCTGTGGATTCCTCTAGTATTTTTATGGTTTCCCATCTTATGTTTAAGTTCTGTACCCATTTTGAGTTTATTTTTGTGTATGATGTAAGTTGGTGGTCTAGTTTCATTTTTTTGCATGTATCTGTCCAACTTTCCCAACACCATTTATTGAAGAGACTGTCTTGACTCCATTGTATGTTCATGCCTCCTTTGTCGAATATTAATTGAGCATAGTGGTTTGGGTCAATATCTGGATTCTCTATTCTATTCCATTGGTCTATATGTCTGTTCTTGTGCCAGTACCAGGCTGTTTTAAGAACAGTGGCTTTGTAACACAGCTTGAAATCTGGTATTGAGATCCCACCTACTTTGTTCTTCTTTCTCAGGATTGCTGTGGCTATTCAGGGTCTTTTTTTATTCCAGATGAATTTTTGGAGAGTTCTTTCTAGGTCTGTGAAATATGCCATTGGTATTTTAATGGGGAGTGCATTGAATCTATAGATTGCTTTGGGTAGTATGGACATTTTAATGATGTTGATTCTACCAATCCATGAACATGGTATGTTCTTCCACCTGTTTACCTCTTCCTCTATCTCTTTTTTTTAGTGTCCTGTAGTTTTCTGTGTATAGGTCTTTTACCTCCTTGGTTAAGTTTATTCCTAGGTATCTTAATTTTTTTGGTGCGATGGTAAATGGGATTGCTTTTTTAGTCTCTCTTTCTGTAAGTTCACTATTGGTGTATAGAAATGCCATAGATTTCTTGGTGTTAATTTTGTATCCTGCTACATTGCCGAATTCATTTATTAAGTCTGTTAGTTTTTTGATGGAGTCTTTCGGGTTTTTTATGTACAATATCATGTCATCTGCAAATAAGGACAGCTTTACTTCTTCTTTTCCAATTTGGATGCCTTTTATTTCTTCTTCTTGTCTAATTGCAATGGCTAATACTTCCAGAACTATGTCAAACAGGAGTGGTGAGAGTGGGCATCCCTGTCTTGTTCCTGTTCTTAGGTAAAATGGTTTTAGTTTTTGCCCATGAGTATGATGTTAGCTGTGGGTTTATCATATATAGCTTTTATTATGTTGAGGTATGATCCTTCTATTCCCACCTTGTTGAGAGTTTTTATCAAGAAAGGGTGTTGGATTTTGTCAAATGCTTTTTCTGCATCAATTGATATGACTATGTGATTTTTATCTCTCAATTTGTTTATGTGATGTATCACATTAATTGATTTGCGGATATTGTACCATCCTTGCATGCCCAGGATAAATCCTACTTGGTCATGGTGTATGATCTTTCTGATGTAATGCTGGATCCGATTTGCTAGAATTTTGTTGAGGATTTTGGCATCTATGTTCATGAGGGATATTGGCCTGTAATTCTCTTTCATTGTGTTGTCTTTATCTGGTTTTGGTATTAGGGTGATGCTGGCTTCATAGAAGGAGCTTAGAAGTGTTCCTTCCTCTTGAATTTTTTGGAATAGTCTGAGTAGGATAGGTTTTAGTTCTTCCTTGAATGTTTGGTAAACTCCCCTGTGAAGCTGTCTGGCCCCAGGCTTTTGTTTGCTGGAAGCTTTTTGATGACTGCTTCAATTTCTCCTATAGTTATTGGCCTATTGAGATGTTTAGATTCTTCCTGATTGAGTTTTGGAAAGTTATATTTTTCTAGGAATATGTCCATTTCCTCCAGGTTGTCCAGTTTGTTGGAATAGAGTTGTTCATAGTATTTTTTAACAATCCTTTGTATTTCTGTGTGGTCTGTTGTTATTTCACCTCTTTCATTTCTGATTTTGTTTATTTAGGTCCTCTCTCTTTGCTTCTTGGTGAGCTTGGCTAGAGGTTCACCAATCTTGTTTATCCTTTCAAATAACCAGCTCTTGGTTTTGTTGATCTTTTATATTGTTTTTTTTTGGTCTCAATGTCGTTTATCTCCACTCTGATCTTTATTATTTTCTTCCTTCTGCTTACACTGGGCTTTTCTTGTTGCTCTCTTTCTAACTCTTTGAGTTGTAGGGTTAGGTAATTTATTACCATTGTTTCTTGTTTTTTGCAGTAGGCTTGCAGAGCTATGAACTTCCCTCTCAAGACTGCTTTCGCTGTGTCCCATAGATTTTGGATTGTTGTGTTTTCATTGTCATTTGTTGCCATGATGTTTTTTAGTTCTTCCTTGATCTCTCTAGTAACCCAGTCATTGTTTAATAGCATGCTGTTTAGTCTCCATGTGTTTTATTTTATTTTTTTTGGATTGTTTTTATTGTAGTTGATTTCCAGTTTAATGCCACTGTGGTCTGAGAAGATGCTTGATATGATTTCTAATCCATTGTGTTTTTTTTAATCCTTACCCAAGGATATTTTTCCATTGATTTTTAGAGAGAGTGGGAGAGGGAAAGACAGAAATATTGATGTGAGAGAAATGCATGGATTGGTTGCCTCCTGTACACGGCCCCAACCGGGGCCTGGGCTGGGGAGTAGCCTGCAATCCACATATGTGCCATTGACCAGAATCAAACCTGAGACCCTTTGGTTCACAGGCTGATGCTCTATTCACTGAGACAAACTGGCTAGAGCTGTGTTTTGTGTGTGTGTGTGTGTGTGTGTGTGTGTGTGTGTGTGTGTGTGTGTGTGTTGTCTTTCAGGACTTATGATACTTTCTATTGATGAAGTACTAATTTGAAGTTTAGAAATTATTTCCATTTCACTTTATTCCTTTGGTTTAAGTTAAATTCAGTACTTTTTATCTTTTTTTAAAAATAGTATATATAGGGTGATGACATTTTTCTTGAATTACTTAGCTACTCATTTAGTCATCTGGAAATTTATATTTAAAATCCAATGGGTTAAAAAAACAAATTTAATATAATCAATGGGAGAATCAATTAACAAAGACAGAGCTGAAGAAATAACCCAAGATGTATCAGTGAGTAATAAAGTGATGGAATTGTGCAAAATGTTGAACGATTGAAGAAAAGGAGAGGGTCTAACATATGTCTATTTGGAATACTAGGAAATGAGAATAAAATAGAGCAATATTTAAAGAGGTAATGGCTTTGAAATTTTCAAAATACATAAAATCTCAGATTTATTCAGCACCAGAAGTAACAGCAAAATTTTTTTAAAAAATATATTTTATTGATATTTTACAGAGAGGAAGGGAGAGGGATAGAGAGCTAGAAACATCGATGAGAGAGAAACATCGATCAGCTGCCTCCTGCACACCTCCTACTGGGGATGTGCCCGCAACCAAGGTACATGCCCTTGACCGGAATCGAACCCGGGACCCCTCAGTCCGCAGGCCGACGCTCTATCCACTGAGCCAAACCGGTTTCGGCCTGAGCAAAATTTTTAAAAAATCTTCATTTATGCACACCATCATAGAAAAATTGCAGAATATCAAAGATAATGAAAACAAAAACTTAAACAGTGCCAGAAGAGAAAAAGACAGATTACCCAGCAAAGGAATAAACTAATAGCAGAGTTCTCAGTAGCAAAATAGAGACTAGAAAAGAGATGAAGGTATTGAGACATAAAGAGTTCAAGTATGCTCTGTGAAGATGGTTAACTAGCTAGTAAGTGTTGGAGTCAGAACTTAAGTTAAGTGGTCTGACTCCAAAGCTCACATTTTTCAACACATTTAGTGCCCCTTTCTGGATAATATCCTGGACAGTTATCTATCTCATCTTTAGAAAAAAGAAAAAAATTTCTCTCAATAATTTAAGAACTGAAATTGTGAGAAAAACCATGTGTATGTATATTCAAAAATGTGTGCCTTTTAGCAAATATAAAGTTAAGCTAATACTAATGATTATAAAAAGCAAAAGTAGCATTAGGAGCACTGCTCATAAGCAGTGGTACACATTAAAGATTTCCATATTGGGTCTAATTAACTATATTTTTAGACATGTCTGAAGATGAAACACCCTTGACAATGTCATCCAAAATGGAGGTGGATGCGTTTTAATGGCTAAAAATATTTTCAATTAGGCATGGCATATGTAGTAAATGGAGAAATCTTAATGAACAGGTCTCTATTTCCCACATCATCTTTAAAGCATATGATCTTGAATATAAATGATCTGAGCAACAGATCTTTAATTTAGTAAATGTTACACATATATTTGAAATCTCAATAATATAATAAAATATTTTAAATGAGACAGGTTTTCTTTCATAGCTTGTTAACTAGGTCTGAAAATAATTTCCAAAGTGAGAGATCAATGAGGATAGGTTGAAATAAATATTTGACCTCCCACAATGAATGCTTTGAAGGACAAGCCATGTTTGCATATACATATATTATACCATAGCTCAAAATGGGTGAAAGGCATTGGATTGTAAAAATATTTCTACATGTACCTGTATCAACTAGAGAATATTTCCATATTGCATAGTACAAAAGAGAAAAACATTGCTGGATTATCAGAAGAGTCCTAGAAAACTGCTGTTATAAAATTATTGATATATTTTCTTTTATTAACAAAAACTATTAAATTTATGACCAGAGAATGGTCAAAGGTCTGGAATAGGCTCAGTAGTCTAGTAATAAGCTAAAATGATTCTCATGTATTACTGCAAGCTCACTTTCCAGTAAATGGCAGGCCTACTGGGAGGTGAGTGGTATAGTTGGGGTTTAAAAGATTGAGTTTAAATACTTCCTATCTGATGACTGTGGGGAAGGCACTTGGATCTCTGTTCTTTCATGTGGATAAAGGAGATAATACTTTCAGGCTTTCAGTGTGCATTAGACAAGATAAGGTATAGTAAGAACTCTACAACTGGGAGTCATCTTTATTTCCAATTAGATTGTGCCAAAGGTAAGGCTGATCTGAGGAGCTGTCTGGGAACTCGGGTTCTGACCCTGTTCATGAAAGGCAGATACCGACACATACCTGAAATATGTGTGGTACCTCAGTGCCCTAGAGAGGCAACCATAGGACTTGGTTTATTTTTGATCCAGAATTCCCCACTCCCACCCTAAAGTCACTGGCGGTCTACCCTGAAGACAACTCAAACCTTCATACCAGAGGAAATATGTCTACTCGGCATGGTTGCTCGTGGCAGCTCATGCCCTGTCATTAGATATTACTCAGCAACCAAAAGTCACATAAAAGAAAAGGTACAAGTAAGTGATATGGGAATAGAATGACACTATTCTATTCCATGCCATGACTTGGACTGATGAGACAAGGCATCCCAGACAAGGAGCCCAAACATTAGTCTAGTTCCAGCTTTTAACGTTTCTCATGTTACTAGAAAGGCATTCCTCAACATTTGACAAATGCCTCTCTCAGGCTACTGACCTGGTCTTTTAGGGCACACCCAAAGAAACCCTGATACCTTTCACCAAGCACAGCCCCTGCCCTTACCTAGCAAAAAGGAGAAGGCCTGTGATGGGGGCAAATAGCACTTGCTTTGCTCTCCCTGCTGGTCATAGAACCTGGTTTACTACAACAGACCTTTAGACTTCAACAGCCTCCATTCATTTCACAAGAAGTTATCGAGCACTTATCACACTACAAAATAAGTCCTGTTTATTGAATGTTTGCTGTGAATTCAGGCACAGCACTAGAAGTGCTTTTATAAATGTCTCATTTTGCTTAAGATTCCCAACAACTTTGCAACCTATATGTTGTCCGTTTCATTTCTGAAGGAACTGAGGCACAGAGGAGTTAAACAACGTGACAAAGATTCCATCTGAAGCATGATCTGTTCATCACTATTCTAAGCCTGGAAGGAAAAAAACAACCAAGACACACTCTGTGTTCTTCAGGAGTCCAATAAGGGAGATAGCACATGTATACAACTCACAATAAAGTTAGTTGACAAGTGCTCCGAGGAAAGTCCATGCTCTTTTCCAAAACTAAATGTCTCGTATCAACACTAGCTAATGGCACTTGATAAAATAGCAGCACATTCATACTCTGCATGAAGCATTGACATTGGAAACAGATATACAATAGTTTCAGCATGAGAATCTATCGGAGCCTTGAAAGCATCTGGAACCTTAGGCTTTTAGGCCTGAGATGTTTGTACCTGCGTTACAAAAGAATGCTTGGTCAAGCCTGAGAAAACAATGAGTCAGGCAAAGAGAGCCCTGCAGGACATAACCGAACAGGGAACTTACCTGGTCTGGGGGGAGTATTGACAGGAAACGCTTTTCCCTAGCCAGAAATCTATAAGCAGAAATCTATAAGGCAGCCCTCAGAGTAAGGTTTAACAAAGCCTTGTATAGGCTCCAAAGCCAAAGATTCTTGGGTTAGGGGATTTTACAAGGTTCATGTTATAAAGTCCTAATAGGCTCCCTCACCGTGCTGGCTTTGATGGATCACTAGGCAATAAAGGTCCACTGTGAGACCTGATGATTATGACCACAGGACAAAAAAATAGCCTTGGGTCTCCATTCTAATTTCTCATGCAGTCTTAGTCACTGAGATAAATGCACACTTCCTCCACCCCTGCCTCTTAATGGAAAAAGAAGGATTATTCACTTATGGAACAATAAATAAAGGGAGCCAATAGCTACAGAGGGATAAAGGGCAAGGAATTTGGAAAATGACCATGAACAGATATGAACATGAAACTAGAGGGTCTCTTTGAAAGCTCAGATCCCTTGCCACGCCACCTGTCAAACCAAAGTTAGAATCAGTCACATCTCTATTTCCTCAGAACATTCTTTACATCTATTATAGCTTTTTTTTTTTCACTCCATCTTGTAATATAGCCTCTCTTGTTGGATTAAGAGCTCCCTGAGGGCAGTAAACAGATTATATAGAGCTCAATAATCACAGCTTCTGCATATAAGGAGGGAGATAGTAATACATAACAGAAGACCCAGTATCAGAGTTACCCTGACCTGGAGGAGATGCCCTCAACAATGAAAGGATCCAATAGCCCAGGATAAAGAAGGTGTGAGGCTGAGAATGAGTGAATACTATTGTGTTTACCTCTTGAGTCAGTTCCCAGGGTTATAGCCACCAATTCCAATTTCATAGATGAGAGTACTGGCCTGGAGCCAGACTGAGTGAACTAACATTGTTAATCCCCAACATCTAATTCACACACAAATCCTATCTGGTCTGCCTTCAAAATACATTTTTTAAACTCAGTCACTTATCATCCAAGTCCACCAACATACCTAACCTGGTCTTCTTTGGCCTGTCTGCCTTCACTGTCCCCCCAGCCCACAGTCTAGCAAAGCCTTTAATGACAGAGTATATCACATCCCAGCTCAAACACCTCTAATGGATTCCCATCACAATAAAAATCCAAAGCCCCTACCATAGTCTAAAAGTCTTATTGGGTTGTGTTTACTATTTCCAGACACCACTCCTATCTTGTTTCCTTGCACTCTTCTCCACCTCAGGTTTTTGCTTTTCTATGAGCACATCTAGTATATTTCTACCACAGAGCCTTTGCACTGCCCCTTTCCTGTGATACTTTCTTTACAGGTAGCTGTAAGATGATATAGAGCTCAACAATACATTATTCTCTCAATAACATGAGCTCACTGCTCATATTACTCAAACTTAGGCTCAAATGTCACCTCTTCTGTGAGACTCCCCTATTCTCTCCATCTAACATGGTATCCCTATCATTTGTCATCCTCAGATCTTCTTTTGTTTATCCTCAGAGGGATTATCACTATCTGACATGATGCTCTTTATTTCCTATCTCCTATAGTAGAAAAAAAAGGCTTCATGAGGGCATGGATTTTGTCTTTTGTTCACTTCTCAATCCTCAGGGCTCAATACATTGCTTGAGTAGCTATGTGATAGACTGTTATTAAATAATTTGTCACAAAAACCGCATGTTAGATGCACCAGGAGATGTGCAGGCTCTAGAAGTTGACAACTTCAAGGGCACCTTGTAGTCATAAACTCAGTGAACAAGTCCTGAGAAAGAAACTTGGGTGAAAACTCAAAAGGTCCCCCATCCTCTGCTCCACTAAGTTAAATTGTATAAGTCATTCTGACAAGTTCAGCATGGTGACCCACTGGGCAGATATGGCCTAAGAAGAGAGCATGGGAATTAATCTGAGAACACTTAGGCAAAAGCCCCATCAACTAGTCACTAGTTGTATAACTTAGGCAAGTTAGTTAACCCCTCTAAGCCCCAGTTTTCTCAGTTAGAAGAGGAAAATAGTAAAAGGTACCTTGCAGGATGACATGAGACAGTTTTAATGAGCTAATGTATACGGAAAGGCCCAGAACATTAGTAAAGGTGCAGCAAAAGTTAGAGTAATGTAAATCTAGTCAGCAAGGTACAAACTACCAAACCTTCATCTTAGACCTAGAGCAAGATAGACTCAGAATTAGGTTTGGAATGGAAATATCCAGAAAAATTGTCGATTACCAGTGAAGCTAACCATCATACTGACCCATGAACTAATGTAAATTGAAAATAAATCTGTGCTAATGCACTGGGGAATTTAGCAACAAATATTTCTCCATCCGAAAGACCTTTCCTGCCTGTTCCCAGGCAGGAATGTCACAAAGGTGGCCAAAAAAGCGCATGTTTAATATCTTCTCACAGTTCAAAGGTACCTTCAAAGGTCCTCCATACTTCTAAGTTCCAAAGTCAGCGAAAGGCAGGTATAGAAATAATCGTGAAGAATAGGGCCTGTTCTATAAACCGCTATACCTAACATCAGCTGGTGAGTATGCTTTATGAATTAATGATAACTTTTGCTTCTAACTGTGCAAAAGCCAGCTTTCAACCCTGATGCTTTGTATTAGAGCGTCCCCAAGCTGAGATTTCTAAACCCCCCTTACTCTGGACATCTTTCCCATCATTGTAACTTTGGCCTACAGAAAGGATGGCAAATGTGTGGTAAGTAGGGCCACCTGCCCTCCCAAGCTTGCAGATTCATGCTGGCCTGTTTCCCAGGGAGCCCTGACAAGGCCTTGACCAACTGTTCCTGGCAGGCATTGTTAATAAATTTGAGTTGAATATAGTGGGGAAAAAATAAATTTCCTCTCCCTAAGGATTGTTGAGAAAGAAAAATAATAAGCTTTATGGGGCCCCTCACTCTTGCCATGCCAGTATGCTCAACCCAAAGTCTAAAGAAGAGAAATTTACTCTTCCCTTCTTCTTTTCCCCCACCTCTCCTGCCCTAAGTTTATCACACACTGGCCATTTGGAAAATTTACTCAATGAGTTCAGTGGCACCAGCTGTCTAACTAGAAAAACAAGGCTGTTTCTTTACCATTCCCCTTGAAAGTAGTAATGAAAAAGTTCTATTTTGAGGTCTTTCCTTTTCCTAAAAGAAGAAAGTACAACACAATAATTCACTTATAGGTAGAAAGATGCTTCACAATTCAAGATGACACTTCACAAGGCAAAGCTATTATCTCATTTTATAAATGCAGAGACTTGGGTTCAGAGAGGTTAAGTGACTTGCTGCATGTCACAAAGCTAAATAAAAAAGCAGGGCCTAAAAGTGAAGTCTCCTGAATTTCAATTCAAATCATTTTCCACTCCACTAATTAGTTTACCTGAATGACTTGGATGGCTTTAACCCAGAACAAGTAATATTATCGTTGGCAGTTTATCTCACTAAAGATTGGAATACAGACAAATCGAGTTTAAAAAAAAAAAAAGATATTTTCAACAAGAAAAATACATAGACATAGATTTCAGACGTACTCTTCAGCACAGTCAGAGCATTTTTATTTTTTGTTGTTGCTGGTGCAGCAACCAATTTACTGCATTCCATGAAAAATTCACTGCATTCCCAGGAAAAAACAGGAAGGGGTGTGGCACAAAGGAAAAGGGGACCACAAAGAAGACTAATGAACAGCAAAAAGGAAAGATACGCTGCTCTTTTTTTAATTGAAGATTTGTTGTTTTTTCACATGATGAAAATAGTATCTGGGAAATCAGTATAACTACATAGAAATGTCATTTTTAATTGAATTTATTGGGGTGACATTAGTTCACAAAACCATACAGTTTTCAAGTATACAACTCAATAAAACATCATCTGCACACTGTATTGTGCACCCATTGCCCAAGCAAAATCTCATTCTGTCCCATTTTCTTTACCATGACCTTTCCTCCCTTCTTTCTTTTCAAACTGGCCTCATGCAGCTCCTGACTCATCTGCCTCCTTCTCCCTTGCAGGACCACTCCCTCAATCCTTAAGCCCTCAGGACAATGAGGTTCTGATCAGCATCAAATAATTGTAGGAACATAGCCTCAGGTTGTTGACCCCAGAAACAGAGGTTCAATCAAACTAAAGATGACATCTAGGTCTTGGTTGTGTTTCAGCTCCAGGCCAGAAAATTGGGCAAAACCAGACAAAGCGACACCATGGCTGACATCAGGACTAGATGCACTGATCAACTACACCCTACCCTAGCACTGACCAATCAATAGAAACAGAGATGATGACCATTAGCCCCTAACCTCCCTTAGTCACCATGATTAATAATTTTCCCCTTTCTAACCCATCTCCTGGAAGCCATGAGGAAGCGAGGTCTTTGAGCACTAGCTCATCTGTCTCCAGAAGTGGACCACTTCCTAAAAATAAACCCTTACTTTCTTTGCTACAAGCTTCTGTTTGTGTATGATTGGGCTTTGATGTTCACAGGAATGCAGATCCCTTTAGTTGGGTGAGGTGGAATAGCAGGTTGTTGGGAGCAGAGAGCTGGTGCCAGAGTGCCTAGGTTTTATCTCTGCATCTGTCACTTACAGTAGGTCAGTGGTAGGCAAACTGCGGCTCGTGAGCCACATGCAGCTCGCGAGCCGCAGTTTGCCGCTCTGTTGACTAATGAGTTTGCCGACCACTGCAGTAGGTTATTGAATCTCTTTAAGGCTCAAGTTCCCCATCTGTAAAAGTAAGGAATCAATTGCACTACTTCATAAGAGTTTTATGGTACATGTAAGAGGGTTTATATAAATCCCTGAGCACTCCATCTAAAATATTTTAAACTCAATAGTTAGCTATTATTATTACTAATGTTATCATTTGTGCTACATGGAATTCAGATAATGAGGACTCTGTTCCCTTTTATGCCTCATCTCTCTGACCTTGTGAAAATTAGTCAACTTCACTGAGCAGCAGGTTTTTCTTCTGTAGACAAAGACAATACTAGTAGCCTACCCACTGCACAGATGGGACAAATGGGATAAAATAAAGAGTGTTTTGTAAACAGTCATAGCCTTCTCATATTCTAGCCAGGTGTCATATTAAGTGTGAGTTGAGCAACTGAAGATTTCAAGGCGTGAAGGGCTGGAGTCTTCCTTAGTCCAGCTGCAGGAAATACAAAAGTGGTTATGGAAGAATGGGGGTGGGTGAGTGTTGTAATGTCATTTATTACTCCTTGATTTCTTCACTTACAAATACTTGTTGAGTCCCTGATAGGTGCTATGCACTTAAGTTATAAGAGGGGACATAGCATGGACAAAACAGGCTGTGACCCTGCCCTGGCGTAGCATGCTTCTAGAAGCAGTTGGAAGGGGTAGGCAGGAAGCCAGGGAGCACTGCTGGAGGACTCAAGCTCCATTGGGAGGGGGAGGAAAGGAGCTCCATGGAAATGATTTTTGAGGAGAGATCCGAAGGATGGGGAATAGGCCAAGTGGAGTCCCAGTAGGGGGAAGACTGGTACAATGGCCCAGAAGGACAAACTGATATGAAACTGATGAAGGGAAACAAAGGAGATCCCTGTCCCCAGGATGAATGTGAATGGGATTGCGGAATCAAGCTGGAGAGAGCTGGGGGTTAAGGCTGCAGCAGTGGGTAGGGGCCAAGGCTTAGATGACAAATCAGAGGTTTAAATTGTTGTAAAACAATTTTACAAACAACATCCACTGGTTTAAAATAACAGCTCACTCATCTGTCAATGGGAAGAACAGATAAGAGGGGTATGCATGGATGTAGGAAAAGCAGTGAGACGAGTGAGAGGGAGGGCTATTGTCTGGTGCAGGTGAGTAATGTCAGTTATAATGAATGTGATGACAATGAGGGTGGAGAGTAGACAGATCCAAGAAAAACTTATGAGGAAACAGCCCCAGATCCTGGTGCTGGGTTAGTTATGGGGTGAGAAAGGGAGATGCCAAAGTGGGCTCCTCTGATTCTACTGGGAGCAATGGAGTCAGTCTCCAACATGGAGAATGTGCCAGAAGATGAACAAGTTTAGTTGACTCTGAAGCATCCAAGTGGACTATCAAGCAAGCAGAGGAAGATAGAGACCAGAATACAGAGAACCTTGAAACATACCTCTGGGATAGCCGTGGACAAACTACGGCCCGTGGGCCGGATCCGGCCCATTCGGCTGTTCTATCTGGCCTGCGGAGCCAAAAGAGCGAAAGAGCGGAGGGTTCTCTTGCTCTCCCCTCCGGTCCTTTACTTTGAATTTATATTAGTTCACACAAACACTCCATCCATGCTTTTGTTCCGGCCCTCCGGTCCAGTTTAAGAACCCATTGTGACCCTCGAGTCAAAAAGTTTGCCCACCCCTGCCTGGGAAAATGTTTCTGTCTGATGAGGGAAGGAGGAGAAATGACTAACAGGAAGTGGGCTTCTCTCCTGCTCAGAAGTCAGATGCAGCCAAGACGAGATCACTCCCCTTGGTTCACACCACTTCTCTATTCATAAAACTTTCACTGCTCTGAGGATGCTGCCCTTCTCCTGGTGCATTTATAGTCACAAATGTGTGTTTATGGAGCTTTCAGATTCTCTTTACTGGTAAAGAGCATATTCCCTCGTCAGTACAACAAGGATTAACATCTGAAAAACATCAAGCAAGCAACACAAAATAAAACAGTGATTCCTAATTTGCTCTAAAATTGTTGTCTTTTTCTTCCGAGCAAGGCTGGCTGACTTTACAGTTCCTTAGAATTTTTAGCAATGAGGTAGCCTTCTGACCACATGTCCCCAGGTCATGTCAACAACTCTGTTCCTCTCTGTGTCCTCTTTGAACCAAGAGCTAATGATGCTTGCAGGTCAGCTGGTATGCCAACAGGAAGCGTGGAAAAGCTTAGGAAAAGGAATCTGTGGTTAAGCTTCCCTTGTCCCTAGCACTTCAACTAAACACTCATGTATGGTGTCAGGCTTTGCTGTTCACTAGCTCTGTGTTCTTGGATAACTTATTCAACTTCCTTTACCTGAGTTTAACTGTAAAATTAGATAATATTGCTTACCTCATAGGGTCACTGTGAGGCTGAAACAAAATAACATGTTCATTATAAACAATGGATGTGCAGAAAGGAGATGCTCTCTTCTCTCATTATAGACTGTTTTTCAAGGTAAAGTCCATGAACCACCTGAGTTAGCATTACCTAAAAGTCCTATATTAAACCATGTTATAGGAACCTCCCCCTCTTTTGAGAGGCAGAGTCCAGATTTACACTGAGTGGCCAGATTATTATGATCTCTGAACGCATAATTATCTGGCCACTCAGTGTATATCCTATATAATAAAAGGCTAATATGCAAATTGTCCCCTCGACCTAGAGTTCGACCAGCAGGTAGGCTGGCCAACCACCCATATCCCCTCCCCCTGGCCAGGCTGGCCGGACCCCACCCATGCACGAATTCATGCACCGGGCCTCTAATATACAGATAGATAGATAGATAGATAGATAGATAGATAGATAGATAGATAGAGAGGGGTGCCAGATTATTATGCATTCAGAGATCATAATAATCTGGCCACTCAGTGTATATAGTGCAAGACAGAATATTATTATTCCCCTCAGTTTAAAAAGTTATTTTTGCCTATGTCCTGAAGACTCTTGTGGTCCTAGATCTGTGTTTCTCAACTTCAGCTGCACATTTCATAACACTGGTGCTCAGGCCTCTACCCAGACTAATTCAATCAGAACCCCTGAGCAAAGGGTCCAGGGATCAGCATGTCAAGAAGCACCAGATAATTTTGGTAGTACAACCAGAGATGAGAACCACAGATTTCTATTTAACTTAGGAAGCTACCAGAGAATTCTATCATTCCTTTGACGTTCTGTTAGTATCTGGCTGCCCCACTTCTCTTTTCCCAGCCATCAGTCAGCGCCTTCTATCTTGGATGCCTATCTCCTCTTCGGTATTAGTACCTACACAACATAGAACCATCTAATCATGCCTAGGAGAGGGAACCATTCAATACTGACCTATAAACAGCACTGCCCTGTTGATAGTCCCTTCTTAGAAACCCAGAGTGCCCCAGGCCACTGGGAGATAGGGTTGGAGTTGGGAGATGGCATTGACCTCACAATCCCAGGAGGTGCTGAGTCCCTCCCACAGGCTGAGCAGGTGGATATGGTGGCACTGAAAGGGAGCTGGGCATGTAAAGGGGAGCTCAGTACCTTCAGGACAGCAGCTGTGTGGAGGAATTACTTCTATGTAAAATCAGGCTTCTTTTGTCACCTCTCAAATGCTAACTTTGTATAAGCTGTTTTAATTGAATTATTCGGTGGCAATCTAATGAATTTTTTTTTAAAAAAAAGGAAAACCAAAAAAAGGAAGTTAATTGCTAGGAAAAAATTAGCTAAAACTTTAGACAGCAGATGTTATTGGCACAGAGAAATCAGAAAAAGGCAGGTTGCAAAAAAAAAAAAAAAGAAGAAAGAAAGAAAGAAACCTTGAAATATGGATATTTGAATGTTCTGTGGTTCTCTGGCTTAAATCTGTTTTTATATTAAATGGAAAATATCCTGGGGGGAGTAATATTTTTGGCTTCAATATAATCATGTTTATAAGATCCTTTATTGTAAGTAAGTTTTTTTAAAATATATTTTATTGATTTTTTACAGAGAGGAAGGGAGAGGGATAGAGAGTTAGAAACATCGATGAGAGAGAAACATAGATCAGCTGCCTCCTGCACACCCCCTCCTGGGGACGTGCCCGCAACCAAGGTACATGCCCTTGACTGGAATCGAACCTGGGACCTTTCAGTCCTCAGGCTGACGCTCCATCCACTGAGCCAAACCGGTTTTGGCTGGAAGTAAGTTTTGATAGGAATGGGTGAAAGCACAGACCCCCATGAACTTGGGGAAGGAAGTATAAATGAAGAGGGACATTGAGTGTATTTTAAAAAGCATGAAGTGATATTTTTGGAAGGGGAGCTTTTGATTTTTGTATCCTCACCTCAACATAATCATATTGCAACCTTCTTTGTCCCAGATCAAACTAGGAAAACCAGTTCAACATCAATGATAGAAAATAATCAGGAATCTGAAAAGAGGGGTACTCCATGCATCTTGAGACCCTTCCTTAGGCCTACTTGATCCGTAGTCTTGCCTCCAGGAGCCTCCCATATCTATTTCTCCCTTCTGAAACGTCCTGGCCACGTGGAGATGATCAATTTTAACACCCACATGTCTCTATTACATCTTCCCTGCTTGATACCAAAACATGTCGCAACTAAAATTTCTTTTCCATTTATGACAAACATGGCCCAAAGCTTTCTCGTCAATAATGTGCCTAAAGAGCTTCCAGTCTCAAAGAAACTGTAAAACAGTGCCCCACAAATTATTCAGACAAGTCCGTGGTCGGGGAAAAAGACACATTTACCTTGGCCAGCAGGAACGCAACTCCTGATCTTACCTTTGACTGCACCCCAAGGGCAGATGCCAGACCACAATGGCAGGAAAGAGCCTCCGAGGAAGGACAAGATGAGCACCAGGTGAGTCAAAATATCACCTTGATTATAGCTTACATACATCCTATTTCTCTTTTATTATGTCTTTTTCTGTTCTAATAATAAATCTCCTTTTCACCTATGAAAGGAAGTGGGGTAGCCTAGTCCAGATGTTTGCAGGAGTGGGGAACCTTTTCTCTGCCAATGACCATTTGGATATTTATAACATCATTCATGGGCCATACAAAATTACCAACTTAAAAAACAGCCTGCTATAATTTTGTCAAACATTTAATTAACTCTCCACTAATGCCTTGGCAGGGCCAGACCAAATGATTTCTTGGGCCTTATACAGCCTATGGGCTGGACTTTCCCCACCCCTGGTTTAAAAGGAAGAAACTAAAAGGATATCACATCTGGGTCTTTTTATGCCTAGAGAAGAAACCTATCAGGAAACTCTCTACCCCCCTTAAATAGCCAACAAGCCAGAACATCCACCTACTTCCTCATTGTTCTTAGGTCCTAAAGGAAAACCCTAAGAATAACCAAGGGAATGGAGAAAACTGTGTTGTGGAAATGTGAGTATGAGGCGAGGAATTCAGACTGCCCTGGGGAGGGCATGAACAGTGCCTCTTTGAATTGAATGTGTGATGTCCATAGAGACCTAAATGCAGAGCAAAAACTCTAAAATAAATTATTTGAAAGGCACTTCAGAAACTTGGGTGGAAGTTATGAGAAAGAAGAACAGTTTGATTAAGATTCACCAGCCTGGGTTCAGAAAAAAAAAAATCACTGTCCTTAATACCTGCTGCAGCCTTTGAAGTTGTCTCTTTGTACTCGCATGACAATGAGTCAGTGAGGGCAATACACTGGTGTTTTTCAAAAACCCTTTGACATAGTTTAACTTTTGGAGATAATAGCCAAAGCAAATGTCACAGAATAAAGGCTATAAAATAAATTTTTATGTAGAAAAGTACTAAGGCCAGGAGATTAAAGAAAGTCCCAGGTAACCCCAGAATTCACCTAGCAAGGTTAGCTGAGCCAGTTGTTAATGAGGCCAAGAGAAAGGTCACATTCAAGCCCTTTAAGGAACAATCACTGTCTCTTGGAAGACACCTCTAATTCCATCCAAACCATCTTCAAACATGTTTCTTTGGTCATATAAAACGGGAAGGATAAAAGAGGGTACATAGAGCAGTTTATATCCATTTCCTTGCTTAAAGCAGTAAATGGAATCCATGTCAGAAACTGCTGTCAGGTTGTATTGTATATTGTATTCTTACAAATTTACTAACAAGGTAGATCTTATGTTAGGTGTTCTCATCACAAAATGATAGTAATAAATAACAGGGCAAATGATAGTAATAAATAACAGGGCAGGAAGAAACTTTTGGAGGTGATGGATAGGTATATGGCATACATTTGGTATTTCACACATATATACTCTCTAAACTCATCAATTTGTATATATTACATGTATATATCAATTTGAATGCATTGTATACATTTGTAGAGCATTTTGTATGTCAATCATACCTCAAAGTATTTTTGTTGTTTTTTTTAACTGGTGTCTGGTCTCTACTCAAAAATTTTCAGCCTAGCCAGCCATTTCCAGTTGCTTTCTCCTACAAATCTCTAGGAAAGTCACACTCAAAGGCTGATTCTTATAAAAACAGGTGATAAATAAAGACAGCTAGATTTGGGGGAATATACCAGCTTACCTATCAAGGTCCCTCCCTTGTAGGGGTCTCTCTATCCAATGCCTGAAATGATGCCTCTAGAGATAGATGCCCAGGTCTTGATAAGAGACAATCCTCTCTCCCTCCAGTTGCCCACCCATAAATATGGACTTCTAGGAACTTTTTACTGCATGAGCCACATTTCCATCCCTATGTGATTAGACGGGAGTTGGACCTCTGACCCAAGATGGACAAGTCACAGATCATCCCTAAGGAATTTGGATGTTAGTTAAAGGGAGCTCAGCAATCTCTGCCTGTGGCTTGAAGTGCTTAGTCAAAAACTAAGTCATGACAAGACAGTCCTACTCCTCCATGTAGACCATGAAGTCTAAGAAAACTGAAGAGCAGAAAAAGAAGAATGAAGAGGATATGCAGAGAAAAGAGCTGAAGGGAGTCCCAGTGGAATTACTAATTTCTCTTTTTAAGGCCATTGCTGTCCATGAAACACCCCTGACTCTTTCTGTCTCCTAGTGTTCATGTTGGCTGGAATTCTTGCCTCCTTATAAATCACTCCCCCTGTCTAAATGCACTCCCCATTTTCCTTCTCTCTAGTTCCTTCCCTCACCACAATCACTTTTACCCCAAGTTTTTCTAGTTCCCTGGTTCCCTATCTCTTTTCCCCCAAAGTGCTAACTTGGCAGTGTCCTGTCATTGGCTCTGGGAAGCTCTGGGGTTTTACTGTCATTAAAAGACGAGGCTGAGGGTAGATGCAATCTATTTATCTCCAAGTTTCCAATGAGCCCTGAGGTATCTTTGCTATGGGTGAGATGAGTGGTATAAGAACAATTTTTGAGGTGTCCTTAGGCAAAGTATGCTTTATCTGCAAACCCTTCTTGCTCTGAGAGGGTTTGGAAGCCGTGTGAATTGTAAGGTCCAAACAGGCAATGCTCAGAAACCAAATGATGCCTCCATACATCCTTTTTCTTGTATGTGTTCTGTGGAATGCAGATACTTTTTGATCAACTATTTCAAGACTCTACCTCTCGGGGATTCTGCTGCATCATGACCTGGCTCCAGGATGCCTCCAGTTCCCCAGTAATAAAAGAGATGGTCACCATGAGTTCCTAAGAAAGTGACATTTCATGGATATTCAGGCTTGTTCCACAAGCAAATCCCCCTATAGAGTATAAATTGGGATCTTTATTAATGGACACCCCAGAAGAACATGTTGCTGGAATCTGAGTCAGATGAAACCCTAATTTCTGGAGAGTCTCCCACAGAATAGCTTGTACCTGAACTCAGCTCCTGTGGAACCAGGGGCTTCCTTCCCCAGAAGAGGATGCTATAACCTCCCCTGGGCCTCAAGGTCAAGACCTTGGCTTTCCTGGTCACTTGGCTTTCCTAGACAATGCCTTTAAAGGTGACACTCAAATCCAGACTGCCTGGTGGCAAAATCATCTGATCATGCCCCCACTCAGGAGGCTGCTCTCATTTTTGCCCTCTGTAAAGGAAACATGTCATGGATTGAATCCCTCCAAAATTAATGTCCAAGCAAGCCCTACCTCCACTGTGATGGTATTCGGAGGTGGGGCCTTTGGAAGGTAATTAGAATTAGATGAGGTCATAAGGGTAGGGAATTGGATTAAGGCCCCTATAAAGTCATGAGAGTGCTTGCTACCTCTCTACTCTCTACCATGTGAGAATACAAGGAGAAGGCAGCAATCCACTGCTCTGGCCAGTGTGGCTCAGTTGGTTGAGGGTCGTCCCATGCACCAAAGGTCACCGGTTCAATTCCTGGTCAGGGCACATACCTGGGTTATAGGCTAAGGTTGCAGGCTCAATCTCCAGTAGGAGGTGTGCGGAAAGCAGCCAATCAGGTGTTTCTCAAATCAATGTTTCTCTCTCTTCCTCTCCCTTCCTCTCTCTCTAAAATCAATAAAAACATATTTTTTAAAAAGTCAGTAGTCTGCAACCCAGAAGCGTGCTTTCACCAGAAATGGACCGTGCTGGCACCCTGATCTCAGACTTCCAGCCTCCAGAACTATAAAAAATAAATTTATGTTGCTCATGAGCCACTCATTCTATAGTGCTATAATGGAGGAAAATGTTTCCCTCCACTCTTTTAAGGGTCCCTGGCTGGAAGTGAAAATTAAGCTGACAAACACGGGTTAACAGGAGAAAAGCATCCACATGTATTTAATATAACTTTTATGTAACATGGGAGCCTTCCTAACTGGGTATTTTCAGGGGAGGTTTGATACAGAGAGCACAGTTGTGGAGAAATGCCCGTCATGGGGCAGAGTATGAGGTAAGTGTAGCAAACTGGGGGATATTAGCAAGGACTGTTTGTTCAGATGCCTCTCAGCAGCCTTTGTCTTTGGGGATAAGGATGTTCCTTTCCTCTATTAGAGGGAAGACAATCCTCACTGGAGGGTTTTATGACCTACTTCAGGAGAGAAGGTGGGGGAGGTCAGAGTGACCTTCCTGCTTCTGCCATTGTTTTCAAACACCTGCAGCTTAAAATAGTCAATGTGCCAAGCTGCCACATTTGGGGTAGCATGTCCTGAGCTCCCTCAGTACTTTCTTTCAGCAGTTGGAACCAAGACTGAAACCAATCACGGGAAAGGGCTCCTCTTCCCCAGCACAGACCTGCCGGTCCAGCACTTTGTAGGATGATGGGAAGACTTGTGTCAGCTCTTTCCCTTTTAAAATTTTTTTGTCAAGATATTTTATTGATTTTTCAAAGAGAGAGAGAGAGGGAGGAAGAGGGAGAGAGCAAAACATCGATTGGCCACCCCATGAACACTTCCCACCAGGGATCAAACCCGTAACCTGGGTATGTGCCCTGACCAGGAATCGAACCGGTGACTCTGGGTGCATGGGACGATGCCAAACCAACTGGGCCACATCAGTCAGGGCATGTCTTCTCTTTCTTGGTGCATCCTGACCTTGAAATTTTCCCTTTCCCTTATAAAGCCCGTTCCTTAATCCACACCATGTGACATACCCGAATTCTTCCCAAACTTGGTGCCGCATGACATGAAAACTCAGCAGGGGCCCATCTGGGCCTCAGTTGGTGAGTGGCCAGCCCCACAGCAGGGGAGCAAGTAAACAATACAAGCATTTAATTGCAAACTGAGAAAAGTGCTATTAAACTGGCAGAGAAAATCCTGAAATCCGGAGCAAAGGTAGAGAGCAATTTAAGTGAGGTTTTCTGGAAAGGCCTAGCTGAGGAGGGTAAGATAAACGGGCATCTGACAGATGAAAAGAGCCAGCCCGCTGAAGAGCTGGGGGCAGGAGGGTCCAAACTGAGGGCACAGCACGGGGGATGTCTCTGGGGGCGGAAATGACTTGTGGACTAAAGAAGCTCAAAGTCCATGCACCACTCCAGTTCGGCCCCTGAAATGGAAGATAACCTACTCTTTGTAACAACTACAAGGTCAGCGCTGTCAGAATTCTCCAGTTTGCCAGTCCAAGAGGTGTTTTCACAGAGCAGCCCCCCAACCTGAGAGCACCCCTCTGTGTACTGCCTACCATTGAGAAAGAATGGGCTCAAGAAATAGTTTCTCGCTGCCACGATGTTGGCATGCTACACTTGCATCCAGAATGGTGAAGATCCTGGTGCTGCTACTGCTGATTATAGCCAATAATAGCTAAATTTATTGATCTACTATGTGTCAGGATCTGCGCAACATACTTTATGTATACAATCCGATTTAATCCTCACAAGCATGTATCCTTACCACAGAGCCAGTCAGGGGTGTCGCGAGAATATCTGTGAGAGAAAGAGGTCAGGAAAGGTCACATTTTCTTTTCAGTACATTTGTCATAGTGGCATGACAAATTGGGTGCCAAAGAATGTTTGTGCTACAGAATTATTATGTCAGAAGTAAAATACAGGGATGTTTAGGCATGTCCTTGAACTGGGCACACATGGTTTAAAAGCAAACACACTGCTTCCAGCATTCTCCAAACAAGAATCCCCAAATGTGTCAGCTAATGGAAATGCCATATAAAATAAGTACGGCTTTCTTTTTTAAATATATTTGTATTTACTTCAGAGAAGGAGGGGGAGGGAGGGAGAGAGATAGAAACATCAATGATGAGAAAGAATCATTGACCGGCTGCCTCCTGCACACCCCCTACTGGGGATTGAGCCCACAACCCAGGCCTGTGCCCTGACCTGGAATCGAACCTCCTGGTTCATAGGTTAATGCTGAACCAGTGAGCCATGCCAGCCAGGCAGTAGGGCTTTCTTAAAGGGAAGTTCTTGTGGTCCTCAAGTCTGGAAGGCAGAGAAAAGGGGTCACATTTTCTTTCCTATAAGGAATATGTATGAGGGAGGATCTCAGACTGCCTTAGCCACCTCTAGTCTTTTTCTAGTCCAATCTATTTTCTACACTGCAGCCAGGACATTTTTACAATTCCTTTTCAATTATCTCGCTAAATTTCTCTATAAAAATAAACTTATCTTCCCCAGCCCCGAGGCCTTCTTCATTCCCAGGCGTTGCACCGGACAGCACAGCTTTGAACCCCTAGAGAATGCTCTTCTCAAAGCGCACCCCAGGCATTCTCTGTGGCCCCACGCAGCCCCCGAGAACTTATCTAGCTGCCTTGGCCATTCGATGGCACCGACCTCAGGATGCTTACAACCCTCATCTCCATTCTCTCTTTAACCTTGGATGTGCCTGCTGCCTTCGGTTTTTCCTCCACACTCTGCACTTGCCTCATGCTGGTTAACTCCTCCCGCTTTAGTTTAGTTGTAAAGTTCCACATAGACCAGGGGTGGGCAAACTTTTTGACTCGAGGGCCACAATGGGTTCTTAAACTGGACTGGAGGGCCGGAACAAAAGCATGGATGGAATGTTTGTGTGAACTAATATAAATTCAAAGTAAACATCATTACATAAAAGGGTACGGTCTTTTTTTTTATTTCAATAGTTTTATTCATTTCAAACATTTTAGCAAGAAGAATGTAAACACTAATTATTATAATTTGAAACTTCAAAAAATGGAGGAATCATAGCACAATAACATACCTTATATTGAAGATGGCAAAGGCAAAATAAAATTGCCTAACAAAGGTACAAAAGCCTTTCAAAGTAAACTTAAATATAATAAAATAATTTAAAACTAAAACAAATAGAAAAGAACAAAATGTGTAAACAGTAAATTAAACATTTTCTTTAGTGCAACTTCCAAATTATGCCCAGGACGTAGATGTAGATGGCAATGTAGACTGTGTTGAAAGGTTTTTGGTCTTTAAAACATCAACTTCAGTGGGAATAGTGTTGTTGGTCTCCTTTTTAGCTAATGCTCTGATACTGTGCTCTCCAGGGGCGTGTCTCCCTACATCACCACGATAAGGTGTCTACGCATTCCCAGGGTGATGTCGGGGGACGCATCCGCGGGCATTACAAGGAGCCTCTGGAAGATTGAGAAGTTGTTCCTTCTACTGAATGGGCAGATATAAATCCGCCCACTCAGAAGAAGGAGCTGCTGCCGTGTTTCCTGACGTTGCCATGTTAACACTGCTGCTGGTGAAGGAGTGGAGGGGAGAGCAAGAGAACCCTCTGCTCTTTCGGCTCCGCGGGCAGGATAGAACAGCCGAACGGGCCGGATCCGGCCTGCGGGCCGTAGTTTGCCCACGGCTGACATAGACAGTGACGTCACCCTGCCACCCAGTTCACCCTGAAGTGCAAGTGAGACATGATCCTGTAGAATTCATTTTTTAATTTTTTTAGGCATGAGCATTTAGGATTATTGCCTTTAATAATGATTTTTTGTGTGTGTGCAAAAGCCACTATTAGTGTAGAGAAATTTAGTGTGGTCTCCAGAGAAGCTACGAAATCAACAATGCACAACAAAAATCCCACTCTCAGGCCCAGAAGCCTGGTCCTAGAACAACCTTCACCTCTCTGCATTCTACCTTTGTTGTCTGCCAAGTCCTTGAGCTTTTTAGGAAGAAACTACCATCCACTTGCACATAAATCCTTCTGTGTGTGTGTGTAATGAATTGGTCAAGGGCCTAAAGCAATGTCATTATCTTCCAAAAGATCATTTGCCTAGTTTGAATCAATCAGGTACTGAATTGTACCTGCTTATGTTTTGTTTTGTTTTCAATTTAGAAATGACTAATGTCCAAAGACTTGAGAAAACACAAGGAACAGAAAAGGAAGCGAGGATTTATTGTGTAACTTCTTTTGGACATATGCACACTGCACTAGGCATGTTATACAATTTAACCCCTCTGTCTCAAGTTCGTGAGTCTCAGCTATTCCACAGAAGAGCATAAAGTTCTCTGGGTTCCACTAGAGAAATTCTATTTGCCTTCTGCAGTAAGTTCTTTGCATGTATGTCTGTCTTGTTCACCATTATATCCCCAATGTTAGACACATAGAGAAACACTAAATATTTTCTTAAATTAGTATTTTTTATTGAAAAACAATATACAATGTAATAGAAAATTTAAATACCATATAATTATATGGCTTAAAGTGAGAGTTTCCTCAAAATTACCCCTCACCCCCACAAGATAATCACTGTTAATAGTTGAGTGAATTAATGATTAACTTGCACACTGGCCCCTCCTATTTCTTGGTCTAACATAAATGTCTTCTCTTCCTCTTGCCTGGCTCTCACTTTATCACATTTCTCCCTATAGTGGATATTTGCCACCTGTATCTGTCTAGTGCCACCATTTTCCTGGGTAACATTTCTCTCTCACCTTAATCGTGCAGTCTTGATTGAATACCAATCCCTGAGGTGCAGTAACTGGCCTAGACTAGTTGTGTGGCTCTCTCTGAACGCATGACCATGGCCATGAGAAGAGAGGAGGACCAGACCTGTATCATGGTACAGGACATCCACAGAAAGTTCCTGGCCACAAACACTAATTACCACAAAATAGAAGTGGACTATTCATCAGACCAGCCAGACTCTTATAAAGGTCAAACTTCACAATGGAGTCAAGACAGTCTCTTCAATAAGTGGTGTTGGGAAAGCTGGTCAGATACGTACAAAAAAAAAAAAAAATGAAACTAGATCACCAACTTACACCATACACAATAATAAACTCAAAATGGATAGAAGACTTAAACATAAGATGAGAAACAATAAAAATCTTAGGAGAACCCATAGGCAGCAAATTATCAGACACATGCCATTGCAGTATCTTTACTGATACAGCTCCTAGAGCAATGAAAACTAAAGAGAAAATAAACAAATGGGACTACATCAAAATAAAAAGCTTCTGCACAGCGAACGAAACCATCAACAGAACAACAAGAAAGCCCACTGTATGGAAGAACATATTTGCAAATGTTATCACTGATAAAGGTTTAATCTCCAAAATTTACAGGGAATTCATACAACCTAACAAAAGGAAGATAAACAATCCAATCAAAAAATGGGCAAAGGACCTAAATAGACACTTTTTGAAAGAGGACATACAGAAGGCCAAGAGACATTTGAAAACATGCTCAAAGTCACTAATCATCTGAGAGACTCAGACCAAAATGACAATGAGGTACCATCTCACACCTGTCAGAATGGCTAGCATTAACAAATGACAAGTGCTGGTGAGGATGTGGAGAAAAAGGAACCCTCTTGCACTGCTAGTGGGAATGCAGACTGGTGCAGCCACTGTGAAGAACAGTATGGAGTTTCCTCAAAAAATTAAAAATGGAACTCCTGTTTGACCCAGTAATCCCACTTCTAGGACTATATCCCAAGAAATCAGAAACACCAATCAGAAAGGACACATGCACCCCTATGTTCATAGAAGCACAATTCACCATAGCTAAGATTTGGAAACAGCCTAAATGCCCATCAGCGGATGAGTGGATTAGAAAACTGTGATACATCTACAAATGGAATACTACGCTGCTATAAAAAAGAAGGAACTCTTACCATCTGCAGCAACATAGATGGAACTAGAGAGCATTATGCTAAGTTAAATAAGTCAGTCAGAGAAAGATAAATATCACATGATCTCACTCATTTGTGGAATATAATGGACAACATAAACAGATGAACAAAATTAGGTTCAGAGGCAGAGAATCATCAAACAGACTGTCAAACCTCAGAAGGAAGGCAGGGGAGGGA
Source organism: Plecotus auritus (assembly GCF_963455305.1). Taxonomy (NCBI): domain Eukaryota; kingdom Metazoa; phylum Chordata; class Mammalia; order Chiroptera; family Vespertilionidae; genus Plecotus; species Plecotus auritus. Next base: position 27,128,216 of record NC_137783.1, on the reverse strand, counting down.
GAGGGTGGTAAGAGATCAACCAAAGGACTTATGTTCATGCATAGAAGCATAACCAATGGATACAGACACTGGGGCGGAAGGGGTATGTTGGGGAGGGGGCGGGTGGGAGTGGCTGGAGAGGGGAGACATATGTAATACTTTAAACAATGATTTAAAAAAAAAAAAAAAAGGTCAAACTTCAACCACCTCAAGCCCATTGGAAGGTGTTATTCAGGTCTTCAGAGAGACAGATTGCAGAGATAGCCTCCTCCACTGCTGTCCACACGTGCCGCCTGGTGGAACTGTGATCTGGATTTGTAGGAACATTTGGTGCCTTGTAACACATCAGTGTGTTCCTGATGAAAACAAAGTGCTTATCAACCACAAGACAACATAAGCGGAATTTCACTTCTTTTCTGATTTCCTGTCAACTCTTTCTGGGTACCCTGGGTAGATGACTGCGGTCAACTGCCTCCAACAGAAAACATCTGTTTCCTCTGTCACCAATTCCAAAGACTAACACCAACATTCTATACTGAGGCAGCAGCATCTCATAGGACATATCCTTGGTTGTGTAAAAATTTAAATGTGCAATAGATAAAGTAATAGCGGTGGCTCAAAGCAGTAGTATTGAAAACTACATATTTTACCACTAATAACTTCAAAATATATTTTCCATCTAAGAAAAAATGCCCCCTTTCCACTATTTCTCAACATAATTGTTCCATAAACTGAGGCCAGTAGATCATAAAATGAGAATGTACAGCTGGATGAAATCTTGAGAGAATCTGGCTCGGAGTCCTGTCCTTGAAAAACCCAGGTAGCATTCTTCGCTGAGTGTTCTCCCCTCCCTGGGACACAGTCCCTCTCTAGATACACAGGATTGGAAGACCCGGCCCATATGGGTGGCCTAGGCTTCTGCAGTTCATTTCATTCTCATCCCTGGGACTGTGCTCCCAAATTTTACATCTATGAGTATTCATAGAGCTTATTTGACAGAGGCTGAGAGAAGGAAACAATTTCATAGAATAATAGTGAGTGCAGAGCCCTTGTGTTCAACTCATTAAGATGACTTAATCAAAAGCAGAAAAAAAAAATTGAGAGAAAAACAAAGGTATTCAAAACAGCAGCAGTTTCCATTTTCTTGAGGAAACAGAGCCCAAATTAAATAGCTAGTGTGGCCTTTTCCTTGTCAAGATGAAAAAGGTAAACCCCTAACCATAGGTGGCATTATTTCTCATAGAGAGGTAGGTGCCATCATGATAAAAGCCTGGTTCTACCACCTACCTGCTATGAAACCTTCAGCAAGTGGCTGAACCTCTCTGTTCCTCAGCTCCCTCATTTTTATAATTGAGGTGCTACACAGCCTCAGTGCACAGACTAGCTTTAGTAAAGGAAAAATATGCAATATAAAAATTAACATTTGGAGCCTTTTTCCAAACCAGTTTACCACCTTCAATGAATAGCAAAAAGGAGTTGACTCCTAAAATCATTTACAGGGTTTGTTACACAAATACCCTTTGGGAATTTAAGAGAAACTGCTTGTCAAGATCAAGCAGGTTTATAATGAAGTTGTTTTTACTAAAATTCTAGTTTTTTAGGTTGAGTACATCATAGGAAACCTCATGTCAGATCAACCTGTAAATCTGCTTTCTCAAAACTTGTTCTCATTTCTCACTGCTTCCTCTCTTCACAACTCTCATCCTCCTGCTGTCTCTCTCAGGGTTCTTGTCTCCAAAAAAAAAAAAAAAAAAAATGGTTGCAGAATAGGAAATCAGCTCTTAAAAAACCTGTAAGAATTTTTTAGTATAGATTTTCTTTCATGTAATTGTATTATTTTCATTAAACATGAGTTGGTAACAGTGTCAAAATAAAAAGTAATAGAATAGGGGTAAATGCTATGAACATTAAACAACTTGATCCATGAAAAGTATCCATGTTCAGCAAATAGAAAGCACTATATAAGTGTTTACAATTATTATTATATGGATCATTCCAACAAGAAATACTCTGTCATATTCCAACAATAAGTTTATGTTTAGTTAAAATGCAAGAGCTTATTCTTGTGATATATTTAATTATGAATATACATTTTTTGCCTCTGAGAAAGTATAAATTGTTTCGAGCACAATTTCATTTTGGAAAACAGATACAACTGGTGAAACATTAAACAAACTAGTGAAACACTGGCCCAAGGCAGTCTTGCCCGGTTGTACAGGCTCTCCACAGATACTCACGGAGGCGTCTATGTTCAGGCAAGGGCTAACCTTTTAGAGGAGAACTAGAGGCCCGGCGCATGAATTTGTGCACCAGTGGAGTCCCTTGGCCTAGCCTGTGGGATCAGGCCAAAACTGGCTCTCTGACATCCCCCGAGGATAATAAAAGCCTAATATGCTAAGTGTCCAGTCAACCAGTTGGCCGTTCAACCAATCAAAGCGTAATCCTATATAATAAAAGAGTAATATGCAAATTAACCATCACTCCGCTACATCCACAAGCCACGCCCACAAGCCACGCCCACCAGCCAATCAGGAGCAAATATGCAAATAAACCCAACCAAGATGGCTAGGCCACAGAGAGTAGGAGGGAGGCTTGGGTTTCCCCTGCAATGGAGGAAGCCAAGCTTTCCGCCTGCTCTTGCCGGCCTAGGCCTCCACTCAAGGCTACAAAGTTTCAATGAAAGAAGATACATAAACCCAAACAGAAATGGTGGCAGCCATGGAGCTGGAAAGAGCAGGAGGCTGGGGTTGCCCCCGGCGATGGAGGAAGCCAAGCTTTCCCCACACCCTGGCCGGGCCTAGGCCTCCTACAAAGTTTCAATTATAGAAGATACATAAATTCAAAAAAAAAAAAAAAATGGCTGATGCATCGGAGCAAGCAGAAGGCTTGGCTCCACTCCAGGCTACAAAGTTTCAGTTGTAGAAGATAAATAAACTCCAGATACCAGGGCCTCTGCTTGGGTCGCCAGGGGGCATGGCCAGCCTGCAAACCACCACAGGCCCCTCGCCCAGGCCGCCCCACGCCCCAAGGGAACCCCACCCTGATCTGGGACACCCTTCAGGGCAAACCAGCTGGCCCCCACCCATGCACCAAGCCTCTATCCTATCTAATAAAAGAGTAATATGCAGATTGACCATCACTCCAACACACAAGATGGCTGCCCCCATGTGGAAACAAGATGGCCACCACAAGATGGCCAGCAAGGGAGGGCAGTTGGGAGGGACCAGGCCTGCAAGGGAGGGCAGTTGTGGGTGATCAGGCCTGCAGGGGAGGGCAGTTAGGGGTGACCAAGCCGGCAGAGGAGGGAAGTTGGGGACAACCAGGCCTGCAGGGAAAGGCAGTTGGGAGGGACCCAGGCCTGCAGGGGAGGGCAGTTAGGGGTGACAGGCCTGCAGGGGAGGGCAGTTAGGGGCAAACAGGCTGGCAGGGGAGTGGTTAGGGGGTGATCAGGTTGGCAGGCAGAAGCGGTTAGGGGCAATCAGGAAGGCAGGCAGTCAAGCAGTTGGGAGCCAGCAGTCCTGGATTGTGAGAGGGATGTCCAACTGCCCGTTTAGGCCCTATCCCACCAGGCCTATATGGGCAGTCGGACATCCCTCAAGGGGTCCAGATTGGAGAGGGTGCAGGCTGGGCTGAGGGACACCCCCTTCCCCCGTGCACGAATTTCGTGCACCGGGCCTCTAGTATACTAATGATATGCTAAGGCCGCTCAACCACTAGCTATGACATGCACTGACCACCAGGGGGGGCAGACACTCCAACCAGTAGGTTAGCTTGCTGCTGGGGTCCAGCCAATCAGGACTGAGTGAGATGGGCCCGACAAGCCCTAGAGCCCTCCTGCGCACCTGGTGGGGACCCTTGGCCTTGCCTGTGCCCTCTCACAATCTGGGACCCTTCAGGGGATAAGAGCCAGTTTCAGCCCGATCCCGCCGGCCAGGCCGAGGGACCCCACTGGTGCACGAATTAATGCACCGGGCCTCTAGTATAGGATAAACATGGAGTTTGAGTCAGGTTGATCTAGGTTTAAAACTGATTATTTTACCTCTTATTAGCTGTAAAAATGTAGCCTTGTTCCTCAGCTTCTTTAAACACATGGGATTAAAGGTCAAGCTGCCTGGATTCAAACCTGAGCTTTCCTACTAGCTCCTTATCTTTTACTAATTGCTTGACCTCTTAGATCTTGGCTTTTTCCATCTGTGAAATGGGTATTAGTACCTATTTCACAGGGCTGCCCGAGGATTAGGTAAAACTACGTGTAAATGCTTCCGTGTATTCCTATGTGTCTGGCACATAGGAAAAGCTCAGGAAACAGTAGTTGTTATGAAGAATCAATAATACAACATCTACAAATACCTGAACACATAGCCTTGAGTGGCAAATTGGTGCTTGATTTATCTCAGAGAAACCTTTAAAGGAGGGAAGGTAATGTTTATCAAATGGCTTCTCAGGTCAGTCACAAAACTAGGGCTTTCACATGTATTGTCTCCTATTAAACAAAATATATGAGGTGAACACTCTATTCTGTATGTGGGGCAGACATTGAGGTTCATGGAATTCACTTTCTCAGGAATTCAGACTCCAATGTGCATGTTCTTTGGCCATATTACACTGCTTCCTAAATTTTGAGGGTTCAACTCAAGGAGAAGAGAAGGCAGTTCTGTTTCTTCACCCAGCTCTCCAACATGGGTGTGAAAAGGGAACCTCACTTCACTCCACCTCCCTTAGTTTCCCTTCCTTGGTTCCTCTGCGGTACTCAGTGAAAGCAGCCCTACTGAGCCTGAAATGAAAAGTCAAGCACTTCTGGGCCTCACCTCCTGTCCTATTGTTTCTCTCATTGACAGTCTAAAGGCACGTTGTCAATAAGTCACAAAGCAGACAGGTGCTTGTGGTCAGCAATGGAACACCTATTTTTATCAGGGAACAAGGCTGATTTTTTTTTGACCATCAAATATACCTTTGAGTATGTATGCCAAAGCATTCCATATAAACTGCATTGAGAAATGTGAGACACAATGTCATTTTAATGCATGACTCATAAAATAATTTGTCCACCTCCTTCCAGTGATGAAGAAAATATGACCCTAACCATAACTGAGTGAAATATTTAAATACATTTCTCTGTTCTGGTAGAACAAGTTACATAATATGCCTACGAAAAAGGTAATTTTGGGACAACATGTCAGATAATATCTCAATCTAGTAAGATGATGATTACGCTGTACTCTGTACTGGTCTGATTGCATATGTGATGTGTCAGTCAGTCCCAGGAAGCATGTTTTACGAGACACTAAAATTGAAAGAATCCAGAGTCAAGCAGTAAAGAGGCTAAGTGGCTTTTAGAAGGAACAGAGAAGAAAGAGAGGAGCCTCAAAAGGAATATGTCTCCTGTCCCCAAATATCTGATGGATCAGAGAGTGGAGAGACATGGATACTGTGTGTTACTCCCAAGAGGAAGAGCTAAGATCAGAGTAGAGGTCTCAAGAGAAGTGGATCTTAGAGAATCATTGTCTCGGAGTAAGAATTCCTTCTGCACTTCTTAGAAGAATGCTAACCATCAGACCCAACCGAAATGTAAGAGACAACCAGCTCAGCATTGAGCAGCCTGGCATTCCTTACACTCTCTCTCTCTCAAGTCATGAACCAACTGTGCTCTAAGGTCCCTTCTAATTCACCTATCTCCAATGCCTGGCTCCCCCATGGCTCCAAGCTGCCGCCTCTGCCCCGACCAGCCTCTATGATGGCCACAGGAGGAGGGACAGGCTGATGAAGTGTCCAGGGAGGCCCAGCGGAAACATAGCCTCTCCACACAGTTTAATGGGTCTTGACAAAAGTTCCCCAGCCTTTGTCCTTTCCAAATGCTGTTACCAAGGAAACTGCTTGTATGTAACAGAGGAGACAACCCGTACATGAAATTGTGGCCACTTTGTTCTAAGAACAAAATGACTCGAATGATCAAAGCTTAGTAAGACACCAGCTAAGTGGTTCCTCTGAAGACAAAAAAAAAAAAAAAGTGCGTGTATGTATATAAAGTCTCCCCCTTCAGGTTCCACCGTCGGAAATGTATTCCATCAGGCTATGCTAATGTTTCTGTTACAATGAATAAGAAATTAAGGCACAAACACCAATGGACTGAATTTATCATACCTGTTCTAATGTGAATATAGTCAAAATAGAATAATGGCTAGGAGTATGGATTCACAAGTGAAATCTCCCTGATTTCAAGTCTGGGTTCGTCCACTTAATAGCTGTGTGGCTTTGCCTTTGGCAAGTTCCCAAACCTCTCTGCCACCAGGTTCACCATCTGTGAAACAAAGATAAAAATAATACCTACCTCTTTGAATTGCTGGATAAGTAAATGAGTTAATACATATGAAGTTCCTAGAATGTACCTGGTACTTAGTAAGCTATTTAAGTGTTAGCTATTGTTGTGATGGTGAAAATGATGATGACAGTGACAGGGACTAGGAAGTGATGAGGATTTTTGCCTGGGTGCATAGGCAAGTAAGTCAAAGAAAAAGGAATTGACATTAATTGAATATCTATCTGCTCAGTAAGAAGCCATTAGAGACTTCAGAGCCTTGATTATCAAGAGGAGCCAGAAACTTTGGGGATGACAGAATCTTGGGACATTTTCTGAATCTTAATACTCCTAACAAGAAATGATGGAAGAGTGATCATAAGCATCTCCAGGGTAGCTCCAAAAATGTCTCTTTTTAGGAAGAAAGAAAGAGAAACATAATGGTTATTTTCCATAGAACAAGTTTTTGCTACTCCCTCTCAATTTTGCCCCCTCGTGACTTATTAACCCCTCAGCATGTAATGGCAGGTGAGTGGGTGGTGCTAGGAGAGGTGGGAAAAGACAGCCTCCTGTTAAGATCCTCCCTCCCAAATGGGAGGAGAAAAAATGGCGGCTGGCAGGACAGAGGTGAGGGAGAGGAAGTGAGTGAGTGAGGGTATGAAAGGAGAGTGTGTGGATGTGCGTTGTGTGTATGTGAGTGAGTGAGAGAAAGTTAAATCTCGCAGGAGCAGCAGGGGCTGGCAGAAAGGCTTTCCTTGACAAGGAGAGAATACCACCGCTGCGGGCACTCCCCAGATGGCGGGACTCCAGCACGGAGCCCACACCATCTTGAAGGGGAGAACAGCGTTTTTTAGGAATTCATCAACACCACCAACCAGACAGGCCTTGGAACTGCCCCATGACCCAGCAGCCACTCCAACTAAAATCCTGCTACCCCAGCTGCAGACCCATGGACCATGGAACCTCCACCTCCAAAGGTGCACCTCTCGGCAGCAGTAAATGCAACCTCCCCCTCCCCAGCCGCAGAACTCCGAATTCGTGAGTATCCGGATTTGCGCCTTTCCAGCTGCACAGGGCACTCCACTCCTTAGGCAGCGCTTGGGAGCCACTGAGAGCCCCCAAGGATGTGATTCTGCACAGATAAGGGCGCACAGCCCCACAGTAGAAATTCTGAATTCCCTCTTCCTGGATAACTGCCCACATTCACCCCAGTGGCTCAAACACGGTGCCAGGACCCCTCAGAGTGCATCAGAACTCTGCACCCAGCAAGCACACCTCCACAGAGGCGAAGTTCCAACAGGCAGGCACCCTGAGCCCATCTACCCACAGGGCGCTAGTGGGAGCCACTGTGAGCTCTCCCTGGGTGCGATCTTGAACAAGCGGGGCGCACACCCCCACAGCAGTAGAAGTTTTGAATTCACTCATCCTGGATACCGGCCCACAGGCACCTCAATTGCGTGGCTACACTGCCAGGGCCCTTCAGAGTCCTTCAGTGTGCCTCGCTGTCAAACGTACCACGGGTGCTCCTGTGAGCCGCCACTGGGAGTAAGTGCCTATCCACCACAGGTGCAACACCAAAAGCTGGGTCTGCCCACCCCAATACTGCAGAACTCTGGGCACCACTGTCACGCCTTTCCAGAGAGCAGGCTCCTGAGCCCCATCACCGCAACAGACGGTTCCTGGGTGCCACTGTGAGTCCCTGCTGGGCACGCGTGATTTCAATTAAGGGTGCAAGACAGCAAAAATTGGGACACTCCCCTCCATGTGACTGACTTCTAAACACCACAGTTGTGCCTCTCAAGCTCGCAGGCCTACATCAAGATAACCCAAATAGCTCAAGTAGGGAGCTACACTAGATTAACAAGCCCAGGAGAACTGAGAGATTACGCCAGTAGCACCATCCCCAAAAGAACCTGGGTAGCAAAGCAATTGGATCTACAATTAAAACATTACAGGAAAACATGGGAAGACAAAAAGCAATCCCCAAAGGAAAGAAAAAGAGGAATCACCAGAAAGGGAGTTAAATGAATTCGAGGCTAGCAGCTTATCAGAGATAGAATTCAGAGTAATGGTTATAAGGATGTTTAAACAGATGGATGACAAATACACACAACCCAATGACAAATACACACAACTCAATGAGAACTATAAGGAGCTGAATGAGAATGTCACCAACATGTAAAGAAACCAAGAGGAGATGAAGAACAACATAGCTGCAATAAAGAACACAATGGAAGGCCTAAACAGTAGACTAGAAGAGGCTGAGGACCACATCAGCGAATTAGAAGACAAGGTAGGAAAAAACACACAAACACAGCAGCAACTGGAAAGAAGACTTAAAAAGCAAGAGGAGAGCCTAAGGGAGCTTTGGGACAACACAAAACAAAACAACATTCGCTTAATAGGGATACAGAAGGAGAGGAAGAGAAGCAAGGAATAGAAAACCTGTTTGAAGAAATAATGACAGAAAACTTCCCCAATATTGGCAAGAAAAAAACTATGTAAGTCCAAGAAGTATATAGAGTCCCAAACAAGTTGAACCCCAAAAGACTGACACCAACACACATCATAATTAGATTGGCGAACACCAACGACAAAGTAAGAATCTTAAAGGCTGCCAGAGAGAGACAGAAAGTTACTTACAAGGGATCTCCTATCAGAATATCAACTAATTTATCAACAGAAACACACCAGGCCAGAAGGGAATGGAATGAAATATACAAAGTGATGCAAAGCAAGGGACTGAATCCAAGAATACTATACCCAGCAAGGCTATCATTCAAAATTGAAGGTGGAATCAGCAGCTTCACAGACAAAAAAGGGCTAAGAGAGTTTATCACTACCAAGTCAGCAATGCAAGAAATGCTAAAGAGACTGCTGTAAAAAGAAGAAAGAGACAGGCAAGAAGAAACACAAACACTAAGGAAAAATATGACAACAAACATGTACTTGTCAATAATAACATTAAACGTAAATGGATTAAATGGACCAATCAAAAGACATAGGGTACCTGAATGGATAAGAAAACATGACCCATATATTTGCTGTCTACAAGAGACCCACCTCAGAGCAAAGGATTCACACAGACTGAGAGCAAAGGGATGGAAAAAAATTTTTCAGGCAAATGGAAATGAGAAAAAAGCTGGGGTTGTGATACTTATATCTGATAAAAGAGACCTCAAAGTAAAGGCCATAACAAGAGATAAGGAAGGCCACTGCATAATACTAAAGGGAGCAATTCAACAAGAAGATAAAACTCTGGTAAACATATATGCACCCAATGCAGGAGCACCCAAATACATAAAAAATCTCCTGGAAGATATCAAGGGAGAGATCGACAACAATACCATCATAGTAGGAGACTTTAATACACAACTGAAATCTCTGGATAAATCCTCTAGACAAAAAATCAGCAAAGAAACAGCAATTCTAAATGACACACTAGATCAGATGGACCTAATTGACATCTTCAGAGCATTTCACCCCAAAGCCACAGAATATACGTTATTCTCAAGTGCACATGGGACATTTTCAAAAATAGACCACATATTGGGTCACAAGCAAAGTCTCCCCAAATTCAAAAAGATTGAAATCATATCAAGCATTTTCTAAGACCACAATGGTATAATATTAGAAATAAACTACAATAAAAACATTCCAAAAAATTCAAACACTTGGAAGCTGAATAGCATGCTACTAAGCAATGATTGGGTTATCAATGAGATCAAAGAAGAAATTAAAAACATCCTGGAGACTAATGACAATAAAAACAAAACATTGCAAATCCTATGGGACACAATGAAAGCAGTCTGGAGAGAGAAGTTTATAGCTCTACAGGCCTACCTCAAAAAACAAGAAAAAATGCTAATAAATCATCTAACTCAACAACTCAAGAGTTAGAAAGAGAGCAACAAGAAAAGCCCACAGTGAGTAGAAGGAAGGAAAAAATAAACATGAGAACAGAAATGAATGACATAGAGACAAAAAAAACAATACAAAAGATCAATGAAACCAAGAGCTGGTTCTTTGAAAGGATAAACAAGATTGATAAACCTCTAGCCAGGCTAAGCAAGAAGCAAAGAGAGAGGACCTAAATAAACAAAATCAGAAATGAAAGAGGTGAAATAACAACAGATCCCGCAGAAATACAAAGGATTGTTAAAAAATACTATGAACAACTCTATTCTAACAAACTAGACAACCTGGAGGAAATGGACACATTCCTAGAAAAATACAACCTTCCAAAACTCAATCAGGAAGAATCTAAACAGCTCAATAGGCCAATATCTATGGAAGAAATTGAAGCAGTCATCAAAGAGCTTCCGGCAAACAAAAGCCCGGGGCCAGACGGCTTCACAGGAGAGTTTTACCAAACATTCAAGGAAGAACTAAAACCTATCCTCCTCAGACTATTCCAAAAAATTCAAGAGGAAGGAACACTTCCAAGCTCCTTTTATGAAGCCAGCATCACCCTAATACCAAAACCAGATAAAGACAACACCATGAAGGAGAATTACAGGCCAATATCCCTCATGAATGTAGATGCCAAAATCCTCAACAAAATTCTAGCAAATCGAATCCAGCAGTACATCAGAAAGATCATACACCATGACCAAGTAGGGTTTATCCCAGGAATGCAAGGATGGTACAATATCCGAAAATCAATAAATGTGATACATCACATAAACAAATTGAGAGATAAAAATCACATAGTCATATCAATTGATGCAGAAAAAGCATTTGACAAAATCCAACACCCTTTCTTGATAAAAACTCTCAACAGGGTGGGAATAGAAGGATCATACCTCAACATAATAAAAGCTATATATGATAAACCCACAGCTAACATCATACTCAATGGGCAAAAACTAAAACCATTTCCCCTAAGAACAGGAACAAGACAAGGATGCCCACTCTCACCACTCCTGTTTGACATAGTACTGGAAGTATTAGCCATTGCAATTAGACAAGAAGACGAAATAAAAGGCATCCAAATTGGAAAAGAAGAAGTAAAGCTGTCCTTATTTGCAGATGACATGATATTGTACATAAAAAACCCGAAAGACTCCATCAAAAAACTAACAGACTTAATAAATGAATTCGGCAATGTAGCAGGATACAAAATTAATGCCAAAAAATCTATGGCCTTTCTATACACCAACAGTGAACTTACAGAAAGAGAGACTAAAAAAGCAATCCCATTTTCCATCGCACCAAAAAAATTAAGATACTTAGGAATAAACCTAACCAAGGAGGTAAAAGACCTATATGTGGAAAACTACAGGACACTGAAAAAAGAGATAGAGGAAGATGTAAACAGATGGAAGAACATACCATGTTCATGGATTGGTAGAATCAACATCATCAAAATGTCCATACTACCCAAAGCAATCTATAGATTCAATGCACTCCCCATTAAAATACCAATGGCATATTTCACAGACCTAGAAAGAACTCTCCAAAAATTCATCTGGAATAAAAAAAGACCCCGAATAGCCACAGCAATCCTGAGAAAGAAGAATAAAGTAGGAGGGATCTCAATACCAGATTTCAAGCTGTATTACAAAGCCACTGTCCTCAAAACAGCCTGGTACTGGCACAAGAACAGACATATAGATCAATGGAATAGAATAGAGAATCCAGATATCGACCCAAACCAATATGCGCAATTAATATTTGACAAAGAAAGCATGAACATACAATGGAGTCAAGACAGTCTCTTCAATAAATGGTGTTGGGAAAATTGGACAGATACATGCAAAAAAAATGAAACTAGATCACCAACTTACGCCATACACAAAAATAAACTCAAAATGGATACAGAACTTAAATATAAGACGGGAAACCATAAAAATACTAGAGGAATCCACAGGCAGCAAAATCTCAGACATATGCCAAAAGAACTTCTTCACTGATACTGCCCCTAGGGCAATGGAAGCCAAAGAGAAAATAAACAAATGGGACTACATCAAAATAAAAAGCTTTTGCACAGCAAAAGAAACCATCAACAAAACAACAAGAAACCCCACTGTATGGGAGAACATATTTGCAAATGGTATCACTGATAAAGGTTTAATTTCCAACATCTACAGGCAGCTTATACAACTTAATAAAAGGAAGATAAATGATCCAATAAAAAAATGGGCAAAGGACCTAAATAGAATATTTTCGAAAGAAGACAGAAGGAAGGCCAAGAGACACATGAAAACATGCTCAAAGTCACTAATTATCCGAGAGATGCAAATCAAAACGACAATGCGATACCATCTCACACCTATCAGAATGGCTATCATCAACAAATCAACAAACGACAAGTGTTGGCGAGGATGCGGAGAAAAAGGAACCCTCGTGCACTGCTGGTGGGAATGCAGACTGGTGCAGCCACTGTGGAGAACAGTATGGAGTTTCCTCAAAAAACTGAAAATGGAACTCCCATTTGACCCAGTAACCCCACTCCTAGGAATATATCCTAAGAAACCAGAAACACCAATCAGAAAGGATATATGCACCCCTATGTTCATAGCAGCACAATTTACAATAGCTAAGATTTGGAAACAGCCTAAGTGCCCATCAGCAGATGACTGGATCAGAAAACTATGGTACATCTACACAATGGAATACTATGCTGCCATAAAAAAGAAGGAATTACTACCATTTGTAGGCACCTGGATGGAATTAGAGAACATTATGCTAAGTGAAATAAGCCAGTCAATGAAAGAAAAATGCCACATGATCTCACTCATTTGGGGATAATGAAAAACATTATAAAATGATGAACCAAAAGACAGTTACAGAGGCAGTAAAGAATCAAACAGACTGTCTAATTACAGCGGTAAGGTTAGGGAGAGGTGGGGGAAATAAGAGATCAACTGAAGGACTTGTATGCATGCATATAAGAGTAACCAACGGATGCAAAACATTGGGGGGTGAGGGCATGTATGGGAGTGGGGTGGGGGGGGCAATGGTAAGATATGTACACATATAATACCTTAATAAAAATTTGAAAAAAAAATTAACGCCAAGAAATCTATGGCATTTCTATACACCAATAATGAACTTACAGAAAGAGAGACTAAAAAAGCAATCCCATTTACCATCGTACCCAAAAAAAATTAAGATACCTAGGAATAAACTTAACTAAGGAGGTAAAAGACCTATATGTGGAAAACTACACGACACTTAAAAAAGAGATAGAGGAAGACATAAACAGATGGAAGAACATACCATGTTCATGGATTGGTAGAATCAACATCATCAAAATGTCCATACTTCCCAAAGCAATCTATAAATTCAATGGACTTCCCATTAAAATACCAAAGGCATATTTCACAGACCTAGAACAAACCTTCAAAAAATTCATATGGAATTAAAAAAAGACCCTGAATAGCCACAGCAATCCTGAGAAAGAAGAACAAAGTAGGTGGGATCTCAATACCAGATTTCAAGCTGTATTACAAAGCCACTGTTCTTAAAACAGCCTGGTACTGGCACAAGAACAGACATATAGATCAATGGAATAGAATAGAAAACCCAGAAATCGACCCAAACCACTATACTCAATATTTGACAAAGGAGGCATGAACATACAATGGAGTCAAGACAGTCTCTTCAATAAATGGTATTGGGAAAATTGGACACATACATGCAAAAAAATGAAACTAGACCACCAACTTTCACCATACACAAAAATAAACTCAAAATGGATAAAGGACTTAAACATAAGACGGGAAACCATAAAAATACTAGAGGAATCCACAGGCAGAAAAACCTCAGACATATGCCGAAGGAAATTCTTCACTGATACTGCTCCTAGGGCAATGGAAACTAAAGAGAAAATAAACAAATGGGACTACATCAAAATAAAAAGCTTTTGCACAGCAAAGAAAACCATCAATAAAACAATAAGAAAGCCCACTGCATGGGAGAACATATTTGTCAATGATATCAACGATAAGGGTTTAATCTCCAACATTTACAGAGAACTCATATAACTTAACAAAAAGAAGATAAACAACCCAATCAAAAAATGGGCAACTGATCTAAATAGACACTTTTCGAAAGAAGACAGAAGGAAGGCCAAGAGACATATGAAAACCTGCTCAAAGTCACTAATCATCAGAGAGATACAAATCAAAACAACAACACGGTACCATCTTACACCTGTCAGAATGGCTATCATCAAGAAATCAACAAATGACAAGTGTTGGCGAGGATGCGGAGCAAAAGGAACTCTTTTGCACTTCTGGTGGGAATGCAGACTGGTGCAGCCACTGTGGAGAACGGTATGGAGTTTCCTCAAAAATCTAAAAATGGAACTCCCATTTGACCCAGTGATCCCACTTCTAGGAATATGTCCCAAGAAACTAGAAACATGAATCAGAAAGGATATATGCACCCCTATGTTCATAGCAGCACAATTCACCATAGCTAAGATTTGGAAACAGCCTAAATGCCCATCAGCAGATGAGTGGATTAAAAAACTGTGGTACATCTACACAATGGAATACTATACTGCGGTAAAAAAGGAGTTCTTACCATTTGCAACAACATGGATGGAGATGGAGAGCATTATGCTAAGCGAAATAAGCCAGGCAGAGAAAGATCAATATCACATGATCTCACTCATTTGTGGAATATAATGAATGGCATAGACTGATGAACAAGAACAGATCCAGAGACTGAGAAACGTCGATCAGAACCTCAAACCTCAGGGAAGGAGTGGGTCGGTGGGAGTAAGGGGGAGAGATCAACCAAGGGACTTGTATGCATGCATATGAGCCTAAACAATGGACGGAGACAACAGGGGGGTGGGGCATGAGTCGGGGGTGGAGGGGAATGGGGGAATAAGGACACATATGTAAAAATATAATTAAAAAAGAAAAAAAAGAAAAAAGAAATTGTGAGGTAACCAGAACCCCAAGAACGCCTGAGAACATCTTTCTTGCCATGCTAGCAGTCATCAGCTGTATGGTAATATTACCTGGGGAAAATGAGGAAGTATTTTGGACTTATGTTCCTGACCCTTCATGGGTAAGAGCCCTTACATGGGCTGATCCCCCGCCTAATGTAGTCACCAATAATACCAAACACCTTGGTCATCCAAGAGGACCATGGGTGGGGCAAGGAAGTATAATTACACAGGGGTTGCAACCCAGCTTCCCTTTTGTATGACACAAAATCAAACCACTGCTCCTTTGTGTGTAAAATTAAAGAGAGGTTTCTGGCTTCTGTGGACACCAAAGGAAGGAACTATCACTACTTGCTCCTGGGAGAGGTGCAGAAAATGTAACTAAGACCTTGTCTATACAAAAAGAAATTGACAGCCAGTTTGAAATGGAACTGCCATGGCCTAGAGCAAAGAATATCCTTACATGATATTATTCTACAATGTCATTTTAATTTTTCCCAGATATGTATTACCCCCATTACCTATAATAGTACCTCACACCCTTGGGGATCAATAAAAAATCATCTTTTTGGTGCTTGGAAACAAAGGTAACACATCTCTTGATATTTTAGAATTACAACAGCATAATGTACAATTATCCCAAACAAACTTACAAACTAATTCTTTGAATGTCTGGCAGCCAATTTAAAAAGGACATGAAAGGATTTAATCCCTTCCACTGTGTAGAGGGCCCCCTGGGAAGGCACCTGAGCATTCTATATTGGCCCCTCTTGCCCTTTTGGCCAAGAGGGACCCTCTTCTCACAATCCAATTGCCCACAGCTGTTGCCTGAGCTCTCTGTTCATGCTGAGGTTGAAGCCTTGTGGTGGCTGGTACCATGCATCTGTCTCTCGCCCAGTGGGGTGAGCTGGGCCCTCCCTGGAGAAGAAACCTGGGTTCCCCAAGATATGTGATTAGTGCCGGGGCTCCGCCAGCAGGCGAGGGGATCCCCAGGCAGGTGCTGGGCATGGAGGCCACGGGGCATAGGCTACCAAGGAGAAAGAACTGAACCTCACATCACCCTGCTTGGTCCCGGAGGATGGCTGGTTAGCCAGAGATGGGTAAGATTCCTCAGGGAAGGAACAACCTAAGACAGGCGCAGTCGCAGAGGGACCATGAGGAGAGAACTTGGGGGTCAACAGAGGTGGGGCACAGACCCTCACTCCCCCAACTTTGCAGGGGCCTGAACCCTCACCCCTTCTGAGGGAGGTCTCCTGCCCCCATGGCTGCTTCGCTTCCCACGCCCAGCTCAAATCGGGACCCAGGTAACAGACAGAGACTTGGCCGACAGCAGCTGCCCTCTCACTGCAACAAGACTTGTTTGAGTTGTCTTGTACCCATGGTGTGGGGAAGTGGGTTTTCGATATCTAAATCCAGCCTATCACCAGGAATGCTCAGGGCCTACTCAAGAAGGCTAATAATCCTTTCCACTAATATTTACAGGGTAAAATAAGATTGTTGTTAGAGTATTAAATTTGACAGTAAAATAGTAGTCAAATTCTCAAACTAATTTAAATTGGCTAAGTGAAATAAGCGAATATTCTAGAAAAATTAATGGTACTGGACAAAAAGCTGTTCCTAAAGTGTTAACTAAAATTTTTATTGGTAGTTCATCTCATGGTAAAATTGCGTAACATGTAATGAACCTAAAGCAGACATATTTTAGTGCAAAAAATTAAAATTTAAGAGCTATCAAGACTACATTATAAAATTTCCAAAAGCCTCCTAATATTTAAATCAAAAAAGGGGGGATAGTAGAAGAATATCATGTAAGGAAAAATATCCTGTAAGTAAATTACATCTAGAAAATTTTTACTTTAGAAAATTAACTTTCATTTGTAATGCTAACAGCAAGACACCCATGAAAAACACACATGTTGTCAAAACTAGCCAAAGGAAAATCATTTGGGCAAAAAATGAAAAAGGATCCCAAGTCAAATTTATAGAAAAGATTCCTTTATTTTGGTCGAGAATATGTTTGTATATTTTCAGAAAACACCTCCAAGACCATGTGGATTCCTGCAACAGAGAAGACTTGATAGGACTGCTCCAGCCATGAAGACAGAAGAGAAACAGTCCAGAGATGGAAGACGCTGACAACGCCTTGCCATACTAGCAGTCAGCAGCTGTGTGTCACTGCAGGTTGCCCAGGACCAAACCAGAGAGGGTCAGACCTGCATTACCACCATTTGTCCACCATCCAGAACTGAAATATCATTGCTAACATGTACACATAAGGAACTGTTTGACATTGAAATTGGGACTCAAAAGAACTGTTGGCCCAGAAAGAAACTCACTACAGACTGATTCATTTGCCTCTCAGCATAACCATTATTGCTTGTCTCATTTTCGGTTCTTATAAGTGTATTTCTAGTATCACATGATCTCACTCATTTAGGGGAAATAATGAACAACATAAACTGATGAACAAAAACAGACCTGGAGACAGGGAAGCATCGATCAGACTATCAAACCTCAGAGGGAAGGTAGGGAAGGGTGGGGGTAAGGGGGAGAGATCAACCAAAGGACTTGTATGCATGCATATAAGCCTAACCAGTGGTCACAGACAACAGGGGGGTGGGGGCATGCGTGGGGAGGGGTTTGGGATGGGAATGGGGGGATGAGGACAAATATGTGATACCTTAATCAATAAAGAAATTAATAAAAAAATAAATAAGTTTAAAAAAAAGATCCTCCCTCCCTTCTATATTTTTCTCATATGCATTTGCTGTGTGATGCCTCAACTGCCTCACATGGGCTTTATAAGCATCACGGTGCTTGTAGCAAATCAGATCAGACTATGTATATAGGCAGTTATAGAGTTCCTACATACATATCAACATTTATCAGCCAACGGTGTGTCATTTATCATCTGGTGATGCTGTCTGATGGAGAAGAAAATACAGGATAGACTGTTGCAATGCTTAGTCCTGGAGCAGCTTAGATTTCCAAACTTAATTGCTGAGCAAAGGGGCCCTCAGATTCTCTGACTTCACGTTCCTTTTTAGAAGCTCCTCCTTTCTCTCTTCTAGACTGAAGGCTGCTAATGTGCCCCCTATTGGGTCATCTCACCAGCCCCTTTCCATGCAGAAATATCAGTGTGGTTTTTGGCACTTACTGAAAAAACAGCGACGTGAGTCCTGACAGGCTCTCCTCACCTCAACAAGCACAGATCTCTAGCACCAAAGTCCCAAATGCTCTGCTTAATGGTATGGTGGCTTCTGAGGTGACTGCTCCCTTGAGTCAGACAGGGATGTGAGGAAAATAAAGATATTGAGGTTTTACCCTGTAAAATGAAGGCTCCCTCCTTTCTTTCACCTGATAGAAACCTATATACGTGCCCATTATAACACCCATAACCTTTTGTATTTTCTGAAAGTATTTTATGTCTCCCTCTAAAAGACAATGAAATTTTGAGGTGGGAGCTCAGATAACTTGTCTTATTCATCTATTTATCCAAGTATTTATCTCAGTGTTGGACACATAGTAGGCCCTCAAAAAATCTGTTGGAATATTTTTATATTGTGAAGTTCATTCTGGAAAAGGCTAAGGGAAAAAATGTAATAGGCATTAGTATTATAGAAGGTAACACATATAAAAGAAATAAGACAACTTTGATTTTTTCATAGACAAGAAGAATCAAGTGTATTCAGGTGGTTCTCCAGAGAAAGAACCAATAGTGAGTGTATATGTATACATGTATGTGAATGGGAGATTTATTAGAAGGAAGTGGCTTAAGCAATGATTAAGGCTGTTTTAGTTTTAATCCAAAGGCACGAAGAAGCCAATGCTGCAGTTCAAAGGCAGACTAGCAAGAACTCCCTCTCAGACCTTCAAATGATTGTTGTCCCTATGTGCTCTACTCAAACTATCCATTTAAATGTTAAGCTCAGCCAAGAATACCCTCACAGAAATACCCAGAATAATGTTTGACAATATCTGGGCACAGTCAAGTTGACACACAAAATTAATCATCACATTAAGCATATAAAGTCCACATAAAATAACCCCCCTTCTCTTACATTCATTGAACAAACACATAATAAGCACCTACTATGTGCCAGGCATTATGGGATTCTCTTTCTTCCATCTCCCTTCTCTCACAGGGTCTAACATTGCTCCCTGCCAAAGAGGTGACACCCGTGTGGCAGCAGGGACAGTGAACTGGAGCTGCACAGGCATAATATAGAAAGGACCAGAATGAAATGTCCTGGCCCAACCCTCTAGCAGGACCCTCCACTCGGATTTTTATTTCTAGGCAATACTGCTAGGCAGAAACTCTTTCCTTCCAGAGAAATCAGTGAGAGGCTCACTTGCAATGATTCAGACAAAGGTTCTGGATCTTGGCTAGGCTTTGTGGCTGTGGCTGAAATATGACAAGGATGAGCAACACATTCTGACAATGAGCACTTGGTTCTATTAAGATGTCCAATTAGCCAGTGAAAAATCAGCCTAGTGCTGCTGTGAATGACTCACTGTGGTTTGAGATTCAGTGGCCTGTGCATTTGTGTTAGCCTCTTGTTAGAATTATTCCCCCTCAATCTGTTTTTCTTCAGCCTGGGTGCTGCTGGTATTTCAACAAGAGAGCCAAATACCAAATACCAATTGTTTGGTCCTCTCACACCTGAGTTTATCACCAATTTTTCAAAGTAATGGGTAACATCATGCAGCTGGCTTATTGCACTGGGATAATATTGCAGACTCTTCATGATAATAAGTACAGATTCTCTGCTTATGAGAGGTACAAAAGGGGAAGCAGCCTGATTTAGGCCAAAAGGGCTGCAAAAAAAAAAAAAAGATTCAGGGACAAGTACAAAAATCTTTCCTGGACCCCACGGAGGGGAATCTAGTGCTGCTGGCATCAAGAAGGGGCATTTTACAGCGGGAGGTGGCCAAGCCCAAAGCATTCCTCTCCCCAGTTCCTGTCTCCCAACTACTACAAGGAGGTCAATTCTGAGAATCTGGGCACTGGTGGAGGTAATATATCTGAGTGGCTTAAGAACAAGGGCCTTTGAGCAAAACAACCTGGGTTTGAATGTCAACATTGCCACTTATTACTTGCGTGACTGTGGGCAAGTTATTTAACCTCTGATTTTTTTCCTCACAATTAAGAAAAGGGATCATGATAGTGCTTACCTATTAAAGTCGTTATAAGTATATGACATAAAGCATGTGAAGAGGCGAGCACAGAGCTCAGCACATAGTAATGCTCAATAAATGTAAGTTATTCTTAATGTAAATGTACCTCCCAGAAGCACATCTATTTTAGATTATACAGTGACTCTCAGGAATTCTATGTCCCACCAGAGTCTGGGGTGCTTGTCATGGGTACCACATATTAGCTTAGTCACACCACACCCTGGGCTGGGGAGAAGTCAAGCTGGTGGCCAGTTAGGAACCTCATGCCCACATCACCCCCACACCACTAGCAGCAGGTGGGCCCAGTCTCCTGTGGTGGACTGCAGTCTCTGCCACGTCTGAAGTGCCTGTGCCACCTTCTCTACCAGTTCCCAATCCCAATTACTCTCTCTAGCTCATCACAAAGATGGGCTCCATACCACAGCCAGGTCCCTGGAGGGCTTGACCCTTCCATCTAATTCCTGCAAACTCCTTTCCCCTGGAGACCAAGCCTATGATCAGTATTATCCATTTTCAAGGCTCCAAGCATTCCCTCAAATCAGACCTCTTCCCAAGTAGCCACTATCCCCAGCCTCCACAGGACTGTCATCTCTCAAACTTGTTCTTATGCCCTCGTACAGGTCCCCATATCCCTCATGAGGACCAGGATCTAGTTTAAACCTGGCCCAGCAGTTGTTCCTCTTCACTAAGAGGTCTGAGTGTGTCAGCTAGTCAAACTTACACCACGGATCTCATTCACCGTTGCTTCCAAAACACTCGACCCCTCACCTGCCTGCGATTAAACCTTTGCCTGTCTTTTTAGCATGTACTCAGTTTTTCCTCTTGCTCCCACTTCTCCTCCTCCATGTCGCCTTTGATGTTTCAGTCTAATTTACAACCATTTGGCATAGGTATGTCAAATAGGAAAGTCAGTACACAACCCCATGGCAAGCGGACATTTCAGCAGAAACAGCATTCAGTACATTGAGTTTAATCCACTTTCTATGCTTTATACATATTTCATAAACTTCTTTTGGCTTTTGCATTACCTAAAAACTACAAGCTTCGTCATGTTTAAGTAATATCATAATAGAAGTAACCCAAGTCAACAATGAAGGTCTGAAAGTTTTATTTTTCATTTACTCAGTATCTCTATGTGTTTCTTTCATCTCTGCAGACAATGGGCTATGGCTTTTGAAATCCCAAGGGGGAGGCTAGCCATCAGCACTGCTCAGTGCAATGCTTCCTGACTTCATTGCAACAAGAGGAGACGTGGTCCCCATTTGCATTTCCCAGCAGAGAATCTGTCATCACCCACATCATGAATTTCCTTAAAGACTATTTTCTTTCTATCTGAGCATATGTGTCTTTTTGTGTGTGACTTGAACTTATTTGTTGGCCAACATGTTTCCCAGTGGGACACAAAGTTATAGAATGTTTACATGTAGAAGGGACTGTTGAAATAACTTAATTGAGTGAGTCCCAAAGCATAGGATGCATTTCAGTGGGGGGCGACAAGAGGCTAGTAGGGAGTCCATAGCCCAAGCATTAAATAGCAGTGGGTCACCTAGTGGGAGCATATTCTCTGTTCAATTCCCTTCCAGTCCTCTGATTGGTCTAGAAGTCTGGGTTTGATGCTGCTAGGTTGCTATCTCTTGCACTTCCTAACCTCCCCTTTACATAGAGAAGCCTTTGTCTCAAGATAAATTACAAGGTTTTATTTTCATTTATTGATTCTATGGTTACCTGCCATTCATGATGTGATACCAGTTTCTTATTTGCACCCATGATAGAACATTTCTTTTCAAAATACATTTTTAAATGTAAGTCATTTAAACAAAAATATTAAGTAAATTGGAGAAACCAAGATGGCGGCATAGGTAAGCACCTAAACTGCTGCCCCGCACAACAATTTCAAAACTACAACTAAAAGACAGAACGGACACCATCCAGAACCACAGGAAAGCTGGCTGAGTGGAAATTCTACAACTAGAAGGAAAGAGGAAAGCTCACGGAGAAGGAGCGGCAAAGGAGGGCTGAGGTACGGAGACACGCACGCGCAGAGAGGAAGGGCGGCGGAGTGCCTGGCTGGCTTTCTCTGGCAGGAGGGGGAAGGAAGCCCCCGACTGCACTGAACCCGAGTTCTGACTGCACTGAACCTCAGTTCCGGGTGAAACCCTGTGGACCCAGGCTCATACAGGGGGAGTTTGGACTGTCAGGTAGAGAGAAAGGCACCCGGAGACTCAGGGGAGCCGTGGCAGCAGGGGTCTGGAGGCGCGAGTGCGCACAAAGACTGACTGCGGAGGTTACCACAGGCTATCCCTAGCGGAAGGGAGTCAGAAGCTCCTGATTGCACTGAACCCCAGTTCCGACTGCACTGAACTGCAGTTCCGGGCGAGCCCCTGGGGACCCACGCTCTTAGGGGGGAAATCTAGACTGTAAGGTGGAAACTCAGGAACCGCGGAAGGCAGAGGTCTGGAGACTCGCACTCAAGGGCAGGGCTGACGGGAAGCCAAGACTGTCTGCTCTGCTCTGAGACTCCACCCCTTCCAAGGTGAGCACAGAGGCTTTTGCAATCTGGCAAGGCTAATCCTATAAGGCTGTCTCCAGCACCGAAAATCTCCCAGTGTAGACAAAGCTGATCCTCACAGCCAACTGGCCTGCAGGTCAATTCCTCCCAGTGATACCAACAACAATCAAGACTTAACTACAACAAGGCTGTGCACACCGTCCACAAAGGGGTGCACCAAAAGTGTCCACCTCAGGTTAACTGGGGAGGCCGACCCACTGGGCCATATAGGAAACCTAGCACACAAATATACCCTACCAACTCAGGGAAGCAGCAAAAATGGGGGGACGAAGAAACAGATCACAAACGAAAGAAATGGAGGAAAACAAACGACTGGATATAGAATTCAAAACCATGGTTATAAGGCTTTTCAAGAATATCTTAGAAAAGGCTGATAAATATAACGAGACCCTCTAAGATATGAAAAAGGACCAACTAGAAATTAAACATACACTGATTGAAATAAAAAATATTATACAGAGACCCAACAGCAGACTAGAGGAACGCAAGAATCAAGTCAAAGATTTGAAATACAAAGAAGCAAAAAACACTCAACCGAAAAAGCAAAAAAAAGAAAAAAGAATCCAAAAAGTTGAAGATAGTGTAAGAAGCCTGTGGGACAACTTCAAGTGTACCAACATCAGAATTATGGGGGTGCCAGAAGAAGAGAGAGAGAAAGATACTGAAAACCTATTGGAAGAAATAATGACTGAAAACTTCCCCCACCTGTTGAAAGAAATAAACTTACAAGTCCAGGAAGCACACAGAACCCCAAACAAAAGGAATCCAAAGAGGACCACACCAAGACATATCATAATTAAAATGCCAAGAGCAAAAGACAAAGAGAGAATATTAAAAGCAGCAAGACAAAAACAGTTACCTACAAGGGAGCACCCATATGATTGTCAGCTGCTTTCTCAAAAGAAACTATGCAGGCCAGATGGGAGTGGCAAGAAATATTCAAAGTGATGAATAGCAAGAACCTACAACCAAGATTACTCTACCCAGCAAAGCTATCATTCAGAATTGAAGGTCAGATAAAGAGCTTCACAGATAAGAAAAAGCTAAAGGAGTTCATCACCGCCAAACCAGTATTATATGAAATGCTGAAAGGTATTCTTTAAGAAGAGAAAGAAGAAGAAAAAGGTAAAGATAAAAATTATGAACAACAAATACATATCAACAAGTGAACCTAAAATTCAAGTGAATTAAAAACCTGAGGAACAGAATAATCTGGTGAATATAATAGAATCAGGGGCATAGAAAGGGAGTGGACTGATAATTCTCAGGGGGAAAAGGTATGGGGGTTCAGGAAGAGACTGGACAAAAATCGTACACCTATGGATGAGGACAGTGTTGAGGGAGGTAAGGGCAAAGGGTGGGGTGGGAACCGGGTGGAGGGGAGCTATGGGGGGAAAAAGGAGAAACAATTGTAATAATCTGAACAATAAAGATTTATTAAATTAAAAAAAAATTAAGTAAATTAGAATACAGATGTATTCGTGTTGCAAAGTGCATGAAGGTGATACACAAATTACTGAGGTTCAGCTCTGGGTTTTACTGATGAAGAAACTGATTCCTGGAACCTGATAAGGAAACGGATGCCCACAGCCACACGTTTGGTGGACAGCGAATCTGGGACAGGAACCCAGAGCTGTTAATCCTGGTTTGGTGCTGCCCCATAATTCCACTAGAATTATAGTAACATAAAAAGGGAACATGATGGGACTTAGTGTGCTCGACCTCTAATCAGAACTACCACACCCACCTGACATATTGAGTGACTCCTGTAGAGTCGCATTTCTTTTTCTCTGTAAATCTTCTAGGTTACATGGGAACATTTATGGCCACATTTCAGAAATAAGATCATTAAGTGAATTCATTGTGGGCTACTGAATATTTTGCCTCAATAGCTTTTGAGAAAATGTTAAAAATGCTTTTGAAATTAAGCGGTGATCCCAGTTAGCACAGAGTGTAATTACATCAAACAGTTTTTGGTTTTTTTGGCATTGACAACTTCCTAGTCATTTAATTCTCTAATAAAAAGTAAGGCAGAATGCTCCCTTTTGTTAGGAGATTAATACAATCCTGAGAAAGAGTTAGCTCCCACACACTAAGCACATCAGGCAGTGATTTTTGTCACATGTAGAACAGAGCTGGATCCACATTTCACTCCTCAGAGAATACTGTGTTTTCAAATGAGAACAAATGCTCTTAATATACTATTTTCTTCCACCTTCAAGATTATCCTATCCAGCTGGTTGACTGATTGATCACCAGAGATTTCTTGACTAATTATTACCAGTCACAGGGGGCTCAGATATGAACATAATGAACAAACATGGGTATACCTTCCTAAGTCTTGCTGTTTTAACCAACCAATAATAGATACTATTTACTGAGTAGGTGGTAGTTCCTACCTAGTGAAAACTGTGCTAAGCCAGTGGTCTGCAAACTGTGGCTTGCGAGCCACATGCGGCTCTTTGGCCCCTTAAGTGTGGCTCTTCCACAAAATACCACGTACGCTAATTAAGTTAATAACAATGTACTTACCTATATAGTTTAAGTTTAAAAAATTTGGCTCTCAAAAAAAATTTCAATCGTTGTATTGTTGATATTTGGCTCGGTTGACTAATGAGTTTGCCGACCACTGTGCTAAGCACTTGGCTGCATTATTTCACACAATCTTCTTAACACCCCTGTGATCCCTATTTTACATATAAGGAAGCTTAGAAAAGTTAAGTTCATGCCTAAAAGTACAAATTAAGAAGTGGCAGAAACAGGATTTGAATATACATCTTTCTGACTCCTAAAAG
Source organism: Plecotus auritus (assembly GCF_963455305.1). Taxonomy (NCBI): domain Eukaryota; kingdom Metazoa; phylum Chordata; class Mammalia; order Chiroptera; family Vespertilionidae; genus Plecotus; species Plecotus auritus. The sequence goes on along the minus strand of NC_137783.1, from coordinate 27,102,492 downwards.
CAAAGGTTAACCACAAACTCTTATTTGTACCCATGATAGAACATTTAAAAAACCATTACTTGGTAATTGTGGTAGACAAAATAATGGCCCCCAAAGATATCCATCTCCTAATCCCCCAACTCTGCTGAGAAACTGACATCACAATCCTCTGGGCCAGATTGGGTGAGACACAAATCAAAATTTACTCTAAACATTCACCAGGTTGATAACGGCACCAGTCAAGGTATTAAAGGTTTTTTTTAAAAAAGTCAATATTTTTAAGAAAGAAAATATGATGATTTTTACAGTAATATTCCCCAATACAGCTGTTTTAATAAAAATGCAATTATATTGTTCTTTATAGAACAAAGAACTAGTAAAATATTTAACAGCAATAGTTTTGTCGTTACTACTATAAAAAAAAATTCCACAAACTTAGTTACTTAAAACAAAAAAGACTTGTTTGCTTACAGCTCTGGAGGTCAGAAATCCACAATCATTCTCCCTGGGCTAACATCAAGATGTTGGCAGGGCTGGTTCCTTCTGGAAGCTCCCAGGGAGAACTTGGCTCTTCGGAGTCTAAAGGCCTCCCTCTTCCATCTTCACATCTACTACTGACCTCCGCCCTCTTGCTCCACTTTTAAGGATCCTCGTGATTACATTGGGCCCACCTGAGTAACCTGACCTTCTCACTTCAAGACCCTTAACTTAATCACATCAGTAAAGTCCCTTTTGCCACGTAAGATAACAATATTCACCGGTTTGGGGGATTAGGACATGGACATCTTTGGGGGCCATTATTTTGTCTACCACAATTACCAACATTTACCGTTTTTTTTAGTTAAGACAAAATTTTAAGATTAATTGGAACAGGATCTAACTTTTACCGTAATCACCTGAATCCAGTTTCCAGTTAATGTGTGGTTTTCCAGGGCTAACTTTCCCGGCTAAGTAATGGCTTTTCCTTTCAGTTGGAAACTTTCTGGAGCATGTGGGTGCAGTGACTGTGGCATTGCTCTGGGTCACCGAGCAGCTTGGATGAGCATCTGCGCAGGAACCACTGTGTTAAGTTATATTTAAAAATTCTTTCTTCCAAATGTTCAGAACAAGGCCAGGTCTCCATAAGAAGTGGCCTTAAATCTACTGCAGGAAAAGAAAAAAAAAAAAGGTAAAGATTACAAAATGCAGAGGGTGGTTCTGTTAATTCATTTAATATTAAATCATTTCATTAGTAATGATTGAGGAAGCAAGAGAATTAAAGGAGGAGAGAAAGGGATACCCACAGCTTCTTGCCTGATGGTTGAATCAGTTAATCGTGTTCTGATTAGAAGTGTGTATAACAAGAAAATATGTCTCCGTATTCCTTGTGAGTTTTCCAACCATGGAAAATAAAGAGAAGCGCAGTGATAAAATGCCGTATGAAATGGAGCTGAACATCGATAAAAAATAAACAAATAAAAGGCATCTTAGCACTTTGGTTTTCTTCTTTCCTTCTTCTTGGTTGGAAGAGAAAACCTTAGCAAAATCTGAGTAGGGCAGCATGCAGAAGCCAATTTGCTTTTGTCATGTTTCTTGCTCGAATTGGTAGTTGGAGAATATTCACTCATTTAATGCCCTGAGGAGAGATATACAGTCTTCTATCTCAAACTGATAAGAACCCCACAACTGTTGCTACACAGAGCTATGCGTTTTGAAGGTTCAAATTGCTTTACCCTTTGCAACAGCATGGGTGGACCTGGAGAGCATTATGCTAAGCAAAATAAGCCAGTCAGAGAAAGACAAAGACCGTATGAGCTCACTAATATGTGGGATCTAATGAACAAAATAAACTGATGAACACAATGGAACCAGAAGCATGGATACATGGAACAGACTGGCGGGAGCCAGAGGGGAGAGGCATGGGGGTGACTGGGTAAAGGAGCTGAAGGGATTAGCTAAAAAACATATATGCATACCCCCTGGACACGGACAATAGTGTGGTGAAGGCCAGAGGGGGAGGTGGACAAAGGTGGGTGGGGGATGGGGGAAGTCTGCAATAATGTCAACATTAAAAATGTTTAATAAAAAAAAAAGAATCAAGTGAAATTGACAGTACATTTGTAAAGAGAGTAATACTAGGAAACTCATGTTTGCTAAACGTTTCTCTTTTTTTCAGGCTTGTTTCTAATAACATTTCAATGTGTATTCATCTCCTAGGAGAGCATTAACTAATACATAATGTTACTTTATTAGAAAGCTAGAATACAGCTTATTTTAAAAAAATAATCAAATGTGAAAATATGTGTAAAGTGTTTTGAAACAACTAACCATACCTAATAAAATATTATTGCCCTCTTTAAAGTTCCTTTATATCAGTGGGGAGAGAAAAAATACTTCTAAACTAGAAGTTCCTAAAACTTGCTGCAATGCTTCTCAAACTTTAATTTTCACACAAAGCGCCAGAGGATCCTGTTAAGTGCAGCAGATTCTGACTGAGTGAGTCTGGGGAGGGAGGCTCATAGACTGTATTTCTTACAAGCCCCTAAGTGATGTTGATGTTGCTATTCTTCCCCCTTTGAGTAGTGATGTCACAGAGAAATTTATAGAATTACATAACCTCAGGTAGGAGAGGTGGGCAAAGGGGTGGCGGGGGGGGTGGTAATGGGGATGGAAATAGACTTTGCCTGGGATGATGGGCGTATGATGCAGTGTGCAGATGATGTTTCATTGATTGTACACTTGAAACCTGTATGGTTTTGCGAACTAATGTCACCGCAATAAATTCAACTAAAAAATAGGTAGTCTGTGTTTCAGAGTTCATGTTGAGTAAAAAAATACATTCATGGCCACACATTTTATGTTGGTTGGATGCTCACATTATGAGATATATGAGACCTGAAACCCACTGAGTAATCATCATGTTCACCTCTTCCACCTCATTTTCCCTTTGGCCCATAAGCCAGACTGACAGGTGGAATAACTTGCAATACTACAATTCTCTCTTTCTCTCTATCCCTGTCTTCTTTCATTGCCAAGGGCTTAAACACTTACATTTACAAAAGTCAAATATGTACCTGATGCAGCTCAACTATACTGTTTGGGAAAGCACGGCATGCCATGGCTTCCGGGGCAATCGGGGAAGCAGGAGTTATGCAGTACTGGAAAGGATGCTAGACTAGGAGGCAGGGACTCCTGGCCTTGATTCTTGATCCAGCACTAACTTGCTATGTGACCAAACGCTACGTGACCTTGCTATGTGTCAAAATCCATTTGACATCTCTGGAGCTACATTTCTTCACCTGTAAAATGGTTTTTGATTCTGAGAAATGTGCCTTAACCTTTTTATACCAAGAGATAAAACTACCACGTAACTGCTGCCAATAAATTAAAGAGGGTGAAGGAGGGAGGGGCAGGATTGCTGCTGGGCTCCTGTTCCTTTAAGGGCAACTAACTTCCCTGGAGCTCTCCTGGATGCTTGCTGAGACCTAGACTTTCAGCTGCACTCTGCATTCAGGGGCTCTGTGATGCCAGGGATCCAGATAGAACCATTCTGAGCTTCAGTTTCAGCTCTTTCCCTCATTTGCAGCATAATGCATGCAACAGAACTAATAATACACACCCATATACATACATAATAGATGGTATGTTGTTTAAATATGTATATTAGGACCAGATATGTTGTGCCCCTTGGTATTATTTAAACATTCTGTAGGCAGCAGAAACAGAAAACGACTAACAGCAAAAATAAATACATTTAAATAATACTGAGTGAGCTCAAAAAAACTGAAGAGAGAGCAACCAGGCCTCGGTAAGAGGACTGTACCGAGGGCAGACCTGGGCATCTCACAGTAGGGTGAGCATTCCTACCTGGGTCTCTGCCCATCCACCTTCTGTGTCGAGATCTACGTTGCTGAGAGAGAAACCCCGTTGGCCTCACTTGGATCATATGACTATATCCATAATCATAGGAAAAGAGCCCTGTGATGGAAAACCCCACTCAAGCCACATGGACTGAAGAGGGGTAAACACCATAAAGGAAGGAGATGTTGTTACTAGAGCTAGAGAAGATGCTGGCCAGAGAGAAACAAGGTTCCATTCCCAGTCCTGAGAGTTATCCCCAATGTCACACAAGGGTTACATCCTCCTAAAAAGTCATTGTTGTTGTTTTTTTCTAAATGACCTGCTCAATGTACTCCTCAGTCCTGTCCTTGTTATGACATTTCCTGCTACCCACTTGCCTGCCTGTCAGGCCTTTTCTGATTCCAGCTAAAGTTTCCCATTGGAGTCTTGCTGAGTCTGCTTATCTTTAGGGGCAAAGCTCTTTGTGCAGGTGAACTAGGCCATAAAGCATCATCAATCCAGTGGGTGGGCCTAGGTGCCTCAAACACAGAACATTTGAGTTTTCTCACTAACAGAACTATACAAATTCCATATAATTGATGAATCAACAAACTAAAAAGCTGATCTTCACCCAGAAACAACACAAAGAAACTTAGAAACCCGGCCTCCCCATTCATGAATCCCCTCCCTCCATGTACTCAGTTATGCTATTTGAACAGCTGCCACAGGCTTGGTCTGGCTTCTGAGCCCTCCATGACATCAGGTCAGACAGGAACATCAACACTGTATTCAGCCATGAGGGACTTAGAGACTAGGGAAATCAGGCAAAATAGGCCAAGAGGAATAATGCAGTCTGTTCTTTGTTTGCAGGTTTGCTTAGCAAACTGAGGAGATGCTTGGTCTATATATTTAGGTTCAAAAGCTGCAGATCCTAACATGAACTTTCTCAGTGATGTCTTCAAACTTTCCGTGGCCTTTTCTTTCCCAGCACAGAACACCTGGATGCAAATTCACACTTGCAATCCACAAGAGGGGAAATGTAACTCAGTCTAATTCAGTTTTCAGCATAATGGAACCACTAGAATTCAGAATAACTGGGTTCTAACCTAACCATCAACTGCCACCTACCTTGAGGAGAGCACTTCCCCTCCCCGGGTCTCAGTTTTCTCATCTTTTGAGTGAGGATGCTGAACAGCATGTGTCAAGGCTCCTTCCTGTTTTGATGTTCAGTGAAGCTGGAGTCAGAGGGATTACTAGGAATAAATGCTTCCAGTGTCAGGAGCCCACATTTCAACTGGGCAGGAAATGTGCAAAATTAAAGGACTCCATTTGCTCACCTTGATTTAGGTGGGGATGGAGAGCTGAAAAGAGCACCTACTGGTGTTAATCATGAACTTTAGAATATTCTTTATGAGCTTTGGTTCTATAATATTTGGGATGACAACAGAAGTCAAGGGTTAGCAAACTTTTTCTGTAAAAGGTCAAATGATAAATATTTTAGGTGATGCAGCCCCAGTCACAACTACCCAACTCTGCCTTTGTAGTATGAAAGCAGACACAGACAGTACTTAAATGAATAAATGTGGTTGTGTTTCATTTCAAACATAGTTGGTGGGGATATGACCCCTGTGCTGCAGTTTGCTGACCCCTGATTTAAGTGATGGTCTTTGCAATAAAAACACATACCCTTATGCTCACACTTCACAGAGGGATGCAAGGCCTGATAGAGTTTATCATTATCAAGTGAGTCTGGGGAATGTTCCAAAGCCATAAAATAATTTGGAGTAATAATAGTAATATAAAGCTTACTGAAATATGAGCCATAAGACTCAGGTTGAAGCCAAATTCTACTATTTGACAAATGGCAAGTTGCTTAACATCTGCAAGTCTCAGTATGTTTATTTTCTAATTAAAAAAAAAAAGAAAGAAATGGTACATGCTGTGCCTAAAAGGAATAAGAATAAGAATAGTAACTGTTAACATTTGAATTTATCATAAAATTTAAAATGCTCTTTTCACATTTGTCATCACATTTAATTCTAAAAAAGCAAAAACAACAAAATCTTAGAATCTACCTAAAGTGGTAGACGCTATCTAATTCACACTATTCTAGCATGTAAATACCACTAGTCCCATTTTATGGATAAGACATTGAAGGTCATGTGAAGAATAAAAGTGAGATGAAACCACTCTGAAAATTGTACAGTGCTACATGAACATAAGGTGCTATAATGATTCAAGACAAAAAAAACAATATTTCCTAAGTCTTCCCATAGGTTGAAGTAGTGAATTTTCATCATAGTATCTAAAATCCAATTCCAGATGCATTTTCTAATACCCAGTGCTCTGTGCAGCCAGCCTCCAGCCACAAGACGCTTCTGATCTACATATAGGGCCCTAATTTTCCCCTAAACAAAAGCTGGAGACTCTTCTATTTCCTTGCCCTCCCTAACAGCACATCCAAAAACACAGAGTTGCTCCTATTTTTGTGGACACAGTAGTTACATGGTACAGATATCCAGGCATGTTTTTTATATGTGCCAATAATATGTGCAGAGGAATTGGAGGGTGGGGAGATTCTCGGTGAAATCTGGCATCTTCCAACTCCCAACTTCTCTGCAGGTGAGAAGGCTGTGAGCATTCTCCATTGCCCGAGCCTGTGTAAAGACAAGGGTAACAGGTACACAACAAGTCTCTTCCCATGCTTTAATCTGGAGAATCAGACCAAAAGATCCACATGCAGAGTATCATTTCCAAGATGGGGGTGGGTGAGTGGGTGGATGAGTGGGAAGAGATCAACCAAAGAATGTGTATGCATATATGCATAACCCATGGACACAGACAATAGGGTGGTGAAGGCCTGGGGCAGGGGATGGAGGCAGGCTAGGTGGGGTCAATGAGTGAAAAAAGGGGACATATATAATACTTCAACAATAAAGATTTAATTTTTTAAAAAAGAAAAAACACAGAAAAATCAAAAGTATGGGTAAATACAGCAATGATTTTTTTTGTCTACTCTTAAGTTTTTTAAATTACGTTCGATGGTTGAAAAAAATTTTATAATAATGTCTGCTGTGGTTCTCGCTGTGTGTAGAGGAAATAACTAAGACAATTATAGTCAGAGAGTAACAGGAGAGTAAAGAGACATAAGGTTTCTACACATCACCTAACCTGTTAAATGTTGACACTTATAGACTGTGATAAATTGTGTATATATAACATAATACCTAGAGCAATAAAAAAAGAAAAGGAAACACTCAAAAACACTATAGATAAGTCAAAATTGAATTAAATTAACCACAGGAAAGAAAGGAAGGAAGAAAGCCAACAGAAAACAAAATTCCTCAAAAACACAATTACATGGCCCCCAAGCATGCAGGGGCAAAGTGATGAAAGCCAGTGCTCTGCAGAGTTAAATTCCTGGCTTCATCCCATTGGGCAAATTCCCCCATCTCTATGTGCCTCAGGTAGTATGTCGGCAAACTGGAGATAGTAATATTACTTCACAGGACTTTGCTGAGCTTTAAATCCTATATAATATCCTATATAATAAAAGGGTAATATGCAAATTGACTGAACAGCAGAACGACTGGTCGCTATGATGTGCACTGACCACCAGGGGGCAGACACTCAACACAGGAGCTGCCCCCTGCCCACAGGACTTGATCGTCAGATCAGAGCCTACGGCCAACCTCTTGGTCCCTTCCCCCAGCAAGCAGGCTCTGATCTCCCAATGGTGAATGGGGAACTGGGGGAGAGGCGGGGCCGGCTGCCGGCAGCAAGGGAAGATGGCCCTGATTGCAGGCCAGGCCAAGGAACCATACCCGTGCACAAATTTCATGTGCCGGGCCTCTAGTAAGTTAATATTTACTTAAAACAGTGCCTGGCAAATAGTAAATATTATACATATATATGTGTTTTCCAATTAAATAAAATAATTAAACTGATTTCCCACTTAGAGACAGAGGAGCATTCAATTGTTCCTTTCTTTTGCTCTCATAAATTATACTATGACAAACATCCTTATACTTTAGGCTATTCCCCATATTTCCCATATTTCTGACTATTTTTAGAATATAGAAATCCTCTGAAATATGTTTTGATGTTCACATGCAGACATACTCCTTTTTCCTGTCAGGATAAAATTCACAAACTTCTATAGAAAGTGGCTTTGACACTGAACTTGAGTAACTAGAGTAGCTGGAGTTTTCACCAAATTGGTTTTGCCGGCACACAAAATAGAGAGTGGTAGTCTTTATGGCAGATGATGCAAAGAAACCCTAACTGTTTTTTACTTTATACCAATAAACTCATCAAGGCAGCACAGTACCTTGGTTAAAAGCATGGACTCTGAAGCTATTTTACCTGAGTTCAAAATCCAGCTCTTTCATTTATCAGCTGTGCAAACTTGGGCACATTGCTTACCCTCTCTGTGCTTCAGTTGCTTCATCTCTAAAAAGAGGGAAATAACAGGATCACAGGGATGTTATGAGGGTGAAATGAGTTAAGGCACCTGATGGACTATGAGTAGTTAAACCAAATAGAAAAGCTAAAGGAAGATCCCTTTATAGGGGCCTAAACTCATCCTGAGAGCAGGCAGATAAGAAAAGGATCATGAACCTCAATGTGAAATGGTGAGGAAAAGAGGGAAAATACCTACCTCTCTCATTATTTATCAATATTAGCTGCCAAGAATGCTGTAATAGAGCTATTGGTTATGTGCCACCACTATCGGCAGGCTACTGAACATGGCCTTCCCAATAAATCATCTCTAAAGGATGAGTAAAACAAGTAATTTTGCATACAGAATTTTTTTTTCATCTGAGCTAATTCTAGCTGCCTGTGCATGTGGGAACTTAGCACATTTATTTGATGACAAACAAATTGGCCTGCCCCACAGGGGCATCTAAAAGGCTCATTGAGTACTTTGAAATTTTTGCAATTCAAAAAGAGGCCTGAAACGAACTACATGACTAAAGGGGTTTATTCTCATATTCCTTATGGCTGTAAATCAAAATATAAGATCATGCTTGGGGAGATATTGTTTGTTGTAGTTTTTAATAGAGTTAAAAATAAACTGTTAAAATCTCTCTTAAACTCTGGGCTTAGAATAGATTCTATTTTGAGATATTATTACACAGTACATAAACAAATTGTACCAAAATAAGTTGTACAAGATTCCATAATTCCTCGCTACTAAAGAATAGCAGCAAGTTGCTGCAAAAATGTGAGCTTCCCTTCTATCTTCTGCTTCTCCTTTCCTCATTTATAATGGCTGATTTCACTCTGGAATCCAGACATGGGGCACACTATAAAAGCATCAATCCACACCCATTTTATTCATCATCACAGTAAGACCCGAAGGAATTACTCTCTAATGTCCAGAGTCCATGTATCATAGAAAATAGAGAAGACATTTGGGGCCAATACATATGTCCTCAACTTATACCCAATTATTATGTTAACCATATATGGCTGATTTTCTATCGCAGTTCCAATGTTAAATATTCTGGCCAATTCTTAACATGAACTATCAAATTATCCTGGAAATTCCAATAACAGCATTCTTATTACACCTTCCTTATAACCCAGGAAAAGCCATGTGTCCTATATTTAAGGTGTGAAAAATATTAGGACCATGAACTAGGCAGCTCCACCTATTCATAACTGCTGAGTACAGTCTGCCCATTTCCAGGGCACAGCATTGGGGCCTAGACGCCATAATTTAGGGAAATTGATCAGTGTTCCAAAGAAAGCCTCAGTTGGGAGGCCTTTTATGTTGTTTAAGAATTTCTGCTCCATTGTGCTTTGGAAGCCTCACAAATTTAAAGGAAAATGTGGTGTAAACTAGAAGGCCTCTTCTAAAGGCCTTCCAACTAGAGATTATTTGCATATTGAAGCCTGTTCTCAATGCAGCAAGGCCAAGGTAACTGGAATAGAGACCAATGAGGCCCTCAGGCCTTGTAGCTTTAAGAGAACTCAGGAATTAGATTTAAATCTTGCCTCCCACTTACTAGCTGTGTGACCTTAGATTTAAAAATCCTCTTTGATGATAATAGTATCATCCTGATAGAATTGTTGTGAGGATTAAATGAGCTAAAACACCTAGAATCGTGCTTCTAAAATAGCATTTCCTATTTTAGTATTCTGATTATTGAGGTTGCTGTTAGCATTGTCATCTGAGTCCATATTGGGAAAAATTTACAATGAATGCTCAGAAAACAAGAAGCAATAGACTGTATTAAGTGCTTATTATTCATGCAATCCTGTGCTAAGCACTCAGTATTCAATGATGTAAAAATATGTGGGTAAATGGGAGAGAAGAGAGAAATCTGCCATGCAGAAGAATTACAAATAATTTAATAGATACTCAAGCATAACTCTCCACTCCTTGAGTTTGGGCCACACTCAGTGACTCTCTTCCAAAGAGCACAGTATGGAAAGGGGTGGGGGGCCAGCAATTCTGCAGGGAAGAGACCTGACAAACACTAACTCACCCAGATGACCAAGTTCACTGAAACCCTAACTCCAGGCAACTCCTGAGAAAGACATCAGACACATCACAATTAAAGGACATTCAACAAAATACTGACCACCACCACTCAAAACTGTCAAGGTGTCAAAAACGAGGGATGTCTGAGAAACTGTCACAGCCAAGAGGAGTCTAAGGAGACGTGGACAAGTAAATGTAATGTGATCTATCCTAGAACAACCACCAAAAAAAGGCCATTAGGTAAAAAACTAAAGAGATTTGAATGAACGGCAAATCTACTTAAAATAATATATCATAATGGCTCATTCATTATAACAAACGTACTATACTAACTAGTAGGAGATGTCAATAACAGGGCAAACTGGCAGTGGGGGTATATGGGAACTCTCTGTACTATGTTTGCGGTTTTTTTTATAAATCTAAACCTATTCTAAAAACTCATGTTTTTTGTTTGTTTGTTTTGTTTTGTTTTTAAGATAGGGGTTTGTCTCACAGGACACCCCCCCCCCCCAGAGTAATGAGGGGGACAAGTAACTAAATTATAAATCACAAGGCAGTATGGTATGTATAACTGTGGAAGCCTGTAAAATGTGCAGAACCTGCACAGAACACAGAGGGCTTCACTGCAAAGTTGAGGGTGGTGAAGGCAGGCATTAGGAGGAGGCTTTGTCCAGGCTGCAATTGTCAGGAATGAATCAGAAGGTGAGGCGGGCGGGCCGCCTACGCAGAAGGAATGCCTGAGTAAAGACTTGGACATTATCGTGCCATTTGGTGTTGTTGGGGCCTTAAGTATGAAGAGAAGGAGTCATAAAACGGTAGGTGGACAGGGAAGAGTCTGATCAGAAAGATCCTGGCAGCAGGACTAAGATCAGAACTAAGAACAGGACTAAGAACTCCCTCACTCAGCCAGAGGGAAGCCAGGCCCATCAAAGCCATTTCCAAAGGGGTTGGTGGCAGAGCACAGAAGCAGGAAACACTGTTAACAGGTAGCCCATTCTCTCTGAACTAAAATGCCTGTCATTCCTCCACCTGCCGAAATGACAGGTGGAACAGACTGCACCTGACCTACTTTTAATTCCATTTGTCTGCTAATGTCATTGGGCTCAATTTATTGATGGCTAACCGACTCTTCCTAGAGAAAGATTCATGACTAGAGAAAAAGAACTTAACATTGTTAGTGGAAGGGCTTTTCCTGGACAGAGCAAATATCAGAAGGCTCAGCCCTCAAGGCTTGGCCTGGATGACAAGTCTTCGCCATCTCAGCCTGTGTGTGGTCCATGGGAACCAGCACCAAGTCGGTGGAGGCAGGGAGGTGGCAGACATTGAACTGGGGGTGGGGGTGGAAATGCACTTTTATAATGAGCTAGAGTTGAGGGAAAAGCCCCCGAGGATTGGGCTCCAACCTGAACAAAGACCAGCAGCTGAGAAAGGCTATTAAAATAAGAATACAGTTCTCCTTCACTTCTGCAGAGGTGCCAGCATACTGCCACATCATTGAGAAGAGCTCTGTGGGTTATGGGTTCAATTCCACATATTTAAATTGCAACTTGTGAAATCCATGGAAAACAGCATTTGTCCAACCAGCACTTGGTTGTCACAATGATGGGGAGAGGCAGGAGTGCTAGATGTCCCACAACACCTGGGACAGTCCCACCCAACAAACAATGGTCCTCCATTCCACCCGCTTTTTACATGTGTCTCCAGAACATAACTATCACATATAAGCACAAGCATCTTTTACAAAGTATTAATTTTGCAGGAACTCAACCACCAGGTAAATCAAGGAAAGAGTTTGCGCTGTTTGAAACTTTCGAGGCTTCTTCACCATTGTGGACAGTACCATGACTTACCTCACAGCAGCACTGACAGTGCTTTTGGGATCCTAGACTGTGTGACCCTGCACTCAGTCCCTGCATTCACTGAGGTCCCATACAAGTGCAAGTGTCTAACCTTTATCAGGTCTTCTACTGCAGCCGCATTTGGAAAATTTACATATTCAAATACATATATCATTTTAGTAGAAATTACTTTCTTTTTATTTCTCCTTTTTATTATCACTGAGATATTATCTTTATGATATATATACTAGTATATGTATATATATATATATATATATATATAATTTCAGATAATATATATATAATTTCAGAGAGAGAGAAAGATAGAAACATCAATGATGAAAGGAAATCATTGATCAGCTGCCTCCTGCATGCCCCACACTGGGGGTCCAGCCCACCACCCAGGCATATGCCCTTGACTGGGAATCAAACTGTGACCTCCTGGTTCATAGGTCGATGCTCGACCACTGAGCAACACTGGCCAGGCTCTTTATATTTTATTGTATAGTAAGTATTTCATGTTAAAAGAGTAAAGAGGACATTATAACATGTTTGCTGTAATTAAGTGTCAGGTCTGACAGGGTTGGGAATCACAGTATCACATACAAGGCGATTAAGAAACTGGGATGAAAGCCCCTCTCAGCTGCCTGCCTTTCCCCTACCTCCAGGGAAAAGAAAAGGCTCTGGTAGGTTCTGTTGTTCCAGGGAGCTTCTGGATTGGAACTACAGCGAGTCTGCTTAAGAAAACTCCTTGGGGCAGAAGCTTAAAGTGAGCTCTGGAGTGTCTCAGAAATTTGGAGCTACTCTCAGGCCCAATTAAATGCAATTAAATTTAACTCCAAACTTGCTTCAGAAATGTCAGGGGAAGTCTTATCTCCCCAGGGTTCTGAGGCCAGGCCAGGAACGGGTTCTTTGAAAGAATAATCCTCATGCAGAGACAGAAGGAAGCCTGATTAAACTGTTTTCTATGGGAGGGCGGGGTGGCTGCACACCAGCTTTTCCTACACCGAAGTCAGGACTTAGCTGCAATCATTAAGTAGATTTCCTTTGAGCTGATAGGTTGTGGGGTTTTTTCCCGCCTTATAAAAATTTGGTGAAGATGATGACATCGGTAAAGACAAATATGCTTGCCCTGGCCATTGTTCTCAGTGGTTAGTGTCTCGGCTCTCAAACGGAAGGGTCATGGGTTCAATTCCGGGTCCCACCGCTGGTTGGGGCCTGAGCAGGAGGCAACCAATACATGTGTCTCTCTCTCACATCATTATTTCTCTCTTCAATGTTTCTCTCTTGCTTTCCATCCCTGGCTCCCTCTCTCCCTTCCACTCTCTCTAAAAATCAATGGGGGAAAAAATATAAGACAAATATGCTGGCTATGGTGCAAGCTGGTACACAGTGGACCAGAAAGGTCCTGTGGGTTCTAAGGTCAGTCTTTCTTCCTCACTAAGCAACACAGAGACAGCCTTTAACCAGTGTAGCCAGGGACCAGTTGTCACCCAGCCAAGCCCCTCCTTTGCATATCCCATATTGTTCTAGATTAACAGAGCCTCCCTAAAGTTTTTGCTTCTTGCCTCAGGGTAGGGCACACAGTTCTCAGAACAAAGGGCCCAGATAAACATCTAAATCAATAGTGTCTACTACATGCCCCCGGTCAAAGTCACCGAAAAGATTCCTCAGTGTACAGTGCCTGTTTCAGAAGACTCTGAACATTAACATGAGGTTTAGAGCCCCAAATATAATTTCTCAGGGTACTTATGATTATACTAACTTGTCAGCAACAATATTACCCTTTCCCACCTCCCAGGGGTTTGTCTAAATCAAATTGTGTCATTTCTCAAAAAAAATAAGATAAAAATTTTAAAAAATTATGTTATTTCTCATTTTCCTTACTGAAACGCAAAGTTCAATGCTTAATCCAGCAGAAGACATCCATATTGTACCCAAAGAATGACATATTAAGCCCAATCTCAGAGGCAATTTTTCATTTGAAGTGTTTTTCATGGGACCTACAGGGCTCAGACTTATTATCAACCCCCAAAACCATGTGTATAAAGTGCTGTAGGTCAGGTGTTGCTCTCTTTAAGAGTTTGGAACCTTTGTGGCATTTTCAGAGGAATTTTCCTTTGAAGTTATTATAAATAACAGCAAAAATAACAAAAACACCACCACCAATAAAACGCAATTTATTGGTCCTAACTATAGTTCAGGTGTAGTGCTAAAGCCATGTGGCATAAGCCAGCTCATTTATTCCTTACAATAACTCCATGATCGAAGCATTATGTTCCCCAATTTCCAGACAAGGAAACTGAAGTTCAAATGTGTTAATTAGTAGATTTTCCAAACAGCATAGAAGATTTGAGTACAGGACTGTCCGATGCCAGTGCTCTGGTCTTTATCGCCACCCCACAAGAGGCAGTGTGGACCATGGATAGAGACCCCAACATAAAACATGTTCTGGGTCACTAGCTGTGTCATCCAGAATGAGAACCTCAATACTGAGCTTCTGTTTCTCCAAGATTCCATAGGCTATCAGAATTCTCCAGTCAGAGGGAAGGAGAAATCAGTGCAGAGAGTTGGCTGAGGCTGGGCCGGCTTGCTTAGTGTCTGAACAAGCCCTGGGAGTACACTGAAAGGTCACGCAGTGGATACTCCCAAGTGCACGCTAATGGGGAGAGCTGGATGTGCACTTGAAGAATGATGGAGGCAACTGATTTATGGATTTACATTTGCAAAGCCAGTGCTCTAGAAGCTCTTCATTTCCCGGTCAGGCCCTTTGCACAAGGTGAGGAATGGGGACAGCTGCCCTCTACAGCCGGTTTTTGCTGTCTTGAGTGTTTGTAATCATTGCTATCTGAACACAGCTGTGATTACCTAATCCTTCATCATTTTAATGCTCTTAGGTCCTGGAAACTGCAGCCCAACTACCACTTCTGAACTCATGGGAACCAAATCCGAAGAAGATATATAGAGATATATAATACATACTAGTGGCCAGGTGCACGAAATTCACGCACAGGGGGCGGGGTGGGTGGTTTCCCTCAGCCAAGACTGCACCCTCTCCAATCAGGGACCCCTTGGGGAATATCCGACCACTGGTTTAGGCCCGATCCCTGTGGTTGGACATCCCTCTCACAATCTGGGACCACTGGCTCCTTACCGCTCACCTGCCTGCCTGCCAGATGGCCCCTAACTGCCTCTGCCTGCCTTCCTGATTGCCCCTAACTGCCCTCCCCTGCTGGCCTGATCACCCCTAACAGCCTCTGCCTTGGCCCCCACCACCATGGCTTTATCCAGAAGGAAGTCAGACATCCAGAAGATGGCCGGTGGACTCGGTCTAATTAACATATTACCCTTTTAGTAGTATAGATAGATTATATAGAATAGGATTGTTTAAAAGAAGTGGGGGAGCCTTTTTCATTAGGAGGAGATGCTTTTGGCAGACAAAAATACATAATCCCTATATCTGGACTGATAGCCAGCCATATGCACTATACTGCCAAACCAGACATTAAAAAATTAAACCACTTTCTTACACCTTACACCAAATAACTGTTGCCCCACCTTAGGTTCTGTCTTCGCAGTTCAGCCAGAGTAGGTTCTGATTGGTCAGTTTCTATGCCAGTCAGCATCAAAAGCTCTGCCTCCTAGGCAGCCATTGGCTCCTTGCACTTCACCCAGATTAGGTTCTGATTGGTCAGTTTCTATGCCAGTCAGTGTCAAAAGCTCTGCCTCCTAGGCAGCCATTGGCTCTTCGAACTTCACCCAGATTTGGTTCTGATTAGTCGGTTTCTATGCCAGTCAGCTTCTCCGGGCCTATCAACGGTTTTGATCAGAGAGGTGGGGCTGATCAGCAGCCCCAGTGGAGGCCCAAGAGAAAGAGAGGTGTGGCTGCTGGCCAGGCCCCAAGAGAAAGATTGAGGCAAGGGCTGATCAACAGCTGCCATGGAGGCTATGGATCAGACCCTGCTTCTCTCTCCAGGCCTTTCTTCAGGCCTGATCCACAGCCCCCCGGCAGTCAGTGCTGGGTTGCGGCGCCTGCAGCAGCAGGCAGTCAGTGCTGGGTCACCACAGCAACCCAGCACTGACTTCTGGTCAGTTGAGCCTTCAGTCGTTTTGGATGTTATGGACCCTGGGTTTTTATATATTAGGATATAATCTATAATACTATACTATCTATAGCACTATATATATCAGCCTGATTTCTAGCTGCTTATACACAAGAGCTACTTATATATCAAATTGAATACTCTGTGTAATATGACTGAATTAATACCAAGTGAATATAAAATACCCAGGAATTTTGTAAAATTAAAAGAATATAAATTTTATCTAATCATAGTTCTTGAGAGGAAACTTCATAATAAGAGCTTGGTTTTTCTCCAGCTTTGCCACTAACTACCGTAGCTCTGTGAACTCATTTAAGACACAGTGAGGTTTATAAGAAACTTATGGGTCAGACGATTTAAATTATGGTATAAAGGGGCATCGATTTGCACAATTATAAAAAAGTAATTCAGATGTGCAATAACAAAACAAACAAAAATTCTTTTCTTCCCCTATCTGATCTCATCTTTGTGGGGCTCTCATTCTCACCCATGATGGAAAAAGAAACACTTAAATTAGATAATTCAAAGTAATTTATCTCAAGTTTTAAAAGTCTCCATAAGTCTTATAACAATTTATTTTAAGCAGTCAATTAAAACTCTGTCTCAGAGCAATTTGCCCTTTCCCCAATTTGAATGTTCTCCTATCCCCTCCTTCTTCACAGGATAGTATCTGAGTAGGGGGAAAGTTTACCATGAATTCTCTCCTTGGTAGGGCTGGGCCATCTGGTCTACCTGCTTTCCTTACATCATTATCCTACAATGCAGACAAGCTCTAGGCACTCTCTATTGGTATCTATGGAGATGCAGCTAATCCTGGTGATTTAGGATACCCTGTTGGTTCCTGATCTTAAATCTCCTGAAGATAGTGGTCAAAAGAGTTCAAGCAGTAAATGTCTGAGAGAGTACAAGAGAATCTTATTCACAATTCCAACTACTCCCATGACATTAATAACCATCTATAGTAGATGACTCAACATGTTTTATCTCTAGTTCAGACTATTCCTTGAGCATCTGACATATGTAGCCAAATACTATTTCCCATCTCCATTATGGTGTCCTAAATTGAATATGTTCAACTAATTTCATCTTAGTCTCCCCAAATCTGTCTTTCAGTATTCCTTAAAACAATAATTGTGGCAAGACACTGGAGGGGGCGGGGAGGGCTTGTGCCGGGGGTTAGGGGAGGCCAGGGGAAGGTCAATGGGGGGAATAAAGGAGACATATGTACTACCATTTGTAATATTTTAAACAATAAAAAAAAAATAACAAAAACACACCAAAAAAATAAGTGTGTCTACTACCATCCACCAGCTATTCAAGCTAGAAATTTAGAATTCATGCTTAAAAGTCCCTGTTTCTTAGCCTCTATATATAATCCATCAACAGGTCCTATTGCCTTGACCTCCAAAATACCTTCCAAATCTGCCCCCTCTCTGTCTTGCTGCTACCTCCTAAGCCAAGCCACCATTGTCTCTCATCTGGAATTCTTCAGTTGTCTCCTGACTGGTTTATCTGTATCCATTATGGCCTTCTTCTATTTATTTATTTTTTTAAATATATTTTTATTGATTTCAGAGAGGAAGGGTAAGGAAGAGAGAGATAGAAACATCAATGATGAGAGGGATAGAAATGGAGAGGCAGAGAAAGAGATAGAGAGAGAAGCATTGATGTGAGACTAACTGGGGACCAATCCCACAACCTAGGTATGTGCTTTGACTAGAAACCGAACCTGCAACCTTTTGGTGTATAGGACGATGCTTCAACCAACTGAGCCATCTGGCTAGAGCCCATTGCTATCTTTTAAAGAACCAAGAAATACTTATTTAATCTATTCCATTCCTAGAAAGAAAATGGAACAGTTTCTCCAGTTAACTTGAAAAATAAAATTATTTTAACATCAAATCTGATAAAAGTATTAACCAGAGATAAATACTGAACCTCAGTACCCAGACTAATACATGACATAAAACAGGTGTTCAATATATGTCTTTTGAATAAGAAATAGACCAATTCTCCTCATGAATATAGATGCCAAAACTAAAAATAAATTTTAGCAAATAGAATCTGATGACACATCAAAATATTTGTCATATCAACAGATGCTGAAAAGACATTTGGTATCCTAATGTCATAACATATTTTAATCAAAATCACTATTACAGAGAGAATTATACATCATACCAACATTCTTTATTATTATCATAAAAGTCAAAGAAAATTCAGTAAGTAAAAAAAAAGATAATGAAGATAAGTATTGAAAAAAATAACATGTTATTGTTGATATATGATCCTATACTTAAAAAACCCAGTTATCTTTGAGAAATTTCTATAGGAAAATATTGAGAAATAAAATCAAAATGCACTAAAGTGAGCATAATATCTCATTTTCTAAAATAATGTCCAAATTATGCAAGAGAGAGAAATGCTTACGCATGGAAAGATATACATATATAAGGTTATTATTTTGGATATCACATGGCAGGGAACTGAGTCAAGGAAGAAGAGAAAGGAAAAGCCAGACAAAATTCAAATGCAAAAAAAATGTATAATTTAAGTTATACTATTATTTTATTGGTAAAGTAATTTTAAAAGATTTATTTATTTATTTTCAAGGGATTGTGTTGCTCCAAAGGAAAATATAGAATGAAATAATTAAAAAGTCATCCTTCCCAGCTCCAGCTCAAGGTGAAGAGAGGCAGGTTAGAACATTGGAAGCATGAACTCCAATACCATCTCCTCCCAGGAGTGTCCTGGCCTACATCACAATCTCATCCACTTTCAATAGGGAATGTCCTCCAATTGCCCAGTGATACATTAATCATATGAGGGAATTAGCAAACCACAGGTTTGTGCTGCTTGATTAGATTTCTCCACTAATGGGCCCATTAGAGGGCTGGTTCCATTCCTTTCTGTTGCTGCTCAAATAACGGCATGATTAAAATTTCTAATTGTTTATTTTCTGTAAGCTATTTCTAATCCTACTGCTGGATACTTATGAGCCTCAGAGTCAATGAGACTATCTGGAAGAGCCTTTTCCAAGGCAGCATTCCCCCATGCCATTTGACCACAGTATTTATAAGAGTGTAGCTCATTGAACACATTCAGATAGGCACTCAGAAATGCAATCCATGATTGAATGAATGTTTCCGAAAAAAAAAAAAAAAGAAGAAGAAAATTTCATTCTGATATGTTAAATGAGGCTAGAAATGCTCAGCATATTTTACCTTATAAGGTAAGAAAAATATTAGACTTACATCATCTTAATGTCTTAAAATAAAAATAATATATTTAATTTGAAATTTTTATTATTCATTTTAGGTAGAAAATATTTTAAAAACAGGAAGTGAATTCTTGATCCTATATTCCCTATTGGGTATATTTCTGATTCTAGTGCAATACCAAGACTATTCTTATAATTGTTTGCACTGTGGCACTATATAAAATCCCAGGTGACACAAGTCCATGGGATTTTATGTCTTGAGATATTTGGATATTCTTAAGTTAGAATTATCCCAAAAATATTGTTTCATCATAAACAACTACCTTTTCCATTTTAAAGAAACTAAGGGCTTTCTTCATTCATCTTCAATTTTGTAATAGTCTGTCTTTGTGTTTTTTAAATTAAGACAGCTCTAAAAACCATGAAATTATGCTGGTTGGATTAAAATTCTTTCAGCTATTGCTAGGTTAATGACAGACTAAGTTGTTTAGTAAAAATACTTGACTAACAATTAACATTAAATAGCACAATATTATTTGCCATGCTTAACCACCCTCCTGAAATCAAGAGACCTATATGTAGTGATTAGAGAGAAACTGAGGAGTGTGGAGCTATTTGTTGGCAGGAACTGTGTTACCCCAGGATCAAACCTAGGTGACGGGATAGAACTTAACACTATAACACTAACTTTCTTTCTAAAGATCAAAATATCTAGTCTATATATATATATTTAAGTTCAATTTTTATATTAATAGGAATAGGACCCAATTCATTGCAAAATAATATCCAGGTCATTTCATAGTCAAGATACATTTGTCCTCTTCCTTTCTCATTTTAGTAATCAGTATATAGTTACACACTGAAATCACTCTTTTCTATTCCCCAAATTTCACCCTTTGTCCACCAAAAGAGATTCAGATAGACATTTCAGTCCATTCTGACACAACACATTCTTTTTAATACTTGATGAATACCCAACTTTCCCCACAGAGTGATTCTCTGAATAGAATTCTATCTGGATTTTCAAAGCCATTGTATCCTGAACCATGAAGAGTTCCTGGAACATAGTAGGAACTCAATATTTGTGGAAACAAGAAGAGAAAAGGTTGCGGGGGAGGGTAGAGAAAGGAAGGAAAGTAGGAAGTCGCGAAGCAAGAAGGCATGTAATAATACATGGTAGCATATTCAATAAGTGGTCACGATTATTATTTGTTGTTATTCACATTTTATGAAGAGAGTTATAAGTCCATTTGCTTGCATTTACAAAGACTTCAGACATTTTGTTGGACCTTAGCCACATATTAATCATCTTTCAGGGCAACCTTTCTGAAAGGAATTCATTGTGGTTTCTGTTTTATTTCTAAGCTAAGTACAGGGTACCCACATTTTATCACAACAAAAAGTTTCTCTGAAAATATTTGAAACAAGAAGAGCAAGTTCTGTTTTATGAGGAAATAGATTGTCATTAAGTGGCAAATTTGTTGTTTCATAGAATTCAGCAAAATAGTGTAATTTTGAATATTTATGTCTATATTTAGAGAACTGAGAGTCCAGTTTAAGAATGCTTTCTGTCCACCGGAAAGAGCATCTTCACTCAGCTGTGAAGGCCAATTTTCACCTGCTTTATACTTTCACGCTCAGTATTTTGTTCTGAGCTAGGAAAACAAGCAATAACACCCTGTTAGCCTTTAAAGTTTCTATTACAGTCCACATACTCATCAAAAGAGTACTATTATATGTTAGCACATTTTCAGAAAAGTTATCATGCTCAAAAAAAATATGGCTATATGTCTACATCCTCTTTCCTCTGAAGCAAAATGAGTTTTCCCCTCCCCTATTCTTTCTAACCTGGAACTCTTCCTCATTGTTTGAAATCATATTATTTTTTTTATTTTTAAGATATGTTTTTATTGAGTTTTAGAGAGACAGGAAGGTAGAAAGAGAGAGAAACATCAATGAGATGAGAGAAACATGGGTCAGTTGCCTCCTGCATGGCCCACTGCCCCCACAGGAGGAGAAACTGGGCATTTATTTGGGTTGATAATCTCCAGAGGCCGAAATGAAGCAATAAGCACACATCCCCACTATTTTACTTTGTTGTGTAAAGTGACAAGAATGTACCCTTGGTTAATCCCTTTAGCAGACAAAATTTTATCAAGTTCATATGTTTAAAATAAATACATGTCTAAATGGTGGTGGAAGGAGACTTGATTTGGGGTGGTAAACATACAATACAATATACAGATGATGTATTGTAGAATTGTACACCTGAAATCTGTATAATTTTAATAACCAATGAATAAAAAATTCAATTAAAAAAATAAAATAAAATAAACACATGCTTTCTATGACAGAAAAATACTGATCCTTGAAGTACAACAGAATATTTGGGTAGAACAAATTAACTTCTATGTACATCTATTTTTTAATTCCTAAATACTAATGATCAAAGCTGTCCTAAGAGTTGTAATTACTAAGGTAAAGCATTGTCTTCTTGTACAGAAAGATGATCTTCCCAGCCCTGACCGGTTTGGCTCAGTGGATAGAGCGTCAGCCCGCAGACTCAGGGGTCCCAGGTTTGATTCCGGTCAAGGGCATGTACTTTGGTTGTGGGCACATACCCAGTAGGGAGTGTGCAGGAGGCAGCTTATCGATGTTTCTCTCTCGTCGATGTTTCTAATTCTCTATCCCTCTCCCTTCCTCTCTGTAAAAAATCAATAAAATATATTAAAAAAAAAGGATGATCTTCCCAATCCCATATCCATAGAAAGCAACATTTGAGTGGTTGCCACAATGATGAGGCTGTCTGCCTTAAGACACCTACATCACTCACCTACATGCCATTACAAGCAAACTTGTCATGTAGTGTAGTTTAATATTGTGGCCCCATCTATAAAACTTTTTGCAAACTGGGAATCAAGAGTGTGAACTTGGTCTCATATGAACTCCATTTGTTGAAAACTCAGTTGAGATACACTGTCTTGTCTATTGCTCTAGAGATAATAATCCAGCTTTCAGCCATCTCCATATTATGTGAAGTCCTGGTTTAAAAAATAAACTGCCTTGAGATTCACTCCTGCTCCTCTTGCACAGGCCTCTAGCTAATGCTGAAATCATAACCTAATTGTTATAAAAATGGGCATGTGCCTCAGCATAAAATAAAACATGGTGTTATCAGAAGGAAGCCAGAGGAGTTTATGAAATTTCAAAATCTTCCCCGTATTTTTCTGTTTTGCCAAATATAGAACCAATGAATCAAATGAATGGGTGTGCTCAGTGTTCCTCTCTTCAGCTCCAAGTTTGTTTTTGTGTGTTTTTTTGTTTGTTTTTTTTTTTTTGAGAGGGGCAGTTTGAAGAATGGGTCACTACCTCAGCTTTCTTTCAAATCTCCCCGGTCTCCCGTCAGTGCAGTAGAAATCTAGAAACTGTTACCAGTTTTTCTCTGGTCCAACTGAGACATGATTGCAGGAGAGAAGAACCAGAAAATCTGTATACATTAGAATTCTCCATAGAAGCAGAATCACACACACGCACACACACCTCTGACCAAATATATATATATATATATATATATATATATATGTCTGTGTGTGTGTGTGTGTGTGTGTGTGTGTGTGTATATATATATATATATATATATATATATATATATATGGAGATAGATAGAGACAGAGACAGAGATAGAGATAGAGATAGAGATAGAGATAGAGATAGAGATAGAGATAGAGATAGAGATAGAGGTATAAGTAAATATAGATAGATACAGATATAGATAAAGATATAGGAGATATATATAAAATTGGCTAACATATCCTATTTCATATATATGAAGAGATTTATTTTAAGGAGTTGACTTGTGATTGTTGGAGCTGGGAAATCCAAAATCTCCAGGGCAGGCCAACAAGCTAGAAATTCAGGCAAGAGTTGATGTTATGGTATTGAGTCCAAAATCTATAGGGCAGGTGAGTAGACTGGAAGCTCAGGCAGGATTTCTGTGTTACAGTCTTGAGACAGAATTCCTACTTCTCCCTGAAACCTCAGTTTCTGTTCCTAAGGTCTACAACTAATTGGATGAGTCCCATTCACATTATCAAGAATAATATCTTTTTCCTAAAGTCAACTGTAACTATAAATGTCAATCACATCTATAAAATGCCTTTATAACAAAACCTAAGTAGGGCACCAATAGTCTAGCCAAGTTGAAGGAAAATTTAACCATTGCACACTCCTACTGATGTCTCAAATTGTTGATGTTCCAGAAATTAATTCTTTACATATCACTCTATCAGATTAATAAGTATATAATGTTATTGGTCTAAAATAAATTCATGCCTGGCTGGTGTGGCTCAATTGTTGAGCGCCAGTCTGTGAACCAGGAGGTCACAGCTTGATTCCCAATCAAGGCACATGCCTGGGTTGTGGGCTTGATCCCCAGTTGGGGTGTGCAGGAGGCAGCCATTCGATGATGTTTCTCTCTCATCAGTATTTCTATCTCTCTATCCCTCTTTCTTCCTCTCTCTCTAAAAATCAATAAAAACATACTTTTAAATAAATTCAAGAACTATGAAAATAATTGTTTCATTCACAGAGCATAGATCCTTTAGAAATAAATAAGAACTGTATGCCACAAATAGCCTTTAGAGTTGTTTACAGATATAAGAAAAGCTCTAAAATTGCAAGGGCCTTCTCTATAAATGTAGGAATAAATTGAAACTTGAAAGCAATGTAAGGTCAGATGTATGATGTTATGTCACCTCAGAAGTATATAATGGATTAAAACAATACAGCTAAAAATCAACACACACACAATACACACTACACCAGAATCTTGAGGGTATTTTTTTTCTTTTACAGGAAAAAGAAATGCAACTTTTTCAAGACTTTACATTCTCTATGATTGCTTTGATTTCAGCATAAAAATATGAGTGTTTTATTGTTAACAAAAATTCAACAATAAATAGAGAAAATGTGGAACTGATTTATTTCATGACACTGCAGATTCAACATCTTATTGTTCTAAAAGTTTCTTTCATTTACCCATTAAATTTATTCAATATTATTTTCTGCTGCTACACTCCAGCTCTCTCATGTACTGGCCATACAGTGATGCCCAGCACCATGGCAGCGACCCTCAGAGGGAATTGCTTGTGTTTATAAAATAACTGTGAGACAGAGAGATAATATTTTTCTGTACATAAATGCATAAACATTGCCTGAATGTGTACCACCACCAGCTCAGCCAAGTTGAGCAAAGATTGTGTATGCTTAGTAACATCCTTCTTTGAAGCATGACTACCACCCAACACACCTACCATTCATGCTCCAACCCCATCATTTTTCTTTCTCTCCTGGCACCCTTGCAGTTTTCCCTCAATATAGCAAAAATGATCACTTATTTATTTTTGTTTGTTTATTGTTAACTTCTATATCCCTTGCTCTTTGCATAGTGCCTAGGAAAGGGCAAGAGATTAATAGTTATTTGTTGAGTGAACGAATGAATAAATCAACGGCAATTCATAATTACATGAACTCCAAAACCTGTACTGGGCAAGGGGGATGAGGAAAATATATCCTACTCCCTGACCAGATAGGCATTCCCAATTTTATACTGTCTACATTACTATCTCCATCTTTGAAACATGCAGTGCCAAGAACAGTGGAGACCTTTACTTCACCTGAGTGAAGCTCTACTGTCCTAAGACATCTATTGTATGCCATAAGTTAACTTATTTCTTATGCCTCTAAAATGTTCTGAATTATTCTTAGGAAATCTGAGAAAATAGTAACCCAAATTACTTTCTGTGTTCAGTTAAGAAAGGTTGAGTGGAGGTATCCTCTATGGCTTAGTGGCAGGGCTTCCATATTGCATAAATGCAATTACATGGAGTATCTATAGATACAAATGGGACATAACTCAACTTACAATAGAGTTATACCCCAATAAACCAATTGTAAGTTTAAAATATTGTAAGTCAAAAATGCATTTAATTCTCCTAACCTACAAAATATCATAGTTTAGCCTAGTCTACCTTAAACAGTCTCAAAACACTTACATTAGCCACAGTTGGATAATTATCTTGAATTTCATCTCAAGAGAAATTGCCTTCCTCTTCTTCTTTTAACAAGAAGTATGAGACATAGATGGGCCTTTTGTAGACATGATGGGGTATGGAAACACAATATCAAAAAAAAAATGTTAGCAGCACAGTATACTGTAGAGTATTGGTTGTTTACCTGCATGATCACAGGGCTGACTGAGAGCTGTGGCTCTCTGCTACTGCCCAGCATCACAAGACAGTATCATCTTGTATATCATTAGCCTGGGAAAAGATTAAAATTCAAAATTTGAAGTAGAGTTTCTACTGAATGCTTATCACTTTGGCACCATTATAAAGTAAAAAAATCGTATCGAACCATTGTAAGACTGGGACCGTCTATAGTTACCCTTCCGTCTTGGTTAGACCCCTCCATTTCTCTCTCTCCTGTTTAACTCTAACCAGTTTAATTCTGTACTGGAACCTACATTTAATGCTCTTATTTTAGTGCATCACTCTTAGATAACACTTCTTCCCTCCTCAAGTCAAAGGCCTCTTTGTCAACTTTTCTAATGCTTCACTTTGGGGCCCTACACAAGGGGACTTCCGTGCTTCTGGTCCCTTCTTAGAGTAGAATGTTCCCAGTGTAGTTTCTGATATTTCTGAGTTAGCCATCAAGGGCAGTCAATGACAAGAATTTTAGGAGATTAGGGGGGTTGGGTGAACTTTGAACCTCTCTATCAAGTCTGTTGCAGTGTATGCAGAAATAGGAGCTAATTAGGGGGCAGTCAGAATATCAGGTGGAGGAGAGAATGAACAGTACCCGGTGTTTCCCTGCAGGAGCTACCTGCTGGCCCACTGACTCACCATCTTATATCTCTTTCATCATTCTCCTGAGGAAAACAGCACTTCTCTCCCTCTTTTTTTTTTTTTCCTCTTTTTTTTTAAATTTAATATATCTTTATTGTTAAGATTATTACAATTGTTTCTCCTTTTTCCCCCCATAGCTCCCCTCCACCCGGTTCCCACCCCACCCTCTGCCCTTACCTCCCTCCCACTGTCCTCATCCATAGGTGTATGATTTTTGTGCAGTCTCTTCCCATACCCCCACACCCCTTTCCCCCTGAGAATTATCAGTCCACTCCCATTCTATGCCCCTGATTCTATTATATTCAGCAGTTTATTCTGTTCCTCAGGTTTTTAATTCACTTGATTTTTACATTCACTTGTTGATAGATATGTATTTGTTGTTCATAATTTTTATCTTTACTTTTTTCTTCTTCTTCCTCTTCTTAAAGAATACCTTTCAGCATTTCATATAATATTGGTTTGGTGGTGATAAACTCCTTTAGCTTTTTCTTGTCTGTGAAGCTCTTTATCTGACCTTCAATTCTGAATAACTTTGCTGGGTAGAGTAATCTTGGTTATAGGTTCTTGCTATTCATCACTTTGAATATTTCTTGCCACTCCCTTCTGGCCTGCATAGTTTCTTTTGAGAAATCAGCTGACAATTGTATGGGTCAGGGGTGGGCAAACTTTTTGACTCGAGGGCCACAATGGGTTCTTAAACTGGACCGGAGGGCTGGAACAAAAGCATGGATGGAGTGTTTGTGTGAACTAATATAAATTCAAAGTAAAGGAGCGGAGGGGAGAGCAAGAGAACCCTCTGTTCTTTCAGCTCCGCGGGCCAGATAGAACAGCCGAACAGGCCGGATCCGGCCTGTGGGCCGTAGTTTGCCCACGGCTGGTATGGGTGCTCCCTTGTAGGTAATTAACTGTTTTTCTCTTGCTGCTTTTAATATTCTCTCTTTGTCTTTTGCCCTTGGCATTTTAATTATGATGTGTCTTGGTGTGGTCCTCTTTGGATTCCTTTTGTTTGGGGTTCTCTGTGCTTCCTGGACTTGTAAGTCTATTTCTTTCACCAGGTGGGGGAAGTTTTCAGTCATTATTTCTTCCAATAGGTTTTCAGTATCTTTCTCTCTCTCTTCTTCTGGCACCCCCATAATTCTGATGGTGGTACACTTGAAGTTGTCCCAGAGGCTTCTTACACTATCTTCAACTTTTTGGATTCTTTTTTCTTTTTTTTGCTTTTCCGGTTGAGTGTTTTTGCTTCTTTGTATTTCAAAACTTTGACTTGATTCTTGCGTTCCTCTAGTCTGCTGTTGGCTCTCTGTATAATATTTTTTAT
Organism: Plecotus auritus; assembly: GCF_963455305.1. Classification (NCBI taxonomy): domain Eukaryota; kingdom Metazoa; phylum Chordata; class Mammalia; order Chiroptera; family Vespertilionidae; genus Plecotus; species Plecotus auritus. The sequence continues at coordinate 27,074,817 of NC_137783.1, read as the reverse complement.
TTCAGTCAGTGTATGTTTAATTTCTAGTTGGTCCTTTTTCATATCCTCGAGGGTCTCGTTGAATTTATCAGCCTTTTCTAGGAAATTCTTGAAAAACCTTATAACCGTGGTTTTGAACTCTATATCCAGTCATTTGTTTTCCTTCATTTCTTTCCTTTGTGATCTGTTTCTTTGTCTCCGCATTTTGGTTGCTTCCCTGAGTTGGTAGGGTGGCTTTGTGTGCTAGGTGTCCTATATGGGCCAGTGGGTCGGCCTCCCAGTTACCTGAGGTGGACACTCTTGGTGCACCCCTTTGTGGACTGTGTGTACAGCCTTGTTGTAGTTAAGTCTAGATTGTTGTTGGTATCACTGGGAGGAATTGACCTGCAGGCCAATTGGCTGTGAGGACCCGCTGTGTCTATAATGGAAGAACTGCTGCGCTGGAGACATGCTTAGGGGGCAGGACTTGCTTCAGTGGGGCTTTGGTGCTCACTGAGTCTGCCTCTTGAATGTGTCACTTATGGATGTGAGTAGTTGAAATCTGGTGTCATCTCACACTGACCACTAGATACACTGGCTTCTGGATCTCCAATGGGATGCTGGTCAGCTACTGTCTGAGGCCACCCAGCAGGAGCTACAGCAAGAACTACAGTTTTCTCCTCTGCTTGGGGTTTGGAGGTTTTGGAGCTGTCTGACCAGAGCTGCAGTTTGTTAGGTTAAGCTGCGATAGGGCAGGCCATTTATATGCAAAAGCTGCTGCAAGGAGCTTGGGTGGGTTTGTAGATTGTGTGGGGCTGGGTCTCAGGGAGTCACTAGGCTAGGGCGTGGCAAACAGCGATGGCTGCCAGTCAGCTGGCTCTGCGTCTCCGCATTTCCAAGTCCCCTCGTTCCATGCCCCAGCGCAGTAAACAATGATTGCTGGGTGCACCTCTGCAAGAAAGCCACCCTCACTTTCCGACCCGTTGGCAGACAGTCCCGCTTCTCCCCGTAGGAGTTTGGGTCCCCAGCGTCTCCCCAGAAACTGGAGTTCAGAGTAATCGGGAGCTTGTCTCCCTTCGGGTTGAAAGAAGCAGCGCCACCCAGATGCCCGCCACCAGCTCAATTCGCGCGCCTCCATAACTCAGCTTTTCTGCGCTTGTGCACGTCTCAATGATCTTTTCTCTTTCCTTCTGGTTGTAGAACTTCCACTCAGCCAGCTATCCCATGGTTCTGGGTGATAGACATTTTGCCTTTTAGTTGTAGTTTTGAAATTGTTGTGCGAGGCAGCAGTTTAGGTGTTTACCTATGCTGCCATCTTGGTTTCTCCTTCTCTCCCTCTTTATGCTGCTCTTGGTAGGAGCCAATACCTCAATGCAGCTGGGACAAGAAGGTGAAACAAAGATGTTTGATTACTTTCTATGTAGCTTTGATATAAGAAGATAGTTCACTTTCTTCTGTTTCCATTAAGCAGAATATGGCTCAACAGTGTGCTTAATCTTGGCTATTTTCTTGGCTATTTTACCACGTTAGTCTTCCAACCATTTTTTCAAGATAGGTATGACAGGAACCGTGCAACCTGTGTGTCACTTCAGGATCAATAAGCAGAGAATTGTTAGAGATGCAGGAGAGGCACGCTTTTTATGTGTCCCTATTGTGCTTCTAAATTTCCAAAGTGCAGAGCCTCATCTAAAACCCCAGGCAGTATGCATAAGAGTATGGAACGGTCTTCTAATGCCACTCCAAATACTTGTGGGGATAGGTGATGCTGATAACTAAATCACTCCCTTAGAGTTTGTGGTGTAAGAGATGTTTGCTATCACTTAATAGGTTTAAAGATAAAAATCAGCCCAACACAGAAAAACCATGAGAACAATGTATTTGGTTATCTAAATATGATGTTTATTATACATAAGTAGGTAGCAGCAATAGAAGTAAATACTTCTAGATGATTTACTGTGAGCAAGCAGGTTCTATTCTAAGCATTTTACTTATATCAATTCATTTAATCCTGACAAAAAACTCCAAATAATAGATGCTACTATTAACTTCATTTTTCTTATGAGGAAACTGGAAAGATAAGTAACTTACCTATGGCCCACAGTGAGTAATGAAGAATAGTATCTCTTGTCACTAAATGTGTTTCCATCACCACTTAATTAAACCTTAGCTCAGTAGAATATTTATTTTCTTGAAAAAGAAAAGAAATTTCTTGCCTTTGGCCAGGCTTCCCCTCCTAACTATTTGCACCTAACTATTTGCCAATCTGACAAATAGGTAGAATTTTGATTCATGGTGCTGATAAAGTTAAATTGAGGCCAGTTCTCACTCAACATTCATGCTATGGGTAAAGAGAACTGCTATCTGTTCATGGGCACCGTGTCACCTGTTGTGATTTCATACTTGTTTTGCATCAGAAACAGAAAAACTGAAACTTCTGTAATTCCCAAGAGTTTCCCCCAAATGGTCATTCCAGCCGTTATCATCTCCCAACCCAAAAACGTATTAAGGAACCAAGTTGCTGATTTATTCAAACAGCCATCTTCCTCTCCCCTAGGAATTTCCTGCTATAGAACTTAACTGTCTCTGGCTAACCAGTGTTTAGCAAAGACAATTCTCTACTCAGAACCTGCCCCAGTGTGGGGCATGCAGGAGGCAGCTGATCAATGATTCTCATCATTGATGTTTCTCTCTCTCTCTCTCTCTCTCTCTCTCTCTCTCTCTCTCTCTCTCTCTCTCTCTTTCTCTCCCTTCCTCTCTGAAATCAATAAAAATATATTTAAAAAATAAAATTAAAATACCATTTAGGAAGAACATTTGCTTGTAAATACAGTTACATACTGCTTCCCTCACTAGGTGAATTTTAAGTGAGCCTTTTACCTAAACCAATTATACCGACCACAGTCTCCAAAATAATTTGCCGCATTTTAAATCCTAGGCAAATTCAAGGTAACAAATGGCCTCAGGTTTGACTGCGTGCAACAAGGAAAATTTACAGCTCCTTAGCTTGTGTTTTAGTTCCTACTTTCCTCCGGAAATGATGAGGCTAATTTAATTAAAGAATCTACCCTCCCAAGCTTTTAAAGCAATAGTTCATTTAGTACTGGAAACAGGAAGCAACATTTTTCTCCCTTCCTCATCCCCATCTGGCCCATGACCCTAGGGATGGGAACATCTCACAGACAATGCCCTGGGGGATTAAGGAATAGAGAATTCTCAGACTAACCTTAATTACACAGCTTGTTATAGAGATCCACAGGTATTTGCTGTCTAAACAGCGATTTTCAACCTTTTTCATCTTATGACACACATAAACTAATTACTTAAAATCCTGCAGCACACACAAAATATACTTTTTGCCAATCTAACAAAAAAAAATAGGTATAATTTTTATTTATTCACATCAGATGACTATTGTTGTGTTGGTTGTTGTCATTTTTTAAAATTTGACAGTATAAGGGAAAAGAGGTCAACACTCCTGACTAAACAATCATTGCATGTTTTAAAAACTCTTGAACACTCCAGTTGAGTGTTGCTAGGTTAGAAGGATGCATTAAATAAAAAAGTCAGGATGGTCAGAAGCTTCACAGCACAATGAACCCCATAATCAATGACAGCTAACTTTAACTGAACACCTTTTTAAATGCCTTACCTGTTTTTACTCATTTATCCTTCACAGGAAAACAATGAGAAAGGTGCAATTCTTAGCATCCACAGTTTAGAGATGAGAAGATTGAAGGACAAACTTAACTATCTTGCCAAGGTCTCACAACTGGCTAGAGGCAGAGCCAAACATTTGAACCCAGACATTCCAGCTTCAGAAGCCCTGAGCTTAACACACCCGCCTCTCATGGTAGAAGTTTTATGCTGGCTGCCTGTCCTGCTCTTCCTGGCCTCAGAAACAAAGAAAGAAACAGTCAGCAAATTACCTGGGGGTTCGTAGAGAGGGTGGATTTCAGAAAACTTATTTTGAGTTTTGTTTTGTTTTATTTTGTTTTTGGAGGGGTCCTTGTTTCTCATACTGAAAAAAGACTCCTTACAATAATTATCATAGTGTTTGTCTAGTCTTTGGACACATTTATCTGACTTCCCAGGGCAAAAGTAAATAACAGTTAAGGCCTCCATCTGTCCTTAGAGCTCTGACATTTTAAGAATGGCTGATCAGGGGGGTCACTTAGTTGTAAGTTATATAAAAATCCAACCACTGTGCTGTACACATGAAGCTAATATAATATTGAACATCAACTGTAATTGAAAAATAAAAAAGCATTTTTTAAAGAATCCAATGAATACCAACAGCACTAACATGGTCACAAATGACACAGGCAGAGCAACATACCTGGAGGGTGCTGATTGCTGAGACCATTTTATCTCTCCACATCCAATCAGTAGGAATTTGTTGACGGAAACATTTCAGTTTCAAGCTTCTCAATATTCCTGTATTCACTTAGACTCGAGGAACCAAGAGGGCATCTCACTGCAGTATGTAAAAGCAAACATGTCATTGGACCATCTCCACTGCAGAGTTTCAAACTGGCAAATACCATTCCTCTTTGAAAATCTAGGATGATTCTGGAGCTTTCAGAGCCTAGAATAGAAACCAGAATGTAAAGAGAGCCCGAATGTATTGATCCTGCTCACTAATGTGTTGCAGGTGCCTAGAAGGGTGGCCAACAAAGAGCAGGCACTGAATACAGAATACAATGAGTGAGACTTGGTGAATGAATGAGTTGGGACAACAGAGTTCTCTGTAAGTCTGGTTCCATTCCTGCTTTGAGGGAACCAGGTAAGACCCTTACTCAGGTTTGTTTTAAAACAACTTCTGCAGGATTTTCAACCTGAAACATAGCAGCTGAGGGAAATCTTTGTTCAAACTCATACCTCCAGGACTATTTTAGTAGCCCCAGGATGTGTTCACTGTAACACCAGCACCTAACCACTGGTTGAAAATAAAGGCATTCGCATACCCAGAGCATGTACCTCAAACTCACTTGCAAAGTAATCTAATGTAATGGCTAAGAATTTGATCTTTGGGGTCAGACCTAAATTCAGATCTGAACCCCACCATTTATGAGCCATATTTTGAAGCTTTCTTAATCTCTGCTTCCTCATCTTTTAAATCAAGGTAATAATGCACACCAGAGTGGTAGTAAGAATTGTATTAGATAACATATCAAAAAGCCAAGCAGAGTGTCTCAGATACAGGAAATGCCTAATAAATGGTTGCAGAGTGAAGTGGGAACATGCTGAATACTTACTCTTTCATTCTGAGGCACATTCTCCGTGTAATTTTTTAAAATCTTCACTTTGATCACATGAATTAGACAATTACCAATTTTTATTTCAGTCTTCAATTTTTACTTGTGTCTCCCAAAGGTCATTGAACATCTCAGCAGTGTGCTAAGGGGAACTTGGCAAGAGTGTGGCCCATCACCATGGCACTGTCAATAGTGTTATGCTCACAATGAAAATACATTTTACCAAGTGAAAAAAATGTATGTGGTTTCCAGAAATACTTAGCTTGCTTCTAGGCCATCTGTGTTATTCTCAGGCTGCCTTTCCAAATAACTTTAATGAAAAGAGCCCTTCCCATTCCCCAAAGATCCCAAACTGATGTGTTATTTTAATATCAACACATGGAGAAGCCTCTTAAGACTGTCTTGGTTCCAGTCACAAATTTTGTTTCCTGTACTGGATTTGACGTAGTCACAGAAAATATTTATGCTTATTTGGTGACATGAGCTATAAAATATAAAATACATGTGTTGCCTGTGATAACATTCAGTTAGCTTCAAATGATTATTGTTATCACTAGCAATGTGATCCTATGAAAAGTAGGTTGTTGGATTCAAGAAGGAAGGGAAGGAAAATGAAGCTAATACTTTTCAATTCATACAATGTACCAAAATCAGGATATGTAACTATCAGCACTTACTGAGCTGCACAAGTGCCTAGCTCTGTGCTAAGCACTTTTATGCCCATGCTCTCTCCTTTAATCATCACACCTGCTCTTTGACATAAAACAGAGCCCTATTTTCCAGCTAGGGAAACTGCAGCACAAAAAGGATATCTTGCCCAAGGCTCCTTACTTAAGAAGAGGTAAGTTCAGAATTTAAACTCTAAAATCTGGATCCAAAGTCTATTATTTCTCACAGGACCACTGCATGTTCCCTACCGTTGACTTAAGCAGATGGTAAAATCTTGACCTTCATCATTGGAGCAAGTAAGGATGTAGGATCTAATTTTCTGACTCATAAACAGCAACAGTTACTATCACATATGGCAACTTCATGGCCTCTCTATACCAACAAGATGAAGAGGCACCCCAAATTCTTTGTCAAATGAGGAATAAGCTAGATCTTGATCCCTTTAGAGAAAAACTCATTCTGAAATCCTGGTGTCGTCACTTATTATTGTGATCATGGTCCAATGTCAGATCAACTGGTTACATGGAGTAAGTTTTCCTCACTCACTCACCAACTTCTCCTAGCTTATGGCTTTTCTTCCAAACCCTTTTCTGGGTATTTTTTCATAAAAAGGTTTCATAATCAGGAATATGAAGAGAATCATAGCAATGCCTATTCCACCCCCGGGAATGGCTCCTGAAGGCATTCTTCAGACCCTTCACTTGCTTTTCAGACAAGAGTGAAAATAATTGGGCTGCACTAGTTCTATTTTTATGAAATTATTCTGAAGAACAGTCATTATGTTGGGAAAATTCTACCTTATCCATCTCCATGGGTCTACTAAATGAGGACAGCGGTTTGTGAAAAATCAGTTGTAAGCTTCTAAAACAACCACACTCCATACAGTAGTTGGTTCCTTATATATTTCAAGGGGCATTGCCTCGAAGCCCAAACTTAACAAAACATATACCCATCGGTAGCTCTAAGTTAATAACAATCCTTCCCTATAATGTCCAGAACTATATGACATGTTCAGAAAAAAACACACATATACTGTAAACATAAATTTGCATCATAAAAGCAATATCATGATTGTTACACTATGGGGTATGTCACTTGGCAGGATATTTGTTTTTATGATGCTCCAAAGAGGGAGGTGGGCTGGTGTAGCACGTGGTTTCCCAACAGAGTTCCTCTGTATCCTGAGATTTGCAGTTACCTCACATAGGCAAGTGGTTTAGTGCAAGAGTTTCCAGGCCAGGGATGTTGGCTCGAATCTCGGTCCTGCTGGTGAAATTCACATCATTTAAATAAGTTGCCTCATCTCCCAAATGTGTGGATTGGACCAGATGGTTTCTAAGGTTCTCCCAGAAGACTCAAGCTCTAGAGGCTTCTCTGTCTATTCCCTCCAATCCTTGCCCTTCCCCCTGCCACACACACACACACACACACACACACAGGCTTCTTCACTTCTTCTCCTTCCCATTGCAAACACCACTGAAAGAAGGGGTGACTATTCAGGCTGCTCTGATTGCCAGACTCCAGGACACTGATGGGGCCACTTTCACTACTAGGTGGGGTTGTCATGTGGTGGAATGCACACTTGGGAGTCGAATGCACTTGGAAATGGCTCTGCTTTCCTGCTTTCATCCACGCAGCTGCAGTGGGAAGTTGGCCCCAGACTTGTTTTCTGCACTGCTCTGCCCTCTCTTCTCTGTCAACAGCCAAGGCTGAGCACCCAGCTCCAAGTGCAGCCTAGGCCATGTTGGGCATTGGATTGAAAACAATTGCATTCTTTCTTACAGTCTCTTCTGTCCTTCTCCCTCTCTCTGTAGTCCCATTCCCCTGCAGCTGGCAGATATGATTCATTGAGTATAACTAGCTGGAGGAAGAAAATAAATACGCTCATGTAGTCCAGTCGGATTTTCCAGAGTTTTATGGACTGAGCTTTGTGAATTTACTTTCAGTGTATTCCACATGGTGCACCTTCCCAAAGAATGTTCTAGGGGGGATAAGAAAGGGGCCCAGGTGGGAGGCAGATGTTCTGAATTCCTTGGCTGTAACACTGTTGTCACCAATAATACCATACCAATGAGACAGTTTTGGAGAAAAAGCTTTGATTTCAAAAATAAATATAAGCAACAATTTGACCAGAAGTTAGCTTATACCCTCACTGGCAGCAAAAATTTATTTGTCTGAATCAGTTCACATGAAGCCCAAATCTCTCTCTTTCTCACAATATCTTAGCTCTACCACTTTCTCTCACTGTTTCTCTTTCTCTCTCTCTCTCTCTCTCTCTCTCTCTCTCTCTCTCTCTCTCTCTTTCTCTCTCTCTCATACACACGCATCAATACATACACACGCGTGCGCACGCACATATACACTACAGTGTGGCCATGTAGGTACATCACTGCATCACACTGAGAAGGTTTGAGTGTACTCCCAGACAAGCCATCTGAACCAGGGGGCCTCCTTTGATCTCCAAAGAAGAAATATTATAATTGGCTCCAGTTTTTTCCTGTCCACAGCCCAGAGACATGCTCCCCCAACACCGAGCATCTATCTGGCTTATACACCCTGGAATTTTGCCACCCACTGGGAGCTGTTCCCCTCAAAAAAGTCACTGCAATGATAGAGCGTGAATTCTCAAGGACATAAGCACGTCCCTGGACTGGGAAAATGTGCAGGCAGGAGGCTGCTACCTTCTGCCCCACAGAGCCCAGCAGAGTCTAACTGAACTCCCTTCCTGATTTTCCTTGAGGCCAGTGACTTATCAAAAATGGAACTTTCCAGGCCCTTAGCCCCCAATCCTGTCATGAGAATCCTATCATTTCCACGCCATTGACTGGGGCCTAATGCTGCTTTGGGCATAGAAGAAGAAATAAAGCTGAGAGAATATTTAGCAGCCACCCGCTCAGGCACTTTTGAAAACCCAGCTGAAAGGATTATGTCTGGCTTCCCAGAGAAGAAAGGAGACAGAGGAAAGACAAAAACATTCAAGAACTGCTAAATTCCAGAGCTCCTTCAGCAAGTACTGCCTTCCTATAGGGATAACAAGTGAAGGCTCCGTCAAAGAGTTCCATGTGTCCTAACACTCCCTGAGCCATTCCCAAACTGTTGCCATTGGACGACTCTTTTCTAACGCACACCCACATTTATAGAAGTCAGACCTGGGAGATTCAGACTGCTCTGGAACCTTAATGTTGGAGCCTCGTAGAGAAAGCTTGAGCAGGGTCTTCTCAGTTCCAATGACTACTACTCTCCTATTCTATCTTTTTTTCTAAGAGGAAGGTGAGACCTGGAGTATGATGACAGGCTAGTACCAAACCCAGCAGCATCGGCTCCTGGCGGTGGCCTGAGAGCTCTATCAGGGACCGCCCTCTGCACTGCACCCCAGCAGGTGAGAGAAGAAGAAGAGGAAAAATGGAAATTGTGACCTTCTGTGTTCACCACAGGGCTGGCCAAAGGTGCTGGATGGCACTGCATTCCTCAGCAGGCATGAAGTAAGAGGTCCTCTCTTGGGTGGTTACAGGTGCCCCTTACCCCATCTGGCTTCCTTCAGACTAACACCAGTCCCTAGACCTCCTACATAGAACTTCCTGCCCTCACCAAGACTAGTCCCAAAGATTAAATGTGTTATATATCGTGAAAATATTACATATTCAGAGTAAAATCTTCACCTATGCAGAATGGTATATAATAAAAGGTAAAATTCCTCTCCCTATCCCCCCATGTGCCCTCACCACAGGCAATCACACTTCACAGTGTACTTTATATCCTTCAAGAAATTATTTATGCACTAGAGGCCCGGTGCACGAAATTCGTGCATGGGGTGGGCGGTGTCCCTCAGCCCAGCCTAAACCCTCTCCAATCTGGGACCCCTCGAGGGATGTCCGACTGCCCGTTTAAGCCCGATCCCGGTGGGATCGGACCTACACGGGCAGTCGGACATCCCTCTCACAATCCAGGACTGCTGGCTTCCAACTGCTCGCCTGCCTGCCTTCCTGATTGCCCCTAACCACTTCTGCCTGCCAGCCTGATCACCCCCTAACCACTCCCCTGCCAACCTGATTGATGCCTAACTGCTCCCCTGCCAGCCTGAGTGCCCCTAACTGCCCTCCCCTGCAGGCCTGGTCACCCCTAACTGCCCTCCCCTGCAGCCTTGGTCCCCCCAAACTGCTCTCCCCTGCAGGCCTGGGTCCCTCCCAACTGCCCTCCCTTGCAGGCCAGGTCCCTCCCAACTGCCCTCCCCTGCTGGCCTGATTGCCCAAAGCTGCCCTCCCTGCTGGCCATCTTGTGCTGGCCATCTTGTGTCCACATGGGGGCAGGATCTTTGACCACATGGGGGCAGCCATCTTGTGTGTTGGAGTGATGGTCAATCTGCATATTACTCTTTTATTAGATAGGATAGAGGCCTGGTGCACGGGTGGGGGCCAGCTGGTTTGCCCTGAAGGGTGTCCCGGATCAGGGTGGGGGTTCCCTTGGGGCATGGGGGCGGCCTGGGCGAGGGGCCTGTGGTGGTTTGCAGGCCGGCAACACCCCCTGGTGACCCAAGAGGAAGCCCTGGTATCTGGGGTTTATTTATCTTCTACAATTGAAACTTTGTAGCCTGGAGCGGAGCCAAGCCTTCTGCTTGCTCCATGGCTGCCGCCATTTCTGTTTGGGTTTATGTATCTTCTATAATTGAAACTTTGTAGTCTTAAGCAGAGGCCTGGGCAACCCTAGCCTCCTGCTCTTTCCAGCTCGGTGGCTGCCGCCATTTCTGTTTGGGTTTATGTATCTTCTATCATTGAAACTTTGTAGCCTTGAGTGGAGGCCTAGGCTGGCAAGGGCAGGCGGAAAGCTTGGCTTCCTCCATCGCCGGGGAAACCCAAGCCTCCCTCCTGCTCTCTGTGGCGGTAGCCATCTTGGTTGGGTTTATTTGCATATTTTCTCCTGATTGGCTGGTGGGCGTGGCTGGTGGGCGTGGCTTGTGGGCGTGGCTTGTGGGTGTAGTGGAGTGATGGTTAATTTGCATATTACTCTTTTATTAGATAGGATATGCAACTGAATCTATATATAATGGTTTTAAAAAGCATCCAAATGGGAATCACACAAAGCTCACTGTTCTACCACTTACTTTTTATAATGTGATGTATTTAGACACTCTTCCATATCAGTACTCTCACATTTAATTCGTTCTTTTTAAGAACTGAATACTGTTTGGGCAGACTGCAATTTATAAGTCCTCTTGTACATGACAGTCAGGTGACTTCCAGTTGTTTGCTACAAGGCGCACTACAGTTAAATTATTTGTACACATATCTTGGTGTTCCTGGGCAAGCTTATCTTACTAGAAGTGGAATCCTTGGCTTAAAAAGTATGCACATTGTAAATTTTTTATAGATGAAGTCGCATTGCTCTCAATGATAACAATTGAAAGCAAAGTGTTTGCTTTTCACATCCTTAACAACATCCAGTATTCACCAATAGGTAAAAATGGTATTTTATTGTTTTAATTTCCATTTTTAAATTATGAATAAGATTGGGAATACACCCACTCATAAATCCTGTGTGCAGTTATAATGCTCTATTTGAACACAATACAGATACATACACAGAAGCACGTTTTTTCTATAGACTACTTATTCATATGCTTTACTCATTTTCTTTTCGATTGTTCATTTACTATTCTTGATTTGTAAATATTTACATACATATATGAAATTACTATATATTTATCATTTTTCCTACTTTGTCCTTTGAACTTTTTTTTTACTTTGTATACTGAAATTGTTACATTAAAAACATTGATTTATCAATGTTGGGCTTTATAACTTCTGGCTTTTATGTCAGACCTCAAGAGCTTCCCCACTATAAAATTATTTCTTAAATTATTGGTTTTTTTCTTCTAGCACTGTTATTACTTAATCCCTTAAGTATAAATGTTTTAAGCCTTTGGTTTGGTATAAGACCTGAGGTAAGAATCTAGCTATATATTGTTGCCAAATTTCCAGTTGTCCAAACATAACTTATTACCTAATGTAATTTCCCCTCACTGATTTCAAATACTATCCTACATGTCAAATACCAAACATATGCAGGTCTATTTCCAGACCCTGTAATCTGTTCATTGATTTCTCTATTTCTACCTTGATTACAAACTAATATAATTACTCTAACATCATTATGCATTTTGCTATCTGATGGGGCTAGTCTTTCCTTGTCATTCTTCTTTAGTATATTTTCTTTTCATGCTGGAAAAGTTGCAAGCTGACTCTCTCTTCAAGGGTGATGGCTTGGATCTGCTTTGAAGGATGACTGTTCTCCAGTTCTGTGAAAAGCCACCTGAGTGGGTCCTGTGGTTATGTAATACCCACCCACACTCTGGGGAAGACCTAAATGCAGACCCAGATGCAATCTGTTCCATCTGTTTAGAAATGTAAATCGGGCAGATCTTTCAACAGATCTGTTTCTACAGTTTATATAGCCAATAAAGAAATGTTTCTTCCCTACGTGTGAATGCATACTGTCCTACGCATATCTATGAGTATATGTGACGGAGTGATGTGTGTCTGTCAGCATTTGCGTCCAGGAGTTGCAGAGATGGAATGGGACAGCCAGCATCAGAGAGAGGCCTGTAGAGAGCCCTAAGGCTCTCTTCACCCTACGGAGCAAGAGAGAATGTAGAAAGGAACAGGCCGGGGTGGGTGCAGCCCATCCTGGGCCTGGGCTGTATTCCACAGTTGGTGTCCTGAACAATTGGACACCCTGATTTAGGAGAATGTATATTGTTAAACTTTAGAGTTCTGATTTATTCTACAGCCTTCAGAAAAAACCTTATTCCTGTGGCCCTTTTTCCATCAGAGATAAATATTCCCAGTCATCCTGGAAGGAAAGGGAAAACACCAAGTTATTTGGAGTCCCTTAGGGCACAAGGGCCTGGACTCCAGGTAAGACAGGTGAGCTCAGGGCTGGCACTGCAAATGGCTAAGCAACAGGCTGGGGCGACCCTGAAAGTGAAGTTGAGGAAAGAGATGTACACCCTGTAGATGACCTCATGGAAGGTTTTTGAATGCTGCCATGTTTGGAATGCCTTTTGCATTCTCTTTACTGTTGCTGCCTTCTGAAACCCCAAAACCTTCCTAATGCCTTATATCATCTAACAGGCAATTTGGGGGGTGGGAGGCGGATAAGGGAAGTGACTGTGCCCACCTGGGGGAAAATAGTCTTGAGACATCCAGCTGCAGAATGAAGAGAGCTGGGAACACAGCAGATGGGGGTGAGACAGCAGGAAAGGAACTGACAGAAGACAGAGCCAGCAGGACCAATTTCTATAACCTGAGCATTTCTCAGGGAGTCCCAGAAATACTTAAGCAAGGAACTCTGGAATTTCCATGTGCAATCAAATTTAAGTCAAAGTTGGTTAATAAGGGGAAATGTGATCTTACACCTGTCAAAAAAAGGGTCATTCCTGTAACTCTGTAAACATCAGTTTTGCTGTTTAAGGTGAGGTATCCGTTTACTCATTAAACTAAATTTTTCAAATTGGGCAGCTTCAATCTAGGCCACACCTAACTGACAGTTTTCAAGTAGTCCAATAAATCCTACCAAATCAAGAAGATTCTTTATCCCAAACAAAGAAACCAACAAAATTAAAATCTAGGTAGTTACCTCAACTCTGCTCTTACCAGACTGAGGACGCTGAGATCAATCTTGGTGGCAAGCTTTGCTGGGGAGCAGGGAGAGGTATCCAATAATGGACAGCTGGGCATTCCTCAGGGAAAAAACCAGTGGAGAAGGACCTCTCTCTTCCAGATATTGCTAAATAAAAATAATTAAAAATTGAGGTTCCCACACTACCCTTCTTTCCCTCCAAACCTCCTCTGCCTAGGTGAGCATATCTAAACTCTCAGGCTTCTATACTTTTTTAAAGAACCCTGAGACCACCTCCTGAGTCCTTATTTGAATACAAGCTTCCTTTGATATTCCTCTGAACTCAATGAAAACAGCAAATTTGGATGCAGGGGGAGGGGGGGCGGATTCTGGTATCCCCTACAGACCATTCTTTATGTAATTCTCACTCAAAGTTACCCAGTCCTTACACAGTCATGAAAAAACACCTTTTGATTCAAGTACCACTAGTCCCTATGAGTTCACTCATCCTATCTAATAAAAGAGTAATATGCAAATTGACCATCACTCCAACACACAAGATGGCTGCCCCCATGTGGTCAAATATGGCTGCCCCATGTGGACACAAGATGGCCACCACAAGATGGCCAGCAGGGGAGGGCAATTGGGAGGGACCAGGCCTGCAAGGGAGGGAAGTTGGGGGCGATCAAGCTTGCAGGGGAGGGCAGTTAGGGGTGACCAGGCCTACAGGGGAGGGCAGTTAGGGGCAATCAGGCTGGCAGGGGAGCAGTTAGGCATCAATCAGGCTGGCAGGAAAGTGGTTAGGGGGTGATCAGGCTGGCAGGCAGAAGCGGTTAGGGGCAATCAGGAAGGCAGGCAGGCTAGCAGTTGGAAGCCAGCAGTCCTGGATTGGAGAGGGTGCAGGCTGGGCTGAGGGACATACACCCCCATGCACGAATTTCATGCACTGGGCCTCTAGTCTATTTAGTAAGTCTTTATTGAACATGTGTTTATTGTATTCACAACTCTATACCATGGAAGAGAGAGATGATGGTGATCATATTAGCTTTTAGTGTTACATTTTTATTATTTTAAAAATAATTTCCAAATGTATTACCTCATCTAATCCTAAGAAAAAAGAAAAAAAAATATGTCCCAGGCCAGTGTAAAAATATAATAAATTTTATACTTTCTATTTTCTAATCAGGAAAATTAACATGAGGTCAGCTTAACCTTAGAAGAATTCTTGGAGGGTGATGACTCAGAGAAATTTTTTTAGGGATGAATATAAGTGAATTTTTTCAAGTTATTTTTATATAACCACAACATGGAAATTTTGGAAAAACATAAAACACCACTACTTTAATTGATATTATTAGTATATAAGAAAAAAATAATAGAATGGAGTTTTTGCTTCCATTAATTTTCCCTTTTATGCTAAATATACAGGGTGCCCCCAAAAACATTTTACACTTTTAACAGCTTATACTCAACTGATGTTTCTTTCTTTCAGCCAGACGAAGCTTTGAACAAAGAAAATGCATCCTAAAATGCTACTGGAAGTTTGAAAACACAGTTGAAGTACAAACACCACCATTTTGGAGACCCTATGTCTCCAAAAAATGTATACACATTGTAACAGCTGATAACTCACTTAATTTTCACTCTTTTTCAGGTTTAACTGATTTGAAATAATGGATGAAATCAAACTAAGATTTGAACAAAGAAAATTAATCCACTAGACTTTTTTATGGGGATACATAAAAAATAAAGTTTATGCTACAAAACTGGCAACAGTTGACAAATTGAGGGTGGACAAATACCAAATGAAATGATTCTTGATGATTGCGATTCCATTGCTTTACATTATCAGCAAAAGATAGTCATCAGTTTGAAAACAGGCACTGACAAAAAAAGTATTCATTTCTGCAGATTCTTCTAAATTTTGAAAAAGTATTCATTTCTATAGATCTCCTAAATTTTGAAATTTATGTGAATAAATACTGAGTCTATAGTCACTCAAAGTGTGTACACATTTTTTGGGACACCCTATAAATATGCATACATGTATGTATATACATATATACATGTATATATATATTAATCTAAAATTCTTATTTTTAACATTAGTGTATAAATATTTATATGCTACTGCATAGTGTTTATAACCATCATTTTAATATTTATATCATATTACAATGAGTGACTGTATGATAATATATCACATAACCATTGTCCCATTACTAGACATACTAAGTTTTCCAATGTTTCAACTATTTTGAACAAAATAGTCTTTCCATATTGTTGTTCCCTTTAGGCAGTTACCTATAAGAAACCTATTTTAAATAATCTATCTTCTTTTGACTTTGGGTTTTCTTGCTGAAACTATGGTAAGTCCTTGCAAAATTAAGGTGATTAAAATCTTAGTGAAGATTTTGGCTACAATTTTCACTTATTTAAATCTACATCCATTCTTGAATGACTAGTCCTTCTCCACAGACAATTTTTTCTGTCTGCTTGGTTCTTCTGTAACATATTTTTCTGTCGACTTTCTGTCATATAGACGTGGAACCATTAACATAAATGAGACACTAATTAAAATAAAAGTTGTAGTGTCTTTAAGAACTAAACATAAGAAATGAATCAGTAGCAATACCAAGTGTTTTCTCTAGGTTGAATTAAACAAGAAAATATTTTGGTCCTGTGGAGTCACTCCTGTGTATTAAAGCCAGAATTAGGAATACATTTTCCTGGCTAATTCAGTGGATCTGCTTCTGCTTCTATTTATTTTCTCGTTTTTTTTCCCTAAGCCTGAAAACAAGAAATGTTCCTGATTTCCCACCTGCATAACACGATTGTGCCTCACTTAATTAATTGGTCCTTTTGAAATCACTTTTTATGTTCCTCCCACATTGTTCTAATTCTATTCCTAGATCCCATTGTTGGGCTGTGCACAGTGCTTGCTGGCATCCCATTGGTGGTAGATTTTATAAGAGAAAGCATATCAACACTTCTGTTACCTTTAAAGTTTTATATCTAAAGCTGTCCCCTGTGGGCTCCCGGCAATCACTCCTAGACACTTTATTTCTTGCAAGGACTTCCAGTGCAGATCATTTTAAAAGTGGAGAAATGTGCAATTATTGCAGGAACAAAAGCTGCAGGACCAAATTTCTCCAGACAAAAATTAAAATAGGAGTCCACAGAATACATGCATTTGAAAAATGTTTTTATGTACGTCTCAGGATGTCAAATATAACTAGGAACACTTCATAAGGTTGGTTTGCTATTTAAGCTCTGTATACAAAGAGGATTGGAGAAGTTACAAACACAATATGTTACGGTCTTTTTATAAGTTTAGTGTTGTTACCTAAGAAACACATGTTCCCTGTAAAAACTCAAAATTCACAGAAAAGCACAATGAAGAAAATAAAATAAATTCCACCAGTAATACTTTAATTTTTTATGTCAAAAGAACCACACTGTTAATATGATAGTTTTTTTTAAATAAAATTGGAATCATGCTCTATATCATAATCTACACCCAGCTAGCGTGGCTCAGTGGTTGAGTGTCAACCTATGAACCAGGAGGTCAGGGTTTGATTCCTGGTCAGGGCACATGCCCAGGTTTCAGGATCAATCCCCAGTGTGGGGCGTGCAGGAAGCAGCCAACCAATAATCCTCTCCCATCAGTGATGTTTCTATCTCTCTCTCCCTCTCCTTTCCTCTCTGAAATTAATAAAAATATAGTTTTTTAAAAATTCATAATCTACAACCATGCTTTTTTCAATTAGCAGTATACTCTGAATAATTTCCTTCATTATGTGTCTTAAAACAAGATTCTTGTCATTTTATATATGAATATACCACAGATTATTTAATTCCTGGGTTTTAATGGTTATGGGGTTTTTTTCCATCATATGTAACAGACTCCACATACATTTTTTACACATTTGTTGTTATTTCCTTAGGAGAGATTTCTGGGAAAATTCCTCATTTTGTTGGTCAAAAAATATGAACCACTTTAAAGACTTTTAGTTACTGTTGTTGAGTTGCCCATGAAGCACATTTCATTCTTTTAATCTATGAAAATGTATTGCATATATTTCTTCCTACATTTAAATTTATACAAATTAGGTGGAATACCGTTAACCAACTTCTAAAACAATCTAACTGTGATAGTGTGTCCATTCATCAGTCCTTTTATAAATTTAATCCTTTTGTTTCTAGAATGGCGTTTTGTTCCATCATGACTATATCTGGGAGAGAACCACAGTTTACTTCAGCCTTAATGTTGATTCCCTTCAAAGACTGTGCTCTCCCAAGAAGGGACTTTTTAAAGATTAAAATGGAAAATCACTCCTTCTGATGACAAAAAAAAAAATCATAAAGACTTTTAGACTCTAAGGTGGGCACCTAATATTTTAGCTGCCCGGCACCCCTTCCTCTCTCTGTTTTTTGTTTTGGGTTTTTTTGGTGGGAGGCAGGGGTAAGAACACATGCCCCATTCCATCTGATTTCAGAGCAGTTGCCCATCAGTGTCCTGCTCCTGGTCGCAGTAATGTATTCATCCCTTCCATCATTATTTGTTGAGCGCCTACTTTGTGCCATGCATTCTTCTAGAATCTTGGAATTCTGCAGTGAGCAAAAGTGAAAACGCCCTGCTCTCTTGGCATTGAGGTCCTAGTTGGAGGAATTGGCCATGTCAGATCTATTGGAATGACCTTCTAGGATTGTGTGGCAGACTGGGAAAAATACTCTTTCTTCCCCCTTGACTGAGAGCTGTAATGATACTATTCTAGAACTCCCAATAGCCATGTTCTCTGCCATGTGAGGGCACCAGAAGAATATGGCCAAGACTATTGGAGAAGTTGAGAAAAAAGCTGGGGAGTGATGAAGAGCCACAATCCCTAAGCTGTTTTGCATCCCCAGATCCGTCCCTGTTTCCTAGTTACAAGAGACAGCAAAGTACACCTGCTCTTTTGTCCTTAACCTATCGGTATAACACAGACTCTGGTCCCATACTGGTAAGTGCCTTACATTCTTTACTTCTGTCTTAGAAGATGGGATCTGAGCACCCTAGAACCAGGAGGAGTGGTTAAACTCATCAGATGTCTTTTCAAATGTAACCCCTCCTTTTATGTTTTATTTTTATTTCCTCTAATTGTCCTTTCTCTAATTATTTCATTTACTCATATACTTCATTAATTCAACAAATATTTATTGAGCAACTATTATGCACCACCATAATCTTCTAGGTGCCAAGATCACAGCAGTAAACAGCACACATAAAAATTCCTATCCTTAGGGAGTTTAATTTCTAGTGGAGCCAGCTAGACCACAATCAGGCGAACAAATAGAGTGGTGATAAGAAATAGTAAGCAGGATAGGAGAACAGCGAGTGCTGAGAAAGGGGAGGTAAGGGACCATTTTTTTAAAATAAAACAAAATTAAATTTAAAAAGCGTGAGAAGGCCTTGCTTTTTAAGGGGAGGTTTGAGCAGAGAGACCTGAAGGAGAGGAGGGAGGAAACCGAGGACAGCTGAGAGAGTGCGATTTGGAAATAGAGGCAGCAGCTCAGGGATGCTGTGACAGGGCACAGAGAAGTCGGCTCTTGGCGTCTAGTTCCTGGGAAGAGTTCTTGATGCTAAGACAAGTATTAATTTTAAATAAGATGGAAAATGAGGGAGGAAGGTATTAAAGGAGATTGTAGATTTCATTTACATGGAAAGCTTTTTTTTGCTATCACCTTTAAAGGCGTTGTTTATGAAATGTTCTTGAAATTCCTCTTCTTTTGATAAAGAGAGATCATTTTATAACTAAGGGTGGATTATCAAAATTATTTTTTGGCATACTTAATAAGGGCCCCCCCATCTAAGTGTCCACTGGCGTCCAATCCAGCTGCCCCCTCCCCCCACTGTCTAGTTTCTACTGGACTGAAATCTAGAATCGGGAGTCCTCAGCTGAGATGACAAGAGACACTAATGCCAAAAAATCAGGGCACATCCACAAGTTCAGGGGAAGACACTGTTAGTATCTACCTGCAATATGCATACAGTATGTATAATATTTAAAACAAAATTCAACTGAGTACATTTTAAAGACCTTATCAGCTTTGTTCAGCAATTCATGAATCAGGCAGCATCCCGTCTGGCGGATGGAAAGGAGCTCTGAGGAGCCGTACAAAATGCAAGACTTTTTAGAAAGAAGAAGCAGGAACCAGGCGGGCTATTGCAAGGTGACTTCCCTCTGGGGGATGGCAGGGGTCTAGCAGGCAGAAGACCTACTTTGTGCTGATCAGGTGACTCCTGAATGACTGGTTTGAGACTCCATTTCTGGGAAGACTAAAACTTTCATTAAGTTAAGTCTTGGGTTGGAGACATGGGGCTTAGCATAAGCGACTCCATTTTGGGCCCATTTTGTTTTTTTTATATGCATCGTGTGTGTGTGTGTGTGTGTGTGTGTGTGTGTGTGTGTACACTAACACTGAGACCCAGGGTAAAATGAATCAAGGTTCCTTCCTCTGTCAAGGAGAAATGATTCCACTACTAGTTAAAACCCCAATCTCTTCCCTTTAAAACAGAAGTCAGTTATGAATATGCCAGAGTTGCTGCTGTTGTAAGTCAAGTCACTCCCCTTCTCTACATCAAATTTTTATGAAACAAATAGGAGATCAAATTAAAGTGCTGAGAGAGCCATCACAAGATCACCTGGATTTAAAGCCCTGGAGAACCTCAGGACCAAGTGTGGTGTGTCTTATCTGCCTGCAGACCCCATTAGGCAAGGTTGCTTAATCAGAGAATCAGATGTATTTTCAAAGTTAACCCCTCCTTTTTTCTTCCAATTCAGAGCCTCCTCTATTCATATGCACCCAAGACCCTCTTATTCTACCATCTTATACTTGGCCTTCATTTCCTCACGTGTAAAATGTTGGAACAAATTTTCATTAGGTCCCCTTCAGCTTGCAATGAGCAATTCATTCATTCTTCAATCTTGTGAACCAAATGACCACCCCATAAGAAAAACAACACTCCACAAACACTAAAGACTGTGCTCAGCATTGTTACTGAGGGGAGCTCAAAAGAGCTCCTTAGTCTATGAACAATACTTTTGAAAGATTTTTCTACTTAATTTTAAAGTTTTCTGTGTTTAGAAGAAAGAAGTCCAAGCTCCTTTAAAAAAAAAAAACACAAAAAAACTTCTAGTTAGAGGAAAGAGGAACCATTTTTTTGACAATACTGGGAAACTGTGAGGTGAGGTTAGAAATCCTGTGGTGAGTGTTGGGGTACCACTTCCTCTGTGATGCACTTGTGGATAAAATACCAGGAAATCCAGAGGCGAGCTAAAAATAGCCTCGACCACGGGGGCTTGGAAAGTCTTCAGCAGCTGCTCCCAGAACATG
Organism: Plecotus auritus; assembly: GCF_963455305.1. Taxonomy (NCBI): domain Eukaryota; kingdom Metazoa; phylum Chordata; class Mammalia; order Chiroptera; family Vespertilionidae; genus Plecotus; species Plecotus auritus. The sequence continues at coordinate 27,053,944 of NC_137783.1, read as the reverse complement.
ATCGATGGGGACTGGCCCTGAATGACAGTCTCAGAGCCGTGCGTGAGAGCAGCACCCGCAGTGTGTGGAGAACTGAGTGAGTCTGAATGCTTTCCCTGGTATTCCACTTAATATCTTCTGATGGCCATTACTATTTCTAAGTAGCAGGTACAGTTCAAGAGTCTGATTCTGTTCTTTTTAAAAATAAATAAATAACATTTTAGCCCGGCCAGTGTGGTTCAGTGGTTGAGCACTGACCTATAAACCAGGAGATCATGGTTCGATTCCCGGTCAGGGCACATGCCTGGGTTGCAGTCTCGATCCCAGTAGGGGGTGTGCAGGAGGCAGCCGACCGATGATTTTCTCTCATCATTGATGTTTCCATCTCTCCTTCCCTCTCCTTTCCTCTCTGAAATCAATAAAAATATATTTTTTAAAATAAAATAACATTTTACATATATAGCATAAGGCAACAGATTATATCCTTGCTCCTCTCAAATATTTCCATCACATATAAGCCTCATATAGACCTAGGTTACCCAGCATCTGGAAAGCCTATGCTAAACTGCTGAAAAGCATAAGGAGACAATGGCAGTGTCTAAATATGGAATGTTGTGATTAGAAGGGCATTTTATAACAATCCCACTGAGGTAGCACTCTGAAGGTTAAGTGGGCAGGGGGCCAAAATGGAGGCAGAAAGACCAGTTAGCAAGTTGATAGACTGATTACAGAAGCTTGAACAGGGCAATGGCAGTGAGACCACAGAGAGAGGAATGAAGGTACGTTACTGAAAACATGGGTCATCTAGGGCTTGTGGAAGGTTGGCTATGGCAGCTGAAAAAGAGAAGCACCCATAATTTTTTTTAAAAAAATTCTTTTCAATAAAATTTAAAGAGAACAAGAAACTTTTGGTCCAAACATGCCAAATCAGTGAATCTTACAGTGCTGTCTGATGTCTCAGGCCACAGTGATCTCTCTAACAGAGAATTCCTAAGTTAATGTTGCAGGAAGCTAATCTCCTCTTGGATAAGGGCCTGCAGGGACAAACCTGGAGGGGACATAGGAAAGTGGCTCGCAGGAGTGCTCAGGTCTTCATACAAGGGAAAGAAAGTTTCCAAACACTCATGTCACTTTGCTGGGGTTTCTTGGAGGAATGCTATTTGTCACTTCGTTGGGCTCTAGGCCTACGCAGCCACCAAGAAAGAATAAAATGACTCCCCTTAGTATATTAACCATCTCTATCCATTCTCAAGTAGGACAAAAAAAGAAGACAAGAAACAGGAGGAATATTCCAGAGAACTTGATACCACAGAGAAGCAAGGAAAACAAGATTAACTTGCCTAATAAAAATAGAAATAAACAAACAAAAGATAAAAGAATGAACTTCCAATGCATCAGCTCCCCCCTCTCACTCTTTTAAAGTTTTTGATGTGTTTTTTTTTTCCCCCCAAAATAATTGATGCTTATGGTATTGGTTAAGCACCTGGAGGTCACAATAACACGAGAATCCCTGCAGTCATAACATGACAGTGCCAGGAAAGCATGCCACAGACCTGGTGAAGGTCATGTGGCCAAGGTCCTCCCTCTGTTTTGTTTGGACTCTCCTCCAGCCACAGTAAGAGTCCTGCCAAATAGCTACACTGGGGTAGGGACAGGACACTCGGTTGAGAATCAGGATACTTGGACTCCAGTCTAAGCCTTGGTTTCCTCGTGTGTAGAAGAAAAAATTCATAATTCTTTTTTTTTTAAAATATATTTTATTGATATTTTACAGAGAGGAAGGGAGAGGGATAGAGAGCTAGAAACATCAATGAGAGAGAAACATCGATCAGCTGCCTCCTGCACACTCCCCACTGGGGATGTGCCTGCAACCAAGGTACATGCCCTTGACCGGAATCGAACCCGGGACCCTTCAGTCCGCAGGCTGATGCTCTATCCACTGAGCCAAACCGGTTTCGGCTCATAATTCTTGTCTACTTCAGGGGGCTCTTGGGAAGATCACAACCAGATAAGGTAAATAAAAACTTCTTTGTAAATTATAAAATGCTATGGTAACATCTGCTTATTATTTTTTCTTATTATTGTCATCAGACAAGGTGTTGGCTAGCTCAACTGGTAGATTTACACCGAATCTATTTTCATTCCTGATCAATCCCCAAACCCCCACCTCCCTGTTAAGGTGAATTACTATAGTCTGTCATGTTCATATAAGAAGGATGATATAGGTGGATACCAGTGAGAGCTTAGAACAGTAACAAATTTGTTCTGGTATGCATTGTGCTTTGTTGACGTCAGAGGGATATTCTGGATATGTTTCAATTTTAAATCAACTTTTAGAACAAGCGGGACAATAAATGCAATGGGCCCACTATTATAAACTTGGCACATCTCATTATTTAGAAACTGTCTGAACAAAATTCTCGGAAGAAGCTTGGTTTAGCCATAAGAACTAATGTGTCTGCTTCTATTTCTCGTAGATTATGGGACTTCTCAATATGTCAGTAAGTCATCTGATTACTAGAATGAAACCCTTTGTAGCTAAAATGGAATTAATAAATTATAACACAAATCACTCAGTTAGTGAATTCCCTAACAATCCTAAATGACTCTTTAGATTCTGGGTTTTTTTTAATGCTCTAAGATAAAAGTTTCAGTAATGTATCAGTGTGACTGGTGATATTTATGTCCTCTGTTTTGTAATCCCATTCTCAAGAGAACATACCAAGGAAGGAACTGATTATAATCACAATTGCATGCCACCATAGCTTAACTGTACTCTTTTTTTTAAGTGTATTTCTATATATATATATAGAAATATATATATATATAAATAAATATATATATAAATATATATATATATATATTATTAATTTTGTACAGAGAAGAAGGGAGAGGGATAGAGAGTTAGAAACATCGATGAGAGAGAAACATCAATCAGCTGCCTCCTGCACACCCCCTACTGGAGATGTGCCCATAACCAAGGTACATGCCACTGACTGGAATCGAACCTGGGACCCTTCCATCTGCAGGACGACGCTCTATCCAGTGAGCCAAACTGGTTAGGGCTTAACTGTACTCTTATACTAACCTCTAGTTCTAAAATAATGATTTTTCTTTTAAATACGCTTGGCATTTATAAATTTTTTAAAAATATGTTTTTATTTATTTCAGAAAGGAAGGAAGAGCGAGAGCGAGATAGAAACATCAATGATGAGAGAGAATCATTGATCAGCTGCCTCTTGCATGTCCCACACTGGGGATCAAACCCCCAACCTGGGCATATGCCCTGACTGGGAATCGAACCGTGACCTCCTGGTTCACGGGTCAATGCTCAACCACTGAGCCATGCCGGCTGGGCTATGGTTGGCATTCTTGAACAAAGATAGGGCACCAGTGAGATAACAAGATGAGCCAAAACCAAAATAGATGTATTATTCTTATACCTAAGCAATAGCAACAAATCAGGGCATGGGAACTGTTGATATGTCTAAACAACATTGTACATTTTAGTGATGAAGAGTCTAATCTATTACTTATTGTTTGACCTGTTGCAATACACTAGACATCCAGATTAATGGCTGAATACCTTTGTTTTAGTCAAAATGTACTTGACTCATATAGACCTAGGCAAATGCAAACAGGGGAAGGGTGGTATGTAACAAATGTGACATAATATGACAAATGTGACTGTATGATCGATTTTAAAGTTATTATGAGAATAAATCCTAACTGTTCTCAACACCAAAAAATTACAAATATGTGACATGATAAAGGTGTTAGCTAATGCTACTGTGGTACTCACATTGCAATATACAAATGTACCAAACCCACATATTTTATACCTTAGACTTATTCAATGTTACATGTCAATTATATCTCAATAAAAATTTAAAAAGCAGGCAAAAGTCTACTATTAATCCCAGGAGGTCTAGAGCCTGGGATTTAACAGGCCTAAGGAGGACAGGAAACCATCCCATGAGAATAAGGTGAGATGTAAATCAGAGTCCCCAGTTAACCCTGGATCCCCATCCCCACCACCGTGAAAGATTTTCACCTTGAGGGAGACCATAGGAACACCGATTCTCTTGGCCTTGGCAGTGGAAGGAGTTGGGGAAAAGTCTCCCCTTAGAATTCCTAATCACAAACCCATGACTAGGCAAATTTGGGTGAAAACTCAAATGATCTGTGCAGACCAGGAAAATCTAAACTAAAATTTTAATTTAAAGTGTTTGCAGGTTTGTTATGCTCCCAGGAGCCCAGCAGCAGCAAAAGAAAATCCTTTCTGTGTTAACATATTTTAAGCCCAGGACTCAAGAATTCAAATAAAGTTCCTAGGAAAAATGAGCACATAATGAAAAATCCATAAACTCACAAGGTAAAAGACACCATGGCAAAAATGCCAACTGGGGAAAAAAACCAAACACTGTAGAATTAAATCCACAAAACTTCAGGTATTGGAATTATCAGATACATAATATAAAATAAGCATGTTTTAATGTTTACATAAATAAAAGAGGGTTCTTAAGTATAAGATAAGGCCAAGTTACTATTAAAATTGGACAGATATGAAACAGAACTAAATAAAACTTCCATTTTTAAATAGTCATACACTAAGGAACACAGACCTTTCCATTGGGGACAATTAGAAAAGCAATGTCAAAAGTAAAATATAGCTTCTTAAGGGCATTCTAGAGCTCATAGGATAGTGAGGATTATGAGGCAAAGATCCTGGGATAATTGGAGGTCTTAGAGTGTTCAAGGCTGCCATTCTGATAGGGGAGTTTTCCAATTCCAGGAGATAACCGATTGGTGGGAACCAAGTGGTCTTAGAAGAGCTGAACAGAAAGCCCTGGCCTGCCGAAGAGACTGGTAAATGCCTCTAGCTTTGTTCTAGGACCCTAAGGAGCTACACCCAAGGAACAGGAGCTTCCTAGAAACCAACAGGCACTCACAGACTGCAGCTCACCTTTGAATCATATCAATCTTTAAAGATTATCCTGAATTCCTATGTCCCCAGATACTAGCAGAAATGAACTTAGGTCTTCATATCATCTAATATTATTTCCACAAACATTTATTTCCACATGGAAATCAATAGCAAAAAGATGATAGAGAATTTTCATATGTTTGCAACTTCAGAAATGCCACATTTAAGTAATCTGTCACCAAAGAAGAAATCAAGTGGTAATTGGAAGTTATTTAAATTGTATTTAAAACAACACATTAAAACTAGTGGAACACACTAGGAACAAATTTATAACTTTAAAGCATCTATAAGAGAAGAAGAAAGATTGAAAATCAATGAGCCAAACATCCATCTCAAGAAAGTATGAAAACCTCACAAATTAAAATAAATCAGAAGATGGAAGATAATGAAGAGAAGAAATTAATGAACTAGAAGTGATACATACAATAGAAAATATCAACCAAAAATTGTATAATTAAAAAAAAATAGAAAACTATCAACTCTTGGCAATATTAGTCAAGGAAAGAAAGTAGAGATGAATTATATAAATTCCTAGAAAAAATAAAACTTATAAGAACTGTACAGAAGAAATAAAACATCTGAAGAGTTTATAATAATTTGAAAATCTGAGTCTATAATTAAAAACCTGGACCAAAAAAATCACAGACTCATAGGAACTTGACTTCACAGGGAAATATTACCAAAGAATACACAAAGGGTGAACACTACCAAATTCATTTTATGAGACCATAATAACTTTATTATTAAAACTTAACACAGACATTACAAGAAAAGAAAGTTACAGGTCAAACCTCACTTATGAACAAAGATGTAAGAAATCCTAAAGAAAGCATCAGCAAAACAAGCCTCGTACTTTATTTTAAAAGGGGGGGAGCTTTATACAAGAAATAAGGCAGGAGAACTTTACTTATGAAGATAGAAGGCCACATTAAGTTAGATTGTGTACAATAAAAAAACAACAAGTCAATTGAAAAATGGGCTAAAAACTTTAACAGACACCTTGTCAAAAAAGATATTCAGGTGGCAAATAAGCATATGAAAGGATGCTCCACATCATCTGTCGTCAGAGAAATGCAAATTAAAACAATGAAATACCACTACACATCTATTAGAATGACCAAAATCCAAAACACTGACAGCACCAAATTCTGGTGAGGGTGTAGAGCAAGACGAACTCTCACTTATTATTGGTGTGGATACAAAATGGTACAGCCACTTTGGAAGATATTATGCATTTGTCAAAACTCATAGAACTCTTTAACACATAGGTGAATGGTAATGTAAACTATGGACTTTAGTAAAACTGATGTATAATTTCTTTTAGAGAGAGAAAAAAACATCAGGTGAGAGAATAACATTGATCGGTGTTTTAACCGGGAATCAAACTGGCAATCAACTGAGCCACTTAGGCCGGACAGAATTTCAATCATTCTATATCAAGTTTGTGGTTTTTGCTCTTTCTAGGATAAATGTATTCTTATCTGCAATTCCATGTTTTATTTAGTTCAGAAAATCTGTCTTCTATTATATTTTTGTTTAATACTTTCCCCTATGTCTATAGTTACATAATAGGCATGTAATAAACATTCCTTGAATGCATAAATATGTTTGAATATTTTTGTTTCACTTATTATGTTCTCTTCTTCAGAAAATCAATTATACTTATGTTGATTAAGCTTTCTCTGTCTTCCAGTTTGGTCACTTTTTTATACTCTTTCTAATATCTTTGCATTTTCCATTTTGTTTTTGTGATTCCTCAAGCCTGTCCAGCACTCATATCTCTGGCGTGTTTTTACAATAAGGGCACCTGCACTTATTGTTTCCTTTTTTTTTTAAATATATTTTATTGATATTTTACAGAGAGGAAGGGAGAGGGATAGAGAGCTAGAAACATCAATGAGAGAGAAACATCGATCAGCTGCCTCCTGCACACCTCCCACCAGGGATGTGCCCGCAACCAAGGTACATGCCCTTGACCGGAATCGAACCCGGGACCCTTCAGTCTGCAAACCGACGCTCTATCCACTGAGCCAAACCGGTTCCGGCCACTTATTTCTTTATTCTTGTTGATTCTGAAGTGTTTTTCATCCCTGTAGTGATTTTGTTTTCCTGCAGTTCTTTCCTAAGTTCTATGGACTCTATTTCTTTTCTGTTTGATGTATTATAGTCTTGGAACCCTTTGAGCTCCCTTTATCAAGACTCATTGCAATTTTTTTGAAAATATACAGACTCTTCCTATTTGGGGGGATGATTCATTTTGTGATGTCTCTTTTTCTACTTCTCTTAAAATAAAAACAGTGATTCTTCTTCAGATGGGGTCAATATTAGCTAAGGAATAAATGTGGGAAGGGAAGAGTGATGTAGAGCAGTGCACGATGTAAATTCAAGGTTATGGCTGTGAGCACAGTCTCACCAAGGCTACCACAGCCTACATGGTGGGCTAGAAGCTCTGGTATGTATGCTAAGCTGACAGTTTTGATCAGAATAAAAGGAAACAGCCATCTGGACTTTTTCATCCACTTCAAAAGGTTGCTCATCTCCAATATTCCTGATAACACATATAAACAACCAAAGAGACTGGAATATATACAACCCTCCTATGGACCACTCCCAGCAACGGACAGACCCCTCTGCCTTTTCCCACCTTCCATAGGAGTAAAAGTTCATGAAGGTAACACTTCTGCTCAGTGTTGCTCAGCATCACAGTGGAATATTTTTCCTCCTCCCGGTGGAATACTGAAATGGTAATGAAGACAGTTGGTGAATAATACACCCAGGGATAAACAGGGGCAACCTTTGTTAGAACTGAAAGAGGTGTAACTGAAAGGGATACTTGGGAGAGGGAGAAGGGGATGACTCATACTCCAAATTATGCAGGAGGCAGAAGTGTATAGGAAATTCTAACATTGGGATTTAGAGTTTGAGAATTGCAGAATGTCAGAACCAATCTGTGCCACTAATCAGACAATCAATTAAGCTCTGATTACCGTGTTGTTTTTCTATCACTATTTATCCCCTCTATGCACTCTCCCACCTCCCGCAATCACTACACTGTTGCCCATGTCCATGAGTTACCTTACTGTATTAACCTAAAAACAAAAGGCCAAAGTGAGAGGCAACAAGCACTTATTTGAGATCCAGAAGAATAGCTATTCAGGAAGCACTGATTCAGGCAGAGCCCCAAAAGAGTTCTGATTAGAAGGTGAAGGCTGGGGCGGGGCTGGGGGCGGGAGTGGGGGGAATAGGAGAAAGAGAAATAATTACATGAGTAGAAGGAAGGAATTTTTATAGGTACATATAAGCTAAATTATTCTTTAGTTACACATGGTAGTGCTAATTCTAAAGAATGTCTTTCATTTTCAGTCCAGTCGTCAGAATGCCTGCTTTCCTGTTGGCTTTGCACATGAAGCTTTGGCCCAGCCCAAAGGTGATTTTGCCCAGTTTAAACTTTCCAAAGGTTTGAGGAGTAAGATGTGCAAGGCAGTTCCTCTGCGATGGCAGGTCCGACTCTATTTCGAAGTGGCTCCATTTATATAATTTTTCACAACCGCTTTCATTCTCCTGACTCACATTTCCAGTAGCTACATGGAAAAGCCCAAAGCGGAACAAATATTCAAATCACAGCTCCGAGTGTTCTGCTCCTTCCCAAGTGCCTCCTCTAGCCATTCCTGGAGAACTAAGAATTGAGAAGCCTGGGCTGATTGAGAACAGGAGCTGAGAAGGTGCAGGGAGGGCAACGCTGTGTGGACAGGGAGCACCTGGCTGCTGAAACCTGCCAGAGGGCAAGTTCAAGGGTGGAGACCAAATGCCCTGGGAGCATGTCCTCCCTTTGTCTCTGAGGCTTACTACAGTTGTCAATCAAGTCCTTCCTATGCTGTGAGTAGGTGAATACTGCTTCCCTGCTCTCCTTTATCCTGCTGCTAGTGGCGTGGATTTATAGACTATCACAGAGTGTCCCTGAGGTTTCTCTTCAGAGGTGTCCTCCCTGCCATGAGAACTGTTAACCCAAGTCTCCACAGGGCACCTGCCCTTATGCACTGGGTCCAGCCACAGCCACAGGGATCCTCTGAACCGGAAGAACTGCAGGTTGGGTCTGTAGGTTTGGGGCATTTGAGGGAAATCTGTGTGCTTCCCCTCTCATGTCCCTCTTTCAGTCCAGAAATGCCTCATAGATTTCAGGTTGAAGTTGTCATCATCTTATTGTTTCACTGACTATAAAGGGTTTCTTCCCCCACCCCCATTTTTCATTCTTTTTTGTTGTTGTTGCTTCTGATGAGTTCTAAATGAGTAAAGAAGAGTAAAAATGCTTTCATAAGGACATATTTAACCAGACACTCTGTAAGCTTGATTTAAATATTTAGCACATCTTGATTAAAATCACAGTGTATGTGCAGAGGAATGTGGGCAGTTCAGTGCAGAGTCTCAAGTCGATTTAAATCCTGCCTCTATCACTCATAATCAGATCTTGGAACACTGAGTTACTCTCCATATACCTCTGTTTCTACATATGAAAGTGGAAATAATAGAATCTTGACAATAAGGTTATTTTCAGACTTAAACAAAATTGAGCATATCGTAGGGGCACAAACATGCTACTTTCTATTATTATAAATTTTCCTTTCAAGTGCCAGTTTAAGAAAATTTTGAAGTGTTGGTTGATTCACCATACCTAAATCTAGGTAGACACTATTAATCATCAAATGTTTATACTTATGTCTAAGTAAAATTAACATAAAAATGCACACTCCTCTCCCTGAAGAAAAAATATGCAACACTTTCTTGTATTCCTATCCCACAAACGCATCAGGGGAATATACTATGAAACTCTGATAGAAGAAGAGCACTTCCCAATGATATGTATAGTCATTATTATCTTTGATGTTTCACTAATACTCTGGGACAGATATAATTCCTATGGTTGTGTAGGTAAGAAATAGACGTGACTTGTCCAAGATCTCATAGTAAGGGTCTCCACTTAGGACCTCTCTCTTCCTGTCCTCACTAGGACACGTGAACCCTAATCAGAGAAAAGCAGAGATGCTGAAGGAGCATGAGTCAGTCTCCGCCTCCCTAAGGTATTGACAGAAATAAAATACCAGAATAGAACCGGCAAGCCTCTCCTCTTTATAGCCATGCAGCTTAGAAAGGCTAAGAAACCTTCTCAGATTCTGTATGGAATAAGGGAAGGCAGGAAGGCAGGAAGGCAGGAAGGCAGGAAGGCAGGAAGGCAGGAAGGCAGGAAGGCAGGAAGGCAGGAAGGCAGGAAGGAAGGAAGGAAGGAAGGAAGGAAGGAAGGAAGGAAGGAACTTACCTATGCCCTAAAACACCTGACAGCCAATTGTATGTTCTCATAGATCTGAATAATATAATTTAAGAATTTTATTTTCTATAATCTCTGTGGAAGCAATTTATTTAGACATGCATGGCATTATCAATTGATTTAAAACATAACTTCCCTCTGGTATCTGAAAAGAGGATGAATCTTGAAGAGATGATAGCAAGAGAAATTAGAAATGTAAGCCGACATATTGTTCAGTGTCACGCTAGCGCTGGGAACTGAGAACTCTTTCGCTCATGGGTGGCAGCAAAGGCTGGCTAGGGCAGCCCTGCTCATGAACTAAAGAAAGAGCTTCATAACTGGCCTCTCCACTGAGCACCCCAAAATCTCTACATCTATAGTCAACGGGTGCCATCCAGAACCAATGGATACCTGTCTGTCACAACTAATGGAAGGGTTCTTTAATACAGGCCTTTATAGAGATGCCAACAATTTTATCAGAATAACTGATCCCAACTTGTACAGGATCCATGTGCAGTTTGTAATATAGTTAACTTAAGCACATGAACATGCAGAAGATATTTAAGGGGGTTCCCCCCCCAAAAAAAAGAGATGATCTCTAGCTCTTGGATCATGTTCCTGTTATGATTCATTTTACAGCATAAAGGAAGGTTTCATTTCTTAGCTTTTGGGTAAAAGCATAACTCTCAGATTGAGTTTGAGCTGCAAACAGCCTCCCCCATGAATGTCAGCGCATTACATGCATAACTGTCGACTCATCGTTCTCATTAATCAGGAAGGCTCACTATGCATGTCTTAAGAGCTACAAGCAAAACAAGAATTTCCAGGGAAAACGATCCGTTTAGTATACCTAACGACACCTTTGCTGGGGGCGTCTCTAAAAACAGCTGAGGAAATGAGCTTGAGACACATTGCCAATAATATTCAATTGGGCAAATATTTCCTTTAGTTGAATTTTCATATTTTTTTATCTTTTTATCTCTTCAGCTAAGTGAACAATGTGTCAGAAAATAATTAGGCATCATAGACACCATGAAGTTATTCATCTTCAGAGCTCTGCCTGGCAATTTGATAAGGTGTCAAGACAATTTTAGTATCTTAATATCCTTTGTACAGCAATCATTTAAATAATTGAAACGAATTTTCTAAGTCATATCCCCCCTATTAATTCATAATTATCCCATCAATTGAAGTACTTTCCTGTAACCTCAACCATAATATAATAAGTGCTTTAATCAGATAAGTTTAAGGTTTAATCAACTCAGACTTCTATGTCTATAGAAATGTTTTAGCAATCTAAATTAAAATCACATCCGATAATTCGCTCACTCCTCTCAGTGGTATTTGGTGGTTCAAGGAGAGACTCATGTCATGGGGTTGGCACTCAATGGCTTTGTACTGTATTAAGCAAAAGTCATTTTCTTTAAGCATAACATAAAGTACATTTTAATATCACTATAGATTTCCGTATCGAAAGAGGAAGACACAGTAAATTTACTGTATAAACTCGAACAGAATTGTCCAGTGTTATTCTTTCACCACCATATTTTAAGGATATGAATTTGTTTGCTTAAAAGCCATCTGTTAAAATTATAGTGCTCGTGTTTTGAAGGACTCAATTTCATTAGAGTCCATGGTGGCATAGTCAGGTAAGTATATGCAAATTGTGCTTTGGTTAATAATCCACTCTGTTGTAAAAATCCAATTAGAGTACTAGTATGTATATTCTTTATTCACACACACACACATACACACACACACACATTCAGGTCTGCAGAGTTAGTGGAGGTAAACATCTATGAACTCGGGAAGCCACTGCGGCAGTCTCTCCGTACGCAGTGATATCAAATACTGTGGATTGATTCATGCTTTTCCTACTTATACATTCTATTGACATTTGAAAAATGCAGAAAATTATAAGGAAAGGGATCAGAATAATCTTTAAGCTCCACTTAATATTAAAAATGTACTTACCATTAACATTTTAAAGGTAAAAATTACCTGTAATGTCAATATCCACTTTTGATATGCATGCATACAGATATATGTACATGTACATACATATGTAAGGACTTACATACAGACATTTTTTAATTGGAATTTTACTTCCATACATGCAGCTTGTTATCTGGAGTTTTACACTCGAAATTGTGCCATTCGTTTTCTTTTCACATTATTAACTATATTTCTACGGCACATTTATTGGAAATGGCTATAAAATATTCCCATTAGACCATAAGCTCCATGAGCATAGGAACTAAGTCTATCTTGTTTGTATAACCAGTAACAAGTATATGATAATTTAACCATTTTCCTGTTGCTTGATGTTTAGGCAGTTTCCGAATTTTCACTGCTATAAATGTTATGATATTATTAATGCATAAACTTTCCCAGACTTTCCCTTTTGCCCCTTTTCCATCTCTCTCCCACCCTCCCAGGGTAGTTCTACTGTGCCTGATGATTCTTTGAGCTTTTGCGATGCAGATTTGGAAGGAAAGAGGTGAAGCTGAAGTTGAAGCTGAAGAACAAGAGGGATGTGAGCTGGGACTGGAGAGGGATTGTCTGAGAATTTTGGAGAACAAAATGTGGGCATAGTTATGTGAGGGAATTAGATTAGAGACGATTAAAAAAATATTGCAGTGGTCTATGTAATCTCCTTACTGTGGCTTTTATTTTTTTATGTTAATCCTCATCTGAGGATATTTTCCCATTGATTTTTTAGAGAGAGTGAAAGGGACGGGGAGAGACAGAGAGAGAGAAACATCAATGTGAGAGAGACACATCAATTGGTTGCCTCCCACACAGCCCTGACCAAGGCTCTATGTGACTGGAATTGAATGAATCCGGAACCCTTCGGTCCGCAGGTCGATGCTCTATCCCCTGAGCCAAACTGGCTAGGACCTTACTGTGTCTTTTAAATACAAGAATAGAAATTGAAGTGGAACCAGGTTTGTTGCCTGCCCAACATTCATCCTTGAGTATTAGGGCAATCTAACTGCTGACACAGACCATCTCCCAAATCTTAGTTATTTGATTAACCTCATTAACATTTATTTCTCTCTCATGTCATGTCCCATGGGGTTTTCAGCGAGTGGCCTTCATGTGGTGATGTAAAAACTCAGCTCCTTCCAGGCAGTGGATCTGACATCTGCCAGGTTTGAGTCCTGCACTGGTCCTTCCACATCCTGCCTGAAGATGGAAAACAGAGAGCACAGATAACTACAGGAGTTTTCATGGGCCACAGTCTAGTGTTAAATTTAGATTGACGAGGAAATCCTTACAGAAATTCTAGATCCAGTTTGTACTCTCCTAGAACGCTATACCCTGGGCTGCAGGAAGGTGGGGAAAGTGTGGCTGTATCATGAGGGCAGGCTTCTGCTGCTGATTTGATTTGGGTTGTGGTCCATCCAGATCTTGGTTTCAGAGGTAACCTTCCCTTGTCCCAATCTTTCTTATTCTTGTCTCTCTCCCACACTGTGATGTTTCCTAGCTTCCATGAAGCACTAGTCCCCTAGAGCTCTGCCCACGTAAGTCAGCTCATTTGATCTTGCTGTTGCATGAAGACAAATTCTTTCAGAGGGCTGGTCTGTCTTCTTGGTGTAAGAAAGGAAATAGGAAATTTGGGAATATAGATATTCGTGTATCTCAAAAAGGAAATAGAAAAAAATAATTTTTAATTTCCTAAAAGAAAATATTTTTGAGCCCTTCATACCTAGTTCTTATACAATAATATCCAACTGTAAAATTGGATTAGCTGGCATCAATAGATAAAATTTACCTCAGGTGTAGCCAACTCAAGCAAGCATTTTATTGTTCTTGTCCAACTTGATGTGCTGCTTGGAAAATACATTCTTTATCAAAATATTAGCATAAAATGTTTAATTAGTATTTAACACAAAATATAATATATATTTAAAGTATAAGCAAAAAATTAACTGAAAATAAGAATTTTAACAGAGCAATACAAAAGCATGAGTAAACATTTTTAACCAAATTAGATTGAAAATTCTTTCTTAGCTTGAAACCAAAGCCAGAAGAAAATGAGAAAGTTTTTTAAAAACCACCTATAAAAAAAAACAAAAAACAAAAAAAACAGTAGGACAGGAGAGGGGGTTGCGGGACTAGGTGAAAAAGGTATTAAGAAGTACAAATAGGTAGTTACAAAATAGTCATGGAGATGTAAGGTACCACATAGGGAATATCCTATCTAATAAAGACAGAATATGCAAATTGACCGTAACTCCATGACAAAGATGGCTGTGCCCACAGCCAATAGGGAGGGAATATGCAAATTGAGGCAACAAGGCAAGAGGCAGAAAGCGGCTCCAGGCCGGAGTGAAGGCAGTGCCATCAGCCAGGGGAAGGAAGGCCTATTCTTGCACGAATCTTTGTGCATCGGGCCTCTAGTAGTCAATAATATTGTAAAAACTACTTATGGTGCCAGATGGGTACTGGAAATATCAGGGGTGCAGGGACACTTTGTAATGTGTAGGATTGTCTAACTACTATGCTATAAATCCGAAATAAATACAAAATAATATCGAATGTAAACTGTTAAAAAAAACAACAACCTGGTAGGGTCATTTTGTAAATAAATTTTAAAACCTTACAGGGAATAAGTTTTTACCTACTGAACCCTGGAACAGTTTAAAGAAAAAGGAATATTCCAAATACATGTAACAAGCAACATGATGCTATTGCCAATGCTAACTACAAAAAGGAAGCTCCTGACTAATCTCACTTATGAATATTGAAGAAAAAAATCTAAACAAAATATTAGGAAATAGAACTAAATGAGACACTGATAGGATAGTAAGTCACGAATAAGTGCAATTCATTCAAGACTGTAAAAGTAATTTGATATTAATAAATAAATAAATATAATATACTCTCTTAGCTATAAAAACCTATATTTAATTCTAAATCTATTTCTGATTTTTTTAAACTATGATATAGAATTGAATGGTTGTTGCCTGAATAGTATAAAACAATACATATTGTAAATCTAAGGCCAGGATTATGTTTAAAGGATAAATAATGGAAGTATTTCCATCAAAGTGAGAAATAAAGATAAGGATATCTTAGATTATCACAATTATTTACTACTAGAGGCCTGGTGCATGAAATTCGTGCACAGGTAGGGTCCCCAGGCCTGGCTGGCAATCAGGGCCAATCTGTGGGGCAACTGGCAGGGCAATCGGGGGGCCTCACTGGCACCTGCCTTGGCTGGCCTGGTGCCGACTGCTCACCAGTCTGCCCCTCACCGCTGCTGGTCGCCTCCCTCTGTGGGATGACCGGCGGGGTGATCGGGGGGGCCCCCGCTGGCACCCACCTTGGCTGGCCTGGGGCCTGAGGGCTGGGGGCAGCTCCTGCATTGAACATCTGCCCCCTGGTGGTCAGTGTGCATCATAGTGACCAGTCGTTCTGCCGTTCGGTCAATTTGCATATTAGGCTTTTATTATATAGGATTGTTCTGAACGCTCAAAACAATGCAGTTAATCGAGAAAATGAAATAAGGGAGGATGCAAAATTATCATAATTTCCAGCTAATAGAATTTTATATCTGTGAACCCCAGGAAAACAAATGGCAAAACATTTGGAACTATTCAGAGAATCAGGTAGTTCATTTCAAAATGTACACACAGAAACGCAATTGGTCTTTTCACACACCAAAGATAAGTAGTAAGAAAACTGCCACATTTGCCAAAACCGGTTTGGCTCAGTGGATAGAGCGTCGGCCTGTGGACTGAAAGGTCCCGGGTTCGATTCCGGTCAAGGGCACGTAACTTGGTTGCGGGCACATCCCCAGTAGGGGGTGTGCAGGAGGCAGCTGATCGATGTTTCTCTCTCATCGATGTTTCTCTCTGTCCCTCTTCCTTCCTCTCTGTAAAAAATCAATAAAATATATTAAAAAAAAAAAAACAAAAAACTGCCACATTTACAATAGCAACTAACAACAAAACAAATAGTGGGAAAAACTAAAAAGAAACATGCAGTGATAAAAATTACAAAACTCTACCAAGAAATATAAAAGAATTATTGAATAAATAAAAAGACATACCTTGTTTCTGGACAGAAAGATTTGGTACTATAAAGATGTCAACTCTCTTTAAAATAGACTATAAACTGCATGTAATCCCAATCCCAATTCTAAAAGGATTATTTTAGAATTTAACAACAATTACCTTAAAATTGATCTGCAAACACCATAACAAAAGTTCTGGAGGGATGGAAGGGAAGGCACACACACTTTCCCTATTATATAGTAGCATCTTGCATTGAACAATAACAACAGTAACAACATGGATAGTGTTGGCATAGGAAAAAAAAAAAGACTACCAAGGGGCAGTGTAGAAAATCCCAGAAATAAACTCAAGTATTATGAGAATTTTGTATGTAATAAATTTGGCATTTCAATGTTAGTCACTAAATAATTTGTGGCAACTGGCTAGTTGCTTTAGGAGAAAAAATAAATTTCATTAAATTCGTTAAACTTTTAATAAATATAAACAGTAACAAAATATGAGTAAACACTCTTAGTAATAAAACTGGAATAAGTTTCTTTTTTAAAATTTTTTATTGATTTTAGGGAGAGGAAGAGACAGAGAGAGAGAGAAACATCGATGTGAGAGAGAAACATCAATTGGTTGCCTCCCTCACCCTCACTGACCCACTATCAAACCCACAAACTAGGTATGTGCCCTGACAGGGAATTGAACCCACCTCCTCCTGGTGTATGGGATGGTGTTCCAACCAACAGAGCTACATCAGCCAGGGCTGGAATAAGTCTTTATGAATTTGACACCAAGCCAGAAACCATAGAAAAAAATAAATTTTCATAGAAATTAAGTATTTCCTGGCATCAAAAACAAAGTACCACATTTATAGAAGCTTGAAAGACTTAGGAAAACTATTTAGTAACACACATGATGGAAAGAATTACTACTGCTGTAGAAAGAGCTCTTACAAACTAATCATAAAAAAGAAAATGGCTAAATGTGCCAAATCATAAAAGAAGTAAAATAGACAAAAAAAAATATGAAGACCTGGCCAGTTTTGTGATTTTCTAAAATAACAACAACAAAAAATAAATATTTTAAGCCATAAGACTGGCATCAGATGAATAAGAAAAACCAAACGTTAGTGTAGGGCAGTGGTCGGCAAACTGCGGCTCATGAGCTGCAGTTTGCTGCTCTGTTGACTAATGAGTTTGCTGACCACTGACCTAGACTCTGGACTCCAATAATCACAGGCTGTTATTATTCCTTGTGATTAAGCCCCTATCCCAGTGGTCAGCAAACACATTAGTCAACAGAGCAGCAAACTGAGACAGTAGGGGAAGCAAATTGTTACCTCTGCTCTCCTAAGGACCTGAGAAACAGATTAACAGGAGAAAAGCACATACATTTATATTGAATTTTACATGACACAGGAGCCCTTATCTATAACAATAAAAGCATAATATGCTAATTAGTCCGGACAGCCAAACAGTAGAACAACCATCAGGACGACCTTCCCTATGACCTTCTGGACAACCTTTCAGACAAAGCCGGGGCTGTGAGGGCTGAGCCTCTTGCACAAATTTCGTGCATTGGGCCTCCAGTAAGAAATAAAGACCCAAAGAAATGGATGTTTATGTTCGCTTGTCTTTGTTTGTTTACTGTATACAGAGCATTGTCTTTGAAAAATATTAGCAGGAGTTATTTGAAGACTAGGCTTAATATGTCTTCCTCCAAAGACGAGTTACATTTCATTCTTCCAGGTGCTGGAAGTATTATAAGTCACTCTGAACCACCTCAAATAAAATTAAGAAGTCCGGGGTTCCCTAGACCACAAGAAAGTCCATCTCCCCTTTTCTCCCTTCCCACCAATTCAAGGCAACGGCCTCTGGAGAGACCTAGGGGTTGAAATGGGAATTGAAGTATGGGTGAGACTGAGAGTGAGGTAGGTTTAGTTATGGATCTTTACCCTGGAGATACCTCAGTCCTTTAATGTCTGAGCTTAATGTGTGTAGGGGCATCTCTTATTAGACTCCCCTTGTTGGAGATCCTTTCATTTGTCTTTGCTGCTGTTAATCCTTACCCAAGGATTTTTTTTTTCCATTGAGTTTTTTAGAGAGAATGGAAGGGAGGAGGAGGAGATAGAGAGAAACATCAATGCAAGAGAGACACATTGACTGGGTGCCTCCCCTCTGGACCAGGGCTGGGGATTGAGTCTGCAACCAAAGTACATGCCCTTGGCCGGAATCAAACCCGTGATCCTTAAGTCTGCAGGCTGACACTCTATCCGCTGAGCCAAACCAGAAGGGCATCCTTTCAGGGAACCCTACAGGCAATTCCTTCAGAGCAAAAGCAGCTATGGGCTCTGCTTACCTCTCTGCTAACCCACTCTTGTCAAATGCTCTCCAGACATTTTCCTATTTCAGTTTTATCCAACTATTTTAGTTCTTATCACTAGACATGCTGGTCTAAATAACATAGCCTATAAATTACACTTCTTTCCTTTATGCTAGCCAACTTCGGCATTTTTATGATGTGAAAAGAATTTCCAAAATTAGATCACATTTCATGTTATACTTACATAAGAATACTTTTTACTGTAACAGAAGAATATAACTTTTCAATTGTCATGGAATTTCAGAATAAAGCCCCAAACTGAGGACAAGAGGTGACTGTTGCCTGCATATTCTGATGAGAGGAACTGTGGGTCTGTCCGACACCTTCCTTCAAGCCTTGCTTAATGAGAGGGTCCTCCTCTCCTGCCCTTCATCTAGCCATTCTAGGCAAAGACTGGAGTTTGTTCAGAGGGTCAGTGATTTCTAGGCTTTAGGAGGAAAGTTCTGGATTTTTCTCCTCTCTACTCAGGGAGAAAGAAAAGAAAGCACTCCCATTCCAGACTAAGTGATAAAGTCTGCTAGAAAAAGTCTCCTAGAAGTTAGGGGTTCCTGTAATATGGTTCCCCATTAGGTTCCCCAGCTGGATGACACAGAGCTAGAGGAGCTCAGGGTAGATGTAAATAGGGTGTTTTGAGAGAACTTGAGAGAGCCTTACGTGCATCCCCTGGAGG
This sequence comes from Plecotus auritus, assembly GCF_963455305.1. Lineage (NCBI taxonomy): Eukaryota > Metazoa > Chordata > Mammalia > Chiroptera > Vespertilionidae > Plecotus > Plecotus auritus. The sequence goes on along the minus strand of NC_137783.1, from coordinate 27,034,613 downwards.
TTAGGGGTCAACCTGAACACCAAGACCAGAGACTGCCCAAACCTCACTGTGCACATGAACCCCTTGGGGAATCACTGCATAAAGCTGATTCTGATTCAGTCATCCGAGGATGGAGCCTGAAGTACCACATTTGTAACAGGGTTCCACGTGATGACGAGGCTGCTGGTCCTTGGACCACACTTGAAATAGTCACAGTGTAGGGGATTTGAAGTGGGGAGCCTGGCTGGAACAATTCTCTTGCAAGACAAAGAGAAAGAGCTTTAGTGTTGGGGGAGGAGCCCGGAGTCCTAGCATTTGACATGGCTGAGATGTGTGAGTTGATCTTAGTGAAGTAGACCTCGCAGAAGCAGCTGTGCTTGAGATGGCTTAGTCTCACTCAGGATTGCCTGCCAGAACCAGAGAAAGCTCAGCAGTAAGAGGTTGTGGAGTGGCCCCTGGGGCAGGAACTGCCAGTCTTAGGAAGTTATCTGAAGAGCACAGAACTACATCAGAATGAATATATGTCCCCTAAAAAACAAAACATGGCCTGTAAAACAACCAGTACCAAGACACCACCATATCAGAGAACTTTTGTCCTTTTGCTTTGTGTCTTCTGTTCTTATCGTCTGATCCTCCCTCTTTCTCCAATCTGAGAGAAAAGAGAAAGGATGAGAAGAGGGAAACCAGAGACCACCCCCTCTTTCCTACAGAAGATCTCTGACTTACAGACCTCAGGTTAGGACTAAGCTAGGTGGGGGAGAGAAGATTTAAACTGGCTTTAGTATTAAAGTTTTCAGCTGGATCAGACTGGACTTTCTGACAGTGAATCCTAATTACTGAAAGGACATTTTCTTATCACTGAAACTGACTGGAAAGTTGGGGGCTTGGCTGGTATCCAGGGACCAGGAAGAGAGATCTGATCATCAGAATTGAAAAGAGTGATGGGAGGAAAATTAAGGCCATCTTCTGTATTACCCATTAGGTTCAGCCCATTCCATAAACCAGTTACATTTCAATGCCTCGATGTATGCTCACTGTCCTGGCCAATTAGCTCATAAGTCAGAAATGGCCTGTATTTCACATAATCACTAAAGACCTCAAGAGGGAACCCTTTTCATAAACCATTTCATATTTAAAGGAATCAAATCTTATTAAGCCAATCAACATGACCCCTCCCTTCCTTCCACTTTCTCTACAAATCAATGGAAAAAAATATCTGGGGTAAGGACTAACAAAACAACAAAAAGAATGAAAAATGAGCAAAGATATGAGAAGGCAATCAGCAGAGAAGGAAGTACAAAAGGCTAAACAACACATGAAAAGTTCAGCCTCACCAATCACCAGAGAAGTGCAAATTTAATACCATAAAGTGAGAGCATTTTATACCTCCAACTGGCAAACCTTGAGAGTTGACAATACTAAGTGTCTGAGAAAATGTCAAAATATGGGAATTCTCATACACTATTAGTGGGAGTGTAATATAGGGCAACCACTTAGAATTTGGCAGAATCTAGTTAAGGATATACACACCTCCTCCACAGCAGTCCCTCTTCGGCAACACCATAGAGCTGTTGGGCATCTACAATTTTTGCATATCTATTCTATCAAATACTTTTTAAAAATTATGCAGCCACTTGCAAATTTTTAAATAGACATGTAAATTTTTAAATAATAAATGAGGTCCCAGACCTCTAGCTGCAAAAGATGTAATTTTGCAATAGTTATAAATACTGACATTTAAACAATAAAACTGTGTCATTATTTTAAATCTATTAAAAAGTTGCATAAGATAAGCAATAATACCTATTTTTAAAAATACACAAACAGCTCTTTTATAATATTGGAAATTTTACCTTTTTTAAAACTTGTATTTCCATCCCATGTCACCACTATAGTTTATCTTAATATATTTTTATGCTTGAATGTCCTTTATTAATCACCCTATCATATTTCTGTTACAGAAATGTATATGTAATAATAAATTGCAATATATTTTTCTTGTGCTTTTAAGATTCTGAGAATAATCTGTCATATTATATTTAATTAGTATTATACTAGAGGCCCGGTGCACGAAATTAGTGCATGGGGGGGTGTCCCTCAGCCCAGCCTGCACCCTCTCCAATCTGGGACCCCTCAAGGGATGTCCGACTGCCCATTTAGGTCCGATCCTACTGGGATCGGACCTAAATGGGCAGTTAGACATCCCTCTCACAATCCAAGACTGCTGGCTGCCAACTGCTCGCCTGCCTGCCTTCCTGACTGCCCCTAACTGCTTCTGCCTGCCAGCCTGATCACTCCCTAACCACTCTCCTGCCAGCCTGATTGATGCCTAACTGTTCCCCTGCCAGCCTGTTTGCCCCTAATTGCCCTCCCCTGCAGGCCTGGTCACCCCCAACTTCCCTCCTCTGCTGGCCTGGTCACCCCTAACTGCCCACCCCTGCAGGCTTGATGGCCCCCAACTGCCCTCCCTTGCAAGCCAGGTCCTTCCCAACTGCCCTCCCCTGCTGGCCTGATCACCCACAACTGCCCTCCCTTGAAGGCCTGGTCCCTCCCAACTGCCCTCCCCTGCTGGCCATCTTGTGGTGTCCATCTTGTGTCCACATGGGAGCAGGATCTTTGGCCACATGGGGGTAGCCATCTTGTGTGTTGGAGTGACAGTCAATTTGCATATTACTTTTTTATTAGCTAGGATAGAGGCCTGGTGCATGGGTAGGGGCCAGCTGGTTTGCCCTGAAGGGTGTCCCGGATCAGGGTGGGGGTTCCCGTGGGGTGTGGGGCAGCCTGGGAGAGGGGCCTGTGGTGGTTTGCAGGCCAACCATGCCCCCCAGCGACCCAAGTGGAGGCCCTGGTATCTGGGATTTATTTATCTTCTATAATTGAAACTTTGTAGCCTGGAGCGGAACCAAGACTCCTGCTCACTCCGTGGCCACAGCCATTTTTGTTGGGATTTATTTATCTTCTATAATTGAAAGTTTGTAGCCTTGAGTGGAGGCCTGGGCCCGCCAGGGTGTGTGGAAAGCTTGGCTTCCTCCATTGCCGGGGAAACCCAAGCCTCCTGCTCACTCCATGGCTGCAGCCATCTTAGTTGAGGTTAATTTGCATACTCACTCCTGATTGGCTGGTGGGCGTGGCTTGTGGGTGTAGCCGAGTGATGGCTAATTTGCATATTACTCTTTTATTAGATAGGATTAATTACCACTATATTACCATTGATTAAAAACTAAATATATTCCAAGTTTTGATAATTATTAAATATAAAAATGTAAAATTTTATTGGAAATGCATCTTTTAATAAAATGAATGGGAAAAGTTTTTTTTCATTTAGTTCATGTATCCAAATATGAATATTGATAATTGCTAAAATGAAACAGGCCTTGTAAATTAACAACAAAATAAAAAGAATGAGGCCAGAAATAGTGTGAAGCTTACCAACAGTATATTAATAAGTGCATTTTTAAATAATAAATAACACTAAATACACCTAAGTTGTATAAATCTAATAAATATATGATGAAAACAAACAAGCTGAAAATTAATGGATGACATGAGCAGGAAATCCGAGTCCAAATGAGGAGTGTATATGAACTTATAATATTGAGTCATCTTTTTACAAAGGTAATGAAATGTTTCTTCTACAAGTCTGAATAAATGTTTAATAAAATATAAAACATTAATATTTCCAATATAAGTTTCTTTTACTCAGAGGTATATTGTTGATCTCTAGGAAATAAATATGGAATTGTTTACCTCCTTCCCCCTTAAATCATGCCAATAATGCTGGTGAGCCAAGACTGAGCCTTGGGGAATAAGCCTCATCTCCAAACTTTCTCCTGCTCAGAGTGAGAAATGCAGGCTGTGCTTTCTCACAGACAGGTGTTTTCCAGCATGCTGTCTACAATTCCTGAATATTCTTAGTCTAACACAGATGGATAAAGACCAAGGAGTTTCCATGAGTTCACTGTGCCAATAAAATAGGACACAGTGCCCTTTATATTTCTGACTTAATTTACTCTCACAGGAGTCTCCCTCTGCCAATAAGGAGAAGGAAGATGAGAAATCATTAAACAAAATGTGTCCATCCACCTCACTCTACAATATATCTAAATTCAGAACATGCCTTCATGGATCACTAAACTGCCTCTAACTCCACCAGGTTTGCCAAAGTTAGCAAACACTCACTCACTCCCACACATAGAGGACACCCAGTTAAATTGGAATTTCAGTAAACAACAAATAATTTTTAAATATACGTTTCCCTGGCACATATTGAGACATATTACTTGAGGACATACTTATACTATAAATAATAGACAATTACTTGTTATTATCTGAAATTTAACTGGACTTTAAATTACACCTAAGTTTTTGCCTTTAATAGAAATATGTGCAAGGAAAGGCATGAAGCTCTATTGCAAATTTATAGACCTTCAATGAAAGGATACCATGTGGACCAAATATTTTGAATTGCCCCTTGGGGGCTCAATACTATATGAAGATCCTGGGCAGTGGGTAAGAGACCTTTCTTTTGTAAAATGGGATAATGAAATGGTGAATGAGGAGGCGGGAACTTGCATGTGGCCTTCAAGCAGGTCAAGTTTAGGATCTGGGAATGGATTGCTTTAACAACCATCCATACAGGGCAAGTCCATGTGTGCCTGCATGTGTGTACATACACAAACACGAATGTACGGGTGTAGATGTTCATGTGTAAGTGGCGTCTGTGTGCATGTTTATCTCTGTGTATGGTGGAGGGGTGGTATTGGTGCAAGGTGCATACCCTAATTTGAAGACCAATACGCTGGGACAGAGCTTCCCAATGGGGGTACATTACATGGGTAAAAGGATTGTGGTTGTATCACAAGATACTGGCCTCTTCAGCCTTCAGGGCAGCCTTTAGAGGCACAATGACAACGGGTAGGGTGACCCAAGTGAAAAGGGTTGGGAAACCCCATCCAGAAGAAACTCACTAATATACACAGGGTTACAAAAGACTAGACATCAACTAAATATCCATGAGAGGGAAAACAAAGGAATAAGCCACAGTATATTCAGCTAACCAAATATTAAAACGGATGCTCTTGATCTATATCTCTCAGTATGAAGAGCTCAAAAACCTAGCATTGAGGAAAAAAAAAATCAGGTCGCAGCAGGATGGCACTCACAGGATGACAATACCTGCAAAATGTACCTGTATACAGTTAGGTCGATTTTGAAAGACAGAACTATGGTGTATTACAGGAACACAAACATTGATTAGAAGGATGCACTGTAACATCGGGAGAAAGCCTGCCTTTGGGGGAAGAATGGGAATAAGGAGGAGCAATGACAGGGAACATCAACTGAACATCAGTGCACCAGGCTCCGTTCTCAGTTCTTTACGTTGTTATTCATTTAATCCTTTCGACAACCCCATAATACTGGATACTATCATCCTCATTTTACAGATGAAGTAACGCACAGAAACAGAGATTAGGGAACTTGCCCAAGGTCACACAGCTCTAATAAAAGGTGCAAAGGGTGCCCTTAATTGTATATTAACTATTGTCTTTTACTAATAGACTTAAAATAAATATGACAACATAATAGATGAATGGGTGTTTATTACACATCCTTCTTTTCATCTTCTTTGAAATAACAAATGTAAAAAGCTCTGCTTTATAGCTTCAGAAGCTCAAACTTGTCTAATAAGATCATTGAAAACTCTGATTATGATTTCTTCTCAAGAAAATGTGTCTTTTTCTCAACTGTCCTTACCAAGGGTACATAAATTAAATAGTCTCCTTTTTAAAAAAATATATTTTTATTGGTTTCAGAGAGGAAGGAAGAGGGGGAGAAAGAGAAACATCAATGATGAGAAAGAATCATTGATCGGCTGCCTCCTGCACGCCCCCTACTGGGGATTGAACCTGCAACCTGGGCATGTGCCCTTGACTGAAATCAAACCTGGGACCCTTTAGTCCGCAGGACGACGCTCTATCCACTGAGCCAGACCGCTAGGGCTAAATAGTGTCCTTTTTTTATATTTGCTGTGGTGGAATGGAAATGGAACATTTTACATAAGTATACATTAGATAGTACTGTCATAGAAGTACATGCCCCTCTACAATTCATATTATATTTAAGGGATGGTTTTCATTTTTTAAAAAATCTGTGCTTTGCATGATCCAAATGGATAAATGAGAATTGGGCCAAATTTTCCCTTAATTGATTTAATTAACTAAATCTTTCATTTTTTTGCAGGTAACTTAAAAGCTTGCTAAATTAAATTTCTAAGAGCCAAGAGAATAAGCAGTATAAAGAGTAATCTTTGATTCATGAACCCAGATGTAGTTCCAGGTGTTCATTTTATGTTCACTTCTAACATTCCATACAGAGCCATTGGCAAGGAAGTTGATGGAATAATGAGGATTGCAGCCAACGTTCTCCACCGGAACTGCTCTCTCAGGCCGGAAGAGCAGCCAGAGCTGCCTCATGGAAAATCTCCACAAACATCAGGGTCAGGGGCAACAGCCAAGTCTCCCTGACAAATCTCAACTGTTCCTGAATTACCCTCCTTCGTGTTTGCTTTTAAAAGCTAGGGATTCCCTCAGTTATGGGCTCCAATGTGGCCAGGAGAGAGATCTGTAGATGGATTTGGCTAACAGCATATTTTCAGCTATAGAGGCCACTTGGGGACCTATAAGTAACTAAATAGCTGTAGGGTTCAAGGAATCCTAGTCAATGAAGGAGGCACACAAGGTCTGATTTGAACTTCTGTCACCACCACAAACGTGTCACATTGCCTGAGATTTCTGTCAACCATCCCTCAGGTTCAGACATCAATCCAAGAAGTTCTTGTCCTGATAAAACTATGTACCTTGTAAGAAGAGGACATTGCCCCTGAATAACAGTTTAGTGTATTTGATTAATTGGCTGACAGTTAAGAGACAGCAAAAGATGTGAGAATGGAACATAGAACAAATAAGTTTTAATGAGGAGAATATAGAAAGGTACACATTACAGGACAATAGCATTTAGGACAATCTATTAGGGTTCTCCAGAGAAAGAGAAACCAGAGGTTATCATATACTAGTATATTATATGTAATATATATATAAATAAAAAAATATGTATATCATATACATCTATAAACATATAAATCAATGTCCTATTGGTTTATGTATTATAAAGGTACTAGAGGCCCAGTGCGCACAAAATCATGTGTGGGTAGGGTCCTTAGGTCTAGCCTGCAATAAGAGCCATCTTCTGCCTGCTCGCCAGTCCCCAGTCCTGCCCCACCGCCACCCACCCCGGTTCCCCGTGGTTCCCCATTGGGCATCGAGTGATCAGTGCCTGCGGGCTGGGGGGAGGGACCAAGAGGTGGTCAATGCACCTCATAGCGACTGGTCAATTGGTCGTTCTGGTCGTTATGCCATTATGGTCATTGGCCTTTTATTATATAGGATATATATGATATTTATTATAAAGAATTACTTACATGATATCAGAGGCTGAGAAGTCCCACAATCTTCCATCTGCAAGCTTGAGACCCAGAAAATCCAGGGTGTAGTTCAGTCCCATTGTAAAGGTCTGAGAACCAGAGGTCTGATGGTCCCAGTCACAGGCAGGAGAAGATTGATTGACGTCCCATCTGTGTTGTCAGGCAGAGAGTTCTCCCTCCACCCTTTTGTTCTGTTCAGACCCTCAATGGGTTGGATGAGGCCCACCCACATTGGGGAGGGCAATCTGCTTTACTCAGTCTATGGATCTCTTCTAGAACACCCTCACAAACACACCCAGAAAAACGCTGAGTCAAATATCCCCTGATCCAGTCACACTGACACATAAAATTAACCATCACAGGCAGGCTGCAACAGTACTGCATGAACAGGAGAAAGCAATGAGATCCCAGGTACCTGGAAATGAAGGGATTTTCCAAGAATAGGGTTAGGAAGCAGGAACCTTCACTCTCTTCACCATTATCTGGGATTTAACTTAAACAGCTGCTTTGGAGTATTCAGTGTAAGAGGAAGTATTTGGAGAACCAAGAGTGATTCCCCTCAGAGTTCAGGTGCACATTTCCAGGCCCACAAAACCAGTGGGAAGGGAGGATGTAAGGCAAAGTACACACCATCTGGAGAGCTCAGTTTTACTTCTTACAAGTGAATGCCCTTGAGCTCTGTAAGCCTCAGTACCCTCACCCATAAAAGGGAGATAACAACCATATTTTAGGGTTGTCGTTGAGGATTACCAGAATGGCTAATGAGTAATAAACACTCAATTAATGTGAGCTGTATTAATCACTGCCATAAGCATACATACACATACAATGGTGAAAGCATAAACCTTGGCCAAGGTCAACATCTGGCTAATACTCAACACATATTTCACAAAGATTTACTCTTTGTTTTGTTGACAAACATTTGATCGGCTGCTTGACCATGGGGACAGAAAAATGGTGCATTCATTCTCAGCTAACCCTGTATTAGCACCAATATTAGTTAATGCCAATAGCTACTCAATAATGTAGGAATTAGCCAGCTCTACACTTAAAGCTAAGCATCCACATGTCTTTAAATACAGTTGAAAACTACAGAAGATGATCTGCAGATTCTTTTTTTCCACACACCGGTTGGATTTTCAGTAGCAATATTAAGCGCTGAGTAGCACATTGTGTGTTTCTCTGACAAGATTCTATTCCGTCTACAAATGCTTTAGATATTATTTCACATGAATTATGCTTTCCATACTAATAGCAAAGAATCAGCTAGATAGTTCACTTTGTCAGCATGTTTGGGAACAGACATTCTCAACATTTGGGAGCCAGGTCAGCTGCACCAGAATCATGAGGTAGGCTCATAGAAAGCCCTTTTCACCCTCCACTGCAACCCAGGACAGAATGAATCAGAATCCCTAGAAATCATCACATTTAACAAGTTCCCGAGATAATTCCTAGTCAGAGTGAGGTTCAAAGAACACAGGGAGGGGGTTTAAGATTAAGGTGGTGTGGTTACTGAATAGAATATCACAACTTTTCATCTTCAAACTCTGACATTTTGTCAAAACTTAGTCTCATTGCCTTAAGCACAATTTAGTTAATACAGTCATCCTAAAAGTTAAGTACCTTTCAGTGCCTTTGGGTCAGCAGTCTGGACTCCATTTAATTATACTAGTAGATCATCGAAAAGCAGAGACATGGGATAAAGCCCAGTGGTTTAAAAGCTCTGCTCCATGGCTTCGGGTTCAGAACTATGCAGCACCATTACTGTTCCATGTGTACCGGTAGTTCTCAGAGACAAGCTGTTCCTTCCAGTCCTCATCCTCCCTATTACTACCCGCCCCACATCCTGCTCATCACAGCACGAGCCTTGCACACTTAGTGCCCTGCATATGTAATGATTATGCCAAAGTCCTTTCTCAATGGGGAACTGCAAGGTTATCCCTAATTAAGTAACAGTGCACTTTCACTAGACAATGATCATGCTTCTCTCCTTTTTCTACACGTTCTGACCACATTACATTTACTGAAATGTAATTTTGAACCGAATAAGAAAAAAAAAAAAGATGGGGCTTATATTTTGTATATTTTACACTTTTCCTGTAATTCGTTTGTATTATATTTTTCAAATACATAGCTATGGGACAGATTTTTAAAAATTCTTCGCCAAAGGTAGTTTGCAAAGTGCTGCTTGCTACCACTCTTCTATAAACAAATTCAAACAAAACATGGTTCTAATTTAGCATCTTTTCACCTGCTAAATAAAGGGGGTTGTATTACTAGGTCACCTATGAGATGCTCTAGCTCTGTACTTCTCCATGGATACAGTAATAACTCACTTTTTTACAGGTGGATTGTTTGCTTTGTAAATGATCCAGGACAACATTTTATATTTATAGCTGACTTTCTGCTGCCTCTCACTGTTGCTCTGTATCATCTCTCCCACTGTGAGACTGTGTGAGCTTGAAGAATAAAGAGCATTTTAATAATAGCCTAATCAAGATGTAATTAAGAAAAGTAATTTGGCACCAAAATATTACATAACACACATCAAAGATTAAACTCTTGAAATTCCTTGCCATGTGCTATTTTGGATTATCACTCTCTCCTCCACTGAGATTTAAATATTTATGTTCATATCAATACACTGAAGTATGCATTTCTTTATGAACCTCCTTGTGCCTGCCTTAGCATAATACACATGGTATTTTATTATAATCATTTGTGCAATATTCAGATTCCTTGTTAGACTTTTAGCTTCATGAGAATGGAGATCATTCTTGACTTAACACTAGATTCTAGTGTTTTACAGTCTCTGGTATATTAATAGGTATCTGTTTGAATGCATGGGTGAATGGAGAATCAATGAAATTCTTAGAGGAAGAATCATGTCACCTGATCACCCCAGTCTCAAGGCTTTCATTTCTTTACAGTATTTTAAATATTTCTTGCTCCATAATCTCTGAGCATAAATTCTATAGTTTGAACAGAACCTAAGATTTCATGTGTCTCTGTCCAGGGAGCCCTAGTTACAAAATATCTCTTTTGTTAAACTTTATTGTTGAAAATATTACATATGTCCCCTTTTTCCACCCACTGATCCCTTCTAGCCTGCCCCCACCTTCCACCCCAGGCCTTCGCCACCCTATTATCTGTGTCCATGGGTTATGCACATATGCACAGAAGTTCTTTGGTTGATCTCTTCTCACTCACCCACCCCTGCCTTCCCTCTGAGATTCAACAGTCTGTTCCATGTTTCTGTGTCTCTGGACCTATTTTCTTCAACAGTTTATTTTGTTCATTAGATTCTACACATAAGTGAGATCATGTGATACTTGTCACAAGATGTCTTAATTCCTGCAACTCGGCTTTTTCTAAAAATGCCAAATACCCAACGTAACTTTTACCTGCAAGTCTGTTTCTGATCGTTGTCAGCCTCTCGTTTTCTGCCTCACTGAGACAGTAAATATCGCTTTTACATTTTTACTGATGATCACATCGTATCTCTGCTGCTTGCTCTGCCTAAGCAGAGTTCTTTTTTGATTTTCATTTAGCCAGCAGGAGCTTGAGAAGCAAAGTACTTAAGTTAAGAAATTACTTTCCTTTTTCCAGAGAAAGTGCAGACAAGCAAGTTTCAAGAAAGATCCAATTAAAGAAGCCTCTGTCTCAGGAACTAGATCCCCTGAGTTGGCGCCCAAGGTCTGCATGTTTCACACATATTCTCTAACGAGGTCTCCCTTTCTGGATTTACAGCGCTTGCTGTAAGTAAGGGATGACATCACAATCTGCATCACTCCCAGGGCTTTCAAAACGTGCTGACCCTCTGAACGTTTCCAAATGGCTTCTGTGTGTGCTGTTAGGGACCATCTGGCTAGCTCTAGATAAAACAAGTTTCAACATATGGGCCATAACACATACATGGCTCTGCTCCACTAGTGCAGAAAATTACGAAAGGGCTGCTCTCTTGATATGAGAAACTCGTGCAAAAGCAGCAGCACCGTGGAGGGGAAGGCCTGCCCTCTGTGCACACAGGAGAGCTTAGGCCCAGCTCCTCTCTCCCACTCAGGCGCAGGTCACCGGATCACTCCAGTCTCCAGTTCCTCCCCTGAAATTTTAAAAAGGGTGCCAAGTCAACTCTGACCTTCCTCCTTCCCTGTCCTTCCTTCCTTCCTCCCTCCCTATTAAAAATAGCTATTATATGCCTCTACATATGGCCCAAGCATGGTGCCAGGTGCTGGGCATATTGGTGAGGAGCACAGACATGGTCCCTGCCCCTGAAGAATTACTGAACAGTGATGAAGACAAGCATTAAATAAATAACTGAGAATAGGAAGGGAAAGCATGTATGAAGGTCCTGAGATGGGAAGGGGCGTGGACTGTTTAAAATGCGGGACTTGTAAACATTTATATCCATTAAATTGTGAACTCACTTGACAATCAAAATCCCCACCACCTACAGATGGCAATTCAGACAATTATTATGTTAGCATAAACGATTTGAAAAGCTGCCTGCATTTTCTATTCTTATTGTTGATCTCATGCCTGCAAACAATGAAGCTAATAAAATTGCATGAAAATATAATCATTAAAAACATATACAGGCATCTCAAGCACATGACACGTGGTAAATGCTTTAAGGATTACGAGAGTTTCAGGAAACCTAGGAACTCTGTGAGTGCTTCCTGTTTAATATTTACAAAATAAAACTAGATAGTAAGGCAACTGTCATGAAGTTATCTCTTACAGGTCCTCCACTTTCCAATACTCAGTCTTTCCAGAAGATGACAGCTGATACCCTAGAGTGAGACAGACATTTGTCATAACAGTCATTCTTGCTGAACAGTCATAACATATATGTAACATGTTTATTTCAGTGATTTTCCCCAATGCTTAGTGAAAACAAAAGCAGTACCTTTAGCAAAACCTAGGCCCGTGGTCGGCAAACTGCAGCTCATGAGCCACATGCGGCTCTTTGGCCCCTTGAGTGTGGCTCTTCCACAAAATACCACGGCCTGGGCGAGTCTATTTTGAAGAAGTGGCATTAGAAGGAGTTTAAGTTTAAAAAATTTGACTCTCAAAAGGAATTTCAATCGTTGTACTGTTGATATTTGGCTCTGTTGACTAATGAGTTTGCCGACCACTGACCTAGGCCATAGGTGAAATAATATAATGTTTGATATTTTTCTCATTCTGTTTCTACCTTTCATTTGGCTGCCACCCATAAAAAGCAGAGTGGACAGTGCCAGCCCCTGTCATCAGAATGAAGCAGAGGGTTCAACCATCAGGTGTTCAAGTCAGGTGAGATAAAGAGCCCTGTTTAATAACTAATTAAACACATCAGGCAAACACACTTGAAAACCTAAATCAACCCAATTAACCATAATGCTGTCTCATGGACAGGAAAAACATGTCACTCTCTCAACCTGCTATGGAACTTACATGTGACAACCTGAGAAATGCCTGCCTTCTATCTGCTTCACGCATCTCTGTACCCTCCCTGTCCACAGTGCTGAGGGTAGCAAAAGCCCAATAAACGCTCATTAATCAAATCTAGAAATGAACAATCACTTAAAAAAAAAAAAAAAACACACAACTTACCAAATGGATGAATCCTCACAGTGAAATCCAATTAACTACAGAACTGCCTTAATTACCTGAGAGGATTTAGCAAGTATAGGAAGCTTGCCCTTCTGCTGTTTGACACAGAGCAACATTTATGACATTAGACCTTCAATTAAAAATCATTACTTAAGTGGCTTTATTACAGCTACAAATAAACTTTATTTGATGTAACGTAATAAAACATTTTCAAATTTAACATTTACCTGACCAGAATTAATCATTTAAATTATGAATATAAGTATATACAGTCACTTGAGCAAATGTGCAGTTCAGGAATTTGTACAGCTTGGTCTGCAAGGACAGGCCGCACCTCCCCTTTCAGGAAAGGCAGGCCCTCCCTGTGTCTGGCAAGAAGCAATGTCAATGAAAGTTGGAAAAAATCCATAATCCACGCTGGAATTCCACATTATTCTGGAAGGAAACAGCTACATTTATGGTAGGAAAATAATATTCTCTTGCAGTTATCTTTTACCAAATGAAGGTCTATATTTATTTCTTCTCCTTTGAGGGACTCTTCTGATCTACTGTCTTCCTATCTCCTTCGCTCCTAATATTTCAGTTCCATTACAAAAACACACTACCCACAAACGGACCTTTTCTGTTTCGCTGTCTGCCCGTAATGCTTACCACTGTAGGGAGGAAAACAGAATTGGCCAGGCACACATTCCATCTAAGATACAGAGAACACAAAACAAATCGGAGCGTTTGCCAATAGTGAGTGTCCCAGGTGACCCCTGACTCACACAATTCAGTTTTAACACAAGGCCGCTCAACGAAAATTAACATATTGACGGTCCATTTCCAGATGCATCACAACCTTTCATGGGAACCCCATTATTCCCTCACTTCCACCCAAAAAGCACAGCTAGGGGCCCGCCTTGGGCCCATGGCACCAGCGTGTGAATGAGAGTCCAAAGTTCAGGTTCAGTGCCAACACCCATGTTCACATCCAGTGCGGATAGGTAACAAGTCCTCGTGGAAGGAGTCCCCTCACCCCTCAGGACCCCTCGGAGGAAGTGTGAGCCCAAGAAGAAGCTTTATTCGGGTTTTCTGACGCTCTCCATCCTGAGATCTGTTCCTGAGTTAGACCATCACAGTAAGCCAGTTAACAAAGGAAGTGCATTGTGGGCAAGTCACAGGGACCCTGCAGAAAAGCCAAACGGTTTGACAGAAGCTTAAAACAGACACTGCACTGGGAAATCATTTGTATGAGCTGATGACGGGATTCTGTTTTCTAACATGGGACATGCAACATAGTCAACACTATGCTTACTGCAGTTAGCTTGGAAAAACACCCATCTGTCCTACAACAAAATTAACTCTCTCCCGTGAACGGATTCCTGAATATCCTCCGCAATGCCTGGGCTCGGACTTGCATGGACTTGGACATTTGTAAAGCACCAGAAACTGTTTCCTTTCTGGAGCTCAGCTCAGTTCGGAAGCTTACTGCTGAGCTGGCCTGGCTGTCTTAAACTGAGAACTATTTTCATTTGCTCACAGTAGCACTGATCCACAGGGAAAAAAAAGGAGAGGTCACCAGCTCCCTCATAATATGCTTGTACAACAGATCACCCTGCTTGTCACCTTTGAACCGTCCCAAGAAAAACCGGAAGCGGCATTTCAGAGTCTCAGCACATGATTTCGTTCTGTTTCCGCCTCTGTCTTGCCTTGTTTTGTTCGTCTCCATGATTTCACTTTTGATCATGAATCGTGGCTTTTTTTTCTACAGTAGTCAGACTTTTGTCTATAAGGGAAGAGAGAGAGAGAGAGAGAGAGAGAGAGAGAGAGAGAGAGAGAGAGAGACAAGAAAATGATTTAGCAGAACCATAAATGTTTTCCTTTTGCAGTGGGTGGATTTAATTTTTACAGCATTCAGTAATTGGAAGCATTTGTGGCTTCTAAGGGGCGATGAGCATCTCTAAAGGGAAGATGTGCTGTGGCTCTTTTAGTAAATTTCATTACTATAATAAGTTGCCAGGGCCTTAATATAGTTGCAAAACAGCCCCAGATAACCCATTTAGAAAGTCACTTTTATAATACAGCCATAGCCAAAAATGGCTCTACTCGCAAAAATCCTTGCAAAATATGATTGCACTTGCCCAACTTGAAAGGAATAATGATGACTACTAATGAGAAGTACTCATGATGGGAGGGTGCGGTATAGTAAGCCATACCTGCAGATACCAGGGAACCCCCACCTCGCCTCCCTCATTGCCTTCCCCCCAGATTCACAGACGTGGTGTGAGTCATGGCCAAGGAAAAGTCCATGGCCAAGGTAAAGTCTCCTCCTTGGTGTAGTGCCACCTTCCCTCTAGATCCATACCCGCCTCAGTCTGCACCTTCACAGGACTCACTTTACCAAGTATATCCTTGTACTTGAGAGCCAGGTCTAGGAGGTTCCAGGGCCGCAGTGTGCTCCCAGCCTCTGCCTCCCCATCCCATTGAAAGTGCCCCCCTCCCTTGGCTACCAGGACTCCAATGGGTTTTCCCAGGGACAGGATCAGTTTCTCCACAAGACACCATCCCTCGCTTTGCCCCTCACTTCATACAACGGCGCCTGAGGACAAGACTGAGGCCACACTTCAGCTCAGACAGGCCATGTCCCTGCTGGTCCTCCACAGGTACTGAGGCGCTGCCTCTTCTCAGCAGGAGGGGAGACTGCACTTCCTCTGCAGCTCTCAGCAGCTCAGGAACTGTCCCTCCAGGCCTCAAGCCGCAGGGCCACCTCGGAATCTCCTCTCCCACCCACCTGCTAGTCAACTTCCAAATGTCCACACATCCTTGGCCTCTTTCCTAGTCTCAAGACCAACCTCTTGTGTGGGCCCTCCTGACAAAGACCTCCTTCTCCCACTGTGAACCCGTTTACACCACAGTCCTGGTCTCACTCCTACCAAAAACCTTCATCTACCCTCCCATCCTGCCCACCTGGCCCTCCATGCCCACCCCAATCTACCCAGCTTCCAGGTACCACTGAAGATATGCCCCATCCACATCTATGCACCTCAGTCCATAATCTCCCCTCTGCTTCCAACAGCCCCAGCCCACCTCCACCTCCAACCCTGCCATCGCTTCTTGTTAAAATCTTACTCTCTATTCAAAACCCACCCAGATGATCACCTCCTTCATAATTCCCACCGTGGGTATTTTCGTCTAAGACATCCCCACCTCCCCCAAGGCTTATTTTTCTTCTGTACCCACAGCCTGATTTTACTCTGTGCTATGGGTATTTACTATCTATTAAAAAGTCATTTAAAAAAAGCAAGAGAGGTCAGTTGCCTGCCTTTCCTACTTTAAAGAGTTTTGCAGAGTTAAAATGTAGGCAAATGCAAAGCGTGAGGCAAATAGGTTATTATTACTACTGACTGATGATTTCATAAAAATAAAGTGCTGAATTCCAGCTAGTTAATGGCGAGGAAAACACTACTGTGGGGCGGGGGAAAGGGGGGCGGATATTCAGGAAATAGCAACCTTTTTGGTTTGTTTTGTCCTTAAAGCAACGCCCCACTACAGATATCCAGGTTGTCAGGGGCCTTGGTGCTTCTTTCCAGTTTCCACTGGGCCCCATTTCATTTTCCATTTCTAATCACTGGTGGGATCACCCTGAGCTCCAAAGCTTGAGCACAAACCCTGGCGCAGCGCAGTGAACTCACTGCAGGATCCCAGGGTCACTCCACTATGACCAGCCACTGCCATTGACAGGGACTAGAAAGGTCTCTTTGGAGAGAAAGACAATACATCACCAAGCAGAAGAAGGGAGACGGAAAGGAAGAGCTACTTCAAAACAATCTCATTAAATTTTTTTCTATGGAAGTTCTTTAGAAACTGCTTTTCAATATCACTCACAATAACGGTGTCAAAGAACGAAAGCCATCAAAAGGTGATATTTATAGTGATTCAAAAAAATCCATAAAGTCAACATATTAAAGCGAAGAAAGAAATCTCTCCTTATGTCACATTTGGTTCTATAGTACCAGTATTTGAATACCTGTGAAAAGGGCATAAAGATGATAGAATAGCGAATTAAAATTACCAGTGAAGTGTTCATGCCTTTTCCCTCTCTTCCCTCTCTACCCCAAGGAAGATTCCCAAGTGCCTGCTGGACTCCTGAGCCTCTTCTTATGCTGATTGAGAAAGTGTGGAAGAATGGGTAAATATTTGAAAGTAACTACACATAGGCTAGTAGATTGTTTACAAAGGAAAAGAAAATTATTGTGTAGGAGGAAAAATAGAGCCAAGAATGAGGAATTAGGGGGAAAAGTAAAAGAACCCAATCAGCCAGAGGGAGAGAAGGCTGGAGAGACCAGCAGGAGGCGCCCTGAGTCTCTAGGCTTGCCCAAGAAGTGTGAGCGCTAATGAGATGGGTAGGGAAACAAAGGGTTCTAACAACATTTGCTGTGAGCTATGGATTGGACCCCACTTCATCCTTCCAGAGACTCAAGTAGAGTTAGTTACTAGTTGTTTGGGGTCATCTTCCTGGTGTTGACTTGAATGCAACGGTGCAGAGCATGGATTGTGTGGGGTATTCTGATCACCAGTCTTTTAATCTATCACCACAACACATCCCACTCACTGAACCATGACATTCTAGAGGCAAGAACTGTCACTTATTCATCTTTCCATCCCCCGCCATGCCTGGCACCGGGCCTTGTACATGGTAGGCCCTCAGATATTTCTAGAGAAAACAAGCCATTGAAAAGACTCTTTACTGCCAGCTTCTACCTTCTGATTCATCCCATATGGTGTCACTGAATCAGTCTTCACTGCTTTGATGACTCCGGTCTCCTGCTTGCAGAGATCCCATCAATGGATGACTATTGTCCACACTAGGATTTCTCAACTTCAGCATTGCAGACATTTGGGGCTGAGTAAGTCTTTGTAGGGGGGGCTGCCTGTGTATTACAGGATAGTTAGCAGCATCCTTGGCATCTTCCCACTAGATTGATATCAGTAGGTATTCCCCTTATCTAGGTATAACAACCAAAAATGTCTCCAGATATTTTCAAATATCCCCTGGGGACAAAATTACCCCTGGTTGAGAACCACTTATCTACAATAAAATCCAAAGTTCTTGGGACTGGAGTGGAAGACACTTCAAAATATAATTTTATTCTAGCTTTCCACTGTGATCTCCAAATCTTTCTCCACACTAATACTTAACTTCAGCCAGACCATCCTTTGCATAAGGTCCCACACTGGTGCCTCTACACGAAATGTCCCCTTCACCTGGAAAGCCATTTCTACTCTCCTGGAGTTATAAATGCTTTGACCACCTTCACAGGCATACTCCAGCCCATAGCCTTCAGCAAGTCTTCCCTGATAAGGGTTGGGTCAACTCTGAGTCATTATCCCTTCCTTTGAATCCTATAGCTTTTCCTGTCTCCATCTTTCCTTTGTTCTTATTACAAAAACGTGTGTGTGTGTGTGTGTTTATGTACAGTCTGTCCAACAGAAATATATGTATTAAGACAGGAAAGACAGCATGGATTTCCCATGTCCTCCTCAGTGCGTGGCACAATTATAAATAAGAATTTAAAAAGGAGCATGCTCACATTGGGACAGATGAAAAAGCTGCCCGCTATGGAATTTTTAACATACTTTTTTTAAAAAATGTTTTTATTTATTTTAGATGAAGAAGGAAGAGGAAGAGAGACATAGAAACATCTATAAGAGAAATTTACATGGTTTTGTCATCTGCAGAACAGAGATGAAGAAAACCAACCTCTTATACAGTTTTAAGGATTAAGTTTTATATTTCACATAGAGTCTCAGCATCGTGCCTGAGAGTGAGTCTTCAATAAATGTGGGTTACTATTATTTTAAACTGGAAAACCTATTGTGTGACATTTGAAAAATTAGCATTTTGTGGGCTGAGTTATGTGGGAATCATTAGCTACAATCATCGCTATTCCCAAGTTCTTTGGCTGTGTAGGAGGCATACAAACGCAGTGGTGTTTTCTAGTTTAGGACCGCCTTTGTTTTTTTCCTAGTTTCTACACTGGCTACTTAACTGGACCCTTGCCACCAGCCTTTCGCACTGCTGCCAGAGACTTTCCTCAAACACACGTCTCAGCATGTTACTCCTGAGAACCGAAATCAACAGACTTCCCTGTTCCTGCGCTAAACAACCCTGGGGGAGGCAAATCATCCAACTACTTGTCCCAGAAAGGAGTTGCTTCCAAAAGATAAGGCTTCATATTAATCTATACAGCTTACTTATCAAAAACTAATAGTTTGCTCATTAGTACTGGCTTCAAGGCCTTCGCTTAGCTGCACCCACCAATCCAAAGCTATTATGTCATAAACTCTGTCCAGTCCTCACCAGTTCCCCACCTTAACATCTCCTAGCCCAAGCCCTAAGACTCTATCATAGCCTTACTTTCTCCATCTGAGAAACTGCAAAGACTCTGTTAAGAAAGTATCCTCCCAACTTACTTTACTTTTATTAACAGGTTTTCCCAATGGTCTTCTTAGAGAGGTGATGGCTACAATCCCCAGCTCAAAAATACTCAACAGCTCTTCCCTGACTGCAGACTGAAATCATTTGACAAATAGTGTTGCATAATAGCTAACAGCATGTGCACTGGGGTGATTCATACCATATCTACCATTTAGGGCATATGTGACCTTTGGTGAGTTACTTTGTGTCCTTGAGCCTCAGTTATTCTTCTGAAAATTGGGGATGCTAGAAGCACCTACTTTACAGGTAGAATGGTGGACAGCATGTGATAGGTGTTCAATAATTGTTAGCCATTATTACTCTTATTGATTATGTATTATGTGTCAGGTATTGTACTAGATCTGACTATGACATAGCTCCTTCCCTGAAGGAATTTAGAATCTGGTGAGCAGACATTAGTGGTCAATTCAATAAGAATCTTCGAGTCCTGGAGAGATCCCTGGGGAGATAGGTTGGTCATATTCTAGAATTCAAAATTGCATTCTTAAAAAAAATGTGTTTAACTTTTTTTTATTGTGAACAATTTCACATGTACAAAGGAGTATATATAATAGATGTGAAAATAAACACCTGTGAAGCTACACCCAGGTTCAAGAATTAGCATGTTTGTAGGCTTATAACTTTGAGTTCCTAGGACAAGAAATTATGATATCTGATTTCCCTCATCTCTATTAGGGCAGTGGTTGGCAAACTCATTAGTCAACAGAGCATCAAACCGCAGCTCACGAGACACATGTGGCTCGCGAGCCGCAGTTTGCCAACCACTGTATTAGGGGATTTTCTGTCTGCTGCATTCTAGTGAAGAAAGATAACAGGATGACTTCCTAGATAGAAGCTTTCAGTCATCTGGGAGAGCATCCCAGGTTTGGAGTCTCTGGTTCCTATTGTAAACCGTGAGGGCACCTCGAGCAGGGCAGTCCCCTGAGATAGCCACCTTTATCACACATAAAAGAGTCTGATACATGAAAAGTAGATAGAAGTAAGATTCAGATGATGTGGGTTACACCTAGTGGAGCTACAAGCTCACTGTGGGAGATCAGTCACCTGTTCTGTCACATGAAGGGCGTGGACAAGATGACTGATGACTAGGAAGGTCCCTCTTAGCTCCAGTGGCCCACAGTTCTCTGGTCTATTCCTTCTTGCCAAGTTAGTGAGGAACAACATGTCCTCCTCTCGCAGGATCAACGAATCCCCTTTCTCTGTCACCAACATCTTCCATCTCCTCATTCCAGTGTCTTTCCCCTCAACTTTCAAACATGAAGATGTCTCCTCCATCTCTAATTTAAAGCAAAATCTTCATTTGACCTGCTGACAACTCTAATTATAACACTGTCTCCTACCTTCTTTACAGTGACAAATTCATTAACATGTGGGTTACACGGAAAGGGTCCATTTGCTTATCACCACTGGCCCTTTGCAATCCTTTTCAGATCCCAACTCCCTATGCAATTGCTTCCTGCAAAGTCACTAACGCCCCCTAGACCAGCGGTCACCAACCGGTGGTCTGTGAGGTCCGAAAGGTTGATGGCTGCTAGTTTAAGGAAACTTTTGGAGCAGTGGTCGCCAACCGGTGATCCACAGACCACTGGTGTTCTGTGAGGTCTGAAAGGTTGGTGACCACTGCCCTAGACAAACTCAACCACCCTCTATCAGTTCTCAATTCTTAAGACTGGCCACACTTCCTAAAAACAAGCTTTTAGCCTGTGTGAATCTTCTTCCTTTATTCATCAGTAAAGGATGAGGTCATCAAAAAAGTTGTACTGGATGTAAGAGTAAGAGCAATGAAAACGATAATTTCTGAAGATGTAAGGACATAATTTGGATGGTATTAATGGAGACAGGAAGAGAAACAGCACCATCCTTGTCATCAAGCATATCAATGGCAGTTCACCAGCAAATCAGTCTCATCTTCCAAACCAACTAAGTACCTATCTACAACTTTCAGAATTCTGTTGGTAGAGGACTGGAATTTATAGAATTCTGAATTCCAATCTGATTTGCTTAGCTTAGAAAATAAGCTAGCAGCTAGCTACTGATTCAGGAAGCTTTCTGAGCTATGCTTCCAGAAGCTCCAGCATGGATGGATCTGGAAAATATTACGCTAAGTGAAATAAGCCAAACAGAGAAAGACAAATATCACATGATCTCACTTATCTGTGGAATCTAATGAACAGAATAAATTGACCAACAAAATAAGACCCGGAGCATGGAGGCATGGAACAGATTGACATACCTCGATGTGGGGTTGAGGAGAGGAGAAGAGATAAACCAAAGAACTTATATACTTACATGTTTAGCAATAGGGTAGTAAAGATCTGGGTGGGATAAATAGGGGTGGGGGGGAAGGGGAAAAATGGGAGATATCTGTAACACTATCAACTATCTATATATAAAGAAGCTCCATAAAAAGGCTGGGGAGACAAAGGAAAATAGTGATAAATGACCTTACAGCACAAACTCGGCTCTGTCGGGCCTCTCCGCGAGCTTCAGGGCCTCGTGCATGCCCGCAGCCGAGAGCTTGCGGTTGATATTCCGGTACTGGCACTGGAGCAGGCTGCGGTAGGTGGTCCGCAGGTCCCGGTTGAAGAAGGCATATATAAAAGGGTTAATGAGAGAGTTTGCATAGCCCAGCCACAGAAATGTCCTCTCCACCCACAGCGGGATGCAGCTGCAGGAGGTGCCGCAGATGAAGGGCCTGGCGGTCGAGAGGAGGAAGAAGGGCAGCCAGCACACGGTGAAGGCCCCGACGATGATCCCCAGGGTGGTGGCTGCTTTCTGCTCCCTCTTAAAGATGGAGATGTTTTTCCTCTCGTGTTTGAGGAGTCTCGAAAGGTTGGCGCACTCCTCCACCTCCTTCTGCAGCTTCACCATGCCGTTCAGGGAGATGATGCTGTCGGGCTCCGGGTGGCGCGGGAAGCCGGGGAACTTGTGTTTGGCGGCGCTCTTGCGGGCGGCCTTGTAAATCTGGTAGTACATGAAGAGCATGACCGACATGGGGATGTAAAACGCCACTGCGGTGGAGTAAATCGTGTAGCCGAAATCCTGGCTGATGAGGCACACCTTGTCGTCGTTGACGTTCTGCGCCCATCCGAAGAGCGGGGGTAAAGTGATGGAGGCGGAGAGAAGCCAGACGGAGAGGATCATCTTGGCCATGCATTTCCCATTCTGCCGCACAGGGTACGTGAGCGGCCTGGTGATCCCAAGATACCTAGGAACGAAGCGGAGAGAGACCGTGTGACCACAGGGACAACATGTCCTGGACTAGGAAGTACCACGAGCGAGATGCTAGGCTTTAGGCCTAGCAGCTCCGTAACTCACGACAGCCCTCCTAGCTAGGCATCATTATTCCCATTTTGCAGAAAGGTAAACTAAGGCTCTGAGATGTTAGAGATGTTACCTAGTTTATTCCAGGCCACACAATTAGCAACAGGCATTGCCAAGATTCAGTCTAAGATCCCTCTGCCTGTAATTGCTACTCCATGCTTTCATCCCTTGAGCT
The DNA here is from genome assembly GCF_963455305.1 of Plecotus auritus. Classification (NCBI taxonomy): domain Eukaryota; kingdom Metazoa; phylum Chordata; class Mammalia; order Chiroptera; family Vespertilionidae; genus Plecotus; species Plecotus auritus. The sequence continues at coordinate 27,011,579 of NC_137783.1, read as the reverse complement.
TCTTGTCCTCCAAATAGTCAATGAACTGAAGATGAAACATCCCCCCTCCTCCCATGACCACTCCCACCAAAGTCTGCCAGGAACAAAATGTCAAGCCTGATGTAGGATGTTGTGACACATCCTCACGAATTAAGCAAGGTCTACCACACTCTGATGTTTTACACCCACTGCTCGGCTGTCTTATTTCAGGCTAGCTTTTAACTCATTTTAACTGCTCCTTTGTACTGAAGCGAAAGAAATTCTTTAAGATTACAGAGATGTGTGAGATCTTTATAAAATCCTAAGGTTTTGGAATGCAAAGTAGCAAGTGATCACTCTTCTAACCCCAGAAAATTCTCACGTAAGAGTAATGTCAGAGGAACAATTTATAAAATAAAAACAGCCTGCCTCATCTCTCCTCTCTTGAGAAGGCTCATGAGAAAGAGCACAATTCTGAAAAATATTAGGTAAACCCAACATTTTTTCTGGGCTTAATTCTACACAGAGAATAAATATATTTCTCTGTCTCTGTTACCAAGGATTTATCAGCAAACAGAAAACATATACAGTGAGACATTTGCCAAATGCTTAGTCATGTTCATCTTTCTGAATTTGTTTTCTCTGCTGTATTTAACAGTCTTGGCTTCTATTTTGGGAAAGATGCAAAGAGCACTTAAGAAGTCAAGACAGGTGAAAGCTGGTCATTTTGCTGGTTTGTTTTTTCACTTCATTTATATATGTAAAAGATACACTCTTAAAACATGAAAACAAAAGGTACAGAGAGTCCCCAGCTTCCCAACAGGTTATTTTCAGAATGTCTGTCAGTTGGTAGGTTGAAATTTTTAAAATAATTATATTTGTGCTAGAAATATCCTCCATGTTACATAAGTTTAAACTCCCCTACAAAAGTCAAAAATCATCCTCTCACAATGAAAATGAGCATCACTGCAACACTTACAGGGCAAAATTGAAATATACAGTAAAAAGAAATAAACCAGACTGGCTTCTCCATTCTTTCAATAAATATTCATAGAGCTCCTTCTATGTGCCAGGTGCTGTTTTAAAGGTTGGGGATACAGCAGTGAATAAAACACACACAAAATCTTGAAAGCAGGCACATGGCACCTGGGGAAACCATGGAGGGTTGAACGGGAGGACCGAGTCTGGTGGTGATGGTGAAGGAACTCTGCCGAGAACCAATTCCAGCATGTAATAATTACAAGGGTTTTACCAAAAGGTTGGTGAAGCTTGGGGGGCTCAACAAGGGTGAGCCACACATATGTAGTTTACCTGTTGGAAACGGCTAAACGGCACTTCCCCCAAACCTGAATAGGATTGTTTGCTGCCAGACAGCTCAGGGCAATTTATTGCCACCTGTTGGCCAAACACCTGAACAGCTGTAGGCTATTCCCCAAACTGATAATGCTTCTGTATTCTACCCTTTGATACCTTACCCTTTGAAGTGTATATTTCCACCTTGCCTTGAGACAAATTGTGTTTAATAAAAGCATGGGGTCCTTAGACAAGGGAGAGTCTTCAGTTCCTTTAGCTGAAGCTCCTCTGACCTCCAATGCCTTTCAAAATTATCTTTCGTCTCCGGACTCCTTCCTGAATCTACGCACAGCCCCTTTCTCCAGAATGCTGAACGCTTTGTAAGGCTGGGACAAGAACCCCGGCAGAACTCCTCATCCCTTCCAAGGATCCAGGTGTTAGTAGCACCTGTTCTTCATTTCACAACCTCTGCCTTCCCTTTTCCTTGGCAAAGCTGACCCACATGCATTATCCCTAGGTTTATCAGCTGTAATTAAGATTACATTTTGGCTCTCAAATAGAATGATGGGAAAGGGAGAGGTTTTCCTGGAGTGCAAGAATAAGAGCTGAAAAGGAAGGAGAAAGGAGGTAGCAGGGAGAGGGAAAGGGAAAGGGAAAAGAGAGAGAAAGAGAAGGAAGATGTGAAGTAGACTGTGCCTTATGTGGAATTATCTGATATTACCTGAGTTTTAAACAATGGAGAAATTTTTAAGAAAATAATAATTTTAAAAAAAGAGTAAATGAGGAAACCCCGAAGAAAGGTGTTAGAAATTTCTGGAAATCCACAATTAAGCTGATCTCTGCCCAAAGACTGAATGCAGATAGTCTGTTAAGGGAGAAAAAAAAAGGGTTCCCTTTCTTTGCTTTGGTTCTGGAGCTCTCTCTCTCCAGTTGGAAATCCTTTGCAAATGTCTCTCTTTGGACCTGGTCCTTGCTGTCTATCAACTCCTGGGGATACAACCTTTCTGGCTCCTTCCTTATTTCCCAGCTTCCGCAGGTAGCCTTTGCCAGGACTTAGACTTGTGTTATCTTCTCTCTTTGCCTGTTGCTTCAGGCATAAACTGCTTGTTCCCAAGCCTGGATCTGGCTTCCAGGATACCAATCCAGACTGGCGGTTCACCAGGAGATTAATTCATACAGTTCTGCAGGTAGCCACAAGATGGCAATGTCCGACCAGACCATCTTTCACCTACTTACCTAGGGATTGGGATGGTGGGAGGTTAGAGCAACAATAGGCACATTTTGGAAAGAGGAAGTAAGATTACACACAACAAATAAGTTATATTTCATTTGTGAGGTTATACCAAAAAAAAAAAAAAAAAAAAATGAGCAAGCCTAGAAATCACAACCTGGTAACTCCAGTTTTCCTTTCCATCCTCCACTTACTCAAACAGGAACCAGTATCTACAGACTTAATTAAATCCATCCTTTCTGCAGTTCACATAAATTATACAGAATTCACAAAGATTAATCCTGAGAGATTCTTTGAGTATCAAAGACATCTAAGAATATTAAATAACCTAACAAGGACAGCATGCTTATTCATTCTAATATACTTAGTCTGACATATTAAATTTCAGTGATGTAAGATTGGCCCATATTTGGTCTTTCCTAAATGTACAAATTATATTCCATAAACTCTCCTATTTTATGCCCCACTCTCTAGTGGTCTCAAGTCATGCCCTACAGTAAGGAAGTTATATTTACTTCATTTGCTTCCTGGGTACCACTTGGTGAGACTTTTGAAAGCTAAAATCAACCAAAAGATGATTAGAGAAAAAAAAAAAAAGTGCTCATTAAATTGTCTGGAAATAAAATAAATAAACAAAAGTCAGTAGTTTTTCTAATTAACAATTTACAAATATTATAGAAGGAAATCATTCCATTCACATCAAAATGCCCATGGCCTAAAGAAGCAAACATAAAATGCTACCAAAAAAACCTGAGAGAATGCTTGAATCTGGGAGGGAGTGAGGGGGGGTGACTTTTTTAAAATAAGAAAACCCAGTATTATAAAAAGTGCCAATTTCCCCTCAATTAATCTAAAAATATTATACAACTTGGTTGAAAAGCCTAGCAGGGCTTTTGTTACTTGACCAAAGGATTTTTAAGTTCATCAAGTAAATGTGCAAAAATAGAAAACATGAAAATGAATTAAAATGAAAGAATATTTATTCTATAAATAGTATAAAGCCACAGAAATAAAATCTCAATAAAAATTATTCAAAAACAGCCAAAACCGGTTTGGCTCAGTGGATAGAGCGTCAGCCTGTGGACTGAAAGGTCCCAGGTTCGATTCCGGTCAAGGGCACGTAACTTGGCTGCGGGCACATCCCCAGTAGGGGGTGTGCAAGAGGCAGCTGATCGATGTTTCTCTCTCATCGATGTTTCTAACTCTCTATCCCTCTTCCTTCCTCTCTGTAAAAAATCAATAAAATATATTTTAAAAAAATTATTCAAAAACAGACAGATAGATCAATGGAACAAAATAGATCCCAGAAATAGATTCAAATATATAAAAAAAATTTATTATATGAAGACTAGAGGCCCAGTGCATGACATTCATGCACTGGGGGGGAGGGTGGTCTCTCAGCCCGGCCTGCACCCTCTCACAGCGGAGTGGGCCTAAGCCGGCAAGCAGACATCCCCCAAGGGGTTCTTAGTGCTGCCACCACCACCACTGTGCTCGCCAGCAGTGAGCCAGGCTTCTGGCTGAGGGGCGCTCCCCCTGTGGAAGCCCACTGACCACCAGGAGGCAGCTCCTGCGTTGAGTGTCTGCCCCTGGTGGTCAGTGCGCATCACAGCAACCAGTCATTCTGCCATTTGGTCAATTTGCATATTAGCCTTTTATTATATAGGATGAGTCATTGAATTAGTAGTAAAAGACTGTATATTCATGAAATCTCACAACTGTATGTATACACACACATACACACACATATATATGCACATACACACATATATATGTATATTTATACATACATAATTTGGCTATTGCAAGCAATGCTGAGATGAACATAGGAGAGCATATGTCTTTTCAAATTATTGCTTTTGTGTGTTTTTTTTTTTTTTTTTTCAGATAAATACCCAGAAGTGAAATTCTTGCTTCATATGGTAGTTCTATTTTTGATTTTTTGAGGAATCACCATACTGTTTCCTGTAGTGGCTACACTAGTTTATAATCCCACCAAAAGTGCATGAGGGTTCATTTTTCTTTACTTCCTTGCCAATGCTTATTATTTATTGTCTTTTTGATAATAGCCATTTTGACTATTGTGAGATGATATCTCATTGTGGTTTGGATTTGCATTTTCCTGATGATTACTAATGTTGAGCATCTTTTCATTTGTCTGTTGGCCATCTGTATGTCTTCTTTGGAGAAATGTCTATTCAGCTCTTCTGCCCATTTGTTAATGGGGTTATTATTTTTTTAAATTTTTATTATTTTTTATTGATTTCAGAAAGGAAGGGAGAGAGAGAGATAGAAAGAAACATCAATGATGAGAGAGAATCATTGACTATGACTGCCTCCTGCACACCCCACACTGGGGATTGAGTCTGCAACCCGGGCATGTGGCCTGACTGGGAATCAAACCCAGGACTCTTCAGTCCACAGGCTGAGCTCTATTCACTGAGCCAAACCAGCTAGGGCAATGGGATTATTTTTTGATGTTGAGTTGTATGAGTTCTTTATTATTTTTATATGAGTTCTTTATATGTTATAGATATTAACCTCTGATTACGTATCATTTGCAAATATCTTCTGCCTTCAGTTGTTGCCTTTTTGTCTTGTTAATGGTTTCCTTCACTGTGCAAAATCTTTTTAGTTTGATGTAGTCCCATTTGTTTATTTTTGCTTTTGTTGCCTTTGCCTAGGGAGATATAGCCAAAAAATATTGCTAAGACTAATATCAAAGAATTTACTGCCTATGTTTTCTTTTGGGGGGTTTATGGTTTCAGGTCTTATAAGTTTTTAATCCATTTTGAGTTTATTTTTGTATCTGTGGAAAGAAAGAAGTCTAGGTTTATTTTATTTATTTATTTTTTTGCATGTATCTGTCCAGTTTTCCCAACACCATTTACTGAAGAGACTGTCTTTTCCCCATTGTGTATTCTTGCCTTCTTTGTCGTGATTAATTGACCATATAAGTGTGGGTTTATTTCTGGGCTCTCTATTCTGTTTCTGTGTGTCTGTTTTTGTGCCAGTCCCATATTGTTTTGATTACTGCCACTTTGTAGCATAGTTTGAAATCAGGGAGCATGATTCCTCCAACTTGATTCTTCTTTTTAAGATTGCTGTGGCTATTTGGGGTCTTTGTAATTTCATTCAATTTTAGAATTATTTGCCCTAGTTCTATGAAAAATGCCATTAATACTTTAATAGGGACTGCATTAAATCTGTAGATTGCTTTGGGTAGTATACACATTTTAACAATCTTAATTCTTCCAGTCCATTTATTTATCTCTTCTTCAATTTCTTTAATCAATGTCTAATAGTTTTCAGAGTACAGGTATTTTATTTCCTTGGTTAAATTTAGTCCTAGGTATTTTATTCTTTTTGATGAAATTTTAAATGGGATTTTTTTCTTAACTTCTCTGTCTGATAGTCTGGGATTTATATTTGAATAAGGAGAAAAATAAGCCAGTTTTATTTTTACCTCAATTGCTACCCAGTTGTGAGATTTTATAAATATATGGCATGTAACCTATGGCCTACATATCGATTTACTGATATGAAAAAAACAAAAAAAGTGGATAGGGAACAATGTCTAGCACAAAAATACAAATAATAGTTTCATATATTAATTTTTTTATGCAAAACTAGGTGTTTGTCTGAGAGGGGGGCAGTATCATGAGATGTCTAGAAAAATACCTAGCAAAATATTAATAGCAATTTTATCTGAGTTGTAGAGATTTGAATACTTCTAAATTTTTTCTTTGTACTTTATTTAATAGCTTATTTTCTTTACAATGAGCATGTAAAGTGTAAAAATAATAATAGTAACACCACTTTAATTCTAAAAGCAAAATAAAAGATTTAAGAGGATTCTGTGATTCCTAAGTCACTGGAGTGATTTTGGCAACAGAGATTATCTGGTTCATAAAATCTGTAAAAAGCTGATAATTAAAAAGTAGATTGTTTTATTTGATTAGCTTTCTGAAAGTGTTTTATTACATTCATAAATTCACACAAAGGAAACAGAACTCACTGGCATTTAAAATCCCATAATTACTATACTAGTATAAAGTAATACTGGTATTCAGGGAAGTGATGTCCAAATTATACATTCATTCTCCCAAGTCTTGTATAGCATAAATCTTACCTTTGAGGGAGAGGTAGGGGAAGCAATCTACATTGATTATGAATATTCCCTATTATGCATGGTTAATATTTGTCACACTAACATTTTATGTTCACTGTTAATTAAAAAGTGGGGTGTCTATCAAGCCTTAAGAGTTTAACTTTAAAATGCATACAAATGCTAAAATACAGTAAATCTCACAGACAAAGGTATTATATACTAAAGTATTATATAATTGAGGAATGTATGTAACTCACATTAGGAGTTCCATTAAAGTAGGGGTTTGGAAAAAAAAAGAGTACTGGGGAGTTATAATCTATAGAGAGAGGGATTAGAGAGCAAATTACCTCTGCTGCCTATCTTCCATTCTGACTGCATAGAAATAATAGAAAATGGTTCGTAATTAAATGACTTCTTTTGAATTTTGTTGCTATATAATAATAATTTAGGGTGTAAAAAAATTGGGTAGAATTGTTCTGAAATACAATGGTGTTTAAAGTGTTAGGCTTCAAAAATGTTTGCACATTAAAATACCGCCCCCATGAGATCTCCTCCCTCCCGGCACGTGAATCTCCAGCCTCTACCGGTGCCTCCCAAAACCGTCAGATTATAGGAATGACCGAGAAGCTTTGGAAACATACAGAGTCCTGGGCCACCATCCATGATCTTCTTTTGAGGAGGTTTGGAGACCTACGGCTTTGTATTTAGGATTGATTGTTGTAGTTCTTCATCCCACATACTGCCGTCAGAGCAGCCCTCCTTATTCAGTTACAAAGACTTTACACTTTTTGTACAAGGACTTGACTTATACTTGATATATTTCATCTTAATAATGTGCTTCCAGTTTTGCCTAACAAAATCATCATGATTCATTTTTACATTATCTCAGATATCAGTTCTGTTTCCTAGGACTGTGCTAAATACAAACGAAATGAGCATGGTTTTCATGTCCTCATCAAGTTGAAGATTTTTAAAAAAATGAGCATGGTTTTTATGTCATCAAGTTGAAGATTTTTAAAAATGCATAAAATACAACAGGGTTTTACAAACCTTTCTGACAATAAGAATAAATATTTCTCATAATAAAAAATATATTTCCATAGTCACTCAGTACAAATACTTGTATGTATGTATATAAATAAGAAATGAAGGCATACATATATGTGTGTACATATATGTAGGTATAAGAATATAGATATGCTAAAAAAAAAAAAGAATATAGATATGCATATCTATATATATAAAATGCTAATATGCAAAGTGTCCCCTAGGGAGTTCGACCAGGAGACCAGGAGTTCGATCGCTCACTATGACATGCGCTGACCACCAGGGGGCAGCGCGGAACAAAGGAAGACCCTGGCGGGCAGCTGGGGAAAGGAGACCCCAGCTGGCAGCCAGAAGGCCCCAATCGGCCCTGATCGCCAGCCAGGCCTAGGGACCCTACCTGTGCACAAATTTTGTGCACCAGGCCTCTAGTATTTATATGTGAGATTGAAACAAAAGTTTCACAATACCATATTTACCATTATAACTTGCAATTCACTCTCTTCTATTGTATGCTATTACACTTCAGATTTTTAAAAATATTTATTTTTTTTTAGAGAGAGAGGAAGGGAGAGGGAGAGAAACATCAATGTGAGAGTGAAGCATCTATACACTGCCTCCTGCATGCCCCGTATCATGGATTGAACTGGCAACCCGGGCATGTGCCCTGATCTGGAATTGAACCAGCAACCTCTTGGTGCACTGACTGATGCCCAATCAACTGAGCCACACCAGCCAGGGCCTACTTCGGATTTTTTAAATGCTCGTCTTAATACACTAAATTGATTTCATGACCCAATAATGGATCATAACCTAAAGTTTGAAAATAAGCCAGATAATTATAAGTGCAATGAAGAAAAAGAAAGCAGGGGAGGGGAGCAGGGAGCAGAGCTGGGGTTGGGAGCAAGTTGTAGTACAGATCTGCATTGTGATCACGACCTCAAAGCCCTTTCATCTCTACCTTCCAGAACAGGTGTTTTGACCTCAGCTTCTCTTAAAACCTGAGACTGGCTTGTGTCTTCAGGTGGAAGATCCCCATTATCTCAAGCAGAAGTTTCCTTTATTCAATAGAACACCAGCTTTCTCCCTGCAATGGCATAAACAGCACTGGCCTATGCTTCTTCCTACCTCTAGGCACTGACTTCTTAATTCTTTCTCTTCCTTTCTCTCACTTTCTCTCTCTCTCTCTCTCTCTCTCTCTCTCTCTCTCTCTCTCTCTCTCAACTCTTATTCTGTTCCACCTATATAAATGTATGTATGGATGCATGTGTGTATACTGTGTGTACATATTATACTGTCAGCCCTCAACCAATTGAGGATCAAAAATAATATTCTAAAAAAATGTTAGTTGTTGCTTATGTGTACTACTAGTTAGGCCTATGATGGCTGTGGCTGTACTGAACATGTACAGACTTTTTTCCCATGTCATTATTCCCTAAAAATACAGTATAACAACTATTTACATAGCATTTACTTTGTATTAGGTATTAGAAGTAATCTAAAGGTGACAAAGTATAGGAGGATTGCATAGGTTATACACAAATAATATGCCATCTATAATAATAAAAGCATAATATGTTAATTAGACCAGATGTCCTTCCAGACGAAGCTGGGGCTATCAGGGAAGCCCGGGTCCCGGGTGCCTGCCAGTGGCTGGAGGGAAGCCGGGGTCCTGGGTGCCAGAGGAAAGCCGGTGCTGGAAGCCGGGGAAGGAAGGCCTACTCTTGCACAAATTTCATGCATCGGGCCTCTAGTTTTATATAAGGAACTTGAGCATCCATGGATTTTGGTATCCCTTGGGTCCTGGAACTAATCCCCCTTGGATATCGAGGGATGGTTGTGCTCCACTCAGTCTTCCATAGTGCTCATCCCTTTGCACCCCAAATTTATTGAACACATCGTCTACCTCAGCTGCTTTTATTTACTACCCACCTACTTCCTTCTGCTTCTCCCAATAATCTGGCTTCTACCCCGTCATTCCAAGCAGCTAACTCTAAAAGGCCACCTCTATTTTCGCCAATTCAAATCTTGTGTTGTTGGGTTTTTTTTCTCATTTCTCCTAATTCTTAATTTATCTTCTCTCTGAAAAAGACTACCCAGCCTTTTTTTAATCATTCTTCACTCTAAGTATCTGTGGCATGGTTTCCCACGTTTCTTTATCTCAGGCTGCATAGAGAAGTACCACCTCCACACAGTGGCTAGACGATATTCAACATCAAGATAAAATGAAAACAACTTTATCTCTGCATCAGGCAGGTTAGGTCTGAATTCCAGCTCCATCCTTTTTACCAGCTAAAGTACTCTGAAAAACACTGCCTCCCCGAGTTTTCGCTGCCTTGCCTCTAAGAAAGGGGGAAAGAATGCCTGCCTCATGAGAACATGGATGTAGGCTTTCACTCAACCCACTACCTGACAGATACTCAAAAAAACAGAGCTGACTTCCTGCCTTCAGAACCCCATTTTACAGAAAGGAAATGGCAAATAAGGCTGCAACTTGAGTTGATCCAATAGGAGAGGAACAGGGCTGTGACACAAAGTATCTGAGAAAGGCAGTAAGAAGAGAGGGTAGTAATGCCCTACACACAGAAGAGCAGAGCAGAGCAGCACAGAGTAGGTGTTTGTGGAATGTATTGGCATGAGAGCTGTCTGGACCTGAATTAATGAAGTGACAGTATGAATGGAGAAAAGACGACAGGAGCAAAAGATACTGTTGAAACAGAATGGACATAACTTGGAAATGGTTTAGCAAGGATGAGGGAAAGGGACAAAGACAAAGGAGGAGATGAAGAAGCTCATCAGTTTTCAAACGGTGGGGTACTCTCTGAAATAAGTGGTCCTCAGTCCACTGCAAGCCACTGTCCACCCGACGCGGCCTGAGACAGATTTTGCTGGGGTCACTGATGACCGCTCTAGATTCAGTAGACATTTCTCCATCTTCATACTTGATAGCTCTGCACTCAACGCCTCCTTTTTGAAACTTTTTCCTTGGTTCAGGTTTTCTACCTCTCTGTCCTCTGTTGCCCAGTCTTCTTTGCTACCTTATCATCCACTATGTGGCCTTTATGTTTTGGAATTCCTCAAGGCTGGGTCCCAACCCCACTTTTCTCCTAACTCTATATTCCCTATTGTTTTCACCCATTACCAGTGCTTCAAAAAACTCTGTTGGCTGAAAATCCCAAAATTTGAATTCCCAGCCAATACTTCTCCATGAGGCTCCAGGCCCAAAAATCCACCTGCCTTCTTCACATCTCCACTCTCCTATCGCTAAAGCATTTTATTCATTCGTTACTTCAACAGACTTTTATTAAACACTCTCTACGGGTCTGGCACCATCTCAACAAGTCCAAACATATCATCATTTCCACAAACTGAGCCTACTCCTCTTTCCCCAACCCAGTGAATTCATCTACAGGTGTGGCCCAGAAACCTGGAGTCATCTTTTGACTCTTCCTTCTCATTCATCAGTCCCCTCCCAGTTACTAACCCAGCCCTATTTCACCTCCTCAATGTCTCTAAAACCTATCCACTTGTCTCCATTACCACCACTCTAGAATCATCTCTCCATGGATTTCGGCAGTAGCCTCTAAATTGGCCCTCCACATCTACTCTTCTCCTTCCTAATCCATTCTCTTCATGCATCGAGGTTGATCATTTATCTTTTTTAATTTTGTAATGTAAATTTAATTCATTGAATAAGAATATTTTCACATACTTCAAATTTTAAAATATGATAAGGTATATATTGACAAGTCTTATTTCAAATCCTGTTTTCATCCTCCTTACCCCCACTACTTATATGTATCACTTTTATTAGACTTGTGGGTACTCTTCCAGCTTTTCTTCATACAAATGCAAGCAAATGGGAATAAATGTTCTTACCTCCCACTTCTTACACATAACACAACATACTATATATACTATTTTGCACATTGTGTTTTTCACTTAACAATATATCCTCAAAATACATGGGAAAATAGGATTATACTAGAGCATGTCTGTGGATGTGCTTTGTAAATGAGTAAGTAGAAAAGTGTGTATTGGTTAAGAGGAGGCCCTGGAGTCAGGAAAACCCATGTTTGAAACCCAGTTTTGATATTGGGAGAGTAAGTTAACCTCTCTGATCCTTAATTTTCTCATTTGTAAAACAGTGATAATACCTACCATATAGGATTGTAAAGACTGAATCCAATGTTGCATATAAGCCTGGCATGCTGTATGCTCACTAAATGTTAGCTAGTATTATTCAAATGCTATGAAAACATGAGGCAGAATTATTTTTGTTCTTCTTGTTCTTTTAGCATAGTCATTCTGGGATAAAAGGAAAAATATACATGCCATATTTCATTAAACTTACAGAGAGCAGATTGAGTTTCTGGGTAGACACATGTATAAGAGGAATATAGTTTTTTTTTTTCCTGTACAGGTAGAAAGTAAGTTTTATCAGCTATAATTTTTAATTCTGGAAGAGTTTTGCTTAATATAAAGATATATAAAAAGGGACTAGGGGAAGAAAAGAATAAAAATAGCCTCTGGACTCAAGTTGTGGTGTTTTTCTTTATTTTATGTTTTTATTGATTTCAGAGAGAAGAAGGGAGAGGGAGAAATAGCAATGATGAGAAAGAATCATCAATCAGCTGCCTCATACATGCCTCCTACTAGGGATCTAGCCCACAACCCAGGCATGTGCCCTCCTGGTTCATGGGTCGACACTCAACCACTGAGCCACATTGACCAGGTTGTAGTGGTTTTTAATGGCTAAAGGGGAAGGAAGAGAAGAATAATCTCCAATTCTCATGGTTACATGTTGTGTTTCCTAGAAGAAAAGGAAGACATCTAAGTCAATGGACTCTATAACTAATGGCCTATCTAGGCTACTACTACTGCATGTTATTTCAAACTAGTAGAATAGTGACATTTTTTTAAGAAAAATAGTGAAAAGATATGAGAATAAAGGATTAGAATGGAAGAAGAGAATAAATAACCAGCCAAATACCTGATGATGAATTGCTTTTTAAAAGTATTAAGTAGATAAGAATAAGAATTATGGTGCTATGTTATGGGGTTTTGTTTTTATGAATTTGTTTTAGTGCTGTCTGAATTTAGGAGGATATTTAATGAATTTATGGTAATTTTGTCATCAGTGTTCAGTTGCAATGTCTTCCAAAATATTGATTTTTGAGAAACCAAGATGGCGGCATAGGTAAGCACCTAAACTGCTGCCCCGCACAACAATTTCAAAACTACAACTAAAAGATAGAACGGACACCATCCAGAACCACAGGAAAGCTAGCTGAGTGGAAATTCTACAACTAGAAGGAAAAAGGAAATCTCAGGGAGAAGGAGCAGCAAAGAGCAGAGGTACGGAGACACGCGCGCACAGAGAGGAAGGGCGGTGGAGTGCCTGGCTGGCTTTCTCTGGCGGAAGGGGGAAAGAAGCCCCCGACTGCACTGAACCCCAGTTCCGACTGCAGTGAACCTCAGTTCCGGGCGAAACCCTGTGGACCCAGGCTCATACAGGGGGAGTTTGGACTGTCAGGCAGAGAGAAAGGCACAGGGAGACTCGGAGATTCGGGAGCCGCGGTGGCAGGGGCAGGGGTCTGGAGGCGTGAGTGCACACAAAGACTGACTGTGGAGGTTGCCACGGGCTATCCCTGGCAGAGGGGAGTCAGAGGCTCCTGACTGCACTGAACTGCAGATCCGGGCGAGCCCCTGGGGACCCACGCTCTTACCGGGGAAATCTGGACTGTAAGGCGGAAACTCAGGAAACTCGGGAACCTCGGAAGGCAGAGGTCTGGAGACCCGCCCAAGGGCAGGGCTGACAGGAAGCCGAGACTGTCTGCCCGGCCCTGAGACTCCACCCCTTCCAAGCTGAGCACAAAGGCTTTTGCAATCTGGCAAGGCTAATCCTATAAGGCTGTCTCCAGCACCGAACTTCTCCCAGCATAGACACAGCTGATCCTCACAGCCAACTGGCCTGCAGGTCAATTCCTCCCCGTGATACCAACAACAATCAAGACTTAACTACAACAAGGCTGTACACACAGTCCACAAAGGGGTGCACCAAGAGTGTCCACCTCAGGTTAACTGGGGAGGCCGACCCACTGGGCCATATAGGAAACCTAGCACACAAAGCTACTCTACCAACTCAGCAAAGCAGTGAAAAATGGGGAGACGAAGAAACAGATCACAAACGAAAGAAATGGAGGAAAACAAACGACTGGATATAGAATTCAAAACCACGGTTATAAGGCTCTTCAAGAATATCCTAGGAGAAAAACCAAGATGGCGGCATAGGTAAACACCTAAACTGCTGCCTCGCACAACAATTTCAAAACTACAACTAAAAGACAGAACGGACACCATCCAGAACCACAGGAAAGCAGGCTGAGTGAAAATTCTACAACTAGAAGGAAGGAGAAAAGCTCACAGAGAATTGGAGGTACGGCAAAGGGGCTTTGTGCGCGCAGAGAGGAAGGGCGGCTGAGAGCTTGGCTGACTTCCTCTGGCGGAAGGGGGAAGGAAGCCTCGGACCGCGAGCTGGGAAAGGCAGAAGTCTGAAGGCGCACACGGGCCAGTGCGCACAAAGGCTGCGGGGGTTGCCACAGGCTTTCCCTAGTGGAGGGGAGTCAGAGGATTCTGACTGCACCGAGCCCCAGTTCTGACTGCAGTGAACCCCAGTTCCAGGCGAGCCCCTGGGGACCCACGCTCTTGTGGGGGGAGTCTGGACTCTCAGGCGGAGACTCGAGCTGGGGAAGGCGGAGGACTGAAAGCGCACATGCGCGGGGGCGGGGCTGACAGGAAGCCAAGACTGAGACTCCACCCCATCCAAGCTGAGCACAGAGGCTATTGCAATTTGGCAAGTCTAATCCTATAAGGCTGTCTCCAGCACCGGGCTTCTCCCAGCATAGACACAGCTGATCCTTACAGCCAACTGGCCCGGAGGTCAATTCTTCCCAGTGATACCAACAACAATAAAGACTTAATTACAACAAGGCTGTACACACAGTCCACAAAGGGGTGCACCAAGAGTGTCCACCTCAGGTTAACTGGGGAAGCAGACCCACTGGGCCATATTGGAAACCTAGCACAAATATCTACCTTACCAACTTAGGGATTCAGTGAAAATGCGGGGTCAAAGAATCAGATCACAAACGGAAGAAATGGAGGAAAACAAACGACTGGATATAGAATTCAAAACCACCGTTATAAGACTTTTTAAGAATATCCTAGAAAAGGCCGATAAATATAACGAGACCCTCGAAGATATGAAAAAGGACCAACTAGAAATTAAACATACACTGACTGAAATAAAAAATATTATACAGAGACCCAGAAACAGAATAGAGGAACACAAGAATCAAGTCAAAGAATTGAAATACAAAGAAGCAAAAAACACTCAACCGAAAAAGCAAAAAGCAAAAAAAAAAATCCAAAAAGTTGAAGATAATGTAAGAAGACTCTGGGACAACTTCAAGCGTACCAACATCAGAATTATGGGGGTGCCAGAAGAAGAGAGAGAGCAAGATACTGAAAACCTATTGGAAGAAATAATGACAGAAAACTTCCCCGACCTGGTGAAAGAAATAGACTTACAAGTCCAGGAAGTGCACAGAACCCCAAACAAAAGGAATCCAAAGAGGACCACACCAAGACACATCATAATTAAAATGCCAAGAGCAAAAGACAAAGAGAGAATATTAAAAGCAGCAAGAGAAAAACAGTTAATTACCTACAAGGGAGCACCCATACGACTGTCAGCTGACTTCTCAACAGAAACTATGCAGGCCAGATGGGAGTGGCAAGAAATTTTCAATGTGATGAATAGCAAGAACCTACAACCAAGATTACTCTACCCAGCAAAGCTATCATTCAGAATTGAAGGGCAGATAAAGAGCTTCACAGATAAGAAAAAGCTGAAGGAGTTCATCACCACCAAACCAGTACTATATGAAATGCTGAAAGGTATTCTTAAAGAAGAGGAAGAAGAAAAAAGTAAAGAGAAAAAATTATGAACAACAAATACATATCTATCAACAAGCCAACCTAAAAATCAAGTGAATTAAAAACCTGAGGAGCAGAATAATCTGGTGAATATAATAGAATCAGGGGCATAGAAAGGGAGTGGGCTGATAATTCTCAGGGGGAAAGGGGTATGGGGGGGTTCATGAAGAGAATGGACAAAAATCATACACCTATGGATGAGGACAGTGGGGGGGAGGTAAGGGCAGAAGGTGGGGTGGGAAAGGGGTGGAGGGGAGCTATGGGGGGAAAAAGGAGAAATAATTGTAATAATCTGAATAAAGATTTAAAAAAAAAAAAAAGAATATCCTAGAAAAGGCCGATAAATACAACGAGACCCTCGAAGATATGAAAAAGGACCAACTAGAAATTAAACATACACTGACTGAAATAAAAAATATTATACAGAGACCCAACAGCAAACTAGAGGAACGCAAGAATCAAGTCAAAGATTTGAAATACAAAGAAGCAAAAAACACTCAACCGGAAAAGCAAAAAAAAAGAAAAAAGAATTCAAAAAGTTGAAGATAGTGTAAGAAGCCTCTGGGACAACTTTAAGCGTACCAACATCAGAATTATGGGGGTGCCAGAAGAAGAGAGAGAGCAAGATACTGAAAACCTATTGGAAGAAATAATGACAGAAAACTTCCCCGACCTGGTGAAAGAAATAGACTTACAAGTCCAGGAAGTGCACAGAACCCCAAACAAAAGGAATCCAAAGAGGACCACACCAAGACACATCATAATTAAAATGCCAAGAGCAAAAGACAAAGAGAGAATATTAAAAGCAGCAAGAGAAAAACAGTTAATTACCTACAAGGGAGCACCCATACGACTGTCAGCTGATTTCTCAACAGAAACTATGCAGGCCAGAAGGGAGTGGCAAGAAATATTCAAAGTGATGAACAGCAAGAACCTACAACCAAGACTACTCTACCCAGCAAAGCTATTATTCAGAATGGAAGGTCAGTTAAAGAGCTTCACAGATAAGAAAAAGCTAAAGGAGTTCATCACCACCAAACCAGTATTATATGAAATGCTGAAAGGTATTCTTTAAGAGGAGGAAGAAGAAAAAAGTAAAGAGAAAAAAATATGAACAACAAATACATATCTATCAACAAGTGAACCTAAAAATCAATTGAATTAAAAATTTGAGGAACAGAATAAACTGGTGAATATAATAAAATCAGGGGCATAGAAAGGGAGTGGACTGATAATTCTCAGGGGGAAAGGGGAATGGGGGGTGCAAGAAGAGACTGGACAAAAATCGTACACCTATGGATGAGGACAGTGTGGGTGGAGGTAAGGGCAAAGGGTGGGGTGGGAACCGGGTGGAGGGGAGCTATGGGGGGAAAAAGGAGAAACAAATGTAATAATCTGAACAATAAAGATTTATTAAATTAAAAAAAAAATATATTGATTTTTAATACATATAATGATTTCTAATACCTACTAAAAAGCTTTTTTTAAAAATGTTTTATATTTTAATTTACTCTGAAAGTTATCTTCTTGCATGATTTTTTCTTTTCATTTCTTTTCTCTTTTAATCTCTTTTGCATTTCAGTCTATAAAGGATATATTTTTTTAAAAATACATTTTATTGATTTTTCACAGAGAGGAAGGGAGAATGATAGAGAGTTAGAAACATCGATGAGAGAGAAACATCGAAGAGCTGCCTCCTGCACACCCTGCACTGGGGATGTGCCCACAACCAAGGTACATGCCCTTGACCAGAATTGAACCCGGGACCCTTCAGTCCGCAGGCTGACGCTCCATCCACTGAGCCAAACCGGCTAGGGCTATAAAGGATATTTTTTATTTTATTTGTTGATAATACCTTGGCCATTGTAAATAATGCTGCAATAAACATAGGGGTGCATATTTGCAACATGGATGGACTTACTAGTAGACAGTATTATGCTAAGTGAAATAAGTCAGACAGAGAAAGACAAATACCATATGATTTTACTTATATGTGGAATCTAAAAAACAAAATAAACGAACAAACAAAACAAAAACAAACCCATAGATACAGAGAACAAACTGATGGTTGCCAGATTGGGTGAAAAGGTGAAGGCATTAAAAAGTACCAATTGCCAGTTACAAAATAGTCATGAGGGATGTAAAAAACCGCATAGGGAATATAGTCAATAATATTGTAATGGCTCTGTATGGTACCAGGTGAGTACTAGACTTACTGGGGGGGATTACTTTGTAAGTTACATAAATGTCTAACCACTGTGCTATAAAAAGTAAACTAATTAATTATTAATTTTTTTTAAAAGAAAGAATAGTTGAAAAAACTTAGAAGCCCTGATTCTAATTCAATATAGAAATTCCCATTTAGAGCATCCCCTGCTTTTGGTTAAACTTGTACATTGACAGAGAAGCGACACTGCTGAGAGTCCCAAGTATTCGCAACCTCCTCAGAAGCTTCCTGGGTGTAATCTGAAATCGTCCCATACTCAGGAAGCAGGGAGAGAGGGAAGAAAAAGGCAGCTAACAATAGTAGGTGATGAGTTTAATAAGCAAGGGAACTTACTCACAAGGCTGGTCCTGGGTGCCTGCAAGATGAGTTGATTTCCACACCCACCTGCCAGAATCTTAAGAAGTTTATACAGAGGCCTTAACTGGGTTCAGTTACCCACACAGGGGGCCTTAACTGGGTTTAATCACGGAGACAGTCTCATCACCATATTATTATCTCAAGACTATGTCCTTGGAGCAGTTTCTGGGAGTGGGGAAGACAAACAGAGCACACATTTTAAAGACAAGGGTGTGGGTGGGAGTCTCTGATTACTGGGGTCCAGCCCTCGGGTCAAGTGGTGGTCACATCTTCTCAGTGACCTCCTCCAACACCAAGTATTTAAAAGTTCTACATTATATCAAATACAAATGTGCCTTTTTATAGATTCCTTTCCACTAACATATGACAACTATTTACACTGACATTTATGATCATTTCACATCTTCTATTCAATTAGGTCGTTTCCATTGGAGATGACACACGCCTGAGCTCAAACAAGAGTAAGCAAAAAGGCAAATGTAATATCATGTGAATAAAAAAATTGAAGTTATGCTCCAGGAATGCTTTGATCCAGGGGCTCAAATGATGTCAGCAGAATCTAGGTTCCCTCCAACTCTCATCTCTATATTCATCAACATGGCTTCATTATCAAGTTCGGTATATGGAACTAAGGCTGCCTACAGCTCCAGAGATATTTTGCGAAGTTCAATCTGATTCAAACATGATTGCTCTCTCTCAACAGACCCAGAAAAAAAGTCTTATTGCATTTTATTGGCTCTGATTAGTTCACACACCCATCCTGAACCAATCATACAGGCCAGGGGAAAAATGACCTTTCTACCCAGTACCCCAGACTAGGGTAGCATCCTCTCCACCCAAAACAAATGGCATAAGATTAGGGGTAGTCAGTTTCCCAGGTGAAAATCAGGTCACCAGACAATTATGGGCAGCAAAAAATAATAATTGCTCCAGGAATCTTCCCTGTTTTCAATAGAATCTATGGATAATCTTATAATGTGACTACGGAATTGAATTCAGGACTACAAATATGTCTGAATCAGCACAGACTACATGAAAAGGGAAGTAGTTTTTCTACTTTTCTGTGTTACACTTATAATTCAAGTTTATATAATTACATTGATAAATCAAGGGTATTTCTTCTTTTTTGGAGTTGTTCTTCCTTTAAGCACCAAGCACTCATTTTGTGCTAATTGTGTCCTAGCCTATTCCTTTGGGAAATACTATTCTATAATAGTATCGCTTATTATGACTTCTGTACTTTTGTCCATTGGGTTTATAATTTGGAGGCTGCTTCACCTGAATTTTGTTATAACATAGTACCAGTTACATTATCTGGGGGGAAAAATTCAGAAAGCCCAGCTCAAAATGGCCTTAGCAATGAGAATGATTTATCATCTCCCCAAACAGGAAGTCACAAAGTAGGACAGCTCTGAGAGAGTTCATTTGTCAGCCCAACAACATCATCGGGGACTGGTCTCCTTCCATTTTTATTTCACTCTGCCATCCTCAGTGTTCAGACTTAGCAGCCCTATGGACATTTCAAGCATCTCACATAAATTACATCCAGTAGAGCTCTGATAAACTGTTTCTTTATCAGCATCTCTTTTTAAGCAATAAAGCCTTTCCCAGCTGGTCCTCTTGGCAGCCTCTGTTCACAGCTCACCAGCAGGAAATACATCACATACCTACTCCTAAACCAATCACAGAAATATGAGGCATCCATGAGTGAGTTAGTGAAACATGACGGTGTGTGCCAGAGGGAGTGCCTGAATGAAGTAAGGTTCTGTTAACAAGGAAGAAGAGGGGATCCGCTTGGGCAGGTAGCAGAAATAAATTAAAATCACTCATACTCTCATCGCTCAGGGATATACCTTATTAATATTTTGGTGTTTTTCCTCCCAAACTCTTTTTTTTCCTATTTTGGTTGCTTCACTTAAATATTTTCATTCATTCTTATGTTTTATAAATATTTATTGAGGGCCTACTATGTTCTACTACTTTTCTGAACAATGGTGTTGAAAGCAAGGAAACAAATTATACGTGGTTTTGCAGGCAGCAGTGTAAGGTGCTGTGCAAATGAATTAAAACGGGTATAGGGACAGAGAGTAAGGAGGGCGAGATGAGGCCGATGTGAGCAGAGTCCGGGGAGAAGTGAGAGAGGGAGCCACACGAGGGTCCAGAGAAAGCGAGTCCTACATGCAAGGCCCTGAAAGCAGCACATGGGCACGTTCAAACCAGCCAAAGGGCCGGAGTGGCTAGCCTGCGGGTGAGTGAGGAGAAATGCTAGGGACAGATTTGCAAAGTGCTCGGGAACCAAACCTTGGGGCGCCTGGCAGGCCACTGTGCGGCCTTATGGGTTTTACTCTAGGTGAGATGAGACGCGTTGGAGGGCAGAGCCGGGAAGAGACAGGGCCTGACTTCCATTTGGTAATGCTCCCTGGGGCGGCAGCATTCTAGGGAGCAGATTTCTCAAGAATCCTTTTTCCTCATTTACAACAACAATGGTTTCTATTCACTAGCTTTCTCCTTTATTTCTGAGTCTGTTTCAATTAATTGTTTTAGACCAGCACTATCTAAAAGGATTATAATGTGAGGCACATATGTAATTTAAAGTTTATAATTTTAAAAAAGGTAAAAACAGGTGAACTTAATTGTAATAATATATTAACTCATACATCCTAAATATTACAATTTCCATATATAACCAATGTAAGAATTTTAACAAGATATTTTATAGTTTTTTCCCTGTATAACATCCTTGAAATCTAATGTATATTTTACACATACAGCACAATTCTCACTAAACACATTTCATGTACACAGCAGTCACCTGTGGCCACTGACTGCCACACTGGACCTGAAAATTTGGGACAATAGCTTCTACCTGTTCTTAATTACTTCTAATGTGTTCCTTTGGTTATTTCACGCCTTGAAAATCTTTGAGAACTTAAATTGATGAGTATTTTAATTATAAAGGTCTGGCTAACTTATTACTTAGTATTACTCAGATCTGTTGGATGGACATTGCTCATTCTACTTTCTCTTTACAGTAACATTTATTTTCAAAAGCTTTAATTCAAGTACACACTCACATACGTACGCTGGTCAGCTCTGGTTCAGGATATTTACCTGAAAAAGCAGAAAGTTGGAAATCTTTATATCCTTTAATTAACTGGATAAATTCTATTAACCTTAGAAATGGTGGAAAGCTTAACTATTTTTTCTTTCTCTTAAATTGATGACCTAAATTTGATTTAGTCATGTAAGTAATTTCATAAACTTCACACCTTACATTTTACATTGGTTCAAAGAAAATAACTTAGTTTTTTAATTTTAAAATCAACACATAAGCAGAATTAAATTAAATTTTATGGTTAAAAAAATGCTGATTAACCAGAATATTTAGGGAATAAGATTTTTTTTTTTGGAAATTGAATTCTAAAGTTATTGCTTGTTTTTTATTGTGGAAAAAAAAACTTTCCAAAATATACTAGGTAGATTTTAATTTACATAAAGAAAATCTACTGAACATAATAGAATCTTCTTTGATGATTTCAGAAGTTGCACAGCCTCGGTGTTATTCATCTGAATAATAGCCATCCATGTAAGAGACATAAAGGAAAGAAAATCCAATTATTTAAGGTTGTAGTTTAGCTGAGGTCTGGCCAGAATTCCCTATGGCCTGCCAAATCAGAACAATTATTATTTTATAGAGTAAGTGAGGGTGTACCCGACAGGAATGCTTCTGGCAGAATATAAATGGCCTTACCAAAGTGACTTAACCAAACATGAATTTGTTTTCCTCTGGAGGTCAGGATTCCCAAACAGGTACAGTGCCTCTGCAATGCCATCAGGGAGCCCTCCCCTACTAAATCGCCTCCCCTTCTAATTCTTAACAGACCTTCAGTGGCCTTACGATGGTTCCCACAAAAGGAGGCCCGCCATCCATGTTCCAGGCAAGGAGACAGGAGAAAAGGCCAAAAGGCAAAAGATAACGCCAACCAAATCTGCCCATTTTAAGGACTTTTCCAGGGGCTGCCTGGAAAGAACTTTCACCTTAGTCTCCTCCACCAGGACAATGTAATCTGACCACCTCAGGACCAAGAGAGGCTGGGAGGCAAGCATTTCAACTGGAAGCTTTGCCATCCTAACCAAACCCAGAGCCTTGTTAAGAAAGAAAAAATGAAAGAATGGATTTGGTGAGGCAACCAGTGGTTGTGCACATGGAATTATACTACAATTGTGAGAAACAGGAGTTGGCTTCTGAATGCCTATGTCTTATGGGAAATGAGATGCTGATAGAATCAGTACAAGAGAATGCAATTGGTGTCAACAAGTAATGATGTCACCTCCCCACACACCACCTCAAATCACACGTGCCTCTTCATCTCTTGCTCTTCAGTGAAGGTTGAAAATTCCTTTATGGACATTTCCAAGGGTACAATTCCCTACTGTCTTTTCCTCCTCCATTTCCCCTGAACTTGACTCTAACTAGCTGAAGCATAGATCCCAAAGGATAAGGACAATGATTCTCCCCACACCAGCCACCGGACATGCTGAGGCTCCTGATAACCCTAAAACAGAGACTGTAATAAACTGGGGAAAAAAGTCTTACTGTTTTGCTGCTCAAATATGGCTCCTTTAACTGAACTGGGGTCTCACACAGCAGCATACCCCGGATACTCGCCCTCTGCCTCTGCACTTAACCCAGGCCACTTCCCACCTGTCCACACCCACAGGCCCTGGCACTGGGCTTTCCTGTTTCCTCCACGATCCAAACGGGGATCCACGCCTGGACATCCATTGTCCATGTGGTCATCTTCTACCTGCGTCTCCTGACTCAATTCTGAACTTGATTTTCAAACTCAAGTTTTGATTCCAATATCCGTCCAGTCTTCAAAACATTTTCCTTCAAGCCTCAGGCACCCTGACCTAGGCCTTGTTCCTGGTGACCTCTCCGCAGGTGGCATCCCGCCTATCAGAGAGGAGATCAGGCACCCCTAACTTTCTACACAGCGTGCTGCCCTAGGGGATCAGCCACTAGAAAGAGAGAGTTGCTGCCCTGATTCTGGCTGTGAACACTCGTGAAGGGCCAGTGGGGGGAGGATTTAAATTCACCACCTCATGCTGCTGTTTTCTTGCATAGCCTCCACGTGTATTCCCTGAGGAAATGTGTGTGCCTCTTGCAGATTTTAAGAAAGAATTTCAGCACAGGTAAGCTCTCTCCCTCCTTCCAACCCTTTGGAGCAGAGAGTGCCAGAAGAGAGAAGAGTCAGGGCAGACAGAGGAAGAGGGTTCAACATCGTCAGTGTAAGACCTTCTGCACCAAAAACAGGTTTTAGGTGGGAAAAGCCCTCTCTCTGCTGTTCTTTGACCACTATGTTGTTCCCGGCATAACTGTGTCTGTGGCTTTGGTGAGTGCAGGTGCAGTCAAGCCATAATCTGGACCTTACTCAAACACTACCCTCCCAGCCCTGCTCCTTGCTCTGCATACTTTCTCCTTTGGCTTTCTCACTCCTTCTTCTTGGGTTGGATCAGGCTGTACTCCAGGTCAGGCATAGACCTCGGCTGTGCCCTGGCTCCCCTTTGGGAAGCTGATTCCTGTCATTAATGGGACATCACAAATACAGGCAAGCATGCTCCATCCCTCATCCTGGCGGGGAGGAGAGGGCTCCTGCCCTAGCTGCATCTATAGCACCTCCAATTCCACAGCCATGGATAAGAAACAATGCACCTGATGCCCAGTCCCCTTAGGAAACCACACTGGCTGCGATGCTTCTCCAAGAGGGCACTGAGCAACTTCCAGAGCCACCAAAGTTCATGAAGGTGAGCTCGCAAGTCAGGCTGACTAGGTTCACACCCAATTGCTACTCGTAGCTTGAGTAAGCCATTAAACCTCCCTAAGAATTCATTACCTCATTTGTAACATAGGGTGAATGATAGCACATATAATGAGAAGGTTAAACAAAGTAAAATCTTGTTTAATAAGGTAAAATAATCCATACCATGTGCTCAAGACAATGCATGAAACACAGTATGTGTTAATGGAGATGATGATGATGAAGATGATGTTAATGATGATGGCGGTGGTGGTGTGGTGGCAATGATAAAGCTATATCTCTCAAAAAGTCTTTGGAGCCAAGCAGGTGTGACTCAGTGGTTGAGCATCAACCTATGAACCAGGGAGGTCATGGTTCAATTCCCGGTCAGGGCACATGCCCGGGTTTGTGGCCTTGATCCCCAGTGGGAGGCATGCAGGAGGCAGCCGATTAATGATTCTCTCCCATCATTGATGTTTCTATCTCTCTCCCTCCCCCTTCCTCTCTGAAATCAATAAAAATATTTTTTAATTAAAAAAACAAGTCTTTGGAATTCCTGACTTTCTTGCGCAATGAGTCCCCGAGCAGTGGTCGGCAAACTCATTAGTCAACAGAGTGGCAAACCGCAGCTCGCGAGCCGCAGTTTGCTGACCACTGTCCTAGAGCCATGCCCATCACCTTTCCTGTGTCTCAGAAAATGAGATGGCCTGTATCCTTCCAAACAAAAGGCACTCTGAAAAGCAATGACAATGCCCTTAAAGGGCCAATTAGACTCAACCAGGATTCTCCAAAACAAGATCCCCTTGCCCCATACCATGTCCCTAAGGCTCTCCAAGACTTCATATGAGGCTTCTACTCTTATCTAACACCCATCACAGAACCCTTTTAGATCCTTCCCACAAATCTGCCTGGTTATTTTTGAATATTTTTGTTCCTTGCTTCTACTTTTAATTCCATCTTTTATTTCTTTAAACACAGTCAACATGGGTAACTTACGTTCAGTATTTCATAATTATATTTAAAGGCTTTATCAGCCGTGGGCAAACTACGGCCCACGGGCCAGATCCGGCCCGTTCGGCTGTTCTATCCGGCCCGTGGAGCCGAAAGAGCGGAGGGTTCTCTTGCTCTCCCCTCCGCTCCTTTACTTTGAATTTATATTAGTTCACACAAACACTCCATCCATGCTTTTGTTCCGGCCCTCCGGTCCAGTTTAAGAACCCATTGTGGCCCTCGAGTCAAAAAGTTTGCCCACCCCTGCTTTAGATCTATTGGGCTGTGTGTAGTTTTTGCTAGTAGTCCCTGGTTTCCTTAACAGTTTTATGATTTGGTGATTGTGAACCCAGGCTTACCAGAACTTTAACTGTGGATATTCTCTTAGGCCTGGATCAAGGGTGTGTTTCTCCATAGACCATTTGCATCAGCTTCCAAGGCCGGGCAGTATTGTCCATCTAGGCTCATTTTAAACCAAACTGTGGTTTGGTTTGTTTGGTTTGTTTTCCCTGGGTCTCAGGAGTAATATGAACCCAACCTCAAAACCCCCTTAATGCCTGGTTATGGTTAAATATTCTCAAGGGATACTTTGCACTCCCCAGTGTCAGGGTTAAGAAGGCGGATTTCCCTGCTAACTCATCTGCAAGTCCCCCCACCCCTTTCAAGGGTCCTATATTTGGGTGACAGTTTCAACTTTATGCCCCAAATATAAAACCCTTGAATTGCTGTCCCCCTGTCCCCCCAATACAGCCTTTATAGCCAGGACGCTATGTCACCAGAAATCAGCAGCCATCCTCTAGGGAGGCCACCAGCTTCCACACTGGTTTACCTCTCTGACTGCTTGCTTTCTCTCCAGTTTAAGTAAGCAGATTCCTCTTACTTTCTTGCCAGATCAGTCATGCAATTAAGATGATATACAGTGTTTAAATTTTATACAGCATCTCTATTATTTTGCATTAGATGAGTTTTTAGACTATGTATTCGCCCATACAACTATGGGAAATAGCCTGGATTTTAATTGGACGTTAACATTTAATCAGTATTTTCTTGACCCCATCATCTTGTCATCTGCTGCAATAATCATGACTTTGGAGCACCCACTCACTCACCTCATCCTGAGTTTTGTCTTATTTCCCCTCTTGCTTTCCATTATGCCATGATGCTTCATCGTGAATTTTTCCAACCAGGTCTGCCCTTAGAAGAAAGGTCATTGTATAATAATTGTTTTTATTCTGTAACTTCAAGCAAGATTTTAGAAAATGTAGTTCCTGACAGGTACAATCCAATTCCACAAAGAAAGACAGAGATTAATTACATTCTCACCAAGACAGGTCCTATTAAATAGATGATGTAAAACAGTATAGAATTTTATACATTATCTGTCATACGAAACTATCTCATTATGTTGCCAACCATCTCAGGAAATATAACTATCTACCCCCTGAAATTCATTATCTTAAAATTCATCACAAAGGACTTTGAAAAGATCTATTAATAGCCCTGTATCACATACTAAATACGTTGTTTTTTTCTCTGATGCTCAAAATCTCAGGATCTCTTGGAGCCTCTGGTGCTCATTTGCATCACAAGATAACAAATCCACCAATACAGGACCTTGTCAGTGTTTAAATCAGAAAGTTTGTAAAAACCTTGGTACAGTGTCACACACACACACACACACACACACACACACACACACACACACTCCCCTCTATATAGTACGTGATTTAGTACCTGATACATAGGCACTAAATAAGTATGAACAACCGATTTCCCTCCTTACTCCCCTACTTCCCATCGGTGACAATAGCCACTTCAGCCAAGAACCGGCATTGATTGATTCCAGCCATCCACTTCCAACATCCATTGTGTGATAGACATATTTTAAATAACACCATGAATCTTATTCTTATTCTTTACTTAGTCCTTAAAATTGTATTGATTTCCCCCCAACATTTCTGACTGCTCCTCAAACTGCACTGTTATGCCTGGTGTCAAAGACCGAGCACAGAACGCAGCAACCCATCAAGCCCTCCAGCCCCATGGCACCACCTCCCAGGAGAGTCCAAGAGCAGTCTAAGCAGCCCAGGAACCGTACCTGCCCCTGGAGTGTCCTTTCTCACCTAAATTCACGTGACCACACGGATGGGGCCATTTCACACCGCCTGGCTTCCATCTTAACTACTGCGCATTCCAGGCCTTTCTGGGGAGCAAACTTCCCCAGCACATACGCCCAGGTTTGTCTCTGAGCTGAATAACCTGCGTTTTCATTTAAAAAAAAAATACATAATTTAGAAGAGCAGATGGGTTAACACCTGACCTTTGCCCAGCATTTGCCCACACATTCCACAGGTAGGATAACCTGCATGGGGGCATTGAGGAAATGCCACCTGGCCAGGGGCAAGCCTCGGCTAAGGATGGTTCACCCACTCCGTCAGCAGGAAAGCGCTTGTGGTACCTGCCTGCTCCCAGGTACCTGTCCTGTTTGTCTCTGCAGGTCACATGTTCTTTTGGGAACTTTGAAGCTAATGAGGCATCTGTCTGTTCCTGACATTGGGGTACGTAACACAGAAATAGGCTAAGAAATGCTTAAGCAGATGGAAAAGTGATGAGACAAGGCAAGAGTGAGAAACCCTGATAGAGTTTAACTTCTCTTATTCTTGGTCATTACCTGAACTTTATTTTTAAACTACAAAGCCTTGGAATTCATGAATAATACAGGAAATCTGTAAAATGCCACTTTTCTGGAATAAGCAGGACATTAAAATGCAAATTGCAGTTCCACACACAGCTGTACTCAGATGTGACAAATTAAGCTCTTCTTATTCCTAGTCTTGACATTTGCCTTCAAGATGTTGTTCAATGTAGACAGAAAAAGCAAGGGAGAAGCAGGCAAGAGGAGTGGCTATAACAGTCCCCCGGAGATCCCCCCCATCAGGTGCCCCCAGGAGGTGAAAGGTCACCATAGGAGCTCTCCTTCCCCTCCAGCAGAACACCCGGGAAAACCACCTTCTGCATCATTGCATTTTCTCAGGAAGATCTTCTTATAAAAATGGCATTATTTCTTTTTAATTTAATTTAATTATTTTCCATCACCATTTATCCCCCCTTTACCCTCTTCCACCTCCACCCACCCACCTCCCCTAAAAATGGCATTCTTTCATGAAAAATCTGCGTCTTTAGAATGAGCAGGACAGAAATCTAAAAGAAACTGATTAAATTAGGAAGCTTATGAGTCCCTGTTAGTAGGTCCACACTTTACACACTCGGCTAGATTCACAAAGTCCATCCTCAAACCTACACTTATGATTCAACATATTTATTCAGGAGGAGTGCCTGGCACACTTAGGATCCACCAGTAAATAATGCAGGTGAAGCACGCCACCTTCACTGCCTTTACTGGGCATCTGTGCCAGCAGTTGGGGGTAGGGATACAAAGCCAATCTATATACCAGCTGCAGAGCTAAGTGCTTTGCATAGTTAGCTCACATAATCCCTTCTGAGGGAAGCACTTTTATTACTCACATTTTCCAGCACAGAGAGGTTAAGTAATGTAGCTGGTACACTGGCAGTGGACAAGCTGGGATTTGAACCCAGTACTCTGGCTCCAGCATCAGCATGCTCACCACTGCATTAGATTGCCTCTCTCTTAAGGCCTCTTCCACTTGATGCCTCGCTATTTGTGTACAGCAATGAGGGTACCCTCCCAAGGGCAGGGACTACACCCTGGTTCTCTTCAGAACCCACCACTCACAACCCCTGGGGAGTTTGATTCACGGATACTTCATAATATTTATTGAATAAATAATTCACCTTTTTAAAAAATACATATATTTTTTATTGCTTTCAGAAAGGAAGGGAGAGGGAGTGAGAGAGATAGAAATATCTATGATGAGAGTCATGCCTCCTGCATGCCCCCTACCAGGGCCCTAGCCCGCAACCCAGGCGTGTGCCCTTGACTGCAATCAAACCTGGGACCCTTCAGTCCACAGGCCGATGCTCTATCCACTGAGCAAAACCAGCTAGGGCAAATAATTCACCTTTTATTGCAAAATTACCCTGGGCTGGATCTGCAACAGCAAATATTAGCACCATCTAGTGGATAGAGGCCTGGCATAGGAATGACTACCATCAGCCAGTGGTTGATAGCACACAGGCAGCCTGAGATTACAGCAATTATCTGGGTAATTCAGGCACATGTCTCCACATACGTGCTTTGTCATAATTCTACAGACCTCTGACACATGATCTCATAACCGAAGCTAGTCACCTAGTATATAAAGTTTGCAATATTACAAACCTCAAACAGATCAAGCTCCTAGATATTCTTAATAACAAAGCAAAATGTTTCAAGCAGAACTCTTCTGGAAAATCCATGATCATGGCCACAACAGGGAAGATCTCACATTCGTACAGGGAAGACCTACGTATATGTATCTACAAATAACTGCACCAGTCTTGTGAAAGCAGATCACCTGGACATCAAGAATTAGATTGAGTCCAGACATAAAGCCTGAAAGAAAATGATTGCTCCTGATCTCCACTTCCACATTCTATTACTAAACATTAGTTAGCTGTGAGATCAGCGTACTAGTATGAGATAGAAATACAAGCTCTATCTATACTTGTTTAAAGCAAAACAAACTGAGTTAACTTTTTTTTTAAAGACCTTATCAAAAACTAATAGAAAAAATAAGAGTAGTTTATTCCAGCTCGTCACTGTCGGTTGCTTTTCTCCTTTGACATAACATAAAGAGACAAGAGGTAGATGCAAAGTGCAAGGAAACACAGTAATAGGCCAGAAAGAGTCTGCACTTCTAGTCCTTAACATCCTAACCTGGCAAACTCCTGTTCATTCTTCAAGACCTTGCTCAGGTGTTGCCTCAACTGTGAAATTCTTCATCTCTGTGCCCCAGCTACTTACTCCCATTATTGAGAGCGTGTAGCACTTGTTAAGTAACTCTAACAGGCGTCCTCAAACTACGGCCCGCGGGCCACATGCGGCCCACCGAGGACATTTATCCGGCCCACCGGGTGCCGCTGCCTGTCCTGCTTAGCAGCCAACTCGTCCCGGGCCCGCAGTGCGTATAGGAATTTGTTCATAGTTTTTTTTTTAAACTATAGTCCGGCCCTCCAACGGTCTGAGGGACAGTGAACTGGCCCCCTGTTTAAAAAGTTTGAGGACCCCTATGATATAATGATATTTTACAGTTAGGCACTGACTTGTCCTGCTCCTCCAGAGACGCGGGTCTTTCTTATGAAGTTTCTCAGCATAGCTGCCAGCGAAATGGCTACTGAAACCAAAAGTAAATAATGATCATTTGAAACAAATATCATTTCCTTCTTCCAAAGCTGTACTTGGTATTGCTAAACAACAAAAAGCTCTTAAAAAGTAGCATAAAGACCCAGCAATTCTTAGAGCCATTGCTTTGCCTCTTCCTTTTGTGATTTATTTTTCCTATTTGGTCTTCCAAAACTAGTCCTCCCGGGCTATAAAATCAACAATCATTGAAATGTAAAGTAGAAAAAATAACCAAGGGCTTTGGTTTTCGATGCTATTTCCATCTGTTCTGCCCACGGTAAAACTGTCAGGAGGGATGCCCCATATACATCAGTACATCCGCCTGAACTGAGAAAACATGCGGAAAGGCTCACTGGGAACATCAAACCCACTTTATAAATCCAAGTGCCCAGACAGGATCTGTTTCTTTAAATGCTGTTGGCAAATGTACTGAATGTACTGCTGAAGGTTAATAGACAATTAAGAATCACTGTAGTTCCATGAAAATGATAAATCAGACAGAAAGATCAGCCTTGCATGGCTGCATAAGATCAGCTACACTTCACAACGAAAATAAATCACTAGAGAAAGCACCATACTTGTTAAATGCAACTGTTGTCATAGTGTAATGGTCACAGAGCCAAAATTCAAATTTATGCCAAGTAAAAACTGGACAACCTTAAACATGTAACTTAATCTCTTTATGTCTCAGTTTTCTTGTCTTTAAAATGGGAATAATAACAGTACACGCTTGGGTTTATTATGAGCACTTACAGAGCATCTGGCATATAGTAAATATTTAATAACTATTAACAGTTACTATTCTTTCTCTTTATTTAGTCATTTTGTTATCTAGTACACACACTAGATATTGTGCTGGAGACTTTCACACACATCATCACAGTTCCCATGCAGGAAACGAAAGAGTCTGACACAATGAACATTTCTCTTTTCTTAACATTTTTAATTGATTTTTTTAGAGAGAGAGGAAGGGAGAGGGACAGAAAGAGAGAAGCATTGCTGTGAGAGCGCAACATCAATCAGCTGTCCTCCCCACATGGAATCGAGCTGCAACTCAGGCATGTACCCTGACCAGGAACCGAACTGGCAACCTCTCAGTACACAGGACGACACCCAACCAACTGAGCCACACTGGCCAGGGCCACAGTGAACATTTCTGATGTCAGCAATCCTTTTATCCTAATACAGGGTAGTCAACTGTGCTTCCAGGGCTCTGCAAACATTTGATTCAAATGTCATTGTTAATATATATGAATCGTTTTTAAAACCGTAATGTAAAGCATCGCCCACACTCATTTGTATTCTCTATCAAAATTTAACACAAAGGAGACACCTTCCAGAAAACAAAACAATTTGTGCTGCCTGGTTGACTCTGTTTCTTTCTGAAACCCTCATAATAAAGCTTCTTTGAGAACATATGTGAACTTCTTGGGACTGTAACACTGATTAAGAAGACTGCAGGCTTCTTGTGTCTGCTTTAAATTCAGACCTACACAAGTCTACTCACATAAAATCGTACAAGCAAATATAATGCTACAACATATGTGTGTTTTCCACTCAATTAAATGACAAGATACACTCATGTGGTATATTCTGCCAAACAGTGACAAGTTAAAATGGCTCAAGCACCTATTAATTGACTCTTTAAAATGAAACTTAACAAGTAATAACTGCACGCACTTGTTTCTTGCTGCAATGTTCATTTGAAACAGGTATTTTCCACTCGTTTCAGCCACTGTATCAGCTAAATTGGAGAAAGCTACTTAAAAACACTGGCATCTGCAACTACTGATCCATGTGAATCAGATTTTCTTGATACCATGAAAAGACAGAGTGTGTGTGTATATATATATATATATATATATATATATATATATATATATATGTATATATATATGAGAGAGAGAGATACAGAGTAAAAGAGGCAGATGCTTAAGTTGGTGAGACTGGAACTATCTTCCATAAACAAAAATTTCATTAGAAGTTTATTAAATCAACTCATTGTTCTTTTGGATGACCTTATAATAATCAAATGTCAAATTTGAGCTAATAAATTTATACTAATAAAATACCTCCTTTAATCTAGTCTACATATATGAATCCTACATGATATTTCACTTAAAAGGAGGGGTGGCAGAAAACGTTCTTCAAAGCCATTCTCTTCAGTGAGCAATTACCACAGGCCAGAAACTATTATGGTTCCAGGTGTAACACAAAGAAAAATATCACCAAGAACCTGTCCCCAAGAAGGTTTAAATTTAGAGAAGACAGACATTTGCATATTTAGAATAAGGCAATATGAGAAAAGGGACTCAAAATGTATGTGTGCGCACACGCGGATGTGAGCACTAGATACATAATACCCAAAAGAGTGAAGAGTTAGACTAGGGCAGTGGTCGGCAAACGGTTTGCCGCTCTGTTGACTAATGAGTTTGCCGACCACTGGACTAGGGGATAATGAATTTCAGCCATGAAGTTAAAAGCGGGCTATATAAATAATAGATATTTAAGTCACATACTGAGTACTCAATAGAATTCAATAGAAGAATTAAATTTAAAATGCCAAGGAGAGATTCAGAGGTAGGAGATTCAGGAAATGCTCAAGAAAGGTGAGTTGTCTGAGTGTATGTGTATACATTTTTGTACACATGCACTGAAGGGGGAAGAGGAAAAAGGAGTACAAGGTGAGATAAGGCCAGCCTAAATTAGAGTATGTCATAACCCCTAAAATTACACAAAGAACAAAGATGTACATTTTGTATTTATTCTATGTCTAAGGAGCCCAAAGAGAAAAATGTTTAAAGTTAACTGTCGATATTCCCTTCCAGTTTCTTCTTTCAATTCCAGATACCATTATAATTTCCATAAGCTTGATAATCCTCCTCGTTCTTGAACTTTCCTAACAATTTCTCACAAACGTAAAAATTATTCCAGTATTTGACAGGAGTTTTGGTTCTTCAATTTTTATTTTTTTTATTGATTTGAGAGAGAGAGAGAGAGACATCAACTTGTTGCTTCACTTATTGATGCTTCTTGTATGTGGCCTGACCGGAGATAGGACAAGCAACCTTTGTGTATCAGGATGACACTTTAACCAACTGAGCTACGTGACCAGGATAGTTCTTCAAATTTGAAACATCTGGTCACAGCTGCTTTCTCTACTTCTTTAGTATCTACCTGGGGAACCTCCAAATCCATTTTCAGCATAGGTTACAGATACCATGGAATTAAACTCAAACTCCTCATTTTCTAAGGCATCTATGACCCATAAAGTCATGGATGACTCTGTTGAAAGGAAGAAATGAAACAGAATGTGAAACCATTCTTTAAATCAAAAACCACAACAAATTTTGTTCTTAAGCGTCATCCTGGGTACAATGGGGGATTAATAATAAGACAACACCAAGTTCCTGGTTCTAGGACTTCAATGTCTAATGGAGGAGATAAAGCTATCAAGTCTGTAAACAGAAGGAGATTTCTTTTTCTTTTTATTTTTTGGCTATTGCTGTACCAGATGGAAATAATGATAATTATTGGTTTACTAGAGGCCCGGTGCATGAAATTTGTGCACGGGGGGGGGGGGGGGGTGGTAGGGGCTGTCCCTCAGCCCAGCCTGCTCCCTCTCCAATCTGGGACCCCTTGAGGGATGTCCAACCGCCCGTTTAGGCCCAATCCCACCGGGATCGGGCCTAAACGGGCGGTTGGACATCCCTCTCACAATCCAGGACTGCTGGCTCCTAACTGCTTGCTTGCCTGCCTTCCTAATTGCCCCTAACTGCTTCTGCTTGTCAGCCTGATCACCACCTAACCACTCCCCTGACAGCTTGATTGATGCCTAACTGCTCCCCTGCCAGCCAGATTGCCCCTAACTACCCTCCCCTGCAGGCCTGGTCACCCCTAACTGCCCTCCCCTACTGGCCTGGTCCCCCCCAACTTCCCTCCCCCGCAGGCCTGGTCCCCCCCAACTGCCCTTCCCTACCAACCCGGTCACCCCTAACTGCCCTCTCCTGCCAGCCTCATTGCCCCTAACTGCTCTCCCCTGCTGGTCTGGTCACTCTAACTGCCCTCCACTGTAGGCCTAGGTCCCCCCCAACTGCCCTCCCCTGCAGGCCTGGTCCCCCCCAACTGCTCTCCCCTGCAGGCCTGGGTCCCCTCCCCCAACTGCCCTTCCCTGCAGTCCCAGTTGCCCGCAACTTCCCTCCTCTGCCAGCCTGGTCACCCCTAACTGCCCTTCCCTGCAGGCTTGATTGCCCCCACCTGCCCTCCCTTGCAGGCCTGGGTTCCCCCCAACTGCCCTCCCCTGCTGGCCATCTTGTGGTGGCCATCTTGTGTCCACATGGGGGAAGGATCTTTGACCACATGGGGGCAGCCATCTTGTGTGTTGGAGTGACAGTCAATTTGCATACTACTCTTTTATTAGATAGGATAACACATTATCAACATTGCTTCATGCATAGCCCTCTATTTATTTTATTTATCTTTAAAAATAATAGAGTGAACACTATGAACATACCATTCATGCCAATAACCGGAATGCTGACAATCATATCTAGCCATGGGTGCCTTCCTCATCCCTTTCTCTGCCTTCCCTCACACAGGAAGAAAAACCCACGTCTATGATATAAGGGAAGGCTCACTGGAGTTGAGCAGAGTTGAGCCAAGGATGATCAGTAGCATTTAAGTAGATGGAAAGAATATCCAAATGGGAATAAAAGTTGAACAAAATTCAAACATAAAAAACTATAAGGCACTTGAAATATCAGGGGACCACTTTGTAAAGTATATGATTGTCTAATCACTAAGCTGTATACCTAAAACTAACATAAAATAACAGTGCATGTAAACTATAATCGAAAAATAAAAGCAACAACAAAAAATAACTTCAAGGCAGGTTTGGGGAGGGAGTAGAGGGAATAAAAAGATCAATTCAGCTGGAATAATAATTTGTGTAAGGGCTTAATGAGAGAAAACAAAAGATACAACTATGGGTAGAGAACTCTAAATGCCACCAAGTGTGTCTTAAGCTTATTCTGAAAACAATAAGGAGACTTTCAACAGGGAAATGAGTGATCAAGATGGTGCTTGGGGAAAATCAGCAGGATAGAAATAGGCAAAATAGATCAAAGGTAAGAAAACCAAAATCAGAAAGTTCAGTTCAAAGTAGTATAAGAAAATGTCACTGAAAATGACATGTGGCCAAAATTTCAGTAGCAGCCACTCCCTGCTTTTCACAAAAATACCTACCCCTCACAAATAACAAAGACAAAATCTTATAAAGTCACTTAAGTGAATAATGTATTTACAAGGACCCTCAGATTATCTTTAAAAATATTCAACAAGAGAGAGAATCCAAGATGGCAGCATAGGTAAACACCTAAACTGCTGCCTCGCACAACAATTTCAAAACTACAACTAAAAGACAAAACGTTTATCACCCAGAACCACGGGAAAGCTGGCTGAGTGGAAGTTCTACAACTAGAAGGAAAGAGCAAACAGCATTGAGAGGTGCACAAGCGCTGAAAAGCTGAGGTACGGGGGCGCATGAATCGGGCTGGCAACGGGTGACTGGGAGCGCTGCTTTTTCAGCCTGAAGGGAGATAAGCTCCCGATTACTCCGAACTCCAGTTTCTGGGGAGACCCGGGGGACCCAAACTCCTACGGGGAGGAGCTGGACTGTCTGCCATGGGGTCGGAAAGTGAGGGAGGCTTGCTTGCAGGGCTGCGCGCAGGAATAATTATTTACTGCACTGGGGCCCGGGACGCTGGGACGCGGTCAGAGACGCAGAGCCGGCTAATTGGCAGCCATCGCTGTTTGCCACGCCCTAGCCTAGTAACGCCCTGAGACCCCGCCCTGCACAACCTACAAACCCACCCAAGCTCCAAGCAGCAGCTTTAGCATATGAATGACCTGCCCTATCACAGCTTAACCTAGCAAACTTGCAGCCCAGGTCAGACAGCTCCAAAACCTCCAAACCCCAAGCAAAGAGGAGAAAACTGTAGTTCTCGCTGTAGGGCCTGCTGGGTGGCCTCAGACCTGCACCCCATTAGAGATCCAGAAGCCAGTGTACCTAGTGGTCAGTGTGAGACACCAGATTTCAACTCCTCACATCCATAAGTGACACATTCAAGAGGCAGACTCAGTGAGCACCAAAGCCCCACTGAAACAAGTCCTGCACCTAAGTGTGTCTCCAGCGCAGCAGTTCTTCCATTATAGACACAGCGGGTCCTCACAGCCAATTGGCTGGCAGGTCAATTCCTCCCAGTGTACCAACAGCAATCAAGGCTTAACTACACCAAGACTTTGCACTCAGCCCACAAAGGGGTGTACCAAAGGCATCCACCTCAGGTGATTGGGGAGGCTGAGCTACTGGCCCCTATAGGTCACCTACCACACAAAGCCACTCCATCAACACAGGGAAGCAGCAAAACGCGGAGACGAAGAAACATGTCACGAATGAAAGATATGGAGGAAAGCAAACTACTGGATGACATAGAGTTCAGAACCACATTTATAAGGTTACTCAAGAATCTTCTAAAAACCGCTGAGGAACTTAGTGAGACCTTTAAGGATCTTAATGAGAATGCCAAAAAAATGGAAAAGGACCAGTCAGAAATTAAGCATACACTGTCTGAAATAAAGAAAATACAGAAACTCCACTGTAGATCAATGTACCCCAAGAATCAAACCAAAGATCTGAAACATGAGGAAACAAAAAACACCCAACCAGAAAAACAAAAAGAAAAAAGAATCCAAAAATATGAAGATAGTGTAAGGAGCCACTGGGACAACTTTAAGCGTACCAACATCTGAATTTTGGGGGTGCCAGAAGAAGAGAGAGAGCAAAATATTGAAAACCTATTAGAAGAAATAATGACAGAAAACTTTCCCTACCTGGTGAAAGAAATAGACTTACAAGTTCAGGAGTGCACAGAACCCCATACAAGAGGAATCCAAAGAGGACCACACCAAGACACATCATAATTAAAATGCCAAGGGCAAAAGACAAAAAGAGAATCTTGAAAGCAGCAAGAGAAAAACGGTTAGTTACCTACAAGGGAGCACCCATACGACTGTCAGCTGATTTCTCGGCAGAAACTATGCAGGCCAGAAGGGAGTGGCAAGAAATATTCAAAGTGATGAACAGCAAGAACCTACAACCAAGATTACTCTACCCAGCAAAGCTATCATTCAGAGTTGAAGGTCAGATAAAGAGCTTCACAGACAAGAAAAAGCTAAAGGAGTTCATCACCACCAAACCAGGATTACATGAAATGCTGAAGGGTATTCTTTAAGAAGAGGAAGAAGAAGAAAAAGGTAAAGATAAAAATTATGAACAACAAAATGACATCAAATACATACCTACCAACAAGTGAATCTAAAAATCAAGTGAATAAAAAATCTGAAGAACAGAATGGACTGGTGAATATAATAGAATCAGGGATATAGAAAGGGAGTGGTGGACTGACAATTCTCAGGGGGAAGGGGGTGTGAGGGGTGCGGGAAGAGATTGGACAAAAAATCATACACCTATGGATGAAGACAGTGGCGGGGGGTAAGGGCATGGGGTGGGGTGGGGAATCAGGTGGAGGGGAGCTATGGGGGCAAAAAAAGAGGAACACCTGTAATAATCTGAACAATAAAGATTTATTTAAAAAAAATTTTTAAAAATAAAAATATTCAACAAGATATAGCTTAAAATAAATAGTCTGTTAAAATCACAGAGAGTTGAAGGATAAACAGATTCATTGGGCAAACACTAATTTTTTATTAAAGTACAGATGGCCATATTAATTTCAGGTAGCGTGTATAAGTCAGCTGCCTTGAAATGTCTATGGGAAAATAAAAATTTCCCAAACTGACCCCAAAACAAATAGACAATGTAAACAGACCAATAATAAAGAAGGAAACTGGAAGATTAAGGGGAAAAATGGGTTCCAGAACCAGATGTTCTAATATAGTCAAAAAGATTCTTTGAAGATCCACCATTTTAATGGTACTTATCTCTACATGATAAAATTAATAATTTTAATTTTTAATACTTTTTAATACATCTCAAATTGAGCGTAGAATTCTTATAATCAAATAAAAGTTATTTCTAAGTCAGTAAAATGAAGATGAATACAAAAGACAATTCATAAAAGAAGAAATACAAGACCAGTCAAAATGAAGTTGGACATCTCTAATAAAAAATACAAACCAAAATGGGATACTATTATTGTTTCTTAAACTGTCAAAGTTTTAAAAAAGTTTTTAATGCAACTATCCAATGTTGGCAAGAATGCAATGAAACAGATACTCTCACATACACTTGGTATAGAAACATAAATCTGTATAATCTTCCTGAAGAAAGTGGCAATCTGTGCCATAAATATTAAAAATACACAAACTTATAATTTCCACATATAAGAAATTATCCTGAGAAAATAATCAGAGCAGCAAATAAGTATTTTCGTTGTATTCTTAGTAACAGTCAAAAACTAGAAACAACCTGAATATCAACATCTAGAGAAATTACTAAGTAAATTATGGTAGACAATTAGGCTGAAAGTCACCAAAGTCATAATTTTGAAAAATGACTTAATGGTGTGGCAATTGCTCCCAACATAATTTTTAGTGAAAAACAGAAAGATATAAATTTTATCTACATTGGAAATATAAAATGATACAGCTGCTGTGGAAAAAAAAATATGCTGGTTTCTCAAAAAAATAAAAACAGAATTAGCATATGACCCAGCAATTCCATTTCTGGATATATACACAAAAGGACAGAAAGCAAAGTCTCAAAGAGAAATGTATACACCCATGCTCACTGCACCATTATTCACAATAGCCAAAAGGTGGAAGTGACCAAGTATCCATCGAAAGATGAGTGAATAAGCAAGATGTGGTGGATCTATACAATGGAATACTATTCAGCCTTAAAAGGAAAGGAAGTTCTGACACATGGATGAACCTTGAGAACATTATGGTAAGTGGGAAAAAGGCAAAAATGATGTATAATCTCCACTTATACAAGGTACCTAGAGTAGTCTAATTCATAGAGAAAGAAAATAGAATGATGGTCACCAGAGGCTGTTGGGAGAGGAGACTGGGGAGTTGTTTCATGGGTATAGAGTATCAATTTTGCAAGATAAAAAGTGTTCTGGAGATTGGTTACACAGCAATGTGAATATATTTAACACTACTGAACTGTACTTGAAAATAGTTACGATTGTAAATATATTATGTGTATTTCACCACAATTTTTAAATCTGAAAAAAAACACTAAGTATAAACCACTTTTGAAAGACATTTATATGTAAGAGAAAAAAATGATCACCTCCCTCTACCATCTCCACTACCTCTATCTTCTAAGGAGAACAATGATATGAGCACAAAGGTTTAAGTAATAAAAGCCATCAGATATCAGAAGACTAGGGAAGAACTAGGAGGAAGACTAGAGAAGAACCAGGAGGAAGATGACAGGAGCTAGCAAGATGGGAGTCCGCCAAAGGGAGAGGAAGATTAAAAAAGAAGCCCCAAACTCCGTTGCCAAACAAAATTTGCAATATTTTATAAGTTGCTTATAAATACTTACATGTAAATAGATATAGGGTGGGTGGCAGCTGAGTTCTGGGTTGTATAAGAAATGTCTCAGAAAAAAGACTGGAAGGATATACTCTAAAATGTCAATGTTGGTTATTTCTAGATAGTGGTGATCTTTTTTATGTGTACTAGTATTCACTTATGTATTTTCTAAATTTTCTACCAGCATGTGACAATTTATTTGTCAGTTGTGGTTTTGGAGAGCAGTGAACAGAGTAGTGGTCATGGAAATGAAAAGGAAGGTAATGAAGAGATACTGCCTTATCAAAGACGAATCTACAGGATTTAGAAGCAGGACCAGTGAGGGACTTTATTCTTTTGTAGTTCATTCATTCGTTGATTCACTGATGTCACACATGTATAGAGACTCAAAGGAACCAAATGAAGAAGACCCAGTCCTTGCCCTCAAGAAGCCATCAGTCTAACAGCCTCATTAACAGCTCACCATGAAACCACGTGAGAAGCACAAGAAGGCTGCATACTAAAGATACATTATAAGAACTAGAAATCTTGTTAAAGTACTCACTGGAAACTGAGATGGAAAAAAATGTTTTGAATTAGTATAAAGCAAAAGACAGAAGCAAGATACTGTTACAGCCTGGCTGGTTTGGCTCAGTGGTTGAGTGTGGACCTATGAACCAGGAGGTCAAGTTTTGATTCCCGGTCAGGGCACATGCCTAGGGTGCAAGCTTGATCCCCAATAGGAGGCATACAGGAGGCAGTCAATCAATGATTCTCTCTTATCATTGATGTTTCTATCTCGTTCTCTCTCCCTCTCCCTTCCTCTCTGGAATCAATAAAAATATATTTTTTTAAAAAGATACTGTCACAACTATCAGAATTATTCTGTCAAGGAACAAAAAACCCATAAAACAATGAATATATCAGGGAAGATGTCCCGCTAACCAAATTTTCAAAACAGTGCATGTTTAAGCAGCAAGCATTTTGATAAGCATTTTTTAATGAAATCTTTCAAAAGTAATTTGTGCTTTTTGCATTCTGCAACAAAATTTAATGTTTTCTTGATGACTCAATGTCATTATCAAAAGCTTCAAGTATTGCACTATGAGCTACAAATTCTCTAGGATTACTTCCCTAACCCGGGGTCCAGATTTCTAGGGTTTTCATTCTCATGTTTTTTCTAGAGCTTTTTCTAGCTTTTATCTTAAACACATCACATTTTAGAGCTGGCAGGGCCTTCAGAGATTAACCAGTTCAACCCGCTCATCTCACAGAGAAGGAAACTATTTTCCTCTACTGTGAGGCTCTGTCTCCAACATTTTGCCGTGTTAATGCCCCTACCCTGAGCAACTCTTCTCCCGGTGCTAATTTTCTGCTTCTAATCTGACAACTGGGAAACCAGATAAGCAACCTCATTAGAATTATACCCAAAATAACCATAATCTAAATGAAAAACTATTCTGAGAACACAAAGTACGAATTTTAATGTGGTTCCCTTGGGCCATAGATTGTGGGAACTTGGAGGTCTCTTTTCCATTCTTCAGGTTTGTGGAATGTGTTTACTAGTACAATATAATCCTAAAGGTTCCCAGGACTGTCAATATAAAGAGCACTAATCCTCTCAGAAAGAGGAACTCTTCCCCTATGAACTGTGTGATCCTGTGTAAACTGTGAAGAGGTTCAGAACAAGCTACCCAAGATGTGCACCTTTGGCTCGTAAATTATTTTGAGCAGAAGGCAATGGAGACCCTGCAGGCTCATGGGAAACCTTTACCTCTCCCTTAAAGAATTTACATTAGGGGCCTTGCCCATAATAAGTGTTATCACCAGAAATAACTTTCCATGACCCATCTATAGGGCAGAGCAAATTTCTGAATACTGAACATCTACTCTGATCATCCTGCAAATGACCTTCCTGCTCTTTGAAGCCCCAAGGTGTCTTCATCTTTAGCTCTGAAGCCTCATCCTTAGCTCAGAATGTCACATATGCCTCATTTTAACTTTCTGTCTCTGAAACTCTCATGTACGTGAATTCTCTGACTCATGTTATGTGGGGTTCCCATATGTATGTATGCAATCAAATTTGGTTGTTTTCTCTTATTAATCTGTTGAATGTTGATTTGACTATTAGGCCAACAGAAAGAACCGAGAAGGGTAGAGGAAATTTGCTCCACCACACAGTTGGTGCTGTGAGCAACACACCTCACCATTTGGTCACTGCTCACCCTTAAGCTGCTGCAGTAGAAAGATCTGGGACCGCTAACATGAGTCAGCAAAGGTAAAAATTCTTGCCAAGTCAGATTCCTGCAAAGGTCAGTGGAAGCAGAGTGGTAAAAATCCCCCTCTCCCCGCCCCCCCCCCCTCCCACTTTCTAAATTTAGATTAGCAGGAGAAAATATCTGTGGAAGGACCTTCTTGGGTTTAGTGACTCTTGGTGATTTGGTATGAGTACTCAAGGGTTTTGACAATTCTGCTTTTCTCTACCTCCTTTCACTTGTTATATGTCCTGAGAGCTTGGCTTTGTGACCATGAGACTATTTTCTCTCAGGCTTCCACCATCCATCCCAGAAGGTGCACTTACCAGATGCACCTTGGTAGCCAATAAAATAGACTAGGAATTCTGGGCCACTGTATCCAGTAGGACAGAAACATGGAAATTCACTTGGGGCTTGAAACTGGGGCAGCTTCAGCTGTTGCCAGGAGGTTTGAACTACAGGATTTTACCTGGACCTTGCGACAGGCATCTCTGTCTTTTTGTCTGACTGTGCCCACCTGTCAAGGGAGCTTTTAACTTTATCTTGCGAGGGTTGCATCTTTTTGCCCTCTCCTTTAGGGATGCCTCTTGAATCCATAGTTAAGCCATAAGAAGCCTTATTGGTTTGAGTTGCTATTAAGACCCTACTCATCAAGGCCAGATGATGGATCCTTTGAATTGGAAAAACTTCTAAATTGAAAGGAAAGAAAAAATACTTTCAGAGAGAGAGCTCACATTGCTTTGATGGCTAGCCATTAAGAGTTCCTTAATAAAATGGGAGGACAGAAATTATAATAAAAATTAAAGTCCTATTAGACTCCTTC
The DNA here is from genome assembly GCF_963455305.1 of Plecotus auritus. Lineage (NCBI taxonomy): Eukaryota > Metazoa > Chordata > Mammalia > Chiroptera > Vespertilionidae > Plecotus > Plecotus auritus. Next base: position 26,968,640 of record NC_137783.1, on the reverse strand, counting down.
CGATTTGTCTTCAGTTGCAGAAAATGTAAAAAAAAAAAAAAAAAAAAAAAATCAGGACATTGGAAGTAGAACTGCCCTTCACTTAAGAAGAAAAACAAAAGGGGGCGGAAGGTGTGGAGAGAATGGCAACAACTTACTAAAAGGCAACCTAAAAATTTAAGTCCTAGACCTGGGCTTGGTGACTGTCAGGTTGGAAGCTCCAACTTATGCACAGACAGAAATGGGGGCTAAGCTCCATCCATGCCTAGGGCCCTACCAAACTGCTGCCAGCCCTTAATGAAATTATAACCTGGAACTACAATGTCTATTATGAGGAACATTTCATTAATCAGGTCATTTAAAAATGTACTTAAAAGCAATGGCTTCTGAATCAAATTAACAGAATGAGATACCTACTTTTAATTAGTATGCAAGAGCCTCCATTAGGTTTCAAAAACTCTAAAATTGCGTCATTGAAAAGATTTGTTGCAAAAAAACTAATGAAAGATTAAAGAGATAAAAAAAAGGTACCTAAAATAAGAGACATTAAGACTGGCATTACCCCTTACAGGCAATCCTCTTCAGATATCTTTCCACTGCTTGGTCTACAGCCAATCTAAGAGCCATAGGAAGTTAAGTCCACACAGGATCTAAGTGTTTCTAAATGGATCACCTCCTGAGCCCAGTGAGAGAGGGAATCCCTTCCTTCCCAAATCCAGACCAATTGGTTACTGATCCTTTTTCTCCCAAGGATAGCTATTGCCTATCTTAAGGGCGTGGCCTGGCTTTCTCTTGGTGATGAGAGGCAATGACTTGGAAGTTAACTTTTGCACCCTCTTGAATCCATGGACTTCTTTAACACTGCCAGAAATATTCACTATTCGTCCTGGCTAAAACTTGAAAAGACATTAGAAAGGATTTAATAACTATGATCAGAAATGTGGATAACTTGGAACCTGATATTCAAAGCCAGGTATATATTTTATTGATTTGAGAAAGAGGAAAAGAGAGGGATAGAGAGATAGAAACATCCATGGGAGAGAAACATAGATCAGCTGCCTCCTCCACGCCCCCTACTGGGGATCGAGCCCACATCCCAGGCATGGGCCCTGACTGGGAATCAAACTGTGACCTCCTGGTTATGGGCTGACGCTCAGCTACTGAGCCACACCAATCGAGCCTGATAGGAATTTTTTAAAGCCTCCTCCCCTAAACTAAAATAAAATTAGGTGTCCAGAGGGAAAGAAACAAATTATAGATAATGTAGTTGGATGGGTAAATCAACCTATGATGTCACTTAAATTATAATGCAATTCTTTAGTAATTAAGGATAATTGTCCTTATCTTACCAATCTTTGTGAATGAAACCAGAGCTGCACCTCTGGAAGCAGTTTAAAGCCCACCTACCTTTACCATCTCCAATTCCTAAGACCAAAAACAAGAGAAGATTTTTACAAAATAAAAATGGTAATAAAAACACCCTTGCTTCCTTAAGATTAAGTGATTTCTCCACAAATATTGATAAGGAAAAGCCTTAAGCATCTGAATGTATAAACTTAACTTATAATCCATCTCATAGCAGTAATTTTAAAACCTCAAAGGGAAGGCAGGGGAGGGTAGGTGGAAAGAGATCAACCAATGAACTTGTATGCATATATGCATAACCTGTGGACACAGACAATGGGGTGGTAAGGGCCTGAGGGGAGGGGTTTTAAAAAAAGATTTTTTAAAAAAGGAAGAAGACTACTTAGAAAGTTGAAACTGAAAAAAATATATAATAATAATATTAAAATAAAACAAAGGCTAGGAGTTCTCTGTGCGTTCATGTGTGTTGTGTGGTATTTTCTACCTCTGCACAGTACTTCTAATTTGTAAGAGCTCTACTTAATTGGCTTAAACAAGCATGTGCTTATATGAAAATTCTCAAAAATATAACAGAAACTAACCCCAATGTTTTTCAGGATCATGTGATCTGGGAAATAGTATACATTAAAGCCGGTTTGAGATAGATTTGGTTAAATAAACATGTCTTCAGTTATCAGAAATTCTGCCTGGCTTTACTGGTTCATGTTATCAAGAGAAAATAATGTAAGGTGATGGCTAACTGCTTTAATGTCTAAGAAATTTTTCAAGAGTGGTCTAAGTATGATTTTTCTACAGAGAAGCCTCTTCTTAAAATGCCTGACTGCTTGCATCATAGGACTAACTTTAGAAGCCCATTCATGTCACCACCTCCTGAAATGGGACACAATTGTTCAGTTGAACTGATCCATGCTCAAGACTGAAATTGGCCTTGCCGGTGTTGCTCAATGGTTGAACATCGACCCGTGAACCAAGAGGTCACTGGTTCCATTCCCGGTTAGGGCACATGCCGGGGTTGTGGGTTCAATCCCCAGTGGGGAGCGTGCAGGAGACAGCCTATTGTTGATGTTTCTCTCTCACCGATGTTTCTATCTCACTATCCCTCTCACTTCCTCTCTCTCTAAAGAGCAATAAAAATGTGTGTGTTTTTTTTAAAAAAGAGTGAAAATGGTTTAGTCTATCAATCCAACTTCTGGAATGTGAAACTTCCCGAGAAGATAGGAAGGAATGAAAGGGTTCTCAACATGTCTCCCCAAGACATGCCACTTAGGCATGAGAATGATTTTGAACTGAAGGCAATCGAGACCCTGTGGGATCATGAGAAACTTTTACCTCTCCCTTAAAGAATTTAAATCTGGGGTCTTGCCCATAATAAAAGTTACTACCAGAAATAACTTTTTATGACCTATCTATAGGGCAGGGCAATCTTCTAATTGCTACACATCTGCTTTTATCATCCTGCAAATAACCTTCTTGCCCTCTGAAGCCCCAAAGTCTTCTTACCTCATCTTTAGCTCATAACACCACATAGACTTCATTTTTAACTTCCTGTCTGAATAGCTCATGTATGTGGGGTCTCTGACCTGCTCATGTCTGTGGGTTTCCCATACATACATGTCATTAAATTTTGTTATCTCCTTGTTACTCAGTCTCATGTAGACTTAATTATTTGGACCACTCTGAAGAACACAGAAGGGTTGAGGAAAACTTTCTTTCTCCCCCACAACTGTAATCATTCTGAACCTCAGTTTTCTCAGGTGTAAAAAGGCAATGAAGTCTACCTGGGACAACAAATGAGAGATTGAATAAGGTCACAAGCTTTAAAGAGTGCTCAAAAATGGGAGCTGACATTGCTGTTTCTCACCACTTTTCCTCAAGCAGCACCAGAGGCATGTTTGCAAAATCTAACACAGTATCTTCATTTTATGTAGCTCCTTCAGGACTGGGTACAATCCTGCCCAAAGCAATATTGGGTTCTCAAATGTAGATGTCATTAGAATCACCTGGAGGCTTTTAAAACTCTAGCTGCAGATATTCCAACTTAATTGACCTGGACTGCAGCCAAATAAACAGTAGGTACTTTTTAAGAGATCCTCAGGTTATTCTCATAGGAGCCCAGGTTGCGAGCTAATGCTGAAATACCTTCAGCCTTGCTGAGCCTCCGCACCCCTCTGCATCAGATCAGGATCCCTAACAGCCCCACTAATCACTGGTGAGACACTAGCTTGGTTTCTTCCTGGCGCGGACACCTCTGGAATTCGTCCTTGACTCCACTCCTATTTCCCTCAAATTTCTTGACAGTATCTGGTGTAAGTCTAATCTCACACCAGGTATACTAGTATGTATACTAACTAGTGTGGTTTTACCAGTTGCTAAAATAGTATAATACTTCCATACTAGCTGGCAAACAGCTGCTTCCCCAAGCTCCCTGAGAAGCCCCCACCTTTCTATCATCCAGTACTATGACATCCACATCCACTATGGTCAGTGGTAGTTGTTAACTATTTTTAATGTCATCCCTGCTGTTCATGATCTAAGGCCGTGGTCTGCAAACTGCGGCTCGCGAGCCACATGCGGCTCTTTGGCCCCTTGAGTGTGGCTCTTCCACAAAATACCATGGCCTGGGCGAGTCTATTTTGAAGAAGTGGCATTAGAAGAAGTTTAAGCTTAAAAAATTTGGCTCTCAAAAGAAATTTCAATTGTTGTACTGTTGATATTTGGCTCTGTTGACTAATGAGTTTGCCGACCACTGACCTAAGGCTTTGCCCCAGAGCACTGAAATTTAGAAGGTGGAAACATTTCAAGTAAAGATTTGTAAAGAGTATGGATGAGACCTTTTTCATAAGTCACACATCCTAACTTCATTTAGGTCTTTGTTAAAATGTCTTCACACCAGGGAGAATGCCCCAGACCACGCTATCTAAAATAGCACTTTTCTGCCTCACCTTCCCATGCTTTATTTTATTGCATAGCACGAATCACTTCCTTTTACTCTTTTTTTTAACGTACGTGTTGATTCCCTCCACTAGATTCATGGTTCAATGAGAGTGAGGATTTGGTTGCTTTGTTAGCTCTGTTGAACAGTATCCACTCCATAGTAAGTGCTAATAAATATTTGCCAACAATAAATGAATAAAATAATTCACACACTACTCAAGGAAAAGATTATGGGTGAAGGAAAATATCTGCAAATAACATATCTGATAAAGGACTTGTATCTAGAATACACTGAATGGCCAGATTATTATGATCTCTGAACACATAATAATCTGGCCACTCTGTGTGTGAGTGTGTGTGTGTGTGTGTGTGTGTGTGTGTGTGTGTGTATAAATTCGTGCATGGGTGGGGTTCTGCCAGCCTGGCCAGGGGGAGGGAACATGGGCGGTTGGCCAGCCTGCCTGCTGGTCGAACTCCTGGTCGAGGGGACAATTTGCATATTAGCCTTTTATTATATAGGACATACACTGAACGGCCAGATTATTATGCGTTCAGAGATCATAATAATCTGGCCACTCAATGTATATACAGAACTACAATTCAATAATAAAAAAAATAATCATGAAGTAGGGGGAAATTTTAAATAAACATCTGACCAAAGAAGATACATGATTAGCTAATAAGATGCTCAACATCATTGGTCAGCAGGAAACACAAATTTAAATGACAAAAAAATTGCACTGCACTAGAGTGACTACAATCAGAAAGGCTTGGCAAGACCAAGAGCTGGTGTGAATGTGGAGAGACTGCAACTCCCAATGTACCGCTTTTGAGACGGTACAACCACTCTTGAAAACAGGCAGTACCGTGGAAAATTAAACATGTACTTACAGTTATCTACCCAAGAGAAATAAAAACAATGTCCGCACAAAGACTTGTATACAAATGTTTACAGCAGAACTGTTTTAACAGCCAAACAAGTGGAAACAGTCCAAATGTCCTTTAATTAATTTTTAAAAAGTGGTATATTCATACAATAGAATACTATTCAATAAAAAAAAAAATTTAAAAAAGCAGCCCTGGCTGATGTGGCTCAGTTGCTTGAGCATCATCCCATGCATTGAAAGGTCATCAGTTTGATCCCCAGTCAGGGCACATGCCCAGAAAAATCTCCCCTATTCCCTTATCACTAATATTGTCTCTTTATCCACTGTGGCGAGCAAAGAAGCCTAGGGCTGGGGACCCAAAATCAATAGGAATGTTCTAGGTTTGGGACCGTGTGCTTGAACAGCATACCCCTTATCCTCTCCCACAAAGCCACTGATTTGTGGATAATTTATAATTACAATCCCAAATTACCCCATGAAGGTTTAAGCTGATATCAAGTTTCTTCGGGTCTACCCACACCCATCTATCCTCCTGAGTGAGTTCCCACGCTCACTTTTGCCCTAGACAATAGCTTTCCTTCAGCCTTATTCCTCAATGCATAAACCTGAAACAAAAACCCTAAACACCATCCCAGACCCTAGGCCAAGAACCACATTCAGACTGGCACCTGCTAGCTTCCCACTAGTTCTGGGAGGGGTTGAGTTCAGGTAGCATCTCCTAAACTAAAAGGTATACCCCAGGGATTCTCATCCTTCTTTAAAAATGAGGACCCCTTTTAAATGTCAAAACATTTTTCAAATCCACACCTAGTAGTAATTGTACTTTTAGTATCAGTTGATTGAAAAAATACAGAATGACAAAAAGCTACTATGATGGCTTAAATAGTTCTTTTGCATTTTATTAATCATAACCGCATCTATATTTATCAGGAAGGAAAATCTGCTATTTTAGAAAAGGGGAGAAATATTCCAGCTGCTTCTACATTCTGGGAAAGTGCAGAATTCACTTCATGGGGAAGAAGTCATCCTTTTGCTCAGGATGACACTGGTCTGAAAGGAAAGGCTCTAGGCCAATCTGATAAGAGAAATAGAAGGCTGAAGGGAAATAAATTGTTCTGCATAATCAGATTATAAAGATCTTTTTAAATTGCTCCAGGGCATCTTAAAAGAGTAACAGCTTTTAGATTTTGTTTACCTGGTGTGGGGGAGTGGGGGAGGCAAAGTCGGGGAGGAAGGAAGGACCCTACTACATTGCAAGAGTTCATGGGGTGGGGGGGAGTTTTGATGGGAAGAGGAGCTGAATGTAAATTCAGAACACCATTACTGCTTGGAGCAAGGCCGAAGAGCAAGCATGTCAAACTCAAAGGCTAACACAGGCCAAATAAATGGGATATGCAGCCCACAGGTTGCGAGGTTGGCCATGAGTTTGACATGCTTGCCGTAGAGGCTGCCAAAACCCCTAGCCCACAAGATGAGAATATCCCCTATGAGAAATGGGGCTCCTGAGAATTTTCTTGAGCTATATCCTTAGAATCATAAGAAATACAAGTGAGTTTTATAGATAGTGGGAGAAGAGCCCACACATTTGAACTAATATAGACCCCACAGGACAAGTCTGTTGATTCAAAGGACAGCTGTAACATCCTAACACAACAGTAAAGAAAATAATCTCTACAATTTACAGAAAAAGCACTTTTTCATATACTTTTTTATTTTTTATTTAACCACTGAAATGGCCTATGAGAAAGGTATTATCAACCCAACCTGACAATGTGGACACTGAGGCCCCAAGAGAGTGAAATGATGTCTCATAGGTGTTAACCTAAAAATAGAAGCCAAAGTGAGAGGCAACAAGCAATTCAGGAGGCACTGATTCAAGCAGAAACTCTAACAGTGTTCCCATTAGGAGGTGAAGGCAAGGATATTATGAGAATGGGAGTAGGATAATTACATGAACAGAGGAAGGGAGGGGGAAGGAGGGAGCTACAGGACCCAAAAGGAAGGAGTCATGTACGTAGCAAGGGCCACTTTGGGAGGAGCAGTGACAAGGGGCAAGATGACCCTACAGGAAATGTATCCGATCTAATAAAGAGGGAATATGCTAATTAACCATCACTCCGTCACAAAGACGGCTGCACCCACAGCTGAGGCCAAGTTCCCATAAGGAGCCTTAACAAGCAATCAGCAGGGACCTGAGGCTACGCCCTCCTCGGCCCCCGTGGGGCTTGACAGGGGATCTCAGGCTGCCTTCCACACCCGGCAGGGCTTGACAGGGGACCTCAAGGTGTGCTTCCTGTCCTGGTGCTGGGCTAGAGGACCTCAGGCTGCTCCCCCCACCCCAGCGCCAGGCCGGGGGACCACAGGCCATGCCCCACACCAGGTGGGGCTTGACGGGACTTCAGGTCGAACCCCCCACCCCGGCACCAGGCCAGGGGACCTCGGGCCACGCCCCCCACCCCAGCACCGAGCCAGGGGACCTGAGGCTGCGCCCCCCCCGCCAATGGGGCTTGACAGGGGACCTGAGGCTGTTCCCCCCCTCCCGGTGCCGGGCCGGGGGCCTGAGGCTGCACCCCCCCACCCCCCGCCTGCGGGGCTTGACAGGGGACCTCAGGCCATGTCCCACACCTGGCGGGGCTTGACGGGGACCTCAATGCACACCCCCCACCCCGGTCTGGGCTAGGGGACCTCAGGCCACACACCCCCATCTTGGCGCCGGGCCAGGGAACCTGAGGCTACGTTCCCTGCCCTGTGGGGCTTGACAAGGGTGGGACTAGCCAGGTCTGGATCTATCCCAATGGCTCGGGGGGGGGGGGGGGGGGGGGGGGACAGGGCCGGGTCTGGGTCTCACGCGATTTTGAGGCACATGTGGGTGGGTGGGGACTTGACTCTGGGTCCCGTGGTGTGCCCCAGACTCTGACAGGAGGAACGTTTTCATATTCATTTTACTAAAGGGAAAATAGCAATATTAAATTATTTCCTCTAATTAATCCCCTTTTAATGTGCACGAATTAATCCCCTTTTCGTGCACCGGGCCACTAATCTATAGATAACAGCAAATCCCCCAAGTTTTTTAAAAATAGGATTATATAGTCATAAAAAGATGCAAGCCAAAATAAAGCTTTTTGAGAAGAATCCAAGTTTCCTTTTTCCAAATTATATTTTTCAAATGACATTATGTGATGATTGATTTTTATTTTATTTAGATTTGATTTTGTTTTCAACGTGTAAGAGCCCTGTTTTCAAAAATAACAATGCTTCCACTGAAAGCTATTAATTTCCTCTTGTCTAAGGTGATAATTCTTCAAATTCATTTAATGTGTAACCTCAGTAAAAACCCCTGATTAATGGTTGGCATTTTGGGAACCCAAGAAAGTCGTGCGAAGGAGACCTTCAGAGTCAGACAAGAAAGGTAATTCAGGTGAAAGTTATTAACAACTCCCCAAGAAATTTTTGATAAATAAATGCCCAGCAAAGGATTAAATGTTACCTTGTATCAGTTAGACCCTGGGCTACAGGCTGGCCATCTCATGAATCGTCCTAACAGCCCCATGCAATACGTTCTATTATCCCCATATTACAGATGAGGAAAGGCTTAGAGTCTCGTCAGGTTTCCCACGGTCAGAAGCTGCAATCAAACTTGGATGTGTCCGATTTCAGAGCTGGCATCTTAACTCTTATGCTTCACAGAGAAGGGAATGGAAAATATGGTCAATTCCTGGTAGATCGTGTATCTTTTTGTAAAGATGAAAATCAAATAACATAGCTAGACCTTAGAGGTCCACCTAGGGGCATGATATCAGCACCTTGAAATATTCTGTACTGTAATAGGGTAGGGGCTGGCCTTGGTATGCACGCACATTGGTCTGCATCCATTCCTAGTTGTAGACGTTCCAGGTGAGGCATGCCAGATGTCAAGTGAGGTCAAGTTGTCCCCTCTACAAATTACCAAACAGAATCAGACAATGTTAAAACTAGAAGGAACCTGAACTTGTTCACATCCCCAGGTCTATTCTCAACCCTTCTCCACTCTGTTCTCTTTCCTGGGAAACTGACACTCTCTCTGGCTTCTGATACTTCCCTGGCCAACTGCCAGTCCAGGGAAGAATATCAAAGGGAGATCCTACCCTTCCCAAGTTGACCAGACTCATTTATTCATTCGGGAATGTTTTTGCATCCCTGCTAGTGAACATGATCCTGTAGAAGGTTAATCAGATATGGTCTCAAGCCTAAAGTGCTTCCTACACTAGTAAAATATCCATTAATTCATCCATCCATTCATTCCATTAATATGGTTAGTACTTACCTACAAAGTGTGCCAGGAACTTTGTAAGTGCTAGGAAGTAGAAGTGAAAAATGAAGTCAAAGTTCTTGTCCATTCTAATGGAATTTAAGACATGTACATAAATAATTATCATTAGGGTCCAATGCAGCAGATATAGGGCTGGAATCTAGGTTTCCTGACTTTCAGGAGAGTAGTCATCAGCAAAACTTGAAAGAGCCATTTCTACTCACTGTCTCTACTTCTTTCCTCTCTTTCTCTCTTTACTTCACTCCACCTGGGCTTCCATTCCATTGCTTCTTCTCAAGAACACCAGCGACTTCAAGGTCACCAAATTGATTGGTCATTTTAATAGCCCTTTCTTATAACAGCATTTGACACAGTTGATTTTATCTTTGTCAAAACACATTTCCCTTTATTTCCATGACAGCACACTCTCCAGTTCTCCTCATTATTTCATTGATCATCCCTTTTTAAACTTGATTATCTCCTCCTCTTTTCCTGACCCCTAAATATTTTATCTCCAACCAGCCGGTGTGGCTCAGCAGTTGAATATCGACCCAGGAACCAAGAGGTTGCTGGTTCGATTCCTAGTCAGGGCACATGCCCAGGTTGCAGGCTCTATCCCCGGTGTGAGGCATGCAGGAGGCAGTCAACCAATGATGTTCCTCTCTCATCAATGTTTCTATCGCTCTATCCCTCTCCCTTCCTCTCTCTAAATATCAATAAAACATATTTAAAATAATAAATAAATATTTTATCTCCATAAGACTTGGTATCCAGACCCCTTTTCCTATCTCTTATCTTCCATGCTATGGCTTTAAATATCATATACAGTGACACCCATATTTGTACCTCTAATCTTTTTTTTTAATCCTCACCCAAGGATATTTTTCCATTGATTTTTAGAGTGGAAGAGAGGGGGAAAGACAGAGAGAAATATCAATGTGAGAGAAACACATCCATTGGTTGCCTCCTGCACTCAGCCGACCAGGGCCTGGGCCAGGAAGGAGCCTGCAACTGAGGTACAGGGACGTGCCCTAAACCAGAATCGAATCCTTTGGTCCCTGTCCGAAGGCCAATGTGCTATCCACTGAGCCAAACCGGCGAGGGCTGTATCTTCAATTTTGACTTCTTCCTGGAACTCTAGACTCCTATCAAACTTACCGGTATCAAACTTACCATTCAAAATAGAACTCTTGATTTTACCACTAATTCTACTGTTCCCCCATTCAGTAAACAGCATCACCATCTACTAAGTTGCTTAAACCATAAGCACAAAAGTCATTCTTCTCTGTCCCTTACTTCACACATCCAACCCATAAGTTAGTCCTGCCAATGTACCTCCAAGACCTAACTTAAATCCTTCTACTTTTTTCCATCTTCCCTACTCCCAAATACCTCTTACCTTGACTATTTCAGAAGCCTTCCAATTGGTCTCCCAGCTTTCACTCTCATCCCTCTCCATTTCATTTCACTAAGTAACCACAATGAACTATTAAAACCATAAATCAGATCACGTCACCCTAAACTTCAAACTCTCCAATGGTTCCACTGCACTTAGAATAAAACCCAAACTCTTTACCTGGCCCGAAGCCCAATATGATTTGTGATCAATGCTCTACTCCCATCTCCTTTGAAGCTTTCTTTTGATACTTCCACTCCAATCATATTGGCCCAAGGCCTTTACATCAGCTGCTGACTTTTTCCTAGAATGTTCTTCCTCCTAATCTTCATATAGCCAGCTCCATCATTTCATTTGAATCTTGATGTATATGTCACCTCCTCAGAAAGGCCTTCCATGATCTCCCACTCTAACACATTGCTCCATTTTAATTCTCCTTGTGGCATTTATTACTAATGAATTTGTGTGTGTGTTTGTGTCTGCATGTGTGTGTGTGTGTGTGTGTGTTTTAATTTCTCTGTTTCTTGCTTGTTTCTTAATAGAATGTAAGATTCAAGAGAAAAAAGACCTCATTTATCTTGTTTAGGATATGAAGAATAACTAACGAAGTTTAAATAATCAATAGATGTTGAAGAATTGAATAGATGAATCCCCTATGACTCCCATAATAAGAAAAGCCAATTTTGATGGGTTAAGAAGTTGATAATAAAGAACTATCACCTTTGTGACCCAGAAAAGAAGCCAGAATGGTAGGTGCCTGCAGTATCCAGAAAACTATCAAGTATGAAATTATTTATCACAATGGAAGAATTTTCAAAGACATTTATTGAGATTATCAGAGATTTTTCAAACCAAACATACAGAATGTACATTTCCCTAGAATAAAATTCTGAATATTTAGGCAGCTGAACCAGATTGATTATAAATGGATTAGAGTATGTCATTAAGTCTGCCCATGTTTAACCACAAACATTGACAGCCTTCATTTTGAAGGAAGAGAGCTGTCCAGCTGTATCTCTGAATGAGAGAAAAATATCAGAATACCCAGACATAGAAGGTGCTTAGGAATTTGAGCCATGATGAAAGCGAGATTATATTTATACTAGAGGCCTGTTGCAGGAAGATTCCTGCAATAGGGCTTCCTGCGCAGTCTGCTTCCCTCCCTTCTCCACTGGCCTGCCTGCTTCCCTCCCTTCTCCCCCACCCCGCCCCGCCTGCTTCCCTCCCTTCTCCACAGCCCCACTTGCTTGCTTCTCCACAGCTTTGCGCCCTTCTGCAGCGCTTGGCTTCCTTCTACACTGTCTTCAGTCTTCACTCTACTCCTGGATATGCAAATTAACCGCCATCTTGGTTGGTTTAATTTGCATACTTGCTCCTGATTGGCTGGTGGGCGTGGCTTGTGGGTGTAGCAGAGTGATGGTTAATTTGCATGTTACTCTTTTATTAGATAGGATATATTGGGCAAATATAAAGCTCTCCAAATAGATGCACTAGAGATGTTCTCCCAAAGGCCCCCAGCTGCTCAGCCCCCAGGGGCTGGCCTCCTGCACTTCAACACACAACATCAGAAGAGTGAGCACTTAGGTCTGACCTAGGAGCCATCATTTTGCAGCAGTCCTTAACAAGAATTCTTCAAGCAAGGCTGTTAAAAAACAGACCACAGAATACCTGGGTTTTTATGATGGAAGTGCTCAAATAATCCAGCTGCGCCAAAAGCTAAATGACTCATAAATTCCTTCAAGAAAGGTCATATCACACAGGGATTGATAGCAAAGCAATTTGTAAAACCTACCTTTTTAAAGATCCAAATTTTCTGATATAGGAATAAAATAATTTATGCTCAATAGATTATCTCTTGAAGACACAGGCTGTCTTTATTCACCTTTGTATACCCACAGTACAATTTGCTAATTAAATCTCATCTCTCTCTTCCTCTCTCTCTCTTTCTCTCTCTCTCTCTCTCACACACACACACACACACACACACAGAAACACAGCCCTGGCCTCTGCTAGGGCCCGATGCTCAGATCCTATCTTAAATATGTGAAGGAATGGATCCTGATATTCCATAATAAGCTCACCTTAACTCTAACCCAAAAGCTAATAGATGGATTGGCCATGGCGGTGGGGGCGGGGGGAGGGGGGCTGTTCAAGATCAACACTGGAGCTGAGTGCTAGGAAGAAAAAGTGCAAGGAGTTATAAAACTTTAAGATAGTCTGGGTAGCCAAAACCGGTTTGGCTCAGTGGATAGAGCGTCAGCCTGCGGACTGAAAGGTCCCAGGTTCGATTCCGGTCAAGGGCATGTGACTTGGTTGCGGGCACATCCCCAGTGGGAGGTGTGCAAGAGGCAACTGATCGATGTTTCTCTCTCATCAATGTTTCTGACTATCTATCCCTCTTCCTTCCTCTCTGTAAAAAATCAATAAAATATATTAAAAAAAAAAAAAAGATAGTCTGGGTATTCTAGGAATATTTTCATAAGACAAGAACATCTAATCAAAAACCTATCTGAAAAGTGATAAAAATTAACCAGTCAAGGAGGTAGAAAAGTGTGCTGGGCGTGGAAAGACTCGGGCAATAAAGGCCCTGAACATCAAAATGTCAAGGAACTGAAAGAAGACCAGAGTTTCCACAATATGGGGGTATGAGGTGGTAGTGGGAGGGAAATAAATGTTTGGTAGGCTCGTAGGTAGGTAGGTAGGTAGGTAGGTAGATAATTTCATTGAATCAAATCTTGGGCAGAAGTTGGCCAATTCCAGCAGGTCAAATCTGGCCCTTGCCTAATTTTGTATAGCCCACCCCACCCCCAGCTAAGAATGGATTTTATGTACTGGCCAGGTGGCTCAGTTGGTTGAAATGTTGTCCTGTACACCAGGAGATTGCAGGTTTGAACCCTGGTCAGGGTGATTACCGCAGGCAACCAATAAATGTTTCTCTCTCTCTCCTCTCTCTCTTTCTCTCCCTCTCTCCCTTCCTCTCTAAGATCAATAAAAATATATCCTCAGGTGAGGATTGAAAAAAAAGAATGGATTTTATATTTATAAATATAAAAAAGAATTGATTTTTATATTTTAAAATATATGACGTGAAAATTATATGAAATTCAAATTTCAGTATTCATAAAGTTTTATTAGAACACAGCCATACCCATACTTTCACATGTTGTCTAGGCTGCTTCCAGGCTGCAGTGGCAGAGTTAAGTAGCTGTAACAGATACCAAGAATCACAAAAGCCTAAAACACAATCTATCCCAATCCCAATCTGGTGAAATAGGCAAAGTCAGATTATACAATCCTGTAGTTCAATAAAAAATGAAGGATCTTATCCCAAGAGCAGAGGAATGTATTAACCCATTAAAAAGTTTGAATAGGCTTTGAACACAGGTTCCACGCATATAAACTGTGTCCTTGGATAAGTCACTTCCTGCTCCAGTTCCTCCCACAAAAGTAAGGATAATAATGCCCACCTCACAAGGTGGTAGGGAGGGTCAAGGGAGATTAAATGCCTGGAAAGTGGTCTGCAAACAATAAAACACTAAACATCTATCAACTACTAGCATTTCTACCCTAGGTGTTTCTTCTTGTTAATGAACATAAGAAGAAAAAAAAGAAGTTTGTGGGAAACGTTACCTCACCAAAGGACAGAGCAGAAGACCTGTTTCTTGTCCTCCCTCTGGGCCTTACCATTGCAGAGTTAGACGAGGATTCTTTCAACTATTAAAGTGCATCTACAAGCTGAAAATTAATTTTAGAGATGAGCAAGGATGACTTCCTTCAAAGCCAAAGGAGACCCAGAGAAGCCAGAATGCCCCTGCATTGCTGATCACAGCAGAATTAAAGCCAAGAGGAGAACTCAGATCATCGAAGCAAATGAGTCATAGCACCTGGCCAGAAAGCAAGGCTTCGGCCAGATACCAGTCAGAACTAAAGATTACAGCTCTTGCAAATAAGCCAGATGAGTTCCGGTAACCGTGAGGAACACAAAGATGACCCCTATCCTCACACATGAAGCTGAAAACAAATGGCTGCTGAGAGCATTAAAACAGTAACTGCATCTGCTCAGATTAATGGTACCTCTGATACACATCCAAATATACTTCACAAGATGTCTTCCAATAAATACTTCTGTCCCTTTTATTATCAAACAAATACATATGCAGGAAAGTGCCTAAATATACATGGATACTTCAAAAAGTTAACACTCGCAAAACTATGACTACAATCAAAAGATAAAACATTACACCCACTCAGAAGCACACCTCTCAGATCACAACCCTCTCCTTCCCACCCAGAAGTAATCACTATTTCATGCTATATATTTCTTTCCTTTTCTTTGTATTGTCATTTAAGTGTGTCTCTAGACAATGTTGTTTTAAATTTTTGCATGAAGAAGCACATTCTGTGTTCCTTTGTACTTTTTGCTTCTTCTGCTCAGCATTATGTTTGTGACCTGAAAGTATTTATGGGTGAAATGACATGATGTTTGACATTTGATTTAAAATATTGCAAAGATGGAGGAGTTGCAAAGTACACATTGAATAAATGGGCCATAAATTAATCACAGTTAAAGCTAGGTTATGAACAGTAGGCTTTTTTTTAAAAAGAGAGGCTCTTTTTTTATTGATTTTTTACATAGTGGAAGAGAGAGGGATAGAGAGTTAGAAACATCAATGAGAGAGAAACTTTGACCACTGCCTCTTGCACACCCCCTACTGGGGATGTGCCTGCAACCAAGGTACATGCCCTTGACCAGAATCGAACCTGGGACCCTTCAGTCCGCAGGCCGACGCTCTATCCACTCAGCTAAACCGGTTAGGGCTGAATAGCAGGCTTTTTATACTATACTCTTGACTTTTTTTTCCCCTTTTTTCTTTAATCCTCACCCCAAGGACATGTTTTTATTGATTTGAGAGGGAGAGGGAGAGAGAGAAACATCGATCAGTTGCCTCCCATATGTGCCCTGACAGGATCGAGCCTTTAATATATATGCCCTGACCAGGAATTGAACCTGCTACCTCTTGGTGTACAGGACACCAACTGTGGAGAGTGGCTACAGTGTTTGGACAGGTTCAAGCCTTGGACTAATGAGAGGGCACAGTCCTCTCATTGCCATGTGCAAGTCCCAGCTTAAAGGGCAGAACCCTCCCAGCACAATTATAGCCAACAGCTATAGTTGTAAGCTTGAACCTATGGTCCGAACACGTGGTCCCACATGCCTGAGTAACGTGGGCTTAATAGAGCTCAGGTGAATGTAATAGAGTAGGATCAAAACCCAGGAGAATGGTGTAAACATCTTGACGACGCCCTTACTTTGCCTCGTGGCATCTGACTATAAAATAAAGACATAGCGTGTAGTCCGTGGCACTGTCACTAGCTCTCTCCATCAAAGAGGCTCTCCATCAGAGAGGACAGCATCCCAAACAGACCCAGCTTTTATTCTTGTCTGTCTTGTTTTGTTAATTTAATGAATCTTTATTGTTCAGATTATTACAATTGTTCCTCTTTTTTTCCCCCATAGCTCCCCTCCACCCGGTTCCCACCCCACCCTCTGCCCTTACCCCGCCCCCCACTGTCCTCATCCATAGGTGTACGATTTTTGTCCAGTCTCTTCCCGCACCCCCCACACCCCTTTCCCCCGAGAATTGTCCACTCCCTTTCTATGCCCCTGAATCTATTATATTTACCAGTTTATTCTGTTCATCAGATTTTTTATTCACTTGATTTTTAGATTCACTTGTTGATAGATATGTATTTGTTGTTCATAATTTTTATCTTTACCTTTTTCTTCTTCTTCCTCTTCTTAAAGAATACCTTTCAGCATTTCATAAATACTGGTTTGGTGGTGATGAACTCCTTTAGCTTTTTCTTATCTGTGAAGCTCTTTATCTGACCTTCAACTCTGAATGATAGCTTTGCTGGGTAGAGTAATCTTGGTTATAGGTTCTTGCTATTCATCACTTTGAATATTTCTTGCCACTCCCTTCTGGCCTGCATAGTTTCTGTTGAGGAATCAGCTGACAGTCGAATGGGTGCTCCCTTGTAGGTAATTAACTGTTTTTGTCTTGCTGCTTTTAATATTCTCTCTTTGTCTTTTGCTCTTGGCATTTTAATTATGATATGTCTTGGTGTGGTCCTCTTTGGATTCCTTTTGTTTGGGGTTCTGTGTGCTTCCTGGACTTGTAAGTCTATTTCTTTCAACAGGTGGGGGAAGTTTTCAGTCATTATTTCCTCAAATAGGTTTTCAGTATCTTGCTCTCTCTTCTTCTGGTACCCCCATAATTCTGATGTTGGTATGCTTAAAGTTGTCCCAGAGGCTCCTTACACTATCTTCATATTTTTGGATTCTTTTTTCTTTTTTGCTTTTCTGGTTGAGTGTTTTTTGCTTCTTTGTATTTCATATCTTTGACTTGATTCTTGCAATCCTCTAGTCTGCTGTTAGGTCTCTGTATATTATTCTTTATTTCAGTCAGTGTATGCTTAATTCCTAGTTGGTCCTTTTTCTTATCCTCGAGGGTCTCACTAAATTTATCGGCCTTTTCTAGAAAATTCTTGAAAAACCTTATAACCATGGTTTTGAACTCTATATCCAGTCATTTGCTTTCCTCCATTTCTTTCATTTGTGATCTGTTTCTTTGTCTCCGCATTTTGGCTGCTTCCCTGAGTTGATAGAGTGGCTTTGTGTGCTAGTTGTCCTATAGGGCCCAGTGGCTCAGCCTCCAGGTTACCTGAGGTGGACACTCTTGGTGCACCCCTTTGTGGGCTGTGTGCACAGTCTTGTTGTTGTTAAGCCTTGATTGTTGTTGGTATCACTGGGAGGAACTGACCTCCAGGCCAATTGGCTGTGAGGATCAGCTGTGTCTACACTGGGAGAACTTCTGTGCTGGAGACACCCTTATGAGACAAGTCTTGCAAAAGCCTCTGTGCTCAGCTTGGATGGGGCGGAGTCTCAGGGTGGAGCAGACAGCACTGGTTTCCTGTCAGCCCTGCCCTAATAGGCCCCTGTGTCTCAGTGTCCTGTGGTAATCGCTGCAAGCACCTCTGAGAGAAAGCCGCCCTCGAGTTCTGCCCACTGCCAGACAGTCCAGTTTCTCTCCGAATGAGTCTGGGTCCCCAGAGTCTCACCTGGAACTGGAGTTCAGTGCAGTCGGGATCTTTTGTCTCCCTCCCACTTGAGAAAGCCAGCCGCATACTCAGTTGCCCGCCCTCTTCGCGGGCGCGCACCTCAGTACCTCTGCCTTTCGCAGTTCCTCTGAGTCTCAGTGTGCTTTTCTCTTTCCTGACAGTCCAGTTTCACCCCATATGAGTCTGGGTCCCCAGAGTCTGGCCCGGAACTGGAGTTCAGTGCAGTCAGGAGCTTTTGTCTCCCTCCCTCTTGAGAAAGCCAGCCGCGCACTCAGTTGCCAGTCCTCTCCACACGCGTGTCTCAGTACCTCTGCCTCCTGCAGCTTCTCTGAGTCTCAGTGTGCTTTTCTCTTTCCTTCTAGTTGTAGAATTTCCACTCAGCCAGCCTTCCTGTGGTTCTGGATGATGTCCATTTTGTCTTTTAGTTGTAGTTTTGAAATTGGGTGCGAGGCAGCAGCTTAGGTGTTTACCTATGCTGCCATCTTGGTTTCTCCTCTTGTCTGTCTTTTCTCAATCCTTCACCGCCCTCTCTCAGGGTCACCGAACCTGGCTGAGCTGACGCGGCACATAAGGCACCCAATGTGGGGCTGAGTATGCCATGGCCATGCCGGCTCACCACATCCAACCAACTGAGCTATCTGGCTAAGGCTATACTCTTGACTTTTAAATGTGTTTCAAAATTTTTATAATAAAAAATTATTTAAATTACTTTGTGAGATTCATTTTAGCTATAATTTGTTCATTTTCATTGCTTTATAGTAACAATTCTCTAAGTAAGGTCTCCAAACCAGAAGCATCAGAATCATCTGGGAATTTGTATGAAATGCAAACTATTAGGCTCCACCCCAAACTTACTAAATTGGAAACTCTTGGGGTGGCACCCAATAATCTGTGTTTTAATAAGCTCTCTGGATAATTCTGATGCACACTCAAGTTTGATAATCACTACTGAATAGTTTTCTATTGTGTGAACGTACCACAATATATTTATCCATTCTACTACTAATACACATGTATTTTTTCAAGTTTGGAGGTTTCAAGTTTCTTGATATTATAAATACTCTTGTACAAGACTCTTGGAAACAAAATTCTCTCTGATATATATCTAGTGGTAAAATAACAGAATCACAGGATGTATCTTCAACATGACATGATAATACAAACTAGTTTCACAGTGGTTTACCAATTCACAATTCCACTAGAAATGTGTGAAAGTTCCCTTTGCTCTCCACCCTTGCCAATATTTGGTATTTTTTAGACATTTTAATTATTACCATTCTAGAAGGTTAAACACTTTTAAGCTTTCCAACTTGGGATCAAAAAACATATTAGGGAATAGAACTCCAGACATAAAATCATAGTTTTGCAAACATATTAGTTGGTGGTTTTGCCTAGAATGGACCTGATTTAGGAAAGCACTTGACATAATGTGAAAACTAAAAAAAAAAAAAAAAAATCAATATGATTATACTATGGAAAGCAAGATGGAATATGATACAAAATGTTGGGAAGTAAGGATGGAACAAATCAGGGAACCTGGAGATGCGCTAAAGAGTTTGAATTTTATTCCAAGGGAAATGAAAAGCCAATGAACAGTTTTAAGCAGGAAATTAACGTGATTATATTTCTATATTTGGACATATTTAAAACATTTCAGGCACATAGCCACTTCTAGCTTTGATGGGGTTGCTTGATGCTTCAGACCAATGCTTCTGATGAAAACAACTAGAAAATCTGGGTAAAGCACAAATACACACACACACACACACACACATACACACACACACCTGCTTAAAGGCATGATAGAGTTGTTGAGACGACCAGGAGTTGAGAGGACAAAATCCTGGAAAAGAGAGAACCACAGAGAGGCAAGCCAAAATTCTGCAGTCACTCTTTCCCATGGGACATGTTCCAAAACTAGGTGAGGGGTTAAAGGGCTGAAGATCCAGGGAAAGAGCCTCAACAGAGTTGTTATTAAGAGGCAAAACACCAAAAGAAATTCTAGTAGTCTCTTGCGGCCAGAAAGACAAAAATTGTAGACCTAAGTGGCCAAAATCCCAGTAAGAAGCAGAAAACTAAGCACAACACTTGGCTGGTATTCCCTTAAACACATCGGCTGAATTCTGAAGATGTATAGGGCAGGAGGCTAAGAAGCCAAGAGGAAGCACTCAAAAAGCTTTAATGGGAGCGCGGAGGAGAGAAAAATTAGGGTTCTGAACTAACCAGGGGGAGAAGTCATCAAGAACACTCATGCTGCCCTAGCTGGTTTGGCTCAGTGCATAGAGCATCAATCTGATGACTAAAGGTCCCGGGTTTGATTCCTGTCAAGAGCATGTACTTCGGTTGCAGGCTCCTGGCCCCGATCATGAGCATGCAGGAGGCAACCAATCGATGTGTCTCTCTCATATTAGTGTTTCTTTCTGTCTCTCCCACTCCCTTCCATTCTCTCTAAAAATCAATGTAAAAAATATCCTCGGGTGAGGTTTAAAAAAAAAAAAAGAACCCCATGCTCTCAGCTGAAATCCCAAGAAGGCTATACCCTAGAGAAAGAGATATCAGCTGGTGGCAGACAGAACTTTATCAAAACTAAAACATAGTAGTCAGCTCAGTTTCTAATCGGATTACAATAATCAGTCCCCCAATATGCCTGCCTAGCAGCTATTTTCTCTGGAGGAAAATAACATTATCTACAACATCTACAACTTTTCATACAAAATGTTGAATATATAATAAAAATTTACTAGGTATGCCAAGACACAGTCCCAAAACCCTGAGGGGGAAAAAAAAAAAGATCACACACAAAGTGATTCAGATATTGGAGTTAGCAGAAAAAGAGTTTAACTATGATTATATACCCAAAAATAGGGTAAATGGTTGGAGAAATTACATAAAAAGGCAGAAAATTCCATCAAAGACTTAGAATCAATAAATAGGCTCAAATGCAAAAAAAAAAAAAAAGGACATATGAAATTTCTAGGACTGTGAAATTAAGAACTCAATAGATAAGATTGAAAAAAATATTCAATATACCAGAAGAGATAATAAATTGGAAGGCAGGTCAAAAAAATTTCAAAACTGAAGCGCAGTCCTAACCGGTTTGGCTCAGTGGATAGAGCGTCAGCCTGCAGACTGAAGGGTCCCGGGTTCGATTCCGGTCAAGGGCATGTACCTGGGTTGCGGGCACATCCCCAGTAGGGGGTGTGCAGGAGGCAGCTGATCAATGTTTCTCTCTCATCGATGTTTCTAACTCTCTATCCCTCTCCCTTCCTCTCTGTAAAAAATCAATAAAATATATTTTTAAAAAAAAAGAAAAACTGATAAAAACTAAAGATAAAGAGAAAATCCTAAAAGCAGCCAGAGGAAAAAAGACACATTTCTCTTCAAAGGAGTAATAATAATGTTGATTAATGGCTGACTTTTCAACAGAAATGATGGAAGCTTAAAGACAGTGGAACAATGTTTTAAAGTGCTGAAAAAGCATCATTCAAAATAATGGTAAAAATAATACATTTTCAGATAAAAATTGAGATTTGTCACCAGCACTCACTTTTTTAAAATGCTAATGAAAGTCTCATTGGGCAGAAGAAAATAATCCCAGATAAAAGCATGGTAATATGGGAAAACATAAAGAGCAATGGGAAAATGTGGGTAAATAAAAATAAATACTGATTGTTTAAAATAACACCTAATAGGTTTTTAAAATATGTAGGTTAAAATTCATGACAAGGATAACACAAATGGTGTGAGGGTGATAAACAGAATTAAAATGCAATAAACTACCTTATTACCCAGTATTATAATTACCCCCCCAAAATGAAAACATGTCCACAAAATGACTTGTCCACAAATAAATGTTTATAGAATTACTATCAGTAATATCCCGAAACTGGGAACAATTCAAATGTCCATCTACAGGTGAACTGATAAACAAATTAAATGGAATACTACTCAGCAAAAACAAAAACAAAAACAAAAAAACCCACAAAAACCATGAAAAGAATATTGACCTGGTAAAAACTATGAATGGATCACACAGACATTTTATGGAGCAAAGGAAACCAGATGTATGAGTATATAATAATGCTATTCCATTTACATAAGATTCTGACCAAGCAGAACTAATTTATGATACTAAAATTCAGGACAATGATTATCTTCGGGAATATTAGAAATTGGGAAGGGGAAGGAGGAGACTTTTGGGAGGTTAATAATGTTCAAGTTCTTGATCTAGTTGCAGATTACATGAATGTATTTTTTTAAAAGTATAAAAATATATTTCAAACATACAGAAAGTTATACAAAAAATAACAAAACTGTATAAACCAACAAAACATTACCAATATAGTTGATACGTGTGCAGCTACTCCTTAACTGCACCTCCACCCACTCCACCAGTGATAAACCACTCTCCCAAACTTGGTGTTCACCATTCCTTTGCACTATTTTGTACTTTTACTCTTACACAAGCTCACCTAAACAATATATAGAACTGTTTCTGCATGTTTTTAAACTGTACATAAAAGGTAATTTGATTTCTATTTCTAAAAGCATCCTAAAAAGGGAACTGTTGAACTATAGAACTGTTGAGTGTCAAACTCATCTATCTGAGGAGTAAGGAAATAAAGAGAGGTTGTGGACACAGTTTAACTGTGAAGTGGACCAAAGAAAGAGTTCTTAAAAATAGTAGATCAAGCTTGATCTAGTTGAGAGGAAACAATGAAGACAAAGAAGAGATGAGGAATCAAGGAAGGAACAAAGTCCTTGAGAAGGTGAGAGGGGATGTGATGTGACGTGCCGGCGGTTTGTTCTTTGCTGGGACAGAATGTCTTCTTGCTTTTTAACTAGAACGAAATAAAAGGGCAAAGGTTGGTTGTTTGGTGGTGGGAAGATAAGGGGTTCCCCCATCCAATGGTTGCTACTTTTTCAATGATCATGAGTCATTATCTGAAAAGGGTGGATATGGGAAGTGTTGAAACCTGTGGAGGAAAAGTGGCATGAAATTGCATTGGAAAAGCATCCCAGTATGGTAGAGAGTGGTTAAGAAAAATCAAAGGTTCCAGTAACCAAAGGTTAAATGCCCAACAGAAATCCAAACTCTCACAATATAGTATTAATACCACTGTAATTAACCTAGTCATTAATAACAGGAAAGGAGCAATGGGAAGGCCAAATACTATTGTCATGTCATTTGAGGAGCTTCACCAAGAAGCTAAAGCTTTACACTCTCCACGGAGCCACCGGTCAGTCTATTCTCTGCAGGTCCCTGGGGCAAGGGACTGGACAGGAAGAAGGATGGGTGCATGTGCAATAAGTCAGGGTGACCTTGGAAAGATTCTTGTCTGTCAGTCACACCTGGGAACGGGTCATTGGCCAAAATGGACATGGCCACTGCAAGGGTGTGAAATTTGGGATACTTAATCCCTTACACAAAGGAACTCACTCTCTGTGTTCTTATGCTCTTGATTCCTCTTATGCTCCTGGCACTCGTATTGCTCGGGGCGCTCTCCTGTATTTGCCCATATGGCCCACCGCCATGTGGACCCCACACACAATGGACTAATGGACTGCTGCTAGCCTGATGCTGAACTGGACCTGGTTCCAACATGGAAAGAAAACTCTGGACACTGGCTTTGCTTCTATCTCTACTGAAACCCCAGCTACACTTCTATGATTGGACTAAGGCAGTGGTCGGCAAACTCGTTAGTATTAGTCAACAGAGCCAAATATCAACAGTACAACGATTGAAATTTCTTTTGAGAGCCAAATTTTTTAAACTTAAACTTCTTCTAATGCCACTTCTTCAAAATAGACTCGCCCAGGCCGTGGTATTTTGAGGAAGAGCCACACTCAAGGGGCCAAAGAGCCGCATGTGGCTGGCAAGCCGCAGTTTGCCAACCACGGTACTAAGGGAAATGGAACTTTAGAAAAGAGATGTAATTCCACACAAATAAAAATCCCCCATCCTCCCATGTGAGTCTCAGAAAATTCTTTTTCTCAAGATATTATAAGGACCCCCACCCCCAGCACCCAGTGGGGAAGAAGACAACCCAATTTCTCTGACAACAGTATGAGCTCAAAAGCAGAAATATTATTATTCATCTCTGATTATGCTGCATAAAACACAGCATACCCTATATTAGATACTCAAAAGGGAATTAATACATGAATGAAGATTACATTTTTTTCATATTTTCTTAGCATATTTTAATATATCAGTCATATTCTACAATGGAACTGAAAAAAAAAACAGTATTTTCAAAAATAATTCACCTTAGATGCAAATGCATTTTCCTTTTTCTCATTTTTAGTTCTGTGTGTTCTTAGAAGAAAAGCAATCTGTGTCTCCCATGTAATCAATTCTTCATATTATATAAAGAAATGACATGTTCATCTTCTAAAAGAGTAAAAATCATCAATGGCACAATTCTTACGGGAAGTGAAGAGACAGAATCTATATCCCTTTATTACCACAATTTGTGACATCATAAGGACATAGCTGATGAACAGATTAGAATCTCTTGACAAGGATTAACCTCTTCTCTGTATTCAAGATGTTCCTGTTGCTGGTAAGTCACACTGCACACTGAGTGAAGAAAACCTTAGCTCATGTACAGAATCTCAGGGTGGTCCCAGCCAAACCTAAATGTGCCCGAACAGAAGCACTGGATGTCTTAGGAGATAGTTAGCACACTGTGTTAATTATCACTTACCAATTATGAAATGAAAAAAGATTATAAATGCATTACTTGCAGTATGAATTATCTGTTTTACTACACTAAGTTCCTTTTAAAAGGACTCCATTCATGCAAGAAGCACAGCTTTGGTTGGCCGAGCAGTCAGATTTTTGCGCTTATAGTTCGTGTTTATACTTACTATATATGTTGACTGCGCTTTCCTAGTTCCTGTTGCCAGAACCAGACTGTAAATGCATATGTTTTTTACATGCTGAACTACAGTCACTCAGAACTTTAGCTGTCAAGTTTGGAGCTAATATTCTCATATATGCATTTCATCTTCTACCAAAAATAATTATTTGCTGTCAGACGCTCCTAACATAATATATAAAATGGCAAGATCCATTTAAAAAAATAATAATCTAGCCGTTTAACTAAATGCAGCTACGTTGTATGTTTTTTTTTTTCCTTGAAAACACCCCCTTTCCAATCATTCTCTTTATTAAGTTATTATAAACCCTGGCCAAGCAGTAAAATAGCAGAACATGTTAAATACCAACAAACCACAAATAGCAGTGTTTTCAGGGAGGGAAAGGAGGAAAAATCTGTTTCATGCTAGACCATCCTTTGAGGTACTGTCATTTTAAGTGTGGCGGCATCAATTATTTCTCCTACGCCAAAAGGTCTACATATTTAAAGGTTCTGTAGGTCCCCAAAGAAAATAAGCAACCATTTCTCTGTATCGTTAAACACAACAGAATACCAGTCCTGTGCTGGTTTTAAAATACCAGCAGAATTCTGAGTGTGAATATTAAGGTTTAATATTTCCATTTCAATAGAAGAAAAGAGTTGTTCTCTGGCCAAAAAGTATTGGGACCATACTTCAAGTTGTCGATTGCACAATATTTCTAGGGCCAAAGACTAGCTCCATTGCAGAATCCTATTAACCCTTGAGTCTGAAGAAATCCTGGGGATCTCCTAGTCCAATCTGATACTCAAGGCAGAAAATTCTCCCCCAGCACCCCTGACAGATGGTCAGCCTATGTTTCAATTACTCCTCCGGTGGGGGAGTTCTCAAGAGAAGATCCCCAAGGGGTATGATGAAAAGGCTAGAACCAACCACTCAGACAGGGAGTAAGGCTCCAGTCAGTAAGCCTATAAGATGCAAACCGCGTTGCCAAACACTAAAAGCAGACTTCCAAAAGAATAACATTCAGAATCAGCAATCATAGCGGGTGTAACGTTGAGGTGTAGACCCCCCAGTTCTGGGACCACCCTAGATCTTTCATTGGCCTGGGGAGTAGCTCCTACCGTCAGGGAAGCAAGGTGACTTCTCCGACTGATTTCTTAAAGTAAGGATTGACTCTTTAGGGCTCACAGCAAAGGTTTGTCAAGCTCAGAAAGGACCACATTCCTGAAAACCAAGACAAGGGACCCCCTGGTGGAACTGCTAATGCTTGAAATACTCTTAACTTTGGTCTTAAAATCTTCACTAGAGTAAATCAGTACGTTTCCAGCTCTTTTTTAAAAAGGTGAATACAGGCTTTGCTCTAACTGATTTTGGCTGGGGTAGGGCTGATGTGTGGGGTTGATGTTTTAAGCGCAGCCCTTCATCCCGCCGTGAAATCTGGCTTACCATCCCAGGAAAGGCGAGCGCGCCGGGCTGTGCTACCAGCAAGCACATCCCCCAGCCGGACCCCGGGACGGGGCGGTCCGGCCCTTACCTGTCGATGCTGATCACGCACAGGGTCATGATTGAGGCCGTGCAGCACATGACGTCCATGGCGATGAAGACGTTGCAGAAGAAGTGGCCAAATATCCACTTGCCCCCGATAAGGTCAGTGACGCTGACAAAGGGCATGACCGCCACGGCCACCGAGAGGTCGGCCAGCGCCAGGGACACGATCAGGTAGTTGGAGGGCTGGCGAAGCTTCTTGACGAAGCACACCGAAATCACCACCAGGCAGTTGCCGGCGATCGTCAGCAGCGTGATGAGCGTCAGGATGGAGCCGATCACAACTTTCTCGACTCTGCCGTAGTTGATCTGTTCCCCGCAGCCGGAGGCATTGTCCGGGGGCACGTCCCAGGTGGGCACAGGGCTGGCGGTCACCTCGGGGACCCCGCGCAGCAGGTGCGGCGCCCAGGAGCTCGCGACCCGGCCGGCGCCGTCGGGGCTCAGGTCCGGCAGCCCTACCTCTGGCAGGAGGACTGAGCGGAGGTGCCCGTAGAGGTCCGGGCGGCCGCTGCTGTTAACGTCCATCATCGTGCCGCTGGGCGCTGCTGCCCATGGAGCCGGCGCCCCGCCACGCGCTCCGGCTACCGGTTTAGGGGCTTCACCTCACCGGTTCCGCTCCGCCCGGCCCAGCCATGGGGCCCGCGCCGGCCGCTGGGGGGCGCCCGTCTCGGCCTCGCGGCCCCGCACGTCCCGGGCCCCAGCCGCTGCGGACAACGCGGGAGCGCGGCCGCGCGGGGACTCCCTGCGGGAGGCGCCTCGGGCACCCGACGGACGCCCGGGACGTGCAGGTTCTCGTGCGGGCTGACCGGGATCCGCTGGCCGTACCGCAGCCCGCAGCCCGCAGCCCGCAGCCGCCGCGCGGCTCGGCGGAGAGCGCCGGGGAGGCAGCGGCAGAAGTTGCGGAGTGCGCCCCGCCCCTCGCGCCCGCCACCGCCGCTCCCCTGCGGCAGCCGCGCCGCGTCCCCCCTGCCACCGCCGGCTCGCCGCTGCCCTCGCCCCTCGGGCCCCCGGATCGGGCTTCCCCCACTGGGCAGGGGCCTCCGCCTCCGCCGCGCCTCCGCACTGGGCGGGGGGTGGCGCTTCCCGCGCCTCCCGGGATCCCTAGCGGGCTGGCCCGCGGGTCTTTGTCGTGGGAGGCTCAGACCCCCCGCCGACACACCTGCACCTGCTCTCAGCAGTAAACGACCCACCGGTGCGGGAGGTCTAGGGAGCCTGCGGGCATTCGGACTCGTTGCAAAATTAAGAACCTGGAGAGGTATCCATCCCCCCCCCCCCCCCCGCGCCTTAATTAAAAAAGCATTTTCAAGCACTACACCAAGCAACAAATAGATACTTCCGTTTCCTATTTTGACCACTTATGGGAGAAAGCAATGATGGAAAAGGAGAGAGCCCCGAATGGGGTAGTGGTGGAACCTCAGAAAAAGAAGAAAAAGGGCAAGGGAAAGATGCCTTCAGGTCCTAGCACCAAGGTGTTGGGGGGGTAGGGGAGAGGGCCTTAAACCCATTCTGACTACCCCTTGGGGTGTCTAGAAATAGGCCTTTTAGTCGTGAAAATAGACCCTGCTGTTTTTAGTTTCAGACTTCAAAGCCTAATTTGTTGAAAGGAGGGTTAATTTTCCCAGGGCATCCTGGAAATCTTGCACATAAACGAAGAAATGACCTGTTACAACGTTCTACTGAAGAATCCTGGAGGTGTGTGTTGATTTAATGCCTATTGCCGAAAATCCCCTTGGTACTCAAACCCTGTCAGTGTGGCTGATTTTTATTATTTCTGAGACTTACGTCATTTTGTTTAAAGGTTGTATTGGAAGCCAGCAGTGATTTCTTTAGTTTAAGACTCTAAAAATAATTAAATCTTTCTTTTCTAGTTAGGCCCTAGCAGATTATAAATGAAAAGAACAAACCTCAAAATGTATTGATCTGAATGCTGAATAATACTCTCATTCTTCAAGGTAGGTATTAGCCTTATTCAGATAAGGAAACACATTTGCTATTGCCATCAAATGGTAATACATTTAAAAAAATTTTAAGTAGGAAAAATCCTTAAAAGGTGGACAATGTTCACAGCTCTCTCAATATTATGAAAATGTCAGGGGCTCTCCTCTGCCTGGGATAAGGAGATCAATATATTGAGTCAGAGGAAGAGTAGATGATAATATGTAAGCCACAAAGCAATACTATTGAATATTTAAGAAGATGGATGAGGAAATTTCTTCAACCTTAGTTGTGTTAATATTAAACATCATTTCAGACAAAAGAAAACTAGTTTGTAGTCAAAAGCCATTTAAGAAACCATTTGTTGACTCTTCAGTACAGAGAGGGAAATAGAGACCAGCAGAAATTTAATGACTTGTCCGTAATCATTCATGACTGCATTGAAATGTCTTCGTTTTTTGGTTTTGAGGTTTGGAATTGTCTCAAGGCCTCTTAAAATTCCCACGGTAATAAATTTTACAAAATACTTTTGACTTTTCTCATTTTTTCCCTGGAATAATCAGGTCAGCTTGTCTCTTTTAAATAATATTCCAGCCAGGCCTGCGTGGCTCAGTGGTTGAGCATTGACCTATGCACCAGGAGGTCACAGTTCAATTCTGGGTCAAAGCACATGCTAGAGTTTGGAGCGTGCAGGAGGCAGCCAATTAATGATTCTCCCTCATCATTGATGTTTCTCTCTCTTTCCCTTTCCCTTTCTCTCTGAAATCAATGAAAATATATTTAAAAAAATAATGTTCCACATTAATTAATTATACAAAGAACTTAAAAAGCAATAGATTTATTTTTATTTGAATCTACATTCTATATAATTTTCACCTACACTCTTACCAGCATTTACCCAACCCACTTATATTTCAAAGCAACTTCTGATGTTGTTTTGCTTTTGTATTCTGATTGCAGGACATACAAACTCACCAAATATTCAGAAAAATTCTACTTTCAAATTTACTTCCTTTTCCATTTCCATATAGCATCAGGTTCAAACTCCCTTTTTTATAGAGCAATCACCTCTATTATATTATCCCTGATGATGGCTGGGTGTATTTTCTAAGAGTTCTAGGATTTAATTTATAAGCTGTCTCAATGTGTAAACATAGTTATTGAAAATCTCAGCATCTGCAGCATTACCTTGCTTATGCTGAGTTTAAGTTTCATTTATCATTGTATTATTCCAAAATCCTGACAGAACAATCTGGAATTCTTTCCATTTCCCTCTAACTTTGACTAACAAATAATCCTACCTTCATAAAAATGCTAAAATCTTGTGTATGCTTTTCCATAATTTTCTCGGGAAAAAGAGCTAAAAATACAGCTTCACAAAAAATACTCAAAATACCTAAACATTCATCTGAATTTGTTATTTGTTTTGCCCTTGGCTTCCTGGTGTTTTAAAATCCATATAAAGGTGTTGCTTCCTTCACCACCACCCCCTACCTGCAGCCCCCACCCACATACCCACTCTTTGGCACTTACACTGGAGATAGAGACGTATTGGCATCTAAATCAAACCATGTCTTTAGATTTTATCTCTTTTGTTTGTTTCATTTAAAAAAATAGCTGATGCTTTTAAAAGTACCAAACCTTGTCTAGACTCGCATTGCTTATAACCACATTCTCATTAAATTGTCAATGAGGGCACCTGAGAATTACAGTTTTGTGATGTAATCTCCCAACAGGCAATCCCCCTCTCAAAACTGCTCTGGGGGAGTACAGAAGAGCAAATCCTACAACAGGAACTGCTTTTTGTAAGCTCTTCTTTATCCCAAGTACTCATCTAGCCCATCCAAATGCATGTGCTTAATCATGTCTATAGAGAACCACACATCCCCATCTATAGCACATAAGCATAAGAGAATTTCTCTTCCCATAAACCAGCATACTCTGACAATCTAGATTTACTTAAAAAACAGGTAAAATAAAGCTTTCTATACCATAGGAATCAATAACTCACTAGTCAGTTAAGCATACTAATGTCATGCTGACTGGGGTTCCAATAATTTCCAATGACAATGCAGCTGACTTCCTACAGACTATTTTTTACTTCTCAAAAATGTTTAGACGCTCACTTTTTTACACCCCATTGCCTCACTCAACTAAACTAATTGTCTGGGTGAGAAAAGACCCCAGAATTGGATGAGAAAAGACTAGGACCGTGGTCGGCAAACTGCGGGCTATAGAGCAGTAGCATAGAAACAGAACACATGTCTTAGGACGGAAATCTGTCAACAGGAATTCTGGGGAGGCCTACTTCGGATAAAAGAGTCCAACAAACAGGAATTATCTCCTTCTCTGTGACAATTCCTCTCACCATAGTTAATATAATCGTTTCCAGACTCTTAAAGGACATTTTTTTCAAATCTTTATTATAGCACCTAGTGTTGCATTATGCTTTACATTTACATGACTGTCTTCCCTATTAGACTATGAACTTCCCAAAGGAAGGATGTTTTCTTATTCCTGCCACATACTAGGTGTTTAGTTAACATTTTTTTGGGGGGGGAGAGTAGTGTAGAATAATGGCCTATAACCAAGAGTCATTCATGATTTTATTTTATTTTTTTTTTTTATTTTTTTTTTTTTAAATATATTTTATTGATGTTTTACAGAGAGGAAGGGAGAGGGATAGAGAGTCAGAAACATCGATGAGAGAGAAACATCGATCAGCTGCCTCCTGCACGTCCCCTACCGGGGATGAGCCCGCAACCAAGGTACATGCCCTTGACCGGAATCGAACCTGGGACCCTTGAGTCCGCAGGCCGACGCTCTATCCACTGAGCCACACCAGTTAGGGCTATTCATGATTTTAAATAATTACTCAGCTTAAAGTGAATTGTGAGTTTTATTTTAGATACATGTGCCTTTTAATGATGCTACTTTTATTTGCATGACCCCTAACTATAAAAATGTACCTTTATTCTTTGGTTTCTTCCATTTAGAAAATTTTCATTCCCTTTACAAAATAAATACAATCTTTAAATATATGCTTTTAAAAAGATGAACAGAAAACAGATAGATCCAAGAACACGTATTTATTTTATAACTCAGTGTTTTGTATTACCCATTTTGGAATATAAGTGGTACATGCACACCCCCTAGAGGGCAATCTATTCCTCAATACAAATTTCACAGAACTTCCATGGAAAGCTTAATAAATGAGTATCTTTCGGCAGTTCAAAATTCCCTCAGCATCCACTATTGGAATATGAACTGTGTGTGAGGCATGTTTAATTACCATGGCTATTATTTATATAGTTTTTAGGTTTTGAGCTCCAAGTCATTTCTAGTTAATAGTACAATAAATTGGCCAAAGTCTTGTCACATCGTGTTTATGTTGTATAAGTCTGAAGTTAACATTGATCCCAGTAGAAGTTAGTGTTAGTCATGGTTACCAATTCTGACAAGTCAACTTTAAAATTCTCAAAATTCTTCTCCATACACAAAAATAAGTCACTTCCTAATGATGTACCATTTTTAAGCAGCATTTCCAAAAAAATTTAGTCAAGTCAAAATTCTCAACAATACAAACAGCTTTTATATATTTACTTGCTTATCAGCTGCAATAGAAAATTCTAGAGATAATTTAGTTTTTTTAAATATAATTAATCCTACGAGTTCTTAGCTATATTCTCAAGGTACTGACTGAGCAATAGAATTTACAGTTATTATGTTTTAAAATGCTAGCTTCTGTTTAGGACCTGTTCTTTCTCTTGTCTTCAATATGTATTCCTTGTAAATTTCCTTCAGTGAAAAGTTTTAGTTGCCTGAGCAATTTTTCTTCACTTAATATGCAGATATAAAAAGCATTTGTTGAAGAAGAAAAAAAACATACAAAAAAAAAGCACTTAGCTCACTTGCTTTGAAAATTAAATGAAATACGTAAGGTAAGTACTTAGCAAATTGGCTGGCCCTCTGTAAAATACTCAATGACTGTTTTCCAATTTCTCACCCTTTCTCTTTCTCTTCCTCTTCACCTAGGCCCACCCCTGCCATCTTGTGGTTGGAAATGTTAAGTGTGATAGAAAGCCTCGCGCTATGTCACAGCCAGCTCGGTTTGAGGGGGGGGGGGGGGGGGGGAAGACCCTTTGCTTTTCTCAGGCAATCTTTTTCAAGGTTTTCAGGTCAGATTCCCCCTCTTCTCGATGAGCCTATTTTAAACAATAGCATGTTCTTTACAGGTAGGAAAGAAAACGGGTTATTTATGTCTTTTTTTTTAAAAAAAGCATTTCCAGCTCTTAGCAAGAGTTTCTGGTTTATTGCAGGCTCTCAATAAATGCTATATAGTTGTATTTCGTAAGAATTACTTTCTACCATTTAATAGGAAGAATGGTAGGAGTTGTGAACACCTCTGGGGGAAGCAAACTTTCTCATTCAGAATAACACAAAGGAGTGAAGTGAGGCTGTTGGTTTCCACACACTAATTTTTACTTTTGGTACTTGAAAGCGAAGCAAATGCCTGGGAAACTTCACTTACAATCAACTAAAGGGAGGGTCCAAATGCTTGAGTAAACTACAAATCCCAGCATGCCTCAGGGCGGGGCCCAGCGCCTGCGCAGATCGCGCGGGGCGGTCATGTGACTCCAGCATGGCGGTGTTTGCAGATTTGGACCTGCGAGCGGGCTCGGACCTGAAGGCGCTGCGCGGGCTCGTGGAGAACGCCGCTCACCGTGAGTCGCCCTGGCCTCGCGGGCCGCAATGCCTGCCCAGCCTCGCCGTCCCCCTGACTGTCGGGCCACGTTCTGGAAGGACTCGGCAAGGCCGGGCCTCGGTGTCTCTGGGATGTCCCTGGAAGCCGATGCCTACCACGGTGTTGTTTGGATCCTGAACGCGGGAAATTCGAGGCACTGGGGCGCTGTTACCTAGTCCAGCTCCTCCTTTCATGCAAATTGAGAAAACTGAGGCCACGAGGAGGTGGAGGATTTGTTTAGGGCCCCACAGCTGATGGAATGTAGAAGCCAGGGCTTCCAAGTGTAATCTACACCAGTGCTTTTCATATCACACCCCTTTCTGCCTTTCACGACTGGGTCGGAGCAAATGAGTGAGCAGTGCATAGACGGAGAGTACTGTGGGGCTCGGAAAAGCGGGGAGGAACGGGGGCTGCGAGTGTTGGAATAATATTTATAGGAAGGGTAGGTAGGAGAGGATACATTGGGGATGGGGGCAAGCAGCATGGCCAGAACGCTGGATTCATATTTGAATCCAAGGAAGCGAAAGCCCTGAGAGATAAGAGCCTGTTTTAATTATTGAAACTAATCATGACTGCTGTTTTCTTCCTTGGACGTGGGGCTAGAAGGGTTTACAAATGAAGAGGTTTCTGCAGGATTCCTCAGTTCTCAGCTCTGTGAGAGCTGCTAATGATACTTTTCAGAGGGTGGTGCTGGACAAAGCCAGCCTTTGGCGAAGTGGGTGACACCATTTCTTCTTGTCCTTTTGTCTTTCCATTGCAGCCACTAATTAGCATTGTCTCTCTGAGAATACTTTCCTCACCAGTAAAAAGAAGGCGATGGACGTGATGATCTGGGCCGTTTAATGCTACTGTTTGGTGGTTCCTTTAAAATCAAATTTTCTGGGTGTAGTTTGTATTACTTCTTCAATTAAGCTTTTCTGGATGCTTTTTCCTTAATGACTGAGTCATGATATGTAGAGAGCAGCCATGTCTTTCTATTCATTCTTTTATTTCTTGTGTTCAGCACAGTCACTCAGCAGCCCTGGTAGGTAGTGATTACTCACTCACTGCTTATGGAATAAATTAATAAGCTGTACACCTTTTTAAAAATACAGAAAATGATGACTTGTTTAGAAAATTGCCTCAATTTCAAATACTCCTGAAGGAGATGTAGTAAAGTGTCTATACATTGTTACCCAATGTGTATAATTAAAATTAAATGAAAAGTCATAACATGACAGAAAGTCACCCCAATTTTAGTTAAAGATAAAGGAGTGCTATTTGGTGAGTGGCAATTTCCAAAGAATAAAGAAAACGGATCCCTGGTCCTTGGTTTATGATGTGATGTGAGAAACCAATAAGCTTCAGAAATAAGTTACATAAATAGAAGTTACACCAGAGACATTGGGAAAGTAATCCTGAGATGCCCGGTGAGTAGTCTAGGAAAAGTTTGTGGAGAAATTGAATCTAGTTGACATTTCTGAAGGACAGTAGAGACATTGCTTAGAGGCCAAAAGGTTTCCCGAGTGGGTATAACAAGAAAACGTAGAGTAGATTTTGGAGCAGTGGTCGGCAAACTCATTAGTCAACAGAGCCAAATATCAACAGTACAACGATTGAAATGTCTTTTGAGAGCCAAATTTTTTAAACTTAAACTTTTTCTAATGCCACTTCTTCAAAATAGACTCGCCCAGGCCGTGGTATTTTGTGGAAGAGCCACACTCAAGGGGCCAAAGAGCCGCATGTGGCTCTCGAGCCACAGTTTGCGGACCACGGCTTTGGAGTATGGTAAAGAAGAATGGTGGTGGGGTGTATTGGTGGGGCTTGATTGATTTGACTGAGTGAAAGGTGAAGCACAAAGTACTGGAAATTTCTTTTATCTTCTGGTTTTTCTGTATTCTCAACACGTAGCAAACGGCCTGTCATGTAATGGATACTCAATATTTGAGTGAGGAAGGAAAGAAGGAAGTTGGACAAATTGATGAAAGGGGCCCACTATTTTGGCATGAATATGCATTATATTTTCATATCCTGTTATTACCCCCCATTGGTGTTAAAATAACTTGAAAATATGATTTAGACATAATTTCGGTAGTCAAATGCCCAGAACAGTGCTCTGTGTTGAGGCTGATAGAGCAAGGCCCTGGCCTCAAAGAGTTCCCAATCTTGATGTTGGAGAGCTCCAAAAGAGAAGTGGATATTGGTGTGAGGGCATCATTACTCCATTTCTCCTTAGGAAAAGGGCCTCAAAAGGAAGTATTAAGGCTAAAAAGCAAAAGAAATGAGTGAGAGTAAAGGTGGGGCTGACAAGTATAAAGTTGGTGGGATGAAAATGAAAAAAGGAATATGAAAGAGAATGATAGATGGAAAGGAGACACGCAAAGTTAAGGGTGTTTAGTATCATGCTAATAATATGTCACAGAGGTCAAATAAAGCCTTAACTAAGTGCGAGGCACCGTTCTAAAACACTCTACGAGTATTATCTCATTTAATCCTCATGACATGTATGTTAATTTCTTTTATTATCACCATTTTGACAGACGAAGAATCTGAAACTTGAAAGTGGTAATGCTTAGATCTGAAAGCAGGCAGTCTGACACCAGAGCCCATACCCATACCACTCTGCAAACTTCCGCCTAGTCTTGACATCTAGAAGTGGGATAGGACTATGGGTAAAGGAAAGAGAGGTTGTTATATTTAAGAAGAATGTTCCGTTTTTCTTTTCAGTTGGCTATTCAGTTGTTGCCATCAATCACATTGTTGAATTTAAGGAAAAGAAACAGGTAAAATATAATTTCTGAAGTTAATAACAACAACCAGTTTTTATAATTACTTATATTTATATTGGTAATGTGGAACCTACAGATAAGCATATTTTCTTGCAATTTTAAAAAATTGATTCTCTGTGCACTATTCTTATAATAGTTGAGTTGATGCATATTTGTGCAAATGATAGCTTTTTTTGTAACATAATAGACATGCTTTGAGGATTCTTAAAGTTGATTTGATGTTAAGTCACTCAGTAGTCATTTTTTTAAAAAGTGTATTGTTATTGACTGAGTATAATCACAATATTTGATTTTTTAACTCTTTAACATAAACATACTGGTAAATGTATATATTTCTCTTTAGGCCAACAACTGTACCTTACAGATTATTTCAGTCTAAAAACTACTTTTCATCCTTCCTATCCATTGATGTTTACAGTTGCTTCTCTGCTCTTCAGCTTTATTTTTTTAAGAAAAAAAGCTAATTTAGTGTTTCTGAATAACACAAATTAGTTTTCTTATTTCTTTTCTTAAATTATCTTTTCTGCAAACAGTAAGTTTTCCATTATGCTTTGTCCCATTAACATGTATAATCTAGGGTAACTGTTTATTATTTGTTGTAGGAAATTGAAAAACCAATAGCTGTTTCAGAACTCTTTACAACTTTGCCAATTGTACAGGTAGGTGTTTTGTTGTTTAAGAAGCATAATACCTATTCTTTCAATGCAGACACGCCCATGATACG
Organism: Plecotus auritus; assembly: GCF_963455305.1. Taxonomy (NCBI): domain Eukaryota; kingdom Metazoa; phylum Chordata; class Mammalia; order Chiroptera; family Vespertilionidae; genus Plecotus; species Plecotus auritus. The sequence continues at coordinate 26,932,089 of NC_137783.1, read as the reverse complement.
TATGGTTCTCTATCCTGCGATGCCCCTTCCTCTGCTTACCAGTCTTACCTTTCCATCAGGACCCAGCTCTTCTGTGAAACATTCTCTTACTATTGATTCCATACTTCTTCGGTGGTCTTCTTTCCTGAAGTCCTACGGCCTTTAAATTATCTCATTATGTAGTTTAACATACACCTTTTTTCTCTAGCTGTAATATAAATTCCTTGAGAATGAAGGCTGGATTTTACTGATCTTTACTGCCCTATTGCTGGCATCTTTTCAATGAATGCTTCCACTGGTAAAGAGGAAAATCGGTCATTTGTATTCTGTGCTTTTTTTGATGGTATGTTTTTGATTATAGGGAAAATCAAGACCAATAAAAATTTTAACTAGACTGACAATTATTGTTTCGGATCCATCTCACTGCAATGTTTTGGTAAGTTAATTACCTTTCTTCTCTCGTTTTGGACTTGTAAGTTGATTGATTAATGTTGAAAGTGTTGCTTTTCAACTTAACCCATTCTTACACCCCCACCCCTGTGCATGACACATGCCTGTTGTCCCCATCCTCAGAATTCACGTAATATAACAGAATCTCTTCTACTCATGGCACATGTACAGGAATACCACAATATATGAGTCCTTGGGCAACTGTTAGTCATTGAGCTCACATGAACCAGACATACGGTGGTGCTAGGGATATTGCTGTGAATAATACAGACACAATCCTTTTAAATCTGTGAGAAATAGCTAAAAAGGTGGAGGTAGTAAATAAAAAATGCTCTAGAGGCCAGTTTGAAGAAGTTGATGTTCAAACTGGGGCTAGAAAAATCAGTAAGTGCTATTTAGATGTTGAGTGGGGGAGAGAGTGTTCTCAGAGACAGGAGGGATTATGCTAAGGTCCTGAAGCCAAAGAAAACATGGTGTGTTCTGGGTGTGTTCTTAGCCTACTAAGCTGGCTAACCTGAGATGAGGTTAGGGAGGTTGGTCTGGGTGAGCAGATCTTAACCAAGGGAGGTTTGCATTATAGTGTGAATGGATCAGAGGGGATCAAGGGGATTTGAGAAGCATCCCGGTGGGCGGATTGTCGGGATTCGATGGTTAATTGGATTTAGGATGATGATGCCTTAATGTGGCCTGAGCAGCCAGTTAGGTAGCTGGTGGTACCATTTGCTGAGACAGGACATACCAAGAAAAGCAGCTTTGAGGGCATGGCGTTTGGGACTTGGTGGGTTATTGTAAAAGTTCCAATGGAGCCTATCAAATGGCAGTTGGAAAGGCATGGCCCTTAGAAGAGTGATCCTAATAACAGATAATGGCTTGGGAGTGGTCACCATATAGAGAATAATTTAATTCATGGGAGTGGATGAGACTCCCTGGTCCAAGTGTGAGGTGGGAAGAGAAGGTCTAGGACAGTCCTGAGGAATTTCAGCATTTAATGGGAGGAAGATAAGCTAGGATAAGCTGTCTTATATTTCTCTCATTCTGTCCTTGGTTTCTCAGGTATTTTCCTGCACATCTAGCAGTTTAATTTTTATTTAACATTATTCTCATTGTGAACCTAATTGCCTCACACTTAGTCAAGTGTATTTTTTGTCTCCCAACAAAATTGTGAATTCCCTGAAGGGCAGACATATGCCTTAAATGATCCTGTACCTCTAGTGTCCTTCACACAACAGGCTCTCGGTCGGTGTCTGATAAACTCCTCCACTAGTTTGTAAAAGCAAGGGCTATCTAATTTGATTTTTGTATCGCAAACACAATGTTTGATACAAGTGTAACAATGTAGGAAGGAAGATAGAAGGTTGGTGGAATGGATGTTGGTATCTAAATTCTCACGTGCTTAGAAAATCTTCTCTGCCAACATACAAAGCAAAGCAGAACTGTCAATGGCATGTTAGGTATGCAGCCAAACCAGAGGCAGAATCCCATGGGTACTGTTTTTGTTACTGAATGACAACATTCTTTTTATTACTAGAGAGCAACTTCTTCGAGGGTCCGGCTGTATGATATTGTTGCAGTTTTTCCAAAGACAGAAAAACTTTTTCATGTAAGTAACAGATTAAGTAAAAGAAAATAGTGTTTATTATTTTTTAAAAGAAGTCTTGATTATTATGCCTTTGTAGATTATCTGTTTTGCCCTGTCTGAAAACTTTGAATTTTTCATTTATGGTTCTGGAATTTCACAAGAGTGTATTTAGGTGGCATGTTTTTTCTTTTGTTTTGTTTTGTTCATCCTGCTAGACATTTGATGGGCTCAGATTTGAACAGCCCATCAAGTTTTCTCCTGTTTCTTTGTCTTTTTTTTTTTTTTTAAATATATTTTATTGATTTTTTAGAGAGGAAGGAAGAGTGATAGATAGTCAGAAACATCGATGAGAGAGAAACATCGATCGGCTGCCTCCTGCACACCTCCCACTGGGGATGTGCCCGCAACCAAGCTACATGCCCTTGACCGGAATCGAACCTGGGACCCTTCAGTCCGCAGGCTGACGCTCTATCCACTGAGCCAAACCGGTTTTGGCTCTCCTGTTTCTTTATCTCTGCTTTATTCATTCATTCATTCATTCATTGGAAACTTCTATTAGTAAATGTTGGTCTCACTCTTTGTAGTTCTAAAAATCACTTCAATTTCTGCCCTTCTTACTAGTTGCTGCTGCCTGTTGGGGAAAAAAGGCATAAGGTTCTACTGTGGCATGAAAGCTCCCATTTGTCTGATCTTTCTCCTTTGCATGCTGAGAGGTGTGGCCCATATGCCAGCAGGATCACGTCAGGCATCAGTCCTCTAGAAATTCTCCACAGTCAACCATCTGCTGATACTGTCCCCCTCCTGATCCGAGAGCCTTTGTGAATGTAATTCCTTTTGTACTTTTAAAATTGCTATATCTGTTAACATAATGGACATTTTAAATGATTACAGGAAAGGGGAAAAAAATCACCTGTAATATAGTCTTTCAGTAATATGTTTTACATTGTAAAATGAGCGATAGATACCTTTAGAAAGTTCTGAATGTTGTCTTTAGGTTCCAAAAAATATCCATCTGCAAAAAGTATATCCACCAAAGGTATATTGCAGGGGGGAAAAAATACTGGTTTTGATGTTTTAATTTTACAGCATAGTTCATTTCTAAGCAAAGTCTGTTCTAAAAATATAGGAAGATTTTGCCTAAGTTTATCCAGTAGATGGAGCTGTTGACAAAGAAGACTTATGTGTGGTAAATTTAGTTTTCCAGGCTTACTATCAATTATTTTATCAATTCTTAAATATGTATATTATTGTAGAGGAACGGTACAACTTATCTATGAATAACTTTGTTTTTGATGACTCCTTTCATAAAATGTTCAATTATAATAGTTTTCAATTTTGTTTCAGAAAAAGAGTTCAGTAAAGGGGAGTGGTACATATTCATCAGAGACCCCTGTGGAACTTTTTTAAATCAGGGGTGTTCAGCCCTCACCACTGAAGATTCTGATCCAGTAGGTTAGGGATTGAGTCTGGTATCTGTTTTTTCAAGTTCCACAGGAGATTCTGATTCATTGATGGAACCATGGTAGGTATAAGGACTATGGGTAGTTCCCAGATTTGTTAAATAGTAACTTAGTTTTGTTATTAAATAACAGTTCAGTTATGTTATACATTAAAAGCTGGTAATATACCCAATTTGTACTACATTTTTTTCAAAATAGATTTAGAAATGTAAGCATATAGCCCTAACTGGTTTGGCTCAGTGGATAGAGCATCGGCCTGCAGACTGAAGGGTCCCAGGTTCGATTCCGGTCAAGGGCATGTACCTTGGTTGTGTGCACATCCCCAGTAGGGGGTGTGCAGGAGGCAGCTGATCGATGTTTCTCTCTCATCGATGTTTCTAACTCTCTATCCCTCTCCCTTCCTGTCTGTAAAAAAAATCAATAAAATACATTTTTTTAAAAAAAAGAAATGTAAGCATATAACTTATATTTCCATAGCCATTTACTGGTGATTAGAGAAACAGAACCCTTAAAACATGACACTATGGCTGGAAGGCATACATTTATATTACCTTTGAAAGACCTTTACATTTTTTTTTTACCTTTAATACAACACTCATGAGGGATAATCGGGACACATATTTGTTACTCTCCCCATTATATAGGAGAGAAAACTGAGGTTCGGACTAAGTGATTTGCTCTAAATCTCAGGTAGTATGTAGTAGAGCTAGGGCTTTTAGATTTTAGAATACATTATAATTCCATACAGCAATTTTATCTTAGTTGTTTATCATATTACTTATTTTTCTCAGACTATTCAAAAAGTGAATTTAAAAGCATGAATATATGCTTGATGATGGTGAGTGAAACGTATTCTAGAAGAGGGAAGAAAGCTACAAATAATTCACAGAGTATTTGACTATACAGATATACTAAAAAAGTTACATAAAAACAGTTTATAAAATTGGAACAACTTCCTCTGATCTGTCCAAATCTTACCTATTCTCTACAACTGTGTTCAAGTTGGGGCTCTCCTTGTTTTCTATAGATAATCAATTTTAAAAAGCTTTTTAAAGTCTATCATGGTCTGGAATCAGGACAAATGAAGCAGTTGTTTTTAAGAGGCTGTATCCTGTAATTGATTTCATTTGTTTGGTTTGAAAATTGATTAATTTTAAAGGTGTAGATATAATCTAAAACTAAGGTCTCTAAGGTAATCATAACACACATATGTTAACAATTAGTAATATAAAATCTAACCACCTTAATAGCATTGGGAATTCCCAGGGCTTCTTGGGATGGGGGAGGAAATATAGCAGTTTCAGAGAAGCTTGGGGAGCTTCTGAGTTCCTTATTCCCATTTAAAATTTAAAGTGACTAGATTTAAAGATTTAGGTTGAGGTGAATTCAGGTTATTTAGTCTGGTTGTCTACAAACGACTTAGATTGTGCACCCTATCAATTCAAATAAGCATTGAGGCTGCATCCCCAATATATGTATGTTTATTTTCTTATAAATTATTTGCATACTTCATTATAACAGTGTGCTTTAAAAGGTAATATACACACAAAACAGAACAAGTTTTAAGAGAGTGAATTAAAAAATAAATGGAAATAAAAGTTCTATTTGCTTCCTGCTTCCAAAATCCATGCCTACTTCCCTTTAAAAACTGCCATTGTAGAGTATGATACCAGTACCTCAGGCTCTTGAAAGGGGTTCTTTTTCAGGACAGTGCTTATGGCTCCCCCAGCTTCAAAATTGCTGGGGATATTTGTTAAAATGAGGATGCTTTGGCCCTACTTCTGAATTTATCACTGGGAGTGGGCCTGGTAATCTTTTAAAAAATATATGTATATATTTTTATTGATTTAGAGGAGGAAGGGAGATGAATAGAAACATCAATGATGAGAATCATTGATCCGCTGCCTCCTGCGCACCCCCTACTGGGGATCAAGCCCACATCCCAGACATGTGCCCTGACTGGGAATCCAACTTTGACCTCTTGGTTCATAGGTTGACGCTCAACCACTGAGCCACATGGGAGGCTCAAATCCATTCTTTAGAAAACTGCACCAGGGTGGGGGTGCAGGAGGCACCTCAAACTTAAAATATCTCAAACTGAATTTTTTTGCTATTTAGCTTCCTATTAATCCAAATGTTCAATTGATACATTTAGAGAACTATAAAATAAAAGCATTGTTCACATTAAAGTACTTTCTAAATCATTAAAGAAGATTAAATTACGTACAAATAATATTTATGGTTTAAAGTCTTAGTGGTTTTGACAGGCTGAATATAAATTCATATCAGTTCTTTTTCTTTGGCCAAGGTCTCCTATGAGGACTTAAGGAAAGTATATTCTTTAAAATGCACATACATACTCAAACATTTTTTTTATTTTATAAAACAAGGAAGACAGAAGAAAAGGGGTTCGTAGACCTCCCCAAGTCCATTTTATGGATGTCAGGTTAGTACATCTTGGATTAATAGAATGCTAAATAGCAAAAGAATTCAGTTTGAGACATTTTAAGTTTGAGGTGTCAGAGGGAACCAAGTAGAGCTGTCCTTCGTTACTGAAAGTTTATTAAAATGTATGTACTTAAACCAACAAGGGGTATTTTTTAATTAGCCAGTTATATAGGAGAAGGAGAAAATGACCAATACATAAGTAATAAGTAGCCTAATTTAGCTTTGATCTGGGGAATAATATTCAACAGGCTTAAAAAAAATGAATCAGCTTTTTTTTTAATGAAAAATAATTTCTGTTCATGATAATAACTTCAAACAGTAAAATAGATAAGCGTTGGAAAGTATACTTTTCTCCTACCTAAAATTTCTTCTCCCTTTTCTTCTGAGGCAACCACTGCTAACAGTTTTGTGTCTTCTCAGAAATATTATTTACCTAATCCTTCCTTCATTCCTCTCTCTTCCCTCCTTCCTTTCTTCTTATGTAACACCATGCTTTTTTCACCTAACAGTATATCTTGGAGATGGTCCCTGATGTCAATTAGAGATATACCTCATTCCTTTTTAGGAGTCAGCATATTCCATTATAATAAGTGACTATATATAATTTATTAAAGTGAAATTGATACATGTTTAATTTCATCTAGTCTTTTGTGATTAGTGTTTGCAGTGACTATCATTGTACTAATATCCCTGAGCATTTGTAGAGTACATTGCTATAGAATATATTTCTGTAACCTATAGGATACATTCCTGTAAGTGAGGTTGATGGTATATGCACTTAACATTTTGATACCTATTGCTAAAGTACTTTTTAAGACTCTGTACTGATGTAAGGATCCTGTGAGTACCTGTTTATTCATTCTTGTGTTAGCAGAGTATTCCTGAACATTTTTATCTTTGCCATTGTGATAGTTAAAAAATGGTGGACAGAAGCTGAACTTGTATTATCTACTATTCAGAGCTTGTCTTCATCCATTCTTATTAAATTTTCAATGACTCTTATGAGTTGGGCAGCTGTAGCAGTTGGGATGGGGCAGATTCTTAATGAGCCAAGTGTTTTTGCCAAAACAGCACTACTTTCCAGGCTTACTGAGTTACTAAGGCTGTCTTAAAGCCAGCGAGTCTGGGTGGGGGTAGGAGTGACTGAAGTGGGGATTCTGAAGAACTCCCCAGCATTGCCCCCTCTTTACCCCTCTTCCTTACTCCATCCTTTCCCTTGGTCTTTGCCCCTGATGTTGGTTTGTCAGCATAGCCACCTGGCAGTGTGAATTTGTTCATGGAGTCTGTATATACTAACACTGTGTCTTATGTTTAATACAGTTCAAAACAGCCAGTTCTTTTTAACACTTTAAATCAAATAATGGAAAATCAGAGCCAGATATTCATCTTCTAGTAGTGTCTTTTGGCCTGTATTCTTAAACTAGTAACCTTTCCTCAAATTTATTTCCTTCTGTCCTGATTTTCTTACCTGTTTATTTCATCTTGCAAGCAGCTTTTGTAAGCAGTTTCAAATCTCTTTTGGATGTAAATGCAGAGTATTGATCAATAAATGATAGCAAAAATTAGAAGAAAGGAAAGAGAAATTAAATCTGAAAAATGCATTCAGTATCATTTGATTTGTAACAGCTCTGTGTTGACCATTTATGTAGATTGTTTTCATTAGTATTTGAACAAAATGCCATTGGTAGTGTCTTGTTCATGATTCTTCAGCCACTCAATAGACTGGTAGGAACCACAGGCCTGAAACAATTCCTAGCACAAAAATAAATGATTTACGGGAAAAGTGGAGCATTTGGACTTTTTTTTTCTTGGATTTCAGTTAGTTTTCCTTTCTGGAACAATATACACTTCCACAAACTGAGCCTCTCTTAGCAGCCCATATGTAGCAGACCATGAGTCAGAGGGTCTCTAAGCCAGGGGTCCTCAAACTTTTTAAACGGGGCCAGTTCACTATCCCTCAGGCCGTTGGAGGGCCGGACTATAGTTTAAAAAAAAAACTATGGCCGAAACCGGTTTGGCTCAGTGGATGGAGCGTCGGCCTGCGGACTGAAGGGTCCCAGGTTCGATTCCGGTCAGGGGCATGTACCTTGGTTGCAGGCACATCCCCAGTGGGGGGTGTGCAGGAGGCAGCTGATCGATGTTTCTCTCTCATCGATGTTTCTAGCTCTCTATCCCTCTCCCTTCCTCTCTGTAAAAAAATCAATAAAATATATTTAAAAAAAAAAAAAAAAACTATGAACAAATTCCTATGCGCACTGCGGGCCGGGGACGAGTCAGCTGCTAAGCAGGACAGGCAGCGGCACCCGGCGGGCTGGATAAATGTCCTCGGCGGGCCGCAGTTTGAGGACGCCTGCTAGTAAGCCCTGTCTTTTAAAGGTCTGTGGACATATCACACTGCTTCAGCCAGATTACAGTTAAACCGTTCAAGCCAAACTTGCAGGAATGGCTGACCACTGGCTTTGTATTTCAACTCAGAGCCATCATAACACCTTTAGCGTGAGCAATGTCTATTTATGTTTCTTTATATCCGAATTGACCTCATTCCCATTCTTAACATGCCAGTTTTTCTTTTGCCTTTCTCTTTGGTCTCCTTCGTTCTCTTAGCTAAACGTTTAGCATATTTTGCAGCCTCTTCCTTATTTATTTACTTTTTTCGTACATTGTTTCTTCAGAGCAATACACTGTTGTCTTGTGGGACGCTTAGAGTAGCAAGACACTGAATGTTGGGTGTTTTGGTCCAAGGTTTCTTAACCTTCTTTATGTAGGGACTTTCTCACACATTTATGCAGACATCACCATCTTTTGAGAAATTTCGTAGTTTGTGGATTCTGCTATTCTTTTGGTCCCCAGATGACAAGGCACAGTATCAGTGAGACCAGGAATATCTTTTTTTTTTTTTTTTTTTTTTTTACAGTGACCTAGTTGAGAACACTGAGATTGACATCCACAATGCAACCAAGAACAGATTTGTGCTTTTTCTCTCCAATCCTCCTTGGTGTATAACAGGAATGCCTTACTCAGTAGCAGGTGGATACAGCAATGGGTCAAGACACCCTGCTTCATGAGGAAACCTTGTTTGTTCTCACCACTGATTCAAACCACATACCCCTCCTTCCATTTTTCACCCAGAGCATCAGCAAAAACTTCTGTGCCATACACTTCTCACAAAAGGTAGAAGTTTGCATTTATCGTCCACTTCAGTGAGTCCCGGGCAGCCAATGGCTGGGAAAGAGGTGTTCAGCTTCATCCTGAAGCAGCCGCCAAACTCCAAGGAGCCACAAAAAGAGCTTACCTACTTTTTCTTGTTGACAGGTTGCTTGTACACATCTAGATGTGGATTTAGTCTGCATAACTGTAACAGAGAAACTACCATTTTACTTCAGAAGACCCCCTATTAATGTGGTAAGTGTTATACTTTTCTTTCTATACTTGAATCTGTAGAAACTTAGATTAACAAACTGGATGAGAGGCAGAAGAAACCAGTGCTCTTAGATGAAGAAAAATAAAGGCTAGGTGATAAATAAGCATTTTAGTTGTTGTTGTTGTTAATCCTCACCCAAAGATACTTTGCCATTGATTTTTAGAGAGAGTGGAAGGGAGGGGGAGAGACAGAGAGAGAGAGAAACATTGATGTGAGAGAGACACATCGATTGGTTGCTTCGCACACGCACACCCGACCAGGGCTGGGTATTGAGCCTACAGCCAAGGTTCCTGCTATTGACTGGAATCGAACCTGAGACCCTTCAGTCCACAGGCCAATGCCTCTATCCACTGAGCCAAATCGGCTAGGGCTAAATAAGCATTTTTTAAAAAAATATCTACCTAATAAAAGAGTAACATGCTAATTGACCATACCTTCGTGGTGCCCATCAGCCAATCAGAAGTGAGTAGGCAAATTAACCCAACAAAGATGGGAGCGGCGGAGGGTAGGGCCGGACGCTTGCGTAGTCGCCATGGCGATGACACAGGCATTCCGCACCACCCCAGCCGCTCCGGGCCTCTGGGCAGCGTGGGAAGGCAGAAAGGCTGCTCTGGCCAGAGCGAAGGCCATGCTGGCAGCCAGGGGAAGGAAGGCCCATTCTTGCATGAATCTTCGTGCGTCAGGCCTCTAGTGTGTGTGTGTGTGTGTGTGTGTGTGTGTGTGTGTGTGTGTGTGTGTGTATTTACTGATTTCAGAGAGGAAGGGACAGGGAGAGAGAGATAGAAACATCAATGATGAGAAAGAATCATTGATTGGCTGCTTCCTGCATGCCCCCTACTGGAGATCGAGCCTGTAAGCCGGGCATATGCCCTTGACCAGAATCAAACCTGGGACCCGTTAGTCCACAGGCTGACGCTCTATCCACTGAGCCAAACTGTCTAGGGCTAAATAAGCATTTTTAAAAAGAGGATTTTTATTGTTGTAAATTGACTAAAGGAGGAAAGAAAGCTTAAAATAAAGAAATTCAGTAAATTATGGAGATGTTTTTGAAAGGCCTTACAAATCAAAATCTATGAAGGATATTTTTTGGAAAGAAAGCCAACAGTGTTGGACACTTACTGCCTGAATATTGAACACTAAGGGGACAGAGCAGTCAAGAAAGAAGGGGAAGGGAAATAATGTTGGGAATCCCTGAGGCACCAGTGAGCTGGGGGAGGGCATAGAAAGCATAGCAGGCATGGTCCATGAGCAGTGGAAAGCTGCACTGAAGCATGCTGGTCTACACAAAAGCCCGGTTACCTTTGTAATTATCTAAGAGGGGAGCCATGCATTCTGGGGACTTTTTGTTCCTCCCTCTGCTATAGAATTTTTCTCAGTACCTTTCTACAGGGTACCTTTCTACATAATTCTCTTGTTTTCCCTACCCTTCCTCTTCCATCTGTCATGCCGTCTTGTGAGTCTTATTCCATCATAAAGGTGATATTTCACATCACTAACAACTGTTTGCATTAGCAGCCAGATCCTAGGAAGGGGGAGGATGCTATTTTAGAAGAGTGGCTTCCAAAGCTTAGTCTCCCATTCTCAGAGAGTATTATGGAAGGAGAAAGAGAGTTTAATAAACAATCCAGATTATATACCTAATCCTGTCAGAATTGGAAAATTAAAAATTTAATCTATTTTTTCAAGGTAGATAACTGTCCTGTTCTTTTGTCTCTGTAGCATCACAGCCTTCTCAAGTTGTTTTCCTGTATCTGCTGCTAAGGAATTGGCTCGATCCAAGAATAGGGGGAGACAATGAGGAGAAAATTGGTCTATGTGGTGCGGAAAAATTGAATTCAGTGTGTAAAAATTTTAGTTGGCTTATGTTCTGCCCCTAAAAATATGCTTCTAAAACTGTACTTGAAAAGTACCCAAAATTTTAAAGTCATATCAACTCTTTTCTGGTAAATATTGAGAGGAGAACTGAACATATAACAATATTGCTTAAGCACAAATCATCATTTCCCCACATTCTTGCCAGTGCTTATAAATAAATAAGTAAATACTAAAACAAAACAAAACACCTGACTCATCACAGTTAAGAGTTGGAGATCTGTGTTAACAGCCCACTTAGCAGACGTGGTAAAATGAAGACTGGCAAGGAGAAGCCATTGAGCTCTTCAGTCACAGTGTCCAGACAGTTCTGTTGATTCCCTGTCATGTGAGCCCCCTGCCATGCCCCAGCTACCTGTGATAAAAGGCATAGCCTACTCCAGTACCCAGGGCCACAACAGCCTTTTGGCCTCCATGCGGCTCCTCTCCAGAAGTGGTCGCTATCTCTGGCTCTAGAAGTCTGCCAGAGCCTCACACTGCCAATCCCGTTGCTGTATAAATGGCACCCCCTGGAGTTAGCCAGTGCAGCGGCTCCGTAAATTGCTATTAAATTTAAAGCCCTTTTAACCTTACTCTTCACCTTAATGAACTAGGAAGGCTATTTTCTAGATGGCTTTGCCTGAGTCAGCCCACATACAGTACTGTGTCCTTGTTGGGAGAAGATAGTAGCCTATGATGCTGAGGCCAGATCCGTAGAATGGACAGCAGTGCACACGATTCCTTATGTCCCACAACAGGGTGAGCTTCCCAATGGCTGCTTGGTGAGGGCTTTCATACGAAAGTACCCTTTGTTCAACCCAGACTGTGAGCTTCCAGAGAGCACCAGCTGTGTCATGGGCATCCTTTTTATTTATTATTTATTTTTTTATTTTTTTATTTTTTCAAAATTTTATTAAGGTATTATATGTGTACATATCTTACCATTGCCCCCCCCACCCCACTCCCATACCTGCCCTCACCCCCCAATGTTTTGCATCCGTTGGTTACTCTTATATGCATGCATACAAGTCCTTCAGTTGATCTCTTATTTCCCCCACCTCTCCCTAACCTTACCGCTGTAATTAGACACTCTGTTTGATGCTTTACTGCCTCTGTAACTATCTTTTGGTTCATCAGTTTATAATGTTTTTCATTATCCCTAAATGAGTGAGATCATGTGGTATTTTTCTTTCATTGACTGGCTTATTTCACTTAGCATAATGTTCTCTAATTCCATCCAGGTGTCTACAAATGGTAGTAATTCCTTCTTTTTTATGGCAGCATAGTATTCCATTGTGTAGATGTACCATAGTTTTCTGATCCAGTCATCTGCTGACGGGCACCTAGGCTGTTTCCAAATCTTACCTATTGTAAATTGTGCTGCTATGAACATAGGGGTGCATATATCCTTTCTGATTGGTGTTTCTGGTTTCTTAGGATATATTCCTAGGAGTGGGATTACTGGGTCAAATGGGAGTTCCATTTTCAGTTTTTTGAGGAAACTCCATACTGTTCTCCACAGTGGCTGCACCAGTCTGCATTCCCACCAGCAGTGCACGAGGGTTCCTTTTTCTCCGCATCCTCGCCAACACTTGTCGTTTGTTGATTTGTTGATGATAGCCATTCTGACAGGTGTGAGATGGTATCGCATTGTCGTTTTGATTTGCATCTCTCGGATAATAAGTGACTTTGAGCATGTTTTCATGTGTCTCTTGGCCTTCCTTCTGTCTTCTTTCGAAAAGATTCTATTTAGGTCCGTTGCCCATTTTTTTATTGGATCATTTATCTTCCTTTTATTAAGTTGTATAAGCTGCCTGTAGATGTTGGAAATTAAACCTTTATCAGTGATACCATTTGCAAATATGTTCTCCCATACAGTGGGGTTTCTTGTTGTTTTGTTGATGGTTTCTTTTGCTGTGCAAAAGCTTTTTATTTTGATGTAGTCCCATTTGTTTATTTTCTCTTTGGCTTCCATTGCCCTAGGGGCAGTATCACTGAAAAAGTTCTTTTGGCATATGTCTGAGATTTTGCTGCCTGTGGATTCCTCTAGTATTTTTATGGTTTCCCGTCTTATATTTAAGTCCTGTATCCATTTTGAGTTTATTTTTGTGTGTGGTGTAAGTTGGTGATCTAGTTTCATTTTTTTGCATGTATCTGTCCAATTTTCCCAACACCATTTATTGAAGGGACTGTCTTGACTCCATTGTATGCTCATGCCTCCTTTGTCAAATATTAATTGCGCATATTGGTTTGGGTCGATATCTGGATTCTCTATTCTATTCCATTGATCTATATGTCTGTTCTTGTGCCAGTACCAGGCTGTTTTGAGGACAGTGGCTTTGTAATACAGCTTGAAATCTGGTATTGAGATCCCTCCTACTTTATTCTTCTTTCTCAGGATTGCTGTGGCTATTCGGGGTCTTTTTTTATTCCAGATGAATTTTTGGAGAGTTCTTTCTAGGTCTGTGAAATATGCTGTTGGTATTTTAATGGGGAGTGCATTGAATCTATAGATTGCTTTGGGTAGTATGGACATTTTGATGATGTTGATTCTACCAATCCATGAACATGGTATGTTCTTCCATCTGTTTACATCTTCCTCTATCTCTTTTTTCAGTGTCCTGTAGTTTTCCGCATATAGGTCTTTTACCTCCTTGGTTAGGTTTATTCCTAAGTATCTTAATTTTTTTGGTGCGATGGAAAATGGGATTGCTTTTTTAGTCTCTCTTTCTGTAAGTTCACTGTTGGTGTATAGAAATGCCATAGATTTCTTGGCATTAATTTTGTATCCTGCTACCTTGCCAAATTCATTTATTAAGTCTGTTAGTTTTTTGATAGAGTCTTTCGGGTTTTTAATGTACAATGTCATGTCATCTGCAAATAAGGACAGCTTTACTTCTTCTTTTCCAATTTGGATGCCTTTTATTTCTTCTTCTTGTCTAATTGCAATGGCTAATACTTCCAGTACTATGTCAAACAGGAGTGGTGAGAGTGGGCATCCTTGTCTTGTTCCTGTTCTTAGGGGAAATGGTTTTAGTTTTTGCCCGTTGAGTATGATGTTAGCTGTGGGTTTATCATATATAGCTTTTATTATGTTGAGGTAAGATCCTTCTATTCCCATCTTGTTGAGAGTTTTTATCAAGAAAGGGTGTTGGATTTTGTCAAATGCTTTTTCTGCATCAATTGATATGACTATGTGATTTTTATCTTTCAATTTGTTTATGTGATGTATCACATTTATTGATTTTCGGATATTGAACCATCCTTGCATTCCTGGGATAAACCCTACTTGGTCACGGTGTATGATCTTTCTGATGTACTGCTGGATCCGATTTGCTAGAATTTTGTTGAGGATTTTGGCATCTACATTCATGAGGGATATTGGCCTGTAATTCTCTTTCATTGTGTTGTCTTTATCTGGTTTTGGTATTAGGGTGATGCTGGCTTCATAGAAGGAGCTTGGAAGTGTTCCTTCCTCTTGAATTTTTTGGAATAGTCTGAGGAGGATAGGTTTTAGTTCTTCCTTGAATGTTTGGTAAAACTCTCCTGTGAAGCCGTCTGGCCCCGGGCTTTTGTTTGCTGGAAGCTCTTTGATGACTGCTTCAATTTCTTCCATAGTTACTGGCATATTGAGCTGTTTAGATTCTTCCTGATTGAGTTTTGGAAGGTTATATTTTTCTAGGAATATGTCCATTTCCTCCAGGTTGTCCAGTTTGTTGGAATAGAGTTGTTCGTAGTATTTTTTAACAATCCTTTGTATTTCGGCGGGATCTGTTGTTATTTCACCTCTTTCATTTCTGATTTTGTTTATTTGGGTCCTCTCTCTTTGCTTCTTGGTGAGCCTGGCTAGAGGTTCATCAATCTTGTTTATCCTTTCAAAGAACCAGCTCTTGGTTTTGTTGATCTTTTGTATTGTTTCTTTGGTCTCTATGTCGTTTATCTGTGCTCTGATCTTTATTATTTCCTTCCTTCTGCTTACACTGGGCTTTTCTTGTTGCTCTTTTTCTAACTCTTTGAGTTGTTGGGTTAGGTAATTTATTACCCCTATTTCTTGTTTTTTGCAGTAGGCTTGTAGAGCTATGAACTTCCCTCTCAAGACTGCTTTTGCTGTGTCCCATAGATTTTGGATTGTAGTGTTTTCATTGTCATTTGTTGTCATGATGTTTTTTATTTCTTCTTTGATCTCTCTGGTAACCCAGTCATGGTTTAATAGCATGCTGTTTAGTCTCCATGTGTTTGATTTCTTTGGGTTGTTTTTATTGTAGTTGATTTCCAGTTTTATGCCACTGTGGTCTGAGAAGATGCTTGATATGATTTCTATCTTCTTGAATTTGAAGAGACTTTGCCTATGTCCTAACATATGGTCTATCTTTGAAAATGACCCATGTGCACTTGAGAAGAATGTATATTCTGTGGCTTTGGGGTGAAATGTTCTGAAGATGTCAATTAATTCCATCTGGTCTAGTGAGTCATTTAGGATTGATGTTTCTTTGCTGATTTTTTGTTTAGAGGATTTGTCCAATGGTGATAGTGGGGTATTGAAGTCTCCTACTATGATTGTATTGCTGTCAATCTCTCCCTTGATATCCTCCAGGAGTTTTTTTATGTATTTGGGTGCTCCTGTATTGGGTGCATATATGTTTACCAGAGTTATTTCTTCTTGTTGGATTGCTCCCTTTAGTATTATGAAGTGGCCTTCCTTATCTCTTGTTATGTCCTTCAGTTTGAGATCTAATTTGTCAGATATAAGTATTGCTACCCCAGCTTTTTTTTCAGTTCCATTTGCCTGGAAAACCTTTTTCCATCCCTTCACCCTCAGTCTGTGTGCGTCTTTTTTTCTGAGGTGGGTTTCTTGTAGACAGCAGATATATGGGTCATGTTTTCTTATCCAATCCATTACCCTATGTCTTTTGATTGGGGCATTTAATCCGTTTACATTTAAAGTTATTATTGATAGGTACTTATTTGTCGCCATTCCTATTCTTTACACCTTTGTTCCTTCTTCGCTTCCTATTTCTTTTTTTTTACAGCAGACCCTTTAGCATTTCTTGCATTGCTGGTTTGGTGGTAATAAATTCCCTTAGTCCTTTTTTGTCTGTGAAGCTTCTGATTTCACCTTCAATTTTGATTGACAGCCTTGCTGGGTACAGTATTCTTGGATTCAGACCCTTCCTTTGCATGACTTTGTATATTTCATTCCATTCTCTTCTGGCCTGATGAGTTTCTGTTGAGAAATCAGTTGCTAGTCTGATGGGGGTTCCTTTGTAGGTAACTTTCTGTCTCTCTCTGGCCGCTTTTAAGATTCTTACTTTGTCGTTGGTATTTGCCAATTTAATTATAATGTGCCTTGGCGTCAGTCTTTTGGGGTTCATTTTGCTTGGGACTCTGTGAGCTTCTTGGATTTGTGTGGGTTTTTTCTTCTCTATATCAGGGAAATTTTCTGTCATTATTTCTTCAAATGGGTTTTCTATTCCTTGCTCAGCTTCCTTTCCTTCTGGAACCCCTATTATGCGGATGTTGTTTTGTTTCGTGTTGTCCCAAAGTTCCCTTAGGCTCTCCTCCTGCCTTTTAATTTTTTTTTCTAGAAGTTGCTCTACTTGGGTATTTTTTCCCATCTTGTCTTCTAGCTCACTGATGCGGTCCTCTGCTTCTTCTAGTCTACTCTTGATGCTTTCTATTGAGTTCTTTACAGCAGCGATGTCATTTTTCATTTCTTCTTGGTTCTTCTTCATTTCCTCTTGGTTCTTGCTCATATTGTCGAATTTGTCTTCCATTCTTTTCAGCCACCTTATGACCATTTCTCTGAATTCTTTTTCTGGAAGGTTGCTTGCTTCCATTTCGTTTACTTCCTTTTCTGGTGATGCCTGCTTTTCTTTCATATGCGGGCTGTGTCTTTGTCTCCCCATGGTCTCTCTTCTCTGGGTGTCTGGTTATGTAGTTCTCTCTCTCCTTATCCCAGGCGAAATCTGACCTTTCCGTGGTGGAGTGTAGAGCTCCTCTGAACCCGTGTGTTTGCGCCAATTGGGGAGCGTTGTTCTGGGGCTCGCAGCTGTTCCGTGGGTGCCGCAGTTGTGGATTCTCAGGCTTCCGATAAGCTCCACTTTCCGGTTCCAGATGGCGGCAACTCCGCGTCCAAGCCCGCAGCTCCGGGAGGGGACCCAGCCGCAGTGGGAGCTGCCAGGTCAGGGGAACCCCGTCTAGCAGTCTCCCACCTTCTTCTGGAGTTCAGCTATCCCCCAACTTGCCAACAAACACTCCTAGTGCGACCCTCAGCTGTTCTTTCTTTCTGCTCCGGGACAAGGCTCGGAACACGTCTGTCTATTCCGCCGCCATTTTTCTCCCTCCTAATTCCCACATATTTTTTCGCATCCTTTTTAAATTATCCCAATATCGTGCCTATAGTAGGTCCTCCCTGAAACTTCTCAGTTGGATGAGTATGTGTCTAGCCTAGCATATCAAAGTGCAGCTTGGGGAACCCGGCCAGATCCTGCTTGTCCGAGTCATTAGCCGGTAGTCAGTGTTGGCAGGTGAGGGAAGTGGGGCACTGGGATGGCAGGAGGAGGCAGCAGCAATAGGACATCCCACCCCCCAGTTCATTTGTAAGTTCAGGAAGGCTGCTGTTGTTTGATGATATTTTTGACTTAATTCCCACATTTTTCAATTTAAGAATTCTGAAAAGTGAAAATTTGACAAGTGAGAGGGATATGCAGTATTTAACACAGTGTCTGCTTTTTAAAAAATCTGGTGTGAACATTTTACATATGTTGTTTAATAAAAACTAGATGATGGAGTGGAGAGAAGAACTGCACAAGATTATTTTTAGTCTACCTAATGTAGAAGTAGGCTGCAGTGTGAACTGGTCAGGAAGAAGAATCCCTATTAATTTATTCACCTAGTTCCCATTTAAGAGAGAGGACGCTGGAAACATACGGTAAGAGATGTCCAGCTGCTTGTTGATGGTAACTAATAGTTGTATAGCTGTGTATGTATTATTTGTATCTGATAATATCTAATCTGGATATGGAGCTGTGTGTGTAGGAGAGTGTGTTCACCATGAAAGCACAGAACATGGAGTGAATGTGGTTAACAATTCATCCTTAAGTCTTGGTCCTTGTCTGCTCCTTTGGCCTTAAGGATGAACTTGTCTTTGGCCATGAAAAGGTGATAGGCTGGCTTTACAAGGATCCCTTTATTAGGCACATGAGAAAACAGCATAGATCTTAATTTGGATTGGGTTTGTGCTCTTTTCTTCTATGGTGGTGAAAAGTGGGAGATTAAAACAGGGAATTCATTAGTCTTTTACCTAGAGGCTAGAAGTCATGTGAAAATTGTCAGTTTAGAAGTTTGGGATTATGAAGGGGGGCTCAGGTATACAAAAGCACTTCACTTGTATAGTACTTCATAGCTCTTGTCCCTTTTGTAATCTTCACATGCTTGGGGCACCATAATTTCAATGCTGTGATTCCCTCCAAAGACTCCTACAAACCTCTTCTGGAGTCTAGAGCCGCGGTCGCCAACCTTTCGGACCTCGCGGACCACCAGTTGGCGACCACTGGTCTAGAGTATGGGAGTCACATACATTTATTATGTGATAATTTGGTTTCTAAAAAATTGAAATTAGCTCCTCAGATAATCAAATGACTTCTGATTATTTAGCATTTACACCTACTCTAGCCCAGCAGCTTTAGGATCAGGTAGATTTGAATTACTCCACTAATGGAATTGAAACTCAGGTAGTGTGTGTCTCACACAGATAGACTTCTCTCGCAAAGTCTTGCCTTGGCAATTGTACTCAAGCTTTTATTCTACCTGCTGTCATTTCCCACCACTGCGAAATGCTATGGAAATTATAACAGAGCTCTTTAAGCACACAATAATTTCATATTTTAAAACATAATCTTGAATCTATGAATTCAGGTTTTGAGAATGTTTCTTAAGCAGCACATACCTTTACTTTCCCTTTGATGTTTTTTCAATGTTATTGCCATTCAACAATGACTTCAAATATATTACACTGAGTGGCCAGATTGTTATGACCACCTGACGTTTGTAGGCAAATTAGCTGTGCACTGCATCGTATGGGATATGGAAGCCGAAGGCCTGTTCGAACACCTTTGCTGTCTGCAGTTACCAAGAAAAAAACGTCTCCAATTCACACAGGAACACAAGGATTGGACAGTCGAGCATTGGAAAAAAGTCATGTGGTCTGATGAATCATGTTTTCAGTTGCATCATGCAGATGGCAGAGTGAGAATTTTGCGGAAACAGCATGAAAGCATGCACACCACATGCATGAGTACAACCCTTCAGGCTGGTGGGGGCAGTGTTATGGTTTGGGGCATGTCTTCCTGGCATGATTTGGGCCCTTGAATTCGTGTGGAACAACGTCTGAATAGCACAACATACCTAAGTATCGTTGCTGATCAAGTTCATCCTATCATGTTGATGGCATATCCCAATGGAGATGGCTTCTTCCAACAAGACAATGCACCAAGCCACGGTGCTCGTATTGTGCAGGAGTGGTTTCAAGAACATGAGGGAGACTTTACCTTGCTTAGGTGGCCCCCACAATCAGCAGATTTCAATCCAATTGAGCATTTGTGGGACGAAGTTAAAAGAGCCATCAGGCAGCTGGTTCCACAACCAAATCTCACAGAACTGGACAGTGCTATTCATCAGGCCTGGTGTCAGATTCCTTGCATCACCTTTCAACATCTCGTGAAGTCAGTGCCAAGAAGAATCACCACAGTATTGAAGGCAAAAGGTGGCCCAACGAGGTACTGATGGGGTTGTCATAATCTGGCCACTCAGTGTATTTTCGGTGTTTGTATGTTTTATGCGCTCTTTCTGATGTTTTCCCCTCAGCACTTCCTTTAACCCTAATCGATTTCTATCTTCATGGTCCAATTAGTCCCCACTGAGAGATGTCCTGTAAATAGTGTCTGAAGCAGTAAGGTTGATCCAGGCCTCATGCCATATATACTTGATTGGGTGTGAATGCTCTATAAACTTTTTTTTTTAATCATACATATATTGGGAACTGAAATGTGTTAAGTACTTCATTGATCTAATGCTTGGGCCAGTGCCAGCAAACTTGCCAGCATCAAAATTTTGTATAGCAAAAAAAACCCCACAGAAATAAAGTTAAAAGACTAATGATAGCCCTCGCCGTTTTGGCTCAGTGGTTAATTAGCACATTGCCTCCTGCATGCACCCCCACTAGGGCCAGGGATTGAGCCTGCAACTTAACCCGAGACCCTTTAGTCCGCAGGCTGACGCTCTAGCCACAAATTGGCTAGGGCACAAATTACCTATCTTAAAGAGTGATACACCAAGGGTGTCATCCTTTGAATTCAATAAATAACTAACTTTTATGAAATTAACAGGGAATTCAGGTATTATCCCAGTAATCAACTCCCTATTTTCTTTCTTTCTTCATTCTTTTAAGCTCAGTTCTTGGAATTTTACCATCAATATATTTTTTTTGTCTTTTTTTTTACCATCAATATCTCTTGATTCAAGTATCACACATCTGCCCTTGGTTTGCAACGTCATTACCACATTATTTCTCATTAGTAGAGAAATCTCCCTCTTTTAGAACCTTTGGTCAGAGAAGTGAACAAAAGCCAATCAGGCAGGCACTGTCATTCTTTATGAAAGGCTGTTATGAACAATCATTTGATGAGCTTAAGGCAATTTTCATTAAAATGGTCTTAGAAGCAAGAGCCCTGGTAATGAGTCTATACTTTACCTAAAAATTTAAAGTGTTATGAAAGGAATGTTCACAACCTTTATCTTTAATTTCTCTGTCTCAGTTTTGTTAGCAACTTTAAAGTAAACTTGATTGATGTACTGAGATCAAAATCAGAACTTTTTTCTTAAAAAATAATGAAGCTGATAATTATATTGTTTTTTCTCTCCTCTTCCCCCTCAAAAAAAAAGTTTAATTTTGATCTGGTCCCCATGGTGTGAGGTGGGGAGGGGGGGTGGAATTTTAGGTACAATTAAGAATACTTAGGCACCTGGTCATCTAGTTCTATGTGTCATCCACATCCTTTGTTTCCCCTCTTCTCCACCCCACTGCCTTATGTTTTAGTTCAGCAACTAGAAGGATGAGAAAAAAAATATGGCATCCTCTGGCTAATTAGTACTTTTTTTTATTAAAATATTATATGGCTAATTAGTACTTTTGTTAAGAGACATAGCTAGAGGAATAATTGAGAATATGGCTAAAGGAGGTGTCTTAGATTTATCTGAATTTCAATTTGCCAAGTTCATCCTGGTTTCTTTTATGATGGATTATCAGCATTATCACATGGCCTCTTTTTCATAAGCTACGATTTATTTTCTTAGAATGTAAATATATTAAACACTTGTATAAAGGGCAGTTGTGAGTTACAAAGAAGCATTATATCAGCTCAAGATGTACAAGCTGGACGGGAAAAATGGGGTGGACATTTAACTGTGGCACAAAGAGTATCCTAACACATATCATTCCCAGAAACAACAAAGCCAAAGAATTAGAGGTGGGGAAAAGTTGCCAGAAAATGAGAGAAGGGAAGGTTACAGTATGGAAAATAGCATGTAAAATCTAACTAATATCAAATATGTAGGAAAATTCAAAATAAAATCTGGAAGCCTCAAGACAGCAAAAAGATTAAGGACAGGGCAGATTGTGGGTGTAAAAAAGGAAATCTGTGTTCAGGAAGGATAAGAAGGAGCCTGCCAGGTACAGCTGAATTAAATCAAGGTGGCTGCCAGTTCTGGAAGAAGACTGCTTTTTCCATTTCCTGTACACACTCAGGAGTAGACCTCTAGCAGTTACATGTGGACCAGTCCCAACTCGTCCTCTGGGTACTAGAAGTTCATTTGCCAGACAGAGACTTGGGCCATACTACTTGGTTTGGGCCTGTTTTCCTTCCTTGGTTCGTTCAAAAGACCACTGTAACTTAGTGACTGCCATTGCAAGTCTGATTATTGCTTTCATGCTGAAGACCTTACTTCTCATTACTCTTAGAAGATTATCTTGTCACCAGTTCTAAAGACCTGCACCCTTGGCCTTTCCATCTCTTTAGCCTTCACTTTCACCATAAGGCTCCCCCTTAATTCTCTCTTCCCCGGCCTATGACCTTTGTGTGCTCCCATGCTCTCTCCAACCCAGAGCCTTTCCACGTACTCCTTCCTCCCTCTGCGAATGCTCCTCCCTCTGCTATTTAACTACTTAATTCCTTCCTCGCCCAATCCCAGACTTCTTGGTAGCACTTATCACAGTTAAAGTTTTGTATTTGTGATTATTTAATCACACTAAAGTGTAAGCTCCTAGAGAGAGGAACCATGTCATTTTTTTCTCAACAGTCCCATGCATAATTGGCTTAAAACATGTCTATTGTGAATGGGTAAAGAAAAAAGCTAAATAGCGTAGTGGTGAATTTCAATCTCATCTCCACCACTTCCAAGCTATTTTCTTACCTGTAGATGCCTCCTTCTTCACGATGCCTTAAATAAGAAAGAAGTTTCTTTTCTTCTCATGTGAAAGGCCAAGCGCCTGGAGAGCTAGGCAAGATCATCAAGGGCCCAGCCTTCTTCTGTCTTTTTTGCTGGACATCCATGAATGCAGCTTAAAATTAGGGACTCAATTAGTAAAGAAAAAGGGAAGAACAGATATCAGGGGCAATTAGCAATCCCTGCCATAATGCCTTGGCAGGGATTGTTATAAGGGTTATTATTATAAGGGTTAAATACATATATAAGACGCTTAGCCTAGTGCCTGACACATAACACTCAACCATGGCTGTTTGTCCTTCATTCAACAGATATCTAATAAATGACTACCCGAGAGGCCTTCCACCCCTGTTCTTTGGAAATTTTTCAGCTCTTCATTTCTTTGTTTCTTCATTTTGGATCAAATTACTTGGTTTACTATGCAAATAGTTTACCCTAAGTATAGGGAGCACATCTTTTCTTTTAGTAGTTCGTGGAATAACAGCCTTTTTGCCACCCCACTGGGACTTTGCTCACCATAGCCTCTTCATGGTTCCTGTTTATATAAAGTCAGCCTCCCCACAGCTAAGATAAATTCTGTTGATCAGATAGAGACAAATCTGTTTTCTTCTTGTGTGGATGGTGCTATTTGGGCATAAATCTGCCTTTGTTTAAGGCTATACTTCAACAAGCAGGAGGTGGGCAGTGGAGGGCATAGAGGGAGGTGAGGGGGAACTTTAATGAAAATAGAGTAAAAACAGTGTGTATTTATCCTTGACAGTTTATTTTTCTTTATTTCCTGTGAAGGCAATTGACCGAGGTGTGGGCTTTGAACTTGTCTACAGCCCAGCTATCAAAGACTCCACAATGAGAAGGTACACCATTTCCAATGCCCTCAATTTGATGCAAGTCTGCAAAGGAAAGGTATGGTTTCCTAATTTTAGGATGTTTTTCAAATCCAGCAGTTTATTATTAATCCACTAGATTATCAAACCAATTCCTTTTCCTTAAAGCAGAAAGTTGTCATGACACAGGACTAAATTCTCCTGTTTCAATGAGCTCTGTAAGTTTTAAGGGGAAGAAAATAATGAGAGAAGATTCATGTGAGGAAGGGAAAGATATATTGAAAGTCTTTATCTTTCCATAAGGAATTTGCAATTTAGCCACCGAAAAGAATAATCTAGATAATTTTTTGTCATCAGTGAGTTGAATTTAGGTTATATGACCTTCTCAACTAGTTTTTAAAACGAATTCATCTTTTCTAAGATCTGTTGGGAAGACTTATTATATGCTGCCTTTAGTTTGACATGAGGGTTTTTTATTCTTTCACTTTAGTTATTTACTTTGTCTTGAAAAGAAGTTGGTGTTTAAAGAGCCTTAAATGTTAAAATGTGAATACTGATTATTTGTATTATAAGACTTCAATTTTTTTGAACCTCTAAGATTAATATCGATCACGTTCTGTTTTATAGAATGTAATTATATCTAGTGCTGCAGAAAGGGTAAGTCTGCCACTACGTATTTTATTTTTGCTTTTCAAGCTGTAAAACTTGAAACAGTTTCTAGGGGAGAAATTAAAATAGTAATATAACGAACGTTTATTGCATGTTTTCATTTTAACTGTATTTGCTCATTGTAATTGCTGAAGAGTAAAATCTATTCCCATTCTTTTGGGCTTCAAGTTTTGTTTATATAAATAGTTTTTTCTTTATACTATTACAGAATGCTTTTTAAGTTTCTTTTATTATGTTTAGAAACTTAAAACAATCAAAATTTTAACAACTTAAATTTATGCAATTAACTTCCTTATTTTTGGACACTTAATCATCCTATTAATTTACTGTAGATGAAGTCATTGAAACGTTATGAATAGCAGCACTCATGTCTGTTTTTGTTCATTTTATTTTAGCCTTTAGAAATAAGAGGTCCATATGATGTGGCAAACTTGTATCCTTTTCTGAGTCAGAAGTTACTGAAATTTTCTCTTACAAAATTTGGAATTTGAAATGATATACTTTAACAAGATATTTTTCTTAACCTTTTACTGTAAGCTTACCAATTAATAATGTCAAAAACAAATTATATCAGGTTCTAGATAGCTTTATCCTTTTGTTTTCTGGACTAAAGGTGAGATAGAAAAAGGAGAACAAGAATGAGGAACTCTATTTAAAAAGCTTAGTTAAATAAGCCTCTTTTCAAATGCATGTTCCATTTGGGCTTAGAACTGCGATAGAATTAACGTCTCTCTTTCAGTATGACCAGGTGAGCTGGCATTGTCAGTTACGTTTGCGTTAGTCACCTGTCCTTGGCTGACTGGGTTAAAATCCTTAATGACTCCACAGAGGGTTGCTGTTTGGGCTCTCTGAAAGTGATGCCAAGGCTGCAGTTTCTACCAACTGCAGAGCAGCGCTTCTCCATGGAGGTGAGCAAGTTCTTCCAACAAAAACATCCAGTGGTCATGTGAGGAGCCAGTCATGTTTATCAGACAATTGCGCCATATCCACTTTTATTATCCTTCCCTGCAGAGTTCCTCTAGGGTCATCTTTTCCCAACCTGCTTTAACCATACCCAGCAGTGCTTTCTCGTCTTTCGCTTCAGGCTTTACTTTCTGAAGTTTGTGGAATGAATAGTTTGTATTACAGAAGTGAGTATTGAGTGCATCCTTTCAAGCTCTGTGTGGGTGTCCCTGGCTATATTTTGATTGGCTTCTACTCTTCCTTTCTCCTCCCTCCTCTTCATACGATCACACTTTCCCTCCTGAAAATCAGTTTTAAAGAACTGAAATGTTAACAATATGTTATGCTACTTAAGAACACAAAAACAGCAAAGGCATTGTAAAAACCCAACTAACGTTCAAATTGTACCTCTTCACATTTATTACAGCTTGTGATTCTTTTTCATTTTTTGTTCACATAAGTATGTGCAGACTATACATTTTTTATTCAGATTTCCTTTACATATATCTTTCTCTTTACATTAATTCAACTAGTAGAAGCCATTGAATTTCTCATTCATCAGATGATAAAAATTAAATTGGAAGTATATGGTATGCCTAGATTTTGAAGAATGAAAATGAGGTTTTATTTTTTTTAGTTTACACTTTTCTGTTTTATTTTCATTCTCTTTGAAATTTTTAACACTAATGGTAATGGTCAAGAAGCAATATACTTGATATCACCCAGAGGAATTTAAACTTCAGAATAAGTTGCTACATATCGACAAAGTTATTTGACATACACATACTAGTTACTGAAGTCTTGTGTGTTGTGTCTGGATTTTAGTGATCTGATTTCCATTGAGAGAATTGATTACTGTATTGCTTTACCATGAATTACATGATTTTGCTTTTGGTTTCAAAATGTTGAGTATGAAATTGTATTATGTAGCCTAGATCCCATCACATTAAGCTCTGGGAATGACCAAGTTAATCAGGATCTTATCGAAATTAGGGAACAGTTGGTTCACACTTGGTTATTTTTGTCTATTTTAAATGAATATAAGGAATCATCAAGAGTTTGGATAACAATTCGTGTTCCAAAGTAGACTAAAGCAAGAAAGGGGGACTTAAAAAAAATTTAATAGGGAAAAATCTGAAGTCCCACATTTACCTTAGAACTTAACTGTGTAAAGCTAGGCTTTTATAGTAGCTAAACTGAATTACTTGTGGACTTCAGGTAGCATTGCCATTCATCCTAGTGTGCCCAGAATAGGCCTAGTTTATGCTTGTTGTCCTGCAGAATTAACCATACATCTAGACTAGAGGATAAATTATAGTTACCCTGGTTTTATTTGACATTGGGATAGTATGAGACAGTTGTGTGGTGTATTCCTAAGATTGCTAATTTAGCCTTAGGTTATATTGCAAGAAAGAAAGGATTCTGAGGCAAGGGGATTTAAGGTCTCATATTATCCCCTGCGCTGATGAAATCCCAGCTGGCATCTGCATCACCCTTAGTGCCGCATTTAAGGACAGCAGAGCCCTGGAGCCCTACCAGAAGACAGTTAATGGGTTCTTAGAGCACCCGGAAACTTTCTCATGAGGGCAATATTGAAAGCCGTGCAAGAATGAATACCTTGAAAACAGAAAACTTGGGACACACAGTAACTGGCTTTCAGCATTGGAAGTCTTGCTGCAGGGATTCAGAATTAGATGGGCCCTATAGGTTTCCAGGAACCAGTGAATAGCAATTTTGAGATTGTGGGGAAGGGACAGAAGAAAGTGGTTCAGGGCCAGAGGCTCCGGCCAGTGGTTGATGAAGTCAAGTAGCCATTGGACCAAGATGAACCTGTTGGGCACACTTGACTTAATTCCTCATGGACAAAATAGTGCACTCATAAATAAGTGCTTTAGAATTTGTTGTAGATTTCCCTTGACAATCCCTGTATGTGAAAACTAAAGCCCTATATTAATGTAACTTCTTGCTATGACAAAAATAAATGTATTTTCAAAAGACTTACACTGAAAGAATTACTTTACCTGATAGTTTCTTTAGCTGATGACTATAAAGGTCTTATTTATACGCTTGAATTAAGAAGTAAATATCCATGTGATTTTAAAAAATAGAACATTTCTGAGATGGAACTAAAAGAATTTTGAAAATAAATGCATTTTGTTTTATTATAAAGTGTTGGTTTTCACAATTTAATTTTTATATTTTTTATTTATTTACCAGATACTTCGATTTTTACTTAAACCATAGTGATACAAATAAACATCTCTAAATACACTGTTTTTCATTTGGTGAAATGGAAATCATTGGCACTTTTTATTTAATGTGAGGTTCTCTGGTTATGTTGTCATTTTAATGACCTCAAGAGCAGTTTTGTCCTTTTTATATATTAAAATGCTTTTAAATAACTGACAAAAATATAGTAGACTTGTCAAGTTAA
Source organism: Plecotus auritus (assembly GCF_963455305.1). Classification (NCBI taxonomy): domain Eukaryota; kingdom Metazoa; phylum Chordata; class Mammalia; order Chiroptera; family Vespertilionidae; genus Plecotus; species Plecotus auritus. The sequence continues at coordinate 26,904,530 of NC_137783.1, read as the reverse complement.
TCCTTACAAATGAAAAGGTAATGCTTAGCTCTTTAAAATTGACTTTACTTTTATTACTTGAAATAAATAATTCTTAACTAAATTTATGTTTATTGAGTTCTTTAGGTTTTACTTCCTTCATAGCAAATGGATCTCTCCCTAGGTCCTCTCACTTCCTAAGGACTAAGTTTGAATCTCTTTACATGGTATTATAGCTCTTCCCAAGCTACTCTGCCAGCCTCATTTCTCCCTAATTGTTTCACATTCTTCCTTCTCACCAGCCATGTTGTCCCCTAACCATACTAGGTTCTTCTTACCCCTCGCTCTTTCCGTGGCTTTGCAAAGGAATACTTCCTTCTCCATTTGCCACCTCTTTCCTTCCTAGAATCACCTCTTCTATTTTTTTATATGTGTATTTTTATTGATTTCAGAGAGAAAGGGAGAGGGAGAGAGAGAGAGAGAGAAACAACAATGATGAGAATCATTGATCAGCTGTCTCTGGCATGCCCCCTTCTGGGGATCGAGCCTGCGACCTAAGCATGTGCCCTTGACCGTAATCGAACCTGGAACGCTTCAGTCCGCAGGCCAATGCTCTATCCACTGAGCCAAACCAGCTAGAGCGAGTCACCTCTTTTATGATACCTTCCTTGATTTATCCAGGCAGAGTTCATTCTTATGGGTACCTCCATTCCTGTTATATTTGCCCCATGTGCACTTATCTCAGTGTGTTGTAGGAAGAAGCACTGTTAGGCGTTTTTATATCCTCTATAGATGACACAGTGCCTGGCCCACTAGTAGCACAAGTTGGCTAAATTTAAGTTGAATTCTGCTGCCAATCTGACCTAAACATCTAATAATCATATTTTTCTATGTCCATCATCCCCCATCTGTGAGATCGCTAAACATGTGAGTTTAATTTTCTTCATTAACTCAAGTATTTATTGAACACCTATTATATAACCAGGCAATAAATATGGTGGAATCTTCCAGAGGTACATTGATGATCTAGCAGGGATGACAGCTGTGCTACATGCTGTAAAATGAAGTGAGCACACACTGGAGGAAGTACAGTTGTGACGGTTGTACTTGCTCTGGTTATTCATCCATCTTTCTCCCACATGTAAAGCATCTGCTGCACTATGGTCTGTGACTTGGGTTCTGGCTGTATAAGATGCCATGAACAAACCATTAGAGATAACCTGCCGTGCAGTTTTACCCTTGAAGTAATCCGTAGGAATGAATTAGATGTTGGTGATATATTGATGTTTGTGTATTTGGGACAGGGGAGGGGTAATAACACTAAATGCCATCAGCACTCAGTACTTTGTGATGGCTTAATCATTTACTAGTGCTGTCAGTCAAAGCAACATGGTGATACTTGTTCAACTATACCTCTCTAAATCATGTCTGAACTTCAAGCACTGGTTTCCTTCTTTGTTTTGTAGAAACTAGGAAAACTGCTTTTGGAATTATTTCCACAGTGAAGAAACCTCGGCCATCAGAAGGACATGATGATTCTCTTCCAGCTTCCAAAAAAGCCAAGTGTGAGGACTGAAAAGAACGCCTAGGCTCTGTCGACACTCCCGTCTTCCCTTTCATAGTCCACCAGCCACAACAGAAATCAAACCTCTGCACGATTTGCTGTTTTCACGTGGAGCTAGAAATCGGTAGTCTCTAAAAACAATTTTATATTCAGGCCTTTAAACTAACAAAAGAAACCTGGTGAAGCACTTAAGAAAAGACTGAGCTAAATGAATTTTGAGATACTTGTAAGAGAAAACAGAATCTAGCTTATATTCTTTGTGTAATTGATAAAATGGCAGATATAATTAAATAAGATGTTTCGATATTTCAAGAGACTCTTGCTCATTTAAAAACTCATGCTTTTCTGCTTTACTTGATATACATTATTTTTTATCCTTACTACTCAAAAAGTGGTTAGTTTTGTGGACTATTAAAATTTATATTAAGGGATTGGCTTTTAGTTGATCTATTTTTGTTTTAAGCCTCTCTTTTATTGTATTCATCAGATCAAAGTTCTTTCTAAAAGGACTTGTTACCACCGAATTGGTGGAAGGAGAGGGGAAGTGCACCTGAAATCGCACTTGGCCCCCTCCTTTGCTGCTTCTCACCTCCCGGATGTCCTTGAAAATAGGGTTCACTCCTTTGACTTGGAAGCCCCTGAAAACCTGATAGTGGTTTTTCCTAATAGTTATATTAAGAATATCAAAGCAATTAAGAGCAGGATTATTATACAGTGGAACCTCAATTCTAGAACTTTATTTGTTCTGGAAGGCTATTTGAAAACCAAATCTTCCCCCTCCCCCCCCATTAAAAATAAAGTATATTGAATTAATCCATTCTAGACCCCCAAATGATTCCCTTTTTTAACCTTTCTTATATACAGTACATGTCTAGTGTACTATTTAATCTATAAATAAACACTTTAAAAACAAAGAGATATAAATGCAAGTTTAACAAAAAAAATGAAATGTAGGGTAAGAAAACGAAAATTTAATAATGAGCAGCAACAAAAGCAAAAAAACTCACTAATATTCACAGCACAATTTCCTGAAATATTGACAGTGTGAAGTTCCGCAGTAAACTGACTCATACTAGCATGTGTTTATCACCTGAGAGACACATGAAAGCTTATACAAGCCATCAGATAGCATCTGATAGTATGAAAGGATTGTCTGGGGTTAGGAAGCGAACTGTTCAAGATGAGAGATGTGTGAGAACCAAGGTTTGACTGCATTTGGTAGAGGTAGCCTTTTTGCAAATATCTGCACTTTTGCTGTATTGATATAAATTCTATAACTGAGAAAAAGAACAGTCGGAGAAAAGATCATTTCAGAAAGAGAAAGCTTTATACCAACCTCATTTTTGAATATAGATACTTATAAAATATTGGTAAAGGGAAACCATCAAAATAGAGTATACCATGACAAGATGAGAGTCTAGGAATCTAAGAATATTTCAGTTCTTTTAAATGTACTGTACTACATAATATCAATAGGTCAAATGAGAAAAGTCAGGATCATCTTAATAGATGCTAGCAAGACATTTGATAAAATTTTAACTCCAGATTTTAAAATTAAGTAACAATAAAAAACCTTTGGCAAAATAGAAGTAAACGACTATTTTACGCACACATACATACATATATATATATATATGTTTGTATGTATTTATATATTGTATATATTAACCGTGATGGTTCTAAAATAAAGCATTTTGACTGACTTCCGCTTGTGCAGTTTGGTGGATTAACCTACTCCACAAAGCTGGTGGCCACTGCTACTGGACCCCTCACCAGGAGTCTGCCACCCGAGTGACAGCTTGCTTCTGCCCACACCCCATGTGGATTCACCAAAAGTTAGGTGTGTGTTTATTCACGAGTCCTTGTGTCATTGTAGTTAGCATTGTAAAATTATGTAAGTTGGTTAAAAATTATGATGAACTATGAGGGGCAAAAAAAAAAAATTCCAGGAACATGAAAGTTGATGCTTTTGAAAGGTTTGAAGAAGAGGAGTCATTAAAAAGGAAGTGCTGTCAAAAAAGGTGTGAGTGGGATAGCTAAGATTTGGGGGAGATCCAGTAAAAAATCTGCACTTGGCCTGCTTTACTAGAGTCTTAAGTTCTCCTTCTTCTTTAAAGAGACTGGAACTCAAAGGACAGCTGTGGATCTCTCATCAGTGCATCCATACTCCCAAGAACAGGCTTTGACCTTTCTTTAAAAGATTGGTGCACATGAGTGTAGATTTCTATAATTTACGCTGAAGTGAAATGTTTAACGGGGTGTATAGTCAACTTTTTTTTTTTTTATGCCACGGTTAATCTACTCTTCAGCCCGTGTGTGTGTGTGTGTGTGTGTGTGTGTGTGTGTCAGTCAATTGCACCAGATACAATATTGAGGACTTTAATGTTATATTAGAAACAAGGTAAAGTTATTGCAGATGTGACTATCTTTGAAAAACGAGAGAAGCAACTGGGAAAAGATTAGAAATACACGTCCCTTTTAGTTTACAAATGTGTTATATATTTGCAGTTGTGCTGCTTTCTATTTAGGAATATGTGCTTATCTCGTTGTTCAAATTGCTAGGGCATGATGGTTGGTTACCAGTGAATAGCAGCCAGTGGGTTTCCTTCTAATGTGTGCTTTTGTTAGAACATGAACCACTACTGATTCAGTTGAAACAGAATGACCATACTACCTTTAATAAAAGTTCAGCAAAGAGGTCAGTTATAAAATAAATACACAAAAGCTAATACTTTTAATTAACAATAATCTTATGTGATAAAAGCGTAATATGCTAAGTGTCTGGTTGACTGGTTGGCTGTTCAACCAATCAAAGCATAATATGCTAATGATATGCTAAGGCCGCTCAGCTGCTCACTATGATGTGCACTGACCGCCAGGGGGCAGACGCTCTGACTGGTAGGTTAGCTTGCTGCTGAGGTCCAACCACTCGGGACTGAGACGGGTCAGACATGCCCTGGAGCCCTCTTGCGGTTCCTCCCTGGCTGACCAACCTCCCATACCCCTCCCTGGCCCCGATGGTGCACCAGTGGGGTCCCTCAGCCTGACCTGCGCCCTCTCGCAATCCGGGACCCCTCAGGGGATGTCGGAGAACAGGTTTTGGCCCTATCCTGCAGGCCAGGCCGAGGTACCCCACTGGTGCATGAATTCATGCACTGGGCCTCTAGTGTTTTATAAAATACTATTTTAAAAGATGACCCTATTCATAAAGACATAAATTACTAAGAAATGTGTATGATGTCTATGAAGAAAACTGTTAAATGAAAATAAGGGAAATTAAAGAAGACTGGAATACATGGAGGGAGGCATTCTTTTTTTTCTTGGATGAGGAGATAGTATGCATCAAATTCTCCTCTAAACTTAATGAATTTAACAAAATCCAAACAAAGTATCTTATGTGTTTTTGTTTGCTTGTGTATGTGCTTGATTTTTAGAATTGGTGTTTTGAAAGAATAAATATGAGAATAACTAGGAAATTTTGTAGAACATTGGGAGGGACTTTTACTGCTCAATATACAGAAGACAAGAGAACTCTAGTAATTAAAACAGTGTATGATTGGTGCAGAAATTCTTCTAGATTCATGAAAGAGTTGAGTCCAGAACCTCTCCAGTTATAAGAAGCAATGATGGTTTGTTTGGTAAGTGGTGCTGGAACAACTGGTTTCCCATGTGGGAGAGGTGGTACAGCATGCCAGTCTAGTGCAGACTGAAGACTACCTGTGTTAAAATGCCAACTCACTAGTACCTTCTGTGATTTTGGGCTAATTACATAACACTCCCACCTCATTCCTGCCTCACTCCATCTCTTCTTCCTACCTGTGGCATTATTGCAAAGGTTAAGTAGATTAATATGTGTAGGAAGCTCAGAGTAGGTACATGTACAATGTACCTACTATTTACCAGCTATCATTTTATCATTTAGGAAAAAAACAAGTCTAATTCCTATCTCATGCCTGTACACACACCTATAGTAAATGCAAATGGATTAAAGATAAATTTTTTTAAAATATATTTTACTGATTTTTTACAGAAAGGAAGGGAGCGGGATAGAGAGTTAGGAACATCGATGAGAAAGAAACATTGATCAGCTGCCTCCTGCACACTCCCTGCTGGGTATGTGCCCGCAACCAAGGTACATGCACTTGACTGGAATCGAACCTGGGACCTTTCAGTCTGCAGGCCGATGCTGAATAACTCCACTGAGCCAAACTGGTCAGGGCAAGATAAAAATTTTTTAAAAACATGTAAAATACTAGAGAAAAATGTAAGTAAATTTAAAAAATAGTAAGTTTAAAAAAATAAATAAAAATAAAAAATAAAACGTTTGAATTAGAAAAGACTTAAACATGGCCATAAAAGCCAGAAAACAAAAAGCTTGATGGACTTGTCTCTATGAAAATAATCTTTTAGGCCTTGGCCAGTATGTTCAGTGGTTAAGAGTGTCACCCCACACACCAAAGGGTTGTAGGTTCGATTCCCAGTTAAGGGCATGTACCTGGGTTGCAGGTTCAATACCCTGTCCCGGTCAGGATGCGTGCAAGAAGCAAACAATTGATGTTTCTCACATTGATGTTTCCCTCTCTCCACACCCCTCAATCCCTCCCTTCTACTCGCTAAAAAAAAGATCAATGGGAATAATATCCTCAGGTGCGGATTAACAAAAGGAAAATACATTTATACATATTCCAGAGATGTTTAGCATCCTTTTAAGTAACTTTTTAAAAAAACATCCAACATGCCCAATGCTATTAGTGTCCACCCTGACCCGTTTTTCCAGGCTGGTATACCCAGCCCTCAGCTACTTCAGATGTTGGGAACGAATGGTCATCTCCATCTTTCTCCAGAGGATTGTCCTGGACGATGGATGTCACCTTACCCAGAGATGCCTGGAATGTTTTGCTCTGACCCCTTGAGGTTGGCCCACCTGTGCATTTGTGCTCCTGGGCGCCCTGGGATTAGGCTGAAGAGAGACTTCTCTTGAAGCCACATCTTTGCCTCTTTCTTCTCCCACCTTATCCCACTGCCTTCATTTATTCTCAGTAAACCACAAGAATCCTCTTTTCAAGTGCTGTTTTAAGGGAACCTGACTTACTAGAAAATTGGGCAAAAAAGGTTGACCTAGAAAAAAGCTCAATAAACATGAAGAAGCTGAACTTTTTAGTAATCAGGGGAAAATTACCAAATAAAAAATTTTCTTTTGCTGATCAGGTTGAAAAATTTATAAAATGAGTATTTTCATGATTGTGGGGGAAGGCAATAACATGGAAGGGATATAACTTAATACCAATCTTACAGATATTCCTGTAAATATATTTCTTCAGAAATAACTGGTTAGATATAAAGGGTGCATGGATGAGGATATTCATTGCAACAATATCTTAAATAATGGGAAAATGAAAACAACCTTAATGCCCAATAATAATAGGATTAAATGATCCATTATACAGTGAAACATAAGAATGAAGATGTGTAGAATAGGTTCAATTGAAAACAAAGTTATAAAACTAAATGTACAGTGCCCATATGTAATGTGCACAGAAAAATCAGAGTGCCATGAAATTAGGATTATTGGTGTGGTATAGCTTTTTTCAGTATCTGTTTCTATAATTGGCTTAATACTTAATGAGTATGTAATTGCTTATTCAAGAGGAGAGAGGAAGTTTTTCATTTGGGGGATGAAAGCAGTGTGACAGATGTTATAACCTGGAGAAAAAGTACAAGAATACACTTGGAAGGAATAACAAAGTCCAAGGGAAGGGGTCCAGATGGCTTCCTGGACAAAAATGCCTCTAACCCAAGCATGTCAAACTCAAAGGTTAACACAGGCCAAATAAATAAGGTTTGAGTTTATGTGGGCTGCAAAAAAACAAAAGCTACAATTTTCATAGAAACGTAGGTTTATTTTGATAGAGACATGCTGAATACAAAGGGCTGAAATAAATGACTAATTGTTATAAAATAATAGAACATTTTAATAAAAATTAATATTTTTTCTTGAATATTAACTTAACCAGACACTGAATAACTGCACAAATTAATAAGCATAACACAAATAAACCTATTTTTCTTGTTCTCCGAAAGTGAAATATTTTCTATTGTGCACACCGAACAAGTCAGTCCAAGACTAATGATGTGGCAATCGGTTGCTAAAATATTCGCTGCTAGTATTAGTGGAGAGAAATGGTGCACCTGCATGTAAGGCGTGTAAGGGAAATGAATGCAACACGATTATAGTAATCATTAGCGAACGTTGTAGTTCTTTATTAATAATTATGTAAAACAAAATATTGTAAAAATTAAGTTACGAAATTTTTATTAAAACGTTTCTTACATACTGTTATATTGGCTGGGCCGCAAAAGTATTTGTTGTGGGCCGAGAGTTTGACATACTTGCTCTAACCCAAAGGAAGAATGAGGAGAAATGATACCTTGGGGTGGGGAGGGGTGGGGTGAGGTGGGAAGAAGACCCTTCCAGGGAACTGCCACCACATGTGAAAACAGAAAAGCAAGTGCCTGGATTTTTTAAGGAACTGAAAATTCAGTAGAGTTGAAATTTAGTGTTTAGGAAAATAATGAGAAATAGATGAGAATAGAGTTAACAGCTGTCCGATTTTAAGGATTTTAGAAAACATTATGGAAAAAAGAGGAGCAATTGAAGAATTTTTAAAAGGGGAATGACTTGACCAGATTTGCATTTTAGAAAAATCACTCTGGCTGCAATTGGGAGAACAGGCTGGAGGGAAGTAAACCAGAGGCAGGGGTCTCAGCAAGGGCCTGGTGATCTGAACTACAGGGGTGGCCCTGGGATGGGAGGAAGTGGGCAGATTACAGAGCAGTGTCCTTGATAAGAAGACTCCATGGTTGGTTGAAAGAGGGTGAGGGAAAGAGAATGTCAAGAACAAGTTCCAGGGGTCTCTTGGCCAAAGGAATATTCCCTTCACTGAGAAAACACAAGACAACAGGCAGACTGTGGACAAAGAGCTGGCTTGGGGGGAAGACAAGGAAGGAGCTTGTAAAAGTTGACTTCCTATTCAACAGAAACTTGAAAATTTTGCCTGAACTGTTTATCTTTTCTTTAGCAGAGTTGCCCTTTAACTGAGTTGCCCTTATGCTAGGGGATGTATTCCATGTGGTCTCTATATGTGGCAACACAAAAGTGTTTTAAACCCCTTGTCTCTTCTCTTCTTTACCCTCCCGCTCTTGTGGGGAGGGAGACTCGAGGAAATCATCAAGAGAGGACTTGGTCACATAATAACACACTGAAGTTAATGCCATGGGAGACGTCAGTATTAGCAAGAGAAATGTTGCCTGTGAAAGGGAAGGACCCTGAGCCTTAAGGATCTGAGAAGTTAGAGCCAGGACCCTAGAGGGAGGGGATTGGGAAGCAGGGAGATAGAAGGAAGCTGCCCCTGCCCCTGGGAGGTTGGCTTGGATTGTTAGGAAATTAGATAGAAAAGGTTCAAAAATATTTCACACCATCCTCATGTGTGTGTGCATGACCAGCTACCTACAGTAGCTGGTATGGACTATGCCTGAGTGTCCTCGCAAAGTGTTGAAGGCATAGCTAAGAGGTTATGTGTGTGATGTTGTCTGGAGTGAGTTCTGGGGAGGGTACCAGTGCTGGTGTTTCATGATGGTCTTCAGACATTTCCTAACGTGCCACACTATTCCCAGAACCTTGCCCTTTCCCCTCTTCTCCTCTGCCTGGGATGTTCTGTGCTTGGATTACTCCAGATTATCCCTTAGATTCCTCTGAAAGCCACCACCTCTAAGCAGTCTTTGTAGATATCCCCTCTCCCCATCAAATGATGTGCCTCCACATCTTAGACTCATAGCACTCTATTTTTTACTTCATTGTACTCACTACAGGCATTTACTATATATGTATTGATTTCTGTGATTATTTCTTAGTATTCATCGAATTTTCTCATCCCAGGTCTTAGCACCTGGTCCAACACCTGGCAACAAAACCTTTGGATGCAGGAAGTTATTCAACAGGTGTGTTTTTTTGTTGGAGGCCTTTGACACTGCCAGAGCTGTCCATAATAATGGTTAAACCTCAGTCCATTCCTGATGGAACTTAAGCATTGTTTAGCATGCAGTAAACATTCTGCCCACCAGGGGTCTCTTTCCCCCATCATTGGAGCCAAAAGAACTTTTTTTTTTTTTAATATATTTTTATTCATTTCAGAGAAGAAGAGAGAGGGAGAGAGAGATAGAAACATCCATGATGAGAGAGAATCATTGATCGGTGCTTCCTGCATGCCCCACACCAGGGATCAAGCCTGCAACCGGGCATAAGCCCTGATCAGGAATCCAGGTTTATCAATGTTCAACCACTGAGCCACCATGGCCACGCAAGAACTTACGCCTTTGTATCAGTGGTTTTCAAGCCTTGCAGCCCAAGGGGTGGTTGTGGCATACTACCACCCCTAGAACCTCAGGTCCAATCTGAGCCTGTCAGAATCAGAATCTGCATTCTAAGATCCTCATGTGATCCACATACATATTAACTACTGAGAAATACTGTTCTACAGGGCAGTCCTAATCTGAAAAACTTGGAGGAATAACAACACCCTATCTAAATGGCCTTTTTCACTTATAGAAGTACTTAGAAAGAGGTTTAGAATGTGTTTGCTTTTATTATGAATATAAAATATACATACGACATACGATACATTTACACATTTACAATTTGCCTTTACTTTCATCTTTTTGAGCAAATCCCATTCTGCATGGCCCCATTGCCCACTCCTTCCACTGCACTCCGCTCACACTCACAACATCCGCTTCACCTTAGCACAGTGCGTGACTTGGTAAGGAATACCAGGCCCAGCCGGAAAATGGCTGGCTTTCCTGTCCTTCTCTTCCATGCTACTGTTTCCATCACTATATGCTTTTCCATTGCCTCAGACTTCAGCAATAAAAATTCAGGAGAAAAGAGGGCGGCAATAATCACCTTTGTCTCTTAAAAACACCTCGAAATATCCTACGTGAGTGAGGTGACACATAGGCAGCCCCTGAGCACTGCTCATTGGCATGGGTTACAGACTATCTACGGGAAGGCTCTGGAGCATTGTGTACGAATCAAGCTCTGCCCACCAAACGGATGAGCATAAAGAATCTGAGTATCAGTGATAGTGGAGTTCATTTAAGAATAAATAAATACACAGGAATAGGTACAAATAAATAGAGTGGGTCGCTCTAAGGCAGTGGTCGGCAAACTCATTAGTCAACAGAGCAGCAAACCGCGGCTCGCGAGCGACCACTGCTCTAAGGGAAATTTCAACGCCTATGTCCCCGTGCTTTCTCAAAACTTCATAAGGTGCAGCCTGACCATAGGTTGATGAGGAGAAGCAGGGTTTTATAACTAAGTTGCTCTTCTCTGGGGCCGTGCCTTCCAGACGTCACCGGTGAGGAGCAGCTGAAGAAAGCCCGCAGTCCTGTCTCTCAGAATGCAGCTATGCGAGAGGTCTTGTAGGAGTTCTCTTTGAGGCTGTCAAATATCGCTTTGGTTCCATTCTGCCAGTGTAACACCAGGTCCATCGGGGTCTTCCCAGCCTAATCAAAATAGATGAGGCAATTTGACTTCCAGATGGAAGGCATCTATAAATTCACATCCTCTCTCAAGATATGTTTAATGAGGTAATGGATGGGTGTGTGTTACTGAAGTGTTTTATGCTTTCTTCTGTGAGTGATTTGCCATTTTTATTCAAACCAGTCTTTCACTGTTTCTCATGGGAATGCTTTTGGCATTTCAGATTAGCATTCCCCACCCCCCACCCCCCACAGGACTATTTCAGGTATTAATAAAAATCCGCAGTTCCTATCAATTTGTAAAATGATTCCTTGATTGATAAAAACTGGTGGTAACCCAGCTGCTTCAACGCCTTGGCTTAAATACTCAGGAAATGCTCAGAACTATTACTGCTCCAGGGGGTAGATTTTTCACAACTAGTTACAGTGAGCTTTCTCCCAGGAAAGTTTTCTTTTCTGGAGGTGACATCAATGACATGTGTGAATAAATAATTTTTGACGCCAAAATTCTTTTTCTTTTGAATGTCTCAAGATATCACAGAAAATTAGAATTATGTCACCGCTCAATTCTTGTCTTTAAATATGAGAAGTTCTAAAACTTTCCATCTCTATTCATTCAGAAGTCTCTCTTTAACACAGAGATTGCGAATTGGCAGCTTTGAGATGCAAATCAGTCTAGAGACCTGTTTTGTTTTGGCCCAAACAGCTTAGGTTTTTTTTGTGTGTGTGTGTTTTGTACATTGGAATTAATTGTCAACAGTTGGGAAATAAGAGATTTCCCAACTGAATTTGTGATCTCTGAAAAAAAAAAAAAAATCAGAAGAGCTGGCAGCAGGAGACTGGTTCTGCCGAGCAACAGCGGGCTGGATTTGGGAAGAGCCTCCACCTTGCAAAGTGATGTGCACAGATTTTTGCAGCCACCACTTATGTTATTTACTAGTATATGATCCGCCTGCCCCTGTGCATATTGAATTAGTGGCCCTGTAACCTTCACCCTGGAACTTCTCACGCATATCCCTTGAGAAACACTTATCAGCAGACATGAAGACAGTTTGGACTACAATACAATAACATATTGTGTGTTGTTTCCAATCCCTTTCAAGATGGTTTCCAATAGCTTATTGGTCTTTTGTGGAACATGGACCCATTGAGTCAATGACATAAATAGTTTCAGAACCCACATGCCTGGGTCTCACTGATATACAGAACTCGGAGCCCTTTTTATATATTTTTGGCTATTCCATACATTCCTGGCACTCCACTCTATTGAAATATATCTCCTGATTTTCTGCCTAGTTACACAGTCTCCCCAATCTGTATGCTATTTATCTCTGCGAGTAGTGTCTCACTGTCTGAAGAAAGAAAAAAACACACCATATTTTCTGCAGCTTTGGAGATTTGTCTGAATCAACTCTTTTTCTGATACTTTAAATTATTAGATAAAGCCAATCCCAGTATCAGGGGTGAGGGAATTCTACCTTTAACACTTTCCCACCCCAAGCAGCAGTCTCTATTTCTTGAACTTACTCTTTGTTCCTGTCATCAAGCCAATTGTTTTCATGATAAAATATTCCTCTCAGTCTCATAGTAATACAATAAGGAGAAGAAATAATTCACATTATATGATCACTGGGATTTTGTTTTCCTTCTTTTTTTTTTTTTTTTTTTTTTTTTAGCAATTCTCCAAAAGCTTTCAAGTTACTTTTTCAGTAATTTACACCCTTTCCTCTGGATGATATTTTTAAAGCTTATATTAGGTGATGTTTGCCTGGGAATTGGGACCATGAGAAGTTGGTTTCATTCCCTGCTTACAGATGAAGCTAAATTAATACATACTTGTAAAGGGGACTTATACAAGCATTTTCGAGGCCTAAATATAGGAAGTTATTTTTGAGGGATGTGCAGATAAACCAAAGCGGAAAATAGATGGAGATTATCTCAAAAATATAGGCAACAGTACAGCGGCCCCTGGAAGAAAGTGGTAGCATGCGATGCTGTTGTCAGGAGGGGAGGACTGCGAATTCCTGGGATTAGATATTGATTGATTTGAGTTCATTGGCTCTGGCTGCGTTGACCGCTGTGGAATTTGAGACCACTTCAGGAAGGTGGTGGCTATTCTGTCAACCCCAGGCGGTGCTCAGCCAGGATGGCCACAGCAGATTGCACTTGTGTCCGTGGAGGCGAGCAATTGGACCATCTTTTATTTTCAAGACCGAATTCTAAAAGAATTACTAGATACCATATTAGACACTGAAGTCATAGCATTCACTATGGCTCTCCCCAACTCTGACCAGCTGACCCGAGTCTGCCAAGGTTAGCAGTGATGGAATGGACCAACGGGGGCCCTGAAACCATTAGAGGTGACCCCTGAAATACTACCATTGTGGGACGATTTTCGAGACGGTTTTATACATTGGAAATCCTGCAGGCAGGGACCCTAGTTGGGAGCACTTACACAGTTCTTGACGTTGAGGTCCGCGCCGTACATAATCAGGAGTCGGATCATCTTGTAACGATTCAGTCTCACGGCGTCGTGCAGTGGGGTATCTCCTTCCTAGAGAAGCAGAGTGAACACGCTGAAGGGGGGGCCTGAGGACAGAGGTGGGTACCGTGGGTACCGGCTTGGGGAGTAATCCAAGTCACCAAGGAGTAAACTGACTACGCACTCGGTCTTTGGCGTTGAGGTCCGCCTCACAGGCGATGAGATGCTCCGCGCATTCGTAGTGGCCCGTCCGCACCGCCACGTGCAGCGCTGTGCTGAGCAACTGGGAGATTGGAGAACAAGGTTGATTTGCTGGGCGTGAGGACCGGGCTGTCCCAGACCCCGAGGCATGTGGGGGTGGCGGGGGAGTGGCCACTATGGTACCCCACACACTGCATGGGCTCTCAGCAGATGGCAAAAGGTGGGAGGAAGGGGGAAATGAGGAATGGAAAGGGGAGGGGGAGAGGGAGAGGGGGAGAGGGAGAAGGAGAGAAGGGGAACAGGGAGAGAGGAGGAGGAGGGGGAGAGGGAGAAGGCGGGCGGGGGGTGGGGGTGGTGAGGGGTGGGCGCAGGGCTGCAGAGGAGAAATACCTTATCCCGGGCACTGATTTTTGCTCCTTTATTCAGCAACAATTTTAAGACATCCACATTTCCTCCACGGCTTGCCCAGTGGATGGCTGTAGATTCCAGCTAATCCGGAAGGTAAAAGAACATGACTTAAGGCAAAGAAGAGTCTGGTCAGAGGAATCAGTGCCGACTTGGTGTCTAAGGCCCAGGAACACCTGCTTTGCTAGGGCATCTGGTAGCAGTGGTTGTCCCCGTCTAGATCCCCAGTTCCAACTATTGGAGTTGAAGGCTCTTTGCCAAATGCTTTAGCTAAACTCCATGTGTGCGAACGGGAGTATATGCATGCATATGTGTGCATCTGTCGTGTGCATCGTTAGGAGGCTCTTAATCTAATAAACATGTATTAAGAAGAATAAGAACTACAATTTGTTGAGAATTTCCTCATGCCAGCATAGTGCCAGCCACCCTCTACTGGGTCGTCCTCCCGGCCACATTATGAATGAGGTAGGTGGTACTGCGATGAGAAAATCAGGGCTCCACAGTAGTCATGTTTGTTCCCCAAGGACACACAGCTAGTGAAGGGCAGGATAGATATGCAAACGCACTTTTAATCACTTTTGCCAAATAGGAATACTCAAAAGTCCTATAAACAGTGTACTTCAAAATTCTGGCAGAATAAAAGTGGTCCCTTCCAAAAAAGATTTTAACTTGGATCTGACACCTCTTCCTGTGCCCCTGTTGTTTCTTATCTCCTGCCCGTTCTCTCTCTCCTTTGTGCTAGCATAGTCTCTGCACCTCCCCGTCATCCCTTGTGGTCACTGCGTACTGCACCTACTCAGAGAGGGCCACCTCCGCTGCTCTGTGTGGTTTGTCTATGGCCTGTCAAATCCCACACTCATGAATTTTAGTGTCTTCCCATGCTAACTTTATTTTTTGTTTCTTTAATTGTTTTTCTGTGTCTTTTGGGTTCAATTTTAGCCAAATCCTTTGTACTCTTCATGTACCTTTTCCACTTTGCTCTAAAGCCAAATTGAACTGCATTTAAATAAATAAAGCATTTTCCAGCTCAATTTCAGTTCATAAAATACGCTGTATACTGGTCTTTGTAGAAATCACAGTGTTGAATTATTGAGGTATGAAAAGCAGCTGCTTTTCATAGATGCAATTCATTTAGTATGCAGTCTAGCCCCAAATCACATCTATGGCAGTCAGCATCTATCATATAAGGCATGCAGCGAGAGAATTCTGATTCATTGCTGGCAGCCCAGGGGCAGCGCGCAGACTGCCGTGTATAATGGAAGGGCGGGGATGTTGAAAGGCGAATGTCGACTGTATTACTTCTCAGTAATGCTACTGACTTGATAATGACCCAGCTCTCTGATGAGGATATTGAATTCTGCTCAACAACTTTCACTTCCTTCTCTTCCCTGGAACACTTCTCTCCTTTTCAGTATGTATAGAAAATATTTTCCACATGACCTAGTCCCATCTCTTGTGTGGAGAAATAGCTTTTGCCTAGTTCTCTCAGATCAATTTCCAATCCAATCAGCCCAGGGTTTCATTTTAGCTTTTCTCAAGCTTCATATAGTCTATACATTTTGGCTTATCTCCAAGCGAAGAAATATATTCACCATATCACGGAATTCGATCTGTGCTCCAGCTTCCAGTAACTTCTCCACGATTGCCAGGTGTCCTTCCAAGCATGCTCTATGCAGAGCTGTCCGTTTATACTGTCAGGATAGAGATTTAAAAAGAGAGAAATGCATATAAAAATGTGCATAAATCCTTTCTAGTGGGTATGAACCTCGGGACTCTGATGACCTAATTGATAGAAATTTGAGTGCTTCTTTATGAATTAGAAATGTTAAATTCACTAAAATTGCAGAACTAGAACAATTATCCTGCAACTGAGGTTTGTGCTTCCTGCAAAGTACATTTCTAAGTGCCTAGAATTCTACATACTGGGATGTGAACTTGAAGGTTCAAGATGACCTAAATGCTGATTTTTCCCTCTGTTGTATTTTGCGCCTTCATTGTTTGTGTGATATTTATCATGCAGATGAGACAGTTTTCTTTCATCTGGGACTGTTGGTAAGTTAAATATAAAAAAGTATTCAATTCATTTTAAGAAAATGAGAGCACTCATTTTTAGTTCAACTTCAGAAATGATTCCCCATTTACATTTCTGAATACAAAAAGGATTAGTGATTTCTGGTAAATTGGCTTCATACAAATAGGTGAATTAGACTTATTAAAGCTGCAACAACTTTAGGCATTATTTCACTCCAGTGCCCTCTTTACAGATAAGGAAACTGAGATTGAGGAAATGCAAATTAGCTGCTAAAAATCAAGTAGCAAAGTAGAGGTAGAACTGGTACGTGAACACTAGTCTCTGAACTCCCCACCTAGAGCTGATGTGTTTGGGTCCAATCAGAGATGATGCTAATTATATACAGGGTGTCCCCAAAAATGCATAGACACTTTGAATAGTTATTAACTCCAGTGGGTTAAATCTGAAAAGAAAGAAACATCAATTGAGCTATCAGAAAAGAAGTGTATATACATTTTTGGAGGGACACTCTATTTCTGCAAAGGTAGTTTGTTGGCCTGGCCTTATTAAAAGCCTATCCCAAGGATCTAAGAAGTTAAAGACGAGTGAAAAATCAGCCAGAAATATATGAGTGCAAAAATTTATTCAATCGATAGCACTAATCCAGGTTTGTGTGTGTGTTGGGGGGGAGTGGTTTTGGACCATTGTACTCTTCTGTTATGCTGCTGACATATGGGGCTACAGCTGGGGAAGCTGTTTCAGGTGGATTGATTTTTGGCACCATATTAGCAAGGCTGCAGTAAAGCAGAAGAAACACAAAATTAATGAGCTGGGTTTTGCAGTGCTTTGTGCAAGCCTTACCTCATCACAAGCATCTGGATTGTTCTTGTCTGACAAGAATTTTTCTACTACTGGCAGTTTATTCTCCAGGGCAGCCTTCAGAAACCGAGGCACATCCACAGGTTCTGTCTAAAGCCAAAATTGGGTGAGAGTTACCCAGGAGCGGCCCAACATTCAATCAAACCCTCCACAGGTTTATTCCCTTGTAGCACACACGCCAGACATGTAAGACTACAAAGCCTAAAAGCCCTTACGATGATTTCAGGTTCAGGTTCCTTCACAACTGGAACTTTAGTTTTCCTGTATTTTTTCTTTTTCTTCAGTTGAATGATAACTTCAAGGTCTTCTAAATTTTCAAGCTTTGATCTTTGTTCTAGTTTTTTCTTCTTGAGCTAAAAAAGAAATCTGTGTTTCAAAATATGTTGAGTTCTACTGACAAGTATTCTGGTTGTGTCTAAACAAAACCTGCAAGTTCTGAGATAAGTATGTGTACAGCTTGAGCAAAAGAATAAAAAAAATAAATCTTTGATTTCAGTTTAGTCATTTCTTATTCGAGGATTTGGGGGTCTGATTTTTTAATTAATTGCCTTCAGATTTACTTATCTTGCATGTAGCATCAGCTTTTGACTAATTGGAGATAGGATCTAGTCTCTAAGTGATGATTTTGTAATTACTGCCATAAACCCCAGATTTCTGTTGAATTATTTCATCATACTCAAGGATTTTTTTTTTTACCCAAAATAATCTAATAATGAATGCTAAGCTTTGAAATATCAATGCCAATCTCTTTCAGATGGCCCAGTAAGCAGGGACCATGAAACAGACTGTCCAAGGACTACAGCTAACTAATGCATGTTTTATCTGTGGTTAGTAAGTAATGAAAATTCACCCAGGAACACAGATCTTAGCAACACAGAGAGCAGACACAATCAAACAATGATCCTTAAACCACAAACCACGTTATTGAGAGAAAGGAGTCTCTCTTTCCTGGGATTAACTAGATGCATGTGACATCAGAAATTCACTGGACACGTTTCTCTTTCCAAGTCTTTCAATCAGAACATGGTCCAAGAACCTTCCATCATTGATTCAGAATCTGGAGGACGTAGTCTCGCCAAAGAGTTCTTTCCCCACAACGTATCCCATAGAAGTTGTCTCTTTATGGGGGTTCATATTTGGTATGAAACATCTTTGGGATGGTGGCATTTATTTTGTTTCTCTCTTTGCTTCTTCCTGCTTGGCACCTCCTTTTCCCTATGCTATCCCTAACCTCCCATTAGCGGATCCCATGGAAAGTTCTTACCTCTGCCTCTCGCTGTTTCTCAATTTTCCACTGCTGCTCTGCAAGGCTCACTGAGTGGGCCGGAAGTGTTTTCAGGTCCTCATGCTTCTCCAAAGTAACAGCAGCTTCATACTCTCCATCTGTGAAATCCTCAGGGAGGAACTCCCCAGTGTCCCCACTGCCATTCTTCTTCCCTGTGACCTACGAGGGAAGAAGATGGCAGGTCAGAGTAGCAGGGCTTGTCCTGGTGTCGTCCTCTGTGGAGGATGCTGCAGGAGGCCCCTGGTCCTCCCTGGCAACAGCCACCCCCTTGCAACTGTCAGATCTCAGGTGTGACCCATTGCTGCGATGTTCCAGGACTACCTTCAGGTACTTGTCCTGCTGTCATAGTTAAATCAAGGTTTAGGTTAGATTGATATGCTGAAATACACTTAATCCACTGGGTCACATTTCTCCTAGGAAAATCAAAACCACCCCCTCTGAATACTTAAAATCCTTTCATCTTATTGCTTTGGATAACTCTTGGCCTTGAGTTGAAAAGTTTTCTGACACATGTTCTTGCCATAGAGCTTCTTCCCTAAGGCATTTTGATAATGACATGTGAGTGTACACTTTAGTAATAAAACCAAAAAGGAAAAGGTAATAAATAGGAAACATGTAGAAAATTCATTGATCCCAGCTCCATTTTTCCAGTTTCACTCATTTTATCACATAAACCAACCATTTTCCATATACGACATTTTCACTGTGCATTATATACCTGTGCATTATGCCTGAAAGAAAAAAGGACATTTTCATTTTCAAATTAAAACCAAGACCAAACCAGTTTTCATTGCATAAAAATAACGTGTCTTACATACCAGCTCTTCCACTTTCAGCATCATCATGTTGGCCTGAAGTTTGTCTGTATGTTTTTCTCCTGCGGAATGAATCCCTTCAGTCGGCCCTGCTGGGCTCCTCCACACGAGGCAGCTTATATAGCCAGGGCTGGGTGAGATAATCTTCCAACCTGGGAACCCAAGTAACACCCCCGCCCCCACCAGTGGCCAGCTCAGAGGCAGGTGAATTTTCGTTCCAGACTCAATGTCTGGGAAGCAGAAGAGGGAGGAGATGACAGGCAACCCCACTGAATATGTGAATCAAGAGGAAATGTGAGAGGGCCATTCCTTTGGCAGTGACCACACCGCTCAGCAATGCCAGTCATCCTATTTATCGGGAAGCCAGGGGACAGCTGCCTGTTGATATTGCACCACAACACTGCTCTTTTGCCTTCTTTGTCAGCTTTCATATGACTAACTCTATCAGGAAAATGTAAATACCCAGCACATCACACTCCTGGTAATATCTTTCTGATAACCGGACTTATCAGCACTTCACTTGGGGGAAGTGTTACTTCAGGACATCCTATTCCCATGGGTAAACAGCCTGAGAGGAAAGGATCCGAGTCCGCATGGCCCTTGTCTATATCTGTTGGAATTCTCTGGAGTGATGTCTGGGGCTAAAAAGGCCCCATGACATGCCTTCTTGCCATCATTATAAGAAATTGAAAGCATTCAGTAATGCACTTTTGTTTTATGGCGTCATTGGCCATAATTAGCATATGACACACTTACTGTCTTCTAAAACAGCATACTTACTGGAGCAGTTTTTATTCAAAAAGGATCCAAATGGTCCAGAGATAGATTATATGAGACCAGTTATTTGCCACGGTATGACCTTGATTAGGTCATAGAGCCAAAGTTCTCAGATGCTGTGGGTAAAAGACACCTATGGGAGCTTGTCAAAAATGCAGACCCCTGGGCCCCTCTTCAGAGCATCTGAGTCCATCTATGGTGAGCCCTAGGAATCTGTATTTTCAAAGCACTCAGATCATTGGAATGCATCAAAGTTTGAGATGCATTGCCAGAGAAGCAAAGAGCTGTGCTTTGGGCAGGGATGTTTCAGGTTTCTCGTCTCTGAGGTGCTACGTTATGTAAAAATATTTAGGTCTCATCCTGGCTTGCATGATTCAGTGATTGGAGAGTCAGTCATTGCAGCAAAGGATCTCGGATTTGATTCCCAGTCAAGGGCAAGTATCTGGGTTGCAGACTCCATCCCTAGCCCCAGTTGGGGCATGTGCGAGAGGCAATCAGTCGTTTTTTGAGAGATGTATCTCTCCCACATTGATGTTTCTCTTTCACCTCTCTCCCCGCCACCCCTGCCTCCCTTCCACTCTCTCTCTCTGAAAATCTATAGAAAAAAATATCCTCAGGAGAGGATATTATATATATATATATATATTTGTTTAGGTCTCTTAATAGTTAAAGGAGAAATGGGTTACTATCTTCAAAGCCATTTGAAACCTTTTTTTTTTTAAAGCAAAAGAAACAAAGGAAGAGGGAAAGAGTATTAATGAGGGGGAGTGCTAATTAGGATGTGATAGTGACCTTTCTGTGTCTACACGCCTTCCAACTTACCTACTCAACACACCTGGCTGCCGTTCTTTCCTGCCCCTTCTACTAATTAGCCCATGGATGGTTTCTCTGGAACTTTCTGAATGAGACATTGACTCCCAAAACTAAACACTGGCCGAGAGGGCCCCTCCCCGTAATCCTTGTGTCTGTTTTGATCTCCTGATATTCTCTCCTAAAGGAATTTTATCTTAAGGAAATTTCCTGGTGTTTTCTTTGAGGTGGCGATAGCTGTTACCATGTTCATTGGTTTCTTCACGTAGGAAGAGGCCATTTAAATTTTTCCTACCATTTCTTATGCCTTTTTGTCCTAGGTCAGACTCAACCTGAGGGGAGTGTTAGGAGTTATCTTGGGGGAAGAGTCATGGATTATTTAAGAGTTATTATTATTACTATTATTATTATTATTATTATTGATTTTATAGAGAGGCAAAGAGAAAGAAAGAGATTTGTTGTTCCACTTACTTCTGCATTCACTGGTTGATTCTTATATGTTCTGGGACTGGGGATCAAACCCACAACCTTGGTGTATTAGGACAACACTCTAACCAACTGAGCTACTTGGCCAGGGCCTGTTTCTGAGTCTTGAAGATGGAATCCCAGAGCTATTGGTGCCCACAAAGTTCAAGTATGAACAGTGCTTTCGTTTTACAGAAAGGAAGCCAAGCAACAGACACATTAAGTAACTTGGTGTAGATACAAAGCTCATTGGTGGATGCAGGTTTAAGAGTTTTCATTCCATCCAACAGAAGCAGAGAATCACTGAACTCAGAGCAGATTTTCTAGGGCAGTTCATACCTAGACCCACTCAGGGCCCAACCAAAACTGATGAAAAGGCTCTTCAGTGTTCTGATCACCTGACAGGATGCAAGTAAAAGTGGGTAGGATGGCTTACCAGGCCCATTCCCTCCACTAGTCACTTAATCATCCCCTCAATCCTGCCTGGTTCTGTACAGACCGCTCCAGGAAGTCTTGAAGAAAACTTTCAGAGGATGGCACTTGAAGGGTTGATGGAACTGGCTGAACTTAAAAAAGGGAGCAAGCTGGGCAGATTCTCAGATACCTTCAGGGCCGGCAAAATCACCACCAGGCCTCTCCTTTCCCCATGTTGGTACCGTTTGTCATAAAATCCGAGAGGATTTAGGTACATTTAGACATTTAGCTCCCAAACAACACATAAGACAAAACTGTATTTTCAAATCATTATTCATCGGAATTGCAAACAAAGCTTCTCAACTAGAAGACAGTTCACTGTCCCTTGTTTTTAAGGAGCTTCCATCTATAAAAGTTCCCCTAGCGGGGTAAAGCCCAAAATGTGTAGACTTGGCTTTATCCTAGCCTCAGAGTAGGCATAACCTTTTCTTATCAAGATGAATTGAGACAACAAAGCTCCAGATTGGTTCTGCAATCATTGAGCATCCGGTGCTAACAATCTATGACCAGAATGAGCAGGGGAATGGTCCCTGAGCTTCGCCAGTTCCCTCTTGAGCCTTTCCCCACTGCCTGCAGGATTTGTGCATTTCAGCGGGACCAGAATATAACCTGTTTACAGCTTATAAAGGAGAAATTGAGAGGCAGAGAAGCAGGGCCTAAAGCACTTCTTGCTGCCACCCAGGGTTTGAAAGACATGCCCATATGCCTCCCGTGCTCCTGTGCAATGGCTCGGCTCCAAGGACGATTTCATCTTTCCAAATTTTAAGATACCTCTACTCAGACATTTTCTTTTTCTTACTATATTTCCTTAACTATGTAAGTATAGATAGATATAGATATAGATATAGATATTTGTTTTTGTTAAAAATTAAAACATGGCTCAGTTGGAGCGTCATCCTGTACACCAAAAGGTTGCAGGTTCGATTCCCTGTCAGGACACATACCTAGGTTTCGGGTTCAATATCTAGTCAGGGTGTGTATGGGAGGCAGCCAATCGATATTTCTCTCTCACATCGGATGTCTCTTTCTCTCTCTCTCCCTTTCTCCAAGGTCAATGAACATATCCTTGGGTGAGGATTACAAACAAAACTTTTAAGTATCAGAAGGTTGCTTAATTACAACCTTACTGAGTGTCTATTTGGTACTTAACCACCACCCCCCCCCCGCAATAATATGTTTTAGAGATTGTCTTTCTATCTCATTATTTTAAACAACTTCATGGATTTATTTCCATGTATGGATATACCATTGCCTATTTAGCCACTCTTGTATTTAGGGCATATAGGCTGTTTTTTCCAAAAGGTCACTTTCATGTGCTACAATCAAAGGCACTTGATAGCACATAAAATGTTATTGTTATTAATACTCCTTGTCCTTAGAACACCTACCTAGACACTGAAAGGAAGGCCTCCAAGGCCTGAAGCCAGATTCTTACTTAGAAGACACCTTGTTCCACTGTTGTACTTAAAATTGCTCATTTTGCCATCCCTCTTGATAGCCTTCCCAGGCCCAGCTGCTACTCACCTTCCTTGGCTCAAAGAAGTAGCTGACTTTGCCTGACTAGGAATGCAAGTATCCCACAGCCAAGCCCTGGTTCAGTTACACACTCGAAAGTGCCAAAGGGAGGTCACAAAGTGAAGCAAACAAGGTTCAAGGTTGTTTCCCCTCCCCTGCCAACCGGAATGGAATCACCTGTACTAGTTGAAAGGCCAAAAGTACTGAGCCATTCTGAGCAGGATTGTGGTGTCTGCTTTCATTTCTTAAATTACAGAGTCAAGACTGAAGTCCTCTTCTCGGGGCTCTGAGAAGAAGATGCACGCACACAGCTGTGAGCAACACAGGACAAGTTCTTTCCGCGGTTATCAGCGGCCTCCAACATGAGAGATAGGCAAAGGCTGTGTAAGGCTTGCCCGCCAGACCTCTCAGCAGGTGCCTTGTTCCAGGAACTAATGTGTTCCAACTCCGACTCTGCCACACATGCAAACCCCTGTCAGCCAACACGACCCCATGGCTGTTCCGTAAACTCCGCTGAGACAGCCTCTGTTCATGTAGGCCCTCGGGCAGTGTTCGGGATAAAAGGTTCACTTCAAGATAAAGGAAACCACGTTCTAGCAGCAGATTTCAGCCCTTTCCTAGTCTATTATGTGTCAGGCGTTTTCTAACACCAAAAGACAAACTCCCCTGCTAGAGAAGGCGGCAGCTGTATACGTATGAAGTTGTAAAGAATCAAAGGCATGAGATTTGAATCCTGGCTCTGCCCTGTGTTTAGTTGAGCAAGCCTCTTTACCTCTTCGAGTCTCAGATCCTCATGTTACCAAGGACAGCTCTGAACAAAATGATTTCTGGGGCCCTACAGTTTTATTGAGGCCTCAAAACCACTGAATCAAAAGGTAGTAATGGCTGCAGCAGAGTGGATTCTCCAAAGCCTCTAAAATAGGAAGTGGTCCAGAAAGCCTTCACCAGCCCAGTGTATTTCAACCATTTTTAAGACATGCCCCCATTCGATAACTGTGAAAAATCTCAGTTCTGGCCAGTGTGGCTCGGTGGGTTGGGTGCTATCCTGTGCACTGCAAGGTTGCCGGTTCAGTTACCAGCCAGGGTACATGCTGAGGATGCAGGCTCCATCCTGGGAGGGAGCATGCAGGAGGCAGCCAGTCAATGTTTCGCTCTCACATGGGTGTTTCCCTCTCTCTTTCTCTCTCTCTCTTTCTTAAAATAAAAAAAATAAATCCCACACCTTCTGTTAACATGCATAGAAATGTCAAGATCAACTTGAGGTCCAAACCAAATCAAAGCAATGGCAATTTTGAAGATGTTTTTTTAAACTTCCCTGGACCTTAAAGATTTTGATAAGGCTTCTCTCCTCCTTCCCCTCTGAGAATCTCTGCCCAAATTCTTGCCTTTGCTGGAGTCTGTGTCAAAAAGGTAGTAATAAAAGACCAGGAAGGGCTGTCAGTGACTTTATATTAACATTCTTATTTCTCCAAACAATGGGTTCTTTTTGAGGCCCTTACACTAATTCTTATAGTCTTAGTAAGGCAAAGCCTTTACCATTCAACTTTCTGAGACCGTGATAAGGATGAGTGGACTGTCTGTTACAACTTGGAGAAGAATGGGTGTGTTGGAGAATGAGCTAATGTGAATGCATAATGATTCCCTCTCCTGCCCCCAAACTTTCTGAAAAGCTGAACTTACTTCATGAGATGAAATTTCACTGAATGGACAGTAGGATGATAGAGAGTTTGCACTGAGGCATTTTTTAAAAAGGAAGTCTGATTGTCATAGTAACGCTCTGAAAAGGCTTTGATGCAACCTTGGAATTACTTCACATCCAATTACACAGGACATCCACTTGGGGTGAGAGATAAGTGCTTCTGTGACTGCAAACACAGAAAGAAAATCCATTTACCCTTTTTAGCCAATTTATTAAAGCAGGGGAGAATTATTTTTAAAATGCAATTTCTGACTTCAAATAAGGAGGAGTTAGAAAAATATTTCTTGGTGTAGTTTAGAGTTTCCGAATAAAAGAGAAAACACTACAAGAAATCGCAAGTATGGGTTCTTTGGGAAGCAGAGAGATTTAGGGCTAGTGAAAGCACTGAGTGGTCATTGAGTCCAGTCCTTGGTCATCAGGAAGGGCCAGGCTCAGGCAGGCAGGACCTCTTACCTTAAGGACTAAAACCTCCCTGTATAAACATCCTGATGCTGGAAGCCTCACGGCCACAGTTTCTTACGTTTTTCTGAAAGCTTGGCACCTTAGTCTGTTTGTCTCATTCTAGCTTCAGGACAGACCATCACCGTCAGAGACATTTGCTGAGCACTTTTGCACAATGAGTCTTGCTAGGTCAACAGAGAAAAGCTAGAAGATGAAGTTCCTGCCATTGAAATCTTACAGGAACTACCCCGTGCCATCAGCTCAAAACCATTCTTATAACTAGGTATTGTTAAGCTCTTTAGAACATCACATTTTGGAACATAGAAAGAGCTTCAATATGTCTTGCCCATCCCCTAAATAAACTCATTGGAATAAGGTAAGTGGTTTGCCCCAAATTACATGCGGAGTCAGGATACAAATCTAGGTCTCCCTACATCCAGGCCAGATGAAAAGTATCTCAGCATTTTTCTTCGCAAAGATATGCTAGCTGATATCAACTGCTCACCTCCCTTCTAAGTAAATACCCATACAGTATATGTATTTTTTTCATGTTTTCTGTCTCCCTCCTTCCTATACAGAGATTTATAGCTCTGTCACTTCAAAAAAAATATGTATAGGCTCCCATTTCTTGGAGAAATAGCTGATTCCAGGTCTGGAGCAGGGAAGGTACAAGATGAACTTAGAACTGTCCCTGCTGGAAAGCAGGCAGATACTCATGGACTAGTGGGGACTTGCCAAAAGGAGCAGCTGTAAGGGGCTCGTGCTATCTAAATCTGGGATATGTTGAGTGTTGAAAAGAATAATGATGGTAATTTATGAATGCAACAAGTAACCTATTGAGTCCATAGTGATACTCAATACATACAAGATGTAAATGTATAAAAAAGTAAATAGACAGAGAAAGGGGAAAGGAAAAGCTTTTCTTTACAGAAGAATGCCAGGTTATCAATGGAGAGAAAAGGACAACATTAGAAAGTTCACTATTTTACCACCCCCAATGAAACAGCTAACTCGGGCCAAGATCATCAAGGAACACTAAAACCATTTTGTGAAATGTCATTGGGTGTCAGGATATTCTCATGGTATTAAAGGATCACACAGATTACTTATTAAATACGAAGAGGCAAAGGCACCTTTACAATGGAGAGACCCAGCCAGCAGCCCCTTCACAACTGAGCAAACTTATGATCAAGAGAAGTGCTAGGGCCCAGGTATCAGTATTTTTTAAACCTTTCTAGTTATTTTAATTTCCAGCCAGAATTGAGAATACCATCCTAGTGCTTAGATTTACACGAATATATTTGTAAGCTTACATACATATTTTCTTAAAGTTTTAGTAAACAAGCCACCCTTAAGCATGGTCTCAGAATTGAGATGGTTAAAGGCTCTGCCTTACTAAGACTATGGGAAAAAAATACATACATCATAAATATAACTTATTCATTCAACAAATGTTTATGTAGCCTGATCCTGTGGGGCAACTTGACATTACGCGTCTCCTGAAGTGTTGCAGTGAGAAGCCCACACCATTACTTATGTAACATGCTAACCAGAAATGCTGAGCCTGAATTCAGTCATGGACAGCATTCAGACAAATCCAGAATGTTGGATATTCAACAAGGCAACTAGTTGGACTCATCAAAGAGGTCAATGACTTGAACAAAAAAGAAGTAGGTGATTGTTCTAGAAACTAATGAGATATAACAATCAAACAAAATGCATGAACATTGCTTAGATCTTGTAAATTTTTTTAAATGCCATAAAATACATTTTTGGGGACAATTAAAGAAATTTGAATATAGACTTATTTTAGACACTTATTAATAGACAGTTTTCTTATGTATAATAATGGGTTGAGGGTAATATGGGAGAGCATCCTTATTCTAAGGAGATATAGTCTAAAGTATTCAGGGGTGAGGTGTCATGATAACTGATTTCAAATGGTTCAGCAAGAAAAGTAAGTGTGTGTGTGTGTGTGTGTGTGTGTGTGTGTGTGTGTGTGTGTAGAAGGTGGCTCAGCTTGGCGTGGAAGAGGATGGAAGCCAGGGAGCCAGGTGTCTGCGGGCACATGGCCCTGCCAGGCAGTGTTCAGAGCTCCTTTAGAGCCCCAGGAATGCCAGGGATGAGGCTCCTGTGGGCAGTGCTCTCAGCTGCATCCGCTTCCCGTGCTGCCAGCTGGGCAGAAGGTTGGGGAAAGAACAACGGCTTGCCCGTGACCTGCTTTCTCGCCACCCACCACGATCTAACTGGAAATGGCAAGATGTTTCTTTGAGGTTACAAAAATGCAGGCGTCCATGAGCACACACCAGATCAGGTGCCCACCTGATGGATCCCGGAGCAGACGAAAGTTTGTTAAGCCTTCGCAGTCAGGAGACCCCACGCCATGGTGACCCTGGAAGCCTCACAGCAAGGCAACAGCAGACCTTTCTTCATTGTACCTCCTTTAATGCCACCAAAGCAATACATTATTACTAAAAGTTTTCTAAGATGCTGCCAGTTGATGACTTATTACTCCATTTCCAAATTCTGGGGTTAAAGAAGCATATATTAAGAAAGGGCTTGCATATGAATAATAATAATAATAATAATAATAATAATAATAATAATAAGCCCCAGGAGCTTAAAGGAGGAGGAGAGCACCAGGGCATTGGTGGGGGATTCTGGGGTGAGTGACAGACCCTGGGGGCTCGGCTGAAGGCCAACCAGATAAAGGTGTTCTTTCCCCCTCTTTCTCTTTCTGCTCTTTCTTTTTCTTTTAAATATATTTTTATTGATTTCAGAGAGGAAGGGAGAGGGATAGAGAGACAGAAACATCAATTTTGAGAAAAAAATCATTGATTGGCTGCCTCCTGCACACCCCCTACTAGGGATCAAGCCCACAACCTGGGCATGTGCCCTGATCTGGAATCAAACCGTGACCTCCTGGTTCATAGGTCAGCACTCAACCACTGAGCCACATCAGCCGGATTCATTTGCCATCTCTTTAATTTCTTTCCTCCCTTAATCCTTTCTCTCTCCCTCTCTCCTCTCCACCACCCTCCCCTCCCTACACACACCAACCAGTAAATGAAACTACAATGAAGCTCAGATTGGCCTCAGCCTCCACCCCCGGCCACCTGGTGTGTGGAGCCATGCCATCTTCATAGTGGCTGAGAAGGAGGTTTAGACCCTTTTCACTAGAAAAGCCCCCAAGGCATGTCATCTCTTTCCTGTGTAGACCTGCAAGGGAGGTAAGTGATCTTACCTCTCCCGCTTGGAAGGAGCCTGGCAGTGCTTTCTGAACTGAGTTCACAAGAAAGGGAAGAGCCTGTGTGGAAAGACACACTCTTCGGCTGCCAACACAAGCAGATCTTGTAGGGTGGAGGGAAACTGTAACCCCTCCAGGATCTTTGCTCTCCTTGGGAGCCCAGGCTCTCAGGTTTCACAAAGGAATTTACAGAGCAGACTGACGCCTCTGGGGTTGAAATCAGCTCAGGACTAAGTGGAGAGCTTGAAGAGGGACAGGCATCCTTCTCGGCTTTGAGCGGGCTGGGGATTGTTTACCAGGGGATGAAAATGTCCTCTCACTGAAAAGGAATGTTTGGCAAGGAAATGACCTCTGGAGGCACAACCCAGTTGCTCCCTCGGGGACTCAGACAGGGTTGGTAACAGATCAGAACCACCAACCTGGACAGAGCGTACTGGGCAGGGCCTGGGAGGGGGCTAGGATCTCAGGAGCTTTGTCTGTTTAAAGCAACCCCTGCCTTCAGAGGACAGCTGTCCTCTTTTCCAGGTAAATTAGGCACAGCAAAGGAAGGAAAAGAAAAACTGAGCTTAGAAGTCATCCTATATAATAAAGAGGTGATATGCAAATTGACTGTCACACCTTCGCACAAGAGGGCCATCCCCATGTGGTCACAAGATGGCCGGCAGGGGAGGGCAGTTGTGGGCGATCAGGCCAGCAGGGGAGGGCAGTTGGGAGTGACCAGACCAGCAGGGGAGGGCAGTTGGGGGCAACCAGGCCTGCAGGGGAGGGCAGTTAGGGGAATCCAGGCCAGCAGGGGAGGGCAGTTGGGGGCGGGGGGGACCTGGCCTGCAGGGGAGGGCAGTTAGGGGCGACCAGGCCAGCAGGGGAGGGCAGTTGGGGGCAACCAGGCCAGCAGGGGAGGGCAGTTGGGGGCAACTGGGCCGGCAGGGGAGGGCAGTTAAGGGTGACCGGGCCAGTAGGGGAGGGCCATTGGGGGCGATCAGGCTGTCAGGGGAGGGTAGTTGGGGGCTATTGGGCCAGCAAGGGAGCAGTTAAGCGTCAATTAGGCCAGCAGGGGAGCAGTTAGGGGGTGATCAGGCTGGCAGGCAGAAGCAGTTAGGGCAGGGGTGGGCAAACTTTTTGACTTGAGGGCCACAATGGGTTCTTAAACTGGACTGGAGGGCCAGAACAAAAGCATGGATGGAGTGTTTGTATGAACTAATATAAATTCAAAGTAAAGGAGCAGAGGGGAGAGCAAGAAAACCCTCTGCTCTTTCGACTCCGCGGGCCGGATAGAACAGCCGAACGGCCGTATCTGGCCTGTGGGCTGTAGTTTGCCCACGGCTGAGTTAGGGGCAATCAGGCAGGCAGGCGAGAGGTTGGGAGCCAGCAGCCCCGGCTTGTGAGAGGGATGTCCGACTGCCAGTCAGATATCCCCCGAGGGATCCCATATTGGAGAGGGTGCAGGCTGGGCTGAGGGACACCCTCCCACCAGTGCACGAATTTTGTGCACTGGGCCTCTAGTATAAAAAATAAAAGGAATGCTTAATCTGTTCGTGTAAGCATTTCCTACTGTACCACTTGGCTCAGAGCTTGTCCCAGGTCCTTTCAAAACCATGGTTAGGCCCAGCTGGCATGATTCAATGGTTGAGCATCAACCTATGAACCAGGAAATCACAGTTCGATTTTCGGTCAGGGCACATGCCTGGGTTGTAGGCTTGATTCCCCAGTGTGGGGCATGCAACATGCAGCCAATCAATGATTCTCTCTCATCATTGATGTTTCTACCTCTCTCTCCCTCTCCCTTCGTCTCTGAAATTAATAATTAAACAAAACAAAACAAAACATGGTTAGGGGATACTGCGATGGTGTGGCGTGAGTTCCTCTGGTTGCTGACATCTACACTTGGATGAAGGGGAGACAGATGATGTCCTTCCTTATTTGGTGGCTCTGGAAGCCACATTCCCTCCTCATCTCTCTTCTCATAAGAGCCTGACCCCAGTTAGAAGAAGCCCAAGCCATTCAGCAGCCCCCACCCTTAACGCTTCCTTATCTCAGAGTCTTCACTGTGGAATTCCAAGGCCCAGCCATGCTCCGGATGTGCTTCAACCCATGGCTGCCACTTGGCTCCTCTTGTCATGACAAGCAGATAACATAGCTCACATGCCTTCTCCTTTTCCTGCATACCAACCAGACCCCAGCTCTGAAAAGGAAACGCACCACAAACGTGAGAGGCAGGTTTTATTTTTAAATAGATATCGTTAAGACTGAAATAAGCCTAGAATCGTGGAGAGTGCTTTCCCATATTTCTTCAGTTAATTCTCTCAATCACCCCGGGATTTCAACGGATGAGAAAATTAGCAGGTGCAAAGGTTAATTAAATATCCCCAGTCACATAGCAAGTGTGTGTGTGTGTGTGTGTAGTGGGGGGGGAGCGGGGGAGGGTACGAATTCAAACCCTAAGCTGACTCCAAGTCCAGAGCACCATTACTGTTGATAAATCCCATCACAGCTAAGCATGAACCTGATGGCAATCATTGTCAAGAAGATTTACCAAGTTCAAACATCATTAACTACAAGGCATGGTATCAAAAGGTACACTTCCGTTATTCATCACCATAGTTACAAACACAGCTCAAATGCAATGTACAGGAACTTTATATCTGAGAAGCAACAAGAAAGTAGAGAAAATCTTTGCTGAGCATATTTGTAAATGAATTGGTAGAAATATGAAACAAATTGGCAGGAATATCCATATCAATAGATATGAATAAGTTAAATGGCTCCTTTAAAAGACCAATGGATACCCTTATATGGGCTAAAACAATGCAAACCCCGCCAAATGCTGTTTAAGAGACACACTTACACCAGAATGACATTGAGAGGTTGAAAATAAAGGGATGGCCAAAGAGACACCATGTGAATGTTATCAAAATATTCAGAAGGAGTAATGTTATTACCAGATAAAATAAATCAAAGAAAGAAAAGCATTAAATGGGACAAAGAGGGATTAAAAACCCAATCCAACAAAAATACCAGTAATTACTTTTTATGCAGTCAATAACAGCATCAAAATAACGAGAGACCACGTCTGAGTTCTCAGGCATGCCAAGAATGGTACGCATGGCAAAAAGTACTATTTGGGCCCAATAGAAACTTGCTGTCTCTTCCGGTGGATAATTTGTCTGCAGTGTATTTAAAGCAGGAAGCTTAAGCTCAGACTTCCAGAATTGGAAGTTCCAAAGTATTTCAGGGAGAGGTTATTTATGCTGTATGAGGGTTTTGCGTCAGGGAAGCATTATAACAAATAGACCATGAAAATCACACCACATCCTAAGGAAAAACAAAAAGCCACAGAAGGTTCTTGGAGTGTCTCTTCAGGAAATCCTCAAGCATTCAAGGCTCCTGCCAGTTAGCCTAATGTGTTCATAAATTTCCCCCCAACAAACTCATTCCAGCACCAGAAAATGACACATCCATCAAACTTCAGAGGATTGATAGCTAAACTCTTCCAGGACTATGGGCATGAAGCCAGGAAAGGGATGTATGCCAGAAAATTAAGCCCCTTCTTGCCAGAAATGGAAATAAGGACAGAAAGAAAAAACAGTTTTTTTCAACTCATATCTACCATGTTTTAGGCAAAAGAGTGACGATACAGTTCAGAGCTCCTCGAAGATGAGATGAAATTTCTCACAAAATTAAGGAACACATCTCATCTCCTCCAGCAGGGCTTGGGCCTGCGGAGGAAAAGGGCCAAGAAGCTAACAAGGGAGGAAGGTTGTCTCTAGACTGGGCACCTCGGTTTCTAAATGATGTCCTTCGAGGGGACACAATCTGAGTTTATGTTAAAGAAAAACTTAAAACTGGTAAATGCTTATTTAGAGTTTATTCTTTTTTTAAAAATATATTTTATTGATTTTTTTTTACAGAGGAAGGGAGAGGAACAGAGAGTTAGAAACATCGATGAGAGAGAAACATCGATCAGCTGCCTCCTGCACACCCCCCACTGGGGATGTGCCCACAACCAAGGCACATGCCCCTGACCGGAATCGAACCTGGGACCCTTCAGTCTGCAGGCCGACGCTCTATCCACTGAGCCAAACCGGTTAGGGCAAGAGTTTATTCTGATGAGTATAAGTTAGACCATGAATTGGTTAGAACAGCTGAATAAATAGGTTTCCAGGAGAAGAGTGCTTTTTTCCCTGATCCTTTGTTGGGTTACACTAAAGTGAGATTCCTATACTTAAAGAGGAGTGATGTAATTGAGTTGAGCTCACTAGTACCTTATGTTCTACATCCAAACCAAATAAATGCCTCCAAACTCGGTGGGAACATGGAAAGTAGACCCCGCTAGGTCATTGACCAGCAAGGTTTTTTTGTGTGTGCATGGGTTAAACATGCACACACATATATACATATATATTTATATACATGATGATAGATGATAGATGATAGATGATAGATAGATAGATAGATAGATAGATAGATAGATGATAGATAGATATTAATTTTGGGCCTCCTTTCTCTCCCTTTCTACTCTTTGTGTTCTCTTTTCCCTTTCTCCTCTCTCTGGTCAGTCTGACTCTGCCTCTGTTTCACTCCGTGTCTGCCAGTGGGTAGGTCTTGTCTCTGTTGTCTTTCCATGGAGCTCAGCATATTTCTCTCAGTCACTGGCTCTCTGCCCTTCTCTCTTTGTCTCCCCCCCTTTCTTACTCCTGCCTTTTGCTCTGGCTGTGGCTGCTGCTGCTGCTGCTGCTGCTGCTGCTATGATGCATTTTCTATTGATGGAGCGAGCATTGAGGATGCCCAAATAAGGAATTGGGTTTCAGTCAGGGGTGAGATCATGGTAGCCAGGCAATGCTTGCACTCTGCACCATGCTCAGGACTGTCACAAACACTGCCCACCTTATGCTCAGGCACTTATGATGGGGAAGAGACAGAGTGATGTAGCCAGACCAGTTTATAAAAGGCAGCCCAGGCTCTCTGTTGGCAGCTGCCACTTATTACAATTCAGTCCATTTTCCATCTCTAGTGATATGCATTCATGTCTGTTAGGATCACTTTGCTGTGCTCTTACTGGAGGGAAACCATCTTCCTTAGAACTATTTAGATAATTAGAGTAAATCACTGGATAAGGGAAGCTCTGGTACAACAATGAAACTATTGTGTGTGAGGTTGTTTTTTTTTTTTAACCCGACCTCCTTTTAAAAGAATATTCAAAGAAATTGCCACATCAGAGTTCTGAAATGTTAAGAATTCCTCTCATTTCTTTCTGTGGCTAAAGCAAGGAACTTTCGAGAATACTGCAATTGCTTGTCACTTAGAGTGAAGGATAAAGGATAATTTTGTTTGCCTGAGATTTAACCCACCTGAGTAGTTTTCCAAGGTGTTCCTTGAGCAAAAGGCTGGCTAAAAAACTTGCAACCAACCAATGGGGGAATAACTTCCCTAATTAAACAGCTTTGCTTAATCAAGCATTCCTTCAAGCATTTTAAGGAATTCATTCTTACTGAGTCCTTCTGGAACCTACAGAAAATCTTCAAAATGGACAGCATCCATTTTGGGTGCAGTGAGGGGCAGGGAGACGGGCTATAATGCAGGTCAAAGGTACAGCTCCATTTTATTAGGTGTGTGTGTGTCTCTGTGTGTGTGTGTGTGTGTGTGTGTGTGTGTGTGTGTGTGTGTGTGTGTGTGTGTTTAAGGGGAGTTGAAATCAGAAAGGCAGGGAAGCTTATATTTTTAAGTTCATGGCTCATGAAATTGATTTAAAAAGGTTTTTAAAGCCTTTTGGAAGAGCTATCTACGGTGTGAAACTTTCCACCTAGGACAAATTCTAAACTGGAATGAGACTTTTTCCCTCAACCCAACCTGCTTATGACCATTCATTGAGCATTCACCATAGGCCACCCCCCTGGGATAAATGTTTAATTAGCTCACTGAAATTTCATAGAAACCCTCTAATACAGATACAGTTGTTTTTACTATTTTGCATATGAAAAAACTAAACTGGGTGGGTTAAAGCAGTTTGTTCACACAGGTAGAAAGGAAGAGATCTGGGGTTCAAACCCAGGTCTATTGACTTTACAGTTTGTGCTTTCAAATAAATACCTGTCTTATGGGCAGACTTGCCACCCAAGAGTCCAGCTACAGAGAGAAAATGGGCTCTAGCCTCAGTGGCAACAAATGTCCCAGATTGGGAGCCTGCTTACCCTCTGTGGGCTTATCCAGTCAATCTCAGAATGCTGTGGACACCATCATAGTAAGAACTATTTAGGTTTGTCAAGCCCAATACCATTTGCAAAGCCTGACATCTGTTATCTTGGATGATCTTTTCTTATTCCCATTTTGACAGAAAAAGAGACGAAGATCCAATGAGGTTAAGTGATTTGCTCAAAGTTACATACCCAATATCTGACCGTCAAGAGTTGGACCAAGACTCTTTGTCCAGTGCCCTTTGAGCTACTTCTCCTGGGACAACTCCAGTTAATTGATCATGACTAATCTGAAGTGTTGTTTTGAAAAATAGTCTCAGGGTAGATCAAGACTTAGCAAGAAAAAAATATCATAATTGATTAGCCATGACTGCATGGCACCAGAATAAAGAGTGGCAGCATGCTCACACAATTATGTCATCTCTGACATCTATTTAGTGAAACCTCATAATTTCACAGAAGAGGAAATTGACGCCTACCTCAGAAATTCTGAGACTTCTCAGAATTTGAATTATGCTGATTCCAAATGAACTAAAACTGAATTGTATGAATTGAAGTGAAGCAAAATGAGGTGAATTGATTTGAACTGAATTGAACTAAATGTACCTGGGCCAAACTAAGTAATGTTAGGCATAGTGACCAGTATATTACACAGTGAAATATTGAAACAAACTGGGAATAGAGCTAGAATGTGTGAGAAGGAAGATACAGAGCATTTCCCTATCCCACATTCTCAATATCCAAAAATTGCCCATAAGTAACTAATAGTAAATATTATTAATTTATCCCTTTTACAAGATGTTGAGTGGTACTTTTCTTCTTGCCCTACATTTGTTGTCTAGGGCCTATGGCTAAAACACAAGGAGAACAGCCACACACAATAAGAATCGGGCCAAAACCCTGGCACAGGGAAGAGATGGTAGAACTAGCCCTGCAGAAGCCCCCTTACCATCACTCTCATCCTACCTCCTCAGTCTGTGTGGATGACTATCAACTCCATCCCACTGCATGCCTCCTTTTGACAGCAAATATTGTTCAATGCTAATTTGCCATCATAAAATACATTTGATAGATAATATAACTTATATATGCACATAATCCCCCAAACCAATATAATGCCCTCACTTGATAGAAATAATATAAAAGGGTGTAATTTATAATGAAAATAACATGTGTTTTAGTAGGTGTTTTCTAGGGCACAACAACATTAGAAAAGATAATGAAGTCTATGATTATTTGGGCCTACTTAAAATGAATAAGCTTGGATTTTCTTTAAAAAGTAACTTCATATAAAGTTAAAGTTAAATATCATTGACACTTTGTCTTTATACTTAACATATTGACATACAGAGTAAATAAGTAAATTTGTATATATAGACTTAATCTCCATGGAACAAATAAAATGCAGATCCATATATTGGCAACTGAAACAGCACAACCAGTTTGTCATCAGTGATGTGATTGTCCAAAATGGTCGACAGTTCTTGGTAAATTTGCTAAAGAAACAAGTACTGTATAATCTTCCCTTGATTTACATGGTAGTTATATTCCTGGAAAATTAATGTCTATGAAAGCCATACAAAAATACAATGTATTTCTAGGCTTAGATAATTACAAAATGTTTTGGAGGGTCCCAGAGAGATGTGTGATATATGAGTCAGTTCTTGGTGTGGCATTGTCCCATGCATTGCTGGAAGTCTGGAATCCCTGGCCTCACCCTTTAAATGTCAGTGCCATCTCCCAGTAACAGCTCCACATAGTTCCAAAGTCACCCTTGGAGATGGTGTCACCCTGTTGAGGACATTGTCCTCTATGGAAAAGACTGGGAATGGCATTGAAGTCTAAGGGAGTAACATCAGCCATGGCTCCTTCCGCAGTTTCCTGGATGAGATTAAGGGGGTACTTCTCAC
Source organism: Plecotus auritus (assembly GCF_963455305.1). Taxonomy (NCBI): domain Eukaryota; kingdom Metazoa; phylum Chordata; class Mammalia; order Chiroptera; family Vespertilionidae; genus Plecotus; species Plecotus auritus. The sequence continues at coordinate 26,867,864 of NC_137783.1, read as the reverse complement.
TGAAGCCAAGTAAGGAGGGGTGCCAAGAGAATTGAGCATAACGAGCAGGCCTTGAAGCATTACAAAGAGACTGGTATCCCCTCCCCCAGTTGGATAATCATAGTAGACAGCTCTTCCGCTTCTGCATCAAAGAGAAATGGAGAGATGTGGAGGGTGCAGAGATGATTCACCACTTGGAGCAACTGCATGCCCACCATTTACCCAAGCAATGAGCTTGAGTTTCTCATTGGACAGCTGGACACAGTACAGTGCAGGGAGCTGGGCTTGAGCCATCTTGCTATTACCCCACCTGAGAGGGTTGCCTATCCAGTGCAAATATCCAACAACAAGAGGATGCTGCATATGCCATCCACCCTTGGTGATAGCTGAGTGGCAGGAGAGTCCAGGAATAGAAGAGGCGGAGGTGGAGCCAAGTCTTCCAGTCAGAAAGTAATAAAGCAGGGAAAGCAGAAGGGGGTCTTCAGGAGCCTCCAAAGAACTGCTGCATGAACATCTGTCACACAGAGGCATGAACATTGATAAGCAAGAGCTGGATAATTAGCAATACAACAAGGGAAGACCTCAGCCAGTTAAGTAAAATCAAGTTTGTCCTTTCTCCTTCCCTTTTCCTGGCTTGTGATGGTTGATTTTATGTGTCAATTTAACTGGCCTCAGGGTGCCCAGATATTTGGTTAAACACGATTCTGGATGTGTCTTTGATGATGTTTCTGGATGAGATTAAGATTTGAATCATTAGACTGAATAAAGCAGATTGCCCTCCCCAATGTGGGTGGACTGTTGAAGGCCTGAATAGAATAAAAGACTCAGTAAGAGAGAATTTGATCTCTCTGTCTGATAGTCTGTGAGCTGGGACATGGATCTTCTCCTGCCTGGAACTGGCTCTCTTGGTTCTCAGGCCTTCAGACATGGACTGGAACTATCCCTTTGGCTCTCCTTGGTTTCCTGCTTTCCAAATGCAGATCTTGGGACTTCTCAGTCTTCGTAATCATGAATCAATTCCTTATAATTAGTCTATAGATAGATATAATATACTATTGGTTCTGTTTCCTGGAGAACTCTGACTAATACACCACCCAACACAGTGAAGGAGCCAGAGCCCAGACAAGTGGAGAGGAAAGATATCCTCATAGGATTGAAGTTTTATACTGTACTAGACTAAATTTTAACAATTGAAAGTGAAAAGAATGTTACGGGATATACCCAAGATGCTGTTTTAAAGCATAAAGAAAGAACTGATTGAGTATAATTGGGACTTGGGAGTAGCATTTGAAAGAAATCAAAGCATTTCATGTTTATACTCCAAGTTGAAACACCTCAATAACCTGACTTTGTCCCATGAAAAACTTAAAGTGATTTATAAGAAGCCATTTGATACAATAGAAAATAAAAACTAGGATGAGAAAAAATATAAAGTGAATAGAGTGATAATCAAGAAAAAGGGAGAGTTAGGTCAAAGATCCACAGGACTTCTAGTCCTACATTCTCACTAGGGTTAAGTCACAAATTTGGCTCTGATCTTCCTAGCAGTCAAAGCAGAAAGGGGAACATGATTCATTAAATGATAACAGGGATAAAATACGCTAACAATTTCCAAAATAAAAATTCTCCAGGAGATGCACACTGTGATGAAGGAATGAACACCATCAGCTATCATTGTCCAATGCCCTGTCCTCTATTGCTTAAATGGTTTAAACATGCCTTCCAATTAATGATTTGCTATAGATTAATGATACTGATGACTAAAATTGAGAACCACTATGCTCTGGCAGTGACAGTATTTCTAGTTGTCTCATTATAGATGGGGACCCTGAGGCTCATAGAGATGAGGTAACTAGACATTGACTCAGCAAGTGGCAGAGCCAGAGTCTGAAGTCAGGTCTGCTGTTCCTGAGCCCACACTCTTCACTAAACCAAGTCTGTCATGCTGTTTTTGAGAAATGAGAAAATGCTGACAAAGTGCCATCGTAGCACCAGTGCTCAAGGATGGGAGTGCCCTGGTTAACTGAGGAGTGAACACACTGCTGACATCGCATAGTTTAGAAAAGGCAAGAATATGATAAAGGTTAGCAATGTTTGAAAACTCCATCCCATAAGGGGTATGCTTCATGCTTTTGGGTCTTTTATGCCAGAAATGAGAATCCATACCCTCTCACCATATTTAGGGCAGAATTTTGAGAAATTACATAGAAAATAAAGTAAAATATTGGTTTTACAACTTAAGGCAAAATCTGATTGCCCTAATTCTGTGGTCCAGTTGGCTTTGAATTTTGAGATGCTCCTGTTCTGTATTGGGGAGGTAGCTGAAGTATTGTAGAAAGTGGTTCGAGTTTGGAATCTGAAGACCTGGGTTCAAGTTCTGTCCACTTAAATTGTTTATCTTGAGAGATCTTGAGTTCCCATTTTCTTATCTCTAAAACTGAGATAATAAATCCTACCCTTCAGGACAAAGATGAGGATATATGTGTATAAACCCTAAATTGAATTATGCAGTATGACATTTCTGGGATAAAAGAAGGAAAGGAGCCAGCTGGCTGGCTGAAAGAGCACTTGGTTAAGAATAAAGAGATATAAGTTGACATTCCATTTCATGTTTTATTGCGATTACTTCTTTACTTTAAAAAAATCATTTTAAGTGTTTTTGTTTAATTATAAAGTAGTACATTTACACTGCAAAAAAATTCAAATAGTACAAAGGGGTTATAAACTAAAAAAGTGAGAAAAGGAAAAAAAGAACAAAGAGATACAGTACTTACACAATCTGAGTCCCAGTAAGTGACCTAGCACTCTGACTTCCTGGAGTTAGATAGATCAGACATTTCTTAAACTTGATTTTTCTCAACTATTAAGTGAAGTTAGACTAGATGTTATCAAATTCCCCTTTTATCCCTAAATATTTTATTTTTGTCTGTTGGTTTGCTTCAATTTGTTTTCATATTTGTATAGGAATATAAATTAGGATCGAGAACATTATTGCTTGGATTTCTATTTTGAAAAAGTGTGAAATGTAAAGATTCCCAACCCTTGGTATTTGTAACTAACACATGTAAAATCATTCAACGTGAATTTTGGAATACTTTTATCTGTCAACAGATTTAAATAGAGGCATCTGAGTGGTGAACTTCACATCTTCAATGAGTTGTAATTTCTTCTTGGTTTCCAGTTGCATTTTCAGATCTTGAAAAAGTGCCTTTTACTTATAATTACTATATTAGTTTCCTAGAGCTTCCATGACAAAGTACCACAGACAGGGTGTCTTAAACAGCAGACATTTATTTTCTCACAGTTCGTTCTGGAGGCTAGAATCCCAAGACCATGATGCCGTTGGGGTTGGTTCCTTCTGAGGGCTGTGAGGGAGTCTGTCCCATGCTTCTCTCCTAGCTTCTGGTGGTTTACTGGCTATTGTGGGTTGAATTATGTTCCCCCAAAATTCATATGTTGAAATCTTAACCCCAGTTGTGACCTCATTTGGAGATAGAATCCAACTTATGGAGAGACACAATTCAACCCATAAGAGTTACTCATCATGGTAGATTGAAAATCACAGCCCCAATACTTTACAGCTCCTCCCATCAAGAGATGAAGTCTAGCCAAAACCGGTTTGGCTCAGTGGATAGAGCATCGGCCTGCGGACTGAAGGGTCCCAGGTTCGATTCCGGTCAAGGGCATGTACCTTGGTTGCGGGCACATCCCCAGTAGGAGGTGTGCAGGAGGCAGCTGATCAATGTTTCTCTCTCATCGATGTTTCTAGCTCTCTATCCCTCTCCCTTCCTCTCTGTAAAAAATCAATAAAATAAAAAAAATAAAAAAAAAAGAGATGAAGTCTATTCTCTCACCCCTTGAGTCTTGGCAGGACTTGTGGCTTACTCTGACTAAGGAAACATAACACTGTTGATGCAGTGTGGCCCAGAGGCTAGGCCTCGAGAGTCCTTGAAGTTTCTGCTTTCCCCTCACTCGGAATGCTACCCTGAAACTGCCATGAATGGAAGGTGGTCCAGCTTCCTAGAGAATTGGAGAGAGGAACCAAGATGCCTTAAATAGCAGCCAGCAACGACTGCCAGACATATGGGTGAGACCATCCTGGACTATGTAAAGCAAGCATGTCAAACTCAAAGGCTAACACGGGCCAAATAAACAAGGTTTAAGTTAATGTGGGCCGCCAAAAAACCCCAAAATTTTCATAGAAACGTAGGTTTATTTCGATAGAGACATGCTGAATACAAAGAGCTGAAATAAATGAGTAATTGTTAACATAAAATAATGGAACATTTTAATAAAAATTAATCTTTTTTCTTGAACATTAACTTACCAGACACTGAATAACTGTGCAAATTAATAAGCGTAACGCAAATAAACCTATTTTTCTTGTTCTCCGAAAGCGAAATATTTTCTGTTGCACACACCAAACAAGGCAGTCCAAGACTAATGACGTGGCAATCGGCTGCTAAAATATTCGTTGCTATTATTAATGGAGAGAAATGGTGCGCCTGCGTGTAAGGCGCATAAGGGAAAAGTCATGAATGCAACACAATTATAGTAATCAGCCATTAACAAACGTTGTAGTTTGTTATTAATAATTATGTGTAACAGGATATTGTAAAAATTAAGTTATGAAATTTTTATTAAAATGTTTCTTACATACCGTTATATTGGCTGGGCTGCAAAAATATTCATTGTGGGCCATATGCAGCCCACAGGCCTCGAGTTTGACATGCTTGATGTAAAAAGTAAGGGTTGGCAAGCTACAGCCTGTGGGTCAAATTCAGCTCAGCTTATTTCATATAGCCTCTAGGCCAGGAAAGTTTTAAATATTTTAATGATTGGAAAATATTTTTAAAGAGATAATATTTAGTGACTTGTGAAAATTATATGAAATTCACATTTTAGAGTCCGAAAACAAAGCTTTATTGGAATGTAGACTCACTCGTTTGCATTTTGTCCATGGTTGCTTTTGTGCTTAATGGCAGACTTCAGTATTTGCAACAGAAAGCATATGACCACTGAAGCCTAAAATACTTACTATCTGGCCCTCTATAGACGAAGTCTTCTGCGCCCTGTCATGAGTCTCCAGCTGAATACAGTGGCATGAGTGAGCCCAGAGAAAGCAAGCAAGGCCCTGTCCAGCCTACTCACAGGACAGGAGGACAGATCCTCATTTTAAAACACAGCATTTGAGGGTGGCTTTTACACAACAGTAGAGAACCAAGATACTTATTTACCTGGCTTCTAGTTAAGTGAAAAATAATTTTTAATATAAAGTCAAAACCAAACATACCTATTAACACAAAAAAAAAATAAAACCTCTTTAAACACTGAGAACCTGAACCAAATTTCTCAAACCTTTTTTTATGTGCACAGTTGAAATTTTTCAGGTAATTTTTTTTAACCATTTAGAGAGCACATAATTAGAAGAACCCAAACTCTCCACTAAACTATGTTAAATCCCCTTGGTTTACATTGGATTTCATCCTCAACGCTGACTGTCAGAATTTCTGCTCTCTGACCAAGAGGCTATAATTCTGACAAGAGCACCTGAAAAGAGCTGACTAGCATTCACCCTTTCCTTTGTGTACTCAACACTGGTAATAGAATTAAACTGCTCCGACACAAACCCGGGAAGAAATATGTTGTGTCAGTTTGCTTTCTGGGTACTGCCATGGTTAACTGACTTCCTGTGCGGTACACGCAGTCCTAGCCTAACCACAGTAACTTGCAGTTTCCGGCCTCAACAATGAAAGCTGGGATCTGTGAGAGCTGGGAAACCTGGGTCTAAATCTTCCCACTTAACTTGGAGCTCTTGCCTCGACCATAGCAGCCAAGTTCCCATAGGACATCAAGGGGATCACTGAACTGAGTTAAAAGACTCAGGTTCTCATCCTGTGCCACCTTAGACATCATCTTTTCTATAAATGTGGAGTATAATAATGCCTAACATTCATACAGTGAATATTAACAGTGTGTCAATTATTGTTCTAGGGATAGGCCAGTAAAGAAAACTAAGCTTCATGGAGTTCCTCATGAAGGAGATAAAATTCTACAGTGGGAGAAACTAAACAATAACATATAAACAAGTAAATATGTAAACTGCACAGTGATAAATGCCATGAAGAAACATAAAACAAGGTTAGAAGTTGCAATGTTATAGAAGGTGATCAAGAAAGGCTTTACGGATAAGCTCACAGCTGCACCAGAGGTCTGAAGGAAGAGGGAGCTGTGGGGATAGCTACAAGAAGTGCTTTTCAGGCAGAAGGAACAGCATGTTAAAAGTCCCTGAGGCAGCAGTATGCTTAGTGCGTTTAAGGAATAGCAAAGAGGCAGTGTGGCCGCAGCAGAGTGAGAAGGCACACCTTGTTTGGTGTGCACAACAGAAAATATTTCGCTTTCGGAGAACAAGAAAAATAGGTTTATTTGCGTTAAATGGTTCTCTACTATTGCAGAGAGAGGTAGTGAGGGCCATATCATGTAAAACTTTGTAGAGCATAAGCAGTACTTTGAATTATTCTGAATAAGATGAGAAACCACAGGTGAGCTTGAGCAGAGGAGTGACATTTTTGACAGAAGTTTTGAAAGGCTTTGGCCACTATGGTGAAGATCGATTGCAAGAGGACAAGGGCGGAAGCAGGAAGACCAGTCAGAAGGCTATTATAGTAAGATAGGTGAGAACTGGTTGTAGCTTGGTAGAAGCAGAAGTGGTAAAAGGTAATCAGAGAATGGATATGTCTTGAAAGAATCAGCCAAGATTTTCTGATAAAAATATGGTGAAGTGCCAGAAAAAGAGAAGAGTCAAAGATGACACCAAGGTTTACCTGAGTATTTGGAGGGATGGAGCTGCCTGTACTAAGATAGGAAGATCTAAGAAAAACATGTGTTGGGGGAGAAAGAATCAGGGTTTGCTTTTTTAAAAAATATGTTGTACTTGAGATGTCTGTTAGACATCTAGACGATATGTTCAGGAAGTAGTATAGATATTGGAGTTTGGAGTTCTGGGACATAGTCCAGGCTGGAGATATACTTGAGAGTTATTAGTTTGGAGATGGTATTTAAAGCCATAACATTGGTAGCATTATTGAGCTGGTTCCCTCTCTAGGCAGCTGGGCCTCCATCCTTCTGTAGATACTCTGAAGATGTGCCTCAGAATTGTCTGAGACAATATAGAGGAATAGCCACTAGCTTTCAGTTTCTATTGGTCAAGGGTTACTCCTTCGAGTACTGATTCCCTCAAACTTCCAGATGTGTGTGTGCACCTGGATGTCTGAGCAGATTCTTTTAGGCATAGCACTTGGCGGTGGCTACGGTAGATTAAATAATGGGCCCCAGAGAGATCGGACTCCTAATCTCCGGAATTTGAAAATGTCACCTTATTTGGCAAAACAGAACTTTGGAGATGTATCTAGATTGAGGATCTTGAGAGGTGAGTTTATTCTGGATTGTCTGGGTGGGCACAACCATCCTTATAAGAGGGAAAGTTGACTATAAACTGAAGAAGAAGGCCATATGATGAAAGCAGTTTCAGAGAGAAAAGGTGATATGCCACTGGTTATAAAGATGGAGGAAGGATTCATGAGCCAAAGACTGCAAAGAATGTAGCTCTAGTATTGGAAACAGATTCTCCCCTTGAGTTTCCAGAGTGGGTGTGGCCTTGCTAATATCTTGATTTAGCCCTGTAAGACTTAGTTCAGATTTCCAGCCTCCAGAATTATATATGGAAAATTCTTATGTTGTTTCGAGCCACCAGGTTTGTGCTAATTGGCAACAGCAATCCTACGAAACTAATAAAGTGGAAGAAAATAGTGATTCAGGTTATATTTTCAACTTGCTATAGGATTGCCCTCTGAGGGACTGGAACTCTTGGTTATTTCATCCTTGTTAAGTCACGATTCCTGCAATTACCCATTTATGCTGGTCACCAAGCATGGAAGCACCGAAAAACACCTCTGGTCAAGATATACTTCTTCTGCCCTGACTATACAACAGTACCCCAGATCCTCATGGTAATCAAGAAAACGAGTTAATATAGTAATTTCTGTCTCTGTCTTTTGGCACATTGACTTAAGAAGCCAAAAGTGACCTGATGATGATAGTAGCTTCAGGTTCAGTGGAATGCTTACTGAGTCCCCTTGTGGAAACATCCTTTCCCTACCACTCATGAAAAAGGACTTATAATCTAACGCTAAGATTGCAGGAATAGAAAGCACAAACTACAATTGGGTCCTCGGGAATTATGGTGAGAAGGGTCAATCCTACTTTCACCTCATGGGTTCCTGTCTACTGGGGACATACCATATATCAGCTACTGGTTCAGTGTATATACTGTGTCCAGAGGACATTGCCCTAATTCTGCAGGGTATGTTCCTGAGATGATGCCATATCTGAGTCTTTAATTGGCCATTCCATCATTCTAACATGCTGGCTGGAGATTTGGTACCTAATAGGACAAATGAGTTCCATACTAGTAGTTATATGCAAAATGTCACCTCCTCATCACTGTAAAATAGCTCCATTGGTCTGAGACAATGTTATTTGTGAATATTGTGTCAATAAAATGGGCATCCATAAGACTTCAGATGTGGTGCAGAAAGAGGCATCGCAGGCAGGGAAGGCAAACCCATACCCAGAGGAGTAGGTACCATTCTGGTAAGGATGAGTCATTGTTCTATCCAGAGTGGAAGGGGTTCAATTTAACTCCTTCTAATAATATAGTGATCATATCATATTCCACACCACTATGTGGCTAGTTGGTTGACTCATATAGTCCCACATCAAGTGTTCAGTGGTAGTCTCAGCAGCTGTCAGGATGGGCATTCGTGAGTGGCAGTAACCGGAAGAGCCTTGATGATAGACTTGATCTCAGGCCCATTTATATCTTAGGCCATTTATGATCTTGGGCCCATTTATAGTTTTCATCCTTCTACAGTGGTCACTCATGGACCTATTGTCCAAGTACTGGGGTGACTGAGAGGAAAAGGTGGCTAACATCCATAGGACAACTTACCTGCCTGCCTGCTCAGTGCCTCCACTTCAAAGAGACAATCATGTTGCATGCCTCTTTCCCAAACTTCCTTTTTTCTGGCTTTCTAATCTTTCTTCTCCCAGGATCCTGAACATCCGGCACTACCATTTTCCACTTCTTGCGCATCTCTGTACGTCAGGTTATTTCTTGCTTTATAGAAAGGAATGACTAAGAGCACTGTGGGAAGCCCTGCCAGCTGGGAGGACTTTCCTTCAGCACTGTCCTTTAGGGTTACCTCTGTGTAGTGGTTCTGAAATGTGATAGCACCCATCTGTGGACCAGGCTGGGGTTCTCCCATCCTCTGTCAGATGGTTGCAGGAGGCTCCCCATGAAGCCATAGGTGAGACCTCAGCACACAAGGCACTGGTACAACAGAGGGAGGTGATATGAAAGTCTGTTATCTCTTTATCTGTTTACATAAACTTGTGCTTGGATTCAATTCTGAATGTACTATTTCCATCATATGATGTATTGCCTGACCTTGTGATTTGGTGGATCTAATAACACTCACCTCATGATTAGTAATTTTATGCTCAGGAGGGTTCAGTACTATACCAGATGCTACTTTGCAAAAGGTAATTGTTCTCTATCATAGATGATGTGGCCTTACTCCAAAACCCTGGGTTCTGTGCTGTGACATGCTTATTGGGCCTGGTGGAGACTCTACTCAGCATTGATGTCTACTGTAGCTATATCTTGCATTGCTGAGTCTGATGCACCATGGTGACCAAATGGCAGGACACTTGTATTGCAGCCTGAATCTGCTGAGCTTCTCTTACTCTGAGTCCTACTCAAATCTGGCAGCCTTTTGAATCACTCAATACATGTGCTGGAGAAGAGTTCCCAAGTGGAGTACATGTTAACCTTCAGGACCCTAAGGAACCCACTTAGTGCTGTGCCTGTCATTAGTGAGGAGGAAGGAAAAGCACACAACTTGTTCTTTATCTTAAGGGTAGGTCCCAGCATGATCCAACCATTAGACCCACAAACTTGACTGATGTGAAGAGTATCTGAGTCTTCACAGGGTGTAGCTCCCTCTCTCTGGCATATATATTTTTACAACAAATTCTAAACTACTTGTTGCTTCGAGCTCATCAAGTTCAATCAATGGAGTGGGTCCAGGTGATGGTCTGTGAAATGTCAAGGTGCTCATGGTCCTTTGGACTGTGTTGTGACAGGAGAGATTCCTGGGACATGATCCTGAAACAAGACAATGGATGTGCACAGCTCTCCAGCCTAAATGAATGCAAACTATTTGTTATTGATGTTAGTTGAGGAAAATGTTTTTGCCAGATTAATAGCAGGACATAGCAGAAGCTGTTTGATTTTATAGATAAAGAAACTGAAACTTTGCAGGTTAAGAAACTTCATAAAGAGTGGTTTGAAAGTTACCTAATCCAAACTTTACCTGACACATGAAGTCCCTCTTCAGCTGTCTTCAATTTAAGGTTAAGAGGTCAATAGAGCAGGGAGGGAAGAGCATAAATCTGTAGGTTTGGAGACATTGTATCAGGTTAGCTCTTGCTGTGTAATAAACCACCCCAAACCTGACTAGCTTAAATAACATCTCCCTGACTACAAAATAGACTTAACAATAGATTCTATCTCAAAGGTATTGGTAAGGTCAAATAAAAAGATCTTTGTCAGGTGCCTAGTATAGTGCTGGGAACACGAGGGGCTTTAAAAATTGGTGGCTCTGGTTATAAAGAGAGGTGTCTGGACCTTTAGCCTTTTGCTACTTATAGCTCAGGATGCTCTATGGAGGACCCCAAGGCAGCCCAACACTAGTTTCTCCCTATCTACAGGGAGCAATTAACTCAATTCTGACACTGTCTACCTGGAGATAGCATTAGATCCCACAGGTTAAGGGTTCAGTCCTACAGAATGCCCTCACTTTCCCACCAAGTTGTTACCTGTGCTTCTGACTGACTGGTTGTAGATCGGAGGTTCCAAGACCCCCTTTTTAGGTTTGATTAACTTGCTAGAGTGGTTCCCAGAACTCAGAGAAACCTTTTACTTACGAGATTACTGGTTCATTATTAAAGGACTAGAGGCCTGATGCACGAATCCGTGCACATTGAAAGGAAATTAATTAGCAGAAATATTTTAGAGGCCGAGGAGTTACCACGGGAGGGCTCCAGGGCGTGTCCAGCCCGTCCTGCCCAGTCCCGATCAGCCGGACCCTAGCAGCAAGCTAACCTACTGGTCAGAGTGTCTTCCCCCTGGTGGTCAGTGCACATCATAGCAACTGGTCAAGTGGTGGACTATATGGTTGACCTAACGGTTGGACACTTAGCATATTAGGCTTTTATATATATATAGATATAACAGGCAGGTGGGAGAGATGCATAGAGTAAGGTATGTGGGAAGAGGTGTAGAGTTTCCATGCTTTCTCTGAGTGCACCTCTCTTCCTGCCTTTCCACATGTTCACCATCACTGAGGCTCTTCCAACCCTGTCCTTTGGGGTTTGCTCTGGAGGCTTCATTACATAGGCACAGCTGACTAAGTGATTGGCCATTGGTGACTGATGATACCTCCAGTTCCTCTCTCCTCTCTGGAGGTCAGCAAGGGTGGGAATGAAAGTTCCAACCTTCTAATCACAAATTGGTTTTCCTGGCAACTAGCCCCATCCTTAGGTGTTTCCCAAAAGTCACCTCATTAACATAAACTCAAGTGTAGTTGAAAGGGGTTTGTTATGATTATCAAGACATTTTTGCCCGTTGGTGTGGCTCCCTGGTTGAACATGGACCCATGAACCAGGACAGGAGGTCAGGGTCCCGGGCAGGGCACATGCCCAGGTTGGGGATCCATCCCCAGTAGCGGGTGTGCAGGAGGCAGCCGACCAATGATTCTCACTCACCATTGATGTTTCTATATCTTTCCCATTCTCGCTTCCTCTCTCTGAAATAAATTAAAAAAAAATATTTTTAAAAAGACATCTTTATCACTTAAGACATTTCAAAAATTTTAGGAGCTCTGTGCCAGGAACGAGAACGAAGACCAAATATATATTTCTTATTATACATCACAATATCACAATGTTTTTCCCATGGATGATAATGTGGCCTGGCTGCGAGCAAGTTTAGTCCAAGAACCAGGATAATCTAATACTTGTAAACATTTTCTTAAAAATAAGCATACAGGTGTAAGTGCCAGTTTTTCCAGATTAGGAACACGACCCCAGGTATAGAAAGGCAAGCAGTGAGGTTTTCAGATCTGTTAAGACTTTGCTTTGTATGGATACCGTTGCCAGAAGCTCCAACCCCTTGTTAAGGACGCTGGAGGTCAGGAGCAAATCTATCTCTATAATCTGCATCTGCTCTTAGCCTGTGGCGCTGAGCTCCCTGCTTCTGAACGTTTCTGGGTGCTTGGCTAAGTAAATCAGGCACGTTATAGAAGCTTATAGCGGTTTGGGCCTATTTTTTCTTCACCCACCAATCCACAGCCCACTATAACTGCTGCAGCATATGAAATACTTAGCGCAGAGCAAAGCCCATGAAGCGCACTCGGAAAATGGCAGCTCCTTCTGTGGACCTCAAGAAGGAATATATCTGCCAAGAAGAACTCCTCGTGGTTAACTGGGCACAAATTTATAACTAGAGTCTAGCAGCCATTGCCAACAGAGGCCTCTCAGGCACTCTGCATTTCAGGGAAAAGCCATGGATGGACTGAGCTGCCAGCCTCCTGCACTGTGTTCCTGCCACTGAATCAACCCTTATAAAGATATTCCTGGTATTATATTTCAACCAATGAGCTGAGACCTGCCCCTTCCAATTGGAGCTGCGTAGCTATATCCTCATTTGCATCTTTACTGACCAATCAGAGCAACTCCATAATAACCAATCAGAACACAGGATTCCAACCAATCAGGACAGTGTTATTTGGATCAATCAGACTGTAGAAATTTGGACTCTACATTTGCATAAAAATGGATCAATCAGGGACTAGGACAGAGCCATTCTCTTAAAAAATCTGGCTTCTCGGTTGTCTTTGTCTCAGGAGTTTGTTTTCAGTTTCCCTGGTGGCTGCTATTCCATTTTCCAAACTGTTCGCCAGAATAAAGCCTCTCCTTTCTCTGCTGAACCCGAGATGGAGGGTTCCTGTCGATATTAGGTCAGTGGCAGGATGCTTTTGTTGACACTTCCAGTCCTCCTTTCCAGCCAGGTAAGAACATCCCGGTTTCAGTTATTCAAACAAGCTCTTCGGTCCTTGAAACTTAGACCTATTCATTTTAAAACGCCCATCTTGTGTTCTCTTCAGCCCAGGCTACTCTAGGGGCTCTGGTTGCCTGGAATGGGGCAGGGCGGTCAACCGAGAATTGTCTGCATTTTCACTTCTCTGGTATTGGAATTTGGAGCAGAGAGATGAAAGACCCCATAAGACAACTCAGAATGGTTGGGGCAACCCTGGTCACAGCATATACCCAGGTTGAGGGCTCGATCCCCAGTGTGGGATGTGCAGGAGGCAGCCAGTCAATGATTCTCTCATCATTGATGTTTCTCTCTCTCCCTCTTCTTTCCTCTCTGAAATCAATAAAAATTTATTATTTTTTAAAAAGAGAGAAAATGATAGATTTCTCCAAAGACAAGCTTTTTCCAGCTTTCAGTTCTATATCTCTCGGCCCAGGGAGGCCTTGCTTGCACCTGGTGGTGGGTGGTAAGTGATAGCAGGTGAGAGGGAAGTTTGATAGCCAGAGTGAGGCTTTCATTGAATGCTGAGCAGCTGGGAGAACTTATTAACATCTCACTACTGCTGTATCTTTGCCTTATAAAGCAAAGTCAGGAGCAGAAAAAGAACCTCAGGCAGTACTTCACAACATCCCTTTACCTGAGTATAGGTTAAGTTGTTGTAATGCAGAGACCTTACTCTGCCCAGAAAGACTTGCATCAGAGATGGAAGCCGCTTGCCCAGGAAAATTAGGAAATTCTTACCAGCAGAAGAGATGTGGAAATATCTGTTTCCCACTGGAGTCAAGGCCAGGGATGGAGATTCTGGCCTAAGATAACTTTTTCTGGGCTAAGCAGCCTAATGGGACGTTTAACCTCTTTGAGACCAAGTTTCCTGATTTGTACAATTAGAGTTGAATTCATCTCCATAGTTTTCCCAGTTCAGATTTTTTTTTAATATATTTTATTGATTTTTTACAGAGAGGAAGGGAGAGGGATAGAGAGCTAGAAACATCGATGAGAGAGAAACATCGATCAGCTGCCTCCTGCACACCCCCCACTGGGGACGTGCCCGCAACCAAGGTACATGCCCTTGACCGGAATCGAACCCGGGACCCTTCAGTCCGCAGGCCGACGCTCTATCCACTGAGCCAAACCGGTTTCGGCCAGTTCAGATTTTTAAGAGTTAAGATGATGGAATTTGCTGATGTTGTATAAATAAAGGAAACAAGTAATTTTATTTTAGCTATGTGGAAATCCCCTTCACAATTTGTGACTAAAGATAGAATTCAGATTTATAACCCACAATAATCTTTTCCTATCTCAAATATCCCTGACTTACTCTTTGGCTTGCTGTTATATTCCATGTGAGTTAGTTGGTCCTGATTAAATAAAAAGCAAACTCAAGTAACTATTTCAAACAGGTGAGTAAACCCATAAAACTAGAGAGGCACGGCAAAAAAAAAAAAAAAAAATGTCAATTAAAACTCACGGAAGGTACTAAAGGAGTCCAGTGACAAATGGATAAGGAGTAAGAGTGTCTTTGTCCAGGACCATTAAAGTGATCATAAGACTAAAAGGTGGTGTTTTTGCAAGGACACATGAAGCTCTCCCGGAACCCCAGGGCACGCAGTGCCGTAGGCCCCATGGGGACTGGCTGCAGGGGCTGGAGGCCACCAGGAACCAGGACAGCCCTTGCCAGCTCTCCGGGCACAGGGTCTTATCTCAGCTGCTTTCTGCACATTGACTTCCCTCTTCCTGAGGAGGAGGTGTGGACAGGGTTGACAAACAGCTGAAAAGGTCTGCTACAAAGTGCACATATCTCAGGGAGATTTTTTCAAATAAAACTGAGTCTTGGGTTTTAGATATTTGTGTTTCTAGTTTTAATGGCCTTTACTGCCATGGGGTGCCTAAGAAGCCTAAATTTGGAGTTCCGTAGGATCACCAGGAAGAAAAAAAAATGGTCAAGCACTGAGTGGGAGGGAGTGCTCATTGAAAACTGTTAACTTCCTGAAAAATCTAAACAAGGTGTGAAGCCTCCCTCACCCCTAGTTCATGATTCTGGAGACAATTGACCTGTTGACTTCAAGATACCATTCGAAAGAGTTGGCTGGAAATAATGACAGTGTCAGAACCTGTTAACCACGTTAAGATCTGAGAGAGCGTTAGCTTGCAATAAGAAAAAGTGAACCTTTTTTGGCCGGGGGTGGGGGTGGAAATAACTTCCAGACCTCACAATAATTTGAGCCAAAAGTTAGAGGCTCAGCTCCTAGTCCAGGCTTTGACACTAATTTTTCAGAAACCTTTTTCCTGGAGCCTGGAATTTGATGAATGGCACTGAATTCCTTTCCTCTGCCTCCGCTGGCTAAACGCTTTGATGTGTTAGGGCTAGAATGCTGATTCCATCACTTGCCAGCTATGTGCCCTTGGGAATGCATTTAACCTCTCTAAGTTCTTCTCATTGTAAAGACTTGAATTGTTAGCTGTCTTTTCCTGTCTCTCTGATTTGTCATACTTCCTTAACTCTTTGAAGGCACTGTTTCTCACCTACCATTCCTGTCCTGTCTCCTTTACCACTGTTAGCATAGTGCTGAGCTGGAAGCCTGTGCTCAGTACCTGTTTATCATTTTCTTTTAGGCGAAAATATTAATAATCGCTTATTAAAGTTTCGCCCTGGGCACGACACTGAGTCTGGTTACTTTGTTGGGGGAGAAAGGAAAAGGACAAATACGAAATAAGCTTTTCCTTCAGGAAGGTTCAATCACTATGGGGACCAGATAGGTAGATAAGCCACTAATTTACTGGGCAGGTCTTTCCTCTTCTCTTTTCCAATGGGTGATTCTAGGAAACCTTGTGGGAGTAGAGATTGTTGGGGACAGAGTCTGTCTAGAGAGAAAAAACCAATTCTGGCTTTCCGGTGGCCCACGAAGACAGGGAGGGAAACTGCTGATGCTCAATAGATGTCCTGCTTCCCTAAAACAAGTATGTGTTGGGCACTGACGAAGCCATGTGGTTCTGTAGAGAGCGCCTGGGAAGGCACATGGGCATTTCTTTAAATTGTCAGCTGAATCCAGGGCGGTTGGCAAAGCCACACCCTGGAAACACATTCTGCCAAAAGGCAGAAGTGTTATCAGCTTGACCTTCATTTCAGCCCAGGTGCTAGGGGGTGAGTTTTATTATGTAAATCCAGCCAAGCACCAGGAACGAATAGGAAAGCTTCCTGGTATTTGGGGGTATAAAATAAACACGCTGCATCGGCTCTGGGTCCCTGTCTCTCCATCAGAAGAGGGCAGCGGTCCCACCCGGCCCCAGCTTTTTACTTCTATCTCTGTGTCTTGTCTCTTTCTTTCATTTTTCTCAACCCCCAGCCGCCCCTACTCAGGAACTGGACCGCTCTCTAGCCGCGCTGGACACGGGAAAGAGAGAAATATTTACATGGTTCTTTTCTAAAAAGTTCCATTAGTTGTTTCAAAGACCTGGAACAGAACAAGCAGGGGGTGGGACAGAGGTGAAGGGGTGGTTTTTCATATGCCTGCACCTGAAGGACACATGGAGGAGCAAGTCCTTACCTCCTGCTGGCACCCACATCCTCTCCTGTGGATACTCTCCTCTTCCCAGCTCTGTCTCTGGCCGGTTCGCTCTGACCTTCCAGGGTGGAAGGTGGAAGGTGGAGGTTGGAGGAGTGTGAGTTCTGGTCCCATGGATGAAGGGGTAGAGGGATACAGCAGAATGAGAACAAGTGGAGGTGGAGGGAAGGAAAGATGCATTTCCATTTCAGCCTGCCCTTAGTTTCCTCTGCAATCCTCTAAAATCACCCACTATTTACCAGCCAAAGGATTAGCCTTCTTCTGCTAATACCCGCCTTAATGTAGACTGTGTAATATACACATGCTCAGAATTTAAATGGTGCGGTTCGTCTGGTCAGCGTGGCTCAGTGATTGAGCATCGATCTATGCCCCAGGAGGTCACGGTTCGATTCCCCATCCAGTTGTGGGTTCGATCCCCAGTGTGGGATGTGCAGGAGGCAGCCGATCGATGATCCTCTCTCATCACTGATGTTTTTTATCTCTCTCTCCCTCTCCTTTCCCTTCTGAAATCAATACAAATGTTTTTAAAAATAAAAAATAAATACAAATAAATGGTAAGGCACACAGAAAAGGGCAGCAAATAGAGGAGAACTGGGGCAGTGAAAGTGGAAAAAACCTGGACAGGATTGGAGAGACCTTCGCCTATAGACAAATCTCTGGTAAAAAGGATGTGGAAATTGATTCCAGAACTATGGTATTAGTTATGGCTTGCAGGACGTAAAAATGTGTTAAGGTAACAAACTGTAGATAATTCACGTTTCATAGTTGGAAGCAATCATTCTCAGCTGGCCTCTTTCTGTTGTCTTTATAAAGTCCTGGGTTGAAGAATCCTATTGGGTATTTCAACATGAGGGGTCAGGGTGGGAAGAGTCTTACTGACAATTGAGGTCAAGATTCTTGGTCAGGGGTACAGAGCAGAAATGGGTTCACCTTAAGAATGGGTACTCTGGACAGGCTCCTTCCTGACTATTTTGCTACATATTTTGCTTATATTCTAGAAAAACTAGTGGGTGAGCAAGTGTCAACCTTGGGGTCCCTGGCAGGGTTATTTTGAAACCATACATCATGACAAACCTCAGGGAAGTTAGAAAACAGTCATAGCACAGGCAGCCCAGCTATTTTAAAAAGAACTGGAACTTCATTACTTCAATCCCAAATTCCTGTGAGCTCAGAAACCATCCTACTCCCAAGCGAACATCCCTTTGACAGCTGTAATGTTGAAAACACAGCTAAACTCTCTTCTCTGAAGTATAAGTCTTCTCAACCTCAGAAATGTCTTCACAGGAGGGCCCATGAGAGTGGGTTTGTGAGGATATGTTTGTGTTCAAGTGTGTGTGTCTAGGTTGTTATATGTGTTTGTGTTACTCTGTGTGAGTGTGTGTGCGTCTGTGCTTGTGAAATTCAGAGAGGAAGGAAACTCCAGTGGATCCATGTTTTACTTTACATTATATGAAACTAGTTAATTGGCTGAAGTGAAATGGGATCCCATAAGTAACTGACATTAGGGACCTGCCAGAAGACCTAACCCAGTGGTCGGCAAACTGCGGCTCGCGAGCCACATGCTGCTCTTTGGTCCCTTGAGTGTGGCTCTTCCACAAAATACCACGTGCGGGTGCGCACGTACAGTGCGATTGAAACTTCGTGGCCCATGCGCAGAAGTCGGTTTTCGGCTCTCAAAAGAAATTGCAGTCGTTGTACTGTTGATATTTGGCTCTGTTGACTAATGAGTGTGCCGACCACTGACCTAACCCTTCTAGTTCTGTAATCGCAAGCACCTGCAAAGCTCTGCTTCGCTGAGGAGAGAGCAGGAGCACCTGCTAGCCTACATCTGCCTGGAGGAAGGACAGACGGGGCTTCGACCCTGAGCAGCAGGACGTTGGCCCCGCTTCTGTGCTCAGCTGTCACACTCAGCTGCACTGTGTGTGGACCTGTGTCCCCTGCGCTAAATCCCACGGCACTGTTGCAGGTCTTACTACCTGCTCTCTTCCTGAAAACCTATTGCCTCTACCTGTGTGGTCCCAGGAAGATTCAGGTTTCTATAACAACAGGCCCCACCCCCTGGAGTTTCCTCTCAGTGAGCAAGGCCACCTGCCAAATCATGCTGCTTTGGCCCACCTCAGCCTGGCCCCTCCAGATCTGCCATACCTGCTCCTACCCAGACACCAGCTCACAGCATCCCTATTTCCCAAAAGTAGAAAGAGGAGAATGGAGACTCAGTAAATAGGCAAATAAGAGCGGAGCTTTTGCAAGCCATCCTAATCTTGGCACAGTTTCAATTTCCTTCACTGTTGCTTTGTCTGGTTTCTTTTAAGCTGGCAGCAAGAGTGGAAATCGGCTGTCAATTAGTTCGCTACGATGTTTTCTCAATAATCTTGAAAAGCAGTGGAATTCGAGATGTTTTAAAATCTGAAAACTGGAGCATTCTGCATTTATGGCAGTGATACCTTTCTGTGGGGTTTTGCCTTTCATTTGTAGGGCTTTTCTCAGAGACCCAGTGTGGGGAAGAGAACAGGTGAGGTGTTGTTCTGCGGGCTTGCTAGAGTCTAGAAGGAATAAGGTTTGAACAGTAGAAATCAAAAAGTCCTCAGAGCACAGCTGGCGTGGCTCAGTGGTTGATCATCAACCTAAGAACCAGGAGGTCACTGTTTGATTCCCGATCAGGCCACATGTTTCTACCTCTCTCTCCCTCTCCCTTCCTCTCTGAAATCCATTAAAAAAAAAAAAAATTCTTGCGCTAACTGGTTTGGCTCAGTGGATAGAGCGTCAGCCTGCGGACTGAAAGGTCCTAGGTTCAGTTCCGGGCAAGGGCATGTACCTTGGTTGCGGGCACATCCCCAGTAGGAGGTGTGCAAGAGGCAGCTGATCGATGTTTCTCATTGATGTTTCTAGCTCTCTATCCCTCTCCCTTCCTCTCTGTAAAAAAATCAATAAAATATATTTTTTTAAAAAATTCTTTTTAAAGTCCTCAGAATTGTGATTTTGTACTGTGACTTCTTCACATTTGCAGTTGTCCTTGGAACCAGAAGAGACACGTGACTAACATGTGCTCTGAGGGAGCTAACAGAACTGTCTGTTCTAATGCTGAAGCGAGAGCTGAGTGCGTGAGTTGTCTTAGCAATTGCCCCTTGCTGTCGTAGGGCCCAGTGTGAGCATTAGTCCTCTAGTAGATCCTGGGCTAGTTCCTTTTCTACCAGTTGTGATTGCTAAGAGCAGGTGACCTCACAAATGGTTCTAGTACCTTTTACTGCTGAAAGTCATTCTCTTGGGAACCTCAGAGGCTGACAAAATAAATCTCTGTCTTCACTCTCTTTGTATTCTGACAACACGGACTAAAGGCCTCTCCTTTGAAAAGGCAAGGCTTTTCCCAAGCAAATGTGATGGGATAGACGCCCCTTGTGTGGCTTTGAAGGCATTAAAGTAATAACAACTGCTTTCATTTTTATAAGCTTTTCACATTCCAGAGTTCTCTGATGAGTTCCATTTCATTTGATATTCGCAATTTCTACCTGGTAGGCAAGGTTGACCTTGACCAGCGTGCCTATCAGCAGCTCAATGGGATTAAATGGCTTGCCAGTGTCACAAGGTGAGTAGTTGGCACAGATTGCCATGTAAGCATTCTGTCCAGTAAGTTAGAAGGCTTTCCATTCTATCATTCCACTAAACTTCTAAAATAATGCTCTGGGTTTGAAAAATATATAATGACCACTCTGTGCAAGCCCCTGGAAAATTCACAGGCTGATGAAAGGGGTCTATTCTAGTGAACAAATGAATATCAAGCTGCTGATTTTGAAGGAACACAGCCAATGCAAATAAGCATGATATATTCATATATTCATCCATTTGAAAGAAATCTGATGGCAGGAATTTGTTCCCAACAAAGCAGATTTTAGGATGTGCCAGCATCTGTACAAATGCATGTCCTTCTCTGCAATCTCCATGCCTATAGAAGGACCACAGATTTCCTTAAGCATGAAGAGGAGACGGGATCTTAGAGATCATTTTATGCAGCCCTGTCCTACAGGGGAGGAAGGCAGGCTCAGAGACAGTGCCATGCCCAAGGTCACACTGTTGATAGATGTCAGAAGTAAAACAAGACTCCAGCCCTTCAGGCCCACAGTCAGTTCACAGGGACACCTCTGAGCCCCTGGGTGGGTCCAAGTCACTAAGTACCACTAAGTTACACTCAGTGCAGTACGTAGACAGAGAGTGCAATAGGGCCTGTTAATAGAATGTGGAACGGCAAAAGGCTAAAATCAAAGGCCTCTGGTTTGTTTAAGATTGTTCTTCCGACAGTGAGTCTCTCCAGGGTGCACCTCTTTGAAAATCACCTTCAGCTCTGCTTCGCCCTAGAACCTTGGCATTGGAGTGTGAAGCCAGAGTTGGCTGGTGCTTGGTGTGGTGTGATGGTGGGGACAGGGTTTGGCTCTGGGCTCCCTGTGCTTTCCACATGTCTTTAGTTATCAGCCAGGGCACAGTGCAAGTTCCAGAAATCCAGACCAAACAATTCTGACTGATGGCACAAAGGGGCTATGGGTATTTATTCAGGGGCTTTCTCAGAAGGCTTTCCAAATATTCCATTGGGAGGTTTATTTTCAAACCTCAGTCCAAGACCAAACCACTCAGTTATTTCAGCCTCTGCCCAAGGTGTCCCCGAGCTGCTAAAAGAATCCCACAGATGTAGGAATTGGACTGTGCCTCCAAAAGAATGGCCAGAGAGCAGGTCAGCAAGGAACTTTTCCTTCCGTCTCTATACCAGAAACTTAATCAGATACGATTGCGTTGGGGCTGCTCCCAGGGCATAGCAAAGACTGGGTGCTGCTCAGACTCCTGCCTCAGGACCAAGGCACACACCCTCCCTGCTGCCGGGAGTGTTGCCCGCTGATGGCCCATAGCTGAGACCTCCCCCAGGGACTGCCTTTTGATAAAGGCTGTTGATTCACTCAAGATTACAACTCCTTTCTTGGGAACAGCCTGTATCTGATGACTGGTCAAGGTGGGGGTACAAAGGATTGCCCCCCTTGCTCAATTCAGGACATCTTTGCAGGGCCACCCCAAATCCAGAGCTCCCTGTGGGGTTGCTGGGGCTCTGTGCTACTGCATCGAAGTACAGTTTCACCCTCTGCCCAAGCCTTTTTCTCTCACCCTGCACAGCAATCTTCCCCAGAGCACTACCAGGTAACTACCTACATGCAAATCTTTGCCCCAGAATATCACTCCCCTTGCCCCTGGATTCTTTCGGGGCAGAATCTTGACTCTTGTTATCCAATGTATATCAGCTTCTCCATATCAAAATGCCTAGAAGTCTTCTTTGATCAAGATAGACCAAAGAGAGAAGTCTTCTTTGACCATGATAGTTTGTTGTCATTTGTGACAGCAGTCATAGGAAACAATAAAGAAATCTGTATTTCCTATGCTGCTGTCACAAATGACAACAAACTTGATGGATCAGAAGCCCAAAGTCAGTTTCACTGGGTCAAGGTGTTGGCAGGCCTGACTCCTTCCTTTGGAGGCTCCAGGGGAGAATCCAGCTTCTTACATTTTCCAGCTTTCAGAGCTGAATTCTTTGCATTTGTTGGCCAGCGGCCTTGACTCAGTTTTAAAAGCCAGCAATATAGCCTCTTGCTTCAGTGCTCACAGTACCTTCTTCTGTGTCCAATCTCTCCTGCCTCCCCACATGATTGCCCCGAGGGTACAGCTGGATAATCCAAGATGATTTCCCCATCTCAAGAACCTTAACTTAATCACACACCGGCAGTCTCTTTGGCCATAAAAAGCCACATTCACAGATTCTGGGATTAGGCAGGGATATATCTGGAGGCCATTATTTAGCCTACCACAGAATCATAAGCAAACTCTGGGGGACACACTAGTACATTCTGCTTTCAATTTGTAGTTTATGTTTACCTAAAAGTGAGGAGGCCTCCAGGTCTTTTTTTGCCATCCGTTTGCTGTATGTAGCCTGGTCTCAGCTGGGAAACCTACTTCTTTTTTTTTTTTTTTAATATGCATTTTATTGATTTTTTTTACAGAGAGGAAGGGAGAGAGATAGAGAGTTAGAAACATTGATAAGAGAGAAACATCGGTCAGCTGCCTCCAGCACACTCCCTACTGGGGAAGTGCCCACAACCAAGGTACATGCCCTTGACTGGAATCGAACCTGGGACCCTTCAGTCTGCAGCCCGATGCTCTATCCACTGAGCCAAACCAGTTAAGGCAGAAACCTGCTTCTTGATTCAGGCCTTTATGATGGAACACCAGTTATTTTTGTATGTTACCTGCTACTACCAGAACTTGTTCTTTGCCTCTCCTGTCTCTTTCTTTTTCTTCCTTTCTACACCTGTAACTCACCATATTCTGTCTGCAGTCACCATGGTGGCATATGGTCTATGCTAAGTAGCATTCTCAGGCATGCAATGACCTGGGGGTGGATGGTAAGGAGGGGAGTGGAATAGGGTTTAAGCCTAATTGGTAGATTCCTATGTCAACTCCATAAAGCATACTCTGCCAATAGCAATTTGGGATGATACCATATTACCATTCAGATAGGGATTTGAATGGCACATACTCATTGACTAGAAATAAGGCTGATCTGAAATTCTATTGATTCCAAGAAATTCTCTAAAATCTCATTTCTTCCTACATCCCCTAATCTTTTAGCATATTGTTTCTACCCCTTTTATGGGCCATATGTCTTGATCTTCATATTTGTCTTCCCCACTAAACTCTGTACTCTTTTTTAAAAAGACTTATTTTTCTAAAGCAGTACGTATTAGGTTCACAGCAAAATTGAGAGAAAGGTACAGCAATTTCCCATATACTCCCATCCCCACACATGCATAGATTCCCTCATTACTAACATCCCCCACCAGAATGGTACATTTGTTACAAATGATGAACCTACATTGTTACATCATAATTAACCAAAGCCCATAGTTTATATTAGGGTTCACTCTGGTACATTTTATGGCTTTGGATAAATGTATGATGCCACATATCCAGCATCGTGGTACCATACGGAGTTGGTTCAGTGCCCTAAAATCCCTCTGTGCTTTGCCTATGCACCCTCCCCAGCTGCAACCCTTGGCAACCACTTTCTCCATAGTGAGCTCCTTTTTTGAAAAATAAAACAAAGCAAAACATTTTTATGGATTTCAGAGAGAGAGAGAAATATAGAAATATCAATGATGAGAAAGAAGCATTGATTGGCTGCCTCCTGCATGGCCCCACACTGGGGATCAAGCCCACAACCTGGGCATGTGCCCTGACCGGGATTCGAACCGTGACCTCCTGGTTCATAGGTCAACACTCAACCACTGAGCCACACTGGTTGGGTGTGAGCTTCCTTTTTTAAATCTTTCTATCCCAATAAGCCAATTATTCAGGTGGACTGGGGAGAGCATGGCCCCTGCAGACACAGTCTGTGAAATGGTCTAGAGTCCAGCAGCCCTGGTTATGCCACACGCACAAAGAAAGGCACCACCATCCAATGACATCTTGGCAGTCAAAGGGAACTTGTGACTGCCATTTGTGGGCATGACAGCCAAGCATGTGGCCGTGAGGAAAGCCCTTCACATGGGTCTTTCCTTGTTGCATTTATATTTAGCTCAAATGAAAAACTGCAGCTTGTTTTTGTCATTGGCAGCTACCAAAAAGGATAAGGAATAATTGTTATCTTTCTCCCCATTAGGAAAGGTAGGCCTTGAATTTGGGATCACATCTCTGACAACTAGCTCTCCCATACCTGGCCCATGAGAGTTGCCCAGTGTTTACTGCATTGAAGAAGAACAGAGGGAAAATACTTGAATTGTTTTTCAGCTCTTTAAAAAATGTTTCTATATTTTAACTTTTAAAATTAAGAAATATTTCAAACATATAGAAAGATGAAGAAAATAAAACAGACAACCATATGCCTACCATCAGGTTAACAGCTGTTAACATTTTTCCATATTTACTTTAAGTCCCTCACAACAAAAGACAGACAAAAAGATAAAACCAGCTAATATCCCCTGCACTCACATATCTTCTCCTTCCCTCTGCAGAGGTACCTCAGCCTAAGTTGGTATGTGCTATACCCATGCATGATTCTGTGCCTTCACTATGTACATGCAAAACACCATTTACTACTGTTTTATGTGCATCCATTGACATAAATGGCATAATATTGTTTATATTCTTTGGCAACTTGCCTTTCTTATTCAACAGTATTATGGATTAAAGTTAATCCATATTATTAACTGGTTAATAGTTAATCCACATTATTAACTGGTTAATAGTTAATCTAAATTATTACCTGGTTAATAATTCACATTATTAACCCATTAAAGTTAATCCATACTATTAACTGGTTAATAGTTAATCTGCACTATTAACTGGTTGATAGTTAATCCACACTATTAACCGGTTGATAGTTAATCTGTATTATTAACCGGTTAATAGTTAATCCACATTATTAACCGTAATAGTGCGGATTTTGTAGTCAAAGAAAACACGATAATTTCAAGAGAAACATCAAAAGTGCTTTATTCAAAGTAATGTCCATTGCTAGCCACACATTTTGTGGCTACCGTCCCAATAGAACTTTTCTTGTTTTGAGGCAGACCATTCAGAGACCCAATTTTCCACTTCTTCGTACATTTTGAAGTGCTGCTCAGAAAGTGCGTGTGCCATTGATCGGAGCAAGTGGTGGAGCAAATACAACAAAATAGCACACATATCAAATCGCATATATATAAACATATGTATAACTCCATCTAGTGAAAAAAATCCTCATAATTAACTGGTACACCTAGTATTGATGGACACTTGGGTTGCTTCTGTATCTTGGCTATTATAAATAACTAGAGACCCAGTGCACGAAATTCGTGCACAGGGGTGGGGGGTGTCCCTCAGCCCAGCCTGCACCCTCTCCAATCTGGGATCCCTCTCACAATCCAGGACATCCCTCTCACAATCCAGGACTGCTGGCTCCCAACTGCTCGCCTGCCTGCCTTCCTGATTGCCCCTAACCGCTTCTGCCTGCCAGCGTGATCACCCCCTAACCACTCCCCTGCCAGCCTGATTGATGTCTAACTGCTCCCCTGACAGCCTGTTTGCCCCCAACTTCCCTCCTCTGCTGGCCTGGTCACTCCTAACTGCCCTTCCCTGCAGGCTTGATCACCCCCAACTGCCCTCCCTTGCAGGCCTGGTCCTTCCCAACTGCCCTCCCTTGCTGGCCATCTTGTGGTGGCCATCTTGTGGTGGCCATCTTGTGTCCACATGGGGGCAGGATCTTTGACCACATGGGGGCAGCTATCTTGTGTGTTGGAATGATGGTCAATCTGCATATTACTCTTTTATTAGAGGCCTGGTGCACAGGTGGGGGCCAGCTGGTGCACAGATGAGGGCCAGCTGGTTTGCCCTGAAGGGTGTCCCGGATCAGGGTGGGGGTTCCCTTGGGATGTGGGGCGGCCTGGGCGAGGGGGCTGTGGTGGTTTGCAGGCCGGCCATGCCCCCCGGCGACCCAAGCAGAGGCCCTGGTATCTGGGATTTATTTCTCTTCTACAATTGAAACTTTGGAGCCTGGAGTGGAGCCAAGCCTTCTGCTCCATCTGTGGCAGCAGTCATTTCTGTTGGGATTAATTATCTTCTATAATTGAAACTTTGTAGCCTTAAGCGGAGGCCTGGGCCGGCCAGGGTGTGCCGAAAGCTTGGCTTCCTCCATCGCCAGGGAAACCCAAGCCTACCTCCTGCTCTCTCTGTGGTGGCAGCCATCTTGGTTGGGGTTAATTTGCATACTCGTTCCTGATTGGCTAATGGGCGCAGCTTGTGGGTATTAGTTAATTTGCATATTACTCTTTTATTAGATAGGATTCTGCAATAGGAATGCACATATCTTTTCCAATTAGTGCATTGGATTTCTTTGGATAAATACCCACAAGTGGAATTGCTGTGTCATATGGTCGTTCAGTTTTTAGGTTTTTGAGGATCCTCCATACTGTTTTCCATATCGGCTGTACCAATTTACAGTCCCACCAACCGTTGTACAAGGGTTCACTTTTCTCCACATCCTCGCCAACATTTGTTGATTTATTCATGATAGCCATTCTGACAGATGTGATATCACAATGTGGTTTTAATGTGCAATCCCCTGATGCATAGTG
The DNA here is from genome assembly GCF_963455305.1 of Plecotus auritus. Taxonomy (NCBI): domain Eukaryota; kingdom Metazoa; phylum Chordata; class Mammalia; order Chiroptera; family Vespertilionidae; genus Plecotus; species Plecotus auritus. The sequence goes on along the minus strand of NC_137783.1, from coordinate 26,840,964 downwards.
ATGTTGGGCATCTTTTCATGTCTATTGGCAATCTATAAGTCCTTTTTGGAGAAACGTCTATTCAGGTCCTCTGTCCATTCTGATTAAGAAAATCACTCATTTTAACTGCAGCCTAGTAGACCACAGTTTATATTTGCTTTTTCCTGTTGTTGTTGCTGTGAACATGCTTGTACATGTATGTTTTGCACGATATAATTGCTTTTTTTAATATGTTTTTATTTTTATTTTTTAATTTAATCTTTATTGTTCAGATTATTACAATTGTTCCTCTTTTTTCCCCCAAAGCTCCCCTCCACCCGGTTCCCACCCCACCCTCTGCCCTTAAATCCCCCCACTGTCCTCATCCATAGGTGTACACTTTTTGTCCAGTCTCTTCCCGCACCCCCCACACCCCTTTCCCCCGAGAATTGTCAGTCCACTCCCTTTCTATGCCCCTGATTCTATTATAGTCATCAGTTTATTCTGTTCATAAGATTTTTAATTCACTTGATTTTTAGATTCACTTGTTGATAGACATGTATTAGTTGTTCATAGTTTTTATCTTTACCTTTTTCTTCTTCTTCCTCTTCTTAAAGAATACCTTTCAGCATTTCATATAATATTGGTTTGGTGGTGATGAATTCCTTTAGTTTTTTCTTATCTGTGAAACTCTTTATTTGCCCTTCAATTCTGAATGATAGCATTGCTGGGTAGAGTAATCTTGGTTGTAGGTTCTTGCTATTCATCACTTTGAATATTTCTTGCCACTCCCATCTGGCCTGCATAGTTTCTGTTGAGAAATCAGCTGACAGTCGTATGGGTGCTCCCTTATAGGTAATTAACTGTTTTTGTCTTGCTGCTTTTAATATTCTCTCTTTGTCTTTTGCTCTTGGTATTTTAATTATGATGTGTCTTGGTGTGGTCCTCTTTGGATTCCTTTTGTTTGGGGTTCTGTGCGCTTCCTGGACTTGTAAGTCTATTTCTTTCACCAGGTGGGGGAAGTTTTCGGTCATTATTTCTTCAAATAGGTTTTCAGTATCTTGCTCTCTCTCTTCTTCTGCACCCCCATAATTCTGATGTTGGTACACTTGAAGTTGTCCCAGAGCCTCCTTACATTATCTTCAAATTTTTGGATTCTTTTTTCTTTTTTCTTTTTTGGCTGAGTGTTTTTTGCTTCTTTGTATTTCAACTCTTTGACTTGATTCTTGCAGTCCTCTAGTCTGCTGTTAGGTCTCTGTATAATATTTTTATTTCAGTCAGTGTATGTTTAATTTCTAGTTGGTCCTTTTTCATATTCTCGAGGGTCTCATTAAATTTATCGGCCTTTTCTAGAAAATTCTTGAAAAACCTTATAACCATGGTTTTGAACTCTATATCCAGTTGTTTGTTTTCCTCCATTTCTTTCATTTGTGACCTGTTTCTTTGTCTCCGCATTTTGGCTGCTTCCCTGAGTTGGTAGAGTAGCTTTGTGTGGTAGGTGTCCTATAGGGCCCAGTGGCTCATCCTCCCCAGTTACCTGAGGTGGACACTCTTGGTGCACCCCTTTGTGGGCTGTGTGCTCAGCCTTGTTGTAGTTAAGTCTTGATTGTTGTTGGTATCACTGGGAGGAATTGACCTCCAGGCCGATTGGCTGTGAGGATCAGCTGTGTCTACGCTGGGAGAACTTCCGTGCTGGAGACACTCTTATGAGACAAGACCTGCAAAATTGCAAAAGCCTCTGTGCTCAGCTTGGATGGGGCAAAGTTTCAGGGCGGAGCAGACAGCCTTGGTTTACTGTCAGCCCTGCCCTATGAGGTCCCTGAGTCTCAGTGTCCCTCGGTAATCGCTGCAAGCACCTCTGAGAGAAAGCCGCCCTGGAGTTCCGCCCACTGCCAGACAGTCCAGTTTCTCCCCGAATGAGTCAGGGTTCCCAGAAACTTGCCCAGAACTGGAGTTCAACGCAGTCGGGAGCATCTGTCTCCCTCCTCCTTTAGAAAGCCAGACGTGCACTCAGCCTCCCATGCATTCAGCAGTCAGTCCTCTCTGCGCGCGTGCCTCCAGACCTCTGCCTTCCGTAGCTCCTGAGTCTCAGTGTGCTTTCTTTTTCCTGACAGTCCAAATTCCCCCCAAATGAGTCTGGTTTCCCAATGTCTTGCCCGGGACTGGAGTTCAGTGCAGTCGGGAGTTTCCTTCTCCCTCCCACTTTAGGAAGTCAGCCTAGCACTCAGCCGCTCTTGCACACAGCCGCCTGTCCTCTCCTCGTGCAAGCCTCCATACCTCAGCCTTTTGTAGCTCCTCTGAGTCTCAATGTGCTTCCCTCTTTTCTTCTAGTTGTAGAATTTCCACTCAGCCAGCTTTCCTGTGGTTCTGGATGGTGTCCGTTTTGTCTTTTAGTTGTAGTTTTGATATTGTTGTGCGAGGCAGCAGTTTAGGTGTTTACCTATGCCGCCATCTTGGTTTCTCTCCTTCCGACATAATTTCTTTAGCATTGACATTGAGAAGTGGAATCACTAAGTAGTAGGGAATGCACTTCTTCACTTTCCTCAGTACAAGTGGTTGCACCAATTCGTATTCCTGCCAGATTAGAAATTTCTAGTTTCCTGCATTCTCACCATCACTTGTGAGACTAAAATTTCTTAATCGGATAGGTGTAAAACACATTTTATTATCCTAATTTGCATATCCCTTAAGCATATTTGTATGTTTACTAGTCAATTTGGGGTGGGGGGAGGAAGAAGAGGAGAGACATACCAGTTCCAATTCTTTGCTCTTTAAAAAAAAACCCTGGGTTAGCCTTTCTTCTTATACATTTGTAATTGTTCTGTATTTATTCTGAAGTTACTATTTGAATTGCAAATACCTTCTCCCAAACTGGATCTGCTTTTTTATTTTGTGTATGTTATCCTCTGTTATATATAACGTTTTAAATTTAATGTAGTCAAATCATATTTGACTACATTAAATTTAATTTCTAACCACCAAATCTTTTTAAGGTTTGTGGGTATTTGTTCTTTATTTAACAAATCTGTTCATAACTCTCTACCCAAGATATTATCCCACATTGTTTTTTAAAAATTCTGAAGTTTTGCTGTTCACATTTAAATTGTGTCTATCTGGAATTTACTTTGGCTTCTATGGTGAAATAGGGATCTAATTTTATCTTTTCCCAAATAGAAAGTTAAATGTTTCAGACCCTCATATGGATAGTCCAGACTTTTCCAGCATTAGAAATGCCATTTCTGTTAAATACAAACTCCCATATATGAGTGGGTCAGTTCCTCCACACTCTCTGCCACTCTGTTAGTCCATTTGTCTATTCCTCCACCATAATTTCAACATTCTTATAGCTAATAGGTATATTTGGTAATTGGTGCAGTGATTCCCATCATTCTTGTCCTCATATGTGTTTGTTTGTTTTCCAGCTTTGTTGAGATATAACTAACAAATAACATTTTAAGTTTAAGGTGTACAATGTGATGCTTTGATATATGTATATATTTTGTTTTGTTTTATATATGTACTAGTGGCCCGGTGCACAAAATTCATGCATGGGGGGGTGTCCCTCAGCCCAGCCTGCATCCTCTCCAATCTGGGACCCCTGTGGGATCGGGCTTAAACTGGCAGTCGGACAACCCCTTGCAATCCGGGACTGCTGGCTCCTAGCTGCTCACCTGCCTGCCTGCTAGATCACCCCTAACCACTCTGCATGCTTGCCCCCAACTGCACCCCCCTGCCGGCCTGCTCACCCCCAGCTGGTCCCCTCTGCTGGACTGCTCACCCCCAACTGCCCCCCCCACCCCGCCAGCCTGATCACCCCCAGCTGCTCTCCCCTCCTGGCCTGATCACCCCTAACCACCTCTGCCTCAGCCCCACCACCATGGCTTTGTCCGGAAGGACATATGGAAGGTCTCATGGTCTAATTAGCATATTATCCTTTTATTAATATAGATAGGATATGACATACTGCCATAACTATAACATATGTACCAGTATTACTCTGAGAATACATTCTTCATGCAATAGGAAGGCATCTAATACATTACATTGTATATGTTGTAAGTAGTAGGAAATACTGTATTCGTAGCAATAATATACAACCTGTGACTTCCCTTCCTGATTTGGGAATGGTTCCCCAGTTCTTGGAACGTTTCCTGGCCCCTAATGTATTTTTTTTTGTGTCATTCAGTGTAATTTTATTTACTGTTTATTGCACATGATTTGAGGTCTTTAATTTCTAACCACCAAAGATTCAAAGGACTATTATTTCCATGAAGTTTAACATTGACATCAGTGAATTCATGTATTCATGTGTTTTTATTGTAAACATCTGAATTATTCACATTGTCATAGATCCTGAACTCATAAGCATGGACCATGCACAGGCTGGCAGCAAGCCAGGAAGCCACCCTGCAAGCAAACAGACACTCTGCATAAGGAGAAAAGTCATAGCACAACATTTAATGTCCAACCTGAGTCACCTCAGAATGTTATATATATTGGCTTCTTAATTCATATAGTATCAGGAACTCAACTGCTTGGTTGGTGACAGGGTTGACCTGGTTTCAGGAGGATTATTCCTGAAATAATTAAGGAAAGGGGGGCTCAATCTTTCTTCTTGGTTGCTTGCTCTTCCCCGGCACCTTCATCTTTCTTCTCATCCTCAGCTTCTTGGGCATCTTCTCCTTCACCTAACCTCCTTCTTCCTTCTTTGCATCCTCAAATTCTTTCTTGGCACCTTCTTCCTCTTCCTCTCCTTCCTCTTTGTTAGCCACTTCCTTCTCCTTCTCCTCTTCAGATTCTCCTTCAGAGGAGGGTTCATCCTTAGCTTCCTCGGCTTTTGCAGCCTCAATGGTCTCCTCCACCTCGATCTGCTCCTCCTGGACATGGCTGGTGTAATAAGAAGGGAAGGAGCGAGCGGACATCAAGTAGGAGCTAGCCAGCTGTGGGCAAACTACGGCCCGTGGGCCTGATCCGGCCCGTTTGGCTGTTCTATCCGGCCTGTGGAGCCGAAAGAGCGGAGGGTTCTCTTGCTCTCCCCTCCGCTCCTTTACTTTGAATTTGTATTAGTTCACACAAACACTCCATCCATGCTTTTGTTCCGGCCCTCCGGTCCAGTTTAAGAACCCATTGTGGCCCTCGAGTCAAAAAGTTTGCCCACCCCTGAGTCTGTAACCACCGTAGGCAGATCGACCAAAGATCTGGGAACTCTGGGAGTAGCTGCTGGCTATGCTTCCCACGCTGGTGAAACTGAGCTGGGTCTCCTCACCTTCCAAGAGTTTCCTGTAAGCTGCAATGTCAATGTCCAACGCCATCTTCACATTGAGGAGGTCCTGGTATTCTTTTAAATATCATGCCATTTCACTCTTCGTAGTTCTCAACTTATTTTCTAATTTGTTGATTGTGTCCTGCATAGCACTAATGTCGGAGTTCTGCTTATCCTCCAGCTCTTGCAGCTGCTTTCCCAGAGCTTAGTTCATGCCCTGGCTTGCTTTGATCTCCAGGGTCTTGGCCTTGAGCAGGCGGTGGCTTTCAGACACCTCGTCCTTGGCGGCGTGCACCCCTTAGGTGTTCTTGGCAGTGCTCTCAGTCAGCATGGTGAAGCAGCTCTTGTACCATTCTTCTGCATTCTGCATGTTCTTGGCAGCCAGCTTCTCGTACTGGGCGCAGATGTCCTTGAGCGCTACAGAGAGGTCGGACTTGGAGAACATGTCCATCTCCACAGAGATCTGAGCGTACTGGATCTGCGCCTGCAGCTCAGCGATCTCCTCTTCATGCACCTTCTTCAGAAAGGCGATTTAGTCCATCAGGCTGTCGATGCGCTTTCGAGCTCAGCTCCAGTGAGAGCCGCCTCATCTGCACCTTTGCGAGGCTCCATCAGCCAGCCCTCTATGTCCTCATGGTTCAGCACCTCTTCCTGGTAGCATGCCTGCAGGTTGCTCCGAGTCCCTTCCAAGCCCTGGTGCCTGCTAACTGACCACTGCCCTCTCCTCGCCAGGGACGGGGCTCTGTGGGCTGGGGCACAGGCATCCCATTTTCATTAAAATGTTCAACCCTGGCCTGCTCCACTGGTGTCCACAGGCGGCCCGGGGGCAGACAGTGATCCCAGAGACACTGGCCATCCCACCCTGGCCGGATCCCTGATAGCGACCTGGACCCTGCGGGTGGCGTCAGGCGCTACCCACCCCACCTGCCTGGTCCCCGATGGTGGCCTGGACCCCACGGGCGGTGTCAGGAGCTGCCTGCGCAGACTGACCGGACCCCGATGGCGGCCTGGACCCTGCGGGCTGCGTCAGGCGCTGTCCGCCTGGCTTGCCCAGTTACCGATCACTTCCTGGACCCCGTGGGCGGCATCTCACGCTGCCTGCCTGGCCTGCCTGGATACGGATGGCGGCCTGGACCCTACAGGCGGTATTAGGTGCTGCCTGCCCGGACTGACCGGACCCGATGGCGGCCTGGACCCTGAGGGTGGCGTCAGGAGCTGCCTGCCCGGCTTGCCCGGTTACTGATGGCTGCCTGGACCCTACGGGCAGCGTCAGGTGCTGCCCGCCTGGCCTGCCCGGATACGATTGCTGCCTGGACCCCACTGGTGGTGTCAGGTGCAGCCTGCCCCTCCTGCATATGCAAATTTACCCACCATCTTTGTTGGCTTAATTTGCATATCACTCCTGATTGGCTGTGGGTGTAGCAGAGGTATGGTCAATTAGCATATTTCTCTTTTATTAGTGTAGATATATTTTGAAATGATTACCATAATAATGAGTTAATACATTATCACCTCACATAGTTACCATTTATGTGTGTGTGTTTTGAAAGTGTTTTGACTTTCATTAGTCCTAAACCTTCCAATATTTTAGGATTAGCTATTATATATACATATAAATACATGTATATATAATAGCTAATCCCAAATATATATACACATACATACATATGTATTTATTTAGAGGTACCTATTGGGATTGATAAAGAAAGTGCATCTAAATATTTAGTTTGAAAAATTTTGCACTTTGTACAATGTTGAGACGTCCTAACCAGAAATGTGGTATATCTTTCTACTTAGGGTCTTCTTGAAAAATGATGCATTTATATTGTTTAATATATATTTGTACTTTTCCCTGTAAATATTTTACACATTTTTATTAGCTATATTATGAGACTTTTATAGTACTTGCTACAACTGTAAGTAGTATATTTTTAAAAGTTATATCTTCTAACTATTTTTGCAGGGGCTTAGGAACCATTTTTAAAGTCATTTTTAAATGAGGTAACTTGTACATCTCCTCATTTCTTGGAATAGTTTCCTGTTACTTCTCTTCTCTTGGATTTTTTAAAATAATCATAGCACCCACAAATAAGGCTGCTTTTATTTTTTTATTATTATTTTTTTTAATTTTATTACTTTGTCTTGTCATTGCTTCATTGGGTAGGACTTATAGACCAATATTGATTAGGGACTTCTGATGGTCATCATCATTGCCTTGTTTCTGAACTTGAGTGGAATTATTTTGGAGATGCACCAAGTATAACTTTTACTGTAGATTAATAGTAGACAAACTTTATTGGGTTATTCTTTTTATTCCTAGTATGCTAAGAAATTACAGCTATAAATGGTCCTTAAATTTTATCAAATGCATTTCCTGCATCTTTTGAGGTGATCACATATTTTCTTTATCATCTATGTAACAAATTATATTAATAGTTTTTATATTATTAAGCTTTAACTTCTTAATTATGATATATTATTTTTAACCCTATTAAATTCGGCAACTAATGTTGATATCAAATTTTTATGTTTTTTGTTTATAAATGAGATTTACCTGTATTTTTTCTTTGTGTAATGTTTTTTCCAGTTTTTGTTGTTAAGGTTATATTAATATCATATAATGACTTTAAAAGTTTTCTCCTTCTTCTGTTTTCTGGAATAGATTGCCTAAGGTAGGAATTCAGTTTTCCTTGAAAGTTGGGAATACTTACCTGAAAACTGTTTGAGGTGTCAACTCTTTTTGTGGACAGATTTTAAATTACTGATCAGCTTTTCTATTTCTTTTTGAGTTATATTTTCTAGCAGTGTTCCCATTTCATCTAAAATTTTAATGATATTATAATAACATCAGACATAGTAGTCTCATGCCTTTGTAAATTTATATCTATAATTACGTCTTCTTTTCCTTTCCCAGTATGGTTCATTTGTAGCATTTCCCTTTTTTGCCTGATCTTTTGCCTTTGTTGGCCATCTCAATTATGTTCTGTTTCATTAGTTTTTGCTCTTATTTGTATCTTTTTTCTTTGTTTCTTCTTGAGTTCACATTTACTTTATCTACTTCTTTCACTAGATGTGTTCATTAATATTCAAAAGTTCTGCTTTTCGGGTGTATGTGTTTATTATTTTTTTCTCTGAAGTACTTTTTTTTCCCATTTCGATGGGCCATTTGTCCCTCATCCTTCAGCTCTAGATATTTTTAAATTTCTATTTTGATTCATTAATAATTTAGAAGTGTTTTTAAATTTTCAAACATAGGTTCCTTTTTTAGTTATGTTTTTATAATTTGCTTCCAATTTAATAACATTTTTGAAAGGGAATGTGGTCTGTCTGATATTGATTCACTACTTTTAGATATTTGCTTTGTGGCCAAGTATGTAGTCATTCAAAAATAAGTTTATTGTGTATTCTCTATCCATTACAAACAAGAATGCTATGTTCAAGGTATCAAATGTGTTGTTTAAATCTTTTACATGTTTACTAATAATTTTGTTTGCTTGAGCTACTTAATATTGGGCATTGTATTAAAATATGTCACTATGATAGTGGATCTCTAGATTTTTTTTTTTTTTTTTGTGGTTCTGGTTATTTGTGGTTCATATATTTAGATACTACATTCTTTTTTGTTGTTATTAATCCTCACCTGAGGATATTTTTCCAAAGTTTTTGTTTTTGTTTTATTTCTTTAAGAGAGAGTGGAGGGAGGGGAAGAGACAGAGAGAAACATTGATGTGAGAGAGACCCATCAATTGATTGCCTCCCTCATGCACCTTGACCAAGGCTGTGATCGAGCCTGCAACCAAGGTACGTGCCCTTGACCAGAATCCAACCTGGAACCCTTCACTCTCTGGACCGACACTCTATCCACTGAGCCAGACCAGCTGGGGCATGACTATATTCTCTTTCTTTTCCCTTTTTTTATTTTTATGTTTTTATTGATTTTTAGAGAGAGAGGAAGGGTGAGGGATAGAGAGATAGAAACATTGATGAGAGGAGAATCATCAATCAGCTGCCTTCTGTATGCCCCCTCCTGGGGATCAAGCCGCAACCTGGGCATGTGCCCTGACTAGGAATCCAACCAGCGACTTCTTGGTACCTGGGTCGGTGTTCAACCCCTGAGCCACTCTGGCCGGGTGAAACTACATTTTTAAAAGGCAACAAGTTCAGAATTTTTTATCTTTTTGATAAATGATTCCTGGCCTGTCTGTATGATAACTCCTCCTTCGTTTTCAGTTTTTCTTCCTCTGGGAACTAAATCAGGTCTAGGGAGTTCCACCACCATTGCCTATACCACCTTCCACTGCCCTGGGATTAAGGTTGATATCCTACGTCTGAGGAGCAGATTCTGTACACACACACACACACACACACACACACACACACACACGCACACTTACAGGGAGACTGTAAACATTTTTTCTCCAGTTTATTGTCTTCTTTATACGTCTCTGTTTAAAAAACTTTGAAGGAAAAAAATGTAGGAAACAAAAGGCAGTGTTCCTGTACTAGTTTCCTAGAACTGTAAACTCAGCGGCTTGAACAGCAAATTTATCGTCTCACAGTTCTGGTGACCAGAATGCTGAAATCAAGTTGTGGGCAGGGCTGGTTCTTTCTCAGGTCTGTGAGGATAGGACTGTTCCTGGCCCCTCTCCTTGGCCTGTGGATGGCTGTGTCCTCCTGGTATCTCCTCACATCATCTTCCCTCTGTGTGTGTCTCTGACCCAAACTTCCCCTTTTACTAAGAGCACCAGTCATATTGGAATTGGACCCACTCTAAACCTCACTTTAACTTGATTCCCTCTGTAGAAACTACCTCCAAATAAGGTCATGTTCTGAAGTACGAGGAGCTAGGACTCCAACACAATTTAACCCGGAACAGTATGTATTTAATATGACAGGAATTCATAGAAGTGGAAAAAACAAATGCATTACATGGAGACACTTTCTGGAGGAGATGGCATTAGACTCATTCCTGAAGGATAAGCTGTCTTTCATCCTTTGACAGGGAGAAGAACAAGTTAATGTTACAGCCTTCTCCTTGCTTTCTCTGGAGCAACATGGGAAAATGAATGACCAGGGTACTCATCAGGTCTGTCTTCCTGGAGATGTTTCATTCAATGCAGTAAACATGCATTGGGATGCAATTGATGAGGCCAGATCAAGGGAGTAGATCTAAAGACCCAGTGTCGTCCTATAATGCAAATCAGCCACTCCCCAGGAGAGGGCATGACTAGGAGAAACTGAGGCAGAAGCCACAGAAGGATTCTCACTGGGCAGGCAGTTTAGTCTGCCCAACATTGATAAGAGGAGTCTAGTCTTCCTACGAAGTCCAGACCAGCACAGGGAGAAACCTTGGGTGGAGTGTGGACAGGAGTAAGAGACATAGGAACTACAACGCTCCCCTCCAACCCCAAACACAGAAAGCGAAGTTCCTTTCTAAGACCCAAACCAGTAGCCATGGAGGGGTCAAATGAGGCAGGAGGTGAAGATGCTTCATTTAATGCAGAGGGTCTGATTTTTCAGAACAGAGCTTTGCGGCCATATTTTGTTGGAGCCCCACATGTGGGGTCAGGAGTATGAGAATTTGGGCCCAAGATGAATAAACCTGACCTCAGCAGCTGCCACCACTCTTGAAATTTGTATGTTGAAAGAATGTGAGCACTTGAAGACTATTTCTAGCTCCAGCTGCTCTGCGGTATTAACAAAGGTCTAATTGCTGAGACCATGTGCAGTGAACACGGTGTTCATTTTCCTGACACATGGAAAATGCGGTTTGGAGGTCGAGCTGTCAGGCCCGATCACCTCCAGACCCCGCCTACTGCAAGCAAGCACATTTCATCACCGGGCAGGACTTGCTAAGTTGGTCCATGGCCTCATTGCGGCTATTTGTATCCTGACACTGGAGCCAATGTGGAAGGTTAGAATTCCTGTTGAAGAACGCTAAGCTTCCCTCCAGCCCATTTCCCAGGTAACGTGTCGAGAAAGTCCATTCCGTCGTCGCACCTGAAGGTGAAGGGGCCATTTGCCCAGCATTTTTATCAGGTTTCCCCCAATTCTCAGCAGGTTATTTAAGAGAGAAGAGGCCATCTTGTAGCCTGGAGTCTCTCTGGAGACAGGTAGGCTTCCTGTGAAAACAGATGGTGAGGGCAATGAGGCCGTAGCCACCTGTCTGCCTCTCAGCAGGGAGAGACACTGTGGGCTCCACATTGGTGGGGGCAGTTCCACTCTTGTTACCCCACCCCACCACAAATAGCAGTGGCTGTCTCTCCTCCAAATTTAATTTATTTTGCTGTCTTATTGCTTCTCAGAACCACAATGCATATTCACACCAGCTACTCATAAGTTGTCCCATGCTAAAAATACCCAGGTTGGCTCTCCCTCTGGGGAGCAGCCCCCACCATTCCCTTTGCCCTCTTCTTCCCCCATTTTTCCCCACAGGCTGCATCTCCTGAACTCCTCTAAGGGACTCCAGAGGACTTGTAACCTGGGGAGCAATGGGAAGTTCATCACAGGCTAGTCCCCTGAACCTGTCCCCAAGGCCCCCTTTTCTCTGACTTCCCAGAGAGCTAGGGCAGCCCAGTCTAGGCTGTCTTGTTGCTTCTTCTGTGCTAAGCCCTTTCTTGTTTCACTGTCTCCATCTTTAATAGACACCCTCTAAAAATGAAAATAAATAAACAAAATCTATACTAATACAAGCCTAGGTGGCGCTCGCTCTCCTGTCATCACAAGGTGGCTGCCCCCATGTTGTCAAAAGATGGCTGCCCCCCCACATCATCACAAGATGGCCAGCAAGGGAGCAGTTAGGCATCAATCAGGCCGGCAAGGGAGTGGTTAGCAGCCGTGGGCAAACTACGGCCCACGGGCCGGATCCGGCTGTTCTATCCGGTTCTCTTGCTCTCCCCTCCACTCCTTTACTTTGAATTTATATTAGTTCACACAAACACTCCATCCATGCTTTTGTTCCGGCCCTCCGGTCCAGTTTAAGAACCCATTGTGGCCCTTGAGTCAAAAAGTTTGCCCACCCCTGGGTTAGGGGGTGATCAGGCTGGCAGGCAATCAGGAAGGCATGCAGGTGAGTGGTTAGGAGCCAGCAGTCCCGGATTGTGAGAGGGATGTTCCAGATTGGAGAGGGTGCAGGCTGGACTGAGGGACCCCCCAACCCCGACCCAGTGCACAAATTTCATGCCCCAGGCCTCTAGTTAATTAATAAAAAAAAACCAAAGTCCATACATTTATATTTAATACTAGATTTAATTTTTCGTGGGGAATCCCCCTCCATCAATTCACTCATATTTAATTCATTTTTCTGGCTTGTGAAGAGAATTCCTGGCTAGGGCTTAATTCACTTTGGGGCTTTTCTCACAGGCCTTGGACTTCTGTCCATTCGAAGATCAGTACATTCCATGCAAACATCCCTTGCTGATTGATGGGCCCACCCCCTGGAACCTGAGTTTTAAAAAACCCTGGACATTGAAGAGCAGTATGACAGTGATTAAGAGCCCGAACTCTGCGTCCAAACTAACTGGGGTTCAATACCAATTCTACCATTTTTACCTCATGTAACCTTGGGCAAGTTCTCCAATTGTGCCTTCATTTTATTATATGTAAATCAGGAAAGATAACAGCACTTTTGCATAGGATGGTTGTAAAAATTAAGTTGTCATGTATAAAGTGCTTTGTAATAAATGCCAGGCATTATTGTGTCTCCACAGAAAGAATGTGGTTTGATCAAGTAAAAGTGGATTTCTGGCAGCATCCTCTGGAACATGAGGATTTGGCTCAACATCCTTTCCCCCAGGAGACCCGATAAACATTCTGAATTTACACAGGTGTTCCTCAACAGGGCCATGCTGCTTCCAGTGTAACCAGTGTATAGTGGGCATGAAATGGTTACACGGGAAAATCCAGTATGGTTACCTCTACTGGAGGAGTAGATGTTCAATAATGCTGAGCATGAAGACCACCCTGAAAGAGACGATTTTCCTTGGAAGGGATCTGGCCCACCATAGCCAGAGGAAGCTCAAAAAGAGACAGCTTGGCAAAGACAGGGTGCAGATGAGGAGAAGCTGTGCTCTGGTTAAGGTGGCAGCAGGAATCTTTTAGAACGTCTTTTGGGAGGTTTCAGCAGTGCCCGACTCTGTGCAGTAGCCAGTGGGACAGCGAGAGCAGTGAGAGTGAAGAATGTGCTTTATCCCCAAGCTCAGTGGAATTGCTAGTGGAGACAACTGGTATGGTTCACAGGTCAAGCCAGTGATTGGTTCAAAGCCAGGATGATGAAAGAGGGTTCACATAAGATCTGTGCAGACATATCTGCTTGGAAGGACTACCATGCTCCCTGGGGGTGCTGTGATGGGCTCCCCAGAACCCCACCAAAGATAAAAGCAGGACTTTTTCTCCAGCTTCCCCCGACAGCCCTACGTGTCAGTCCTCTCTGGAGTTGCCTTGGCTGAGCTGCCTCACCCAGGACGGCCTGATCTAGTGACTGACTGATGCGGGGGTACAAATGTCGAGCCCTTTTACCCAAACTCAGGACAGCCCTAAAATTACCCCATCTTTAGAACTCCCCACAAAGTCAGCTAAGGCTCCTGAGGTGACTGTACTGAGGCTTGACCCATCACTCTGCCCAATCCTCCCTTCCATAGATGCAGACTCCAGAGCATTCCCTCGGAGATGTTCTGCATGTTCACATCCATCTCAGACCCTTCTTCCCTGCAGACCTGGGATTCCACTCTACATTTCCTAGCTGGCAGTGGGGTCATGTGACAGAGTTCTGACCAATGGGAGGTGGGCAGAGTGAAAGGACTGGGATCTTTCATTGATGTTGGAGGCAACATGTGAGGGCACAAACAGCATAGAGGAGGTTGACATGTGTGGGAAATGAACCACTGTGGTAAGGCTCTGAGATTTGGGACGTTTTTGTTGGTGTGTTTGTTTTCTTAACAAACCCTAGCTTACCCTGCCTCTAATGCATTAGCTATACTCTCATAACATTTATAATTCCAAAAGCAGAAGCAACCACGAACTTATACGTAAATACACTATAAAATAGTCATGGTTTGTTGTATACTTAACTGTTGGGGAAGCATGGCATAGTTCCTCCCATGTTGTAGATTTAGTTATTCTCAATAACAATATTGCTAACAAATTCTTTTGTTGTGTCTATAAATTGTAGTTATTCTCAGTGGAATTATCCCTAATAAATTCGTGTGTGTGTGTGTGTGTGTGTGTGTGTGTGTGTGTATGAAGTCTCAAGTTAAAGAAATTATTTAGGTATTTTAACAAATAAATCTGAACAGAGTGGATCAAACTGAGGATTGCATTAAATATTCTGATGCCCTAAATAGAAAAACAGTAAATATAAACATAAGTAAATATATGCACACACATTAACCAACATTAATTAGGCATCTATTGTGTGTATCACATTCCTGGAGTTTTGCTACGTGGTAAGGGCTCTGAGTCTCTGGCCACTCTGGGCAGCCACGCTCTGTCAGGTGACAGATGCCACCCTTCTATCTTTGGGATAGCAGACACTGCCCTCCTCCTACCCTCAGTTCCAGGCATGAGTACCTTCCCACCCCACCTTCATTCCCACAGCCCAACGGAAGAGCAACAAAGCTCCGTGGAGGGTTTAAGGATAACGGAAGGAAAGCTAGGCCTCAAGAGTCATCTCATTTGCTGGCAGAGGCAGCTCCTTGACGCACACCTCCCAGCCATTCTCAGGGTTCCCGGTGCCTGGCCTTGGCTCCACGTGGCAGAGTCCAGCTCATGCCCATCACAGAAGGTTCAGGCCCAACTGCCAAGAGGCTTTGAGAGAGAAAGGACTTCTCGTGTGTCTGCTGCCCCCAATATCCATTCTCCTGCCTCCTTATTTAGGGTGGCAAAGTGCCCAGGGAAAAGACTATTTCTCAATTCCTCAGCCAGCCTTGGAAGTGACTTCAGAAAGACTGTTTAAAGGAGAATCAGCTGGGAGGCCTCACCTTAAAGCACATACACTCACACACCCTATTTTTTCCTCTACCATTTTTCCTCTTTCCAGGCTGCAATGTAGAGATGATGGCTGGAACTCTAGCAGCCACCCTGGGACCCTGAGAACAGAAGCTATTCATTAAGGCTAATTAACAGAAAAATAAAAGGAAGCCTGGGTCCTTAATAACCAAAGAGCCACCCTGACAGCTCTGACTGACTGACTACTTCTAGACTTTCTTTTAGAAAGAGAAACAAACCCTTATGTATTTAAGGTACCCTTATTTGGGGTTTAACCCAATTCTGATATAATTATCCTTTTGTAGTGATTGACCGGGAATTTCTCCTTCCTTAAGAAGCAATCCCAACCCCTACCGCTAGAGGGTGGCCTTGCCCTATGTGCCTCACCATGACACGACTATCATTACCTAAGTCCAACATCAATACTTTCTGGGTAATTCAGTCTTGAGTAACAGGGTGCATGGGATGGCTAAGGACGGGGTTGTGCCAAATTCTGTCTGATTCCTCTAGCATAAGATTTGGATCTCATGTTTTTCTTTTGTTTTCTCTACTCAGAGTCTCAGCTTCTGTAAGCAATCCCAACACCAGAGAAAGTATGCAGAGGGACAGCTCTGACTCCAGCAACCACAGCACTGTGTCGTCCCGACTGAACCGTGTGTTTCTAGTTGTTGTTTAACATTCGTGTTCGTGGTAACTTGACACTTCTCACCAAGAAGCAATAGGTACCCATCTGATGGTTCTATAATAAAGGGAGATTCTACTCTGAGAGGTTTGTTGAAATCTCCACTTCCTATAAGGTAGAAAATTGCGGGTAGCACTTAAGTGACTGTTTTTCCAGTTTGCACTCGTCAACGTTTCAAAAATCTCCAGGCAGAGACTTTTGGTCATTAATAATTTGCTGTGAGGGGAGTCATTTATCTAATTCTCACTCTGGCTAAGGGCAAGTTGCTTTCTCAAAATGAGAATACAGTGCTGGTGCTATAAAAAGCCCCCTCACAACTAACCAGGAGAGGGGTTTGTGGTGTGCGAGGTGGTCAGAAAACAGTCTTTGACAGTTTCAGATCACATCACCTTGGTATCATCTACCTTCTCCTTGTCTACCTCTAGTTTACATCCCAATACTGTAGAGTTAAGACTTGGGGAAGGGTTTATAGATAACTCATAATCCTGTAATTCTCTTCTCAATTTTCATACTGAACTGCTTGCCATATTAGGTAAGAACAAAAAAAAAATGCAAAATTGAGAAATAATCACTTATTTCTTTCCCATTTCCTTAAAGACCATGCAGAAAATGTTCATGTGTCATAAAATCACTGATCACTGGGCAATCTCAAAGTAGGAAAAAGGACCAAAACCAACTGCTCACAGGAACCCAATCAGGTATCTGCCCCCTTAGAGCAGTGGTCGGCAAACCGCAGCTCGTGAGCCACATGCGGCTCACAAGCCGCCGTTTGCCGCTCTGTTACTAATGAGTTTGCCGACCACTGGACTAAACTAAATGTTACCGTTTAGTTGGAAGCTGTGAGGATTAGGCAATTGTGGCATATTGTGTGCAAAGAGGTAAAGGGTAGTATATGACAGTGGTCGGCAAACTCATTAGTCAACAGAGTGGCAAACGGCAGCTCACGAGCCACATGTGGTAGGGCGCAGTAAATAAAATACAGGCTATCCTTTAAATTTGACATTTTTGTAATATTTGAGACATACATACTTTTTTTTAAAAAAAAGTATTCATTATTTATCTGAAATTTAAAGTTAATGGAGTGTCCTGGATTTTATCTGGCAACCCTACTTGGGAGTAAAGAATCTGCCCCTGCTAGGGGTAGGGAATAGCAGTAAAAAAGGAGAAGAGTCCAGAATCTACCAAGGGGACTTCCTCAGGGAAAGTCACTGATTAAAAATGAAGCAGCCACAAACCACTAGGCCTGCAAGCAGCCCAAAGTAACAAATGCCTTCTCCTTTGCACCTGAAGAGTCCAGAATGCCCTCCTGCTCTGGGCATATGGACGGCTCAGGTGGATCTGTGTTGGTCTGGGATGCCACGAGTCCTCTTCCTGGAGACGGGGCCATCCGTTATTCCCAGATGTCCAGCCTCCCCCGTTGTCCTTCAGAAGGCAACTGGTCCAAACTTTGGGGTGAAGAAAGGTTTGGTTTTTACACTTTCCTTAAGTTTATCCACCTTGGTAGGAGTGCTCCTTCCACCAGCTCTGCCTGGCATCTCTTTTCCAAATGGACGGCTTATGCAAAACCTCCAATCTCAGCCCTTTGAGTAAGAGGCACAGAGGCATGCACCCTCTCCTCTGGATCCAGTGAGGATATAGGTGGGCCGTGCCTTTGCAGCCTCCACACCAGGCTTTGCAGACATGCACCCATGAACGTACTGAACAGTGAGTCAATTTCACAGGAGGTTGCAGGGAAGGGGCTCCTTCATGCTAATTCCCTCTGACGTTGATCCCTTCATTCTGTAAGGCTAACGTTCTCACCAATTTCAAGTTTCAGAGGACGGGACCTGAAGGGTTAGGTCTTTCTCTAGGATGAGGTCCTCCCTCTGTTTCTCTCCCACTGCTCACTTAGCTCATTTGCCCTCAGGTTTAAGCCCCCTCCTCAAGCACTTTTTTCCTTGGGTCTCCTGTAACTCTTTACCCACTACTCCTGGAAACACCCCACCCTCATCAACAGTGAGAGGTCTCACTCCCTGGATTCATCCTTTCTTCCCATGCAAAATTCCAAGTCTGTTACTTAGTCTCCAGTAATATCACCAGATGGTCAGAGATAGCCAAGGCCACTCAATCTTAAAAAATAAAATAATCCCACTATCACGGGTAGATATGACTCCTAATCACAATTCCATTTCCCAGTATGAGCTGCAGGCATACCAGCCCTGTTAAATCAGGCATATCCACTATCTCAGGGATAATGTGGTCTGAATCCTCACTGAGACCTATTTTTTCACTGGCCAGTCAACCGAGCCCCATCACTGGGCAGAACAGACTTTCCACCCAGGCCCCAAACAGCATAAAAAAAGGAGCAAGGCCACCTATTAACAGATGCTCCCTGGAAAGGCCAGGACGAACTTTAGACCAGACTAAATTATTTAGGTTCAGCATGTCTCCTTCCGGGTTGGATAGGGGGGTGGGGGGGGGGTGGGGAGGGAAGGAATGGGAGTGGCGGTTCTCATTACCCAGACAGCAAATGTTCACTGGGGCTTAATCTGGGTCCTCGTTTTCTTTAAAGAAGCTTCACTGGTTTCTGTCCTCTATCAGTTATGAATTTGCTCTTGCAGCCAGGCTACTACAAGATTAGTATAAGGTTAGTCACTAAATTGACTAATCTTCAACCTCACCTTGTTTTTTTTATCAGAATTCATAGCGGCCAATTATACCACCTTCTAATTTCTCTTTGTTCCTCCTATGATTTTTTCATCTCTAAGCATTGTTTCCCACATACTATTGGTTTCTGCCATAAATCTGGCTTCCTTGGACTAGATCTTGGCCTAAAATAATCATTTCCCACCCCTCTTGCATCTTACCTACTTATACTCATTTTTCCAGTCTCAGAGTAAATGTAATTTCCTTATCTAGGCCATGCAGACTTCCTTAGCAGGCTCTCCAACTTAGGTATGCATAAGAATAACAGGGAGGTTGTAGGGTTTTCTTGTTTGTTTGTTTTAAATATATATTTTTATTGATTTCAGAGAGGAAGGGAGAGGGAGAGAGAGATTTAAAAAAAAAACATTAATGATGAGAGAGAATCATAGACCAGCTGCCTCCTGCATGTCCCACCCCCAACGCCCCCCCTCACCCCCACTGGGGATGGATCCTGCAACCCAGGCATATGCCCTGCCATAATCAAACCTTGACTTCCTAGTTCATAGGTCTGTGCTCAACCACTGAGCCATGCCAGCAGGGCAGTTGTTGTTTTAAAATATTTTTTTATTAATTTCAGAGAGAGGAAGGGAGAGGGAGAGTGGGATAGAAACATCAATGATGAGAGAGAATCATTGATCAGCTGCCTCCTGTACGCCCACCTGGGAGGAATTGAACCCAAAACATGGGCATGTGCCCTGACTGGGAATCAAACTGTGACCTCTGCTTCATGGGTTGATGCTCAACCACTGAGCCACATTGGAGAGGGCTGATTGAAGGTTTTTTAAGAAAGGTGCGGAATGATGAAATAAGATGCATACTTTCGCAAATTATTTCTGAAGAATCAAGACTAGCAGCAGGGAAATTAGTTTTGAAGCCGAGGCAATAGGTCAGGTGGAAGCTGACAAGATCTGGAACTATGAGAAGCAGTAGGAAAGGAGAGGAGCCTAGCAATCCTGGGTCAATCTTCCCCCATCCTAGAAAATATTTTGTGCTAAAGCATCCTTTAGTCCCAAAGGAAATATGCTTTTATCCATCTTTCTCTAAACTTTGTTTAAGTCTGTTTAACTGTTTTAAAATGCCTGCCCTAGTAAAGCAGGCATCCATCTTCCCAAACTCTTCTGGAAGGCATCCTAGGGAACAGACTACATCCCTCAGGGAAATGCTGAAAGGGGAAATGTGAGGGCGTGATGCGAAGTGCAAGTAAATTCTCCGTGGGATGTAGGGAAACAGCTTTTCAAGGGAGAAAGGCTGACCCAGGTGGAGAAGTGGAAAAGCTCTGAGGCTGAGCAAGACCAGACACTTCAGGGGATTTTATTTTTCTCCTATTTGAGGGGAGAGAAGAAAACTCAGGGAACAAACGATCAGAGGTCACAAAGGCAAACACCTCCAGGAGCCTGGCAGGTGACGTAGAGTGAAGCAGGCTTGCTTGGCCAGTGTGGCTCAGTGATGGATTCTGAATCTATGAACCACGAAGTCACACAGTACAATTCCTGGTTTTGCCCTGGGTTTGGGCTCGATCCCCAGTAGGGGGGTGTGCAAGAGGCTGCCCATTGATGATTCTCTCTCATTGATGTTTCTATCTCTCTCTCTCCCTCTCCCTTCCTCTCTGAAATCAATTTAAAAAGAGTGAGGCAGGCTTGGTTTAAGAACACAGAAGTACATGGTCTATGAAAGAGGCATGTGTATACCCACAGGCTCCAGTCAATTGTCATGTGGAAGTGCAATGTTGCCAGATCTTGTAATTTTTCCAAAAAAGTCAGAAATCTAGATATTCCTGTAAAATTACCCACTGTCTTTAATGTGGGCAACTAATTCAAATATTTTCTAAATACCATGCTGGCCAAATAAAATACATTGTGGCTGCATTTGGCCCTTGACTGGCCAACTTGTAACCTCTGATCCAGAGGAAATGGGAGGGCAATTCTGTGAATAAATCACACCAGCTGGGACAGATAGGCAGCCGACTTCTGCTAGAACAGTGGTCGGCAAACTCATTAGTCAACAGAGCCAAATATCAACAGTACAACGATTGAAATTCCTTTTGAGAGCCAAATTTTTTAAACTTAAACTTCTTCTAGTGCCACTTCTTCAAAATAGACTCACCCAGGCCATGGTATTTTGTGGAAAGAGCCACACTCAAGGGGCCAAAGAGCCGCATATGGCTCGCGAGCCACAGTTTGCCAACCACGGTGCTAGAACATAAACAAGTCATGAGAGCACCCCGCTTCTATAAGAAAGTCTATTCAATCCACTGGCTAAGTTTGGAAAGGTGATACAGGATGCACTAATATGTAAGTGTGGTCTTGTTTTGGTGGGAAAAAATTTTTATGAAGCTGAAGTGGAAGGAAGGAAACCAGCCTTCCCTGAAATGATCTAACTTGTATCTGATAAAAGTCAGGGTTGAAGAGAATGACGCATTGGAAAAGATCACAGTCTTAACGTCTCTTTCAGGAACTAGCACTGGCATTAAAGTCAATTATTTCAATGTAAGACAGACAGTCTATCAAGGATTCTCATGAATCAAGAATAAGAAAATAAGCCAATGGAGCTTGGACAAAGAATGTGCACAATTCATAGAAAAGGAAATATGATAGGTTTTTCACCTAAAGAAATGCTTTGCTTTACATCACTTATGTGAGAAATCTAGATTATGACAATGTTATAGTGGAAAGAGTTAAAAAGAAATTTAGATAGCATGCTGTATTAAAGGTATTGGGGAATGGCACTATCATACATTGAGGGTGGAATTTTAAATGGCATGACTGCTAAGGAGAGCAAATTGATGGGCTCTATTAAAATTAAGAACATAGCCAGCTAACTTGGCTCAGTTAACCCATGAACCAGGAAGTCACAGTTCGATTCCTGGTCAGGGCACATGCCCAGGTTGTGGGCTCGATCCCCGGTCGGGTGTGTGCAGAAGGCAGCCAATCGATGCTTCTCTCTCATCATTGATGTTTCTATCTCTCTCTCCCTCTCCTTCCTCTCTGAAATAAATAAAAATATATATTAAAAAATGTGAAATATGTATGCCTCTTGATCCCAAAATTTCTAAATCTAAGAATTATTTACACAGTTGTGTTTGTGTGTGTATATGTGTGTGTGTGTGTGTGTGTGTGTGTATGACTATTCATTATAGAATAATCTATACTATCAAAGGATTGGAAATAAATTAAGTGTCTATCAATATGGAAATAAAATAAATGATGATACTCCCAAATAGCAAAATGCACTGTAGCCTCTAGAAAGAAGCAGCTCTCCATGTACTGAAATGGACACATCTCCAATATTAAGTGGAGGAGGCAAAGTTAAAAGTGTAGATTGTATAATAACACCTGGAATTGCTTAAGTGTATAGTTGTATATGCATAGACTATCTCTAGAAGGTTTGAAAAGCATCTTTTAGAAAGGGATGCCTCTGGGGAGGACTGGCTGAGTGGGAAACAGAGATGGGAGGGAGTTAGGTTTTTGCTATATACTCGATTATATATGTTGAATTTTTGTAATATATACACACATATTAAAATATATAATATATATGTGAAATATTGTATATTATATAATGTAATAATATGTATACTGTAGTGTATAGAATATATCATTTATATTTATATCACCTACTAATAGAAATTTAAGAAAAAAAGTCCTACTAACCAAAAAAACACACAACACACACACACACACACACACACAAATCACTAACTTATTGTCAATTCTCTCTAAAAAAATCACTAACTTACTGCCAATTCTCTCTAAAATCTATTATTTTTGAATCCCAAGATCAAACTTTGGCTTCAAATTGCTAGTAACTCTACCACAACTTTGGCTATTGAAATAATTGTAGTTATTTTTCTTTTGCTATCTTGGAGTTAGATTCAAATCATTAGCTTTTCTATCCAACATGTGCAGAGAAAGTACATCCAAACCCACACATGCAAAAAAATTAGACCTCGAAATAGGACTCATCTGTATAGAAGTTCTGGGTCAGTTCCTTTGCGGGAGTCCAGACGGCTCCCGAGCTTCTCTGTGACTCATTTCTCTAAGTGAAATAAAATGACAAGGCAGACATTTAAATGACAAGGAGAAGAGCCTGGGTCTGGTGTACTAAGAAGTGGAAGATTCTGTTAACTTGTTGTGTTTCCACTCTGGAGGAGCACAGACTATCTTTCTTAGGCAGGCTCAGAAACATATAGAGGACTTAGAAAACCCATTAGTTTCAGAGTCTAAAGCCAATAAATTTAATAGGAAATGAAAGTAGGGTTATTTATTGGTTTAATAGCATTCTCAAGACTCCACAGAAAGGAGCTCTTAGAAGAGTTTAGGCTAGTGAGGAAAACATTCACCAAATTCTTGAATACTTCCTGAGCACCTACTGAGTGCTGGGGCACTGGGCTAGGTGCCAGGGTAGGGCTACAACGATGAGCCAGGACTTTACAATCTAATTCCATGCTTCCCAGAGTCTTCTCTGAGGAGCACTAAATTCTGAGAAGTACTAATATTGTTACAAGACAAAAAAAGCTTTTCTTGATACTTAGGAATCAGGAATTAAGCGGTCTCACTGGTACAAGACTTTTTAGATTTTTTAATATGCTAATGTGCAATTTGAATCTCTTAGAAAGGGGCATAGCATGCCGCCTTTCCCACTATTATTTGAACACAACTCTTTGGTTGGAGCAGCTATAGGGGCTAATGTCTACGCAACATATGTAGGAAAACAATAGCCTTAATGGAGAGAGAAACATGGATGCATATGTGAAAAGTTAAATAGCAAAATAAAACCTTCCTAAAGCAATCTGGGTTGACTGCCCAAATGTTTGGCATAGATATAATAAACAGCTTGGGTTCCAAAAGGGAAAGGATAGTGGGGACCTGGAATTGAAAGGCTGGGTGGAATAGAAAGGGCTGGTGCTAAGCCTCAGAGAAGGGAAATATCAGTCAAGGAGGAAAAGCAGCTGAAAGTAATAGAGTAAGAGGAAGGAAACCAGTTGACCCGAGCAGAGGGTTCATTCTATTGGAAGGAAAGGGAGTTATGACTAGGTAGGACTGGATTGGAAAAGGCCTTGACTGCCAGGTTAAGTAATCTGAACCTTGTTTTACAGGCAATAAGGGGCCTTGAATAGCTTGTAAGAAGGACACTGAAATGTTTAAAGTGGTCTTCTAAGAAAATTACCCTATTGCTCATTTGCAGAAAGGATTGGGTGCTGGTGGTGGTGGTGGTGGTGGTGGTGGTGATGGAATGGAGCAGGAAGGAAGGAAATGGGAGCCAGGGGCTAACTGTGAGGTAAAGGTCTGGAGTAGGGGAAATGCAGATTGTTGAAGGCTTTTGAATGAGGACTTGACAGCTGATGACTGGATGTGAAAACTATTTACATGGCTATCAGTGAATTAGGTGGGGTTTGGAGTCTGGATGATAAGGAGAACGGTAACATGGGTAGGATAGTTTCAGAGAAATCAATGTGCACTTCGCTCTCAGAGTCTTTCCAATCCTCACCACCACCGAGCCCACTAATTTTACAAAGCAGACAGGCTTTCCCTACTTCTTTGCTTGAAGCATTTTTGCCTGAAGAGCTGTCAGCTCTCCTTGTATTTTTTAAAGCTGAAAATCACAAAAGGATGATGTTGGATTTCCTAGAATGATGAGCAATAATAACAGATAAAGGAGTTCCATCAAGGTCAAGGAGAGAGAGGACAGCAGAGATGAATTCTAGGAGATTAGGAAAAGGGTCCCATGAGAAGTGGGCACCCTGTTCCGCTTTGAGACTGCCCTCCAGGAAAATGGCAAGCTTCAGAGAGGATGGTTGCAGGATGTACCTGGAGAAATCAGAAGCTAGGTCCATCCAGAAGAGTTGAAGATTTCCATGCCACACATTTTTTCTTAAAATATATTTTTATTGATTTCAGAGAGGAAGGGAGAGGGAGAGAGATAGAAACATCAATGATGAGAGAGAATCATTGATCGGCTGCCTCCTGCACGCTCCTGACTGGGGATCTAGCCTGCAACCTGGGCATGTGCCCTTGACCGGAGTCAAACCTGGGACCCTTCAGTCCACAGGCGATGCTCTATCCACTGATCCAAACCTGCTAGGGCCATCCTTCACAGTTAAAAGTGTGACAGAACCAAGTGTGGGTAAGAATGAGGAATAATAGGAATGCTAATTGCTCTGTGAGTATAACCCACTGTGGAGAGCAGTTTGGCCATGTCTAGTAAAGCTGAAGATTCCCAGAAATCCCCTGGCTATATTACCCTAGGAAAACTCCCACCTGTAGGCCCAAGGTGATAGGTGCATGAATGTCAAAATCCAAGAGGAGAATGTTTAAATACATGGTGTATATGCACAAACTAGACCACTAAATGAATGAACTAGAGCATCATGGGTAGATTTAAAAAATACAGTGTTAAATATAAAGAACAAATTTCAGGAGGAAATTACCGTTTATATAAGGATTTCCAATATGCAACCATGCCAAAGCATATTATGTATTATTTATGAGCATGCATACAAAGCAAAAGGGCAAAGCCAGCAGGGGTTCCACCATCATTGAAGTCAGTATAGTGATTACACTTGGGGAGAGTGGGGGAAGGGAGAATGCATTAGAAAGGGTCATGGAAGTTTCCACTATACCTTTAATGGTTTATTTCTTTAAAAAATTTTTTAAAGGAACTATGTTAATGTTACCGGAAACAGGACTTGCCTGGAATTGGTTTGCCTAGGGCCTGCCTGTAGAGGTAGGTTCTTGACTTGGTGCAGGAAAAATGTCATGACATGAGTCCAGGTGATTTTGAGAGGATGTTTATTAAAGCTGGGCAAAGTGAAACAAGGAAGGGCCTAGGATAGCACTTTTTAGAATATAAACTTTTTTTGACTGGCTTTGTTTCATTCAGCATAATTATTTTGACATCTATATTATATCCATAGTTCATTCTTTTTATTGCTGTGTAGTATGCCATTGTATAGATATATCAAAATTTGTTTATCAATTCACCTGTTGATGGACTTTTAGATTAAGATCTGAAACTTTTTTATAAATTCTGGATAGAAGTCATTCATCAAATACTAGTAGTGACTTGCAATCATTTTCCCCAGTCTATGTGTTCTCTTTTGCTTATCAATGTCATTCAAAGAACTGTTCTTAATTTTTATAAAGTCCAATTTATTAATGTGTTCTTTTGTGAATTGTGCTTTTGGTGTTGTAATTAAAAAAGTCTTAGTCTAAGCTGAGGTCACAAAATATTTTTTCCTGAAAGTTGTATAGTTTTAAGTTTAATATTTAGGTCTGTGACCCACTTCTTGGTTAATTTTTTATATGGTATAAGCTATAGATTAAAGGATTTTTAAAATATTTTTCATTAAAAACTTTTGCAGACAAATATCCAATTTTTCTAACATAATTTGTTACACTTTTATGGAACATTTACCACATGTGTAGAGGTCTATTTCTGTATTTTCTAATTTGTTCCATTGATATATTTGTCTGTCTTTATGCCAATATCACACTACCTCGATTACTATAACTTTAAAATAAGTCTTGAGGTCAGGTAGTATTAAGACCCCCAATTTTATTCATTTTTTTAAAGATGGTTTAACAATCCTAGATTTTTGGCATTTCCCTATGAATTTTAGAATCAGCTTGTTAATTTCTACAAAAATAAAAGCCAGCTGTGATTTCTATTGGACCACATTGAATCTGTACATAAATTTGGGGAGAATTGACATCTATTAAAGCTGGATCTATGATCTAACCCATGATCCTATTATTAAGTCCCTCTCTAATTTTTTCAGTGTTTTCTAGTTTTCAGTGTACATATCTTGCACATCTTTTGTCAGATTTAAATCTTCTTGATGCTATTGTAAATGATTTTGTTTTTGGAATTTCAATTTCTAGTTGTTCATGCAATCTTGCAAAACTCACGTTACCTCTAGTAGTCTTTTCATAGAAAGGCTATTGTACGTAGATAATAATGTCATCTGTGAATATTTATTCATTTATTTATCTAGATAATAAATGCCATTTATTTATTTATTTATTTATTTATTTATTTATTTATTTATTTTTCTTGCTTGATGGTACTGGCTAGAACTCCCAGTACAATATGTCCTGGTTCTTTTTTGTGATGGGCAGGCAGGTGAAGCCCCAAGGGAAAACACAGGAGAGGCTCAGAAAAACAGAAGTTTATTATACTTACAGGTCCTAGAAGCAGGAGGCATAGCATGCCACGCAGAGCCACATGGAGGAAGCCTCAGGTGATCAGGAGGCAGAAAGCAGGACCAAGGAGAACTCCGACACTAGAGCTTATATGGAGCTTTCTTCAGGAAAGACAAGGCGGGCAGGATGAAGAGTTCAAGGTTCGTTAGTGTGAATAATTTCGGCAGGCTTTGGGCGAAAGGGGTGGTCTCTAGTTGCCTGGTCCCTGGCCCTGGGATGATTAAGGCAGAGGAACAGTGCCTAATTGGTGAACAGACCAAATAGAGGAGTTTTGGCTCTGAATCAGTTAGTTTACATATTGAAGGCATGCTTCCAACTGAGTCCTTTGTTTTCTCTAAGAATTGGCTAGACCCAGGAGGGACAGTCTCTCCCAGCCAGAACCAATTTTTCAAGATGTCAAAACATCATAGAGTACAGGGATATATGTATATTATAAATGTTGAATAGAAGTAGTGAAAGTAGACATCCTTGCTTTGTTCCTCATGTTACTCTTTCCCCATTAAGTATATTGTTGTTCATAGTTTTTTGTAGATTCCTTTTATAAGTTGGAGGAAGTTCACTTCTATTGCTGGTTTGCTGGCAGCCCTGGTTTATTTTAGTGGAGATGGTATTTAGAAGCCAAGGTAGTTGCTCATTGCTATTGGGATGTTGCTGCTCCCAGGTTCTCTGAGTGGACAGAGCTGGGAAGTCTTCGTAGGTTCATACATAAAGTCACGAGCTCACACCCATGCCTCTGTTTCAAATCCATCACCCCAGGGTCCTTCTAGTTTTCTCCTTCCTAACAATGCTCGGGCTGTGACACCTTAGGTTTCCTTCTCCGGTGAAAACGTTCCTTAAGTCTCTTGAACTCTGACTTTCCATGCCAGCCACCCTATTGGGCTCCCTCCTATGTAGATGCCCTTGATACTCTCCTTGGCTTCTGACATCTTGCTTTGGGGCATAGTGGCTTCCCCCCTCCCCACCCACATGGAATCCAACCTTGCTCTGCCCTATGAAAAGCCTTTAGAATAGAATTGTACAGAAAGGGAAAAAAGGGGAAGGTTAAAAGAAGAGCTAAAAAATAAAAATTTCCTGGGCCTCAAGTGTGACATGGAAGTAACAGAGTGGTTAGGTGTTAAGGGACCCTGAGAGCTGGGATAAAGAGCATCTTGCTGATCACTTGAAGCTTCCTTAATGCTTACAAACTGCTTCAGAACTGAGGAGGGATCTTGGCATAACCTTTGGGGGGCAGGGATTAGACCCTAGAACAAATGATACTGAATATCCTGACAACTTGGGGGAGTGGAATTCTAGAATCAGAATCATATTGATTTTAAAAAATGATGTAATATTTCTTGACCTCTTGAGTTCACAACTGCAAATTTACATTTGCTACAAACAGAAATAGAGAAATGGGGTAGAAGGAAGAAATTGGAGGCAACAGTGGAAGAGTGGAAACAGGCAATGAGACATGGGGGTCCAGAGCAACACTAGAGGTTGTAGGGTTTGTGAATGGTTGCCTAGTGCAAATAGTTAACGCCATGTGAAGAGATGAGCTCATCAAGGGAGAGAGGGCAAAGAATAGTCCTGGACATAGGACCCTGCCTTGGCATACACAGTTGAGGTGGGTAGAGGAACAGGAGACAGAAGAGAAGATTTAGATGGGCTGAAGTAGGGGGGTGAATCAGCACACCCCAATAGTCAGGGATCCAAGGGAAGAAAGGATGAGGTTGATAGCATCACATGCTCAGAGAGGGAAAGCAAATAGACTGAGGAGTCATTAGACCCAGGGACTGAGAGATGGCCTATGTCTCCGCAAGTGCAAGTTCAGTGAAATTGTGAAAACAGACGCCTACTTAAGACACTTAAGGAGAAAGTAGGGATGAAGATGCCTCTAACTAAGTCTAGATCATCCTAACAAGTAGAAGGCTTTACAGTAGGAAAGACCTAGGGTATATGTTTAATAATAACTGCTTCCCCATCCTCAAATATTATTATTGTGATATATTTGTCACTATTCCAAAACTTTATTTTTAGAGAGATGATTCACTCAATTCACTCACCTAGTATAAAAATAAAGACATCTGCATTTCAAATGTAAATGTTATGAGTAATAAATGTTTTGAATCCTAATTACCAGTGGAAAAGTATGATTTTCTTTCCCCTCTAAATTAGGGGTTCTAGCAATGGCTCCTTTTTACTTATCAATTGCTGATGTGAGGGAGGAGGGGATTGGATGAGAGCACTGTGGAGACAGAGTGTATGAGATCAGCTCAGCCAGTGGCCCAGGGCCTGCAGAACTCAGCCTCCGGAGGCCAATCTTTGGGAACTTCTGCTGCTGTGCTATCCAGTGTTGGAGGGAGCTGGCTTGTTGTCAGTTCACTTTTCTTCTCTCTAAATAATGCATTATGTCTGGTGCACAAGACATTTTCAATAGAGTCCCGAGAAAATAATGCAAAGGAAATGGTAGAAACCTGTGTGTAGGATGCCAATGCCCCATCTCAGAGCTTTAGAGAGATCAATTTGACTAGAAGAAAGAAAATTAAATCTAAATAAATGGCAGATAGGTTATTTTTCTTTAAAAAGTTTTCAGTTACAGTTGTCATTCAATATTATATTAGTTTTAGGTGTGCAGCATAGTGATTAGACATTTATATAACTTACAAAGTACACCCCCTGAGAAGCCTAGTGCCCACCTGGCACCACAGTTAGTATAATATTACTGACTATATTCCCTATGCTGTACTTTACATCCCTGTGACTATTTTGTAACTGCCCAAGATTATTTTTCTAATCCTAAATTTAAAGTAGAAAAATGAGACTATAAAAAAACTAGAGCAAGTGGAGCAGGACTGAAGAGAAGTCTGAACTGCTTATCCTACAAAACTCTGCTACTCAGAGTGTGGTCCGTGGACTAGCAGCATCAGCGTCTACCTGGGAGCTTGTTAGAAAAGCAGAATCTCAGGTCCCACCCCAGGCCCCCTAAGTCGGAATGAGTTTTCCTAGGTGATTTGTCTGCATATTAAAGTTTGATAAAAACTTGCTGTCAAAGACATTCAGAAACTGTGAGATGGTTGGTACATTGAGACATTTCTTTGGGGATCAGACAGCTAAGAGGCAAAACTGGTCTGTCTGGAAGGAATCATCAGTAGATTAGTGAGACATCAATCGGGGATTAATGGACAAGGATTTGCAAGGGAATCTTGAGGAGAAGAGGAAGCCAGCAGCTAGGGAAGCTGAATAAGAGGCCGAATGTAAGAATTGGGAATAAATCCTGTCAACTTCGGCTCGCAGAACCTGTGGCCTAAGGAGAGATCAAGTTTATCTAAGGCTAAAAGCCTGAACCCAGAGCAAGAAGGGATTTTGGTGATGCTGAAGCCCCTAAGTTTCCTGTGTGTTTAAGGAGGAGGGTTTGAATAAGGAAGAAGTGACCTGATCACAGTGTTTGGCTTGAGAGCCAAGCTGAGTGCTACACATGCTCTATAAACCCAGCCCACTTGGTCTTCCCTTTCACACTAAGAACAACCCTCACAGGGCTGGAGTTATTTGGACCCTCCT
This sequence comes from Plecotus auritus, assembly GCF_963455305.1. NCBI lineage: Eukaryota > Metazoa > Chordata > Mammalia > Chiroptera > Vespertilionidae > Plecotus > Plecotus auritus. The sequence continues at coordinate 26,810,654 of NC_137783.1, read as the reverse complement.
TAGTCTAACTACCTCTAAGCAAAAGCAAGATAGACCAGAGAACGATACTCAGGAAGATAGTCTTCATGGAAATGTCTTTTCTGCCCTGGTGATTGCCAGAGATGCAAGGGGTGGTGGGAAGTTGACTGGCAGGAGGCCTCTTTGGGGACTCTGTATCAGGAACCTACCTTTGTGACAGATGTACATTGCAGTCACCCACACTTGAGGGCCTGGGCTACTTGTGCCCCAAACCCTCCTTTTCTGACCCAACCTCTGCATCATTGTACAATAAAGCCTTAGCTGCCCCCACTTCCACCCCTCAGCCCCCACCCTCTTGCAGCTGTACTCTCCTTCCTCCTGGTTTTCAAATGTTTGGTACGATCAGGACCAACTGGGAACTCCAGTATAAAATGCTGATTCCTGCCCTCTCACCCCCAGGGCCCTGAGGGATTCTGATAGTGGAGGTGGGGAGAGGGAGATCCAGGAAATACATTAGTAACAAGCACCAGAAAGTGATTCTGATGCACTTGTACCCAGACCAGATTTCAGAAGCATTGCTTAGCAGCACCTTCCTTCCACTCCACTCCTACTGTGCTCGGGATCTTAAGAGCTGGGGTGGTGGAGGTGGTAAGGATTGTGGGTCCTCTACCATACCCATTCCCTCTCTACTTCCCTTTGCAACCCCAGTCTTCCAGGCCTATTCTCCTTCCCTTTCTCTATCATCACACCTTCCCCCTGTCCTCACTTCCCTCCCAGTGACCTTCAGACTGGTGTAGGACACCTACCTGCCAATCTTCAGCCCTCACCAACTCTCATCCACACTATAGTCTCCCAAAAGTGTTCCTTAAGAGCTTGCTATCTCCAAATGCACTTTTGGAATTCTCCTCTGAATTCCAGCCAGCTTTCACCAATCACTTCTGCAGCTTCTCTAGGTCTCCAGTTACATCTTCAAGGGCATATTCAAAAGCCTCTTTATACTCCCCCTCCTTGACCTCACAGCTGCATCTGCCACTGCCAATCACCCTCTTCTGTAAAGCTCTGCTGGGCGGTCATTTCAAGGCTACCCCACATTTTGGCAGAGAAGCAGTGAGCTCAGCTCCTCCACTGTGAACAGATCTCAGGATTCTGCGAGCACTCATACTTGTCACTGCGTCATATGCTTCCTTTAATCCCCTGAAAACTGGAATACCACTGGGGAGCCTAATAGGGGAACTCTCCACCACCGGTTGTCTCACTCGGGAATGCTTGAAGACCTGGTCTTGCAGTCAGGCCAGATCTTTGAGCATTTGTGGGGTCCAGTGCCACATGAAAATGCGGGCCCCTTGTTTACAAAGTACTAAGAAATTTCAAGATAATGACAGCTGAGCCTTGACTGAATGCAGGGCACTTTTAAGCAAGAAGCCCCGTGCAACTGCAGAGGTCGCATGCTCAGGAAACCAGCCCTGTTTACAGTTGACCCCACCTATTAGCTTAGTGACTATCTAGACCAGATAAATTGGTGAGAACATGGTAATAATTCAGATAAAATCAGAGCATGCATTCCCCAGTTATCAGTTAGTTTTCCCAGGGAAACACCCTTCCACACACACAGTCCTCACTTCTCACGTCTGTCAGCTCTGCCATAGGTCTTATCATCAAGTGCAGGGGGTGGGGGTGAGGTGGCGGTGGGGGAATGATACAGCAGAGTTCCTCACAAAATCCACAGGGAAGAATCAGCTCCGCAGGGCAGATCCAAAGCACCATCAACCTCATCATCATCCTCCTCATCATCATCGTCGTCATCGTGGTGACTGCTGTCACTTTAAATTTCAATATATAGGATTTAATCCCAATTTGGCTCTTCCCCGTATTGAGCCCCTAAACCCTATAAGACTGACTGGTGGTGATAGGAACAAGAATCCCAGCAGCAGCAAGTCTCCCTGCTCTCTCTGGGGCAGTGCCAAAAAGAGATAAAGAAAGTGTTGTGTTAGGCAGCAGTAAACAGGCAAGGGCCAGGCAGGCCTTTAATAAAGCAGACCTTCACTGGGGCTAAAATGGCCCTGGGCTGACCCCACCCTAAATCCTGGCAGTGTCCAAGGACAGGAATTCAGAGGAACAAAGACGCTGGCATTGCCTGCTGCATACAGAACAGAAGGCATTGCAGAAACCTGCAAGCAAGGAATACATAAATACCATTATCCAGCGTTTCAGCCGAAACTTATTTTTCAGTCCAGACGACTCTGCTATTCTGCCTTCTCTGCCTCAAATTTCTGTCTTATGACTCAAGTGAGGGCCTGGAGACAATGAAATATCCCAGAGATGGGTCCTTCTCCCTCCCTCCAGCATCAGGATGAATTTCCTGCAGCATTTGTTTTTTCCTTTATTAACCAGGCATGAACGATAATATCGCCTGGGTGTAAGAACTCATCTCTGTCAGGGGTAAATATAAGTAATGAGCCACGTTCACAGAGGAGCATGCCAGGATTTCATTGATTAGCATCCTGTGCCACAGCCTCTCTTTGAAATTAAAAACACTTTCAATGACACTGAACAGAAAAGGCATCGCATGAAAAATATTTTGAAGAGAGGTTGTCATTAAAGCATGCCAAAAATAGAACTGTTTTTATTTAACTGTCCTCTCTCCTCTCCCCGCCCCCCACCCGTGCAGGCTGTGAGGCTGCAGGCAGTGAAATCACAAGAATTACAGAAAGTATTTCCATCCTTTTGAATTTCAGAAGCTTCAAAAGCAGACCTATAGATAATGCTTAATGTGTCTCTTTTTCCCATTGCAAGTGATAACTAAGGAAAACCCAGCTAACTAATAATCTCTAAAAAAAATTTTTTTTAAATCCTCACCTGAGGAGGGACGATATTTTTTCCATTGATTTTTAGAAGAGTGGAAGGGAGGGGGCAGGGAGGAAGGGGGGAGAGAGAAAGAGAAGGAGAGAGAGAGAGAGAGAGAGAGAGAGAGAGAGAGAGAGAGAGAGAGAGAAACAGAGAGAAATATCAACATGAAAGAGACGAGAGAGGGAATAATGGCGGCGGAATAGACAGACGTGTTCCGAGCCTTGTCCCGGAGCAGAAAGAAAGAACAGCTGAGGGTCGCACAAGGAGTGTTTGTTGGCCGGTTGGGAGACAGCTGAATTCCAGAAGGAGGTGGGGGACTGCTGAACGGGGTTCCCCTGACCTGGCAGCACCAACTGCGGCTGGGTCCCCTCCCGGAGCTGCGGGGTTGGACGCGGAGTCTGCGCCATCTTGATCCGGAAAGTGGAGCTTATCTGAAGCCTGAGAATCCACAACTGCGGCACCCCAGGAACAGCTGCGAGCCCCAGAACAACGCTCCCCAACTGGCGCAAGCACACAGGTTCAGAGGAGCTCTACACTCCACCACGGAAAGGTCAGATTTCGCCTGGGATAAGGTGAGGTCTCTGGTCCCGGAGGGAGAGAGGAACACGCGTTTTGCGGGAGCTGGAGGACCAGGGAAGTCTGTGCCTAGAAAAATCCGTGGCTGTAGGGGCTGGCGTGATCTGTGATTGTGGAAAGGGGTCCTCAGAGCTGCTAAGAGAAGGGCACTCTAAAAAGCAACCCATTTTGATCTGAAGTGCAGGGACACCCTAAGAATTTCAGGCAGTCCAGACTTACGCGCAGCCCCTGCGTTCCCTGGGTGCCTGGGCTTACGCGGAGTCCCGGAGTTCGCACAACTGAGCTTTTTCCTCTTGAAATTCTGGCCTCTGATTACTAAGCCCAATACATAGGATCACCCAGTTGGGGACACCCTGGGAGACTGCAGGGGAAGGTTGTTTTTCTGGAACCTGGGGATCGGAGCTGGGCGTGACCATCAGAGAGTCAGCTCTGAGGCAGACCACTCCCACAGGCCAGTGGCGAGTGCGGGAAAGAAGGCTCTAACACTGCCTAGAGAGGCCATAGATAGACCCGGAAGTTAATCCAGAAACACTGCCACCCAGGGGCTGAATCACAAATTGACTCTTGTGTAATCAAAAATAAAGGAATACGAGAAATTAAGACACACCGCCTGCTTAAAATCAGGACTGGCTTACAACACCGAAGAGCAGTGGATCGCAGGGAACTGCAATACTGTCTGGACTGAGAAACAGGCGTGCCAAACAGAAAAACAGAGGAAGTGAATGACCTTCACTACTTCACATTTTATTTTTACCTTTTATTTTTTTATTCTTTTTTATTTTCATTTTTTGCATCTTTTAATCAAGAAACTTTTTTTTCTCTTTTTTCATCACTTGATTTTACCTTTTTAATTATTACATTTTTATTTTCAATCCGTATTATTACTACTGCTATTTTATCTTTTTTTTTTTTTTTTTAAGTGTCATTTTATTTTCTCTTCATTTTATTTTGGGATTAGGGTTCTACATTCTATTTCTATCTTTCCTTTAGCATCGTTTTACTCTATCTCAACTCTACCTTTAGGCCATCACTCCCCTCCTAACCTCCCCCTTTTCAGTGTCCTGTTTATCTTACCCTTTTACTGCTTTAGATTCTCCCTATTCTTTCTGTTTACCCCTTGTTAAAATTTCACCCTACTTACATATCTAATCTCCAATCCCCTGCTCCAAGTCCACATACACCTCTCCCTTCGCTGTCTGAGCTATCCATAAACTTGTCCTTCTCTCTGTCCTTTTGTTGTTGTTTGCTTGAATGTAGATTATATCCAATTTTTATGCTTTTTTGTGAGATTGTTTTGCTTATTCTTCTTTTGTTTATTTTTTTGTTTGTTTTGTGCTTCAGCTTTCCCTTGCCTCACTCCACATTAGTTGGTGTTGTAGTTTGTACTAATCCCCAGGCACTTGTTGCTGGCATTTGCTGGGATTAGTGATTGTTCTATTGGAGTTTTATCCCCAATATATATAGTCTGTTCCCCTATCTCTCTTAGTCACTTTCTTGTCTCTCTTACTTTTTTTTTTTCTTTTTTTTCTTCTCTTTACTTTCCCTTTTCCCAATTTCATTTTCACACTCCTTTTTTCTTTTTTTCTTTCTTTCTTTCTTTTTTCCTCTTCTTCTTTCTCTCCTATCACCTAATTTGCCTTTTTCTGGTGGTCACCTTTATTGGAGGTTATTAATATCGTGAATACATTCCTGTTCAGTGCCTTGTGAGTTGTACCTGGTAGTGCTGTATTTTGTGCCTTTAAATCAACCCAGGAGAGAAAGAACTACATAACCAGACACCCAGAGAAGAGAGACCATGGGGAGACAAAGAGGCAGCCCGCATATGAAAGAAAAGCAGGCATCACCAGAAAAGGAAGTAAACGAAATGGAGGCAAGCAACCTTCCAGAAAAAGAATTCAGAGAAATGGTCATAAGGTGGCTGAAAAGAATGGAAGACAAATTCGACAATATGAGCAAGAACCAAGAGGAAATGAAGAAGAACCAAGAAGAAATGAAAAATGACATCGCTGCTGTAAAGAACTCAATAGAAAGCATCAAGAGTAGACTAGAAGAAGCAGAGGACCGCATCAGTGAGCTAGAAGACAAGATGGAAAAAAATACCCAAGAGAAGCAACTTCTAGAAAAAAAAATTAAAAGGCAAGAGGAGAGTCTAAGGGAACTTTGGGACAACACGAAACAAAACAACATCCGCATAATAGGGGTTCCAGAAGGAAAGGAAGCTGAGCAAGGAATAGAAAACCTCTTTGAAGAAATAATGACAGAAAATTTCCCAGATATAGGGAAGAAAAAACACACACAAATCCAAGAAGCTCACAGAGTCCCAAGCAAAATGAACCCCAAAAGACCGACGCCAAGGCACATTATAATTAAATTGGCAAACAACAACGACAAAGTAAGAATCTTAAAAGCAGCAAGAGAGAGACAGAAAGTTACATACAAAGGAACCCCCATCAGACTAGCAACTGATTTCTCAACAGAAACTCATCAAGCCAGAAGGGAATGGAATGAAATATACAAAGTCATGCAAAGGAAGGGGCTGAATCCAAGAATACTGTACCCAGCAAGGCTGTCAATCAAAATTGAAGGTGAAATCAGGAGCTTCACAGACAAAAAAGGACTAAGGGAATTTATTACCACCAAACCAGCAATGCAAGAAATGCTAAAGGGTCTGCTGTAAAAAAAAAGAAATAGGAAGTGAAGAAGTAACACAGGGGTAAAGAATAGGAATGGCGACAAATAAGTACCTATCAATAATAACTTTAAATGTAAATGGATTAAATGCCCCAATCAAAAGACATAGGGTAACGGATTGGATAAGAAAACACGACCCATATATCTGCTGTCTACAAGAAACCCACCTCAGAAAAAAAGACGCACACAGACTGAGGGTGAAGGGATGGAAAAAGGTTTTCCAGGCAAATGGAACTGAAAAAAAAGCTGGGGTAGCAATACTTATTTCTGACAAATTAGATCTCAAACTGAAGGACATAACAAGAGATAAGGAAGGCCATTTCATAATACTAAAGGGAGCAATCCAACAAGAAGAAATAACTCTGGTAAACATATATGCACCCAATACAAGAGCACCCAAATACATAAAAAAACTCCTGGAGGATATCAAGGGAGAGATTGACAGCAATACAATCATAGTAGGAGACTTTAATACCCCACTATCACCATTGGACAAATCCTCTAAACAAAACATCAGCAAAGAAACATCAATCCTAAATGACTCACTAGACCAGATGGAATTAATTGACATCTTCAGAACATTTCACCCCAAAGCCACAGAATATACATTCTTCTCAAGTGCACATGGGTCATTTTCAAAGATAGACCATATGTTGGGACACAGGCAAAGTCTCTTCAAATTCAAGAAGATAGAAATCATATCAAGCATCTTCTCAGACCACAGTGGCATAAAACTGGAAATCAACTACAATAAAAACAACCCAAAGAAATCAAACACATGGAGACTAAACAACATGCTATTAAACCATGACTGGGTTACCAGAGAGATCAAAGAAGAAATAAAAAACATCATGACAACAAATGACAATGAAAACACTACAATCCAAAATCTATGGGACACAGCGAAAGCAGTCTTGAGAGGGAAGTTCATAGCTCTACAAGCCTACTGCAAAAAACAAGAAACAGGGGTAATAAATTACCTAACCCAACAACTCAAAGAGTTAGAAAAAGAGCAACAAGAAAAGCCCAGTGTAAGCAGAAGGAAGGAAATAATAAAGATCAGAGCACAGATAAACGACATAGAGACCAAAGAAACAATTCAAAAGATCAACAAGACCAAGAGCTGGTTCTTTGAAAGGATAAACAAGATTGATGAACCTCTAGCCAGGCTCACCAAGAAGCAAAGAGAGAGGACCCAAATAAACAAGATCAGAAATGAAAGAGGTGAAATAACAACAGATCCCGCTGAAATACAAAGGATTGTTAAAAAATACTACGAACAACTCTATTCCAACAAACTGGACAACCTGGAGGAAATGGACATATTCCTAGAAAAATATAACCTTCCAAAACTCAATCAGGAAGAATCTAAACAGCTCAACATGCCAGTAACTATGGAAGAAATTGAAGCAGTCATCAAAGAGCTTCCGGCAAACAAAAGCCCGGGGCCAGACGGCTTCACAGGAGAGTTCTACCAAACATTCAAGGAAGAACTAAAACCTATCCTCCTCAGACTATTCCAAAAAATTCAAGAGGAAGGAACACTTCCAAGCTCCTTCTATGAAGCCAGCATCACCCTAATACCAAAACCAGATAAAGACAACACAATGAAGGAGAATTACAGGCCAATATCCCTCATGAATGTAGATGCCAAAATCCTCAATAAAATTCTAGCAAATAGGATCCAGCAGTACATCAGAAAGATCATACACCATGACCAAGTAGGATTTATCCCAGGAATGCAAGGATGGTTCAATATCCGCAAATCAATAAATGTGATACATCACATAAACAAATTGAGAGATAAAAATCACATAGTCATATCAATTGATGCAGAAAAAGCATTTGACAAAATCCAACACCCTTTCTTGATAAAAACTCTCAACAAGGTGGGAATAGAAGGATCATACCTCAACATAATAAAAGCTATATATGATAAACCCACAGCTAGCATCATACTCAATGGGCAAAAACTAAAACCATTTCCCCTAAGAACAGGAACAAGACAGGGATGCCCACTCTCACCACTCCTGTTTGACATAGTACTGGAAGTATTAGCCACTGCAATTAGACAAGAAGAAGAAATAAAAGGCATCCAAATTGGAAAAGAAGAAGTAAAGCTGTCCTTATTTGCAGATGACATGATATTGTACATAAAAAACCCGAAAGACTCCATAAAAAAACTAACAGACTTAATAAATGAATTCGGCAATGTAGCAGGATACAAAATTAATGCCAAGAAATCTATGGCATTTCTATACACCAACAATGAACTTACAGAAAGAGAGACTAAAAAAGCAATCCCATTTTCCATTGCACCAAAAAAATTAAGATACTTAGGAATAAACCTAACCAAGGAGGTAAAAGACCTATATGCGGAAAACTACAGGACCCTGAAAAAAGAGATAGAGGAAGATGTAAACAGATGGAAGAACATACCATGTTCATGGATTGGTAGAATCAACATCATTAAAATGTCCATACTACCCAAAGCAATCTATAGATTCAATGCACTCCCCATTAAAATACCAACGGCGTATTTCACAGACCTAGAAAGAACTCTCCAAAAATTCATCTGGAATAAAAAAAGACCCCGAATAGCCACAGCAATCCTGAGAAAGAAGAATAAAGTAGGAGGGATCTCAATACCAGATTTCAAGCTGTATTACAAAGCCACTGTCCTCAAAACAGCCTGGTACTGGCACAAGAACAGACATATAGATCAATGGAACAGAATAGAGAATCCAGATATCGACCCAAACCAATATGCGCATTTAATATTTGACAAAGGAGGCATGAGCATACAATGGAGTCAAGACAGTCTCTTTAATAAATGGTGTTGGGAAAATTGGACAGATACATGCAAAAAAATGAAATTAGATCACCAACTTACACCATACACAAAAATAAACTCAAAATGGGTACAGGACTTAAATATAAGACGGGAAACCATAAAAATACTAGAGGAATCCACAGGCAGCAAAATCTCAGACATTTGCCAAAAGAACTTTTTCAGTGATACTGCCCCTAGGGCAATGGAAGCCAAACAGAAAATAAACAAATGGGACTACATCAAAATAAAAAGCTTTTGCACAGCAAAAGAAACCATCAACAAAACAACAAGAAACCCCACTGTATGGGAGAACATATTTGCAAATGGTATCACTGATAAAGGTTTAATTTCCAACATCTACAGGCAGCTTATACAACTTAATAAAAGGAAGATAAAGGATCCAATAAAAAAATGGGCAACGGACCTAAATAGAATCTTTTCGAAAGAAGACAGAAGGAAGGCCAAGAGACACATGAAAACATGCTCAAAGTCACTAATTATCCGAGAGATGCAAATCAAAACAACAATGCGATACCATCTCACACCTGTCAGAGTGGCTATCATCAACAAATCAACAAACGACAAGTGTTGGCGAGGATGCGGAGAAAAAGGAACCCTCGTGCACTGCTGGTGGGAATGCAGACTGGTGCAGCCACTGTGGAGAACAGTATGGAGTTTCCTCAAAAAACTGAAAATGGAACTCCCATTTGACCCAGTAATCCCACTCCTAGGAATATATCCTAAGAAACCAGAAACACCAATCAGAAAGGATATATGCACCCCTATGTTCATAGCAGCACAATTTACAATAGCTAAGATTTGGAAACAGCCTAGGTGCCCATCAGCAGATGACTGGATCAGAAAACTATGGTACATCTACACAATGGAATACTATGCTGCCGTAAAAAAGAAGGAATTACTACCATTTGTAGGCACTTGGATGGAATTAGAGAACATTATGCTAAGTGAAATAAGCCAGTCAATGAAAGAAAAATACCACATGATCCCACTCATTTGGGGATAATGAAAAACATTATAAACTGATGAACAAAAAAATAGTTACAGAGGCAGTAAAGCATCAAACAGACTGTCAAATTACAGTGGTAAGGTTAGGGAGAGGTGGGGGAAATAAGAGATCAACTGAAGGACTTATATGCATGTATATAAGAGTAAGCAACGGATACAAAACATTGGGGGGTGAGGGCATGTATGGGAGTGGGGTGGGGGTGGGGGGCAATGGTAAGATATGTACACATATAATACCTTAATAAAAATTTGAAAAAAAAAAAAAAAAAAAAAAAAAAAAAAAAAAACAGTAATTAATATAAATGTGAGAAGTCCACCAGAAGGCTGAGTTTGGATTCCTTTGATATTCACAAGGTGAATTTGCATTTTATTACCTACTGCTGACTCAATGGCCTAAAGTAAACTCCCCCCTAACCTAATAATCTTACTGTTTACTAAACATTACCATTGATATGTCTGTTTGCATTCCTAAAAGGCAATTGTGTATTCTAGTAAGTAAAAGCAGCTGGGAAAGGAGACTCAGTGGGACTTAACTACTACACTTAAGCTTTTCCCTGGCTTCCCCCCATAATTTCAAAATTAATTTTTCTTGTCTTGGGTGTCAATTTGCACGTTAGCTCTTTCTCCAAGCCTTTGAACCTGAAAGCCTCGCTGGCTGTGGCCTTTCACAATGGACAATTTTTGCTATTACAAATAAAGCTGCTATTAACATTAAAAAAAAAAAAAAAAAAAAAAAAAAAAAAAAAAAAAAAAAAAAAAAAAAACATGAAAGAGACACATCAATTGGTTAATTGGTTGCCTCTCCCTCTCTGGTCTGGGGCCAGGAATTGAACCTGCAACTAAGGTACGTGCCCTTGACCAGGAATCAAACCCACAACCCTTTGGTCCATTGATGTTTCTATATCTCTCTCCCTCCCTTCCTCTCTGAAATCAATAAAAATATATTAAAAAGAAAAGAATAGAAAGTCTCTGAACTATCCCTGTAGCCTCTGGCAGATAGCACAGGGTCTCCTGAAGGTCCCTTCTCCTCTCCTGCAGATCCAGGCTTGGAGTTGACAGTGGCAGTCAGCAGGCCTGCTGAGCTTAGGACCAGCGTGTAGCTGTGAGAATCAGTCATGCTTGCTTCTGTACTCCTGGGGCTCCAGATACCCCCATAGCATGCGGCTACTTTTGTTTCAGAATCTAGGATCACAGGACACAGTTTTCCACATTGTAATCGGTAGCAGTGCTTCTCAAACTTTAATGTGCAGACAAATTACTCAGGAATCTTGCTTAAAATGCAGATTCTCAGTAGGTCCAGGTTGTCTGAGATTCTGCATTTCTAACAAGCTCCTGGGTGATGCTGATGCTGCTGGTCCATGGACTGCACTCTGAGCTGGAAGGTCAAGGGAACCTTGTGAGAAAGGTTCATAGGAGGTGTTATCATTCTTCATAGAGGACCTCTTAGAGCCTGTGCTAAGGTGCATCACAAATCTGTAAGAAGGGTCGATAATACACAGAATTTCCAGAATTTATTTGCACAAAGAACGCTTTTTATTAGAACATCTATTATCATCTATAGTAATTAAGATTAGGTTCAATTTCAAAGTAATGGTGACTTTTTCCCATTTCACATAAGAGAAATGTAGATAGTCTAGGGTTGACATGGCTCCTAGCAATGTCAGAGGCCCAGGTTTCTCCTATCCTGTTCTTCTACCCTCCTCAGCATGTGGCTTTCATATCAAGGCCAAGGTGGCTACTCCAGTTTCAGCCTTCAAAAATGCATAAAAACCAGTGGGAAGATGGGTAGGCAGGAGAAGGATATATACACTCTCCAATGACACTTCCAAGAAGTTGCACACACTGCCTATGCTTTCATCTCATTGGCCAGGACTTTGCCACATGGCAAAGATGCAAGGAAGGTGGGGAAATGTGGTCTGTATTTTGAGCAGCCATATTCACAGCTAAAATCAAGGGTAATATTACCAAGAAGGGGACAGTGGATATTGGGGGGGGGGGGAGAGGGGAGGGGGCCTCAAGCTATTCCCATTACATTATCCTAAAGAACTAGTAAGAATAGGTTGGAAAATTGTGCTCTGGTCTGAGCCTGTCATTTCACAACTGATTGGTGGGTGAGCCAGGACAAGCATCTCCATCTCTGGGCTCCCATCCCAGGTCTGGCTTACTTACTCCATGGTTCCTTTCTAGATGGCATCCTTCCTATCCCTTTCTTGTGGCATAGAGGAGACCCCAGGAGTCCCTATCATGGCTGCTGGATGCTGTTAGGAGCACTGGGGTGATGGACTGTTGCACCCAGCTCCCCCTGGGCTTCAAGAATGCATTAGTGTCACCAAAGAGATGCCAGAACACTGGAAGATAAAATTATGGGTCATTATTTTGCCATTGGACAGATTTGCACCAATAGGCAGAAAACAGCATCTTAAGTTTTATTATTTATGCAATGTTATAGTGAACCCAGTCTTTGTGAAGGCACCTCCGTGAATTTCTCAGTGCTCCATCATTCCATCCTTGCTTTACCGTCTTTAAATGTTGATGACCTGCTATGGAGGCAGCGGGGCCCATTCTCTAACACTGAATCACTGAGCAATGTCAGTTGTCTTAATGTCATTCCTGTTCTAAATAAGACAGGAATAGGAGGGAGCTGGGGAGAGGATTTACATTTAATGACTGCCTACTATGTGCCAGGTGCTAGACTAGGTGTTTGTATATGTTTATCTAATTTAACGCTCTTTGCCCTTTATGACATAGGCTGGAAATAACCAAGCTAGGAGTTGAGCCGGGTATCCATGCCTCTAAAATCCATCTCTTTCTACCAGGACAGAAAAATAGGAGCCTCCTGCATGCCCTGCACTCTCTCTTTGTCTCCTCGACTCCACCCTTCCCCCCACCACATTCTTTCACACATTGACTTTGTGTTCATCTTTTCCCAGTAATTAGTAAATTATAACCCCTGCATCTTAAATTCTTGACATTCATTTGCTGTTCCCTAGTAATTCATTCCATTGGGTATTTGCTTTGAAAAAGACACAGAAGTCCTCGCTGATGCGGCAGCACTCTCCAGCCTGGATGGGGCTCTTCACCTCATTTATCACATGGCGCTGCTGGTCCTGAAGTCTGACAGGCAATTCTGGCTTTCGGAATGTAATTCAGGCATTGATTTTAATCTATAAAGCTTTGGCATCTGGGGCCTGGCTGCCATGGAAATGAAATCGCTTCTTGGATATTTTTCTACATGCTGCTGCTAACGGTTCTGAAATGCGGGGCTCCGAGAGACATTCCCGTGCTTCTCCTGATGTAAAAATGTTCAATACGAAAGCTTCCTAACTTAACCATTACTGTGAACATGGAAGAGAAACCCCAGACGAGGACACATGCATGGGATGCGCTTATTTCATGGGCCGACACGCTGAATTAATGGATTGTAGCTATTGACTATGAGGTGGCCAACACATTTGGTTTTTTAACCTGAAATCTCTAAGCCTGAGCAGGACAGTGGGTGCCAGGAAGCCAATGGGAAGGCATGGTATTTACACCTCTATGTGTAATCTGCTTTTTTCTCACCCACACGGGAAGGGGTGGGGAAGGGGAACGGGGAGTGGTGGCAGTAAAGTGATTCTCAGACAATGCTTTGTCAGGGTGGGGGCAGGAAGAGTGAAAGCATGGTGTCAGTACTAAAAGTGTGGAGGCAGGCAGCTTTTGTGCCTGGGAATATGACACCCCCTTTGTTCCCGTTGGCCTTGGAGGCTGGGAAAGGGTGAGGAAGATCAAATTGAAAAGGGATTTAAATGCTCTCCACCAGAAGGTTCTGGCCCTCAGCTGGTCCTGCTCAGGGTGGCATTCATTTCAAGTGCAATTCTTTGCTTCAGCTTTTGAAATTCTGATGACGTTGGCATTAGCAAAGAATGTGACAAGGCAGCTGACATGTTGACATATATCCCTTAAAGGACAGAGCTTTCATTTTTTAATAATAAGAATGTGTCCAGCCTGGCCAGCATTGTTCAGTGGTTGAGCCTTGATCTATGAACCAAGAGGTCACAGTTGGATTCCTGGTCAGGGCACATGCCAGGGTTGCAGGCTCACCCCCAGTAGGGGGCGAGCAGGAGGCAGCCAATCGATGATTCTCTCTCATCATTGATGTTTGTATCTCTCTCCCTCTTCTTTCCTCTCTGCAATCAATAAAAATATCTTTAAAAAAAAAAAAAAAAAAAAAGAATGTGTCCAAAAGTAAGAAGCTTCAGTAAAAGTAGAAAAAAAAAAGATGGACCTGAGGCATTTTTAAGTAACAAATGACTGAATCCACTCAGTAGCTTTATTTTCCCAAGAAGAAGGCTGTTAGATTTGACTCATTATATAGAGTTGGAGGGGGCATGTCACTGGGTCTTAAAAACATCACTTCATATAAAATGTTTGGTAGCCCATGTAACATAGGAGGCCAATGCCAGTTTCCGTTCTCATGAGCCTTGAAGGATAAACTTGACTATAGTTTTTCAAGTGCTTATGAATTACCCACTTTTGCTTATAAAGTAATTGTGAAAATTCTACCAGCATTAAGAACTACACATGTAATATCATAACCTGTTCTCTTGAGGTCTGGATCCAGCAAAGCTAGGCCAGGCTGGGAAAGGTAGCTGACATCAGATGGCCTCTGATCACGTAAACCATGCTGACTTACACCCAGTCTACAAATTGAGGCTTTGTTTGTAAGATATCCAGACAACTGTGTGATGAAGTCCATTCCATCAAGGATCTCTCAGGACAGTTGCTTGGAACATAAATACAGATTGGCTAGTCACTGCTTTCTGATGTTTCAAATGTGGCCTTGGGTACATTAGGAGTGACTAGTAGGCAGGAAAGATAAACTCTATATTCGGACATTTCCAAGCTAGCCCTTATAAAACCAATCAGACAGCTGCCAGAGGTGGTATGTGGAAACTTGGGATAATAAGTTGGGCATGGTATGAGAACCTGTCCACCCTAAGCACCCTCCCAAACATGATTCCCTAAGGGTCCTGGTGCATGTTACCCCTGCCCCCCTTAAACCTCAGGTCTTCCCCTGTTGTAAGGTACACATAATGGACAATTGCCTGTATTCAACTAAAGGTGTGCTCTTTGCCAGAACTTTACTGGATTGAGTTTGTGACAAGTTCCCTTCCACCCTACCGTTATGTAGCACCCACAAGGTGAGGTACCAGAGGTGATGAATTGTCCTGGCCCTAAGGTGCTCACAGCCATGCTTTTCTCCAAGGTCCACTACCTTCTTATGGGGAACAGCACAGCAGGGTTCTTAATAGGATGGCTCCTACCTGTTTCCTGCCAGGGAAAGACTGCCCAAATTCCCATCCAAATTGTTGGATGTGACAGACAATAACTGGAGCTCACAGTGGTCCTCCCTTCTCTGAGAACAGCTCTGACTCACTGGGAGGGGACCCCAGCAGCCTTGTCTGTGTTACATGGCCCTGTTTCTTGCAAGCTGGCAGGTCCAGGGGAAATGAACCCAAGACTGATCAATCAGGACCACCTTGGTATCCATAATCAATCACCCTAGAGATAGGGGAAAATGTTAGCAGTTTGTCCACAACTAGTAACTGTCCTTTAAAGTGGCCAGAACCTTAAATTGGGATAGCTGACCTGGGTATTGCTGTAGAATTAGAACTTAAAGAAGAGGGCCATCTCTCTTCTGGAGGTGGAACCCACAGGGCAGGACCTTGGCCTTGGGAGCAATTCTATTTCCCACCAAGCCAAAGGTTCTGGTCTGTAATTCAAGGCAGTGATGCCTTCTCTGTTAAGAGAGATAAGAGACAGAGTGTCCTGGGGACATTTGATCTTCGGGGGACAATTGCCCCTTTCCCCTTTTGTTGGCAGTTATATGAGGCACCCCATTATTCTTCCAATAAGTTCTTTTTTGCCTGAGCTAATTAGTGTTTGGTTTCTATCAGCTGTAGGCAAAGTGACACATTGGCAAATTTTCTCATCCTGACAGCTGGCCTGTCTCACAATTAGATTACCCTTCCTGTGGTTTTGTTTTGTTTTTGTTTTTTGCCTTATATCATCGATTTGTCCTCTTTCTTCAAGGATGCCTCTAAGTCACAACCTGCTGTATGTGGTACCCAGATGTTCAAGATTTGCTGAGGACACCACGCCCTGTGGCCCAAAGCTCACCATGGCCTTCTCTCCCCCACTACAGGTCACATCCTTACCTTCTCTATTGGCTGGGATTCTGGGCCGCCTGGCTCAGTGCCTTCCCATCCTTCCATTACATTACCCTTCCCCTACTACTCACTGTGGTGGCTAATGGCAGATTATGGTGAAAAATTGGCAACGTGCTCCCTTCTCTATCCAGGACTCTGAACTTCGCCTGTCCCCAATAGTTTTAATCAGCATTTTTTCTTCCTTCTTCCCTTTTCCTCTGTCAGTGTAAGAGCCAAATCTTTGGATGATTGAAAATTACCCCTTCTTTAAAAAATAAAATAAAAATTGAGGGAACTCTAGTTTAAGGCTTTATTTAGGAACATTTTACCTTGATTTCAAGTGACTTTTAGATATCTAATTTCTGAAGATTATATAGGAAGACCTTGACAGTCTCGGACTTAATACCACCTCCCCTTGTGGCAGACATTGTTTGGCTGCAGAGCATCTGAATTTTCTTTCTATGTTTGTGAAATTGGGGGAGACAATACTCATCTCTTCCTATAGAAGCTGAAAAGGACTGATATTCACTCTTCCAGCCTCACTTGCAGCTAGAGCCCAAGCACCCACACTAGGCATGGCCCATCAGGTGCATACGTCTGGGATTTAGAATCAGAAACTAATTAGGTGAAGAAGAAGGGATCATGGATCAGCCATTTGGGTGGTGACAGCAAAGACAGAAGCAATGTCCAGTCTGCAGGGGCAGCCATGGACTTGGTGTCTCCAATGGGGTCCAATGCCCAGCAGCAGGACAGCATGATCCATGTTGGACAACTTCTGTGGCTTTGATCTTGGCTTAGGATTGGCCTTCACACTTTGTGCCTGCTCATTTTCTAAACCTGGTTCTCCAGCCTTCCCCAAGGATTCTGTAATGTTCCCAGTGCCCTTTTATACTCAAGTTTTATACACCACGAATGATGTACATACCTGCAAAGTGGTCACTATAGACAGTAATTAAATGTTTTCTTGCAGCACAAATTTGAAATATGTAATCTGGAAAGCTAACATGTAAGATCTAGTTGCTTCACTGGTGAGTGAGCCTAGCTGATGCCCAGTATCCACAACTCAACACAATTTGATTCTTTTCTTGTGAAATGATAGCAGACAACTTGTTTCTTTTGGGTGAGGGAGGGAGGTGGAGACACAGCTGCTCAGTTGAAGCTGTGATAGAAGTGATAGACATGCAGAGAAAGAAAGAGATGGTTCCTACCCAGAAAAATAGCTTTAAAAATGACTTAAACCTGTGCATAAAATATAATCGATCATAGCTCTAACAGGATCACTTTAGCACTGCTTCTATTGTATGGGGGAAGTTATATTCTATAGTGATTATGTGACTATTTGGTTTATCAACTAATCCAGAATGATATTGACAATGAAAGGAGATGCTAATCATGGGAATGCTGAGACAACAGACATAATGGTCATACTAAGTAGTAGAGTGGAGACTTGGAGATTCTTGAAGGTCATGGGGTTTATCAGGCACTGAGTTATCTCTGGTGGTATCCACCCCACAGCACTCCCTCTGTCTTCCTCAACCACATTCTAGCTCTTTTTCTCCAAGTCCATAGCTGGAGACCAAGAGTCAACACGCCTGCCACTTTTGTGCACCCTCCACCCCGCCCACCCCATTCATGCATCTGGCAATACATTCTGCATTTGCATACGTTCTTTTTACAGGGGTGATTTCCATAGCAACAGTAGGAATATTTAAAAGGCACCTGAATGATGCTTTAAAGATAAATCACCCTCTTTAAGAAGTCCTTTATCTAGGGAATTACAGGCTATTGCCACATAGAGTTTCTTAGCTCATTTTTACATATATACCAGTACATTTCTAGTTACAGCTCACTGCCTTCCAGTTTAATTAATTACAAACATTTTAACCTCCCTTTTAGGCCAGAAAACAGAGAGATCCTTGCTGGACAGCTGTGGTTCAGAAGTGTTTTATGAGCCAAGAAGAATGGAGGGAAAAACTTGCCTGTTTTGAGTGCCCACTGGGCACCTGACTCTTACTTATTTTTTCTCATTTTTATAGAAACCCAGGCAGAGCAAAGACACTTCTGCAGTGCAGGCTGAGCCTTGTGTGAAATGGGCAAATTTTTCATTCAACATCCTATTATTGTGTCTCATCGCTGAGAAAGCCAGAGAAGAAAGAGCATGAAGTGGTTAGAAAGAGAGGGTCTGGGTGGGCTGGTCGTGGGAATGAGAAGGGTAGGAGCATGGATGTAAGTGGGAGAGCTGAAAACACAGGGCTCAGACTGGCTGTTATGTTTCCAAATCTTTCATCTCATCACAGCAGAGGGGACAGATGGAGGAAAGAATAGCAATGATTCATTTTTTTATCTAAGGGGTGATAATAGCTAATTGGGACTTGCTTCCTTCAAATCTACCTATCAGCCTCAATGAGTTCTCTCTCTCTCTCTCTTTTTAATTTAAAGACATTTATGCACAGTGCTTTATTTTAAAACTAGAGGCCTGATGCACAAAATTTGTGCAAGAGTAGGTCTTCCTTCCCCTGGCTGCCGGCACTGGCTTCCCTCTGGCACCTGGGACCCAGGCTTCCCTCCCAGCCCCGGCTTTGTACAGAAGGACGTCTGGTCTAATTAGCATATTATGCTTTTATTATTATAGATAAAACATTAGCTTTCCACAAGAATCTTTTCATTTTCTTGAGACTACGGCATCATTTCCCCTCCTTTACTTTTGTCTTTTGGAACAGATGAAAAGGTTTGTCTCACCTGTACTTGAAAATTCAATTCAGTCATTTGTTCACAACAAATATGTATTAGTCTTCTCCTTTGTGTCAGTCCTGGTGCTTTAGGCTGAGAAATGTGAATAGACATAGGCTTTACCCTCTGAAAACTTTTCATCTAATTTAAAGAAATAAATTAACCAGTTAATTATAAATTACATAATTACAAATTGGAAAATGGAAAAAGAGTGCATGATAATGTTAGAGGTGCTAGAGCATGACCCTTGTTCCCCAACATTCTACCCTTAAAATCTATCCATTTGAAGGATGAATGAGTAACACATTCAGTCATTCACCCTATAGCATGAATAAGTTTAATCTCTTTGTTTTCCTCCAGACAGATGCATAAGATCCATGTTCTGAGGAAGTGTGAGGATTTATGGAATCAATGGAATTATTTGGGAACATGGAACATTGTTTGGGGGGCAAACCTGGTCAGGGAGGGAGGAAGAAGGACACAGTATGAGAAGTTAAAAACACAGAAAACATCTGTCTTAAGAAGGGCTTTACCCAACACTGCACATGTCTAGAGAAGAGATGAATATAATATATAGGGAGTGACCTTAAATTCACTCATCATTAGTACCAGAGTTATTCAATGTTCAATGACTTAATGATTAATAATGGGCACAGGTGTTTGGCATTCTCTCTGAAACCAAGTGGCATCTTTTTATTGAGGTTTACCAGATGGCTACATTCAATTCTGTCAACTACACCAGATGAAAAGGGTTCCCTTACCTGGTCTGAATCTGCACATCTCTCCAGATATTACCTGTCAAGCCTGGATTCCTAAATGAGATAACACAGGATATGATTAAGTTAAATGAATATTATTTATTCTTAGTTATGACTTTATTCCTGGTTATGTCCCAAATCCCTCTAAGCTCCCTTATCTTAGTGAATTAGATCAAACAACATATAAAGTCAAAGTCTCTCCCTGTTTTCCTTTATTTTACTCTGAAGCCAAAGCCAGAACAGTTTATGAGAAATCAGCCCCTTGGTTTGCTTTCCCTTTCCCTTGGTTTCCACCATGGCCCTCCATGTCCCTCTGGATAAAACCATCTCCTAAGATAAAGGCTCAGCCCGTGCTGTGTTATCATTCTAAAGGCAGAAGTGAGAAGAGAGAGTTTTCCCCAGGGCTATTTGCCATTCATTCACCCATTTCACCAGGGTCTCCATTGCCAAGTCTTGAGAAGGATGTGTGGACCCTCCACTAAGCTCATGCAAGATGCCTCCCTGAGTTTAGAGTGGGGGAAGATATTATGCAAACACTTTTCCAACTTAGGGTCAGTTTGAACAGTTCATGCGAGGGCTGTTATCTTCTGTAAAGAGCTAAAGTGGGTTTCCTCTAGTATTTCCCCCTCTCTTAACTCAAGCAAGTTAAGTTCTCAAAATGTCAATGGGATTTTGCTTTATGTAGATTGGAACCTTTGTATATTTTTCAACCTCATTTTAACTTAAGATGTGTGTCAAGGAGCTCCTTCTATGTGCCTTGGATTGAGTGATCCTGGCAGTGTAGAACTATGTCTTATAACATTTTATCTACCATGTGGCTTGCTTATAGCCTTTGCAAAATAAAAGTTGAATTAGTCATTCAAATATAAGGCTACTTCTCTGATTTCAAGGAAGTTATAATCTGGTGAGAGATAAAGGCACACACACATAAAATATAAAGTACAGTTTCCATCGGTATCCACAGGGGATTGGTTCTAAGATCCCCATGGATACTCAAATCCATGGATGCTCAAGTCTCTTATATAAAATGATTTAGTATTTGCATGTATCCTACCCACATTCTCCCATATGCTTTAAATCATCACTAGGTTACTTATAATACCTGATACAATGCAAATGGTCGTTATACTGTATTGTTTAGGGAGTAATGACAAAAAAAAAAAAAAAAAAGGTCTGTACTTGTTCAGTACAGACATAACCATCATAGGGCTAATTATATAGTACACATCAGTAGCAATGTAATATTTTTTCTGAATGTTTTCAGTCCATAGTTGATTGAAAGTGTGTATGGGAAACCTGTGGATAGGAAGGGCAATTATAGTGTGGTACAAAGGGAAGTGTTTTAGACTGGGAATCCAGAGTCCTTGTCAGAGTGGCTTTGCCTTTTATAGATAGTGATTGGACATTACTTCTCTATACTCCATTCATCTGTCATGTGAATGAGTTGTACTAGATGATATCAGATGACCCCCTATAGACTCTACCTACAGACCATATTCCATATCTATTCTCTTGCCTCCATGTCCTCTACCACCCCAGTCCAAACTGCTAACGCAGGCATTCTGGGAATCTGGGACCAAGGGTCTGTGACTTACTGTGGGTGCTTGGCTTTGCACAGAAAAGAATCATATGTGAGCCCACATAGAGTTTAAAGTAAAAGTGAATTTAATAGTGAAGCATTGAAACAGAGAGTAGGTGACTCCACAGCCCCCTTTATCGTAATTTGCTTCCTTTATTGAGGTTCATTTAATGGGAGGGGAGGGTATTCAATAAGGGGAAAGAATATTCAGGACCTCCCGGGGGCGGGGGAGATGGGGAGTGGGGAGGAGAAAGGGGTGGAGATGTCTTGGAAGAGCTCTATGGGCCTTTTTGTGTCCTTATATGGGCTTTCCCTTTCCAATGGAGGCAGCCCAGGGTGTGTCTTTTAGCAAGCTAATGCATTACAAGATCTTACATGAGGCCAGGGGTTTCATCCATGCCCTCCATAGCCTGACCTCTGATTACCTCTCTGACTTTACCTTCTTGGGCTCTTCCCCTCATCCACTATGTGACTGCCACCTTCTTTGCACAAATCATTCCCATATTCATTCTGTCCTGTTCTTCCATCTAGAAAGTTTTCCTCCCCCCGGACTCATAGCTGTTGGGCTTTTGCCCCATGAACACCTTATTCTCTCTCTATTCCTCAGAGTAGGACCAGGGGACCAATGAGATAAGCAGCAGAAATCAAGATTGGATTCTAATCTAATCAAGAAATTAAGTGGAAGATAACATCAAGGTTTCTAATTTGGGAGACTAATGGAGGCAGGAAAATAGAGGAGGAAGAATAGGTTTGGGACATGTTAAAGGAACTTCTGGTGGATAGTTCATTAAACCCTTGACTTTTTCTCTATCCCTTCCCTTTATCTAGGATGCATAAGCTTTTTTTTTTTTTTTTTTTTTTTTTCAAGAAGATGGTAAGTGTAGTCATGGCTAAGCTGGTTACTGTGTTCAGTGTCTGATCTGATAGATCAGTGCATTGGTCTGAGTGGTCAGTGCCCAGCTGATCCAGCTGTTAACTTTTTTTTTTAATATTGTAGCTACTAGTGGTGTTTCAAGTGCCCCATTCCCCTCTCTGAACCATAGCTTAATCTATGCTAGTATGCCATTCCCAGGCAGAGCTTCTCAAAGTTTCTCCTCAGGAACCCCTAAAGGCAGAAATTCCTAGATTTGAGGTTGTGGGGACACCCAAGAAACAGGACAGATTTATTTGAATAAGGTTTATAATTCATCAAAAATTGCATTCTGCTTTATAAGAAATCTGTATTTGCTTTAATATAAAAATAACATTTGAAGTACTATCAAACTTTGCTGTTTATAGAATGGACTTTGAAGTCAGAACTGTGAGATTGAGTCGCTGTCTGCCACTCACTAGTTGTATGACCTTGAGCAAGTTACTTGGCTTCTTTGAGTTTCCTTATTCCTATGTATTTGTTGAGCACATGGTAAATGTTCTCTAGACTGTGAGCATCCTGCGGGCCAGCGTCTGTGCTTGGTCCATTCTTGTATTCCTCACAGAGGCTAGAAGAGTATCCTATCCACAGACATCACTTTATGTGTGTTCATTCCTCTATATCAGACGTATATGCATCTATGGTTATCCTGTTTTTACCACTAGATGGAGAGCATGTGTCCTAGGATTTTTAATCCATCAGCGAGAGAGCAAACATTCGTCTGTAGTGTCTTAACCAAATCAATTTAT
Source organism: Plecotus auritus (assembly GCF_963455305.1). Taxonomy (NCBI): domain Eukaryota; kingdom Metazoa; phylum Chordata; class Mammalia; order Chiroptera; family Vespertilionidae; genus Plecotus; species Plecotus auritus. The sequence goes on along the minus strand of NC_137783.1, from coordinate 26,787,809 downwards.
TTATTAATGACAATATCATTAAAATTATCTCTTAAAAATGCAATAACTTTCAGAACTATTTATTCTTAAAATAATTAAAAGGCAAAGGCAAGGGAGAAGTACCAACTCAGGATAGTGGTTACCTCTGGGAATGGGATAAATTGGAATTGAGTGGGAGTGGGGATGTACCTAAAAGCTAATTTCTTATTTAAAAATAGATATGTAGCAAATATGTCCAAAAATGTTAATCTTAGAATTGGGTGATAGTGGTAAATATAAATGTGTCTCATTGTTTTCTGTATTTCTCTGTTTGAAATTTTTTGCAATTTTTTTTAAAGTAGGGGAAAGATTTGAAGATGAAATTTATGCTTACTGCTTCTATCTCTATACATATTGCCTAATGAGCTTTTTAATGATCTCCTCGGAGAACTGCAATTTGCAACAGAAAACTACAACAGAGCAAAAATCATGCAGTTGTCTCTCCACTTGGTCTCTTATGTTGCCACTGTCCTGCTCACCCTTACATTTTGCCCTGAACTTAAGTCCTTTAAAGGGCATTGCCTAAACGCAGTTGGCTAATTAGTTCTTGTCTCTGAATTGGATTGTTTTCAACTAATCTGGAAGATGAAGAAAACGATTCCGGTGTGTCTGTTCTGGTTACTATTGCTATGTAGCAAACTGCCCCAAACCTTAGTGGCATAATGCCACCATTTTATCTTGCTTGTGAACTCTGTAAGATGAGAATTTGGACGGGGCACCGAGGGTCTACCTTGTCGCTAGTCCATGATTTCTGCAGCTTCTGGTAGGAAGACTGGGTAGGGGGTACTTGACAGGTGGGAGTGACTTGTTGGTGGGGGCTGAAATCACTGGGAAATGTCATTGCTAGGTGTCCAGTAGTTGATACTGGCTTTTGGCTGAGACTTCAGCTGGGGCTGTTGATTGAGTCATCTACTGGTTATAAACAAGTCACTGTAGTTGGCCCAGATTCCATGAGAAGGGGCAGAGACTCCTTGCTCTCAATGGGAGGGGTATCAATGAATTTGCAGGCATATTGCAAAATCATCACAATATCTTCTTTAACTCAGCTATTGCAATGAAGTGAAATTGACAAACCTATACCCACTTCTTCTTTGTCCACTCAACTGATCCACAAGGAGGAGTATTTGAGTGTTTTTGCTACATTATCTAGGAACATGGTCAAGTTCCTTGACCATATCTGGTCAAATTCAGGCAGCTCAGCTACAAACTAATATGATAACTTATTTTATCAGCCCTATTTCTTTTGAAAGCTAACTAGTTATTGTTGTTTGATTATTAACCATAAGTGTATATATCATAAATAACACATATAATAAAATTTTCACCATAAATGAAATGTTATCCAAGGAAGACTATTAACTACCTATTGCTGCCTAACAAATTACTCTAAAACTTAGTGGCTTCAAACAGCAAACATTTATTAGCTCACAACTTCTGTGAGTCAGAAATTTGTGAATAGCTTAGCTCAGTGGCTCTGATTCAGGGTCTCTCATGGGGTTGCAGTCAAGATGTTGGCCAGGGATGGGTCATCCAAAGACCTAATTGGGGCTGAAAAATCTCATTTAGTGTGGTCACCCTCATGGCTCTTGGCAAGAGGCCACAGTTCCTCATTGGTTGTTGGAAGGTGACCTTAGTTCCTCACCATGTGGGCCTCTCCATACTATTGCTTAAGTGTTCCTGTGACATGACAGCTGTTTTTTTGCAGAGGAAGAGCAAGGAGTCTTTGTAAGTGGCACAAGGTCACACCTGCCATATTGTATGCATTAGAAGTGAGTTACTACACCCAAGGGGAGGGGAACTAAGCCCCACCTCTTGAAGGGAGATATATCAAAGACTTTGTGATTTTGTAGTAAGACATAAGATTTCTTTCACTCTGTCCTGAAGGGATTTGCCTTAGGACACCTGTCCTTTTTTATCCAACCAATGTGGGGAAACCAGTAGTTTCTAGATGGAAAATTTGAAACTGATTTCTACTCTGCCATTCAGATGGGAAATACACCTAGACGTCTCCCTTCTACTCTCTCCTCTCTGTATAGGATGGGAACTGTGATTCTTGCTAGTAAAAACTTTGGGAATGTTTCAAAACACTGTATATTTTATCTTTATGCAGAATTGTGGTAATATTGTGGAGACGTGGGCATTCACATGCCTATTCCAACATCTCATTGACCCTAGGGTAAACTTGTCCATCCAACTTGCCTGGATAGGTGTGACCTTCCTTGTATTCCATTCTATTACATCTCTCTCAAAATTCAAACCTTGAATGGTCAGGATGCTACATGAGGCTGTGCTTCAGGCCAAGGTAGGTTATAAGATGCAGAAAAGCTGCCGTCTTCAAAGAGCAAAGCCCAGTGAAGTACCGTGCCATCCTGAGTAACTGTTTCTCATCCTTAGTGAGCTAGAGCAAGAAAGAGAAAACCACTCATTTGTCTGAGAAAGGGAAACTTCTGAGGCACCCGATTCCCATATCTAAAAGGAAGATCTGCTGTGAGTCCGCACTTGGGAAAAGCCAGTCCTGAGGACGGGCAGCCAGGTCCCTGGCGGGGAGGTGGGGGTGACTTCCTTCAAGGAAAAAGAGTCAAATTGTATCTGATTCTGGATCTAATTCAACTTGACTACTTAGCAGTAAAGATAAATTGAACCCACAGAGAAAACGGAAAATAGCATTTTCCTGGCAAGTCCTTCAATGGACTTAGTGTGTTTAGATTTATGAGGGGGTGGATGACCTTCTCCGCCTGGGTTTTTCACATTTTCGTTTTTTCCGGGACTGATTTTCCATCTGGCCCAATGAGAGCCCAAAGTTGCTGAATCAATCAGAGCCAATAAGTCTGACTGAGCTGGCTGGGACCTGCACAGAACTGGGGGAGACAAACAGGCCCCTTTCTGAAGGCCTACCAAGCAGCAGCCACCTCCTCATCCCCCTGCCTGCCTCTGTCACAGCCCTGAAGGAGATTGCACCCTGTTCCTCTAGCTCCAGACACACCACTCTGAGGAGCAATAGCAGACCTGGGGCCGTTTCCATCCAAGAAGCTGGCAGTGTGAAGGGGAAGGATAGCGTTATGAAGTCCAAGGACATTGTCAGACAGACCTGCGGTTCCAGACTCAGCATCCTAGGATGCCAAGGCTGGAGAAGGCTGGGGGTCGACTGATCTGCAGCAGCCCCAGGGAACTGTGGGAGAGCAGAACAAGTTTCCATGCCCTTGAAAAGGATTCAGGAGCACGGGGGCACCGATTGGTCCTGGCAGAAGTGACAAAGGGACGCTGAGGCAGGAAGCAGCAAGATCAAGGGGGCCTGCACCCTCCTGCAATGTTAGTAACCAGAGGAGGGGAACGTCTCAGGAGAGACAGCCTTTGCCAGGGTGCCGGGGAGGATCCTCACACTAGGGAAGAAGGAAGACAAGAGAGAAAATCCCGCATTAACTGAACTTGAATATGAAAAGACTGAGAAAACACAGAGGCTTTATAGAAATGACTGAGATTGTGTTCTCATATTAAGTGCATCAAGTTTCATTATGCAAAACAATGTTATATTTCTTGCACACCCATGTTGGTGGCTTAAGAAAATTTGAACCTGTTTATAAATGTGCCATTCTCTATCTCTCCCTAAACTTTTGGTTTTTTATGCCCTACAGAGGGAAGGGGCTTCTGGGTTAACATGTCTCTCAGCAAATAACCACAACTACACAGTGTGAGTGACAGCACCAGAAAATTTTCTAGATCAGAAGTGGGAAAGCATTTTCTTTGAAGGGCCAGATAATAAATGTTTTAGACTTTGCAGACTATACAATCTGTGTTGCAGCTTTCCAACCATGCCATTGCAGCACAAAAGTTACCACGGACAATACGTAAGTGAATGGGCGCGACTCAGTGCCAATGAAACTCTATGGACACTGAAAACTGAATTTCGTTTAGTTATCACGTGTGACAATGATACGGTTCTTCTTTTGACTTCCTTCAAACGTTTAAAAATGTAAAAACTATTCTTAGTTTACAGGCCACACAGACATAGGTCGTGGACTGTATGTGGCCCACAGGCAATCATTTGTCCATTCTAGCCACTGCTTTCCAAGACATAGAGAGGATTACGTTACCCAGGTTCATGGGTAAAAAAGCTCCAACTCCTTAGGAAAACGCCCAGGAGATCAAGTCTGCCTGGGAATCACAGCATCCTTTCCTATCTGCCTGGGATTTCACTGGGAATCACCCTTTTTACGTGGCGTCAAGGCAAGTGGGGAGCTTTAAGCCTGACTTAGAAAAGCCACAACTTACATTCAAACTGCTACTCTGTCTGCAGAAGGTACCAGCTGTGTCTAAGCCCCTGGAACACAGGGCCTGTGTCTGCTTCCTGCTACTGTATATTGCTGGGGTCTAATGTATCATCTGACAAGAGTATGCATTAAGTAAGTGGGTGTTGATTGAATGGTTGAGTGATGGAAAAACCCTTTTCAACACTTTTCAAAACTGTGTTTTTTTACTCCATCTTACATGAGTTACACCACTCTCACTTTATTTTTTTCCAGTTTTTTAAAAATATGTTTATTTTATTTTTTTAATTCTTTACTGTTTAAAGTATTACATAAGTTTCCTTTTCCCCCATTGGCCTTTCCCCAGCCGCCCCCACACCCCAGCACATGCCCTCACCCCACTATTGTCTGTGTCCATTGGTTATGCTCATATGCATGCATACAAGTCCTTTGGTTGATCTCTTACCCACCTCATCCCCCATCTTCCCGCATAGGTTGGACAGTCTGCTCGATGCATCTATGACTCTGGTACTATTTTTGTTCATCAGTTTATGTTGTTCATTATATTCCACAAATGAATGAGATCATGTGATATTTATCTTTCTCTGACTGGCTTGTTTCGCTTAGCACAATGCTCTCCAGTTCCATCCATGCTGTTGCAAAAGTACACCACTCTCACCTTAAAAATGCCTATAGCCATGAATTAGAATTAAGAAGAATCATCATGCATAAATAAAAGATTTTCTTCAAATGTTAGACCAAAATTCCATGTCAGTGTGAGACTGCAAAACCACTGTTAGCTGTTAAAGTGGGGACCTCTTTGCAAGAAAAAGCTAAAGAGTAACTGCAGATATCAGAGACTGCTCCTGGTAAGAAATGTGCCACCCCATGTCTCTCTTCTGACATTAATTTCGACCGATGGAGCTGGTTTCCACCATTTGTCACCTGGGTAACTTACCAGGGATTGTGACACGGGAGACACCAACGCTGAAAAGCCCTGTGTTTTTTGCTAAACTGGCAGTTCTTTTCCCATTAAGCCACATGATATCTACGCAGACAAGAGCAAACTCAAGAGAAAACCACACAGCTTTTGGTTACCTTAATTCAGCACTTAATATGAATAGCCTTTATAACTCTCCTTTTAAAGTTTTCTTTTTGAATCCCCATGTAAATTTGCAAAGGGAATCAATGTGGGAGACTTCGGGATGTTAACTAATGTATGCTACCAAGAAGAGGCAAAAGAAAAAGATCAAAGATTAGTTCCTCTGAGCTGGGTGGCACCTTGGCACTGAATCCTGGGAACAGACGCTGGCTGATTTGAATAAAAAAAGAGCAGAAGTAGCCAAAGATAAGACATAATTGGCTAAAAGATACAAAGCCATACTTTTCACTGGGGACAATCAAGTTTTCCAAGCAGATGCTAGAATAACTGGCTTAAAAAAAAAAAAAACTAAAACTAAAAAAAAAAAAAAAACCTTAAAGGAAACTAGAAAAAGAGAAGAGACACATTGCTCAGTCTTTCCCCGCACAGTTTGAATTAAGACATGGTCGGAGGAGAGACCCTTTCCAAAGCCTCAGCAGGATAAATCAATCCCGTGGAGGCCTTTGTGTTCCTGGAGAATGATGTCAGGACCCATCCCAGGAAGAAGAAAGAAATGTTTGCACTGACGGTCACTTGAGAACTGTACAGATAGATGCTATTTGTGATGACTTAAAAAGGGCTCCCAGGAAGGAGAGGAGTCAACTCACTGTTTTAGAATCAATGGAAAAGGAAAAGCTCTCCTGGTTGAAGATTTTCAGAGTCATTTAGATACTCTAGAAAGTTCATGAAACTTTGAGGGGAAAGAACGCAAGAATATAGTCATGGGAAAAGTGTTATATTGTTGAACTGTGAGAAGTATGATGTGTTTTTACACATGGGTTAGTAAAAAAAAAAAAAAAAAACAACTGAAAAGGTTTCTGACAGCAAGCAGAAGGCATGGATGAACAATTCCTCCAGGCCCTGGCCAGGTAGCTCAGTTGGTTAGAGCCTTATCCCAGTATGCCAAGGTTGTGGGTTTGAGACCCACTCAGGGCAAATACAAGAATGCATAAATAAATGGAACAACAAATCTTTCTCTTCCTCTTTCTCTTCCCCCCACCACCATTCCTCGCCCCCCTACATCTCTCTCTCTCAATTTTTAAAAAATACAATCCCTCTAGCCTTTTTATCAATTGACCCCAGAGCCTTTAGGTTAACCAGATACTCATGGTGCATGGAGGGTGCTAGCCTGTGATTGTGAAGACCTGGGTTGACATATTTCAGCTCCATCACCTTCCAATATTGAGAGCTGCTTCCAAAGCCTTAGTCTCCTTACCGTGTAAGGAGTATTCCTTGGTTATTATTAAATGAAGTAAAGTGGACACAGAGTAGATGCTCAGTGGATGGCCTGGAATCTGTCACATTTGAATGAACTCGGTAGCTAACTAGATCGAGCACTTACTTTGTGTAAGTCCTTTATCCACACTGTCTTGGTCTTCCCAACAGCCCTGTGACCAGAGGGAACTGTTATCCAAGTCAGGAAACTGAGGCCCAGAAAGGCTAAGAAACTTGTTCATGGAACAAGTTATGAGCAGCCAAGCCAGGCAGCCTGACTCCAGGACTCCGCTCTTACCTGATTAATACATGGAAGAGAGAGTGACTGCACTTTACACCATCCCCTTCCTCTTTGTTTCTGTTACGACACAGGGAACGAGATGAGGTTTTCCATAGCATAAATAGCTTACTGGCCTCATTCCATGAGAAGTTAAAGGGGGTGTCTTTAAACATAAAAGATCCAGTAATAACTAACCCTTCGTGGTCCAGGCAGTGTTCTAGATGCTTTAGTAATGGATTCATTCATTTTCTCAACTTTATAAGGTAGGTGCCACCATCCTCCCCGCTTTATGGAGGCTCTAAGAAAACATGTGGTAGGACTTGGCTTTGGAACAGCCGTTGAAGCAGCAAGGCCACACTCAGCCATTACAGGGCGCAGCTCTCAACTTGGAACGTTCAGCAGCAAGCCAACAAGTCATCATTGGCGCTGCCCTGGCTAGGTGGTGGGGGTGGGAGGAGCAATGTAGCTTCAGAGAGAACTATAAATTGAATTTGGAAGAAAAATGATATTTATTGACAGCTTATAATTTAAGTGAATAGGGACATTTTAAATTAATAATGTTCTACCTAGGGCTCCAAGTCCTTGGATTTGAGCAAAGATAATAACAGGGGTCTGTGAGCTATTTTTAATATTTCAAAATGCCTATTAGTATGTCACTCCTCATATAGAACATTGTATATGGTAACAAGGCCTTAAAAAAGAAAAGTTTTAGGGAAAAATTTCACTTCTCCTTGAGCAAAGCTGCAAGGTTTCCGAACTCTGAATTTTTGTTCTTTACGAGTTGAAATAATCTTTATAGATGTCAGACTTGCCCTCACAGAGGAGACATCCCATTATCAAAGAGAATTTGACAAGACTCACAAACTCAACAAAGACGTTGCCCACAGACATGAAAGGCGATTTTCACTGTTTACTTCGAATTGCCAGTCACCGTAGGAGCCGAAGAGGCATTTTTCTGCCAACTGGTTGAAGCTCGTGCCAGAACGGTCCTGCTGTTTCTTAATTGTCCTAAAAGCTTGTAGCCAGCAATTCCCCTGCCAAGCCTGACCTCACTTTCATGTTTTTCTAAAATGCAGATCACAAAGTGTCCCATTCAGAGTGGGAAAACAAGAAATTATTTCCTTGTCCTCACTCTCTTTGGAACTCACCACCTAATCTGTATAATGTCTCCCTGTAAAATAATACATCAGAGGCCAACTCAAAACCTTGGGTACCATTTTAAAAAAAAATTCTTGAGTACATTCGAATGTATGATTAATCCTTGTGGCAAACTTGTAAGGGAGGGGAAATCAGTGTCATTCCACTTGTGAGTGCTAAGCTAACAGAATTGTGACTGATGGACATAAAAATCCATGTGTGATGGATTAAGTTGTAAATCGCAGATGAAATATAGAGTATGTTCTTACTCTTGTAGAAAAGAAAAGCTATAACTTTTTCTACCATAACATAACTCTCTGTGTTGGAGGGGGGTGGGGAGCTGTGAAAGCACGAGGAGAAATCTTGCAGCATACACTCTGGTGTCACTCATGGTTTCTGCCTAAGGTGGGGGTGAGAGAGTGAAAGGGGCTACGAATGAGAATGTCCACTTTTAGATCTATGTACCTTTGTGTTGTTTTACTGTTTAACAATAAACATGTTATTTTTATAAATTCAAAAATAATTTTTAAAAAAAGTTTAAAGCACCTGCCCTCTAAGAACTCTTACCTTGTAAAATTGCAGGAGACAGTCAATCACCAGATCATCCAAGATTAAAATGCCCTGATCTTCAAAGGGTAAAAGATCCTTCTTTTTTTTACAGCTGCATAGTATTCCATTGTGTAAATGTACCACATCTGTTTTTCTACTCTTACCCTTTGAGATAGCATGGAGGGACCTGGAGAGTATTATGCTAAGCGAAATAAACCAGTCAGAGAAAGAAGTATCACATGATCTCACTTATATGTGGACTCTAATGCACAGAATAAACTGATGAACAAAATAGATCCAGAGCCCTAACCGGTTTGGCTCAGTGCATAGAGTGTCAGCCTGCGGACTGAAAGGCCCCAGGTTCGATTCCAGTCAAGGGCATGTACCCTGGTTGCGGGCACATCCCCAGTAGGAGGTGTGCAGGAGGCAGCTGATCGATGTTTCTCTCTCATCGATGTTTCTAATTCTCTATCCCTCTCCCTTCCTCTCTGTAAAAAATCAATAAAATATATTTTTTTAAAAAATAGATCCAGAGACATTGAAGCATGCAATAGACTGATGAATCTCAGTGGGAAGTGATTAACCAAAGAACTTATATGGATATATACATAACCCATGGGCACAGACAATAATGCAGTAAAGGCCTGGGGAGGGGGAGAAGGGGGTGGATGGAGTGGATTAATTGGGGGGGGGGCATCTGTTATACTTTCAATCATAAAGGTAAACTTAAAAAATATGAAAAAGAAACAAACAAAAGCACTGATCTTTATCCTCATCCAAAGGCTTTCCTGGAGAGTGTTCTCTGTGATGTTTCTACCATCAGCAGGCGTGGAGTGCTTTCACATGGAAGAGAGCTCCAGGTCTTGTGACAAACAATCAAAAAGATGTAAAACAAAGACAATGGTGGCCCTCTGTGAGACCATGGCCTGGGGCTGCAGTCCCAGGCTTCTTTATTTTCCGCCTCCCTTCCCAAAGTTGACCTCTCTCATCAGCATCCTAGTCTGGTCACTGATTTGGAGAAGTAACTTTCCAACAACATAGGAAGTACTGGGACAAATCTCAAGGAAACTTTATTTTTTTTTAATTTCTTTATTGATTAAGGTATTACATATTTGTCCTCATCCCCCCATTCCCATCCCAAACCCCTCCCCATGCATGCCCCCACCCCCCTGTTGTCCATGACCACTGGTTAGGCTTATATGCATGCATACAAGTCCTTTGGTTGATCTCTCCCCCTTACCCCCACCCTCCCCTACCTTCCCTCCAAGGCCCGACAGTCTGATCTATGCTTCCCTGTCTCCGGGTCCGTTTTTGTTCATCAGTTTATGTTGTTCATTATTTCCCCCAGATGAGTGAGATCATGTGATACTAGAAATACACTTATAGGAAACGAAAATGAGACAAGCAATAATGGTTATGCTGAGAGGCAAATGAATCAGTCTGTAGTGAGTTTCTTTCTGGGCCAACAGTTCTTTTGAGTCCCAATTTCAATGTCAAACAGTTCCTATGTGTACATGTCAGCAATGATATTTCAGTTCTGGATGGTGGACAAATGGTGGTAATGCAGGTCCGACCCTCTCTGGTTTGGTCCTGGGCAACCTGCAGTGACACACAGCTGCTGACTGCTAGTATGGCAAGGTGTCATCAGTGTCTTCCATCTCTGGACTGTTTCTCTTCTGTCTTCATGGCTGGAGCAGTCCTATCAATTCCTCTCTGTTGCAGGAATCCACATGGTCTTGGAGTTGTTTTCTGAAAATATACAAACATATTCTCGACCAAAAGTTAATAAAGGAATCCTTTCTATAAATTTGACTTGGAATCCCTTTTCATTTTTTTGCCCAAATGATTTTCCTTTGGCTTGTTTTGACACCATGTGTGTTTTTCATGGGTGTCTTGCTGTTAGCATTACAAATGAAAGTTAATTTTCTAAAGTAAAAATTTCCTAGATGTAATTTACTTACAGGATATTTTTCCTTACATGATATTCTTCTACTATCCCCCCTTTTTTGATTTAAATATTAGGAGGTTTTTGGAAATTTTATAATATAGTCTTGATAGCTTTTAAATTTTAATTTTTTGCACTAAAATATGACTGCTTTAGTTTCATTACATGTTACACAATTTTACCATGAGATGAACTACCAATAAAAATTTTAGTTAACACTTTAGGAACAGTTTTTTGTCCAGTACCATTAATTTTTCTAGAATATTTGCTTATTTCAATTAGTCAATTTAAAGGAAACTTTAGAGTCCAGCCTTTCCTAGCCCAGATCTTTTTTCTTCCCACTCTGCTTGCTGCTACATATCACCGAAAGCTGGAGACTTTCTTCAGCTCTCCTTGTCCTGAGGCAGCCACACCGTCTAATCTGCCTTTCAGGAAACATTCCCAGATCCTGGGAAAGTGGGGATCTCAGGTCCTCTGGGAGTCCTAGGTAGATGCTGACACTTCCTGGTCAGCACACCCCACAGTTCTGCCTGAACCAGCTCCTCATGGCATCATCTCCCATACTTTCTCTTGTTTTTCATACCTCTCTTTTTACCCATAATGGTGCCAGCACCTAAGCCTGCACTCTTATTTCAAAACCTTTGCCCAGCCAGTTTGAGTCTAAATTATGATATATTTACGTAAACTGAGAATCAGGTTGTTTGTGTTCCAGTACCACGGATGAGTCATTTCACCTCTCCAAGTTTCAGGTGACTGGATGGGGAAAACTTCATCATTGGCAAAGGTGTATCCCCCAGGCATCCACACACAAGCACACACATACACACATATGTTTTCTGAATGAGTTATGAAGGAAGTTTCAACTTCACTTTCCACTAGCATGTACAGTCTTGGGCAAGTTAGTTCTTTGAGTCCTATTCTTAGTGCCAGTGGGTGTTCACGTGTCTCTCTCTCCCACTGGACTAAGGACAGGAGCTGGGTAATTTTATTTACCGTTGTATCCCCAACCTTAACCAGGGCTTGGCACATAGAGACATTCAGCCAGTGGCTGTTGAGTGAAAATATAAATGAAGAATGATTATCAGCTGCCTCATTCTCTTAACCTACTACAGAATTAATATTTCCCCCCATTATTTTACTGTTTATGATATTGCAGATGTCTCCCATACCCCAATTTTTCCCTCCCTCCACAAACCTTCCCCACACTATTATCTATGTCCATGGATTATGCATATATGTATATATGTTCTTTGGTTAATTTCTTACCATCCCCTTTCTCCCCCCTTTCCTTTGAAATCTGTCAGTCTGTTCCATGCATGCATGTCTCTGGACCTATTTTGTTCATCAGTTTATTTTATTCATTAGATTCCACATATAAGTGAGATCATGTGATATTTTTCTTTCTCCAACTGGCTTATTTTGCTTAGCACAATACTCTCCATGTCCCTCCAGGCTGTGGTAAAGGGTAAGAGATTCTTCTTTTTATAGCTGCATAGTATTCCATTGTGTAAATATAACAGCTTTTTTATCCACTAATCTACTGATCGGCTGTTTCCAGATCTTAGCTATTGTAACTAATGCTGCTATGAACATAGGGATGCGTTTATTTTTTCTGATTGATGTTTCGGTATTTTTAGGATATATACCTGAAAGTGGGATCGCTGGGTCAAACAACAGTTCCATTTTTAATTTTTGAGGAAACTCCACATTGTTTTCCATAATTGCTGCACCAGTCTATATTCCCACCAACAGTGTACTAGGGTTCCCTTTTTTCCACATCCTCTCCAGCACTTGTTGTTTGCTGATTTATTGATGGTAGCCATTCTGGCAGATGTGAGGTGATACCTCATTGTGGTTTTAATTTGTATCTCTCTGATGATTAGTGGTGCTGAGCATTTTTTCATATTGTCTATTGGCCATCTGTATGTCCTCTTTGGAGGAGTGTCTATTCGAGTCCTTTGCCCATTTTTTAAATTGGGTTTTTTGTCTTCCTGGTGTTGAGTTATATAAGCTCTTTATATATTTTGGAAATTAACCCTTATCAGATATATTATTGACAAATATGTTCTCCCATACTGTGGGTTCCTTCTTCATTTTGTTGGTGGCTTCTTTTGCTGTGCAGACAACTTTTAGTTTGATGTAGCCCCATTTGTTTATTTTTTTCCTTTGTGAATTAATAAACTAATCTTGAACCTAGTGGATATGAACAGAACAGTACCATTGAGGACTATCAGGCCAGTCTTTCTCTATTGGTTGCTAAATTCTGCTTACTGATTTGACACAGGAAGAATTGGAGCAAGAGATATGAATGGGTGGGGAAACCAAGTGAATTTCAGGTGATACTTTAAACTGGAAACAAAAATAAAATAAAATAAAATAAAATAAAAGGAAAGAAAATCCAATGAGACCACCAGTGGTCTGGGAATCCAAGCTTTGTTTCTTTTGATCTTTTAATCTTCCAACAAAAGACTTTCACAAATGCCCGTCGTCTTCTGAGGCGGACTTGGACTGTAAGGATGGCCTGATCACTGGGAAGAACTCCAAAGGACAGAGACAGAACAGGGGAAGAAAGCATTTCTTCGCAGGATGGCCTAATTCTCTAACTGACATTCATCTACCAAGAACGTTTTGGGCACGCTTGCTTGTAGGGAAAGTATTTATTTCAAAGTTACTGAAATTGTATGAGATAGAATAGATGAAGCCCCAGTTCTCAGTATTATTAGTTTATCTAAAAGCTTTACCATCCCATAGACTAGGACAGTGGTCGGCAAACCGCGGCTCGTGAGCCACATGCTGCTCTTTGGCCCCTTGAGTGTGGCTCTTCCACAAAATACCACGGCCTGGGCGAGTCTATTTTGAAGAAGTGGCATTAGAAGAAGTTTAAGTTTAAAAAATTTGGCTCTCAAAAGAAATTTCAATCGTTGTACTGTTGATATTTGGTTCTGTTGACTTACGAGTTTGCCGACCACTGGACTAGGACATTGACTTTTTCCTTGTTGATAGGTAACAAAATTCTCTACATGTGAACTAAGCAGTAACTTCTCCAACCATTAAGCAGCATAATTGTTAACAGCTAGGAATGTTATTATTTGCTTTCCATGCTCATCTTATTCATCTGCGTCTCTTGACGGATGCCCTTTACCAAGACCGGCCTTGCATTTTTCTCAAGATGCTATGCTCCTGCCTGCCTCTGTGTCTTTGCACATGCTCTTCCCTCTACATGAAACACTCTTCCCAATCTCTTGCCAACTTAGTTCATGCACATTCTCTAGGTCTTCATTTCTTAGGAATGTCATCTCCAATACTCCACCACCACCACCACCACCTATCCCAGCTTAGATCAGTCCTTTCTATTTTATGTTTTCACAGCACACTGTTCTCATTCATAGCACTTTTCACAGTTATACTTATTTAATCATTTTTTCTGTAATTATTGTTTAATTTTATCTTATCCTCTGGATTGTTAGCACCAAGAGGTCAGATATTGTAATCTGCCTTATTCATCATTTACTGTGTCTGCAGGATTTAGTATGGGTCGTAGCAAATAGTAGATGGTCAATAAATACTAAATTTCGATAAGTGAATCATGTACATTCTTTTCACTTTAATTTATCTAATTCCTCCTTTCCTTACACTTTGCTATATCATAAGCTACATTATCATGTAGTTTTATACAATGGTAAACAACTCAAAAGAAACCCCAAACCCCATATGTAGTAGATTAACTCCAATATTCCTTGTTCAGTTCCCCTTATAATCTGATAGACCATCTGGTGGTAAATCATTAGGACACAGCAGCTATAAACATGTTCACACCCAGCATGAACCTGGTCTGACAGCCAACCAGTCTTCTGGCTGTTGCAGAAATGCCTGCATCCATTTCGGAGATGTGCTTACTCCAGAGATACGATGCTCAGTTTGTTATATTTATGAGCTACTGAATTTCCAGGATGCCTTTAATCAATGGATAATGGACATTATATTCTTACCTGAAGGCAATAGTGATATGGCTGGCTGTAGATGTGGGAGTGAGGGAGATAAGATGGGTCTCAGAGAATTATTTTAATACAGGGATGTGCTAACTTCCCTTAGGGAGAATGGTTTGCAGAACAATTAGGCTTGATTGTAATGAGAATTGTGGGGGAAATTTTAAATATATGTTGGGATTAGTCAGTAATGGAGACATACAAAGGAAGCAACAAACACCAGTGAGGGAGGTCACAGACAACAGACCTAGAGGTCACATTGGTAGACTCTTCTTTCCCTTGAGAGAGGGTTGATCTGTGTCTATTGAGGTTTAACATCCATTTCGCCTAACTCCTTCTTCTGACTCTATGCTCACCAAGCTACCTTTGATTATAATTTGGTTTCTTATATACATTTGTCTATTGGGAGAGAGTATGTCAGTCTTCTCAATATGTACATCACTACTGGCCTAACAGTTCTGGTTCTTATTGGAAAGACATACATTGGCACATCAGCTTGGGAACTTGGTTAACTTGAATCCTCCCCCTAGAGATACATCCCTCATTCCCAGCCAGGTGTGGAAAATCAGGTGCATTTTGATTCATTTGTTCACTCAACAAATATTTATTAAATGTCAATCATGTGCAAGGAAGAGCCTTAGCACTGGAGACACAGCACGGAACATAACTTAAAAATTGTGCTTTCAGAAATATAGTAGAGGAGACAGAAAATAAACAAGGAAAATATATGGTATGCCATGTGATATTAGAGGCAATGGAGAAAAATAAAGCTCTTTTATGTCATATGGGAGATTTGAATGCAGACTTGAAGGAGGTGATAGAGGAAGCCATGTGATTTCCTGCTGGAAGAGTGTTCCAGGCAGAGGGAACAGCCAGTGCAAAGGCCCAGAGATGGGAATGCCTAATGCTGTGGTCGGCAAACTGGGGCTCGCGAGCCGCATGCGGCTCTTTGGCCCCTTGAGTGTGGCTCTTCCACAAAATACCACGGCCTGAGCCAGTCTATTTTGAAGAAGTGGCGTTAGAAGAAGTTTAAGTTTAAAAAATTTGGCTCTCAAAAGAAATTTCAATCGTTGTACTGTTGATATTTGGCTCTGTTGACAAATGAGTTTGCCGACCACTGGAATGAGTTAGAAGAATAACAGCAATAGGCCAATGTGGTTGGAATGGAGTCAGTGAGGTGATGCAATTAGAAGAGGCAGTGGTGGTGTGCGGAAGGGAACACATGTAATGCTTTGTAACTATAGCCAGGTTCTTGTTTTCATGCTGAGGGAGGGGAAAGCCCATTGGAGGTATGTGAGCACAAGAGTAACATCTAACAAAGTTTTTTTTGTTGTTGTTGTTTTTAAAACACATTTTTACTTTTTTGAGAATAGGCTTTTTTGAGATGGTCAGGGAAGGGGCAGAGAGACCAATAAGGAGGGAGAACAGTTTATTAAAAACCTTTTGCATTGTACGGAACGATAGCAAAACAATAGACTCTTCTCAATATGTCATTAAATAAAAGCCTATGCTTTGTTGTTTTAACCTGTAAATATCTGTGTGTTCAGTATCTGTAATGACACAGTGAAAAATAAAACTTCCTACAGTTTCACTTTGAGGTTCTTTTAACATGATTGTTCTCAGTGATAGTTCATCTGCCAACCAGTGTAACCGGGGATTAGGTTTCTAGATTTGGAGACTTGAGCAGCTCCTCAGATATCCCAGCCTCCTCCCTTGATTTTAAGTCATAGGTGTGTCTTTGTTGTTCCCATATCAGTGGTGATCATTAGAATCACATGGAAGAGCTTTATACAAATATAGATTTCACAGGCCCTCCCCCGCCAAGAGATTCTGAATATTTCGATTTGAGGGATCTAGGCAGTAATATGACAAGGGCAGGGTGGCAGGAAGAGTACACCCAGGTGCAGGTAGTAAGTGGGTGCCTTGTCTTTAGAGAATTTAAAGAATGATGTTGCCCTAGCTCCGTGGTCAGCAAACTGCGGCTCGCGAGCCACATGCGGCTCTTTGGCCCCTTGAGTGTGGCTCTTCCACAAAATACCATGACCTGGGTGAGTCTATTTTGAAGAAGTGGCATTAGAAGAAGTTTAAGTTTAAAAAATTTGGCTCTCAAAAGGAATTTCAATTGTTGTACTGTTGATATTTGGCTCTGTTGACTAATGAGTTTGCCGACCACTGGACTAGCTGGTTTGGCTCAGTGGATAGAGTGTTGCCTGTGGAATGAAGGGTTCCAGGTTCAATTCCGGTCAAGGGCACATGCCCAGGTTGTGGGCTTCATCCCCAGTAGGGGGCATGCAAGAGGCAGCCGATCAATGATTCTCTCTCATCACTGATATTTCTTTCTCTCTCTCCCTCTCCCTCCCTCTCTGAAATGAATAGAAAATGTTTGTGGTTTTTTTTTGTTTTTGTTTTTTTTTAAAAAAGAACAATGTTATTGTTATCATCTGCTAAACTATGTTAGCAATAAAATACTACAAAATCTTTCTTTGGTTTAAGCACTTGCTATTGCATTTAAGTCATATATACTCAAATTTCAAGTAGCACATTTTCTTACTTATCCTTTAATAAATATCATATCCTACATGGACATTAATTTGGAGAACCACTGTATACAGTCAGCTCCCAATCCAGTCTTGCTGACATAGTTCATTTCTAGATAAAGTTTTTAACATTTGGAGTCTGAGGCTTGGGGTTCAATTTGCATTTCCAGTACCCATAGTCCTACACTTTCTTGCATTCTAAATAACTAAGAATAACACATGGTAACAGTCTTAGATAAGACCAAGCAACAGAATTTGAGTTACTTCAAGTTTGACATTCTATGTAATCACCTAAAGTTTTTATTTGTTTCAAATTTAAAATGGTGAATAGAGTATAAATTATAAAATACAACATTTTATTTTGGCATGGGTAACTTTTATTCCATACATGAACAATTTTTTTTCAGATAATATATTTTTATTAAAGTAATTCATGCACTTAGTTTTAAGAAAATCAAATAGTTTTATAAAACTTATAATGAAAAGCATTCACTCTATTATATTGAACTAGAGGCCCAGTGCACAAATTCATGCACCAGTGGGGTCCCTCGGCCTGGCCTGCAGGATCGGGCTGAAACTGGTTCTCTGACATCCTCTGGGATGTCATGGATTGCGATAGGGCACAGGCCAGGCTGAGGAACCCCACTGGTGCACAGTTGGAGCCAGGAAGGGACGTGGGAGGTTGGCCAGCTGGGGAGGAACCCAGGAGGGCTCCAGGGCATGTCCGGCCCATCTCACTCAGTCCCGATCAGCTGGACCCCAGCAGCAAGCTAACCTACCAGTCACAGCGTCTGCCCTCTGGTGGTCAGTACACGTCATAGCGA
Organism: Plecotus auritus; assembly: GCF_963455305.1. Lineage (NCBI taxonomy): Eukaryota > Metazoa > Chordata > Mammalia > Chiroptera > Vespertilionidae > Plecotus > Plecotus auritus. The sequence goes on along the minus strand of NC_137783.1, from coordinate 26,769,933 downwards.
GCAGTTGAGTGGCCTTAGTATATCATTAGCATATTACACTTTGATTGGTTGAATGGACGACCGGATGACTGGACGCTTAGCATATTAGGCTTTTATTATACAGGATAACATTTTTAAATCGAAGGATGTTCTTTCTTTTTAATTGTTAACTATAAAATAAAAATGAGTCAAAAATATTATTACATATAATATTATTTTATTTTTATGTATGCATAGCTATAACATATTATGCATAATTACATAAACATGACTTATGTATTTTATGTAACACAATCAGTTATTGCTGACATTGCATAATTATTATTAAAATAATTCTGACACATAGAGGAGGGGGATGTTTACCGATCCAAGTGTCAACTATGCTGGGTACTTCATTAGAGGTCTTTATCTTTTAAAAGTTCCCCAGGTAACTCACATGCAGCCAGATGTGGGGATCACTATCTGTAGCATATTTACCACTTGCTCTAACTCCCCTGCACACACTCTATTCCCAGTTTTCAGCACCTTAGCTCTACCAGGTCCCTAGGGTAGGTGAAGGGGTGCTAATTAAAACCCTTGTTGCTTGCAGACAGTGATGTGCTGGTAAATACTTAGCAACCAGCTCTCGGGGGGAGTTGCAGCATTTACAGATTTCCATAGTGTACAATACTCCAACCACCAACACGAGGTCAGTGCCTGAGAAGTTCCTGCACGGTGAACACAGCTCTCACGTGTTGGCTGGCATGGCGGGAGCCACTGCTCTCGAGGGCTCCTACACACCCTGCTAGGAGGATCATGGATTCCCAGGGAAGCGTTTTGCTCATTTTTTAGAAAGTAAAGTTCAGTTTTCTGGATTATTTCTCAAATGTGTGGATTGATCTTTACATACACTCTTCCACCAAGGGTCAGGAATAACAACCCTCCATGTTCCTCCCATACTTCATGTAACACCCACCAGCCCCATGTTCAGATGTGGTTTGGGATGAAGACCTGGCTTTCTAGCAATCTGTGCAGAAATCAGATGTTTAAACTCTTCCTTCTCCCATTAAGTTGTTGGTGGAATGTACCTGAGAGAATTTATGCTGCTTTCTCTGTCCCCAGCCAACCTGTTCCCCTGTAGAACTCAAGTCTTCATTCTTTCCTCTCCGAAGGAGGTGCTAAGGGATGAGGCAAGTTTCCAGTGAGTCATAGCCAGACAGTTCTGGGTTCAAGTCCCAGTTCTTACCACTTACACTGTGTGAGACCACTTACCCTCTCTGAGCCTCAGGCATAGTCTCTGTCTCATCGGGTTGTTGTGAGTTTAAATGAGATAATACTAGCAAAGTGTGCTGCCTGTGCCTGAAACATAGTTAGCCTCGGCATGCACTATTATTCTAATCCTATATAATAAAAGGCTAATATGCAAATCGACTGAACAGTGGAACAACTGGTTGCTATGATGCGCACTGACCACAAGGGGGCAGATGCTCAACACAGGAGCCAGAAGCCAGGCTCATGGCTGGTGAGCGCAGCGGCAATGTCAGGAGCCTCTCCCGCCTCTGCGGCAGCACTAAGGACCCCTTCGGGGGATATCTGACTGCAAGAGGAAGCAGGCCAGGCTGAGGGGACCCCCGCCCCCCAGTGCATGAATGTTGTGCACTGGGCCTCTAGTGTATATAATAAAAGCCTAAGCGACCATTATGGTGGAATGACCAGAATGACCAGTTGCTGTTATGTGCACTGACCACTGGGAGTCAGACGCTCAACGCAGGAGCTGCCCCCTGATGGTCAGTGCACTCCCACAGGGGGAGCGCCACTCAGCCAGAAACTGGGCTCATGGCTAGCGAGCCCCTCTCCTGCCTCCACAGCAGTGCTAAGGAGCAGCGAGCCGAGCGGTAAGGAGCTGCCACTAAGGAGTAGCCAGCCAAGTGGTAAGGAGCGAGCAGGCGGGCGGTAAGGAGTGAGGAATCTGGATTGCAAGAGGGATGTCCTACTGCTGGCTTAGGCCCGATCCCTGGGGCAATCAGGCCTAAGCCTGCAGTTGGACATCCTCTGAGGGATCTCAGACTGCAAGAGGGCACAGACCGGGCCGAGGGACCTCCTCCCCCATCCCCCCCATGCACGAATTTCATGCACTGGGCCTTTAGTTACCTTATAAGTATTAATGTGATTGCCACCCCCCACCCCCAGACTTCCCATTTACCGTGGGAATGAATAGCTTAGCTGTTCAGTGAGATTACATACTCAATTGGACTGAAAGAGTTTAAGAATCTTTTCATGTTGTTCGGTCCTTGTGCTTATAATTACTTGCAAAGCATTGTTTAGAAGCAACCCTAATATATAATTTCTCCATATTCCTTTATATAAACAAAGTCTTAATACTTAATTTTTTATTACTTAATTGTTCACTTACTATGCTTTGTTTTCTTAACTATTTTTTAATTTTTATTTATTGATTTTATTTTATTTTTTTTTTTTCAAATTTTTATTAAGGTATTATATGTGTACATATCTTACCATTGCCCCCCACCCCCACCCCACTCCCATACATGCCCTCACCCCCCAATGTTTTGCATCCGTTGGTTACTCTTATATACATGCATATAAGTCCTTCAGTTGATCTCTTATTTCCCCCACCTCTCCCTAACCTTACCACTGTAATTTGACAGTCTGTTTGATGCTTTACTGCCTCTGTAACTATCTTTTTGTTCATCAGTTTATAATGTTTTTCATTATCCCCAAATGAGTGGGATCATGTGGTATTTTTCTTTCATTGACTGGCTTATTTCACTTAGCATAATGTTCTCTAATTCCATCCAAGTGCCTACAAATGGTAGTAATTCCTTCTTTTTTACGGCAGCATAGTATTCCATTGTGTAGATGTACCATAGTTTTCTGATCCAGTCATCTGCTGATGGGCACCTAGGCTGTTTCCAAATCTTAGCTATTGTAAATTGTGCTGCTATGAACATAGGGGTGCATATATCCTTTCTGATTGGTGTTTCTGGTTTCTTAGGATATATTCCTAGGAGTGGGATTACTGGGTCAAATGGGAGTTCCATTTTCAGTTTTTTGAGGAAACTCCATACTGTTCTCCACAGTGGCTGCACCAGTCTGCATTCCCACCAGCAGTGCACGAGGGTTCCTTTTTCTCCGCATCCTCGCCAACACTTGTCGTTTGTTGATTTGTTGATGATAGCCATTCTGACAGGTGTGAGATGGTATCGCATTGTTGTTTTGATTTGCATCTCTCGGATAATTAGTGACTTTGAGCATGTTTTCATGTGTCTCTTGGCCTTCCTTCTGTCTTCTTTCGAAAAGCTTCTATTTAGGTCCGTTGCCCATTTTTTTATTGGATCATTTATCTTCCTTTTATTAAGTTGTATAAGCTGCCTGTAGATGTTGGAAATTAAACCTTTATCAGTGATACCATTTGCAAATATGTTCTCCCATACAGTGGGGTTTCTTGTTTTGTTGATGGTTTCTTTTGCTGTGCAAAAGCTTTTTATTTTGATGTAGTCCCATTTGTTTATTTTCTGTTTGGCTTCCATTGCCCTAGGGGCAGTATCACTGAAAAAGTTCTTTTGGCATATGTCTGAGATTTTGCTGCCTGTGGATTCCTCTAGTATTTTTATGGTTTCCTGTCTTATATTTAAGTCCTGTACCCATTTTGAGTTTATTTTTGTGTATGGTGTAAGTTGGTGATCTAGTTTCATTTTTTTGCATGTATCTGTCCAATTTTCCCAACACCATTTATTAAAGAGACTGTCTTGACTCCATTGTATGCTCATGCCTCCTTTGTCAAATATTAAATGCGCATATTGGTTTGGGTCGATATCTGGATTCTCTATTCTGTTCCATTGATCTATATGTCTGTTCTTGTGCCAGTACCAGGCTGTTTTGATGACAGTGGCTTTGTAATACAGCTTGAAATCTGGTATTGAGATCCCTCCTACTTTATTCTTCTTTCTCAGGATTGCTGTGGCTATTCGGGGTCTTTTTTTATTCCAGATGAATTTTTGGAGAGTTCTTTCTAGGTCTGTGAAATACGCCGTTGGTATTTTAATGGGGAGTGCATTGAATCTATAGATTGCTTTGGGTAGTATGGACATTTTGATGATGTTGATTCTACCAATCCATGAACATGGTATGTTCTTCCATCTGTTTACATCTTCCTCTATCTCTTTTTTCAGTGTCCTGTAGTTTTCCGCATATAGGTCTTTTACCTCCTTGGTTAGGTTTATTCCTAAGTATCTTAATTTTTTTGGTGCGATGGAAAATGGGATTGCTTTTTTAGTCTCTCTTTCTGTAAGTTCATTGTTGGTGTATAGAAATGCCATAGATTTCTTGGTGTTAATTTTGTATCCTGCTACATTGCCGAATTCATTTATTAAGTCTGTTAGTTTTTTGATGGAGTCTTTCGGGTTTTTTATGTACAATATCATGTCATCTGCAAATAAGGACAGCTTTACTTCTTCTTTTCCAATTTGGATGCCTTTTATTTCTTCTTCTTGTCTAATTGCAGTGGCTAATACTTCCAGTACTATGTCAAACAGGAGTGGTGAGAGTGGGCATCCCTGTCTTGTTCCTGTTCTTAGGGGAAATGGTTTTAGTTTTTGCCCATTGAGTATGATGTTAGCTGTGGGTTTATCATATATAGCTTTTATGATGTTGAGGTATGATCCTTCTATTCCCACCTTGTTGAGAGTTTTTATCAAGAAAGGGTGTTGGATTTTGTCAAATGCTTTTTCTGCATCAATTGATATGACTATGTGATTTTTATCTCTCAATTTGTTTATGTGATGTATCACATTTATTGATTTGCGGATATTGAACCATCCTTGCATTCCTGGGATAAACCCTACTTGGTCATGGTGTATGATCTTTCTGATGTACTGCTGGATCCTATTTGCTAGAATTTTGTTGAGGATTTTGGCATCTACATTCATGAGGGATATTGGCCTGTAATTCTCTTTCATTGTGTTGTCTTTATCTGGTTTTGGTATTAGGGTGATGCTGGCTTCATAGAAGGAGCTTGGAAGTGTTCCTTCCTCTTGAATTTTTTGGAATAGTCTGAGGAGGATAGGTTTTAGTTCTTCCTTGAATGTTTGGTAGAACTCTCCTGTGAAGCCGTCTGGCCCCGGGCTTTTGTTTGCCGGAAGCTCTTTGATGACTGCTTCAATTTCTTCCATAGTTACTGGCATGTTGAGCTGTTTAGATTCTTCCTGATTGAGTTTTGGAAGGTTATATTTTTCTAGGAATATGTCCATTTCCTCCAGGTTGTCCAGTTTGTTGGAATAGAGTTGTTCGTAGTATTTTTTAACAATCCTTTGTATTTCGGCGGGATCTGTTGTTATTTCACCTCTTTCATTTCTGATCTTGTTTATTTGGGTCCTCTCCCTTTGCTTCTTGGTGAGCCTGGCTAGAGGTTCATCAATCTTGTTTATCCTTTCAAAGAACCAGCTCTTGGTTTTGTTGATCTTTTGTATTGTTTCTTTGGTCTCTATGTCGTTTATCTGTGCTCTGATCTTTATTATTTCCTTCCTTCTGCTTACACTGGGCTTTTCTTGTTGCTCTTTTTCTAACTCTTTGAGTTGTTGGGTTAGGTAATTTATTACCCCTGTTTCTTGTTTTTTGCAGTAGGCTTGTAGAGCTATGAACTTCCCTCTCAAGACTGCTTTCGCTGTGTCCCATAGATTTTGGATTGTAGTGTTTTCATTGTCATTTGTTGTCATGATGTTTTTTATTTCTTCTTTGATCTCTCTGGTAACCCAGTCATGGTTTAATAGCATGCTGTTTAGTCTCCATGTGTTTGATTTCTTTGGGTTGTTTTTATTGTAGTTGATTTCCAGTTTTATGCCACTGTGGTCTGAGAAGATGCTTGATATGATTTCTATCTTCTTGAATTTGAAGAGACTTTGCCTATGTCCCAACATATGGTCTATCTTTGAAAATGACCCATGTGCGCTTGAGAAGAATGTATATTCTGTGGCTTTGGGGTGAAATGTTCTGAAGATGTCAATTAATTCCATCTGGTCTAGTGAGTCATTTAGGATTGATGTTTCTTTGCTGATGTTTTGTTTAGAGGATTTGTCCAATGGTGATAGTGGGGTATTAAAGTCTCCTACTATGATTGTATTGCTGTCAATGTCTCCCTTGATATCTTCCAGGAGTTTTTTTATGTATTTGGGTGCTCCTGTATTGGGTGCATATATGTTTACCAGAGTTATTTCTTCTTGTTGGATTGCTCCCTTTAGTATTATGAAATGGCCTTCCTTATCTCTTGTTATGTCCTTCAGTTTGAGATCTAATTTGTCAGAAATAAGTATTGCTACCCCAGCTTTTTTTTCAGTTCCATTTGCCTGGAAAACCTTTTTCCATCCCTTCACCCTCAGTCTGTGTGCGTCTTTTTTTCTGAGGTGGGTTTCTTGTAGACAGCAGATATATGGGTCGTGTTTTCTTATCCAATCTGTTACCCTATGTCTTTTGATTGGGGCATTTAATCCATTTACATTTAAAGTTATTATTGATAGGTACTTATTTGTCGCCATTCCTATTCTTTACCCCTGTGTTACTTCTTCGCTTCCTGTTTCTTTCTTCCTTTCTTTCTTTCTTTCTTTCTTTTTTTTTTTTTTTTTTTTTTTTACAGTAGACCCTTTAGCATTTCTTGCATTGCTGGTTTGGTGGTAATAAATTCCCTTAGTCCTTTTTTGTCTGTGAAGCTCCTGATTTCACCTTCAATTTTGATTGACAGCCTTGCTGGGTACAGTATTCTTGGATTCAGCCCCTTCCTTTGCATGACTTTGTATATTTCATTCCATTCCCTTCTGGCCTGATGAGTTTCTGTTGAGAAATCAGTTGCTAGTCTGATGGGGGTTCCTTTGTATGTAACTTTCTGTCTCTCTCTTGCTGCTTTTAAGATTCTTACTTTGTCGTTGGTGTTTGCCAATTTAATTATAATGTGCCTTGGCGTCGGTCTTTTGGGGTTCATTTTGCTTGGGACTCTGTGAGCTTCTTGGATTTGTGTGGGTTTTTTCTTCCCTATATCTGGGAAATTTTCTGTCATTATTTCTTCAAAGAGGTTTTCTACTCCTTGCTCAGCTTCCTTTCCTTCTGGAACCCCTATTATGCGGATGTTGTTTTGTTTCGTGTTGTCCCAAAGTTCCCTTAGACTCTCCTCCTGCCTTTTAATTTTTTTTCTAGAAGTTGCTTTTCTTGGGTATTTTTTTCCATCTTGTCTTCTAGCTCACTGATGCGGTCCTCTGCTTCTTCTAGTCTACTCTTGATGCTTTCTATTGAGTTCTTTACAGCAGCGATGTCATTTTTCATTTCTTCTTGGTTCTTCTTCATTTCCTCTTGGTTCTTGCTCATATTGTCGAATTTGTCTTCCATTCTTTTCAGCCACCTTATGACCATTTTTCTGAATTCTTTTTCTGGAAGGTTGCTTGCCTCTATTTCGTTTACTTCCTTTTCTGGTGATGCCTGCTTTTCTTTCATATGCGGGCTGCTTCTTTGTCTCCCCATGGTCTCTCTTCTCTGGGTGTCTGGTTATGTAGTTCTCTCTCTCCTGGGTTGATTTAAAGGCACAAAATACAGCACTACCAGGTACAACTCACAAGGCACTGAACAGGAATGTATTCACGATATTAATAACCTCCAATAAAGGTGACCACCAGAGAAAGGCAAATTAGGTGATAGAAGAGAAAGAAGAAGAGGAAAAAAGAAAGAAAGAAAAAAAAAAAAGAAAAAAGGAGTGTGAAAATGAAATTGGGAAAAGGGAAAGTAAAGAGAAAAAAAAAAAAAGTAAGAGAGACAAGAAATTGACTAAGAGAGAAAGGGGAACAGACTATATATATTGGGGATAAAACTCCAATAGAACAATCACTAATCCCAGCAAATGCCAGCAACAAGTGCCTGGGGATTAGTACAAACTACAACACCAACTAATATGGAGTGAGGCAAGGGAAAGCTGAAGCACAAAACAAACAAAAAAATAAATAAAAGAAGAATAAGCAAAACAATCTCACAAAAAAAGCATAAAAATTGGATATAATCTACATTCAAGCAAACAACAACAAAAGGACAGAGATAAGGACAAGTTTATGGATAACTCAGACAGCGAAGGGAAAGGTGTATGTGGACTTGGAGCAGGGGATTGGAGATTAGATATGTAAGTAGGGTGAAATTTTAACAAGGGGTAAACAGAAAGAATAGGGAAAATCTAAAGCAGTAAAAGGGTAAGACAAACAGGACACTGAAAAGGGGGAGGTTAGGAAGAGAGTGATGGCCTAAAGGTAGAGTTGAGATAGAGTAAAACGATGCTAAAGGAAAGATAAAAAATAGAATGTATAACCCTAATCCCAAAATAAAATGAAGAGAAAATAAAATGACACTTTAAAAAAAAAAAAAAAAAAAAGATAAAATAGCAGTAGTAATAATACGGATTGACAATAAAAAATGTAATCATTAAAAAGGTAAAATCAAGTGATGAAAAAAGAAAAAAAAGTTTCTTGATTAAAAGATGCAAAAAATGAAAATTTAAAAAAAATAAAAAAAATAAAAAAAATAAAAGGTAAAAATAAAATGTGGAGTAGTGAAGGTCATTCACTTCCTCTGTTTTTCTGTTTGGCACGCCTGTTTCTCAGTCCAGACAGTATTGCAGTTCCCTGCGATCCACTGCTCTTCGGTGTTGTAAGCCAGTCCTGATTTTAAGCAGGCGGTGTGTCTTAATTTCTCGTATTCCTTTATTTTTGATTACACAAGAGTCAATTTGTGATTCAGCCCCTGGGTGGCAGTGTTTCTGGATTGACTTCCGGGTCTATCTATGGCCTCTCTAGGCAGTGTTAGAGCCTTCTTTCCCTGTGGCCCTCGCCACGGGCCTGTGGGAGTGGGCTGCCTCAGAGCTGGCTCTCTGATGGTCACTCCCCGCTCCGATCCCCAGGTTCCAGAAAAACAACCTTCCCCTGCAGTCTCCCAGGGTGTCCCCAACTGGGTGATCCTATGTATTGGGCTTAGTAATCAGATGCAAGGATTTGAAGAGGAAAAAGCCCAAGTGTGCGAATTCCGGGACTGCGAGTAAGCCCGGGCACCCAGGGAGCGCACGGGCTGCGCGTAAGTCTGGACTGCCTGAAATTCTTAGGGTGTCCCTGCACTTCAGATCAAAATGGGTTGCTTTTTAGAGTGCCCTTCTCTTAGCAGCTCTGAGGACCCCTTTCCACAGTCACAGATCACGCCAGCCCCTACAGCCACGGATTTTTCTAGGCACAGACTTCCCTGGTCCTCCAGCTCCCGCAAAACGCGCGTTCCTCTCTCCCGCCGGGACCAGAGACCTCACCTTATCCCAGGCGAAATCTGACCTTTCCGTGGTGGAGTGTAGAGCTTCTCTGAACCCGTGTGCTTGCGCCAGTTGGGGAGCGTTGTTCTGGGGCTCGCAGCTGTTCCTGGGGTGCCGCCGTTGTGGATTCTCAGGCTTCAGATAAACTCCACTTTCCGGATCAAGATGGCGCAGACTCCACGTCCAAGCCCGCAGCTCCGGGAGGGGACCCAGCCGCAGTTCGTGCTGCCAGGTCAGGGGAACCTATTTATTGATTTTAGAGAGGTGGGGGAAAAGGGGAAACATTGATTTGTTGTTCCACTTATTTATGCATTTATTGGTTGCTTCTTGTATGTGCCCTGACTGGGGATCAAACCTGTGATCTTGGCATATCAGAATACTGCTTTAACTAACTGAGCTACCTGGCTTGGCCTTCTTAACTCTTTTTTGAAAACAGGAGCCATGTCTTATTCTTCCGTGAGCTCTCTCTTGGCACTTAGCAGAGTTTCTGCTATGAAGTGGGTATTCAGTAAATATTTGATTGACTACATTGTTTAAAGAAAAGGTTTGCACTGTACTTTTGTTTGCTTGCTTTGGTGCTATAAACCTGTAATATATTATTATCCTTGATTCCCAGGATAAAGGCCTGTGAACAAAGCAAAGCACGTCCCCCCATATATATTATTTATACTAATACAATATATATATATATATACACACTAGAGGCCTGGTGCACGAAATTCATGCACTGGGCGGGGGGGGAGAGGGGTCCCTCAGCCCAGCCTGTGCCCTCTCGCCGTCCAGGACCTGTTGGGGAATGTCCTTGGATTGTACCTAAGCCAGCAGGCAGACATCCCTCTCGCAATCCGGGATCCCTCACTCCTTTCTGCCCACCTGCTCACTGCTCCTTACTGCTTGGCTCGCTGCTCCTTAGCACTGCCATGGAGGCAGGAGAGGCTTCTGCCACCACCACTGTGCTCGCCAGCCATGAGCCCAGTTTCTGGCTGAGTGGCGCTCCCCTTGTGGGAGCGCACTGACCACCAGGGGGTAGCTCCTGCATTGAGCGTCTGCTTCCTGGTAGTCAGTGCACATCATAGCAACTGGTCGTTCTGGTCATTCCACCGTAATGGTTGCTTTTATTATATAGATATGTTTAGCTAATGAAAGTGCTATAAACAATATAGTTTTATCATCGAAATAGTAAGGATGCATTAAGTACCTTCAGATTTGTTGCATTTCTCTGTGCCTTGGTTGGAAACAACATCTTGCAAAGGGCACTCTGGGAGCTGATGCCCATGACTGTGTTCGACACCTGCCTGTCTCAAGACAGATCTTGCCCTGTAGTCCTCATAGTGGAACCAGGGAGTGGGAAGCGTAAAGAAACTTGGGCGCTTTGGGACCAGCTGCGTGGCTATGACAAGACATTGGAGAGAGCACCTGCTGAACTTTTGGTGGCAGCGGGTGAAGGAGAGGGGGTTCTTACATTGACGTAAGCAGGAACAGAGCTCCATGTGAATGTAGAAGGGGATGTGGAAGCCTAAGATGCTGACAAGTGGGCTTCCAGAGGTCTCAGAGGGAAGCTGTCTCCCAGCACCTCCCTCTCTCTTTCCTACACGCATACATACCATCCCTGGCTAGGATAGGGTACAAGAGGGGCTAGAGGTGACAAGGATCAGAAGTCCACCTGAGAGGGTAACCATCCCTCCGAGGTAAAATACTACATTTTCCTAGTTGTCAGTGCCAGCTGGAAACCTTTGAGATGGTACGTAAGTTACAATGGGCTGACAAATTGTGGACCATAAGGGCCTGAGATTTATGGCCCCAAAGCAGGTGTAACAAACAGCTGGAGAAGACAAACAATGTTGCTTCTTGGCAGCCAAGTGCATTGGTCCTGGGAAGTGGATGGCCAGCCCAACTGTCTATTCTCAAACCCCTCCCTCCCTTCCTCCCTCCCTCCTTTTCTCCCTTCCTTTCCTCCTCTTTCCCTTCCTCCCTCGCTCTATACTTCTTCCTTCCTCTCTTGCCTTGATTACTCATTAACTAATCCAAAAACATGTGTTTGAGTTATTTCTATGTGCCAGGAACCCTGTTTAGATTTTATAATTACAAAGACAACATTTACTCTTTGCCCTAGAGGACCTAGCACCATTTTTATAGATTATTCATTCACTTTTTCATTCATTCAACACACATTTCTGAGTTAGGAAAGACACACCTCCCTGGGACTGGAGCTGACACTGATAATGCCCTAGACCAGTGGTCGGCAAACTGCGGCTCGCCAGCCACATGCGGCTCGCGAGCTGCGGTTTGCCACTCTGTTGACTAATGAGTTTGCCAGACGATTAGCAGCTCTCTCCTACCGAGCATGTAGGGGAAACACACAGCTCTTCTAAAGACCGATTACAGAACCATCTACCTCTCCCTTTCCCCACCCCTTTCTCAATTCATCTGCTCCTTTGTCCACGGGTTTTTCTTCCCAAAAGAGGGAGATAGTTTGTGCCTGAAATTTTAAACTCCCCGATTTCGGGAGGCCTGGGAGGGTATAAATAAGCATATGAATATTTAGCAAAAATGACTGCTATGCGAAGCTCAAAGTGCTGTGCCATAAAGCAGAGCCCACTTTAATCACAGCCACAGGGAAGGCATTTGTCGCTGTCTTATCACACAGGAATGGTTTCCCCACTGGCGATGGCCGCGTGCCAGCTGGCTCTGGAGCCAGCGCTGTCTTGGCCCTTCCGGCCACAACATTGGTTGGCATGCTTCTCCACTGCCAGCCACTGACATTTCTATTTTTTCAGGAGGCACCAGGTCATGGAACAAAACTGCAGAATCACAGACAAATTCTTATTTATATTGAATGTGAATCTCATTTTGGCTCAGAAGCCTATGAATTTCCAACCCTTAGAGTTCAATACATCAGAGATGACTTGGAGCTTTGCTGATCGAAGTCAGCTGATCGTCTTTGGATCTTATCATCCCTGTAAGTTCCCAGGGAGGTGGTAGAGAGTGTCTCTGTAAATCTACAACAACTTGCCATTTCTCAATACAGCCGGCTCGGAATGAGGACTGTGGAGTGACGGCTTGTCGAGGGAGACTGAGCCCTCTGGGAAGGGGTTTGGAGCCATCATTCGCTGCCTTCCAAAGAATACTGCCCAGGGCTCCTTCCGACCTTTACCGGACACAATTCATAGCCATGTAGACTCCACGGTAACTGTGTCTTGGGAGTATTTTAACATTAGATTGACACTTCTGATTCCAGCCAAGACAGAGTTAGCAAAGATCATATTTACTCTCCCACATGAAACAAACACTGGACAAAATATGTGGCGTAGCCCTAGCTGGTTTAGCTCAGCGGATAGAGCGTTGGCCTACAGACTGAAGGGTCCCAGGTTCAATTCCAGTCAAGGACATTTACCTCAGTTGCAGGCTCGATCCACAGCCCTGGTCAGGGTGTGTGCAGGAGGCAACCAATCAATGTGTCTCTCTCACATCGATGTTTCTCTAAGTCTCTCCTCCTCCCTTCCACTCCCTCTAAAAAATCAGTGGAAAAATATCCTTGGGTGGGGATTAACAAAATACATATATGTGACATAGTTTTCAACACCCTGAACGCCAGGCAGTGAAGGATCCCTGAGAGCCGGGAGGCAGACAAGATGAGCACTACAATTAGACTTCACAGGTTTCAGTTCAGGGCTGAGGAAAGCACACGTACCATGCAATGGATTCCTGAGTTGAGGGATGGGGCTGCTGGTGTGAAAGATTAAAGCAGCTAGAGTTTGCAGGCAGAATTCTGGGGAGGAGAAAGCAGCGTGCAGAGAACACTGAAAATCTCAAGAGGGTCCCCACTGTGTACTGAGCTGAGTAATGCTGAGCGCAGGCATGATAAGAAACGACGTGAGGCTGGGGAAGGAAACACCCAGAAGGATTAGAGCCAGTGGTGCCCACCAAATCACGTACAGCTAGGAACAGCACCTGTTCCCAAAAGGCAGGCTGGGAAACTGTATAATTCATGGGGCATTCGGGAAAGTACACAGAAGGCTCTGACTCTGCAGTGGGGAAAAATCAGCCCTTGACTGAGCACTGCCCCAGTCTTGCCTAGTAAATCTTAAAAGCAAGACCCAAAAGATCAAAGTATTTCTAAATAACTGAACTGAATTCCAGTGGGGGGAAGCTCAAGAATATTTATGGGAATGCAAAACAATATCCGGCACCCAACAATGTAAAAGTCACAGTGTCTGGCATCCGATAAAAATTGCCAAGCAAGAAAATACAACTCATAATAAGGAGAAAAAACAAACCATTAAAATCAACCTAGAGCTCACACAGGTGTTAGAATAGCAGACAAGAACATTAAAACAGCTGTTACAGCTACATTCCGTATGCTCAAAAGGGTAAATAGAAGATTTTTTTAAGACACCAATTCAACTTCTAGAGATGAAAACTACTATGTGTCAGATGAAAAATGCTTTGGGTGGGATTAATGGCAGATCAGATATTGCAGAAGCAAAGTCTAGTAAATTCGAAGATGGAACAATAGAAAATATTCAAAATGAAAAAACAGAAGAGAAAGAGAATTTTTTAAATGAACAGAGTATCAGTGAACTGTGGAGGCATCTCAGATAGTTTAATGTAAGTGTAACTGAGGGAAGGGACAGAAAAATATTTGAAGGAATAATGACCAGAATTTTCTAAACTTGATGAAAACTATACACCCACAAATCCAAGATGGTCAAAAATCCCTAAGCACAAGAAATATATTTTTTAAAAGTACTCCAAGGGTCACTATAACCAAATGATCAAAATCAGTGATGCAGAGAAAATCAGGGGAATGAAGAGAAGGATTACAGATTTCTTACCAGAAGCAACGAGTGAGGAGACACTGAGCAACATCCTTAAGTTGCCAAAAATAAAATGTTTGAGCTGGAATTCTATACCCACAGAAAATATCTTCCAAAAACAAAGTTGAAATGAAAGCTTTATCAGAAATAGAAAATATGAAAAAAAAATCCATCACCAGCACACCCACACTACAGAAAAATTATGGAAAACCATACCAGATGGGAATATGGATGCACACGCAGAAGAGCTTCCGCAGTGGGAACTACATGGGTAAATATGTAAGATTTTTTCATTCTTTAAATCTCTTTCAAAAGGTAATTGTTTAAACAAAAAGTGTAACAATGTGGCATGTGTGTAAAATGTATGACAACGATATCATAAAGTCTGGAAAGAGAACTGAAAGTATATTGTTGGAAGGTTCTTACACCTCCATGAAGTGGCATAATATTACTTGAATGTGGACTCTAATAAGTTAAAGATGAATTCTATAAACCCTACAGCAGTCACTAAAATAACAAAACGAAGAGTTATAACTAACAAGCCAACAAAGAAGATAAAATGAAATCATAAAAAAATTTGAATAATCCCCAAACTCTAGTCTAAGATTCTAAAAATAAGTCTTGTTGAAATTTTCAGTATCTGAGAAGTGGCTGAGAGGCAGAGGGCTTTGGGAAAGAGTGGAGGTGACAGAGAGGGGAGTGGGTGCTGAACAGAATGGGTAACGAAGGGCTGTAGAAAGAGAGCAAGGGCAATGGGGGAGACAGAGGTCAGGAATGAGGAAGTTATTGAAAACACCTACACTTTTCCATTTTAAAATGATAAAGTCTTGCCCTTTTACCCACCCTTGGATTGTACAAAAGCAAAAAACAAACAACAACAAAACTTAGTCCTATAACTTTCTTCATTTCTTACTACTCCTCAGCCCCTGCATTCAGCTGATGACTTTATTGCATGCTGCATTGATAACATTAGAAAGCACTGGGTGAGAACGTTCTGATCTTCCCATGACTAGTTCTACCATCCGGCTACATCTGCCCCCAACTGCTGATTCCTGCCTTCTGAGGCAAATGAAAAATACCCACCCTCCTCCTCCTCCTTTTTCCTAGGACCTGGCTCTTTCTTTTGCATCATTGTCTCTCCCCCCACTCCACCCACTCTCAGATCATCTGTGGCATTGATGTGTGCTATCCCTGCTTCCCACGACAGGGCCATGGGGCTCAACCTCCTCCTAACCTCTGTCCTCTGCCATGCTGATGCAACTTCTTCTTCTTCTTCTTCTTCTTCTTCTTCTTCTTCTTCTTCTTCTTCTTCTTCTTCTTCTTCTTCTTCTTTTTGTAATCCTCACCTGAGGACATGTTTATTGATGAGAGAGAAAGAGAGAGAGTGGGAGGGAGAGGTGAGAGAGAAACATCAATTGGTTGCCTCCTGTATGCACCCGACCAGGATCAAACCCCAAACCTGGGTATGTGCCCTGACCAGGAATTGGCCCTGTGGCCTTCCTGTATACGGGACAATGCTCCAACCAACTGAGCCACACCAGCCAGGACTATGCTGACTCAATTTTGGGACCAACCTTGGATCTTGGTTTTCTTCTGTGAGTTCTAGTTCTGCCCTTTAACCACTGGCAGTTCTGACTATAGCTCTGAATCTTGCCTATACCACGCACATTCTCTCCACAGCCATGCTCCTCCTCCCTGTCCCTCGTCCTATGTAACTATATTAAAATGATCTGACGAAATATGAAAAGAAAATAATACTCTCCACATTTATAGATAATGAAACTGAGTGAGATCGGATGATCTACCCAAGGTCACATAGTATGTGAGAGTGCTGGGATTTAAGTCTAGGTATTCTAATTACAAGTAATTTCACCACACCAAAGCAGTTGAGCTAATAGGAATGACCGCTGTCTCAGCAAGCTTTGAAATTCTGCCCTCTCTTAAGATTGTACTGGATCTGGGAAATTTCTGGAAGGCTGATTCCCTTTTACAGTTAGAACTGCTCTTCTGTCCCTTCTGCTATTTTCCTGTCCCTCCAGCTCTCAGAAGTCTGGCCCATGGGTGAGGAGGAATTTCAGTTTTGGTTTTGTCTATAGGTTATTTTGATCAGGGGTAGAAAAGTGAGGTATGGAAATCAATATAGACCATACCTCAGGAGGTGTGTGCCCAGGAGGTGTGCCCAAGTTCCTGCAAAATGACCTAACCTTGACAAACTCACAAATGTATTACAACAATCTTGTGAAACGGGCTCAGGACACCATGTATGTATGTGTGTGTGTGCGAACGCATACACGTCTTTATCCATCACTTAATGCAATGAATAAAGCAAGCTGGAGGATTTATATTGCCAGACATCTAGATGTATTCATAAGTTAAGGTAATCAAAACAGTATGGCATGAACACAGACAGACAAATGGAGCAAAGCAAAGCAAACACAATCATACAGTATAAGATTCTACATAAGCATAAGGCCATTATTTTTCCTGCTATCTATAATATAAAGCAATATGAAGGATCTAATTTCTAACATACCAGTCATATCAACAATTATAAATGAGTTAAAATCATGTATTAAAAGATAAAACTATATCCAGTTGTACAAAATGAGGAGAGCTATGGAGATGGATGGTGGTGATGCTTGCACACTCCACCCTCAAGGCCTAAGCACTTCCTAAAGGCCCACCTCCTAACATTATCACAGGATTTTAAGCCATGAACCTGGGGGAACACAGACATTCAGAACATAGTACCCTTTAAGGACAGGTCTAGGGTTGAGCAGTGAATTCAAGTCAATTCTCTGCTACCTTCACAGTCTCCTCAGAAATATCATGTAGTTTGAACCCAGGACTATTTACTACCCTAGCCTAGGTACTCCGCTCTCTCTTCCAATCCCCGTGTCTGTCTGTCTGTCTGTCTGTTGGATGAACCACAAATACCCACCACATGTCCTGATATTATTCCTTGGTTGACATCACTAATTGGTCACATCACGCTTTCATGCTGAGCCCATACAGCTTCACTTGTCTTGAAGACAGACTGCAGCTACTTCAAAGGGGTGGCAACATTCATAGTCCCAGCCCAGGGTGGATCTAGGCCTGCTTCTGCCTGGGTGGTATTTGCTGTGGAGCTCAGGACCTTCACTCACCCCTCCCCCAAATGGTGCAGTTGCACTTACAGTGGCATTGCTCCAACTGGTGCCCTTCTAAGATCATTGCTCTTCCAGTGCTCATGGAACACAGGTAACATGTTTAATTTTATTTTTGTTCTACTTCCACCTGAGAGGAGTCCCTAAACCCTCCTGCTTAGAGGACCCCCACTAGGTTTTCATGTTTGTAGGTATTTGTTCTGAACCAAACTTAGTCTGGATTTATATTTTCAATTTCCTAAAATGCAGAGAAGAGGAAGCGGAGGGAAAAGGATGTTATTGTTGTTGAATGCCTATCCACCGAGAACAGCAGAAGGACCTTTTTTGGTTTTGCCTAAATTAGCATTACTAGATAAAGAGGGAGCCTTATATATCCTCCCGGTTGCCAGGAGAGCCTGCCAGCTAATTTTAGCCCACTGTGTAAATATAACCAGCACTGGTATGCAGTGGCCTTTAACATTGACAAGGGTCAATGACGTCCTGCACCAACCTGTAAGCCCCTTCCAAACATTGATTTTCCACTTGGAAATGACTCTGGAGATCCCTTTGCCTGACCCATGGCCGTTTCCACTTCTCCAAGCAGAAAATTGCCTGGATAAAGGCACTTTTAAAAAGGCAACATTCAGAATGAGCTAACACTTAAATGCATTAACATATGTGAAGCATTTAGAAGAGTTCCTGGAAGATGATACATGGTTAATAAGTGTTAACTATTGTGTTATTGTTATGTGGATTGACATCTCAGCTCCCCACTTACTAATTGGATACCCGTAGGTGAGATAACCTAAGCCTTGATTTCCTCATCTGTAAAATGGGCATAAGAAAAAGGCCTACCTGATAGGGTTGCTGTTAGGGTCAGATGAGTTGAAACATACAGAGATCCTTTCTGGCTTTGCCTTGCACGTGTGTGTGTGTGTGTGTGTGTGTGTGTGTGCGCGCGCGTGTGCCCAGGATGTAGCAGCTGCTCTTGTTACTTCTCTAGGCATCCGAGAGTATTTTCAGTCACACTGGCAAACCATTCAGCTTAGATTGCTCCAGAAACATTTCAGAGTGGTTAAAGAAACCTAGAAAATGTGTATATGTGTTGTGTATATGTGCTCATTTTCAATATTTTTTCTTTTATAAAAGACAATGATAAAAACAAATGGTTTTGAAATATGAAATATGTAAAAGCAATCATAGAAGAGTATTCGGGAAAGAAAAAAAACACATTTCTGGGGTTTGTTCCTTTCTCTTGTTTCTGGGTGGGCTTTGTTTTATTTTGTGTTTGTCTCAAAGTGAGCTGCAAGAATCAGAGATGGCAGAGTTCTTAGACCCAGGGGACTGGCTGTGCTGCTGTTCTACTCCAAGATCCTTGACAGACATAGATGGTGCCTGCGGCCAGTGAAAGTGGCCTATACTTCTCTGCAGTGAAAGCGGCCTGTACTTCTCTGCAGTGAAAGCGGCCTGTACTTCTCTGCAGTGAAAGCGGCCTGTACTTCTCTGCAGTGAAAGCGGCCTGTACTTCTCTGCAGTGAAAGCGGCCTGTACTTCTCTGCAGTGAAAGCGGCCTGTACTTCTCTGCAGTGAAAGTGGCCTGTACTTCTCTGAAGAAAGCCCCAAAGAGGCTAATACAAACTGGCTGATAATCCCCAAATGATCCTCATCATTTAAGGAAGCATCACATTGTTTCTTTAGAGCATCAGTGCTTTTGCTTAGGCCAGTATTAGTTTGCAGTTCCTGAGCCAGCCTAGCGATCAGTCTTGTCAGGTAGTGACCTGGGAGGGCGTTGGCTCACAGTCTTAAAACTGGCATCAGAACAGCTGCCCAGGAAATAGTTGGGTATTTAAATGTGGACTCACGCTTAGGTTATTTTCTTTTCGTGGAGAAACATTTCTTTTAGGTAAATTATTACTCGCATTTAAAAAATGTACTCCCAGGAGTTTCCCCTCATTCTTCGTTTCTTCTAGAGGCAAAGATTCCACTGTAATGATAGAACTGCTCCGTGTGGTCCTTGGCCAACGCCTCTCACTGTGGCGCTCTCCTCCCTCCCGGTGACCGCGAGTTGTGGTCAAATTGGGTTCCTACACAATAACAGGCTGACATTTAACCCCAAAACAAAGAGATGTATCTTTATGGCTCCAGTGAAAAGGGCACAGGCCAGAAATCAGACAGACCGTGCTTAAAATGCCACCCTCTAATCGGCGAGCTGCGTGACCTAGAGCAAGTTACCTCACCTCTCGGGACCGCTAAACAGGAACCGTGGGCCCTGCTTCACATGCTTGCTTTTAGCTCAGTAAATGTTAGCGCTTTGCATATGTCATTCTGGTTAAGCTTCCCAACACCTCTGCGAGGTGGGTATTATTATTAGTCATATTTTATAGGTGAGAAAAACCAAAGCTGGTAAGTATTCAAAAGTCATACCTTGCTACTTACTACAAGGCTTCTACAGTGCTGCTGCTGAACTCCGCACGTGCGTGATGAAGTGCCCTCCCGGAGAGGACACTGCCACGCATGGAAATTAGGTACCTGCCCCAGAGAGACTGCACCAGTACTGCCTCCGGTGGGCGGTAGAAGGGACAAGATAACTGTTGCCTCCCAGCATGCATCCTTTCTGCCTGTCTCCCTCCCTTTTCCCCACTGTATGTTAATGATAGTCCCCCCCACCGCCACCCCCCGCCCAACTGTGGGTAACTTAGTTGACTAGAGTAGCTATTGCTCTGAGAGAGGTAGCAAGATTTTCTCTCATTTCTTCTGTTAAAAGACCTGCTGCTCACTCCTATCCCCCCTAAACCCCCTCCCCCTTGCGCACACACGTGCACACACCACTCAGTTCCATCTCTCACACTCACACTCTGCCATGGCCACAGGCATAGGCACAAGACTTTCCTTTGCAGTGATGTTAAATTGAGTCTGATGAGCGCCCAGAGCCTGACCGTTTGGGGTAGACCTGTCTGCTGTAGGAGATGAAAAGGCTGACACAAAAGGCAGCAGAGACCAGCGGAAATGAAAGATGCACAGAAGGCAACTCAGACCCAGTCAACCAGTAGCACCTTCTAAGGAAAAGGCTGTAAGTCCTCCCTGTGTGTGGGATCTCTAGAAGCCCCGGGCCCTGTGGGTTCCCAGCATCCCTCCTTCTCAGCTACCTGAGCCAATCTGAGAAAGCAAATTGGAGTTGGGTATTTGTAGCCAAAGGAGTTCTACTTTAGTAGGTTCAAGTCTAGCACCAGAAAGTTGAGAAGAAAGAAAGAGAATCCTCTCTATATTGAATATACTTTTTATTTTCCTGAGTATGACTCTACATTTATTCATTCAACAAACTTTTACTGAATGCCGACTACAGACACTGTGCTGAGGGCTGGCATCCCAGGGATGAATAGGACATGGTTCCTGTCCTAAAGGAGCTTACAGTCTAGGAGAAGAAGATGCATACAAAGTGAAAAATGCGATGAAATGTCACCACTGTTTTGATAGAGGTCATGGGGAGCTGTAGGTATGGGAATTTAAAGTGTCAGTGACCTCTAGAAGGTTCAGGAAAGGTTTCAGAGCGATGATAACCCTTCAGTGACACCTGAAAGACAAGTGTGGTCTAGGCCTGTGCTAGTCAGAGTGTGGTTTCTGGACCAGCAGCATTGGCATCACCTATTAGAAATACAGAGGCTGGGGCTCCATGTTAGACCTAATGGATCAGCATATTTTACCAGGATCCCCAGGTGATTGATTCCCCATGAGCCTTTGAGAAGTGCCGATCTAGGCAACAGGAAGAGCAGAGAAAGAGGAATTTCAGGCAGGGGGACCAGTTTGAACAAAGACTGGTAGATATGAGACTGTAAGCCACAGCAAGGGTGTAAGCAGGGATGTGGCAGAATGAAGGCAGGTCCAGTCCACAGAGGGCCGAGTAAGCCACGCAGATAGGGCTGGACTTTACCATATCAGCAAATGGCGAGTCAATAAATTATGTAAAGAAAGAGTGTGACATCCTCAGATTGCACACTTAAAAGCAGAGCAAGAAACCTTCTGGCAAGCAGAGTAACAAATGAGGTTGGACATGATCCTGAAAGGAGGGGAACCGCTCAGAGATTTAAGGGAAGAAAATAACACGATTTGATTGATTTGACTGGATGAGATTTATTTTAAAGTCTTAAAGCTAAATGCCTGACAATAGTGTGGAAGATGAATTGGAGAGGGCACAATACCAAAGGCAGGGAGGCCAACTGGCATACTCCCCTCCTGGGGAGAGACGATGAGGATCCACTCTATGAAAGCAGTTGTGCAGACAGAGAGGCAGTCATGCTTTTCATAGAGAAAATGGGGTGGAATCTGCAGAACGTATTCAGTGGTTGGAAACTGCATACTGGAGTTGGGTGAGGCAAGGACTTCTGGCTTATCTCACAGAAGCAATATGGTGATACTACGTACTGGGATGAAAGATGCTAAGTCCTGTGCAGGGTCTGCTGAGGTGGGGCCCTCTGCGGGACAGAGACATGGAGATAACAGCACCAAATTCCAACCTTCATCTACAAGGTCTCTCTTGGAATTCCTCAATTAGAACCCTCTTTACTTACTTAGAAAGCACTTAATTAACTCCATAAATAATTAGCTCTGATGTAGAGTTCAGTGGCCGGGAACTCAGACTCTACAGCTCAAAGCTGATCTTCTCCCCGTTGCCTCCGCTTAGTGCACACACAGCATGGAAAGCCACCGAGGGTCAGCAAACTCCAAGTGTGATTCTGTCCGGGGACAGGACAAGAGCACTTCTTTATGTCCTTCCTAAAGCCTTAAGTATAATTCCATTTAACAAGTAATACCTGAGCATCACCCAGGAGCCAAGCACTGTGCCTGACACTGGGGACACAAGATAAATAAGAGGGACAGTTTTCTCACCTTCCCTAGACTTATACTGAGCAAGGGAGACAAAGTTAAATGGAACATAAAAGGCAGATGCAGAGATCTTCTGGAAAGGACTTGCTGGCCAGCGACCAGGAGTGTGGTTTGCTGACAGCCTCCAGCAGTTAGCACCCTCAGGTCTACCTCAGCTTCCAAGCCCAGGTCACACTGTCCTCAGATCAGCTCCCAGACAATGGAGAAGCAGAGCAGTGGTCGCTGAGAGCATGCACTTCTTGGAGTTACCCCCAGTTAGAGTTGCCAGATTTAGCAAACACAAACACCCAGTTAAATGTGCATTTCAGATAAGCAATGAGTATTTTGTAGTATAAGTATGTTCCAAATATTGCATGGGATATACATATACTACAAAAATTTGTTTATCTGCCATGCAAATTTAATAGCTTTCCCTATTTGATCTGGGAACCTTACTCCTCAGCCAATGACTGAGCAAGGCAGTGGTACAAAGGCCTCCCATTGCCACTCGACCTCAGACTGTTAGACAGGCCGCCTTTGCTCCAGAGCTCGTTGGGTTGGCAGAGACTTTGTCAAGTCTTTATTCCGGTCTGATGGCTCTCTCCACACAATCCTGATTCGCCCCCTTGTCCTTTCACGGGTATTATTCCCTAACAAATCTTTGGCATTTCTGACTCCATTTCAGCATGTGTTTCCCAGAGAACTCAAGTTGCAAGAGTTGGCATCCAGAATAGTTTGAGAAAGTAAGGGGCAAGATAAAGGCTTGGGGACTGGGTCACTCACTGCCCAGCTAGGTATGAGGACCCACGCCATTCCACCCCATTCCTGGTGGTAGGTGATATGAAGATAGCCCTTAGCAGGAGATGCAGTCCACTTTCACCAGTGGTGAGCTGATGGCACGCAGGCAGAGGGGAATGCACCGATCTGAGCATTTGAAATGTAGTTGAGATTTGTAAGTACAAAGGTAATGGGATTGGATGGTTACCACTAAGTTGCACTGATGCCCTACAGGGGGATAGTGAAAAGTTGAGAACAGTTAACAATTGAAACTAAGTGTGAAAGGAATCTCTACAAAGAAGCCCTCTTACTATGTGTGGCCAGAAAAGCTGAAGATGAAGTACAGGACTTAACGGAGTTATTGAACTTCAAAGACAATTGAATGCTCAACCAAAGCAGGTTCTTATGCCAAAGGCAGGCCCTCATTGGCAAAATCTGGGCCTGTGACACATGGAGTTGGAAGATTTGAGTAAATGTTCCCTAAACTTCTCTGAACCAGCTGAGCCTGCAGGAGTGGCCCACCCTGTCCATAAAGAGCTAGAACATTCCTTGTGCAGGAAAACTGTCTGGAGGGTTTCCCCCAGAAAGGCAACAGGTGGCTCCCTGTTCCTCTCCTGGACATCAGGCCTGAAACCAGGGTTAAGTCACAGCATAACCCAGCCAAGGCTATGTTGGGCCTGATAAGGGAAGCAAGTGGCCATGACCCCAAAGAGCTGAAAGAGGAGATCAGGGTGCTTTATAAAGGGGCTGGAACATTAGTCTGGTTAAGGGAGAGTTTTTTCATACTGAGATCACCCTCTTCAGATACAGGAAGCACCCAGGGAACAACACAAACTTGCTGCCAGGGTGGCTCCTAGAAGCATGGAGAAAGCTATGGTCCATGCTGAAAGGTCGAAGTGCCTGATTGCCATGCCAGACCTAGAGGAAGAACTTAAAGGGCTCAGGGAAGTGAGCGTGCAGGAATGGGTGTATTCGTGAGGCCAGAAGACTAAGGAGACACACACCTGGGCATCGAGCATGTGCTGGTGAGAGGAGCATGAGCAGCATCACTGTGTTCAGTATTGGTTCTCCTCTGGGAACCAATAGAGAGTCTGTCACAGAACTTGGCTCCCCGGTGGCAGTGGGGATGTTTCTTCCCTCTAGTGGGCGGAATGGTGGCCCCCAAATATATATGTTCACCTCCTAATTCCTAGAAACTGTGAACATCACCTTACTTGGAAAAAGAGTCTTTCGTGATGAGAATTATTTAAGGATCATCAGGATGGACCTCAAAAGAGTCTTGATAAGAGACAAACACAAAAGAGAGAGACACAGAGAAGGCAGTGGGAACATGGAGGCAAGAGACTGGAGTTAGGCAGCCACAGCCAAGTATGTCTGGAGCCCCCAGAAGGTAGAAGATGAAAGGAATGGATTCTACCCTACAGCCTTCAGAGGGAGTGCAGCCCTGCCCACACCTTAATTCTACACTGAGTGGCCAGATTATTATGATCTCTGAACGCATAATAATCTGGCCACTCAGTGTATATCCTATATAATAAAAGGCTAATATGCAAATTGTCCCCTCAACCAGGAGTTCGACCAGCAGGCAGGCCGGCCAACCACCCATGTCCCCTCCCCCTGGCCAGGCTGGCCGGATCCCACCCATGCACGAATTGATGCACTGGGCCTCTAATATATATATATATATATACTGAGTGGCCAGATTATTATGCATTCAGAGATCATAATAATCTGGCCACTCAGTGTAGACTTCTGGCCTCTAGAACTGTGAGAGAATATATTTCTGTTGCTTTAAGCCACCAAGTTTGTGGTAATTTGTTGTGGCTGCCTAAGAAATCAATGCAGTCCTTTTTTCTTTTCTCAGATGTCACTCCCAGGTCTTTTCCACTCCTGGCTACAATTCTGCACCTGCTTCCTGGAGAACCCTCCTGCAGCAGAACGATCTAATACAGTTAAATTGTACGATTGGGAAGAGTACATAGGAAGAGTACTTAGCCCAGTCCCAGGAGTGTGCGAGGGGAGGGGAGCACAGAGGACTTTCTGGAGGAAGTGACATCTCCAGTGGCCTGAAGGTAGAAGTCAGCCAAATAGAGACATACCAGAGAGGGTGTGACATACTCAAGGAACCAAATAACATTCAGTATGGGGGAAGGAACTAGTTGTGGGAGGTAAGGGCAGTGAGGCAAGCAGAGGGCAGCTCAAACTGGGCTTTGCAAGTGATCTTAGGTCTTTGTACTTAATCCTAAAAGGATTTTAAACAGAGGGTGGCATGATCAGCATTTCTCTAGTAAAGATTCATTCCTTTGGCTTCAAAGAATTGCCAGCATGCAACTATTCCTAAGATACCACAAGAAAGCCTCC
Organism: Plecotus auritus; assembly: GCF_963455305.1. Taxonomy (NCBI): domain Eukaryota; kingdom Metazoa; phylum Chordata; class Mammalia; order Chiroptera; family Vespertilionidae; genus Plecotus; species Plecotus auritus. Next base: position 26,744,701 of record NC_137783.1, on the reverse strand, counting down.
TGTATTAATGTCTTTGTGTGACCAGCTGTATCTAATCTTATCCTAAGAATGTTTCCACTGGGGAGATGGAGCCATTATGGTGGCCTCAGGCAGCCCTCTCTTCAAAATTTGATAAGGACAACTTTCAGCCTTGCCTCAATCTTAATATAAAGTGCTTTACAAAGGCAGTTTCAAGTCTCACCTTCCATCCAACTAGATGCACATCTAAATAGACATTCTGGAGCTGTCTTTGGCCATGGCCTTCAGGACAAGAAGAGTTTTCAACCCAGGGAATAGAAGTGATTCAGAAAAAGACATAACCATCTTTAATCTTGGAATACTCTCCAGTGACTAACTGCCAGTGGGGGAGGGGACTGAGGGTATGAGGGATGCATGGGGTAGTTATCTCAGGGGTACAGCTGTGAGATATGACCAACACCCTCTCTAGAAATACCCAGCCTCCACAGGAAATTGTTATCTTACCGTCCCTTGGGGAACAAAGAGGAAGTCTGTTTGATGCAAACATTAATAAGGAGTGGCCTTAGGTCACATCTGCTGTGTTTTCCTTGGTCCTTCAGTGCTGTTGTTATTTGTAATTGAACCAACATTTGGATATTAGAAGAGTCCATGTAACAGTACAGACTTCCAGATTATCTTGTCAAATCAGGAGCCCCCACTTCACCTCACCCTCCTTCCCGCAGTGTCAGAGTGCAGTGGCCACCCCTTCAAAAGGGTCAAGCCTGCTTCTGTCTACACTATCCACCGATTTTCTCCTCAACATAGCGCCACCTGTTGTGTTTTCCAACACAGATGTAGAGATATGTACCTATTCCCACCACATTAGGAAAACGAGTGTTGCATTGAGAAGGCCAGACCTTCTAGACAAGTAGTAAAGACTGTACAGTGTTTTTCCACTGGCACCAGCCGGCTTCGTTCATTTAATTCACATGTCTGCATTTGTAAGCTCTGCTTTAAACATTTTCAGGGCCTCAGCCCCCCATCCTGCCGGTCCAGTCCATCTGTTCTGCCTGTAGCTTCCCCTTTTATTGTCCCCCTGACCCTCCAGGCCTTGCTTCCATCCCAGTGTCCGAGTGTCACTGCAGGGTGTAACCATGCTGGAGACGCCACAAGGGGAAATGTCCCTGGGAACCTGGGGAACTCCACACTTCTGGAAAGCAATACAGGGAGAACTGTGGCAGAGAGGTTCTGATCCAACAGGAAACTGTTGTGTTTCAGCTGCCCCTGACTCCCCCTTTCCCAAATGGCGAACACCTGCACACCTGGTCTAGCTCGTGCATCACTGTGAAGGGCACTAGGGATTAGAGACTGCTCACGAATTGCTCTTCCTTCTTGGTCAGAGTCACCTGGGGTGGGTCGGGGTGGAGGGGACAGGGTGTGGAGGTGGAGCAGCTCTCCCCAGCCAGGAGTATTTTATCACTGAAGTTGTTTAGAATCGCCAGCTCAGGTCAGTATTGGCTAATTCGGTGTTGGCAGCAATGCTTTTTGTTCCATTTCCATGCTCCCGCTAGATGACCCCAGGAAGATCCTCCACCTGATTCAACCTGGCCAGGAGGAGGGCCTCATATTGTGGTGGGTTTGAACAACATGGAATTGCATGCGCACGCGCATGTGTGCATGCGTGTGTGTGCGTGCGTGTGTGTGTGTGTGTGTGTGTGTGTGTACTACAGCTGTGGAGTGCCATAAAGAGGGATAGGATGGGGCAGTCCCATTGGGACAGAGGAAGCAGGTAAAGATACAGGGAGAAACCCAGGAGTGACAGACCTGACTGGCTGCCCCTCTTTACTTCACAAACATTGTGTCCACATGCGTTTTCTGCCTGGAAGACCATTCCTTGACTTAGCCTCTCCTTTTTCTGCCCATGCTATTCAGAACAATTCCTTTGTTTTGCTTCTTGGAACTTCCAGCAGTGTTCAGTCCAGCAACACAACCCCCCCTCCCATTAGCAGGATGATAAAGAGGCACTCTTCCTTGGTCCTCCATTACATCCTCTCTCCCTGTCTCTCAGCCCCAGGACCATGGACACAGGCCTGGGCACCTGCTGCTTCGGTGCTATCCTGCAGGGAGGATGCTTCAGGCACCAGGAGTGCCAGTATTTTCTTAAAATAGATTTTTTTTTTATTGATTTCAGAGAGGCAGGAAATAGAAACATCAATGCTGAGAGAGAATCATTGATCGGGAATCGAACCCTGACCTTCTGATTCATAGGTCGACACTCAACCGCTGAGGCAGTGCCAGTATTTTAATGTGAAGAAAGGAACTGGGATAAAGGTATATTTTAAATGAGCAATGCCATTTAAGTACTATAAAACGGTTTAGAAATGAATTTTTTTCATAAGTAATGCATATTCATTGAAGAAAAATGAGAAAATTTATTTATGCATAAAGATAAAATCTCACTACAGATAAGGTATCATGGATAATCTCTGATTGCATATTCTCCATGACTTTTCCCATTAATATGGTTATACTTCTGTATGTGTTTTTATAGCAAGCATGAGAAGTACCTAGTTTTATAACCTGATTTTCTAAGGAATTGATTATTATGGCTTTGGTATAGTTTTAATCATTTTTCAGAAATACAGGTTTTCCTGTATTACACTCTCCTACTTTTTATTATTTTAATGCATCATTTACCAAACCAGTAACTATCAGTGGGCCAGGAACAAAAATTAAATTTTTTAAAATTTATGCTTCTGACCTAAGGTCAGCCTATTAAGTTTTGGGTGCTTTAAATGCATCATTTCATTTAATCCTTACATTAAATTGATTTTACCACTCTTGTTGTATAGATAAGGAAACCTGGGCTTAGAGAGGTTAATTAACCCTCCCAAGGTCACACAGCTGGGCATGGGCAGATCTACTCAGTTCTCTCTGATGTCAAAGCCAAGTCTTTCCAAGCTATTGATCTGTCAGTGAAATAGTACTTGACTTGGTGGTGGCAGGAGGAGTATGTTGTAACACCAATCATGGGATGTAGGCTGTAAAAGAAAGCATCCAGTATCACCAGGGGTCCCATCACCAGCATTTGGTATGAATGTCTGTGATGGAGGCCCACATAGAAAGTCAACCTCAGTCTCTACTGATGAACCTTCTCTTAAACATACCAGGGAAACTGAAGCAGCTGAGCAAGCTTATCAAGTGGCAGAACCAGCTTTGTCCTTTTGCATAGAGAAAAGAAGGCAGGTGTTGTCATATACTGGGGCTCTACTGACTGGCATTGACTGGCATCTGTACCAGCCCTAAGACGGGCTCCAAGCAATCCTGGGAAAGGGCACTCAGGGTCTGTAAAATTTAACTTTGTCTTTGGAAAAGGGTCCCTTCTGTTTCTTGTGAAAATTCAGCATAAAACAGGTTCATTTCCTGGTGTCCAGCCCTGGACTTTGGTGACCACATTCTGAAAGAGTAGGACAAGCATGTACTCCATGTTAGGGATCTTTTTTTATTTCTTTTGAGAGCCAAATTTTTTAAACTTAAACTTCTTCTTTTTTTTAATAAATCTTTATTGTTCAGATTATTACAGGTGTTCCTCTTTTTTTCCCCCCATAGCTCCCCTCCACCTGATTCCCCAACCCACCCCATGCCCTTACCGCCCCCCCCCGCCACTGTCTTCATCCATAGGTATAAGATTTCTGTCCTATCTCTTCCCGCACCCCTCACACCCCGTTCCCCCTGAGAATTGTCAGTCCACTCCCTTTCTATGTCCCTGATTCTATTATATTCACCAGTCCATTCTGTTCTTCAGATTTTTTATTCACTTGATTTTTAGATTCACTTGTTGGTAGGTATGTGTTTGATGTCATTTTGTTGTTCATAATTTTTATCTTTACCTTTTTCTTCTTCTTCCTCTTCTTAAAGAATACCCTTCAGCATTTCATGTAATCCTGGTTTGGTGGTGATGAACTCCTTTAGCTTTTTCTTGTCTGTGAAGCTCTTTATCTGACCTTCAGCTCTGAATGATAGCTTTGCTGGGTAGAGTAATCTTGGTTGTAGGTTCTTGCTGTTCATCACTTTGAATATTTCTTGCCACTCCCTTCTGGCCTGCATAGTTTCTGTTGAGAAATCAGCTGGCAGTTGTATGGGTACTCCCTTGTAGTTAACTAACCGTTTTTCTCTTGCTGCTTTCAAGATTCTTTGTCTTTTGCCCTTGGCATTTTAATTATGATGTGTCTTGGTGTGGTCTTCTTTGGATTCCTCTTGTATGGGGTTCTGTGCGCTTCCTGAACTTGTAAGTCTATTTTTTTCATCAGGTAGGGAAAGTTTTCTGTCATTATTTCTTCTAATAGGTTTTCAATATTTTGCTCTCTCTCTTCTTCTGGCACCCCAAAAATTCAGATGTTGGTACGCTTAAAGTTGTCCCAGAGGCTCCTTACACTATCTTCATATTTTTGGATTCTTTTTTCTTTTTGTTTTTCTGGTTGGGTGTTTTTTGTTTCCTCATATTTCAGATCTTTGGTTTGATTCTTGGGGTACGTTGATCTACAGTTGAGTTTCTGTATATTCTTTATTTTAGACTGTGTATGCTTAATTTCTGACTGGTCCTTTTCCATTTTTTTGGCATTCTCATTAAGATCCTTAAAGGTCTCACTAAGTTCCTCAGAGGTTTTTAGAAGATTCTTGAGTAACCTTATAAATGTGGTTCTGAACTTTATGTCGTCCAGTAGTTTGCTTTCCTCCATTTCTTTCATTCGTGACATGTTTCTTTGTCTTCGCATTTTGGCTGCTTCCCTGTGTTGATGGAGTGGCTTTGTGTGGTAGGTGGCCTATAGGGGCCAGTAGCTCAGCCTCCCCAATCACCTGAGGTGGACGCTCTTGGTACACCCCTTTGTGGGCTGAGTGCAAAGTCTTGGTGTAGTTAAGCCTTGATTGCTGTTGGTACACTGGGAGGAATTGACCTCCAGGCCAATTGGCTGTGAGGTCCCTCTGTGTCTATAATGGATGAACTGCTGTGCTGGAGACACGCTTATGGTGCAGGACTTATTTCAGTGGGGCTTTGGTGCTCACTGAGTCTGCCTCTTGAATGTGTCACTTATGGATGTGAGGAGTTTCAATCTGGTGTCTCACACTGACCACTAGGTGCACTGGCTTCTGGATCTCCAATGGGGTGCAGGTCAGCTACTGTCTGAGGCCACCCAGCAGGAGCTACAGCGAGAATACAGTTTTCTCCTCTTTGCTTGGGGTTTGGAGGTTTTGGAGCTGTCTGACCCGGGCTGCAAGTTTGCTAGGTTAAGCTGCGATAGGGCAGGCCATTCATATGCTAAAGCCGCTGCTTGGAGCTTGGGTGAGTTTGTAGGTTGTGTGGGGCAGGGTCTCAGGGTGTCACTAGGCTAGGGCGTCAAACAGCGATGGCTGCAAGTCGCGGTCTCTGCGTCTCCGCATTTCCAAGTCCCCGCTTCCCGTGCCCCAGCGCAGTAAACAATTATTTCTGCGCACAGCTCTGCAAGCAAGCCACCCTCACTTTTCGACCCGATGGCAGACAGTCCAGCTTCTCCCTGTAGGAGTTTGGGTCCCCTGCTTCTCCCCAGAAACTGGATTTCAGAGTAATCGGAGGCTTGTCTCCCTTTGGGTTGAAAAAAGCAACACCTGCTGCCAGCCAGGATCGCGTGCCTCTGTATCTCAGTTTTTCAGTGCTTGTGCACGTCTCAATGCTCTTTTCTCTTTCCTTCTAGTTGTAGAACTTCCACTCAGCCAGCTTTCCCGTGGTTCTGGGTGATAGACGTTTTGTCTTTTAGTTGTAGTTTTGAAATTGTTGTGTGAGGCAGCAGTTTAGGTGTTTACCTATGCCGCCATCTTGGATCCTCCTCAGGAATCTTATTTCTTTAGGGTATGAAACCCAAGAATGCATGTGTCCACTTGCACAGATGTTGGTATTTCTGCTGTAAAGGTTGGAGGATTAGCATTCTATAACTTTTGCTTGCAGGGGGAGTAATTGTTTGTTAGAATGGCAGTCATTCATTTCCTTCAATGCTACCATCATAACTCTAAACGATTTTCATGTCTTTGAAGAAAATTAATTAGTTTATACTTCTAAACACTTTAATGCAGGTCTGGTTCCTACTCAGCCTTTAAAGGAATCCTCCCGGCAGCCATTTAACAGATAACAGACTTTCAGGAGTTGCCAAGGCTTTGTAGCATTTGAAAAGAAGCATGTTTGATGAACATTTGTGGAATTAAGAAATAAAATTACTCATTGATAAACGTGTGCTGTTGAAAATTCCTTTCAAAATGAATGGTATGTCTTATAGCAGATTTTTTTTCTTAGTTGGAAAATAATGACAGAGCCAATTTCTTTAATTGTAAGGTAACTTTAAAGTATAGAGTGGTAGTCAATGCCAGGAAAATCGCAAATTATTTCAAATCTCCAGAGTGAAACTCATTATTTGCCCTGGTGGCACAGTCTTATGTCTGATAGACATTTTCAATGCAAATCTTAGTTTATCCTTAAATCGTGTGTATTGAAAGCCATTGAGCACATGCTATGTTCTGGATTAATTTGGCAATCATTATTTTAAATAATCATCACCACACAATAGGTAGTTGTAAAGTAGCAAAACACACCCATTTCCTGGGTGATAATATTAAAGTTTGGGAAAATGAACTGACATGGTTAAAGTCCCAAAACTATAAGGGCCAGAACCAGAATTTGAACCCAGGTCTTCAGCCATCAGTGCTCATCAAGATACACCTGCTTTGCTAAGGGCCTCTTGTGGAAATGTACCCTGCTGCACTCACATGCACACCTGGCCCTCCTCTGGTCCTTGTCCCCAGGCCAGGCCTCAAGGGCTACTTCCCAGACCTACTGATGGAGACCATTGGCTTGGACCCTGGGCAACTGTATTTTTAAAGCTGTCCAAGTCATTTCCAGGTAGGAAGAGTTGAGAAATCTGCTTGAAATCTATGACTGCAATTCCTTTGGCCTCTGTTCACAAATCTCATTTTCTGCAAACCATCTTTGTTTTGCTGTTGCTCCCCTTGGGACTCATCCCTCATAATTAATGTGGAATAACCCTGGAAGAGACTGCCGGCTCCAGGAGACAGAGTGATAGAACTCGTGGCCTGTTTCCTTCCTGCCAAACCTCAATATCTTCTTACTCATTCAGCATTTAGATTTAAAAAAATGTTTACTTTGAAAAAAATGACTTTTTCCAAAAGCTAAGAGAGATCTATAGGTATGGAGGCAAAATACAACCATGTAATTGAACATGAAAGGTCAACAGACATTTTTTCAGATTCTTGTGCCATGATTTTGGCTGTCGTTGACGATCACAGAATCTATAAAATAGGGATAGCCCTGGCCGGTGTGGCTCAGTTGTTTGGAGCATTGTGCTGTGCGAGGTCTTGGGTTTGATCCCTGGTCAGCATGTAGGAGACAACCAATCAATGTATCTCTCTCTCTTTATCTCTCTCTCTCTCTCTCTCTCTCTCTCTCTCTCTCTCTCTCTTATTTTCTCTCTAAAATCAATTTAAAAAATAGGTATAATCATAGGGACCACTTGGGGATGTTGGGAGACCATGTATGGACCTCAAATAAAACTTCTTTCTCCCACCCTGCCTAACAGAGTGTCCCACTCAAAAGAAACAGAAATCAATTCCAAAATACCTTTAAAAGCAATGTATAACTGAATAGGTCTTTTTAAAGAGGACAAATGGGGCTGATGAGCGACAGTACACATATGATTAAGCCATGGACTTGAGAGTCAGACCTCCTAAGATCAAATCCTAGCTCCCTCATTTCCTAGTTGTATGTCCTTGGGCAGATTACTAGGTCACCTCTGAGCCTCAGTCTCTTCATCTGTGAAATAAAAGTAATGACAGGATTTGCCTTACAGGTCTAGAAACGACAAGAAGCAAGCAATCAAAGTAGAATAAATCTTTTCAAGGCCTGCAGCCTGGTTTCTTGGAAACCTACCTTGATTTTAGGTAGGCTGTACAGAGCTTACAGAATTTAGATGCAGGGCCTGTGTCTGTCCATCCGTGTCCTCCTTCCTACCATCCTGACCATCACCCCTGCCTCTGCCCTAACATCCAGTTCCAATGGTCTTGAACCTCTGGGGACTCACCTTCTCCTACAGATGAAGCCTAGAGTCTCAACATTAAATGTATTACTAGATGTAAAGAACAGCACCTGGGACATAGTCTAGAAAGTGTTTGCCATAGTAATTACTATTGCAACATGTAACAGAGCAAAACATCCTGAAAACTCTTGACCCAAGTAAGTGTTCAAGGTCCCATACTGGTGGCAGCTACCTCAGTCTCTCATCTCTCCCGAATATTCCTGCCTCTCTGGCTAATGCTATCCACCTGCCTCTCAGACATCTTCACATTCTCGCATCCCCGTAAGTTCCAACTCTTTCAGGTAATGTGGTGTACACCTTCTCTACTGTTCTTGTACCTTCAATCCAGTATCCCAAACTTCACTCTATCAGCCTAATAGACCTTGATAAGGGCCTGGGGAGGCAGAAGATTGCAGGATATTTTTGTCACACACACACACACACACACACACACACACACACACACACACAAAATAATGCATTTTTGGTGCTTTGCACCTGATGGGCACACCATAAATATGAGTTACCTTCTCACTTCAATATCAATTACAGAGCAAGAAGGGTAAAGTGGCCCATTCCAGATGTTTATGGAAAGTCTGATACCACCAGTTCCTTCTCATTCACAGTGTGTTACTACACCTACCTGGTGACTTTGGTTCTGAAAACCTTGTGGTACCTGGCAGCTTAGGGAGGCTTCAGAAGCCCCCTTCTTTAGTTCCCCCTCTTTACTGTTCTTTTTCCTACTGTACCACAGGACCACCCTACGAGGCACATCCTGACACTTATACAACAGCTTCTCCTTAGGGGGAAGGGGGGGAAATTGTGAACACAAATTAGGTAGAAAAGCGAATATTTATTTAGACTTCAGATTCCTGGAATCATAGACATTCAGGACCTTTTCTTTGACATCTCTTCAGTCAATTTTCCAGAAATGCTCGCACAGACATGCTTCCTGATGGCGACCTGGCTTTTCCTCTCTACCTAGAATGCTCCACAGCTCCCTGCCACATCCAGCTCCTACAGGAGCCATACAAGTGAGGGCTCTGAAGTTCAAGCTTATTCGCTGCATAGCAAATCCATAAAGCATAGGATTGTAGATGGGAAGGGAAGGTGATCTCAGGCATTCTCACCCTCCATTTTTTCTTCACAAATAAGAAAATGATCCTAGAAAAGTAAGGTAATTTCCTCACTATCCCAAAGCTTTGAACGTTAGGAATGAGAACCAGGTCTCCTACTTCCCCGCCTGTGTTCTGGCCTCTAAACCACATTGTCTGGTTAGAAGTAGCATCATGAAGTGGTCAGAGCCTGAGCTTAAAGTCAGAAGACTCCAGTTTCAGATTCCTGACCTGCATCTCTCCAGCAGAGAGATCTTGGGCAAATCAGCTTCTCTGAATCTTAGTTGTTTTGTCTAATCTGAGCCTCATGGATGTGTTGTGTGCATTTAGTGAAATAAAGTATTGAAAATATATGAAACATGGTAAGTGCTTCTCCATAAGCATGGATGGCCTCATTGTGTCTAAGGCCATCCCTGGACTATGCTTTCTATAGGAGACTGTATTTGAAGCAAGAGAATGTGAAATTAATGACATAACAAAAATGTTTCAAGTCTAAATGAAAAGAAACCACACACCCTTATATCATTTTTGCAATTCAAACAACCCAGGCGTCAGGTTCCCGGAGTAAAAACATGGCTATAAAATTAGCTCTAACCATCCAGAAAAATAAAGTACAGAAATAATTTATAATTAATATATTCTCCATTCTGCTTATTATATCTTCATGGCTAGTTTAATGCATTTTAAAATGTGAGTTTAAACCAGTATTTAGAATACGGGGTAGTGATTCTAATTCCTATTTTACCTCACGACAAAAGAGGTTTCATGCTGTCATATACACATTCAAGCAGAAAGCCATTCTGCTTTTTCCATTTGTTTTCATTATTTTTTTTTCTATATTTGTTCTTTGACACTGTTTGTATTGAAGCCATGGTTTGCCTTCTTTTCACTTTGTCTCTCCATGGCAACAGATAGATTGCAATGCCACACACAAAAATGCAGAATTACAACCTCCCTGCCAGATCAAGCAGAAAGAACTGTACACAGTGTAACGAGTAATGGAAACTTGGGATAGTTAATGAATAAGCCAAAGCTTTCTTTTCCAGATAGACTATAAATCACAATTCCTTTTTGTCACGTCTCTTTCCTCAGTAGGAAAGATCCCTAGTAGGTACTCAATAAATATTTGTAGAGTGATTGACTATCACCATTTCCTTTTCTGAGCACTCGCCAGTCATTTGATTAATCATGTATTTGAGCAATTATAGCTATAACGTTTATTGTTTACTTAATGCTTTTCATCTACCATGCACTGTGCTGAATGCTTTACATACATGAGTTCATCACCACAGCCCTACAAAGGGGTCATTACCAACTCCTGTTTGCAGATGAAGAACCTGAGACTCAGAGGCATTAAGTGATATGCTCACAGCTAGAAAGTGGAGGAACTGAGATTTGTTTCTTTAAAGTCTGTCTGATGCTGGAGCTCGGGTTCTTAACCTCTCTGCTGATGAGCTTGCCCAGAAATTTGCTGAGAGATCAATGGCCTCTCCTCTATGTAATTTTACTCATTTCTAATATGTTCCCCATGCTTTCTCAGAGATGCCTGAGAGTGGCTCTCAGAAATTACAACCCCAATCTTCCTCAGTGTTTAGCATTTATTCAATACAAACACCTGAACTCATCTGAAAATAGCTGCATCCTATCTTTCCTTATAATATTTGCTTTAGTCCCTCCAGTATCAGTTCCTGGTTCTTTGCAGAAGATTATTTTCTTTGATGATTCATTCTCCTTAGCAATACTCACAGGTGTTGACATGAGCACATACTTTCAACTCATGGGGTTGAATCCTGTGTGACTTTAGTAAGGTTGTTTAGCCTCCTGAGCTCTAGTTTTCCTCTTCTGTAAAATGGGAATTAGTTAGATGGTATAAGTCTCCTGGTATTCTGCAATGCTCAACAAATATTACTTCCCGCTTTTTGCTTCTTAGAACAGAAAACAGGAAAATGGCCTCATCCTTCAGTGTCATCTTCTATATCACCTAAATGAAAGGTGTCACCTTACCACTTGTTCTAAGTAGACACCTATCTCCTTGTTATTCTCTGTCACTCCTCACTATTTTTCTCTTGATAGTGCTTAGCTGCAACTTACTCATTGGCTGTCCTGGGCTGCATGTTGTCCTCATTAATGAAGGCTTCCCTTTGGCTTGGTGCCCAAGAAGTTTTGCACCTTGAAGCAAGGCACCAAAGTAAGCTTTTACATAATCAAGGACCACATCTTCCTTGTGTGAGGTGGGGAAATGAGCCACTTCTCAGACAGATCAAATTGATCTTTTTTTTTTTGTTTTTAAATTATAGTTAATATTCAATATTAATTTCAGGTGTACAGCATAGTGGTAAGACATTTATATAACTTACAAAGTGGTCCCCCGATATGTCCAGCACCCACCTGACACCATACATAGTTATTACATTATTATTGAGTATATTTCCTGTGCTATACTTTACATCTCTGTGACTATTTTGTAACTGCCAAGTTGTAACCTCTTACCTTCACCTTTTTCATCCAGCCCCCCAACCCAGGCAGGCAGATCAAATTTAATAAAAAGATCAACTTTAATAATAAAATAGAAGTTAAGAATCTGAAAATAGATGCTCTTCCCCATGCTTTCTGAGATTCCTGAAAGTGGCTCTCTCAGAAATTATAACCCCAATCTCTTTCAAATCTCCATACTTAAGTACTCCTTGAAAAAATCTTCTCATGGCCTTGGGAATACAAATGCTCCCAATTGAAGGTTACTGGGACAGGAGGATATTTGAAGTCTCTTCCAATGATAAGGTCCCATATAAATTGCATCTGTAAAAATTAATTAACAGAAACCTCATTTAAAATTAAATTGGGAGGCCAGAAGGAGGAGCTCTCATTCCCTATGTCAATTGTGGAGCTCAACAGGAATAACTCTTTGTTTATAATAGTGATCCAACTGTTCTATAATAAAGAGTTTCCTCTCTTCTGTTTCTTAGGTTCTGCATTGAATTACATGTCCAACATTGCAATTCTTTGTTGTTCCTACATAAACCCATTTTGCTGGAGAAATAGCTGGCTGTTGAAGGTCAACACATTTAAGTTTCTACCTGGGCATTTTGGGCAAACCCTGAAGCCAGTTGATTGACTGTCAGATCCTGCTGTGTTCTGTCACTTACTACCTTTGTGACCTTGGGCATGTCACTCATCCATCCCTTAACTAAATGGAAATGATAACAGTACCCCTCTCAAATGTTGTGAAGAATAAGTAAGGCAGTTAGGACAGTGTCTGGCACATACATTAAGAGTTTAACAAATATTGACTACTGCTGTTACTATAACTAGAGAGATGCCTTAGCAAGAGTTTGAGAATCCGGTCATATTCGTATGTTTGAAGAGGTATGTGCACACAGGTGGTAATGTAAACTGTATGCAATGATACTTCTAAGGAAATTCTTTTATTCAACAAATGCCTATCAGTCACCCACTAGCTCTGTACTAGCTGTTGAAGAACAGGTAAGTCAAAGCTCTTGCCCTCCTAACAACTTGGAAGAAAAAGGTAAGTCAATGCAGGCCCACAAGTTGGGTGGGACAGGGTGTCAGGGAATCACCCGGGCAGGGCTAACAGTGATAGCCAGGTTGATGGAGACTCACACATGGCACCTGCCTGCCGGCTCTGTGCAGGAAGGGCTCAGAAAAGGAACAATGGCCTCTGCCAGTACTTCTGTCTGGGAGAAAGCTGCTCCTCCAGCCCTCCTCCTGAAGCCAGACAATTCAATTCTTCCTTGTATGTCCTTGGCATCTTTCGAGCTGTTGCCCCAGTGCCAAGCTTAGAGGGAGTAAACTTGAGTAAATCTGTACTCAGGCCCTTTAAGAGGAATTGCTTGGGACTCCAGCCACCCTCCATTCCTCTCAGCCACAACCCCAGCTGGTTTTTACAGCCAGAAGTTATGGAGACTTCTCTTTCTGGCATCAGAATCCTGGGCTGGGGGTTCTGATGTGGGTCTTGGACCTCTAACTCCTTGGGAGGACCTCTGCAGCCAAGGTATCCCTCCTGATTTTCACCTGCCACCCTTGGGTGTGGAACCATCCTGTTCAGCATCTCTGCCCCTCCTACCAGTCTCATGATGTAGCTTCTTCTTTATATCCTTAGTATAGGACTTCTGTTCAGCTAAATTTCAGGTGTTCTGACTGGTTGTTCTGTGATTTAGTTGTATTTTTTATGTAGTTGTGGGAGGTTCTGAGTACACATTTACCCACACCACCATCTTTACTGGCCATGCTCCTGGGTTTTCTTTTCTTTTCTTTTTTTAAAAATATATTTTATTGATTTTTTACAGAGAGGAAGGGAGAGGGCTAGAGAGTTAGAAACATCAATGAGAGAGAAACATCGATCAGCTGCCTCCTGCACACCTCCTACTGGGGATGTGCCCGCAACCAATGTACATGCCCTTGACCGAAATCGAACCCGGGACCCTTTAGTCCGCAGGCCGATGCTCTATCCACTGAGCCAAACCGGTTTCGGCTATTTTCTTGAAACATGTTATGCAATTCTAAATCTTTTCAAAGTTAAAATATATTTAATCCTTAAATTAACTATTTTATTACACTGCACAGTTTGGGGATTACTATCTCCTATAATGTGGGAAATGGCCTTCTCAGCATGAGATTACAAAATGATCAGTGATTTCAGCAGTGGGGGAACTGTCAGCATTTTTTTCTTTGGAAAGAGTGATGGAATACTTTGAATCCAATTAGTTTTCATGGAAATGACTTTATAACTGCAAAGTGTTCATGGGGTAGAAAAAAGGAGGGTAAGTAATCTATTTCTCTGGACTCAACCTTCATACATTACTTAGTTTTTATTCTTCTCATAGATGTCTGCAATTCCTACCCACATTGTCCATTTGACTAGATTTTGCCTTTCTTTGGTTTAGGAACCACTTCACACCTGCTGTGGCTTCTTCCTTCCCCAAGTGTCTTAGTCCGTTTGTGCTACTATAACAGATTCCATGGGCTGGGTAGCTTGACAAGCTAGCCCTTATTTCCTATAGTTCTGAGGCTGAGAAGTCCAAGACCAAGGTACCAGCAGATCCGGTGTCTGGTGAAAGCCCACACTCTGGTTCACAGGTGGCCATCTTTGGGCTGTGTCCCCACGTGGCGGCACAGAGCTCTGCCAAGGGAGCTCTCGGAGTTATCTTTTTAAGGGCACTAATCCACTCATGATGGCTCCACCCTCATGACCTAACCACTTCCCCAAAGCCCCACCTCCAAATACTATCACGTGGAGGGATAGGTTTCCAAGTACTAGTGTACATTTTGAGGAGACACAAACATTCAATCTATAGCACTGCCCATGCCACTTGGCGTAATTCTCTCAATTTCAATGTTCAGGCTTTCACAGACGCAAGGAAAAGTGTATCACCTCCAGCAGCTTCTGAAGTACAGCCTTGCCCATGCCCCAGAAGCCAGGAACATGAAGGAAAACAGTGGGAATAAACACTCGTTAAGGGCGCCATGTCAGTCAAGACAAAGCACCTTCTATCCTGTGAAACTGATCTCACTGGTGGCAGGATCAGAAGATGGGTTGGGTGGAGGCTGTTGGTGATAGGACAGTGAGAAACAGCTCAGGGCCAGGACTGGTGAGAAACACCCACAACTGTAGAATCTTGATCATTGGTGCCACTCCTTTAGCTTTGGATCACATGTTGCCTTGCAGCGATTCTGGTATCATTGTCCTGCATCTTCATTTAGTTCTTGAATTCTCATTTCCCTTATTATAGTTATGAATCCTGCCTTGTCAACTATACTCTAGTTCTTATTAGAGCAGGAACCTGGATATATACCTCTATATATGGCACAAAACTCTACAGGTGCTCATAAATACCAGTCTAATTAAATCAGGACTTATTAAACTTCAGACAAACCTCTCTCTTTCCCAAATAAGATCCTAACTATTTGTCTTTCTTCTCAAATACATAGTTCATCCAGTCCTGAATAATTATAGTTACTAATCTACAAATAATCTTCTTTATGTTCAAAGAAAAGTATCTCAGCTACAGAAGAGAAGCAGATATTTAATATTTTATAAAATACTTTGTATTTAGTTTCTGATACTAGGTGGATGAGACAGAGCATTTTCTTGACTAGCTAAGGTGAGGCAATGCGTTCAGCCTTTAGACTGTGGTCCATAAGCCCTGGTGTTCCTGAGACCCTCCCAGAGTGTCCACAGAGTGAAAAATTACTTCCGCCAAAACCGGTTTGGCTCAGTGGAAAGAGCGTCGGCCTGCGGACTGAAAGGTCCCAGGTTCCATTCCTGTCAAGGGCATGTACCTTGGTTGCGGGCACATCCACAGTGGGGGGTGTGCAGGAGGCAGCTGATCGATGTTTCTCTCATCGATGTTTCTAGCTCTCTATCCCTCTCCCTTCCTCTCTGTGAAATATCAATAAAATATATAAAAAAAATAAAATAAAGTAACTGTTGTTTAAAAAAAAAAAAAAGAAAAGAAAACTACTTCCATAACATTACTGAGAAATTGTTTGCACTTGTTACTGTGCTGGGTTCGCATTGATGGCGCAGAAGTAACGGTGGGTGAAACTGCTGACCCTTCAGTCCTAGTGGCCATTGGATTCCTCACCGTGCACTCACAGTAAAAATAAAATAAAAATAAAAAAGCCCATTTCACTTAAGAATGCCCTTAATGGAACAGTAAAAATTAATGGTATTAAGTTTTAACCCTTGAGATTGTCTTTTTAATATCCTGTGTGACACACAGGTGCTAGATAAACAACTTCTGCTGCATTATGAATATGAGAGTTGTCTGGAGGCAAGCACTCATGCTTGTTTAATTATGAGCCATACTCATTGCTTTTTTTCATGAAGCACCAGTTTTACTTGAAAGAAAGCCTGGAGAGGAGATCCAAGATGGCGGCGTAGGTAAACACCTAAACTGCTGCCTCGCACAACAATTTCAAAACTACAACTAAAAGACAAAACGTCTATCACCCAGAACCATGGGAAAGCTGGCTGAGTGGAAGTTCTACAACTAGAAGGAAAGAGAAAAGAGCATTGAGAGGTGCACAAGCGCTGAAAAGCTGAGGTACGGAGACACGCGAATCGGGCTGGCGACGGGTGACTGGGAGCGCTGCTGTTTTCAACCCGAAGGGAGACAAGCTCCCGATTACTCCGAACTCGTTTCTGGGGAGATGCGGGGGACCCAAACTCCTACAGGGAGAAGCTGGACTGTCTGCCATGGGGTCGGAAAGTGAGGGTGGCTTGCTTGCAGGGCTGCTGGCAGGAACAATTATTTATTGTGCTGGGGCCCGGGCCGCGGGGACACGGTCGGAGACACAGAGCCTCAGAGCCGGCTTACTGGCAGCCATCGCTGTTTGCCACGCCCTAGCCTAGTCACGCCCTGAGACCCCACCCAAGCTCCAAGCAGCGGCTTTAGCACATGAATGGCCTGCGCTATCGCAGCTTAACCTAGCAAACTTGCAACCCGGGTCAGACAGCTCCAAAACCTCCAAACCCCAAGCAAAGAGGAGAAAACTGTAGTTCTTGCTGTAGCTCCTGCTGGGTGGCCTCAGACAGTAGCTGACCTGCACCCCATTGGAGATCCAGAAGCCAGTGTACCTAGTGGTCAGTGTGAGACACCAGATTTCAACTCCTCACATCCATAAGTGACACATTCAAGAGGCAGACTCAGTGAGCACCAAAGCCCCACTAATACAAGTCCTGCACCATAAGCGTGTCTACAGCGCAGCAGTTCTTCCATTATAGACACAGCGGGTCCTCACAGCCAATTGGCCTGGAGGTCAATTCCTCCCAGTGTACCAACAGCAATCAAGGCTTAACTACACCAAGACTTTGCACTCAGCCCACAAAGGGGTGTACCAAGAGCGTCCACCTCAGGTGATTGGGGAGGCTGAGCTACTGGCCCCTATAGGTCACCTACCACACAAAGCCACTCCATCGTCACATGGAAGCAACAAAATGCGGAGACAAAGAAACATGTCACGAATGAGAGAAATGGAGGAAAGCAAACTAATGGACGACATAGAGTTCAGAACCACATTTATAAGGTTACTCAAGAATCTTCTAAAAACCGCCGAGAAACTTGATGAGACCTCCGAGGAGCTTAGTGAGACCTTCAAGGACCTTAATGAGAATGCCAAAAAAATGGAAAAGGACCAGTCAGAAATTAAGCATACACTGTCTGAAATAAAGAATATACAGAAACTCAACTGTAGATCAATGTACCCCAAGAATCAAACCAAAGATCTGAAATATGAGGAAACAAAAAACACCCAACCAGAAAAACAAAAAGAAAAAATCCAAAAATATGAAGATAGTGTAATGAGCCTCTGGGACAACTTTAAGCGTACCAACATCCGAATTTTTGGGGTGCCAGAAGAAGAGAGAGAGCAAAATATTGAAAACCTATTAGAAGAAATAATGACAGAAAACTTTCCCTACCTGGTGAAAGAAATAGACTTACAAGTTCAGGAAGCGCACAGAACCCCATACAAGAGGAATCCAAAGAGGACCACACCAAGACACATCATAATTAAAATGCCAAGGGCAAAAGACAAAAAGAGAATCTTGAAAGCAGCAAGAGAAAAACGGTTAGTTACCTACAAGGGAGCACCCATACGACTCTCAGCTGATTTCTCAACAGAAACTATGCAGGCCAGAAGGGAGTGGCAAGAAATATTCAAAGTGATGAACAGCAAGAACCTACAACCAAGATTACTCTACCCAGCAAAGTTATCATTCAGAGTTGAAGGTCAGCTAAAGAGCTTCACAGACAAGAAAAAGCTAAAGGAGTTCATCACCACCAAACCAGAATTACATGAAATGCTGAAGGGTATTCTTTAAGAAGAGGAAGAAGAAGAAAAAGGTAAAGATAAAAATTATGAACAACAAAATGACATCAAATACATACCTACCAACAAGTGAATCTAAAAATCAAGTGAATAAAAAATCTGAAGAACAGAATGGACTGGTGAATATAATAGAATCAGGGACATAGAAAGGGAGTGGACTGACAATTCTCAGGGGGTAGGGGGTGTGAGGGGTGCGGGAAGAGACTGGACAAAAAGCTTACACCTATGGATGAGGACAATGGCGGGGGGTAAGGGCATGGGGTGGGGTGGGGAATCAGGTGGAGGGAAGCTAGGGGGAAAAAAAGAGGAACACCTGTAATAATCTGAACAATAAAGATTTACTTAAAAAAAAAAAAAAAAAAAAGCCTGAAAGAATAACCACTATAGTGTTTGGCAGATATTTTCTCCAAAATGAATGAAGTAAAACTGTCACTCAAAGAAATAAAGCTGACAGTATATGTTGCCAATAATAAAATTTGCATTTTCAAGCAAAAATTAGAATTTTGGAAAATGTGTATTCCTCACTGAAAATGGAAGCTTCTCAATGCTTAAAGGCTTTTCTGATGAAAAATATAGTGATACTAGTAAATGCATTTTTATATTGTAGAATGAAACATCAACATTTGGAAGAACTATAGAATTTAGTCAGTAAATAATTTCCAAATGAAAAATTGTTACACAAATTATGCATGGGTTTACATTTTTAAAGATATTCAAAGTGTTAGGTAAATGAATTTTAATATAACAGAACATGAAAAGATAATTAATATAGTTTCAGACTCCATATTGCAAATAGGCTCCCCCCAAAAAAATCACTTAGTGAGTTTTAGTGTAGTATCAAAGAACAATGTCTACAATTATCTTTAAAAGCCTATGAAAATATGTTCCTTCTCCATCTATATAACTGTGTGAAACCAGATTTTCTTCTACTTCAATCAAAACAACATTGAAGTAGTTTAAATGCAGAGGCAAATATAATCAGCCACTCTTTTCTCCTAAGTCATACATTAAAGAGTTTTGCAAAAAAACACACATAAAAACAATTCCATTCTTCTCACTTTTTTTTTAAATTTGGAAAATATGGTCAATTGAAATTGTTTAATTTATATTAATATGTAATGGGTTTCTTATAATTTTAAAAATGAACTAATAAAAGGCTCTTTGGAGTCCTCAATAAATTTTTTAAAAATATATTTTATTGATTTCAGAGAGGAAGGGAGAGAGATAGAAACATCAATAATGAGAGAGAATAATTGACCAGCTTGCCCCCCACTGGGGATCGAGCCCACAATCCGGGCACATGCCTTTGACCAAAATCGAACCTGAGACCCTTCACTCTCCAGGTTGATGCTCTATCCACTGAGCCAAACCAGCTAGGGCAATAAATTTTAATTTTTTTGGTCCCGGGACCAAAAGGTTTGAGAACCACTGGTCTAGAATAACTCAACTTGTAGGTCTTCTTTCTTGTTCATAACCTATTAGCAGGGAGTAACCTCTTTATGGTATGAACCCAACATCTTTCAAGTGTAAACTGGATTATTTTTTATTCGTGTGTCTTATCTGACCCCTGCCTACTGAGGCTCCTGTATGGTGGCTCACATGTCCTGATTGAAGAACATTCTGTGTCTCCCTTCTCAGAGAAGCTCAGTGTTACTTGAAAATTTAGAGATTTTGCCTTTCCAGGTCATTCATAAAGATGTTAAGTAGGATTTCCCTCTGTAATTGTTAACCCAAAAGGTCCCTCATTTAGCTTTGTATGTTTTCTGTCTCAAACACAACTATCTATCCTTTACTAAACATTGCCCTCAGTTTCACATAATCTCAACATTTAGGGTTATCTCCAGCGTGCAATCTAGTGGAAGCTGATAATACTCAGTATTGACCACATCCATATGTTCCCTTCGCTATAGATTTTTGTAATCCCTTGAGAATCTGCATTTTTCAGGCATGATTTGTCCTTACAGAACAATTTCCCCAAAGAATTTCTCTTTGATTCAGTATTCCTCCCAGTTCCAGTGACTTATTCCATAGAGTCCTAGTCATTCAGTGGTGGTTCTCATTAAAATGATATTTCTTGTCATTTGTGATCCTAACTGCCCAACTGCTGATACAAATTTGACCTGACAGAAGTTACATGCTTTCCTTTTCTGTCATTTGTAGAATGTTTCCCTTCTCCCATGAAACCCTTTTACCTCCGGTGATTTCGTCTACTACTCTAGTGAACAACATACATTTTTCTCAAGAAGATATTTTAAAGTTTTTATATTATTTTATAAGTGAACTACAGTTATTTATTTCAATCTAGAAATTTAGTCTTATTTCCTTTTTTAAATTAAGTTTCTTAATGGATGTTTTTCTTCCTTTTCCTCTCCCTCTAGATTCTGAATTCAATTGTGTTGTCACTGTTATGTGACAGCTCACAAACAGCTACTTTCTGTAGCTACTAGAGGCCTGGTGCACAAATTCATGTATGATGGGGTCTGGCTAATCGGGCCAGGCCAGCTGGGGGGAGGGGCTGCGAGTGGTTGGCCAGCCGGCCCCACCCCCTGTTTGAACTCCCAGTCGAACTCCCAGTTGAGGGGACAATTTTGGTATTAGCCTTTTATTATATAGGATTCCTGATCACCACTCCTGACAGAATACAATGTATTTCTTCCCTTTTGGGCTTCTTTTTTAAACAATCATTTGTTTTATCTCAAGCTTCTTGTTTCTATATCTGGTCCAGGAGCACTGCTGCAATGTGTATAAATCCTCCTTTTGGTGTTAAGTCTCTGGCTGTTATCATCTGGTCTAATTTTGTAGCTTCCCTCCTTATTACAAAGTGTCAGCCCAGGCTCATCATTTAGTTCAATAACCCTGTTGAATACACATTGGGATAAGTGCTCTGGGAATACAAATATGGAAAACAATATGAAAGGTTAGACACACAGTGTTCTCTGAGCTCCCAGGAGTCCACTCGAATGGGGGAGACAGGCTGACTTGAGCCACTCTGATGGCACTGACAAAGTGCTTTGGGAGAACGAGGGAGGGCAGCAGGAACACCTGTTACCACAGCTGCCTTAAGGCTCCATCACCCTCTTTGTATAACCCTTGTTTCTATGAGCTGCAGCAGTCTTGGCATCCATGCGGGTAATGAGTGTGAGGGCATTTGTGTCTATCCACCTTAAGAGATCCTATTTGACACCCTCTACTTCCCAGTGTATGACCTTCTGGTGGGTTCTTCAACTATTGCCCTTCTGCACTGCTTCTTCCAACACATACCTAGAACCCCACTGCACCCCAACACTGTGTCCATGCCTTCCATTGCCTCTAGTACTAGGCTCTACTGCCCTTAGAGCCATCACTGAAGAAGTTCTAGATGCTGGGACAATATTTTTATCCAGTCTTGGAGGTCTGAGAGAGTGGTTGGTTACAGTTATTTTTAAGCTTTTAGGATGGCCTGTCTCTTTTGCTCAGCCACCTTAGGAGAGGGACTTGATAAAATCTCTGCAGAGTGGGAATGGAAAAGACAAATGAAGAGTCATCACCACCCATGTATTAAGCACTCATAAATATAATTTTTCTCCTCACAGTAAATGCTCCACCTTCCTGGAGGCATGCTGACCCCAGAGGTTCAACAACTCTATCTATCTCCTCTCTGTTGAGCAATATGACAAGTATCTTAGAATCTGACTATCAGCTTCAGAGTCCCTTAATCATTTATCCCAGGAATAGAGTTCTCCATGTAAATAGGAGTCCTGATGGACTGCCTGACTATCCCAGTATTTGGGGGATGGGCATTCAAATTAGGCCCTTTCCCTGATTATTGATCTTGCTGGTGCTTTTCTAGCAAGACCTTTTAATTATCAAAGAAATGCATATCCTTTTTCAAAAATTAAAATTGTCCACAAATATATATAAAGTAAAAAAGGTTCCCATTGTCACCTCCCACTAATCTCACTTCTCAGAGATTAGTTATTTCAAATTTGCTGTTTTCCCTATTTGCACACACAATCACGGAAAACTTGGGGTTAGTCCCAAAACACAAGGAATTTGTCACATAAATTATCCTATTAACAGAATAAAGGGAAACTGTTTCTAATTGTCTTACTAGATAAAGAAAAAATATTTAATAAAATTCAGCAGCAATATCTTAAAAAAAAGTTTTAGCAAATAGGAACAGAAGAAAACTTTAAACATAATGGTTTTATTCCAAAAAACATATCTAATATCATAGTCATGTTAAAGTACAGAATTTTCCCCTTAAAGGAATACGAGGAACAAGGTTTGCTAAAGCAGCGCACAGAACTCAGGGAGACACGTCTAGCCGTTTATTAAAGGCTGTGAGAGAGGATCCAGATGATCAGCCAGATGACGAGGTAACAGAGCAAAGCCTGGGAGGGTCCTGAGCACAGGCGCTTCTGTCCCCATGGCTGTAGATGTGTTGACCCGCCTGGAAGCTCCCTGAACCCCATACTGCTGGGATTTTATGGAGGCTTCTCATATAGGCATGATCAGTTAGTAACGCCATAGCCCCTCTCCCCTCTCTGGAGGATGGGGCTGAGGGAGCTGAAATTCCAAGCTCCTAATCATGGCTTGGTTTTTCTGGTGACCAACCCCATCCAAGAGCCAACCAGGAGCCCACCTGGAGTCACCTCATTAGACAAAAGATGCTTCAAGTGCTCTTCTTACTTAGGAAATTACAAGGGATTTGGGAGCTCTGTGCCAGGAACGAGGGGCAGAGACCAATGTATGTTTTCTATTACCTCACACCATTGTTAATCAGGGAATAAGCTGCTGTTTTCAGGGTTAAAAAAGAACGGGAAGGAGTTTTCATTGTGTTTGTTTTGGTAGGTTATTAACCAAATCAGGCGAAGTTAATGAAACAGTGATTCTCCATAATAAAAATTATGCAGTGATACTTTAGAATCTACACTGTTAAAACCACCAAGAGTTTGTAGAACTTATAAAAAGATTCTTCCTACCATGCCAACACAATCTAACAGCATCCTGAAGTGGGAAGCCTTAAAAGAAGTTGCAAGCAACTGCAATGTCTTTTCTCCCAAAAATAATCTGAAAAAAATCAAAAGGCCTCATTGCTCTGGAAATGAAATAATAGTGAAAGAATACTCTTCTGATAAAACTACATCTGGTGAGAAATATAAGTGATACATTTGCATTACATTCAGATTTTCTAATTCAAATTAATATTCATTACATTCAAAATGCAGGGGAGAGGAACAGTGGCATAAATTATTCAATAAGTAAATAATATAATTTCCCAAAAAGTGTCCAGTAACTTCCATAAATTACCTATCCACAAATAAACAAGTTCCTTCAGCATTCCTATGTGGCTTATCACTTCCCACTGAAATCTTTGTCCCAGGTGTGGCTTCTGTTTCATTCTTTCTCTATGTCAGACTTGTCTTGATTATTCTGCCTTCATGATATTTTTTTCTCATTTTTTTCTCCTGTCCAAGTTGATCCCAGGTCTACCCTAATGGGAAAAGAAATAGAAAGTAGATCAATTCATGCTACTTTGGATTGATTAGCCAAACTGTGATGGAAAAAAAAGAGAAAATAACAGACACCGAATACCTACACTGTGTCAATAAGTAAGTTGCCTCATTTCATCCTTAAAATAACTCTGAGAGGTTATCCCTATTTACTTATGATGGAACTGAGGCTCAGAAAATTTGAATGTACTGAATAAGGTTATTCAGCTATTGGGCTGTAGAATTCAGATTCAGTTCCAGTCCGTCTTTCTGTTAAGGCTGAGCACTCCCTCTGCGTCTCATCTGGGAAAACATACCCAGGTGGCTTGGGTAGTCCATGATAAACGAATAAGTTGGACCCAAACAGAAAGTGAATTTTTCTGATTCTAGCCAATTAGAAATGTAAGAAAAGTAAGTTCTATAAATGTGTTATCCTATTTTTAGATTTTATTATGGACATGATTTTATAACTTCAAATTTTGATTAAGCTCAGTGAATAAGCTACATATATAATAAATTTTGTCTGCCCCTCTCCTGACATAGTAATACTCACCACTTTATAGACAAACCTCTTCTGTTACTTAGCTTCAATATATATTAGATTAAGTTAAGATTTTATATTATTTCAAAAGTTCATCTAAAAAAAACCCTCATCTAATTTAAGATATCTCATTTTGGATCAAATTATCTGGAACATGATGCAATGGATCACCCATAAAACTGTAATTGCTAAATAATGTTTCTTTCATTCAAAAAAATTTAGCCTCAAGTGCTTAGCTTTATTAAAATTTACTTTACCCTGTTCAAGTGATATCGTGTTCTTTGTTAGATTGTTTATAACACTAACTTTATTTACTTTAAATTATTTTTATTTATCTATTTATTTTTAATATATTTTTATTGATTTCAGAGAAGAAGGGAGAGGGGGAGAGAGAGAGATAGAAACGTCAATGATGAGAGAGAATCATTGATCAGCTGCCTCTTGCACACCCCACACTGGGGATCGAGCCTGCAACCCAGGCATGTGCCCTTGACCGGAATCAAACCTGGGACCCTTTAGTCCACAGGCCAATGCTCTAACCACTGAGTCAAACTGGCTAGGGCTACTTTAAATTATTTTTAGGTTATGAAATCTAAAATATATGTCATTATAACAAATTAAACAATACAGTTGTGTATAGACATGTAATAAAACAAATGAGGTTGGAGAAACAGGTAAAGGTCAGTTCCTGTAGGGAGTTTGGAACTTCACTCACATCCAAAAGCCATCCCATGGGAGATTTTAAGCAGGAGAACAGCAGGGGCCGATTTGTGTTTTGAGAAAATGTACTCTGGCTGCTGTCTGAGGAGTGGATTCGTAAAGGAGTGGGATCCGGAAGCCCGTTGAGTGGTGCAGTCAAACAATGTTTGGGGGAAAGACAGTGGTAACTGAGAATGTTGGGGAAACAGTGTAAAGAGAGGGAAGGCCATGTTTAGTATCTATTTGATGGATTGGGTTGGGGGATGGGCTGGCTAGAGATATCTCCTCTGTTTGAGGGCTGAGCTATAGATGGAGCACTTTCTGAAATGGAGAATGAGAGAGAAGTACAATGCTTCCCTTGTTGCAAGGTTTTCATGTGGGCACGTTTTAGAGATGGGGTGGCTCCTAGAATTTCACCCCTACTCTAATGCTCACATACATTTTATGATTCTCCAATTGTGGTAGATAATGCTCCAGGGTGATCCCCATAATTCCAACTTCCTGGTGCTCATGTTTTAAGTGATCCTCTCCCCTTGAGTATTAATGGGACCCGTGACTTGCTTATAACTAATGGGATACAGCAAATGTGACAGGATGTCTGTGGATATATGTACATGACCACATTACATAACACCATAACCCAATTTGCTAGGAAACTCTAGTTTGTTTTGGAGAAGTAAGCCATCGTGTTGTGAGATGGCCCATGAAGAGGGCCAAGTGGCAAGCAGCTGAGGCTACTATACTAGCCTCTGGTTAGTAGCCAAGAAACTGAGGTCCTCTGCTTTTAAAGGATTCTGGTTCGGGGGCGGGGGGGGGGGCACTTACATTAAAAAATAGAACTAACACTGGAAGGGCAGTGTCTGGTAATCCTTAATAGTTTAACACAATCAGATTCAAATCCCAGCTTCGCAGCCTTAAATGGGACCTTCTTGGGCAAAGTTACTTAAGTGCACTTTAGGTTCCTCATGTGTGAAAGGGAAACCTATAGTAATATCCACCTTATAGAGTTACGGTGGCAATTAAGTGGGAAGTTACATGTAAAGTTGTTAGCATAATATTGGGCCCACCATACACACTCAAAAATGTTAGTTATCATTATTATAGTCATCATTAACTTTTTGACCCTGCACCTTGAAAACTATAGATTACAACAGGATAGTTGAAATGATTATGGAATTTAGCAGCTCACATATGAGGTCAAACAACTTATGATTTCTCTATCTGGAGGAATTCAGGCTAAGAAGTAATACCATCTAGGTTCTGAAATAATAAATAATGAGAAGAGAGGCACAGGCTAAGTCATTATATCTAAGAAAACAAACCCCAGGGAAAGGCATCTTAATATGTGAAACAGATAGGTTTAGAACAAATGGAGTACTGTATACTCTAATTGAAACCCAAAGGATATTTAACATTTCCCAAAGTTCATTCCATGTTACACCAGTTCCATGAGAAAGACATTTAAGGAATACATGAGTTGATGGCCAAATGTGTTTGAGAAAATTCTACATATTTCATCACCTTCCTTTAGAAATTCAGGATTCACATTAGTGTTTTAAAGGTCCTGTGTGAATTCCACTGAAAACAAAACAAATTAATCCTGAACTATTTAATTCTGTTTCACCCAGTCTTTTTCAAACTACCTGACTAGAAAATGCTTCTTTTATGCAATAGCTGGTATTGTTTCAGGAACACACTTCCTCAATTTCAGAAAAGTTTCAGAGTGTGTGTGTGTGTGTGTGTGTGTGTGTGGCGGCAGGGCGGGGTATGGTTTGGGGTAGATCTCTAACCATTTGAAGTATCATCATCATCACTGTAGAAGACAGCTACTGAATACCTATCCATCACCCTCATGAACTCTAAACTCAATGAGCCAGGCTTCCAGGAGGCTTGAAACCCAGAAATAGCTGCAACTAGAGAGAATGAAACAGCAGGAAAGGACTGAGAGCAGAGAAATATCAGAACTGGTCATCATTAACCACCATCCTCAACCTCATCATTGTTGAGACTTTGCTGTATACACTGTACAAAGTACCATGAGAAAAGAAAGATGATAATTTAGGGACACAGTCCCAGCTCTGTAATTCATGTTGTCTTCTGGTGATACTTTTGCTATCTTGGAATATCTACTCCTCTGAGCCTCCTGGAAATGTATTAGGAAAACCACTGATGTGAAAATACAAACATTTCAGTAGAAAACGCTTTTAAATTCATCATACCATTATTTCCAGGAATCATAATCTAACTGATAAGAAACAAATGAAGCAGAAATATTGGGTCTGGTTCTAGCTTTCCCCCATCCCAGGCTGTGTATTTTGCATCTGACACTTCACTTCTTGGGTCTTGATTACTTACTATACAAGGAATTATTTGACCTTTGTTATCTGCAAAGTCTTTCTGGCTTTAGCATTTTATGATTCTAGGATCTATAAAAACCTCATTATTAGAAGGCCAAGGTCAATATTTACTATGAATCAAAAAAGACCAGATGTTCAAATATAAACAATCAGATGCTCACAGGGCAACAGGCACTCGAGGAAAGCAAGGGAACATGGAAGGCATGGAGTGTCAAGTACAGTTTAGAAATACATGGGCAAAGACTAACGCACAGAACACCTGGAAAGGGACATCAAAACCAGTAACGAGGGGGTTTGTTTTGTTTTGTTTTAAGCATCATCAAAGGGAGTAAGACAGTTAAATCAGACTGTTTGATGATCATGGAGCAAAAAAAATGCCCTAAGGGAAGGAACTGAAATAGTAATAGAGACCAAAAGAATTATTTCCTGGGACACCACTAGGGAAATTCTCTTTTCTAAATTGTCTTCTGAGGCAGAAATGTCTGACAAACAGAGCTAGACACAGAGACCCTTCTGTCCCATCCACGAGAAAGGCCACACCTAAGTGTAAGCACAATCAGAACAAATCTCTGGGCTGTCACTGTGAACTGTTCTTGGGTCAGAGATCGCCTAAGTGATTCCCATTTTATCAAGAATACTGCAGGTCCCAGTGAGGATGAGGGGGGCCTGGGTGATTACAGAGCCCCAGCAGTGCAAGAACCCCTAACCATCCTTCCAGCCTGTCTTCGGGAAGCAGAAGCAAGTGGTACCCAGCAAATTGGATTATCATGAATTACCTGTCTCCTGCTAAAATGATGTAAAGGCTCAATTTCTGAAAGAAATCTGGAAGGAAATCAGAGAAAAGGTTTTTCTCATTTCTTTAAGGTGATAATACTGATAATAAACAACAACAATAGCTACCATTTACTAAGTGCTTTCTGTGTCCCAGTCTGTAGCATACAGGTTTGTTCAGGTTTCATTGCCCAGCTTTGAATCCTGGTTCAGTCACTTCTTGGCTTGTTGATCTTGGGAAAGTTTTTAAACTTCTTTGAGTTTCATTTTTTTTTTTCCATTTACAAATAATAATGGAATCTATATTGTAGGGTCGATATGAGATAATTCATGTAAAGAGCTTAGAATAATGCCTGGTTCAGAGTAAGACCTCAACAAATATTAGCCATTATCAACTATTATTGTTAATTACTTTACATTTACTATTCCATCTGATTCTCAAACAACCCTAAGAGTTAGGCACATGTACCAATAATAACACCAGTTAACAGACTAAGCACATTGCAGTTCATAGAAGCTAAGCAACTTGCCTAAGGTCACACAGCTAGTTACTGGTACACGTTTCAGAGTTGGGAAGGCTTGACAATAATAAACTTGTATTTGATTAATAGTCCAAATGCATGTTGATTTTGATTTTTATATATCAAAATAGAATTGTTTTATTATAACTGTAAAAATATTAAATTATATTAAGATGGTTCTGCTATAAGAGAAAGGTTGGAGGGAGACAGAGTTGTGAAAAGAAAATGCCCTGAACCATGGGCCAGTTCACTCTAGGAAGACAAGTCAGAGAGGAGATACCCAGAAGTGGAAGAGGAGGCCTGAAGACAAGGAGAGTCAACCATCACTCGTATTAATCCTAAAGGGCACAAAGGATAGTGGTGATGGGCAAAAATGGGGCAGTCAGGAGGGCAGCTGGTGATGGGAAGTTCACCTTTAGGTGGACAGAGCATGGGATGAGAGCGTTGCCACCAACATCTCTGTGCCCAGCTTTCTCTTTTATCAAATGAGGAGTTAATCTAGAATTCGTCCTTTGGATTCCTTCCAGCTTCCTAGAGGAAACATGTAAATGAAATAGAAGATGTCAATGAAAAAGAGTCAGTGAGTGATCAGGGTATTGGGTCATCAGTCTGGCTTTAAAGTAAAAGAGAAAAGTGGGACAAAGAAAACTGTGCCTTTTAAGAAATGACTTTAGCAGGATCATTAATATAGCCACCTGTAGAAACAGGCCATGTACAAATTAACCTAAGAACTCTAAAGTAAAATGGTAACAATGCAAGTCAAATAGCCTTTATTTACAAGAGAGATAAGCTTCAGTTTGTGTGAAGGTGTTAGGAGAGTCCAGATGCCCCCAAAATGTCTTCCTGACCTTCTTAAAATACTGCCTGGATTTACACCCTTAAAATAAACCCCTTTGAATGTAGTTTGTATCGTAAGGTGCACATTTCTTTCACATTCAGCTGTTGTCATGCTTTGCGGTGAACTAGTGTAGCATCTGACAACTAGCTAAGGACAGTGCTGCGGAGACGAGGATTTGGAGGGGGGAGAAGGAGGGATGCTTTTGGTATGTGTGGCATTGCTCACGTCAGTTGGCTCAACAACACGTGGATGCCTGTTATGCCCCAATCCTAAGCTAGGTTCTAGAGATAAGTAAGGTCTAGCAGCTTCTAGTCCAGAGGAGAGACTGCACGAAGACCATGGTGCTGAGGAGTTTTGAAAAGTGAAACCAGGGACTCAGAAAGGAAAGGTGGAGGGACAATGAAGATTCTCTCCCATCTCATTCTGGTTGAAGGATTGGACACTCAATTAGAAAAAGGCTTTTTCTTGGTACCAGCGAATTCCTCTAAGAAACTGCCAAAATTGAAGCGGGCGGTTTTGACTCTGGAGGCTGAGGAATGACAGACGATTCAAATGCCTTTAGTCTCATGATTTTTCGAAATGTGAATGGTCCTTTGAAATTTCAATTAGTAAAACATGTCTGTATCAGAACTTGTAAACCGTATTGCTGACTGTGGAATGCATGTCCATTGCTAATTTTTCATGACCCCCTTCTCTCTGGAAGGTCACAGTGTGGTACTGATTGCACAGCAGGATTGCAGGCGCAGGTGGCAGAGGAGGCAGCAGGAAGTGTAAGGAATGGGAGCCAGAAGGATTACTGAGAACTTTAAGCAGCAGATGGGAGGAGCACCATATTTTCACAGGTGGCCTTCAACAAGCACCCTAAGACATAACTTCCAGTAATGGGGATAACTCAGTTATGGCTGACAAGACTTTGAAGGACCAGCTCTGGCTCTGGTATTTACTAGCTGAATAGCCACGGGAAATCATAATCATATTCACCAGGCACCAGTCCATGCCTTTTACTCATAAAAACATTTAATTTCCACAAACTGCTGAGGTGGATTCTATCATTTTTTCCTATTCTATAGCTGAGAAAACTTAAACACAAATAAGTTTGAGGTCATCTAGCCTAACATTTGTCAAAGCAGGGATTTGAATACAGGTAGTCAAATACAGGTACTCAAACGCTAGTGCTCATGTTTAACTGTCTTTTAGTCCTCAGTTCCCTCACTTAAAAATGGACAAGTTGGGCCAATGTCTACTCTAGACAATGTCTTTCTGGCTTTAAAATGCTATGCTCCTAATTGTATGAATGACATCTCTACTTAATACAGTTAGGGTTAATCTGAGTTTCTGAGTAGTTTGTCTTAAAGAACTGGGACCTAAAAACAAATTTATGAAATCTGGCTTTATTTCCTAGCTGTCTTTTGGGTTTCAGTTAAGTTGGATCATAATATTCACTGTTCCACGAAGAATGCCCTTCCTCAACCTCCATTTACTGAAATTCTACCTATCTTTCAAAAGCCAGCTGAAATGCCACTTATTCCAAGTACCTATTCTCAGTCTTTGGAGATTTAGAATGGAGATGTATTAGACTCTAGAGCAGGGGTGGGCAAACTTTTTGACTCGAGGGCCACAATGGGTTCTTAAACTGGACCGGAGGGCCGGAACAAAAGCATGGATGGAGTGTTTGTGTGAACTAATATAAATTCAAAGTAAAGGAGCGGAGGGGAGAGCAAGAGAACCCTCTGCTCTTTCGGCTCCGCGGGCCGGATAGAACAGCCGAATGGGCCAGATCCGGCCTGTGGGCCATAGTTTGCCCACGGCTGCTCTAGAGGGTTGGGATTTGGGAGAGATATGTGTGCTAATGAAAGGAAAAGATGTAGAATAATGGAGAAATAATGGAGGATGACACATAGATGAGGAAAGATAGAGACCTGTCACAAAGTTGAAGGCAACCTATGCTAGCAAAGCCTTCTCTGTGATGGGCAATAGTAAAGCCACCAAATTTATATTCAACTAGCGGCCCGGTGCACAAATTCGTGCACAGGTGGGATCTGGCAGGCCCACCCAGATAGGGGCTGATCGGGGCTGGGAGGGTAGGGAGGAGGGGACGCGGGAGGTTGGCTGGACAGCCCCTCCCCCAATCAGGGTTGGGGGGGGCGATCAGGGGTGGGGCCGGCTGGGGGGAGGGGCCGTGGGAGGTTGGGGGTGCCGATTGGGCCCGATCAGGCCGGTTGGCCTCCACAGTGCATGTCATAGCGACTGGTCGTTCCAGTTGCTTAGCTTTTATATATATAGATAGATGGTGCCCAGCTAATAGGTGTGAGTTGGAAGTTAAATGAGATAGTATGTTAACTATCTAGCACAGTGTCTAGAGGGACAACAATATGATAGTTCTGAGTCCCATTGCCTCCCCTAGGAGCCTCTCATCTCCGTCAGCGGAAGAAGGCTGCCATCCTGCCCAGGAAGGGGTAGGACAAGCAGAGGTGAGAAGAGACTCAGTGGGGAAAAGAGGTCAGGAGCAGTATATGTGAACACAAAGAGGAAAATGAGAGGCAGAGATAGGACAGTAAGAGAGAAAAGGGAAATATAAGGGCATCATGTTAGAAATGAGGATACATGGTAGAGAAGAGAATAGATGGATAAATGGAAGCAAAAGGGCAAAGAGGAAAATAAAAGTTTGTGTTGCCGCTGCCGGCTCTGAGAAAGAGTCCCAGAGGCAACGGGTGCAGCACCCATGCTGGGCGTGCTGGTCACCTGCCACTGCTCTCTCAGACCCATTCTCCTTTTCCTGCTCTTCC
Organism: Plecotus auritus; assembly: GCF_963455305.1. Taxonomy (NCBI): domain Eukaryota; kingdom Metazoa; phylum Chordata; class Mammalia; order Chiroptera; family Vespertilionidae; genus Plecotus; species Plecotus auritus. The sequence continues at coordinate 26,712,698 of NC_137783.1, read as the reverse complement.
CTGTGTGGGAGGTTGACCCTGCCTTCTGTCATCTTGTCCATTGGCTTCTCCTGCTTTCTGCCACTGGGTGGCCCTGGAGGGCTGGAGGAAGGAAGAAGTCAGGGGATTTCTCCCGCTCCGCTCTGGGAGGCAGCCCCAGCAGTAGATGCATTTCCTTCCAGGCTCCAACTCCCATTGGACAAGCCCTTCGTGGTTCTAGCAGCCCTAGGGGAGGAGATGAATCCAGTCCTTGCTAACCTCAGGATTGCCTCGCCTTACCCTGGTTACCCTTCCAGTTCTTTCAACTCCTGTGTAACTAAGTCACTATTGAATTGTCTGGGCAAGAAAACTTGACTCTCATTTGGATTCACCCTCAGAGTCCAAAGACAACTTCCCCAGTGGAAGCAGCACATCACGAAAGGAAGAAATCAGCCATCCCAGGAGTCAGGATGGGTCAGGGTCCACTTCCCCAGTGTCTGATTGGAGAGTGACACTGTCAGAGTTGAGGGACTCTGAGCCTTGAAATTACCTATAAAATGGCTGGGTTCATGGCCAGGCATGTCTATTCCTTCCTGATTTACTATATTCACTTAGATCGTTTGAGCCTTCACTTAAAGAACATCTGAGTTTTATTCCTCCGAGGTTATTAAGTGCCCATCATGTGTATAGAGGGTACATAGCTAAATGTGATGAGGGGCAGGGGGGAGACACAGAGAGATAGAAGAAATGGAGGGCGTTCTCAGTTTTTTAAAGTGTTTGCTTTTTGCAAAATGAGGTTTGTGAACCCTCTATCAGGAGACCCTCCTGATAGACTGGAGTTTTTCTAGTCCCAGCAGAACTGCAGACACTCAGACAATTGCATTCTTGCAGCGTTCATCTCTCCCATCTTCAGAGTCCTGTTAAAACCGGGCTCCTGTGCTTCAGGATCCACAGACAGTGGGGGCACAGAGTGGGCACAGGACTGACCTTCAAGCCACATTGATGCCAGCCACAGGGGCATTCTGCGCGTGAAGGTGGGGTGGGGCGGGGGGTCGGGGAGGCTGCACTTGTTAGACATGCTGAGTATATGAGGCTTTGACAGGTGGAGGGAGCCCTGGGGTTTTCCGTTTCCTGGCAGAGAACAGAGTGAGATCAAAATCATTTGTGGAAGGTCAGAGGCATCTGATGAGGTATCTGAAGACCAGGCTTATTGGGGTGATGGTTGGGCAGTACAGAGGAGACTGAAAGGGAGAGGCCCAGCCGTGGGGACTCTGAGACGAAAGGATTGGGGCTTGAGGACATGGGGAGTCATCGGAGGGTCTTGAGCACCATGAGGCAAGGTCACTTCTGGGGTGGCAACTTTGAATGCTGCGCAGGGGGACGGATTACAAGCAGAGAAGCTGGAGACGGAAAGGAACTGCATCCCCTAGGGATGGCTTATACAGGAAGCCTTGGCGTGACCATCGCCCAAGGGGCATTATCAACATTTGAGCGGCCTTTCCATCCATTCAAGGGCACGCTTCCTCGTCTGTGGGGGGGAGTGCCCCTTCTAGAAGTGCCCCTTCTACGGTTAGAGGATACGAAGTCTCCAGCGTCAGAAGTTTCTAATTTCTCCCTGCCAATCGGCCACTACAGGTGGGCAACTGCAAGCTCTGGGCAAACGTGTGGCTCCACTGCCGCCGAGGTTCGTCCCCTCCAGGCCCGGGCGCCGCCGGGGGCCCGAGCCCAGCAGGGCGCTCCGGGAGCTGCGCGGCGGCTGCTCGAGGAGGCCGGGCGGCCGGCCGCCAGAGGCTGTGCCCCAGTTTGTGTCCAATCAGGTTGTGCGGGCTGTGCCCCGAGCCGGGCAGCAATGCGTAAACAAACCCGCGGCAACTCCTCCGCCCCCTCCGCGCTCGCCCTGCACCCGCCGCCCGCGCCGCTCCTCGCGCCCGCCCGCCGGGCCGGCCCAGCCCCCGCCCCTCGCGGCTCGCACCCCCGCCGCCCCGCCCCGCCCCCGCCGGCGCGGGCTCCCTCACCTACCGCCCCACGCGCGCGCTCGCTCACGCACCACGCGCCCCGCGCCGCCCGCCCGGATCGTGGCCTCTGGAGAGCAAGGTAAGGGCGATGTGCGCGGACCCGGCGGCTTTTCTGCCCGGCGCGGCCCGGGGAAGTTTCTGACGTCGCTGTTTTCCGCTGGGTCGGGGGAGGCCCCGGCTCCGGGCCAGCCTGGCGGGCAGGAGGAGGCGGCCCGGCTCCCGGGGGTCACAAGTTGCCCAACCTGACATTGGTGCGGACTGGCGGGCGGGGTGGCGCGGCGGGACCGGGCGCGGGGCGGGCGAAGGGAGGGCCCCGAGGAACTTTCTCCTCTCGGAGGGCTTCCTTCCAGCCGCGGCCGCGGCCCCGCCATCGGAGCAGCCGGCTCCCGTGCTGGAAGGAGACCATGAAATGTGTTTGAAGAAGCTGACGCAGTTGGTGACGCTCGCGGCTTCCTGACGGGGACCGGCCACAGCAGCGCCTTCTCCGAGGAGGGACCAGCCGAGTCGCCGCTCCGGCCCTTCCCCCGCCGGGAAGCCGCGCTCCCGGGCGCTTCGTGCGGGGGCCGTGGGCTGGGGGCGCAAGCATCTGGTCCCGCCGGGGGACGGGCCCGGCAGCGCGCGTTGCTTCCGTTTTGATCCGCTCGAGTTATTATATAAGATGTCACGGAGAGGAAAGGGGCGAGCGGGAGGCGCGTTGGCGAGGAGCGTCGGCCTGCCGCGCGTGGCGGGAGGGGCGGGAGACGGCGGGCGGGGCCCCACCTGTGCGCCCTCCGCGCCCCCTGCGGCGCTGTCCGCGCGTGCCGGAGGTGGGGCCCGAGGGGGCGCCAGGACCTGCCCGCCGCCCTCCTCCCGGACCCGGGAACTCGGGCAGCGGCCGAAAGGTGCCTTTCCTCTCGGTCGCCTGGCCTGGGTCTACACGTTGCTGGCTCCGGCCGTTTGTACTTTGAAACATTTATTTAATATGAAGGAAGCTGCGTGTGCGGCCGTCATAGTACGCCGGGGACGTGTGGCCGCGAGCTCCGGAGCGGTGAATGAATCATCGCCCCGCGGACCCAGCACCGATGATTCATGCGGGGAATGTACCGGCGCGCGTACTCGCCGCGTGCCTCTGACCCGCGGACAGCGGCCCGGCTGCAGCGACGACGCCTGGAGGGGCGGGGAAGAGTTCATGCAAACGCGGAGCGGTTTATTTCTTCTCCCCTTTCACAATTTGGGGAAACTTTGGGGGTGCCAAGTGGCCCAGATTTCCCAAGGCTTGTTGCACGTTCTTGGAAGGGTTACAAGACTCCACCTGGCTGAATTAATGAGTCGGTGGAGGAGCGCTGATTCGCTGCAGGGCTGGGACCTGTCTCATTCAGTATTTGGATGGTGTCAAATGAGGTACTGGGCTCTGAGAGAATCCTTCTAGTAATTGCCTCTACCTAAGAACTTCTGAAATAATTAGCAACTTTAAAAGTTAGTGGCTCTTAAAAGAAAAATAAGTGGCTCCTAAGCAGAGAAGTCCCACTTAAAGGTTTAGGTGGGAGTTTGTGGGTGTGTTTTTTTTGGGGGGGGGATTAATAGCCAAATCCTAATAGTTTGCCAATAATATGAAACTTGATCATTGTAACCTCCCTGAAAGACTAACGACTCATTCCCATCCCAACGCACCCCTGTGAGATTAAGAATAAAAATTTCTCTTCACTTAGGACTTTACTTAGCAAGGCCCTCTTGATCACTAAGTAGCTTTATATCCCTCACTCTAAGAATCGCTTCCTAGTTCTATTTCCTTTTCTTCATAGTATTTCATCGCTATCTGAAATGATCTTGTTTAGAGTTGTTCTTTAAATCCCGTTTCTTTGCATTAGAACGGGAGCTTCACTCTGGCAAGAATCTCTCTGCCTGTTCTGTTCACTGCTGTAACTGCCACCGAGAACTGTGCCTGGCACATATTAAGCACTTAGTATTTGTGCTTAGCATAAGTTCTTTTTTCCTGATTTCTTGGTGGGAATATCTTCGACAGTAGAAATTCAGAGCCTTTCGGGGTCAGGCACTAAGAGGGTACCGTTCTAATTTTTTTTTCATCCAATTTTTTTTGATTGATTGATTGATTTCCTCCTTTGTGCTGTGTTAACTTACAGCACAAGGTGGGTTTGCACATGAATCACCTCCTCAGATGCTGAGTCTGAAGAAAGAGAAGGCATGTGGAGCCTTGTCCAAGAGAAAGTGTGTTACGGTGTACGTCAGTGATGACGATTAAAAATATTGTATGTGTGCCCTAACCGGTTTGGCTCAGTGGATAGAGCGTCGGCCTGCAGACTCAAGGGTCCCAGGTTCGATTCCGGTCAAGGGCATGTACCTTGGTTGCGGGCACATACCCGGTGGGGAGTGTGCAGGAGGCAGCTGATTGATGTTTCTCTCTCATCGATGTTTCTAACTCTCTATCCCTCTCCCTTCCTCTCTGTAAAAAATCAATAAAATATATTTAAAAAAAATATTGTATGTGCTAGTTGAAAAAAGCGAGGATATTGAATTGAAATCTGCAAAGCCAAGTTCCCACCGTAGTGTAGGTTTCCACTAGTATTTAAAACAGTGATATTTCTATAGTCTCCTCTTCCCACTGCTTGTGCATCAACCCCACATGTAGCTGCAGCTCGGGAAGGTCCGTAGCAGATATAACTTATGAAGTATTAATTTAACTAAATGAGTACAGGATTTACATCTCTGCAGAGCTCTTAACTCTGTTGTTAATGTCACTAACTTAAATCCACAGAAGACTAGACAGAAGTTATTTAAAATTATATTTTAAACATCTTGAGTGGATTGTAAAGAATTAAAGCTATAATACTAAGCCAATGATATAATGGGAGGATGATTTGAATGTAGTGCTCAATACTACTTCCTTAGAGGGTAAACTTGATTTTGTGATACATACTAAAATATTAGTCTACCTTAATCTTGTGGCGGTATTTTTTAGAACTCTGTACTTCCAAAGTCCCTTCTAAAGAAGGTTGGGCATCCAGCAGTTCCCTTCCCTTCACAGTGGCTGTGGTCACTTACAGAAGCATAATCTCAAGAGTGAGCTCAGAGATAATAGAAATGTAAAGGTAAAAAGGACCTTGAAATTGCTTGGCACAAGTCATTGCTTTTTACCAGTTGCTTTCTGAGGAAATGAAGACACACCGAGATGACTTGCCCAAGGTGCAGGGTGGGGAGGAGAACCAAGGATTGTCCCTGAATTAGCCAGAGCTCCCCTAGGTGGGGGAGGAGTGGTTTCTACCATTAGCTGATTGTTTGCCTCTTGCTTATGAACTCTCAGAGAGTAAAACTGTATCTTACTCGATTTTGTACCCTCCCATGTGTCTTGGACATCTAGGGGCTCAACCAATACTTGTTGAATGTGGTAGGACAAACAGTGTGTTTAAAATGGAAAGTATACTTAAGAATTGAAAACATGTATCTTTTCCAAATTGAAGAGGTTTTCTGACAGAGTCACAATGTTGGCAGTAATTAACCTTAGAACTTTTATAGCAATGAAGCTACTATTGAGTTTTCATGCCTCCAGGATTTCAAATAAAATGTCTTACAACTTACAAGTGTGCGTGCTTGCTTAGCATAATTACTCACTGGTGGAGAAACAGCAGGAAAGACACCTGCCACCGTGTTTAATTAGAAAAGCCTAAACTTGTAGCCAGATAGAATTGGGCCTGAAGCTCAGCTCTGGCCCTAACAGACAGGGCTGGCTCTCTGTAGCAAGTTACCTAACTTTTCTGAGCATTCTCTCATCTCTAAAGAGGATGGATGTAATACCACTTACCCTGAAGGATTGTTGTAAGAGTGGGATAACATAGGTAAAGTGCCTGGTGTACACTGGGCCCTTAATGAATGGTAATAGCTATAATTATGATTTCTGACTTATGTGATCATGGGAATAGCTTAAACTTCAGTTTTCTTACCTCGAGAATTGGTGTTTGAGATGAGGGGGTGGGAATTAAATGATCTCTAAGATTTTGTCCATCTCTATAGTTAAGAAACCAATAAGAATGCACAACTTTCCTGTAGTTTTAGTTTAAATAAAATGATTTATATTGATCTAACAAGAGAACTACAAAAATGGTTACTTTCTAGGCATTCCTAAGAATTTAGCATAATTAGTTTTGGTGATATTAAGTACATTTTCATTATTTTATGTGCTATTTAATGGATACAAAATTAACTTAATAATTCAACCTCTCAGCTTTATATACAAGGCAGTATATGGAGTGTATAGATTAATAAGTCATGGACACCCTTTCTGTGAGAGGCTTGTAGGGAGCATAAGAAAGGAAACCAAAAGCCAAATTACGTGGAAGAGAGTCATAGCAAAAATGCTTTGTGATTTCAGAGAAGGAAAAATTGGAGAAGACTTAATTAAGGAATCTTGAGCAAAGCCGTAAAGAATTGGTAGGACTTCAACTGGCAGCGATCAGCCTGTATTAAGACTTGAAGGAAATCCAGAAATGGAGGGACAAAAACCTGGGGACAGGATAGTGGGACAGAAGGCTGCATGGCAAGGTTAGGATATTGTGAACACCCTGAATTCGGGCTAAGGAGCCTATTCAGTAGGCAGTAGCTAACCATCAAAGGTATTTGAAGTGGAGGGAATGATGTGCTAGTAATTAAAGATGTGCTTTGAGAAGATTAATCTGCATTGGAGGAGTAATGGGTAGTCCCAGTTAGGACGCTATTAAAATTGTCTCCAGAAGAAAAGCAATGAGAATCTAAATTAGGGTGGGGGCAGGTGGGTTGGGTGTGACACTGTACAAGTAAATGCAAGAGGATTTGTTGGCAAATTGGATGAGGGAGAAGTCAAAGACTGAAACAGTAACTTTGGATGGGGATGGCAGAAATAGTCAGGAAGGGCCACTAGTGAAGCACCGCAAATAGTGTGCAGTCAGCAATGTTTGTATAATTAATGTGATTATAAGTTTGAATTTGGGTATGTTAACGTTTTGTGCCTATCCAGATGGATGGAAGAGCGCTGGCTGGTTTTTCTCAGTGGTTAGAGCATCAGCCCATGGACAGAAGGGTCTCTGTTTTGATTCTCAGTCAAGGGCATGTACCTTGGTTTCAGGTTCAATCCCCAGCTCTAGTTGGCAACCAATTGATGTGTCTCTTCTCACATCAGTGTTTCTCTTCCCCCACCCCCACTTCATCTCCTCCCTCCCTTCCACTCTGTCTGAAAACCAATAGAAAAAATATCTTCAGATGAAGATATTTAAAAAAAAAAAAAAAAAGAGGAAGAGTTGAGAACATCCTTATGAAGGGGGATGGTGAAGCTCTGATGGTTCAGAGTGTGTATGTGGAGGGGGACACGGGGGGCGGAGGAGGGAGAGAATAAAAGGCCAGCATAGGACTTTTGATAAACCACTGTTTGTATGCCTAGAGGGGGAGACAGATAGAGGCTGATAGGATGCTGAGAAGAAAGAAGTGAGAGGAAAACAAGGAAAAGATCGGGTTAAAAAATTAAAAAAAAAAATGAGAAAGGAGAATTTGGAGGAGGCTGATAGGGTAGAGGGGCCGAGATTGAAGACTGGGAAGAAGTCATTAGATTTGTCAATGCGACCATTGACAATCAATCACCTTTGAGGTCAGGGTCAGTGGGGCAATGGAGGCAAAAGTCAGCCAGGTACCTGAGGAGAGTCAGTATAAACTATGATTGGACTGAAAATCTGAGAGGACGTGACTTCAGGCAATGAAAACTTTCTTAAAAACCAAAACCGTAAGTGAGTCTTGAGAATGTTGTAGCTATCAGTGGAGAGGAAGGAACTGAAGACCAAGAGAAGGAGTGGGAAGGTAATTAATGTACCAGGCTCTCCGCAAGTAGGAAGGACAGGAGCAAGATAGGTGACTATATATCCGGATTGCCCAGCAGTCTCAGTTCACACCTGTTACCCCAGTTTAATTATGTGATACTCTTTGGAGAAATAATGTTCGTTTTTATTCTAACAGAAGGTCCCTTTTTGAATAATAAATTATTTGATGACCCTGGTCATGACACAGATAACGTAGTTACTCATGAAAAAACAGATGTGACCTGGAAAGAAAAAGAGGTTAAATGAAGGCAAAGAGAAAACAGATTTAGAGAGGAAAGTTGGAAGCTGGGAGGGATGGAGGCGGCCTTTGAAGTGGGTTGGTTCCTTTCTGTTGGGAACAAAAGAAAATAACAGAGCAGACCAGTTGATTTGCTGAACATAAGTTGGGAGTGAGAGGTGAAGTTGGGAGGTGAAGGAGAGTGGAAATGGTTTAGAATAGCTGTGGATTTGTACGTGACAGGGAGCCAAAGGTGATGAGGGCCTGACAAGTTGCTAAAGGGTCTTAGCCTTAGCCTTCTGATAGAGCAGATCTTCCCTGTATGTATGGCTTTCTCCAGCAATACTCAAAAAGTTGGACATGGAGATGGTATGAGTATCATGGAGACTTCGAACTCCATGTGGGTGCTCCGTTAAGTAGGAAGGCAAGTGAAACCAGATTGTTGATGGTCTGGACAGTGGTCAGCAAACTCATTAGTCAACAGAGACAAATATCAACAGTACAACGATTGAACTTTCTTTTGAGAGCCGAAAACCGACTTTTGTGCATGGGCCACGAAGTTTCAATCGCACTGTACATGTGCTCCTGCACGTGGTATTTTGTGGAAGAGCCACACTCAAGGGGCCAAAGAGTCGCATGTGGCTCGCGAGCCACAGTTTGCCCACCACTGGTCTGGGAGAATGAGCAGGAGATGTGAGATTAGAATGTGCAGTGAATGGCTGGTTTAGCAAGAACAAGGAAAAGAGAAATGGGAGTGTGGAGGGATGATTCTGAGGCTAGTGGCAAAGGGTATGAGGAACTTTCAGAGTATCTTATCCTCATGGAGGGATCAGTTATGAGCAATTATGTAAATTCTAAGTATGGCTGAATTTGAGGATGGTGAAGTGACAAAGGCATGAGGTAGAAGGTCATTGATCCTCAGGATCTGTGAGGCCAAGGTGTTAAAATGATTATATATCAACGTTCATGTCTTTTAAACATGCTGGAATACATTTATTATTAAAGCCTTTCTGAGCTTTTAGACCATAGAGTGGAAAGTACCTTAAAGATTGGGAAGTTATTCCTTCATTTAAAAGATGAGGAAGCTAACATCTTTTAAAAGACTTTCTGGAAAGTTTGCAACTTACCCAGATCCCAGAAGTGTGGCAGAGCTGTTTCTGGGAAGAATCTGAACCTTAGTTTAGTATTCCTCTGTAGGACAGTAGGAGGAATTAAGGTACCCACTGCACAGGATCTTAGAAAGCTTCCTCACCATGCAGCTTGCCCACACCATTGTTTGTGGACCTGGACCTCCACCGAGGAGAGCCGAGGAATCCAGTCCATTTTTGAGGAGGACTCATGAAAAGCACCAGTTCTTCCTCACCAATCAAGGAACAGATCAGAATTCGGCCAATAGACAAAATGTTAACTTTATTATTGATGAAGGTTGGATCAGAAAGCATAGCTTGGTGTGAAGCCCAAAATAGTCTCATGCACCATCTACAGCCTAGTCTAGACTTCGATTCTACTTGATGGAAAGTTTGAGTCTGCAGAGCAGAAATACCCAGGTTTCTGCCTTTCACTGTCCAGGTACAGAGAAAGATTGAGGCCAGATCTCTCATGGCTAGTATATTTGATAGAAACAGAGCCATGGCTGTCACACACCAACCAAATAAACGGCTCCACTTCATGGGGAAGGAGATAGTGCAGGGCAAGCAGACAGACGTGCATCAGGAATGCGCCTCCTTTGGAAACTGAGAAGGGAAAGAGGCGTTCGTTCCGCTTAAACATAAAGTTAGTGACCACTCCTAAGCTTTCTGTTTGCATTTGAGTTAAACTTCTGAAACAGCAGGTGAATTTTTATTTTAACTAGAAATGAGTGTAATGACTCAGAATGGTTAGTTAATGACTCAGATTTCATAGCCATACCCAGTGGATCTTCCCTTCCCTCCAGGGAATGCCAGGAGACCCACAGATGTCATAGAAACCACCAGCTTTGATATTGTGTTGTTGGATTCAGAACTTGAAAGTTCTTTCTCCTCGTAAAATATTTAAGGAGCCCTTATTGGACATGGGACGCCTGGAATCAGTCCTGATTCTGTCACTATTAGTGACCTTACTAATAACTATGCAGTGCATTAGTTTCCTTATCTGCAGCATGGGAGAAAAAAATAACCTGTTCTATTTCCCGGGGATTCGTCGTGAAAACTCTTTGCAAATAAATAGTCTTATGCAAAGGTATCCATATTACCTTAAGGGATGCAAGGTAAACTATGGAGTTTAAGAACTCCTTTAATTAATGTGTTTCAAATAAAACAACTGAGATGACTATTGAAGTTTGGTGGGACTCTTGTTTAGGCATTGAAGGGTAAATCAGGATGACTTTTCTCCTTCTGTCACTGTCAGTGTGTCTAACAATATGGCCAAGTGAGATGAAAGCCCTGTGTTTTCACAACAAATGAAATTTCTGCCTTTTCATTTATTTCTGTTAACCGTTCAAAGTCTTTTAATTGCCTGGCCAGTGTGGCTCAGTGGTTGAGCGTCAACCTATGAACCGGGAGGTCACGGTTCGATTCCCAGTCAGGGCACGTGCCCGGGTTGTGGGCTCAATCCCCAGTGTGGGGCGTGCAGGAGGCCGATCATCATTGATCTCTCTCTCCCTCTCCTTTCCTTTCTGAAGTCAATAAAAATATATTTTAAAAAATATTTTAAGTTTTTTTATTATTAAATGTGACAATATATAACTTCTAAAATGTAAATGTACAGTTCAGTGAATTGTTAAAAAGTGAACATCCATGTAACTACCCACCCAGCTTAAGAAATAGAACATTTTAATCTCCCCCTCCCCTTAGGAATCGCTTTTCATTGTTAGATACATGGCTTTCTTCTCAGGTAGGTCATGAGTAGTAGCCAGAGGCAAAAATAAGTATTGACAGGTCCAGAATATGTGTTTTTGGGTGGAATTACATCAAAGGCATAATATTCGCGTTGTGTTTATTTTACTTTTACTCTGTAGTTATTTCTTGTTTTTATAACTATGAATTTGGTGTTTAGGACAAGTCCTGGATTTTCCAGCCTTCAAGATCAAAATCTTCAGGCTAAGAGTCTTCACTTTTGTATCCTCTGAATGGGAGGGGAAAAGTGATCCTTTGGATATGAGAAAAGGCCTCGTGCTTAATTATTTTTTAAATGTTCTGATCATCTCTCCTTTGCCTATCTTTGGAAGCAAAACAGCTAAGACTCCAATATTGATGGTGACTTGGTGCAGGAGCCAGACATCTTCCTGGAAAGCACTTGATCACTATCAAGGCAAATACCTTTCAGCTCAGGCCACCACTGACTAGATATGAAGTGGCAAGAAAGGAGTCAAAGTAAACAGCTTTGTTGCATGAAAATCTGTATTTTCTTGGTTTAGTTATAATCTAATGTTCTAAATTCTACCATCTTTTAAAACTAAAAGGGTTAGTAAATCAAAAGTCTTTTGGGGCACCCAGAAAAAAGTTTTCCTGATACATGTTTTATATTAAAAAAGAAAATGATAAACATTGAAATAATTGGAAAAGTTATCTTAGCTAATCTGGTGTGTCTGTAAAAACAGAAAAATTATGAGTGTTTAAAAAATTGGCAAAGGCTCATCTTTTGGGGCAGTTTCTATGGTTGTAAGATTTAGTTATAGGGACTTTAGAACTTGGTGGACTGAACATGTGTTTACTGTCAGTCCGTCCCGAAACACCACTATAGAAATGGTGAACCTGAGAGGAGGCAACAGCAGATGGGAGATGCCAACTAATTTTTGGAGGATGAAAAGCAAAGAGACCTGGGGCAGCTGACGTAGTGTAGTTAAGAAAGTTGATACTTAAGTGCCCTTGAAGAAGGAGGTTGGGAGTAGATACTGGGAAGAAATAGCCAGTTTATTTCCCCCCATCTCAGAAAGGCTCTAGAATTAGAGGCTTTGAAGTGGACCATAAGGCTGACAATAAGGGATTGATTGAAAGTCTGTAAATGGAACCGCATCCTCAGTTAACTTTCCCCATCGCATGCAGTGAGGTGAAGTCCTTGCCAGAGACGGGACATTTTTTCTCTGGAGAAATTGAAGTAAATGAACGTTATGCCAGATTTAGGGATACCAGGCAAAAAAGAGAGGAATGGTGAAATGCTCAGCTGAAAACAGGAACTTAATGAACTTATATGTATACCAAACAGTGAGACCCTATGTTCTTTTCACCTATCCTGATCTTAGGATAGCTAAGTAATTACCTACCCAGGCAGGATATTAAAGGATCCCTCTCTGGATAAAATGAAGCCCCCTAGAGCAGTGGTTGGCAAACTCATTAGTCAACAGAGTCAAATATCAACAGTACAACGATTGAAATTTCTTTTGAGAGCCAAATTTTTTAAACTTCTTCTAACGCCACTTCTTAAAAATAGACTCGCCCAGGCCATGGTATTTTGTGGAAGAGCCACACTCAAGGGGCCAAAGAGCCGCATGTGGCTCGCGAGCCACAGTTTGCCGACCACTGCCCTAGAGAAAAGTCATATAGATACTGACATCTGAGGTCCCACAATAACAAAACTGACTTACTGCCCATTCTTCCTATAGTGAGCCCACTAGTCAACAACTCTACTCACTCTATTCCATGAACATGGAACTCGCAAAGAGCTTTTTAGTGTCTTACCCTTAAATACAAATAGATAGCCAATGAGTATGCAGTATGAGACATTTAAAGACAGCATTCCATTTTTTGAAAAGACAGAAACCAGAAAAAATGAGAAAAAAATCATGGAGGAAATAGACTGCAAGGAGAAGAATAAAAATTAAAATCAAAGCCAACCTACATGTAATTAACGCAATAAGACAGGACTGTAAAAAAGTAATAAGAGAATAACAATCTGGGAAATTAAAAGTAACATGACAAAACAAACAAACAAACAAAAAAACATTGGAAGGACCAGAAAATAACGTAGAAATAAAAGCAAAAGGAAAGAGGAGAGAAAACAACAGAATTAGATGATCAGTTTAGCACGGAGTATATCATACTAATAAGACTTCCTGAAAGAAACTACAGGGAAAATTAGATGAAATTGCCAAAAAAGTAATGCAAGAATTTTCCTACAACTGAAGGACATACATTTGTAGGTTAAAAGGATTCACAAAATAGCCAGGAGAATGAAAAAAGATCCACACCACCAATGTGTAAGACATACCATTGTAAAATTTCGAGATACACAGTAAATGGAAATATCCTAAATCCTGTCGGGTGGGGGGAAGCTGGAAACTCCAGATCACATGCGAAAAGATTGGAAATTGAAACGGTACCAGATTTCTTAACACTGGAACCTGAGGACAATGGATTAATTCCTTCAGAATCCCAAGGGAAATTATTTGCAACCTAAATTTTTCAACACAAATTATCAATTGGAAGGTAGAAAAAGACAGTTTGAGGGCATGAAAGGTCTCAAAGTTTATCTTTATGCATCATTTTACAAGAAACCACCGGAGGGTATATTTTACCAAAATGTGGGCATAAACCAAGAAAGAATAATGAATGGGATTCTGGAAACAGGGAGTCAAACATAGGAAAAAAGCAAAGGAAAATTTTAGGATGACAGCCAAGAGAAATTTCAAGGTGCTGGTAGCGCAGCAGATCTAGAGATAAGCCAGTCCAGATCAGAATAGGGACGATCCGCCAGGAGTTCCCAGATGAAAACAAAAACAAAACTGATAGACAATCTGATCCCTTTGGCCAAGTGCAAAATATTCTTCAGAGAGGCTTTCCAGTTCCCGTGGAGCATTTGGGATGAATTACTGATCCAGAAAACCTAGTAAATGAAAAAAAGATGATTACAAACTCTAGAAAAATAATAGCACAAGAAAAGATATATAGAATGAGATTGGATTCACAGATAACATGTACATAGGTCATAGTATAAATCACTACTGTACTATAGTAGAGGACTAAGCTGCTCTAATAGAGACTCCACGGAACCCAGATTCCTTCCATCTTGCTGCTCTGCCATCCTCTGAGACACTGTCCTGATCTGCTTAGTTAAAACCTGGTGGTAGCATATCTATGTTCCAGCTCATAAGATGAGGATAGAATGAGGGGCAAAGGTTTAAGGCCCATGCCTGAAAGTGGTACACATCGCTTTCACTCATATTCCAGTGGCAAAAATTTAATCACAAGGCCACACTTCGGGACAATATTCAAAATGTTCAACAAATGGTAACCCAGACACTGACCAGTCCTAACACAGGTCCGCTATAGAGCAGGAGTGTTTGGGTACATATGCACAGTGGACTACTACTCAGCCATAAAAAAGAAGGAAATCTTTTGTGATAGCATTAATGGGCCTAAAGGGTATTACGCTGAGTAAAATAAGTCAAAGAAAGGCAATTACCATAAGATTTCACTTATATATGGAATCTAAAGAACAACATAAACAAGCAAACAGAAACTGACTCATAGATACAGAAGACAGACTGAGAGTGGGTGGGCTAGGTGAAAAAGGTACAGGGATTAAGTAGTATAGATTGGTAGTTACAGAATAGTCACAGAGATGTAGATTACAGTGCAAGGAATCTATAATAATAAAAGCGTAATATGCTAATTATACCGGACAGCCAAGCAACCTTCCGGATGTCACTCCAGACGTCCTTCTGGACGAAGCCGCGGTGGCGGGGGCTGAGGCAGAGGTGGTTAGGGGTGATCAGGCAGGCAGGCAGAGGGATTGGGGCAATCAGGCAGGCAGGTGAGCGGTTAGGGGCGGTCAGGCAGGCAGAGTGGTTAGGGGTGATCAGGCAGGCAGGTGAGCAGTTAGGGGCAATCAGTCAGATAGGGGTGATCAGGCAGGCAGGTGAGCAGTTAGGGGTGATCAGGCAGGCAGGCAGGTGAGTGGTTAGGAGCCAGCAGTCCCGGATTGTGAGAGGTCACAGGCTGGGCTGAGGGAACTGCTCCCCCCACACCGAGTGCACGAATTCCATGCACCAGGCCTCTAGTAGTTAATAATAGGGGGCCAGGTGGGTCACTGAAGCATTAGGAGACCACTCTGTAAAGTACATGACTTTCTAACCACTTTGCTGTACATCTGAAATAAATACAGAATAATATTGAGTGTAAACTGTAATTGAAAAATAAAAATTAAATTAATTAATTTTAAAAAAGAAAAAAAGAGTGCTCTGGAAGCTCCTTGCTGTATCAAACGTTAGCCCTTTGTTTGCCAGATTATGGCAAATAGGGGCAGAAAAGGGCCCCTAGGAGGGGTTGAGAGCCGCTTGAACAGCAGCCATTTACCAGCCAGTGTGGAAGTATTTTAATAACAATTAGTACAACAGCACTGGAACATACAGACTGAATATCAACCCTGACCATTTGTGACTGCAGGAGAGGCTGGAGACAATGCTGATATAACTATGTGTGGCGCCTGGAAGAGAGTGAGCTGGTGCATAACAGGGCATCAGCTGTTATATGAGTTACAAAATTAAAGTTGAAAAGTAATAAATCAAGAACTATCAGTAATACATTATTTAGGAATATATAATTAAATATCAAATGAGATAGCTAAATGTTTTTTAAGTAGTTTGCCTTTGGGAAGTGGGTTTGGGGGTGAGTGGAGAGGTAATGTGGATTACTGCTGTGTTCTCATTTTAAGCCCGGTAGTACTGTTTGAGGTTTTTTTTTTTTTTTTTAAATATATTTTATTGATATTTCACAGAGAGGAAGGGAGAGGGATAGAGAGCTAGAAACATCGATGAGAGAGAAACATTGATCAGCTGCCTCCTGCACACCTCCCACTCGGGATGTGCCCGCAACCAAGGTACATGCCCTTGACCGGAATCGAACCCGGGACCTTTCAGTCCGCAGGCCGACGCTCTATCCACTGAGCCAAACCGGTTTCGGCCTGTTTGAGTTTTTACATAATTTGCATGGGTCATGTTGATAAAAACAAAATGAATGAGAAAAAATAGTAATGCAGTGCTAAAAAGTGGATTAGGGCAGTGGTCGCTAACCGGTGGTCCGTGGACCACTGGTGGTGTGTGAGGTCCAGAAGGTTGGCGACCGCTGCTTTAAGGAAACCTTGGGATCAGTGGTTGCCAGCCGGCGGTCCATGAGTTCTGAAAGGTTGGCAACCACTGGATGAGGGAAAGATTTT
This sequence comes from Plecotus auritus, assembly GCF_963455305.1. Classification (NCBI taxonomy): domain Eukaryota; kingdom Metazoa; phylum Chordata; class Mammalia; order Chiroptera; family Vespertilionidae; genus Plecotus; species Plecotus auritus. Next base: position 26,696,544 of record NC_137783.1, on the reverse strand, counting down.
GAATGGACCCAGAGCTTTAAAAAGTGAGGATCCTTCCTCAGAACTGTGATTCCAGCCCTCAAATGATTCTGAGACAGAGTGAGGGCTGGAATCACAGTTGTGAGGAAGGATCCTAACTTCGAAACAACATTTTGAACGTTTAATATATGCCTTTTTAAAATTCAGATGATTTCCTCCATCCCAAGATTCTGACTTAACTTGGTTTTCATTAGGCCCCAAGGAATCAGTAATTTTTAAAAGAACCCCAGCTGCTTCTGATGTACAGGTAGGGCTAGCTACTAGCCCAGTGGTTTAAACACCTTTGTTTCTTAAATGTTTCTTGTATTCTTCCTAGCCTCTCTGTCTCTCAATTCTGAACTAATATGGTCTCTTTGGGGTCAGAAGGGTAGGAGGAGAGAAAGGGAGAGGTCATTGGGGTGACCGTGGCTAATGAGAATGGCTGTGCCCAGAGCCAATATTTGTTTCCTTCTATTTTTCAGAAACTACTTTAATTGATGACCTTATCTTGAATTTCTGATGGAGCAATTTTAAAGCTCAAGTTCAAGTAAATTTGAATTTAATAACATTATGTCATGTCTTTGTCTTCGGTGTTGCCTCCTGGGACTAAATCAGCTGCACCCTCAGATTGCCCTCAAGAACTTTCACCTCCGGTTTTGGCCCCGGTGCTCCTAGCTGTGATCTACCGGATGTTCGCCAATAACAGCATTTCGGTTTTGCACCTGGGATCACTAGCAGTTTTTATAGTTCCTTCATTTTCTGTGAGGCAATTCTTAGCCAAAACGATTAGCAAGGAAAGAATATTGGAATTATATATTTACCAAGGTTAGACATCTTGTTGGATTGGCCTTTGACTGGAGATTCTGTACACATAAAAGAAAAAAATGGTTGTTGTGTGGATGAGAGAAATATTTAAGACCTCAGGGAAGAACAGTTGTTGTTTTTTTAATCTAATTTCAGATTTTTAAAAACATCAATAATTACAGGGATACTTCAAGTTTCTTTTGTACTTTTCCCTGGGCCCATTTCCTGCCTCCCTAGACTCTTCGGTTCTCATGAATGGGGTGTATCTTTGATCTCCTTGTGACAGTTACACATCACGCCAGACTGCGATAGCACTGGCCGCTAGCCTTCTGTCCAGTATGTAGGGAGCTGTGCTGACAGTTCCTGAGGAATTACTTTACACCTGATACAAGTATACAGCTGGGCCAAGGTGAGGGATTGATTCATCTCATCAATAAGTCTTATTTAGAGCTTGCCCACTTGGCTGACTCATCCAGGCCAGTGCTTCTCACACTTGAACGTGCACATACATCACTAGGGATGGCATTACATGGCAGACTCCAATTCATTCATCTCAGTGGGGCCTGAGATTCTGCATTTCTATGAATTCCCACGAGATGCTGCTGTTCCACAGATCACACTTAGGGAAGGAAGGGTCTAGCTAATAGTTCTCAACCCTGGTTGCTCTTTAGCAAGAACTACCAGTAATATATTATTGAGAACCATCCCTAGTGTTTCTGTCTTAATTGATCTCGGGTGGGGCCCAGACATAATATACACATGTGTGTATGTATGTGTATATATATATATTTTTTAACTCCCCAATTGACACTCGTGTGCAAATAGGATTGAGAGCCACTGTTATGAGCTCTGTACACTTTTGCTGTGACTCAGAGGTAAAGCTCTTATGTGGATTTTGTAGCAACCTGGGAAGCACCTTCTGGAGCCTTTATGATATGAATCCACCTGCTTTATGGATTGCTAAGTTCCTGGAGATGAGGTGAAGGTGGCTGTCAGAGGGGGCATACCTAAGAAGAAAAACTGGCCTTTTCATCTAAACCCAGGTGTCATCTGATAGAGGAAGGATAGTTGAAGTGATGAGTGAAATACAAAGTTGGTATTTCTTTATTCAGGGGATCCTTCTGTTTCCTTCATCCTTTTAGTAAGAGATCATGGAAAAATACGTTATAAACTTTGATGCTTTGTTTTTTCTTCTGAGAAGTCTGTAAATTTACTTCTTACTATTTTTACACATTTACTTTGGGGTCCTAACTTATCCTAAAAATTGAGTGACTTGCCATCTTGATGAAGGGGCTGTTTATTCTCAGGGGCTTCCAATGCTAATGACAGATTGATGATTCGATTTTCTCAGAAATCATAGGGCTTAGCTCAGTTCGAAGGTTAATTGTTTTGTTATTATTACAAAGATGTTCCTAGAAGCAGATAATACAATTTTATGTATATTAAAAATTGTTAATTACAATTTCTTGGAGGCAGTAAACTTTCAAACTAGCAGATTAAAATTAAATATAATTATGCTGCTAAGAAATTGGAATCCTCTCCTCTGTCTCCTCACCATTCAATGATAAAATAGGCCTTTGATTTTATTTTCTTAAAATTACCTTGTCTCCCTCATGGCCACTGACGTCAGTTAATTCTCATTCACGTTAATTTCCTCAGCGGACCTCCCTCCCTCCAGTCTTGCCCTTTACAGTCCTTCCGCCAGAGTCCTCTCTGGTCTCCATGGTCCTCTGTGCCTGAGGATAAAGTTCCGATCTCCAGGGTGTCATCTAGAGCCTTCTGACCTGGCCCTACCTTTTCTCCACTCTGGCACCTGTCACTTCCTTACGTAGCAGTTTATTCACTTCTTGGCTGAGGCCTGGGAGGAAATACTGGAGGCTTTATAGAAAGATAAGGGTATGAAAGAGTGGTTTAGGTGAGTGGGAGGGTAAGTAGCACAAGGACATGAAGTACAATTGCCTGGTGGCAGTGAAGGTCCCCTGAGATAGGTGTTGGGTATACAGGGAGACCACCTGGCATTGGCTTCAGGGATACAGGTGTGGAGGAGGTGGAGCCGGCGTTCTGTCAGCTGCCCGACTAAGCCATTCCACATTTGTCTCTGCTTTTGTACATGCTGGGTCCTCCATCTAAAACACATCTCTCATCTTCTTTGCCTGGAAAAAAATTCTTCTCTTCCCTTAAGAAGCCCTGCTGATAATTTTCTTCTCTTTCCAAATAGTCTTTTGTCACCTCCGTGGAATTTGGTCATCTCCCTCCATTCTGTCCCCATTGTTCCATTAACCAGCCACTGTGATTGCACTTACCATTGCTGTGACAAGTGTCCATTCATTGCCGTCTCTGCTAGACTGTGAATTCAACAAGGGCAGGGGTGTGATCTTTTGGTACCCCAGTTCATAACACAGTCCCTGGCATGGAGTACACACTTACTAGTATAATAAATGCTGGACGAATCAATACAGGATTTCTCTGTGAAGTGTTGAGAATCTGTTCTTACTGAATAAAGGTCATTTTAAAAGTGAATTCAACTTAGTAATATATGGCGTGAAAATTTTTAGGGCTTTATTTTTTAGTCTGACTTACCCCTACCAAATATCCAAGTTAGATCTTTCCAAATATACACATATATGTGTATGTGTGTATATGCACATACGTATATATCTACATGGAAGTGGAAGAAAGTTAGAGAGATCAAAGAGTATGACTATTAAGTGTCTGAGATAACAAACTTCATGGGGGCTTGCACAGTGCCCATGGTTTATCTGTTCTCCTTCAGGCGGGCCTCTTCGTCTGGTAGGAAACAGGTTAAAACCTAAGAAACGTATCAGCCAGGATTGAACACATCTATATTTTCAAGTTGTATTGAAGTTAGCAGTATCAGAATGTAGTTTTCAAAAGGTTTTTCCCAATCATGTAGAAACATATGGAGATTTTAACTGCCAAAACAATTTCATACAGTTGACAAATGAATAAAACCCAGAGAGAAATTCATGGTACCTTTTTTCTGAAGTAATGATTTTTCCATAGGAGTGGAGGGGACTTGGGTTCTGTTGTGATGTGTCATTAAAAGGCTGTTGTGTCAGACAATGTTTCCCACCTCTCTAAGCTTTAGTTTCCCCATGTATAAAATATGAGGTTTGGTCTAAATTATTACCAAGGTCATTTTGAATCATCTGTGATTCTGGAAAGTTATGAAACACAGCCGGTAACCATGGTGAGGAAAGTTGATTGGTGACTCCAAAAATAGACTTACTTTCTCCCTCTGCCTAACATTGATGCTCTCCCATTGAGTAAATCATTCCGTGTGTGTTGCCTTAATAAACCAATCTCTTTTTTTCCCCATAATGAAGAGTTATCAAAAGTGAATGAAAGATTGCCTTAAATACCAAATAAACAAGCTCTTGTTTTAAATATAGACCTGAATTATTGTGCGCCTTTACACTCCTGTTGTAGGTATTCAGAAGGCAGGAGGTGGTGATTTAGAAACTATTCCGCATCAGTTCCTGCTAGTTTGTGTGAGAACCCTATTCAAAATATGCCTTATTTATTCTTCCCTTAAAATATGCTTTTCTTCATTTTTGCCTTCCTGCTAGCAACAAGTCCATATCTGTAAATACAGATTTTGTCATGATCCTTAAGTAACAGTTGTTTTTCTCTGACTAGCTGTGTGACATTAGACAAATCACTTACCCTCTTTGAGCTTCAGTTCCATTCTGTATAATGTTGGGATTTGATTTCTAAACTGCCTTTGGCTCCAAAATTATTTTATTATTTTTCTTTATAACTTGGTCATCCTCTATCCAGCCCTAAAGGGACTGATGGCAATTGGTAATCTTAAACCTCAGCTAATCCCTGTCTCTTCTCCTGGTGTTTCCTCAAGCCACTGTGGATAGTTTTCCCGCTCCACAGGCGTTTGTAGAGGCTTATGTGACAATTTTATTCCATTTATTTTTCTGTACATTTTGAGACCAGATCAACTCAACAACTCAATTCATTTTACTTGTATATCTGGGTAATAACATAAAAATAAATTGTTCTCATTTTTGTAGAAATAATAAACATTTTTTTCCAGCATGCATTGCTGTGAGTCTTTATTAATGGGAATTAAGATCAATAGATACTATTGATCTTAGCTGTGGGGCATATTAAAATATCAGGTCTTTGATATTTACCCATATTCCTAATCATCAATCAGGAATCTGTTTAGTTTTCAAACTGTTGAAACTAAAAAAAAAAAAAAAAAAAAAATCTGTGGAAACAGGGTTAGAGAATGTTCTAGGGTAGGTTAAGTTTATCTGTTTATTCAAGAAATACTCTTTGAGTGTCTATTGGGTAGTCATTGGATTATCAGTGAACAAAGCTCCTTGATGTAATGGAGTTATTTTCTCTCAGGGGAAGACAAACAAAAATAAATATTAGTTATACTAGTGGCCCTGTGCACAAAATTCGTGCACGGGGGTGGGGGTGTCCCTCAGCCCGGCCTGCACCCTCTCCAATCTGGGACCCCTTGGGGGATGTCCAATTGCAGTCAGACATCCCTCTTGCAATCTGGGATGACTGGCTCCTAACCACTCACCTGCCTGATCACCCCTAACCACTCTGCCTGTCGGCCTGCTTGCCCCCAACTGCCCCACCACTGGCCTTCTCACCCCCAACTGCCCCTCCACTGGCCTGATCGCCCCCAACTGCCCCCCCCAACCAGCCTGCTCGCCTCCAACTGCCACCACCCCCCCCCGCCAGCCTGCTCACCCCCAACTGCCCCTCCTGCCAGCCTGATTGCCCCCAACTGCCCCCCACTGCTGGCCTGATCGCCTCCAACTGCCCCCCCCCCCCCGCCGGCCTGCTCGCCCCCAACTGCCCTCCCCTCCTGGCCTGATCGCCCCTAACCGCCACTGCCTCGGCCCCACCACCATGGCTTTGTCCGGAAGGACGTCCGGGAGGTCTCCTGAAAGTCTCCCGGTCTAATTAACATATTACCCTTTTATTAGTATAGATGGTTTGTTATAAGATGGTAAGAGCTATTAGAAAAATGAAAAAGTCAGTCAGGAAAAGGGAAGTGAAAGGTGGGTGGGGAGTTGGAGAGCTGGGTTGCAGAGGAAATACCATGGTCAGAGAAGTAGGTGAGGTGGGCAGAAAGGCCCCTGAAGATGCCCATGCCCTAATCCCTGAACCTGTAAATCAAATTCCATAGTAAAAGGGACTTTACAGCCTTAATTAAAGTTATAGACCTTAAAATGGGGATCATCGTGGATTATCCTGGTGGTCCAATCTAATCAGTGAGCCCTTAAAAGTAGGGTAGTGGTTTGAGTCAGAGAGATGTGGCTGAAGTTGGAATGATTCAAAATACGGAGAGGCTCAACCTACCAATACTGAAGTGGGTGGGTGGGACATGAGGAAAGCATGGGAAGAAAGCAAAGACCAACCTCTGACTGACAGCTAGCAAGGAAACAGGACTTGTCCTGCAAGAAACTGAATCTAGCCAACAACCTAATGAGCCTGGAAGCAGATTTATCCCCAGAACCTCTAAACAGGAATGCAGGCCTACTGACACCTTGATTTTGGCCTTTTAGACTCTGAGCCATGGACCAGCCGAGCTATGCTGTACCTAGACTTCTGATCTACAAAACTATGAGATAATATGGCTGTTGTTTCAAGTCCCTGAATCTGTAGTAATTGCTCACGGCAATAATAGAAAACTAATACAAGGGATGAGGAAATGAGCCGAGGGTGTTGGGGAAGAGTATTCCATGCAGACAGAACAAGGAGAGCCAAGTCCTAAAGTGAGGTCCACCTGGACTGTTAAAGGGACGCGTGTGGACAGTGTGGCTAGAGTGGAGAGAGCAAGGGGTCATGTAGCAGGAGATGAGGTCAGAAAGGCAATTTGGGTGGAGAATAGAGACCATAGCCGTCTTTGGCTTTTATTCCAAATGAGCTAGGGAGACATTGCAGGATTTTGATCAGAAAAGCATTATCATTTGACTTAATTTTTTAAAGGGTCATGCCGGCTGTTCTGTAAACAGACTGTAGAAGGGAAACTAGAAGACCAATTAGGAAGGGACAGCAGAAATTCTACTCTGAATGGTGGTGGCTTAGACCAGTAGTAGTGGAGATGGTGAAAAATTGTCAGATTCACAATACATTTTGAAGACCAAGTCTATTTCTTTGTGACTTTGATGTGGAATATGAGAGAGAGGGGAGTCAAAGATGATCTATAGTTTGGGGCCTGAACAACTAGGAAGATGAAGTTGCCATCAACTGAAATGTGGAAAGCTGTGGGTGGAGGAGATCCAGGGTAGAGGGGAGAATTGGAGTTAAATTTGTACATACCAGGAATGAGGTGTCTGTGAGACATCCCTTTGGAGATGCAGAGTATAGTAAGTAGAATTATGGCCCTCATATTCCCAGAACCTATGAATATGTCATCTTAGGCAGCAAGAGGGATTTTTGCAAGTGTGATTAATTAGGGACCTTGAGATGGAGAGATTATCCTGGATTATCTGGGTGGGCTCCATATAAACCATCTGAATCTTTAAAAGTGAAGAATCTTTCCAGCACTGGCCAGAGGGAAATACAACTCTGGGAGGATTGTCCGAGGGATACAGCATTGCCGGCTTTGGAGATCGAGGATGGGGCCATGGGGCAGGAATGAAGGTGGCCCCTAGACGAGAGGCATGGCAAAGAAAGGAATCCTCTCCTAGGGTCTCAAGAAAGGAACACAGCCCTGCCAACATCTGCTTTTAGCCCAGTGAGAACCATGTCTGACCTGCAAGAAGTTAAGATAATAAATTTGCATTGCGTTAAGCCAGCGATTTTCAGCTGGTGTGCATGCCGCAAGAGGCACACTGGTGTGCCACAAGAATTTTTAAAACATTTAATACCTGACTATTTAGTCAGGGGCACTGACCTCTTTTACCTTAGATTGTCAAATAAAAATAAAATAAAAACAATGACAACTAACGCAATAGCCATCTGATTTGAATGAATCAAAATTATACCTATTTTTTGTGTCAGATCGTCAAAAAATGTATGTTTTGCTGTGCCACAGAATTTTAGCAATTAGTGTGTATGCCCTGAGATGAAACAGGTTGGAAATCACTGTGTTGAACCATTAAATTTGTGAAAATTTATTACTACAGCCATAGAAAACTAACACAGTGTACGCGCTTGGAGATACATCTGGAGGTGAGGAGAGAGAGATGCGTGTTGAAAGCATAGAGATGGCATTCAAAGCCAAGGGACTGAATGAGATCAGCAATAGAATGAGTAGAGATGGAGAAGAGGACAAAGCATTGAACCATTTGGCAGTCAACATCAAGAGGTTAGGAAGAAAGAAGGAAATAGCAAAGCACCTCAGGAGTGATCAAGCAAGGAGGTAGGGGGCAAATGAAGAGAGGGTGATGCCCTGGAAGGCAAGCGAGGAAAGCAGATCAAGGAGGAGAGAATGATTGCTTGTGACAAATGCTGCTAATGAGTTAAGTAAGATGCACCCAGAAGGCACCTCTGAGGATCATCTAGGTCAGTGATTTTCAAAGGGGATTCTCCATCCTGATAAAGATAGAGTAGTTTGTAAATGCTTCCTTCCTCCTCTCAACCTCTTCCCTCCTGCCTTGAGAATGGCCAGACTGTAGCACTCAGAAAGGCAATATCTGTGAAATCTTATTCATTTTAAATCTCACCGTTGAGCATTTTGAAGACACTGTTGTTCAATATGTGTTTAATAAATGAATTCCATAAATGCAATACCTTCCAAAACTGCTGGTGCCTCTGTGATTTCCCCTGCATCGAGGCATCCAGTTTTAGAAATTAGAAATACGTTTAGTTTTAGGACCTCTCCTGGTGCCTAAAAAAGATCATAAGTAGGTATTCATTGTTTTGGCTTCATTGTTGATTTAAGCACAGACCGTCTGAGGAAATAGAAACATTCTTCTCCTTCTCTGGATTCATATTGCCATTTAGAAAAGAATTATTCAGGCCCATCAGTGTGGCTCAGTGGTGGAGTGTTGACCTATGAACCAGGAGGTCACGGTTTGATTTTCCCAGGTTGTGGGTTCTATCCCCAGTGGGGGTCGTGCAGGAGGCAGCTAATCAATAATTCTCTCTTATCATTGATGTTTCTCTCTCTCTCTCTCCCTCTCCCTCTCTGAAATCAATGTGTGTGTGTGTGTGTGTGTGTGTGTGTGTGTGTGTGTGTGTGTATATATATATATATATATATATATATATATATATATATATATAAATTTTTTTTTTAAGGAAAAGAATTCTTCAGGTTCCTCTCAAGGTGATCCATTCATTCATTCAATAAATGTTGATTATCTACTGGGTGCCAGACACTGGGGGAATTGACAGCAGTGAACAGAATAGACAAAAATGTCAGCCCTCATGGAGCTTATCTTCCAATGGGTTGAGACAGTCAATAAATAGATGGTGAGGAATGCTATGGAGAAAAAAATCAGTCTGGAGAAGGGAAATAGAGGGGTCAGATCATGTCACTCTACCCAGTTATGTTCCCATGGCTTCCCATCTTCTCCAAGTAGAAGCCACAGTCCTTACAGTGGTCCAGAAGGTCATACAGACATGGTCCTCATCCCCTTGACCTCAGCGCCCAGTTCTCAGCCACACTGGCCTCCTTGCTATTCTCTTTTGCTATTCCTTGGCATCAGCATCATTTCTGCCTGTGGCACTTTCATTTCTCTCTACGTAGCCACCCTTCCTTCAGATAACCACCGAATTAACTCCTTACCTCTTTTTGGTCTTTGCCCCGGTGTCACCTGGTCAGTGATGCCTTTCCTGACCACCTTGTTTTAAAGGTCACTTGCTCTCCTTACCCTATCACTCCTTACTCTCCTGGAGGTCACAGCCCAGCAGAGGAGGTGGCCAGGCACCACCAGTTGGGGACTACCACTGGCAGAGCAGCATTCCTCCTGGGGGCAGGTCTGTCTGTGGGTTGGAGAGGTATCTGTCTTCAGTTTTGTTGGGAGAGTTCTCAGGAAAGGCCCCACCTCATGGCTGCACCCTGGGAATCTCCGGCCTCTTTAGTCGCATGGTCCAGCCCAGAACTGAGTTAGTGGGAAGTGCCTGGGTGGCATTTGCCTTTGTCATACATGGTCTGATCTCTCCTGTGGACTGGATGTAGATTCTTGAAATAAAGGGCCCTCTTCCCGATGGAGTATTTCTCCCCCGTGAATTTGACTGGGTGTGGTTGGTATGTTTAGTCTGCTCCTCCTCGGCAAGGCCATGCTTGTTTTCCTTCTCCACGAGACGGTTCTCTGTGTCTGCACCCTCTGTGACAGCCTCATCCGAGTTCTCGGCTTTCAGTTTCACTAACTATGCTGCCCTTTTATGTAGTTCTAACTTTTGTTCAGAAACTGAAACTGCATTTCATACATAGCTGGTTTATATCTGCCTCGTTTCCATTTTATTAAAAACTTAGCCTTTCCCCCTCGTCTCAACCACTTTCTGGTCTTCCAGCAGGAAAAGGAACAGCCCTGCTTCCTCGGCAAAGTTCCAGAGTCTATGATTTTCATGACATAATAAACAAAATTTAAAATGTAATTGTTACAGGTTGGGTTCCCTGGGGAGCAGACGCTGATGTGGTGCTCAGGATGTTTACTGAGGAGTCATCTTCAAAGTGGGGGAAGGAAGCAGAGGCAGAAGAAAAGTTTAGGGGTGTGCAAGCTCAAGGTAACGTTGGTTGGCCCCATGGGGGGCCTGCCGCTAGAATCGCTCCTCAGAGTAGTCTTGGCTTGGGCTGAGATGGCCAGGTTTCTATACTTCAGCATCCCTCAGTCGTTGCATGCACCTTGGGAAAGTGCATGACCTTGGGCAACAAGGATCTGTCTCCACAGCTGAGGCCAGCAGCATCCCCGGCAAGTGCTGGAGAGGGCGTGTGATGAGGGATCTGGGCAGTTCTGGGCAGTACCTCCCCGCTTCTTCCCCACTGATGTAGGTGCAGTGCAGCTACGGCTCCAAGATAGGATGCAGGGTTTTCGTTAAGAAGTAACCTCCATTGTCAGCTTTAGTTTGATGTTGAAATTTGCTTTATTTCATTGAAAGCATAGGATGTTAGAGCCTGAAGACGCCATAGAGAGCCTCTCTCCAGCCCTCTGGTTTAATGGATGGACAAAAGGAGTAATAAAGGGGAGGAAATCTCAATTCTGTTTCCCCAGCAACAGGCCCAAGACAAGGATTTGAGAGTAAGTGATCTATCTGAGAGGTATTCCTCAGAAATAGGGAGAAGAATTCCCCCAAACCCCCAGGGAAGTGGGCAAGTGGGAGGGAATAAGAGGAAGCCAGTAAAGATGATCTTCAAGACAATTACTGCTGTGGACATGTGGAGCTGAGTCCCCGGAGGGAACTCAGGGAGACAGTCCACAGACTTTAGAGTCCTACCCACAGGGCAAGGAAGCTGGGATATTTGCCCAGCAACTTCCCCATCCATCCTAGCTCTCTTTGCAGGCCTGGCCTGCTCCCAGAGCCAGAGGAAAAGCCACAGGTGTTCACAGGAGGGGGTGAGCCTTGAGGACACAGGAGGGGGTGGGAGACAATGACAGTCTCCCACAAGGCCTTGCCCACAACGGGACTAGAACTCAGGTGTCCCGACTACCGGCCAGGGCTCTTAACACTGATTATTGACCATCTCCCTACACGGTGCTCAAACCTGTCTGAGTAACTAACTAGTGGGGAGAGGGAGGCTGTAGAAGGAGCAGGGGATTTAGTCCCTCTTTCTGGGAGACAGTCTAATTGGAGAGCCAAGCGCACATTCGTGTCTGAAAGAACACAGAGAAGATTTCATACGCATTCCCATCAACTGGGTGCATGATACTGCACTGAAGGCAGAGTGTGGCCTTGTCAGTGCTGAGGTGCTTCTGCGAAGGGCTGGTCCAGAAGGAAAGGTGTTTTTTGTTTTGTTTTTGTTCATTTGTTTGCAAGAGATTGAGTCTGGAACAGAGTCTCAATTGAACATGATTGGTGTGGACCGAGAGGTAAATAGCACACTGGTTGAGAATTGAGGGCCATCGGAGTGAGCCGTCCAGTTTTCCATCCTACTTCCCTCATGCAGGTCCTTGGACAGTGGGTGAATTAAGCTTCCCTTGATCCTCTATAAAGTAGGGCTAGTAAAAGGAACGAATTCAGTGCACCCCGTCTGACCTAAAGTGTGCTGAGTGTGGGAGTTTGGTCTTTAGCTGTGGTCATTTCTTGTTGGTAGAGGAGAAGGGAAAGGGAAAGTCAAGTAAGAGAATGATTAGCGTACAAGATCTGAGAAGCAAGAGGAGAAAGGCTGTGAAGGACCACCTTGGGGTGCTGGGGGAGGACGAGGGAGGCTTTATCAGTCGAGAAGGTCTGCCCACTCAGACCAAGTTCTCATGGGAGCCTCGGTCCCATCAAAGTGAAAGTTTGTGGGGAAACCCAACATGTGAAAGATATAAACAGAGCTGCTCGCTTGAAAGTGGCGTGGGGAAGCAGAGGTCCTGTCTTCGCCCTCCTCCTCAACCACCCACAGCCCCTGAGGGATTCTGAGAAACCCCAAAGCTGCAGGAACAAAAACAGTTTCTTTTAGAAGGGTTTGTAAAAGCTACTGTAACACCTCATTTTTTCTGTATTGAGTTGGTTTTCCCGAAAAACATTTTTTTTTTTTTTTTTTAGAAACTCAACTTGGATGAAATTTTGCTTAAGTGTTCCTTTTTTTTTTTTTTTTTGCCTTCTTAACAAGGCTGAATGAAAACCTTTTAATCTGTTCTTGATGAATTTTGATTATCATAATGAACACTTAGTTACGGTTCTGTGCTTTAATGTGGTGATTTCCAACCTCAGAGGTTCTCAAGAGTTAGGACTGTTTACTTACACTGTGCTTTTCAAATTGCAACAAGAAGCAGCGTGGCTTCAAGGACTTGGGAGCCAGACTGTCCAGGTTTGTGTCCCAGTTTTGCATCTTATTAGCACTGTGACCTTGGACGAGTACGTAACCACGCTTTGCCTCAGTTTTTTCTTCTATAAATTGGGAATGATAGTCATACTTAATCCACAGGGTTATTGTGAGAAATTTTATATGTTTATTGCTTAGAATAGTGCCTGCATATAAAAAGTGACATACAAGTATTCTTCTTCTCCTTCCTGTTTTTACAATTTCTCTGTTTTCTCGTAGCACAGTGGGTAAGCCTGTGAGCTCTGAAGCTAAATAACCTAGATTTGAAACCCACCACCGTTGTGATTTTGGGAAAGTTAACTTAATCTTCTGTGATTTAGTCTATTCATATGGATAATGGCTCTAATCATACAAACTAGTTGTGAGAATTAAATAGGGTAAGATTTATAAAGCCCTTAGCACAGTATCTGGCACATTGTATCACAGCCATCATTATTACTAATTATTACAGCTCTAAATGAGGGGTACTGTAGCTGTGATGTAATATAGAGTCAGAAGTTTTTACCAGATTGACTCCTCAGAAGGCTTTATAAAATTCCTTTTTGTATCTTAACTGGTTTTCAGTTAGCAGAGGTTAAGGTGTTGAACTTAAAATAATAAATATTTTCAGTGTGCCTCTTACTATTGGGACAAGGGGTGGTGGTGGAGGGCTTGACCATTTATACTATATCATGTGATGCTTATTATCAAAGTGTGACTCAGAACTTGTACTAGTATTTATGTTGAAGGAGTGGATTTTTTGGGTTACCAGTAAAAGGTTGGCATGATTAGTATTCATACAAGGGGATAGATGGGTCTGCCCACTCAGAAACAACACAGGATAGACAGCAGATTTTCTGATATAGAAGAGTAGAGGCCAAATGTGATTAAAAAATAAACAGGGAAGCAAGCACACAGTGATTTTGCAGCCCTGGTGTGTGTGTGGGGGGAGATGTTCAGCACCAGCCAACAGCGTACTCCTTGGTGCTAAGCATTTTAAGGGCTAATTTAGGTCTCCGGAGCATGCCCCTATCGAGACTAACCTATGCAAAAGGGTTTTGTATAGCTGAGCGTTTATTGCGTATTAATGTAAAATTACCGAATCCTAAGGAATAAGGCACAAGAACGATCACTCCTTTCAGTGTTATGCAGGAGCATCGTCAGGATCACATAATTCTCTAGGGAAATCTACTTTATGTAACTCACTAATTACTTCAATTAGGACCCAGACTCATTGTAGTTAAATGTTAATTGTAGATTGATGACTTGCAAGTGATTTCTGTTTGATAAAGAAGAGAACCCCCAAAGCTTATAGAGTTTTACCGACTATAGGACATCAACCCAACTTTGTATCTAAATTAGTAATCTTACTTCAGTATTCTGTTTTTCACTGATTATATACACTTCAGTCTTTTCTGTAATCCACTGAACCAGATGTATCATCCTGCTGGTTTCCTCATTAATAATTTCAACAAATTTTTGACACATGCCCAGTTAATATTGGTATGAGTCATATTTTTAATTTTTAAAAACTGTATCCCAACAAACTAACTACCAATTAATGGAAATTTTCTTTCTTATTGTTTTCTACTTTCTCTAAAAATTTCATTTGCTTTTCATTGCAATTTCAAAATGGAAATATATTTTATAGGTCTTTTATTCTTTTAATGTAGGCATTCTGTGAAGAGTAGCAGTAAACATAGGTCGTTAAAAGTTTTAAACCTGATTGTTTTAGGCTAAGTTTCATTGTGAACCTAATGATTTCAGCAAGACCTACAGAGTGTGACATCAAAAACTGTAAAAATGTCCCATTTCCTGTAACCATAACTACAAATGAGACAGTGATAATTTTAGAGGACATTTTTTAAGTTATTTGCTTTTATAAAGACATTTTTTAGAATTATGAACATAATTTTTAATTTGTATATGTTTCTGTCCATCGTTACTCCTTATAAAGTACTCTGACAAGTCTTGCAATAGGGAGGAAAGCTGTTTGTTAGGGGCTTCAGCGTTGGATAATGAACTGGACTTGTGGACTTTAAAGTCACTTGGGTTGTTGAAGTTATGTGATCCTAAGGCTGTCATGGAAAACTTTTTGTACTAGTCTCCCCTCCTTTGGTTAGAGGTTTGCTCTCCACTGTTTTAGGTAGTCTTAACTAGTATGTACTTAATAGATATTAATTTAATTTAATTAATATCTAATTCTCCTAGAATGTAAACTCCATGAGGATAGTCATGACTACTTAATCCACATTGGGTTCCAAGCACCTGGCCTAGTACGTGGAACATGGTGGGCCCTCAGCAAAATATTTCTGGCCTGACCGAATCACTACCTGCTCACTTTCACTTCATCAGACAACAAGGATACGTGAAGACCTTGACAATAGACAGATGATTTCAAATGCTGTGAATGCTGAGTGTGGTTGCATGTGTAATCCAGGACTTCACCAAGCTGCGAGACTCATGGGGACATAACAGATCCTCTGAGTTCTCTTATTAGTCATCTGTGCCAAACACTTCCATTCTCTGCAGCATTTTGTTTTTCGCCTTTTTTTTTTAATTATCCTGCTTGAAATAATGGGGAATAAATTGATATGAAATGGTAGAGCTATTTTGGGGTGTGTTTTTTTTGTTTGTTTTTTTGGGGAGGGGTGTTTTTAACAGAGAATGCTACTTCACTAAGTTTGTTGTGGTTTTTTTTTTTTAATATCCTATCTAATAAAAGAGTAATATGCAAATTGACCATACCTCCGCTACACCCACCAGCCACGCCCACCAGCCAATCAGGAGGGAATATGCAAATAAACTCAACCAAGATGGCTGCAGCCACAGAGAGCAGGAGGGAGGCTTGGGTTTCCCTGGCAATGGAGGAAGCCAAGCTTTCCGCCTGCCCTTGCCAGCCCAGGCCTCCACTCAATGCTACACAGTTTCAATTATAGAAGATAAATAAATCCCAACAGAAATGGCTGCTGCAACGGAGCGAGCAGGAGGCTTGGCTCCACTCCAGGCTACAAAGTTTCAATTGTAGAAGATAAATAAACCCCAGATACCAGGGCCTCCGCTTGGGTTACCGGGGGCCGTGGCCAGCCTGCAAACCACCACAGGCCCCTCGCCCAGGCCGCCCCACACCCCAAGGGAACCCCTATCCTGATCTGGGGCAAACCAGCTGGCCCCCACCCATGCACCAGGCCTCTATCCTATCTAATAAAAGAGTAATATGCAGATTGACCATCACTCCAACACACAAGATGGCTGCCCTCATGTGGTCCAAGATCCTGCCCCCATGTGGACACAAGATGGCCAGCAGGGGAGGGCAGTTGGGAAGAACCAGGCCTGCAAGGGAGGGCAGTTGTGGGTGATCAGGCCAGCAGCGGAGGGCAGTTGGAAGGGACCAGGCCTGCAAGGGAGGGCAGTTGGGGGTGATCAAGCCTGCTGGGGAGGCCAGCAGAGGAGGGAAGTTGGGGGTGACTGGGTCTGCAGGGAAGGGCAGTTGGGGGGGACCCAGACCTGCAGGGGAGAGCAGTTGGGGGGTACCAGGCCTGCAGGGGAGGGCAGTTAGGGGCAAACAGGCCGGCAGGGGAGCAGTTGGGCATCAATCAGGCTGGCAGGGGAGTGGTTAGGAGGTGATCAAGGTGGCAGGCAGAAGTGGTTAGGGGCAATTAGGAAGGCAAGCAGGCGAGCAGTTGGGAGCCAGCTGTCCTGGATTGTGAGGATCGGGGCCTAAACAGGCAGTCGGACATCCCTCGAGGGGTCCCAGATTGGAGAGCGTGCAGGCTGGGCTAAGGGACAACCCCCATCCCGTGCACGAATTTCGTGCACCGGGCCTCTAGTGTGTGTGTGTGTGTGTGTGTGTGTGTGTGTGTGTGTGTGTGTATATATATATACATATATATATATATAATTTTTTTATTGTTTTCAGAGGGGAGAGGAGAGGGAGAGATAGAAACATTAATGATGAGAACCATCCATCACTGCCTGCAGTGCGTGCCCCCCTCACTGGGTGGGGATGGAGCCTGAAACCTGGTGCCTGCCCTGACCAGGAAACAAACCCTGACCTCCTGGTTCACAGTCTCAAAAGCCTCAGAAGATGATAAACATAGGAACCCAGAAAATGCTAAGAGGGATAGCTTAGAAGATAAAGCCAATTAGTCATCGCAAAAGTTCCCCCACCCCCAATTCATTGTTGCTCTGCCCTTTTTCTTTCTCTTTCTCAAATTTCTTCCTCCTCTTTGTGTTTCTTTTGCTGAAAATGAGTACTTTACGTATTGATTTGATACTGTATAGGTCACCAAGTTTAAGAAACGTGTGTGTGTATGTATATATATGTTATAACATATATACATATAATCTAAAATTTTATAATTTGTATCTATATAAAACAACTTAAAATTTTATGGGTAAATCAAACTATATGTCCTACAAGTTTATAATCCTAGTCCTTCTCACTGAACTATTTAAGAATAAATTGCAGCCCTGGCTGGGTGGCTTAGTTGGTTGGAGTGTCGCCAGTGTACTAAAAGGTTGCAGGTTTGATTCGCAGTCAGGACACATACCTAGGTTGCTGGTTCGATCCCCATCAGGGCTCATACAGGAGTCAACTGATGGGTGCTTCTCTCTCACATTGATATTTCCCTCTCTCTCCCTTAATTTCTCTCTAAATTCAATGAAACATATTCTCAGGTGAGGATTTTTAAAAAAATAAGTTGCAGCTATGACTCTTCACCTCTTAGGTACTTCAGTTTGTATCATCTAAAAAGGAGATACAGTTACCACACTCAGGAAGTATAGCATTGATACAGTAGCATTATGTAATGTCAGACCTGTCTTAATGATGCCCTTCCTAACAACAATATACATATAACAACAGGGAGGAAGTCTCAATCCAGGAAACAGTCTAGGATCACACATTACATTTAGCTATTAAGCCTCTTTAATCTTTCTGTCTGCCTTTCATGACATTAACATTTTAAAAAAATATAGGCCGTTTATTTTGTAAAATGTTTCCCAATGTGGGCTTATTTTATATTTCCTCATGATTAGAGTTAGGTTATGCATTTTTGGCAGGTGATACTCCAACCTTCTAAGTGCATCACCTCAGCAGGTACATGATGTCTGCTCACATCACTAATGACATTGAATTTGGTCACTTGGTTTAGGTAGTATCCAACAGATTTCTTCACTGGAAAAGTCCCTTTTTCCCTTTGTAATTTAGAAATAGTCTGTTGAGAGAGTAGGACAGCTACAAAACCATGTAACCTACTCCCCAACAAACTTTGACCTGATCGTTTTAGGATCTCTGGAAATTCTTGCCTGAATCCATTATAACGATGGTGGTTGCAAAATGGTGATTTTCTAACTTTCGTTCTTTATATATTTACTAGAGGCCCGATGCACAAAATTCGTGCAAGGGGCTTGGCCCTTGCAGCCACGACAGCTTGCCTCCGCCCTTGTAGCCCTGGCTTTGTCCAGAAGGTCGTCTGGAAGGCTGTCCGGAAGGACATCTGGAAGGTCGTTCGGCTGTCTAGTCTAATTAGCATATTGCGCTTTTATTATTATAGATAAATTGGCATTCTCTTATAAAGAAGAGCTTTCGCTTTACCCATTTATTTATTTCCTTATTATAAGTAATGATTCATGGATTCTTTTCTTTAAAATCAGTGTGTTATAATCCCTTACTGTCATTCATTTTGATGCTCAGATTGTCAGATCGGCCTATCTAACTTAACTGATCCCTAGCATCTGGGGAGAGAAATATCTAATCCCAGGAGTAAGAAATATATTTTGTACGTTCACAATGCTTCTGAAATTTTAATTGTGTATGAATCACCTGGGGCCCCAGTTTCTGCATCCTATCAAGCTCCCTGGTGGTGCTGACGCTGATGGCTGTGGACTGCAGCTGAAGTAGCAAAGGTGTAGAGTCTGCAGGCTGATCTGGAAGACTTAAAACATGTCTTGCTTTCCCTTTATTAGGATGAAAATTTTGCCTCCTTTACATAGAAGAGACTCATCTTTTGAAGTGTATGAGCTCTGGTAGGCAGGCGGGGGGGCAAGGGGGGGGGAGAACAGCCACACCCAGCTACTTAATTCTCAGAAACCATGATAATGAGGTGGGCTGTATTCCCCTCCCTCGGGCTTGTTTTTACATTTTCCTAGAAATCCTGACCTTTCCAGGAGCTGCCTTCAGGTGACACCCAGAGCAGAGGATGCGTCTCTACCAGCATTCTCCATTAGTCAGAGCAAACGTTATTGATGTGGGGGGAGGGGGGAGGCAATTTGAGCTCTCTTCATCAAAAAATAAATGTTCAATGTTTTTGCTCTGTGGGAATTACGAGCTTTCTGTCATTGGCAGATTTCAGTTGCTTTGGGGCAAATAATTTTCTCTTTCCCTTTTAAAGCCATTTCTAGACAGATTGTTGCTGGCATGCCGGCATCTGCAGTTTGCGACCACTTGCAGCCATAAAAATTCCAAATGTACATGGTGTTTTGCATTGCTTGGTGATCTTATTTAATCTGTTTACATTTTAATCAGTAATCCTTTTTATTTCCTTACATAATTTTCCTTACCCATCTGTCATCTGACTTTTACATGTTCCCTTACTTCATTCTATTAAAAATGGATGGGGTCGTCCTTATGGAAGAAAACTTTACAATCAAGGGAATCCTTCTGTGGAGGTCTCAGAGGACACATTAGAAATCAGAGGATACCCACCCAGCTGGCGTGGATCAGTGGTTGAGCATCGACCTATGAGCCAGCAGGTGAGTCCTAAGTGAGCATCGACCTATGAGCCAGCAGGTGAGTCCTAAGTGAGCATCGACCTATGAGCCAGCAGGTCACAGTTCGATTCCTGGTCAGGGCACCTGCCTGGGTTGCAAGCTCGATCCCAGTCAGGGACATGCAGGAGACAGCCAATCAATGATTCTCTCATCATTGGTGTTTCTTTCTCTCTCTTCCTCTCTGAAAGCACTAAAAATATATATTTTTAAAAAAATAAATCAGAGGATACCTGATGTTATGGACTGAACGTTTGTCCCTCCCAAATTCGTATATTGAAATCCTGCCACCTTGTATGCTGTCCTTAGGAAACGGGCCTTTAGGAGGTCATTAGGAGTAGGTAGTCCTAAGTGTGGAGTCCTTATGAAAGGGACTAGAGACCTTGCTACATCTACTCTGCTCTTGGCCACATGAGGTTACAACAGTAGTCTGCTGTCTGCAGTTTGGAAGAGGGTTCTCACAACCACCCAACCATGCTGGCACCCTGATATGGGACTTCCAGCCTCCAGGACTGTGAGAAACCAATTTCTGTTGTTTATAAGCTCCCCCTCCCCCAGTGTATGACATTTTGTTACAGCAGCCTGAACTGACTGAGACATGGGTTGTGGTAAAATTATGTAATCATCCCAGTTTAGCAGCTGCTAATGAGCACTGGAGAATGAAGGGGTGTGGAACCAACCAGTGGTGCACGCACCAACTCATTTAACTGCATCTGGAAGATTTCCAAAATGAATGTTCTGTTTGTGTTTGTTTGTTTTAATCTCTACCATTTGTATGTTTTGCGGTTTCTAGCATCAGGATAGATAGCTGACAATAGTATTAAACTCGAGTAAAGCGTGGGCAGTGTCTGACTTAGGAATGAACGATTCACAGCTTTCCGTGTCCCAGTGTTTTCTCAGCTCCCCTTCCTTCCAGCTCCCGGCCCCCCTCCCTGCTGAGGGGTGCTCGGCCCTCTTCCCCTTTCTGCAAAGACTCTACCTGCCGCTACAGCCCTTCTCTCCCAGGAAGTGTGGAGCTCTTGTGATGCCTTTCTTGATCGCAGCACATGCCTAGTGCTCATGGAACTGTGTGGAGTTAGGAGGGGTTTTATTCTCCCTCTCCGAGTAATGCGTGTGTTACATAGCCGCACTCTGAAAACGTTACTTCTAAAACCTACCCTGGGAATCTCCTGGTTAGATGCATAAACAAGGAGATGCCTTCTGTGTTTTCTTTGTTAGAAGATGCCACCTGAAGATTTCTAATATCAAATTGCAATAATGGGCTTGGCCTGGTAAGAGCTGATTGCCCCACAGAGCTTTCATGGTTGCTATAGAAGCACGGGGCCGGCAGAACTGGTGGTCTGTGCAGGCCACTGTTAGGTACTCAGGAGTGTGGCCATGGCGGGGGGCCAGGCCTCTGTGGAAACAGAAAGGCTGTCTCAGTGCCTTGAGTGCTAGACACCTGGTACCAGTTAGACCACACCTGCTTTCTGCTGTTCCCTCTTTTAAAAAAGTCACTGAAAATCAGAAATGTTTCAGATTCGGACCCAGATCTCTATGTATCTTTATAACCTCTCAAAACTGTGTGCAAAATGTGGCCATAGTAGTAAGAGAGCAAGTTTCCTCTATTCTCTGTTTCTGATGTACAAGAATATCATTCTGACATTGAAAAATCCTCAAGCTGCTTCACACACAGGTGCGCACACAGGCACACACACGTGCACACACATGCATACACATGCACACACGCACACACACCTCGGGAGGACTGTGGTGGCATCCTTCACAGTGCCCCACACAATGTCTAACATGTAGGTACTAGGAAGCCTTTGCAAAACAAATGATCCAAAGCAAAAAGGAATGGCAACTGGGCACATTTTCTTGTCATTTCCCATCTTACTAGCTTTTTCAAAACAACATTTTGACTCCACATTACATTTCCAGGGCTGCATTTGAACACATGTGCATAGGCTGACGGGCTATATCCAAACACGGAAGTGCCCACTTAGTTGACGTGCTTAACTGGGGGGATTGGGTGGGAGGTTGCAGATTGCTCTGAAAGTTAGGTGCGCCGTTAAATTTTACCCAAAGAGTCTCGAGATGATGTCTTAGAGGGTCACTCCATGACGGTATGCTGCATTAATTTTACTTCCCGTGTGGCCATAGGGGATACTATAAATTCAGGCGGCAGTTACTGACGTGTGTGGAGCCCTGTCTGTCCCTGCCTTCAGATCGTTTGCCACCTGCACTGATAGAGAACCTGAAACACCAGTGCTGACACTGTGCTGGTTAAACAGCAGGCGCACTGATCTCCGGCAGGAAAGACTCAAATGAGGGGAAGAGGCTGGGAAGACGTAGAGTTGTATAATAATGGATGTTAATGATGAGGAGGAGGGCCGTCCACTCCTTGGGAAGCAGTATAAGCAAGGCTAGAGGTTGGTGTTCACCTTGAGTTTGCGGGACAGTGAGGAGCCTGGTCCAGTTGTGGAGCAGAGGTTCTGAGTTGGAAAGAGTGGAGATAAGGTGCCAGGCCCCAGAGGCATTGCCGCAGATCAAAGTGGTCTGGAAGGCGGTGGGACGGCACAGGGACCGTCCTGGAGCTGCTTCGCTGGGTTCCACTCCTGCCTCCATTCGTCATGAGCTGCGTGATCTAGGTTGTCATACCAGCTCTCTGTGGCATGGTTTCCTCATGTGTAAAGTGAGGACAAGGATTTTATTTGTCTCGCAGGGTTGCTGTAGGGAGAAAAAGAAATAAGAATCACGTAAATCTCTTAGCACAGAGCTGGGTACTTGCTGGAAGTCCTTACATCCTCATTACGAGGCAAGGGAAGGGAGCAGAGACAGCTTTGCTTTAGGAAGCCGACTTTGATATGCAGGGTGGGTTTCCATTTGTTGAAAACTTCATGGGCTGAATCTTCAGAAGGCTTTGTGGCGATGCCTTTTACCTGGATGGAGCTGAAGACAGGAATTTAGAGGTGTCACCACCATTTCCAGACTCCACAGGAGGGGACAGGAACGTGGACAGGGTGATGTGTTGAGGGAAGCCGGTCTGTTTTCACGTCTCCATTTCACAGATTCTAAGAATGATCATGCTTGACAGTCACTCAGGAATGATTTGGTCACAGTAGTTAGCCGTGTTTCTTAATAGCCACAGAGAACTCTCATGCTGGTCAGTGAGAGGAAGTGAGTTATTGGGCCAGAAGTAACTGGAAGTTTGCTTGCCTTTTTGTTTCTTGGTTAATATTTTATATTTTGTATCCAGAGACGGCTATGCTGACAGGGATGAGATAGAGAACTGAATCTGAATGAACGGAAATGGAAAATGATGATGACTGTCCCTGTAAGAATTGTGCCTGCCTGAGATAACAGGTGCATGCTAATTCTGTTGTGTTTACCCTTTGTGTGGGTAAGAAAATGGGTGGCAGCTCTCCATATAAAAACAGGAATTCTTTTCAGACCTTTCCTTGAAGCTTTTTTTTTAACTATGAGATTTTGAGCTGAAAGGAACTCTTTTTCATCCAGTAGGAGGTCTGAATTTTTAGTAAGCTTTTGTCTTTGTAAAGATATGAATAAGTTGTACCTCAGTCCTATCTTCATGGTGGAAGTTGTATGACAATTTTTATAGCACAAGCATTATAATACATGAAGAAACAGCATCTTCAATGGATAATATTACTAAACACATTTTTTGTTTATCACAGTAAGTTTTACTTCCTAAGGTCTGCTTGTCTATATTTTGAGTCTGAATATTATAGATGTTTCCATATATGGTATGGAGTATTCATATGTACCATTTAAATGGTTTCAAGGGTCAGGACTTATAAATGCTAACAGTTCTGGTATAGCGCTCCAAAGATAATGCCATGCATTTACTGACATCAGTTGTTAATTAAGTCTTGATGTTTGTGTCTTATAAACAGAAAAGTGAGTGTGACTATTCTGTTAAAACACATCTCTCTGCACTGGCCTCTGTTGCTCAGAGGTTAGAGTATCAGCCAGTGCATCAAAGGGCCTAGAGTTCCATTCCCAGTCAAGGGCACATACCTGGATGACACATACCTGGATGACACATACCTGGATTACACATACCTGGGTTACACATACCTGGGTTGTTGGTTCCATGTCCACCCCCGTCAGGGTGGGTGCAGAAGGCAGCCAATCAATGTATCTCTCTGACATTGATGTTTCTCTCTCTCCCTCCCTCTCTATTTTCCTCCCTCCCTCCCTTCCTCTCTCTAAAAATCAATGGAAAAAAATGTCCTTGGGTGAGGATTAACCAAAAAACCCACCAAAAAAACACATATCTCTCTAGTTCATAGTACATGTGGTCTTGAAAATATACTATCATATGCATGGATGTACATGTATATATGTACTATATGTTTATGCATATATGTATCAATAATCTCTGTAACTGTTCAGCTAAACATAGCACATAATTAGTTCTATGCCAGATAGTGTAAGTATCCATGGATATCAGGTTCCTCTGAACTGATTCAAAAGAATATGTAGAATTACGTGCAGTGTAAAGGGTACTTGTTCCCCTCCCTTCAGCATGCAGTTCTGCTGCTGCTGCTGCTCCATCCCTGCCATGTCATCTATGGCATCTTCTCTCTGTGCATCTGTGTCTTCACATGGCATTCTCCCTGGCTGTCTGTCTCCTGTTTTTACAAGGACACTAGTCCTATTAGATGAAGAGCCCAACTACGCTAGTCTGACTTCATTGTAACTTAATTATACTGTCAAAGACCTTATCTCCAAATAAGGTCACTATCATAGGTACCAGGGGTTAGGACTTCAACAACATGTTGTTGTTGTTGTTGTTGTTGTTGTTTTTTGGGGGGGGGACACAACTCAACCCATAACAGGCATGTAGAATAAATCTGTGCAAATTTAACATGTAATAAACATGTATGTGAAGTATGTGTGTTTAATGTGGCATATTGAAACAATGAAGTTAATCAGAGTACAGGTGTGTGAAACATTCAGATTGTTGTTGAGTATGAGTATTAAAAATGTCAACTTTTAAAAGCTGTCTTCTACATATTCAGTGTTATTAATGACTAGTTTATTATTTGATACTTCTAAAGTGAATTAACTTATACACTGAGTGGCCAGATTAATATGATCTCTGAACACATAATAATCTGGCCACTCAGTGTATATCCTACATAATCCTATATAATAAAAGGCTAATATGCAAATTGTCCCCTCGACCAGGAGTTCGACCAGCAGGCAGGCCAGCCAACCGCCCATGTCCCCTCCCCCTGCCTAGGTTGGCTGGACCCCACCCATGCACGAATTCATGCACCGGGCCTCCTATACACACACACACACACACACACACTGAGTGGCTAGATTATTATGCATTCAGAGATCATAATAATCTGGCCACTCAGTGTGTAACATACAGTGTTCAATCAGGTACTCATGCCTATGCTTGTAAGTTCAGTTTCTACTTACAAAAATTATTTCCTTTTCTGATAGAAATGAGCACCCCACTTAAAACTTTAGACTTTATTGGTAAAAAGGATTAAAGAATAAATTGTTCAGGAAATACTGTAAAGGAAATGGTGATCTATTAATTTATAATCATCAACTTCCAATTAACTCCCTTGTCAGTATGTGTGATAAGCATCATCCTTCTAAAGTTTTTAGGAAGTGAAGTATCATTATAAATTGTTTAAATCAAGAACAATTCTTGACAAACCTTACCTTTTAAAAAAATAAGTTAATATGTGTAATTACCTCTCTCCCTTGGATTTTTTCTGCAGTGTTCTTAAGTTAGTAAATTAAAATGCTGAATATCAAAAGCTCCTCATTTGTAACTCAACAATATAGGTAGTGAATGGACCTCAGTCTGATCACTTATATGAAAAGTTTACTTGGAAACTCTTTTACCCTCTTCACAGATTATTCTTGATTTGCATATAACAGTCATCCAAAAATCTAGAAGGGGAGAATATTGTCAGTACCTGTCGGCTGCATAAATTCCTTTCAGCATCAGAGAATTAAAAGCATCCTTTTTGTCTCCTTAGTTTGTCAGGTCACGTCTAGTTCTCATAGCTGCAGCTTTCTTATTTCAAGTGTGTCCTCTCTTGTTGCAGCTGCGATCCTTCAAAGGAGACGAGATGGTGAGTTCTCACCACCCTGTCTTTCAGGGCCTCTTCTCAGCCCAGAATGCAGGCTGCTGAGGCTGGTCACAGTGAGGCTGGAGCAGACATACACATGCCTCCAGCCTGACTTCCCATGCCAGGCCAGCGTGCAGCACTATCTCTAAGGGAGCAGATAGCTTACCCCTTGAAGCCCTTTGTTTTCTCTAGATCAGAATTCTAGAATCTCAGGTAGAATGGGAAAACACTTTCTCTTTAAATGCCACTAAGACTGTTTGGTGTCTTGAAGGCAGAGAGAGGTGAGAGACAAACCTACTCCTTGGCAAACAGGAGAGAATGTTTTGGTTTAATACTCCCTTTCTCTTTGTTGGTAAACTTTCTCCATTGTGACATAGGAGAAAGATAAGATTGTGGCAGCTCTAACTGGTTTGGCTCAGTGGATAGAGCGTCGGCCTGTGGACGCAAGGGTCCCAGGTTCGATTCCCGTCAAGGGCATGTACCTTGGTTGCAGGCACATCCCCAGTAGGGAGTGTGCAGGAGGCAGCTGATTGATGTTTCGCTCTCATCGATGTTTCCGACTCTCTATCCCTCTCCCTTCCTCCCTGTAAAAAATCAATAAAATATATTTTTAAAAAAAAAAAAAGATCATGGCAGACCTTTACAAGGAAGAATCAAGGATGGTTTCTAATTCTCTGAGCCATTTGATGATGGTGATGGTGAGGAGGCGGATACCACCCCCTTTTGGGAGTTAAGCTATTGGAATTGTAGAAGTGATCGACCCTGGGCTACAGGAAGCTTCTAATTCCTATCGTCTATGCACGTTCACAGAGATCATCTCCAGGTCAGGGACTGGCAAACTATCCCAAGGGCCAAATCTGTTCCACTGTCTGTTTCTTAAATAAAGTTTCTTAGAACACAGCTACATACGTTCCTTTATATACAGTTTTTGGTAGCTTTTGCCTGATATGGCAGAGTTGAATAGTTGGAACTATGGTCCATAAAGCCTAAAATTTTTACCAACTAACCCATTACAGATAAAATTTGCTGACCCCTACTTTAGGTAATGTTTCGTAATTGTGCAAATAAATAATTGAAGAATTTCAAGGCCTGTTAGAGATTATGTACTTCAAGTCTAAAGTGATTTTATAGAGCAGCAGGTCAGAGCTCATGAAATGACTTGCCAAGGGTCTTACTGTTTGTTGGTGATTTCCTTTTACTTTTTCTAAAAGAGAAGATTTTTCCCCCCCATAACTTTTTTTATTTCAAGATACACAGAACAAAAAATTCATCATTTAATCATTTTATGTGTACAGTTTAGTGGCATTAAGTACAACAATATGAATATATTGGTACAACAATATGAATAAATTGCTCGTAATATGAATATATTGTTGTACAACCATCACCACCATTCTTCTCCAGGACTTTGTCATCTTCCCAAACTAAAACTCTGTACTCATTAAACAATGACGCTCTGTTCCCCCTGCCCCGGCTCCTGGAACTTCCATTCTACTTTCTGTCTCTATGAATTTGACTACTCCAAGTATTTCATATAAGTGGGGTCATATAATAGTTGTCCTTTTGTGTCTGGCTTACCCATAACATTTTTAGTTGAAGGAAATATGCTTTACAGAAACAGGAGAAGTCCAGCCTTGTCCCTAACTGATTCACCACTGGACTTGGTCCGGAGTAAGCTGATCAAATTTTCTTAATGTCCTCAGCTCTAAAATGATACATCTTTTCCTGAAGAATACAACACAATATCATGATGTTAGTCAATTAAAATTACAAAGGAAGATCTCAAAATTTAAGTGGAATAGTCACAAAATATTAACTTTGCAGCTCAGGTATGTGCTTCCGGTATTTTGGTATTTGTGAGAACACAAAATAATACTCATAAAGTGACTTTGGGAATCAGAGCCAAAGATGAAGGATGATAACTCAGGTCTCATGACCCACTCCTGGGTAGGATCAAGCATACTTCTCTGGTGACTAGTTCTGAGCTTGTCAAGTTCAGTGTCTTCCTGTCCAAGACAGTGTTGCCTACACATTGTCCACATCTTGTGCTTTGTACTTCCCTTTTGTGAGCTTCATACTCTTCCTTCTTTTTCTATTTACACAAAGTTACTTCAGACAGGCTAGAATAGAATTGGTTACATTTTAGGTTACTATGTCACATTTAAGTTCTGCCTTTGTAAGACTATACCCAGGTCACTCAGCTGGAGTTCTGAGTGTTCATGAAACTCTTTAGACTCCCATGAACATGCTATTTCCTGGTTTCAACCTGAGATGAGTAATTTAAGCCATGCTTTTCATATTTTACTCAGCACTTAGAGATAAAACTTACTGTGACATTCTTGTAGAGGGAGGAAGGGCACCTGGCTGGAAAGTTAGGTGACCAAATGCTGGCTCCATTTACTTCTTAAAAGAAAATAAATTGTACTAAGGCATTTGTCTAAGTATTTGTTGGCCATCAGGCCTTAAATTATATCCTATCTTTATTGCTGTTTTGTCCCAATAGCAGGAAAGGGTATGGATATGAAATTCTTAAAATCAATCCAGCAAGCATTTGTTTGCTTACTATGTACTAAGTGCATTACTTGTATTAGCTCATATAATCTTCTTAAAAACTCCTGAGATTTGTACTTTTATTATATCCATTTAAATGATAAGAAAACTAAGACCCAAAATAGTTCTGTGCCCTATGACACTTAGCCAGTAAGAGGTTGTGGCAGAATTTGAATGTGAGCAGTCTTGATTGCAAATTCAGATTTCATTTATTTGCATGTTCCTTTGTCTATTCATTCAACCAATATTTAATGAGCGCCTATTATGTTGTAGACTTGATTCCAGGGATACAGCAGTAATGATAAATACCTTGCCCTCACAGAGCTCAGACTTTGTTAACCACTTTTCTATTAAGCCATCTTGTCTTCTCATTCATTACCTCTCCTATGATGTTTCGATGCTGGTGTTTTACAGCTTCTCATTAAGGAAGGTATCAAATGAATGTTTGGTAAATGGCAATTTTTCCAGTCAGCTAGGATGACTTCTTTCAACAGGCAGAATTGAGGAAACCATTGAAGACAAATATTGTTTCTTTCTTCTTGAACTATCAAGGACAAGTTATCACGGCATCTGAGACTATTGGAGGGCTTATCACCCTGAAGGTCAAGAATTAAGGATGTCTAGCTTATATTATTGCTACTGTCAACTGCTTTAATTTATGCCAGTTTTCTCTTAGCTTTTTCTGCAAACATATTTAAAAATCAACCCGTATCTTAGTCAAGTTGAAGACAGTATGGACATATTAACTTGCCCTTTTGTTTTCAAGAAGTTTTTTGTTGTTATTGTTGTTTTTGATCCAAGACAAAATTGTGAAGCATATTTGGTGGTTTGCCATCCTCTTGCAGATACTCTTTCTTTCATCCTTCTGGCTTCCCAGCCTCCCAGCCAGTAAAATGTTTCAGTTAATACCCTGCTAAAGTGTTATAACTAAAACCTCCTGTTCTCCTATGGAGTAAGAAGTCTACTAATCCGGGTGAGCTGGGAATAGATAGCTCAAAAGATGACTCATAAGGGCTTAATTATGACCCTGCCGGGAGAATTTGCATTTTAATGGAAAACATTTCTGCTATCCCTTCATTTGAAGGGAGTGGATAAAGATTTAACACACTAAGTGTACACCAAGCATGTCAAACTCTCTGCTGGCGGGCCGCATGCCTTGTTTATGTTTATTTAAACGAGGCATGTGGCCTGGCGGCCACGAGTTAACATGCTTGGTCTACACTGTTAAACTAACCCAAATTATTAAACATTTTGGGGGAACTGGTTTTCTTTGTATGATTTTGAATTGCTTAGTGAAATAGTTAGGTTTCCACATCTTGATTTTTTTAAAATGGGTGTGATGAACGTGGGTGCAGGGGAGGGAGTACTTTCTGACCATTGCATGCCTTATTTTATGCTGTGTCCCACAATCTTTGGATATGTCTTAGTATCAGGACCTCTGCTGGGTGGTACTATTCCACTCTGGTGGTTCACAAAATTACCACTTAGACCTTGTATTTTTTTATAGTTTTCAATGTAAAAAAAACACTTCTCAGTTATCTCATTTATGTTCATCTTCTATATGCTCATTATAACAACATACAAGTATATAAAGAAGGTCTTCCCTGTAGACCAGTGATGAAGATGATATATCAATTTCCGTAGGAAGAACATGAAGCCAAAGGAAGTTAAGTGATTTGTCCTGACTGAAAACCACGTTCGCTTGACTGAGTCTGGGGACCTTTGTTCCAAATCGAAGCCATAGCTACCTGTAAAATCAGGAGCTGTTCTCTCCCTGTGCTTAGTCTCCTTTGATACTTGAATGATTATGTTACTGCGTTTCCGTACTGCATTTGCTCCAAATGAACTTCACATCTTTTTATTTGGTAGGACTTTTTTCCCCTAACTTTTCCACAACCACTCCTAACTTAGAATCATCCACATTCAGATTTGATGGAATATTTTTAGTGTCTGCATTTAAGTTATTTGTTCGTTTATGATCTTCAGAGATCTAATCTGATCTCCCAGAATAACAGTTGTGGTTCTATAGTTATGTTTTAAAATAACACAGCCCTGATCATTGGAGTAAATCCAGTTTTTCCTTAGAGTCTGTACCTATTTTAGTGATAGTCTCTGTTCTTTCAGTATAAATGGAACTAGCTTCAGCCAACTGTTGACATCACAGTAAAGGAAATACAGCTAGTTTTTCTGACTCTCAAAGGGGAAAAATTTTGTCGACCTGTCTCTTTAACATAATGTATTTCAAGCACTTTGAAATATTTATTTCGCTAGTTGCACAGCCTTTCACAGACTAATCTTGTCCCTGTACTTATGCTACTTATCTGTACCCACTTTTAGTATATTGACTTAATTTCTCTTCCTTTTTTCTGGCTTTCTCATTTAACACCATAGCTTTTGGTGTTTTACCTTGCTGTCTTTGTAACTGGCAGAGTCTCAATCATATGGGACTAATTTCTTAACCACCCGTGGTATTCCATCTTTCAACTGGAGTTTTTGTCTTTTGATCAGGTTCCACTTAACATTTTATTAATAAATGTGGTGTATCGCTCTATAATTGTTTCTTGTGGGTAAGTCTGTACTCCCTGGTGTGATTTTAATCAGTAGTCCTAGCGGCAGCTCATCCTTTGTAAAGATCCCTCTAAGAAGAAACTGAAGGAAGAATACACAGAATATGTTTTAGATTGTGTGCAATCATTCAGCTTTTCAGTCAGTATTGATTTGAATGCCTACCATTTGCCATCCACTCTGCTGGGGATGTACAGTCAAGCAGTGTGTCTACTGGGCTTACACTAGTAGTTTGTCCAGACAATTGTATCAGATAATCCAAGACAGTGTGATGTGGGACTTGAGAGAATTAGTATGAGTTGTTATGTATGTATGTGGTGTATGTATATTGAGGAAACTCTTAAGCAACTTTGAGGTGTCTGGGAAGGTGGCCTTTGAGATAATCTGATACCTAACAGGATAAGTAACAGTTGGTCAGGTTTAGCAAGAGTGGGAAGATTGAGACAGGGTGCTCATTTGCAAGAAGACCCTTCTCTCTAGCCAGAGGGTAAAAAGGTTCATTATGGCTACAGCATGAAGTTCAAGGGAGAGGCTGTGTAGAAGTGACAGGGGTCCAGAAAGGGCTTATTAAGTGTTTGGCTTTATCCTAAGAACGAGGGCTTTTTTTTTTTTTTTTTTTTTTTTTTTTTTTTTTTTAAGGCCAGGGAGCAGCATGATCAAATTTGTAGTTAGAAAGAGTCCTCTGGCTGTGCTGTGGAGAATGTTTTGGCAGAGAAGAGTTGTAGGGAGACTGCTTAAGAGTTCATGGAAGTAATGGAAAGTAGAGATGAGAGTGATCTGAACCAGGGTAGGTTAAGGGGAAGGATTCAAGAGACATTTAGCAGAGAAAGTCCTTGAGAATTATTGATTGCAGGGGAGGGCTGCATAAGAGAAAATGAGACATGGTCAAGAGTGATTGGAAGTCTTTCAGTTCTCTCTTCCCCTCCCATTCATCCACCATTGATTTTAGGTAATCATAGATTTTGAGCTGTAATATCTGTAGCCATAAAATAAATACACTTGGACCCAGTAGGACACTTTAAATTTTAATCTATTCTAAAATCTCTGTAAGAAGATTTTTAGAATACAAAGGGTAGTTTTATGTGAGAGAGATGCCATGTTAAAAGACTAAATAGCATACTTAAGGTATCCTATCTAATAAAAGAGTAATACGCAAATTGACCATCACTCCAACACACAAGATGGCCGCCCCCATGTGGTCAAAGATGGCTGCCCCCATGTGGACACAAGACGGCCGTCAGGGGTTGGCAGTTGTGGGCAATCAGGCCAGCAGAGGAGGGCAGTTGGGAGGGACCAGGCCTGCAAGGGACAGCAGTTAGGGGCTATCAGGCCTGCAGGAGAGGGCAGTTAGGGGTGACCAGGCTGGCAGAGGAGGTAAGTTGGGGGCGACCGGGCCTGCAGGGGAGGGCAGTTGGGGGCGACCAGGCCTGCAGGGGAGGGAAGTTGGGGACAATCAGGCCTGCAGGGGAGGGCAGTTGGGAGGGACCAGGCCTGCAAGGGACGACAGTTAGGGGCAATCAGACCTGCAGGGGAGGGCAGTTAGGGGCAATCAAACTTGCAGGGGAGGGAAGTTAGGGGTGATCAGGCTGACAGAGGAGGGAAGTTGGGGGCGACCAGGCCTGCAGGGGAGGGCAGTTCAGGGGGACCAGGTCTGCAGGGGAGGGCAGTTGGGGGGAACCAGGCCTGCAGGGGAGGGAAGTTGGGGGGGACCAGGCCTGCAGGGGAGAGCAGTTAGGGGCGACCAGGTGGCAGTGGAGGGCAGTTGGGGGCGACCAGGCCTGCAGGGAAGGGCAGTTGTGGGGGACCGTACCAGCAGGGGAGGCCAGTTGTGGGGGACCATACCGGCATGGCAGGGCAGTTGGGGGTGACCAGGCTGGCAGGGGAGGGCAGTTAGGGGCAATCAGGCCAGCAGGGGAGCAGTTAGGTGTCAATCAGACTGGCAGGGGAGTGGTTAGGGGGTGATCAGGCTGGCAGGCAGAAGCAGTTAGGGGCAATCAGGCAGGCAGGCAGGCGAGCAGTTGGGAGCCAGCAGTCCTGGATTGTGAGAGGGATGTCCGACTGTCCCACCTGGATCAGGCCTAAATGGGCAGTCAGACATCCCTTGAGGGGTCCCAGATTGGAGAGGGTGCAGGCTGGGCTGAGGGACACCCTTCCCCTGTGCACGAATTTCGTGCACCAGGCCTCTAGTATAAAATAACTTACAAGAAAAAAAGTCATATTATTTAATATTTCAGGCAAATGTAAAGATATAACCCTATTTTTAAATTCTATACCATTAAACAGCAGTTCAACAGTTCATTGATGATATATTCATTAGATAAAGAAGGAATCTGAACTTTTCAGTACAGAATTACCCATCCATTGCCCAGCCTTAATGGAAATAAAAATCTAGACATAAAATATAAAGTAATGAAAACATTTGTTAGGTATATAGATAATTTCAAGTAGTTCCAAGGGTTATCAAGAGCCATATGTGGTTCCCTGTGCGAATGTCGATCAGTGCTCAAATGAAACAAGTTACTGCTTTGGGATTATGCTTCTTTGATAGGGAATCACCAGTGTCCAGTTCACTCCTAAATACCATCCAAACAGCTATTTCCTGCCCTCTCTTCATCCATTCTTCTCTCCCTTTGTTCCTTTAAAGTTAATTTGTTTCTTACCAGACCGTCCTTCAATTCTTGGACTTGAGAAGTTCTCTTGAGAGGTGTAAAACAGTATGGAACTGGTACCTTCATTTTGTTCTTGGCTTTACCAAAATCAGCTCTGTGGTTATGAATTTGCCACTTTTCAGGATCTTGCTTTCTACCTCTGTAAAACGAGAAAGCTGAAGTAGATTAGTGATAAGGGGACTCCCAGCTATGATTCTTTTATCTGCCTTTTCTTTTTCCTGGCCCTGCATATCCAGTTGCTTCCAGGCCTTTGTTTACTGAGGGTCCCACTGGTACTTGAGATTTGTTATCAGAGCCACCCCTCAAATGGAGGCTTCAGACATTTGTTACAGCCCCCACTGTCAGAACCAAGGAACTAAAGAGTGAGCTACTAGAGAGCTGCCCCAGGGGAGAAAAGGAGGCATCACAGCAGCTGAAAGTCTTATGCTTAAATGCTGAGATCGTGCAGGTAGGTCAGGAAACTTACCCCTTGGTAACATTCTCTCTTGCCTTCTCTTGTTATTTTTTTTAATCAGACAGATGTTTGAATTTTTTATTTTCTTTTTCTTTTTTGTGCTTATGCTTTTTGGGGGTGGGGGATGGGAAAGGTAGGGTGGTTGCTGAAGAAGGGAAAGAAGAGACCACTGAACATTTTTTTGCGAACCATGCTGCCTCTAGGGACACATTTCCTTACAAAGGTTGTAACTCTTTCCTCCACCCTCAAGTCCACCATTTGCACTTTCGATTATGGCAACCCACCTCCACGTCTGTTGTGTGGTGCTGCTCTATAGCATCTTTGTGACCCCTCCTCCCTCCTTTGTTAATGTAAATCCTCCTAACATCCATCCTCAAGCTCATTTCTTCAGGGAATGCTAATTAACTCCACTCAATGTTGATCACCAATCACATTGAAGCCTCCTGGACTTCATGAAATGTTATTCTTTAAAATATATACTTACAGTAGGTTCACGTGCAGAGTAGGAACATCCCAGGTCATATTGTATATGTTGTAGTATGTATGGTAGTATCTTCCATTACATACTTTAAATACACTAGAAATAGAATGACTTTTCACATATTGATCTGTTTAGTCTCCGAGATGAGAGATCTGAAGAGTAATCCTTCAGCTATAAAGTCATTTGACCTGACTTGTTTTTCATTCTCATTGTGATTGCTGTGTTGTTGAAGTTGATTGACCTTGGAAATGGGCATGTTAGCTTAAAAATGGGCATGTTGCCTTAAAAATGTGGTAATTGAATGCTGTTTCCGAAAATGTATTGCTCCTGCTATATTACAAATGGTAATTTTTATTTTTTAAATATATTTTATTGACTTCAGAGAGGAAGGGAGAGAGAGAAAGAAACATCAATGATGAGAGAGAATCATGGATCAGCTGCCTCCTGCACGCCCCACACTGGGGATGGAGCCTGCAACCGGGCATGTGCCCTGACCGGGAATTGTACCCTGACCTCCTGGTTCCTAGGTCGATGCTAAACCACTGAGCCACACCAGCCGGGCTCAAATGGTAATTTTTAAAAGTTATGTACAGTCTACATAAGTTTAACTATAAATTGGATATTTTAAGAAGTTGTCCTGGTCTACTTTTTGGTGTATTTTAAATTTGAAATGAATCTTTGAATACCTAGATGGTTGCTGGCTTAATGATCATTGGGTTCATTGGTTTGTCACTAGAGCCCTCTTCACAGTTGATCACTCTGGTAATAACCAAGGTGACTCCTGTCAATTGGAGGTAAAGCAAATACTTTGGAGATAAAGCAAATACTTTGCATTAATTCTCCCCTCCCCTTCCACTACTGTCAACTCCCTAACCAACCATCACTGCTCTCACTTCTACCGAAGCAAAGATAATGTAATTGCAACACCTTTTCCTCTTTCTAATACTACACAAGATTGAAAGCTGCCCTTTGCTGATTCCCTTTGTCA
Organism: Plecotus auritus; assembly: GCF_963455305.1. Lineage (NCBI taxonomy): Eukaryota > Metazoa > Chordata > Mammalia > Chiroptera > Vespertilionidae > Plecotus > Plecotus auritus. The sequence goes on along the minus strand of NC_137783.1, from coordinate 26,661,253 downwards.
CGTTAGTTTTAACTTTTGTTTTATGGGTGGAGATGACACTGTTTTCCCTGCAACCCTGAGATTACTGGATTGCAGTCTTCTAAGAAGCGAAAAAGGAGATCTAATTGATGTTTAGCAAAATAATGGTTGTAGTAAAAATTTGTAAGTTTGTAGAATGCAGAATAGGATTGAATGACTTTGAAGAATCTTTTAATGCATGCTCTTGAATACTTTTTATTTTTGCAATGAATGGTCGTTTGAAGATCTCAAAGTCCACTACAAGTTATGACCCTTACAGTCATAACTATTTACCTTTCCACTAAAGCCCCCACCCCCACCGTGCTCCCCAGTGCTTACAGTTGTCAACAGTCATGCTGTCGGGACCCACCCCACAGTAGCAAGTTCGTTAATGATTTTTTAAAATAAGGCACAAATGAAAGGATGTCTTCGTCCCCCTCTTGGCCCAGGTGGGACTGGCTTGGGGAAGACGCAGCCCAGTAGAGATCTGCAAGGTGACTCATTCTTAACACTGACCTTTGTTGCTAAACCCGCCAGGAAAACTATACCAGACATTGTTATGATGAAAAATGACCGGGAGGGGTTGGTGGTGGAGAGATGGACGGAGATAAAATTTGGCCAAAGCTACGTGTCGCACAGCAGCGCGCGGCGGGACGGGCGGGGCGGCCCGCACCTGCGTGGAGCACGGTCTCGCGGGCGTGTCGCGGGGGGCGTGGCCGGGGCGTGACCTGCGGGCGGGGTGCCGGGGCGGGACCAGGGGCGGGGCTAGTCCCTGGCGCCGGCGGTTGGAAGGGGGTGGAGTTGCCCTTGGGGGCGGCACCGGCCCTGGGCCCGAGGCCCGTCGCGCCCTATCGTGCCCGAGCCCAGTGGCCCCGCGGAGCCGGCGCGCTCCCGCCTGCAGGGGGAGGGCGGACGGGGCGGCGGGACCGGCCAGGCCTCCGCGGGCGCTGTTTCTCTTTCACTTTCCTTCCTGTGAGGTCGGCGCGCTGGCGGGCGAGGAGCGGCGGCGGCGGCGGCGGCCGCTGGTAGGTATCCGGCGGGTATGAGGGCGGCCGAGGGGCCGGGACCCCGCCGCCCCCGCGCTCCCGTCCAACTTTGGGCCCGGAGGGGTAGCAGCGCCGGCCCCTCCAGGCACCTGCCGCGGCCCGCCCCGTCTGGACCCGCAGACTCCATCGGGGGCGGCGGCGGCCGGGGTTTGGGGGCTTCAGAGGCGCGGCCTCCCCTTCGGGGCGGAGAGGGCTGCGGGCGCCCGGCCGCGGGAGGCGGGCGTCCTCCCCAGTGCAGCGCGGGCGGCCGAGCGGCGCGCCCGCGGGGCCGGGCACCTGCGGGGCGGGCGGGGCGGACTGTGCGTGGGGCGCCCGGGGACGTACTGCCGGTCCCGCCGCTGGAGGACGCGGAAAAGTTCCTGCCGCCCCTACGCTGTCACTGCACGTCCTCGCTTCCTTTCTGTCGTGGTGACAGAGCTGTGTGGCTTAGGATCTCAATTCCGCCCCAGGTCCGGACGTGCGCTTCCCCTTTGCGAGAACTTCTTACTTGGAGCTTCCTAGCAACCCTACCTGTGGGAAAGGCGGGCCCTTAAGCCGTGCATAGAGGGGAAGGCGCGGACGACGCGCACACGGATGGCAAATGCCTTGCTGAAGGTCATGCAGAGCTAAGGACCAGAACCCAGACCCCTGTCTGTCAGTGCTCTCCTTCTGCTACACCCGCCGCACAGTCTTCCCAGCGGATAGGATGATGACTCACAGAGCCTGTTTCTTGCACATTCTCAATGGCGATGATGCCTCTTACCTTCCTGGTTGCTTTATGTATACTTACCAATGAATGAACAGCTAAGATAGGAAGAAAGTTGCTGTTTACAGAATTAAATTTAGGAAATCACCTTTTTCATGCTTGTTTCCTAAGAGGATACATTTATTATAAGAAACTTTTAAAGCTTTTTTTTTTTAAGTAATCTTATGTACAAGTCAATTATGCTAAACGTGTCTGGAAAAAAAAGTTAATGGTTTTCAGCTTTTACTCTGTGCTAGTTGTATGTATATTGTCTCATTTAATCCTCATCACTCTAGGAGACTGACAGTATTATTTTTATTTTACAGTTTGACAAAAAACAACAGACTTAGAGAGGATAAGTAACATTGCCCAGGTTATATAGACATTTACTAAATTCGACCAGTTTCTAGCAAAGAGTTTTGTTGTGTAATAGAGGAGATAAAGAGTGACTCTCTATATATAAAAGCCTAAGCGACTGTTCCACCCTTGGACCAGTAGCTATGATGCGCACTGACCACCAGGGGGCACTCAATGCACAGGCATGGAAACATGGAACAGACTGATGAATCTCAGAGGGAAGCGGGGGAGGGAGGGCACGAAGAGATTAACCAAAGATCTTATATGCATACTAGAGGATTTGTGCACCAGTGGGGTCCCTTGGCCTGGCCTGCGGGGATCGGGCCAAAACCAGAAGTCCGATGTCCCCTGAAGGGTCCCGATTGCAGTGTACGAATCTGTGCACCAGGCCTCTAGTATAACTATAAATCAAAATATGTAAAAGGAGCCACAGCCGGTTTGGCTCAGTGGATAGGGCGTCAGCCTGCAGACTGAAAGGTCCCGGGTTAAGTTCCCATCAAGGGCACATGCCCAGGTTGCAGGCTCAATCCACAATAGGTGGCGTGCAGGAGGCAGCCGATCAATGATTCTCTCTCATCATTGATGTTTTTATCTCTCTCTCCCTCTCCCTTTCTCTCTGAAATAATAAAAATAGATTTAAAAATATGTAAGAGGAAAATATAACAGGAAAGAAGGGTTAAAAACCATGGAGAGATTACACCAAGGATAGCTTTGGAGAAGGGTTTTGAAGGATAGGTAGGCTCTAGACCACCTATGGTACACATAAACTAATTACTAAAATTCTGTGGCACACCAGAAAATAGATTTTTTGCTGATCTGACAAAGAAAAATAGGTAACTTGGATTCATTCACACCAGATGGCTATTGTCATTTTTTAATTTGACAATCTAAGAGAAAAGAAGGCAGTGCCCCTGATAAATGGTCAGGTATTGCATGTTTTAAAAATTCTTGTGGCACACCAGTGTGCTTCTTGCAGGTGAAAACCGATGATCTAGGTAGAGGAGAGGAAGGGGTTGTTGATAGAGGGCATAGAGCCTCCAGAAGCTAAGAAATTTAAACGTTTTTCTGGTTGTAAAGAGGAGACACTGACATTCTTTGTCACTCTTTGACATTCTTTGCTAACCTGGTAGCAGAATATAAGATGGCGTCAAGGTGTATGTGGATGGAAAGGAAAAGGACATCAACTTGATTTGACTACTGACTGGCTATGGGGTACAAAATGGAAAGGGACCATTTTGATAGGGTCAATAATGATTTTAATTTTTAATCCTTTAACTTGTATCGCCAGGAGCTCCTAATAGAGCAGTCAAGCAGACAGAGTGCATTACTAAAGAGGTAAAGATGGCAAAACTGGAGTTAATAGCCTTAATGTCACTGGTTTAGAGGTGGATAGTTGAGGCTTCAGGAGTGGATCAGTTTTGCCATTATTCTGAATTAAATTGTAGCAGGTTTACAGACTAATGTTACAGTAAGGCAATGTTCTCTTCACCTGTTTACCTAATTTAGGACATGTAACACTTGCTGCTGGTATAATGGTATTAATACAGTATGACAAATCTATACCGTTTTCTCTTATCTCTTAAATTATTGTGGAAACAGGTATGGGAAAGCAGAACCACCAAAAGGAGTGATGACCAGCAATCTCGTGATAGATCTGGATGTTAGTTCTCATGCCTCAGGATATCCAGTTGGGAACTCCATACCAGCTCTTGGGATCAGACTTTTATCCACTTAAAATCTTTCGTTTCCCGAACTACTGAAGCTAGCCCTAGCTAACTACGAATGGCTACCCAAAGGAAACACTTGGTGAAAGATTTCAATCCTTACATCACCTGCTACATCTGTAAAGGGTATCTGATCAAGCCAACTACAGTGACGGAATGCCTCCATACCTGTAAGTAATTTTGTCATGTACTCATCAGAAGTTATGGGTTACACTTGCTCTTTTAAAATTACCACATTTTGTTTTTATCCAGTTTTTAACTTTTAAAATAATGAGTATTCTAATAATTATCTTCACTTTAAATATATTTTCAGGATTGCATTTGTCATTGGATACTAGTGGCATGAAATTATTCTTATATTATTTAAATTATAATAGTTGGTTTTTAGCTGACATTTAAATGTTCTAAAAATAATAAGCGTAATTATTGGTTATAGTTTTAAGTAAACTGTTTTGGGTTTTTAGCTAAAAATTATACTGAAAGCCCTATCCGGTTTGGCTCAGTGGATAGAGCAACGGCCTATGGACCAGTGTTCCCGGTTTGATTCCCGTCAAGGGCACATACTCGGGTTTCGGCTCGATCCCCAGTAGGGGGCGTGCAGGAGGCAGCCAATCAATGATTCTCTCTCTTTGATGTTTCTATCTCTCTCTCCCTCTCCCTTCCTCTCTAAAATCAATAAAAATATTTAAAAAAAATTATACTTAAGGAATTAATCTGCTCAGAGACTTTGTTAGAATATGCATACTTTAAACCATTGTTATTTTTTAAACTACTTTATTGAGGTGTGGTTGACATATAAACAGCTGTACCTGTTTAATGTATACAACTTGATGAGTTTAGAGACAAGTATACACCTGTGAAACCATCACCACATCTATGCCATAAACCCATTTATCACCTCCCAAAGTTAAATATACCCTCTTAGCAAATTTTAGGTATACAACACAGTATTGTTACCCATAGGTACCATGCTGTACAGTAGGTCTCAGGACTTCCTCATCTAGGATAACCTAAACTTTGTGCCCTTGGACTAATAACTAGTAGCTCAGCATCACTTGGGAACTTGTTAGAAATGCAAATTCTCAGGCCCCGCCCAGAATTACCGAATCAGAAACTCTGGGAGTGGACCCATCAATCTGCATTTAACCAGCTCTCCATGGGATTCTGAGGCACTCGGGTTTCAGAATTACTGTTCTAAGATGATCATATCTGTGGAACTCCCAAGTTTCTTTCTCATCTGCCCTATCAGTAGAGAAAAAAATTTTTATAGCCACTTATGCCAGGATTTTACTTTAATGGTTCTGCCAATATGAATTTATTTTTCTATTTCAATTAAAGTAATTCCAATAATTCTAGTTTAATGCTTATTTGCACAAAACTAGATATTTTATATATCTACTAGATTTCATTTTAGCTTTAGAGTAACCTTTGAGCAGTTTGGAGTGGGAAGAAAGAGAGGGTAAAAGGTTATCTTTATTTTGTGGGTGTGGAAACTTTGAGTTAAATAATTTGCCTAGTCTCACAGCTAATGAGTAGTGGACCTGTATTCAACTCCAAAGCCCATGCTCTTTCTAAGATAAAATGGTCTCTCTCTTTTTTTTAATCCTTCCTTTCAATTATATTACCTCTGCTGAACTGAAATATTATACCATAGTTTTAAACAGGGATGCAAAATATAAACACCTGGAAATGGTTAAAATGGCAAATTTTATGTTATATGTATTTTATCACAATTTGTAGAAAATGGAATCACCTAGGAAGCAGTTTAAACATTCTCATGTTCAGAATTCCACCTGGAGAGGTTTGGTGGATGTTGTGAAGTCTGGGCAGTTATATTTTGAAAAATCTTTCCAGGTGATGCTAGTGTATACTTCCTTGGGTGTTACTGGCCCATGCTGTTCAATTGGCAATTAACTATGAACTGTCTTGAAGTACTAATTTACTATTGCCCTATATCCTTGGTCGGCAAACTGTGGCTCGCGAGCCACATGTGGCTCTTTGGGCCCTTGAGTGTGGCTCTTCCACAAAATACCACGGCCTCGGTGAGTCTATTTTGAAGAAGTGGCGTTAGAAGAAGTTTAAGTTTAAAAAATTTGGCTCTCAAAAGAAATTTCAATCGTTGTACTGTTGATATTTGGCTCTGTTGACTAATGAGTTTGCCGACCACTGCACTATACCAAGCGTGGTACCTGGACATGATCCACAGTCTGTTTTGCTTTTCTGCTTCTAACATGTGTGCGTTGCTTTTATATTTGGATGTCTCCAGCAATAACTGCCAAATCGTTTGGAAGAAAATAAGAAAGCACAAATTTTTCATTTTCTACCTATATAATATAGATTTTATATCTGTTCTTCTCAAAAAATATTTGGGGCATAATGAAATCCCAATTTAAATGTAACTTTTTTGGAGGAAAGACAAAAGATTCTAGAAGTATAAATAATCCATTTATAAGCATGGGTTATGTTTATGCTTGCAATAAGGTATAAAAGGGTGAGTGACAGTTTAACTGCATTTTCAGTCATTCTGTCCTGAAAAATCACTTGGAAGTTAAGCCCCTTTACTGAGAGAGAATAAAAATGACAGCAGTGTGATTAAAAGACAGTGGAAAAAAACAAATGTGACCTTTTATCATCAACAGAGAACAAAGAACAGAGTAAATGATGGAGTCAGGTACTCAACCCAGTGTCTGAGGATTCCATAGTGCTAACCTTTATGCACGTCCAGTCCTTGGAATTCTATGTATTTTTTTTTCTTTGTAGTTACAATATGGCCTATATAAGGCAAAAATTATCTCACTAGTAAAATATCCTCTTATTAGTATTGATAAAATAAATAGCACCAGAAAGTAGTGTTTTTCAGTCATTGGTTGGTCTTTGATATTTCCTGGTTTTCTTATGTATAATGTGGGACAGATAGAGTGGCATTGTGATTTGGGAGCAGTATAAAATAGAAAAGTAAGATGACCAAATGGGACAGGAAGAAAGTGAGAAGTATTAAATGACATTGTGATACTCCATAATATTTTCAGTCTTGACTTAGTCATATAAAAAGAATATCTTATTAAGATAACTTTGTATAAAGACTGTACTTTTATGATACTATAAGTAAAGAATAATTCTTATTATGAAGCTAATTATAAATAAAAGATTTTGGTCTTACTGTTCAAGTTTGAAATATGTAAATAGTGCTGAGCAAAACCAGACATGGAATCTGCCCTTCTGGACTTTCTGGTCAAGTGAAGAAAGATAGAGTAATCAAGTTAAGAAATGTATAAAAGCCCTAGCTGGTTTGGCTCAGTGGATAGAGCGCCAGCCTGCAGACTGAAGGGTCCCGGGTTCAATTCCTGTCAAGGGCACCTGCCTGGTTGCTGGCTTGATCCTTAGTAGGGGGCATGCAGGAGGCAGCCAATCAATGATTCTCTCTCATTATTGATGATTCTATCTCTCTCTCTCTCCTTCTGCCGTCCTCTCTGAAATCAATAAAAATATATTTTTTTTAAAAAAAGAAATGTATAAAATAAAATTGGATGTTAAGTGTGATGAAAATACTACTAATGAAACAGAATCCTATATAATAAAGAGCTAATATGCTAATTAGACCAAACAGCAGAACAACCGTCCAGACGACTGTCCAGACGACCTTCCAGACAAAGCCGCAGCGGCAACTTGCACGAATTTCGTGCATCAGGCCTCTAGTGATAAAATAACAGGTATGTGTCAGGTTATTGCAGTAGAATGGAATGCAAAAGAAGGAACTAAAATGTTTTCTGAAAGTCCTAAAGCCATAGGTCCTAGGTCTTCTCAGGCAGGGACATTAATTTTTGGGCGGTAGAGGTGCATTGGGGTAGGAAGTAGGGATCATGAGTGGCTCTCCCTGCTTTGATATGGATAAATTAAGTTGCTTTATTCTTCTTTCAAAATACTCTGCAAAGGCAGGTCAGCTCTTTTTCTCTCTTCAAATCAGAGAGGTTGTTGCTCCCCCATTCTCCCATTGAAAAATTCTGGAGCTAACACTGACTGGCTTCCATGTAGATGTAGAAGGAAGGGCCAGAAGGACCAGCAGGATGGCTGACTGCAGCAGCCCTTGATGTTGTTAGCACTTCAGCTCAGTAGAAGGAGGAGAAAGGGGCAAGCCAATCAGAAGGAAGGGGAGCCAGAGATGGCAGGGTAAGCTGTGCCCCAGGATCCTGGTAAGAAGGGGGGGAGGGGACTTATAAAGCTTACTAACATCACTTCCCTTCAGCAGGCCAATGACATTCTATAAAAAGATGAAAGTTTAAAAATTTAAAACATAAATATGAGTTTTTTGTTTTAAATGAGAAAATACTAGAGGAACTAAATCTGCATTTACTATAGTTAAAAGTCTATAAGATCATTTTAATAATCCAACAAACCTAAGGAAATAAATATGTTCTCACAAATAATGATTGAGTTTTTAAAAATAAATAATTGGTTCTTTGCTAGCCTCTGGGTTAGATTGGTTAAAAAAAAAGATAATTGGGAACTTAAAACTCTATCAAGCAAAACTTCTCATAAGACAAGAAGAAATTTCTACACATGTATTTGGATCTTTTTCTTTTCTGTGTGAGCTCATCTACTCTGAGATGTCATTTACCTTGTTGATATCTCCCAAATCTTTATTTCTGGCATAGTCCTTTCCTCTGAGTTTCAGAATCCAACCGGATGTCCACTTAGATGACCTAAAGTTGGTGGAACTCAACATATCTAAGAATGAATGAATGAGATTCTAACACTCAGTTGTCCAAACAAGAGGTGTATTCCACACTTGACTCCCTTTACCCTCACTATCAAAACAGGGGCAAAGTCCTTACTGGTCTCTCTCCTTAGTATCTCTTAAATATGCCCCTTCACTTCCTTCCCCCATGACTGTTTATCCGGGTCCTCATTACTTCTCACCAGTCACTGCAGCCCACTCCTAACCACTGTCATAGTGGTGATCATTTAAACATCTTGCTGTCTTCATCACTCACTCTTCAGCTGACCCAGAATTTCCTATAGATATCCTAATGCCCTCAGGATAAATTAAAGCTACTTAGGTATGACCGGTTTCTGTCCCACCATCCAACATACACCATGTGCAAATATTTTGTTTAGCAGCTTGCTCTGCTTGGAATGCACTTCTCTTGTATACCTGGCTAGCAGTTACTGATTCTTCAAAAATCATTTCCTCCAAGATATGCCATCCACCTGCTACCACAGACAGATTTGGGTTAAGTGTATTCTTAGTACCTGATACTTGAGTGCTCAATAAAGGCTTACATGAATAAGTAAATAGCCAGTCGGTTGGTTATTTTGTGTGTTTTTCCTTTCAGAGATTCAAATGCAGTGATAGGTAGCTTGAAAGGCATGTAGATAGTGTTGGTTAGCACTTAAAATTTTTTAAAACTACCTTTTTAAAATATAGGTGGGAATCTTTTGTGCCTTAGGCAGATAGAGGGAGAGATGCTGGGTTGAGGACTGGAGATTGATGGCTCTAAGTTAAGGGATGCTCTATCTTTTGCACTAGGGTTCTGAGGAGCTTTTTAAGGTTACATAGAGGCTGTATAGGTTGTTGATTTAAAATGGAAAACTTTTCACTTAAACTAAGAACAAAGGACCTTTTTCCAATAGTTAAAATGTGTAGAGAACACAGTGCATTGGTTCTAAACCCTTTTGTGGTTAGCATGCTATAAGAATCTGGTTATTCTTTTCTCAGGAAAAAGAGGAAGGTGTAGACACAGAATTCTGTGGTATGATATAGGAAAGTTTTATTCTTTTTGCCCTTTCAGAGATTATTACATTAATCCCCTAAGAATGAATTATTTGGAAAAACACAACGTTGTACTTACTGTTAACTTAAGCAAAGAACAAGGGTTAATTGATAATTAAATAGTTAATGTGACAATTAAGTGACATGATTTTATGTGGTAATATGGAAAATGGAGGAACAATTTAATTGTAAAATGGTAAAATTTAAGTACTACCAACCATTTATTGTTTTTGAACAACTATTATAAATACACAAGTGTTTAAGTTATAGAGAACTTTTGATGCATTGATACTCAGTGTTTAAAAATCTTGTGGTACATATACTTGCTATGCAAGGTGCTGACTAGAAGCATCCACTCATAGCATCACTTGGGAGCTTGTTAGGAGCGCATATCTGTGGGCCTTACTGTGGGCCTGCTGAGTCAGGATCCCTGGGGATAAGGCTGGAAGTCTGTGTAATGACAAGTCTCCAGGTGACTCTGTGGTGCACTAAAGTTTGAGAAACACTGCTCTGGACCAGACATTTATAATACTAGCATCTCTTGAACTAGGCAGCTTGTACTTTTAATTATAGAGTAATTAAAATAAATGCTAATGAAAGATTAAACTAATAGCTGTTATTTATTGAATGTCATATTTGAGGTCATGAGCTTTACTTTCATTGTCTTATGTAATCTTCCCAAGGATCCTTCTAGTTAGGTGGTAGTATTTAATCATTAACAGATTTGTAGCTACATTTTATCAGTTTTTATCCTAGCCAGTGGAAACAAAACAGTAAAGAACATGTATAGTGTGTGCCCTCCTAGGATTTATGTTTTAATAGGAGAGACAGACAATACATGAATAAACAATATGATTTCAGTGCTGTGTGTATCAAATGCTATGAGGAAAAATAAAACAGAGCAAGTTTTTTCTTGGGAGTTACCATTTGAGCAGACGGGAGTAATAGGAAGGAGCAAGCTATGAGAAGGTTTGCGGGCAGAGTATTTCAGATTCATTTTCCAGCGTTTTTCACAAAGACTCAGAAAGGTAAAGTGACACAGCTAGTAAGTGCTGGCCCTGGGTTCTGACTCCTGGAGAGCTGACTCGGGCACATCTTCATATTAAATTGTCATATTCCTGTTTTTGTTTTTTTTTCTTTCTGCTTGGCTATATTTTCTAAAAATTCTTTAACAACATGTGAATTTAAAATCCTATATAATAAAGCCCTAATATGCAAATCGACCAAACAACAGAACGACTGGTCGCTATGATGCACACTGACCACCAGGGGGCAGACGCTCAATGCAGGAGCTGCATCTTGGTGGTCAGTGCACTCCCACAGGGGGAGTGCCGCTCAGCCAGAAGCTGGGCTGGCTGCTCCTTAGCGCTGTCTCAGAGGCGGGAGAGCGCCACTCAGCCAGAAGCCAGACTCATGGCTGGTGAGCACAGCAGAGGTGGTGGGAGCCTCTTCCGCCTCCACTGCAGGCGGGCGGTAAGGAGCGAGGAATCCCAGACTGCAAGAGCCCTGGACTGCAAGAGGGATGTCTGACTGCCGGCTTAGGGGGATTGGACCCAAACCAGCAGGCGGACATCCCCCATGGGGTCCCAGACTGTGAGAGGGCACAGGCCGGGCTGAGGGACCCCCCGAGTGCACAAATTTTGTGCATCGGGACTCTAGTGTATCTTTATATAGCCAGTCAGGATCTGAATCTATTATTGATTCTGAATAAATAGCCATTATAATGAAGAAAAAATCTAAATCAAACTTTTTAATAATGTACTCTTTACAACACTTGACTTTTAGAGCCAAGACCTGTGTTTAGAATAAAAATCAAAGGTCTGTCAAAGCTTTTTATTCCATCAAAAAACTGTTAGAGCTAATAAATGAATTCAGTAAACTTGCAGGATACAAAATCAGTTCACAATAATCTGCTGTGTTTCTATAGACTAACAACAGATTATCAGGAAGGGAAATGAAGAAAATCTCATTTGCAATAGTAGCAAAAAGAATAAATTACCTAGGAATAACTGTATCCACGGAGTTGAAAGTATATTGAAAACTAGAAGACATTAATGAAAGAATTGGAGAAGATACAAATTCATGGAAAGATATTCCATGCTCATAGATTAGAAGAATTAATACCATTAAAAGCATTAATATTAAATTTTAATACCCAAAGCAATATACAGATTCAGTGCAATCCCTATCAAAATCACAATGACATTTTGTACAGAAATAGAACAAACAATACTAAAATTTCTATGGAACCAAAAAAGACCCCAAATAGCCAAAGTAGTCTTGAGAATAAAGAACAAAGCTGGAGGCATCATGTTCCCTGATCTCAAACTATATTACAAAACTATAGTAATTAAAACTGTGTGATATTGGCATAAAAACACATATATCAATGGAACAGAATAGAGAACCCAGAAATAAATACGCATCTATGGTCAATTAATTTATAACAAAGGAGCCAAGAATATAAAATGGGCAAAAGACAAGTTCTTCAATAAATAGTGTTGGGAAAATTGGACAGCCACCACAAAAGAATGAAACTGGACTCTCTTTTATACCATACACAAAAATGAACTCAAAATGGATTAAAGTCTTGAAAGTAAAACTCGTCTGAAACCATAAAATTCCTAAAAGAAAACGTAGGTGGTAAGTTCATTGACATAGGTCTTGGTGAGTGATGATTTTCTGAATCTAACACTAAAAGCAAAAATAAACAAGTAGGAAGGGCTATATGAAACTAAAAATCTTCTGCACAGCACAGGAAACTTTCAACAAAAGGAAAAAGCAACATACTGAATAGGATAAAATAACTGCAAGTCATATATCTAATAAGAGGCTAATGTCCAAAATATAGAACTCATACAACTCAATAGCAAAAAAAAAAAAAAAAAAAAAAATCTGATTGAAAACTGGGCAGAGATTTTGAATAGATATTCTTCCAAAAAGCCATAACAGATGGCCATCAATAAGTACATGAAAAAGTGCTCAACATCACCAATCACCAGGGAAATGCAAAATAAAACTGTAATGCACTATCACCTCAGAACTACTAGAATGGCTATTATCAAGCACACGAAGTATCGTGTTGTTGAGAATGTGGAGAAAAGGGAACCCTTGTGCACTGTTGATGGGAATATAAATTGGTGCATCTATTATAGAAAACAGTATGAAGTTTCCTCAAAATACTAAAAATTGAACCACCATATGATCCAGCGATTTTATTTCTGTGTCCTTATCAGAAGAAAAGAAAAACACTAACTCGCAAAGATATATGAATCCCCATGTTTATTGCAGCATTATTTACAACTAGAGGCCCAGTGCACAAATTTGTGCACAGGTGGGGTCCGGCCGGCGCAACCCCAATCAGGGCGGATCCGGGACCCGGTCTGTCGGGAGGAGGAGACGGTGGTAGGTTGGATGGCCAGCCCACCCCTGATCAGGGCCGATCAGGGCCAGGCCAGCTGGGGGGAGGGACTGTGGGAGGTTGGCCAGCCGCCCTACCCCCAATTGGTGGGTGGGGTGATTGGGGATGGAGCTGGCTGGGGGGAGGGGCTGCAGGCCAATCTGGGGTGGGGCCGGGTAGGGTGAGGGGCTGCAGGAGGTTGGTCAGCTGGCCCTGCCCCCTATTGAGGTAGGGGGGCAATAGGGGCAGGGCAGGCTGAGAGAGTGGCTGTGGGCCAATCAGGGTAGTGGGGACCCATCAGGGGTGGGGCCTGCTGGGGGGAGGGGCTGCAGGAGGTTGGCTAGCTGGCCCTGCCCTCTATTCAGGTAGAGGGGGACAATCAAGGGCGGAGCAGGCCAATTGAGGTGGTGGGGGCCCATCAGGGACAGGGCCTGTTGTGGGGAGGGGCTGCAGCAGGTTGGCTGGCCAGCTCCACCCCCTATTGGGGTAGGAGGGCTATCAGGCGGGGCCAGTGGGGAGGAGAGGTGAGTGGGGGAGAGAGGCCATGGGAGAAGCCTCACCCCCAGATCGGGCCAGTTCACTGGCCACAGTGGGCATCATAGCGACCAGTCGTTCTGGTCATTATAGCATTCCAGTCGCTGGCTTTTTATATATATATAGACTAGTGGCCCGGTGCATGAAATTCATGCACATTAAAAGGGAATTAGAGGAAATATTTTAATATTGCTATTTGCCCTTTCTCTATAATAGAAGTGTCAAAGATTAAAGAAAATTAGTAAAATGTATATGAAAATCTCCCTCCTGTCAGAGTCAGGGGAGTGCTGCAGGACCCAGAGTCAAGTCCCTGCCCACCCTCATGCGCCTCAAAATCGTGCGAGACCCAGCCCAGCCGGTCCCAATCCCATCAAGCCCTGCCGGGTGGGGGGCGCAGCCTCAGGTCCCCCGTCAAGCCCCATTAGACGGGGGGCTCAGCCTTAGGTCTCCCAGCGTGGCCTCATGTGCCCTGGCCCGGCCTCAGGTCCCCTAGCCCTGGCATGAGGGTGTGACAACCATTTGCATATTAGCTCATTATTATATAGGATAGGCAAGATATGGAAACAACCTATGTATCCATCAGTGGATGAATAGGGAAAGGAAAATATGGTAGACACACACACACACACACACACACACTGGAATATTACTCATAAGGAAGAATGAAATCTTGCCATTTGTAGTAACATTATGCTAAGTGAAATAAGTTAGAGAAAGAAAAATACCTTATGATCTCTCTGATAGATGGAATCTAAATAAGATGGGTTTTTTGTTTTGTTTTGTTTTACCCTAAACTGATAGATACAGAGAATAAATTGGTGGTTACCGGAAGTAGGGGAGAAATGGATGAACTGTTTTTGGTTTTATTTTGTGTGTTTGTTAGTTTAAATAAATTGTTTTGGGTGTTTTTTTTTTTAAGAGAATAGGAAAAAAATCAAAGGCCTAAGAAGTTATATTAAAGTCTCAGTTGGTACAAATATAATTTTTTAGGGTTATACTAGAAATGAGATCCCTGGTATACTGATAATACATATTTCAAATAGTATTCTGGCAGAAACTAGTCACTCATTCATGAAAGTGATTATAGTGCTCATTTTGATGATTCTTTTTAAATAAGGAAGAATAATTATAGGTCTTAATCTAGGTGTTATCTATTATTAATGTTAAAGAAGAATTATATGAGATATATGGTTCTTTTAGCTTTTGAAACTATGCATTAGATTAGCAATTTTCAACCTGTGCCAAAAGAATTTTTGAAACATGCAATACTTATTTATTAGTGGCACTGGCCCCTTTTCCCTTAGTTTGTCAAATTAAAAAATCCCAACAGCCAATACAACAATAGCCATCCAGTGTGAATGAATCAAAATTATACCTTTTTTGGTCAGATTAGCAAAAAATATATATTTTGGAGTGCCATGGAATTTTAGTAATTAGTTTGTGTGTGCCATGAGATAAAAGGTTGAAAACTTGCTGCACTAAATAAGAACGTTTAAACAGTTGAGCAAAACATCAGAGTGGACACTAAAAGATAGATAAAAAATAAAACTGTCTTTTATATTGGCTTCTGAGAAGAAATATATCTATGTCATAATGAGTTGGAACTGATACCAATGATGATTTGAAAGAAAATATTTAACCTAAAATATGTATTCAGAATTAGAACTCATGGTGAGTGCACAGGTATGTTTAAGAGTCTAGCAGAAGCCCTGTTTGCCTGCTATCCACAGCCTGGATTGCTACTGCCATACTACCTGCTCACCCAAACTACTCACTCCCAGAGAGCCCATAGCTCCATTGCACCATGTGTGGCATTTGGGCCCTCTTTGGCAGCACTGAATGCCTTTCTGTTCATTGTCTGAAAGCTATGAAGGTTGCACACAGCGGTCCAGATGCATTTTGCTTTGAGAATGTCAATGGATATACCAACTGCTGCTTTGGACTTTTCCCGATTGGTCGTGGTTGACCAGCTATTTGGAATGCAGCCAATTTGAGTGAAGAATACCCTTATTTGTGGCTATGTTACAACAGAGAAATCTACAGCCACCAGAAGCTACAATGCCATTTTGAACTTGAATATTACACTAACGTGGATGGTGAAATAATCCATCTTTATGTCAAAGGAAGAATTGAATAGACGTGATTTGTATGTTGGATGGTGTATTTGCATTTATTTTACTGGATACGGCCAATAAGAAAGTGTTCCTGGGCAGAGATACCTATGGAGTAAGACCTTTGTTTAAAGCTGTAATTGAGGATGGATTTTTGGCTATGGTTCAGAAGCTAAAGGTCTTTTTAACTTGAAGCACTCCACAATTTTTTTTTTTTTAAGTGGAGCCTTTTCTTCTGGGACACTGAAGTTTTGGATTTTTTTAAAATATATTTTTTTTATTGTTTAAAGTATTACATGTAGTAGTACATATATCTCCCTTTTTTTCCCCATTGACCTTCCCCCAGCCTCCCTTACCCCCTGTTGCATGCCCTCATCCCACCCCACCCCCCACAGTGTCTTGTGTCCATTTATTGCGCTTATATGCATGCATACAAGTCCTTCGGTTGATTTATTTCCCCCCCTCCCTAACACTCCCCAGCGTTCCTGCTGTAATTTGACAGTCTGCTTGGTGATTTACTGCCTCGTATCTATCTTTTTGTTCATCAGGTTATAATGTTCTTTATTTTCCATAAATGAGTGAGATCATGTGGTATTTTTCTTTCATTGCCTGGCTTATTTCACTTAACATAATGCTCTCCAGGTCCATCCATGCTGCTGCAAATGGTAAGAATTCCTTCTTTTTTATAGCAGCGTAGTATTCCATTGTGGAGATGTACCATAGTTTTCTAATCCACTCATCTGCTGATGGGCATTTAGGCTGTTTCCAAATCTTAGCTATCGTAAATTGTGCTGCTATGAACATAGGGGTGCATATATCCTTTGGGATTGGTGTTGCTAGTTTCTTGGGATATATTCCTAGAAGTGGGATTACTGGGTCAAATGGGAGCTCCATTTTTAGTTTTTTGAGGAAACTCCATACTGTTCTCGACAGTGGCTGCACCACTCTGCATTCCCACCAGCAGTGCACGAGGGTTCCTTTTTCTTATTGTTTGTTGATTTGTTGATGATTGCCATTCTGACAGGTGTGACATGGTACCACATTGTCGTTTTGATTTGCATCTCTTGGATAATTAGTGACTTTGAGCATGTTTTCATGTGTCTCTTGGCCTTCCTTCTGTCTTCTTTCGAAAAGATTCTATTTAGGTCCGTTGCCCATTTTTTTATTAGCTCATTTATCTTCCTTTTATTAAGTTGTATAAATTCCCTGTAAATGTTAGAGATTAAACGTTTATCAGTGATAACATTTGCAAATATGTTCTCCCATACAGTGGGCTTTCTTATTGTTTTCTTGATGGTTTCTTTTGCTGTGAAAAAGCTTTTTATTTTGATGTAGTCCCATTTGTTTATTTTCTCTTTAGCTTCCATTGCCCTAGGAGCAGTATCGGTGAAGAAATTGCTTCGGCATATGTCTGAGATTTTGCTGCCTGTGGATTCCTCTAGTATTTTTATGGTTTCCCGTCTTATGTTTAAGTCCTGTATCCATTTTGAGTTTATTTTTGTGTATGGTGTAAGTTGGTGGTCTAGTTTCATTTTTTTTCATGTATCTGTCCAATTTTCCCAATACCATTTATTGAAGAGACTGTCTTGACTCCATTGTATGTTCATGCCTCCTTTGTCAAATATTAATTGAACATAGTGGTTTGGGTCGATATCTGGATTCTCTATTCTATTCCATTGGTCTATATGTCTGTTCTTGTGCCAGTACCAGGCTGTTTTGAGAATAGTAGCTTTGTAATACAGCTTGAAATCTGGTATTGAGATCCCACCTACTTTGTTCTTCTTTCTCAGGATTGCTGTGGCTATTTGGGGTCTTTTTTTATTCCAGATGAATTTTTGGAGAGTTCTTTCTAGGTCTGTGAAATATGCCGTTGGTATTTTAATGGGGAGTGCATTGAATAGATTGCTTTGGGTAGTATGGACATTTTAATGATGTTGATTCTACCAATCCATGAACATGGTATGTTCTTCCATCTGTTTACGTCTTCCTCTATCTCTTTTTTCAGTGTCCTGTAGTTTTCCGGATATAGGTCTTTTACCTCCTTAGTTAAGTTTATTCCTAGGTATCTTAATTTTTTTGGTGCTATGGTAAATGGGGTTGCTTTTTTAGTCTCTCTTTCTGTAAGTTCACTATTGGTGTATAAAAATGCCATAGATTTCTTGGCGTTAATTTTGTATCCTGCTACATTGCCAAATTCATTTATTAAGTCTATTAGTTTTTTGATGGAGTCTTTCGGGTTTTTTATGTACAATATCTTGTCATCTGCAAATAAGGACAGCTTTACTTCTTTTCCAATTTGGATGCCTTTTATTTCTTCTTCTTGTCTAATTGCAATGGCTAATACTTCCAGTACTATGTTGAACAGGAGTGGTGAGAGTGGGCATCTCTGTCTTGTTCCTGTTCTTAGGGGAAATGGTTTTAGTTTTTGCCCATTGAGTATGATGTTAGCTGTGGGTATATCATATATGGCTTTTATTATGTTGAGGTATGATCCTTCTATTCCCACCTTGCTGAGAGTTTTTATCAAGAAAGGGTGTTGGGTTTTGTCAAATGCTTTTTCTGCATCAATTGATATGACTGTGGTTTTTATCTTTCAATTTGTTTATGTGATGTATCACCTTTATTGATTTGCGGATATTGTACCATCCTTGCATTCCTGGGATAAATCCTACTTGGTCATGGTGTATGATCTTTCTGATGTACTGCTGGATCTGATTAGCTAGAATTTTGTTGAGGATTTTGGCATCTATGTTCATGAGGGATATTGGCCTGTAATTCTCTTTCATTGTGTTGTCTTTATCTGGTTTTGGTATTAGGGTGATGCTGGCTTCATAGAAGGAGCTTGGAAGTGTTCCTTCCTCTTGAATTTTTTTGGAATAGTCTGAGGAGGATAGGTTTTAGTTCTTTCTTGAATGTTTGGTCAAACTCCCCTGTGAAGCCATCTGGCCCCGGGTTTTTGTTTGCTGGAAGCTTTTTGATGACTGCTTCAATTTCTTCCATACTTATTGGCCTATTGAGATGTTTAGATTCTTCCTGATTGAGTTTTGGAAGGTTGTATTTTTCTAGGAATCTGTCCATTTCCTCCAGGTTGTCCAGTTTGTTGGAATAGAGTTGTTCGTGATATTTTTTAACAATCCTTTGTATTTCTGTGGGGTCTGTTGTTATTTCTCCTCTTTCATTTCTGATTTTGTTTATTTGGGTCCTCTCTCTTTGCTTCTTGGTGAGCCTGGCTAAAGGTTCATCAATCTTGTTTATCCTTTCAAAGAACCAGCTCTTGGTTTTGTTGATCTTTTATATTGTTTTTTGGTCTCAATGTCATTTATCTCCACTCTAATCTTTATTATTTCCTTCCTTCTGCTTACATTGAGCTTCTCTTGTTGCTCTCTTTCTAACTCTTTGAGTTGTAGGGTTAGGTAATTTATTACCATTCTTTCTTGTTTTTTGCAGTAGGCTTGTAGAGCTATGAACTTCCCTCTCAAGACTGCTTTCGCTGTGTCCCATAGATTTTGGATTATTGTGTTTTCATTGTCATTTGTTGCCATGATGTTTTTTATTTCTTCTTTGATCTCTCTGGTAACCCAGGCATTGTTTAACAGCATGCTGTTTAGTCTCCATGTGTTTGATTTTTTTTTGGATTGTTTTTATTGTAGTTGATTTCCAGTTTTATGCCACTGTGATCTGAGAAGATGCTTGATATGATTTCTATCTTGAATTTGAAGAGACTTTGCCTGTGACCCAATATATGGTCTATCTTTGAAAATGACCCATGTGCACGTGAGAAGAATGTATATTCTGTGGCTTTGGGGTGAAATGTTCTAAAGATGTCAATTATTTCCATCTGGTCTAGTGAGTCATTTAGGATTGATGTTTCTTTGCTGATTTTTTATTTAGAGGATTTGTCCAATGTTGATAGTGGGGTATTAAAGTCTCCTACTATGATTGTATTGCTGTCAATCTCTCCCTTGATATCCTCCAGGAGTTTTTTTTATGTATTTGGGTGCTCCTGTATTGGGTGCATATATGTTTACCAGATTTATTTCTTCTTGTTGGATTGCTCCCTTTAGTATTATGAAGTGGCCTTCCTTATCTCTTGTTATGTCCTTCACTTTGAGATCTAATTTGTCAGATATAAGTATTGCTACCCCAACTTTCTTTTCATTTCCATTCGCCTGGAAAACCTTTTTCCATCCCTTCACCCTCAGTCTGTGTGCATCTTTTTTTCTGAGGTGGGTTTCTTGTAGACAGCAGATATATGGGTCGTGTTTTCTTATCCAATCCGTTACCCTATGTCTTTTGATTGGGGCATTTAATCCATTTACATTTAAAGTTTATTGATAGGTACTTATTTGTTGCCATTTTTATTCTTTACCCCATGTTTCTTCTTCACTTCCTATTTTTTTTTTTTTTTTTTTTACAGCAGACCCTTTAGCATTTCTTCCATTGCTGGTTTGGTCGTAATAAATTCCCTTAGTCCTTTTTTGTCTGTGAAGCTCCTGATTTCAGCTTCAATTTTGATTGATAGCCTTGCTGGGTACAGTATTCTTGGATTCAGACCCTTCCTTTTTATGACTTTGTATATTTCATTCCATTCCCTTCTGGCCTGATGAATTTCTGTTGAGAAATCAGTCGCTAGTCTGATGGGGGTTCCTTTGTAGGTAACTTTCTGTCTCTCCCTGGCCGCTTTTAAGATTCCTACTTTGTCGTTGGTGTTTGCCAATTTAATTATTACGTGCCTTGGCGTCGGTCTTTTGAGGTTCATTTTGCTTGGGACTCTGTGAGCTTCTTGGATTTGTGTGGGTTTTTTCTTCCCTACATCAGGGAAGTTTTCTGCCATTATTTCTTCAAACAGTTTTTCTATTCCTTGCTCAGTTTCCTCTCCTTCTGGAACCCCTATTATGCGGATGTTGTTTTGTTTCGTGTTGTCCCAAAGTTCCCTCGGGCTCTCCTCCTGCTTTTTATTTTATTTTTTTCTAGAAGCTGCTCTACTTGGGTATTTTTTCCTACCTTGTCTTCTAGCTCACTGATGCGGTCCTCTGCTTCTTCTAGTGTACTCTTGATGCTTTCTATTGAGTTCTTTACAGCAGCGATGTCATTTTTCATTTCTTCTTGGTTCTTCTTCATTTCCTCTTGGTTCTTACACATATTGTCAAATTTGTCTTCCATTCTTTTCAGCCACCTCATGACCATTTCTCTGAATTCTTTCTCTGACAGGTTGCTTGCCTCCATTTCGTTCACTTCCTTTTCTAGTGATGCCTGCTTTTCTTTCATATGTGGGCTGTTTCTTTGTCTCCCCATGGTCTCTCTTCTCCGGGTGTCTGATTATGTGGTTCTCTCATTATACCAGGTGAAATCTGACCTTTCCATAGTGGAGTGTAGAGCTTCTCTGAATCCATGTGTTTGCGCCAATTGGGGACTGGTGTTCTCAGGCTCTCAGCTGTTCGGTGGGTGCTGTAGTTGTTGATTCCCCAGGCTTTTCAGGTTCCCTACAACATCCACTTTCCCCTTCAAGATAGCATGGTCTCCGCGTCCGAGCAGGTTGCTCCGGGAGGGAACCCAGCAGCAGAGGGGGCTGCTCGGACAGGGGAGCCCTGTCAAGCAGTCCCCCACGGTCTCCTGGAGTATAGCTGTCCCTCAACTCACCAACAAACACTCCTAGTGCGACCACACACTCTCCCTTTGTTTTCTCACTTACACACTATCTTGCAATCTGCCTTTCCATCAGCATCCATCTTCCTTTCTCTGAAGTTTTGGATTTAAAGCCAAATGGTGAAGTTGCATCGGTGGAAGTGGTTAAATATAATCACTGCAGAGGGAACCTCTGCACGCCCTCTGTGACAGTGTGAAGAAACTTTCCAGGTTCTGGGATAGAAACCATGAAGAGCAGCCTCCGGGTCCTTTTTGACACTGCCACTAAAATGTTTGATGACAGACAGAAGGATTGGGTATCTTTTATCAGGGGGCTTGGATTCCAGTTTGGTTGCTGCCACCCTGTTGAAGCAGCTAAAAGAGGCCCAAGTCCAGTATCCTCTTCAGACATTTGTGATTGGCATGGAAGACAGTTCTGATTTTCTAGCTGCCAGAAGGGTGGCAAGTCACATTTTCCTTAGAAGCTTATGACATTACAAACAGTTCGCATTTCAGTGCGTATGTACCCAATTTCCAAGTACATTAGGAAGAACACGGCATGGAAAAGGTCCAGATGAACTGATGCAGGGTTACATATATTTTCACAAGGCCCTTCTCCTGAAAAAAGCCGAGGAGGAGAGGAAGAGGCTTCTAAAGGAACTCTATTTGATGCCCTTTGTTGAGATCCAACGTGCTGCCCATGGCCTGCAACACCTGAAACTAAAGAAGGCTGTTACTACTGTCAAATCCTTGCACACCACTACCCAGGCCGGACTGACTGGCTGACCCATTACTGGATTCCCAGGTGGATTAATGCCACTGACCCTTCTGCACCCACACTGACCCATCACAAGTCAGCCACCAAAACTTGAGCTCTTTCTAAGCTATAGAGTGAAAGTAAATGTGAAAGTAGAGGCCTTGGGGCTTGGAAGAGTGGCAATGACCATCATCCATCATGGAGTAAAAAAATGTCAAATCTGAAAAACAATCTAACAGAAAGATTGAATATAAATATTAAGAATAAGTACAGTCTAACCCAGCCGTGGGCAAATGACGGCCCGCGGGCCGGATCGGCCCGTTCAGCTGTTCTATCCGGCCCGCGGAGCCGAAAGAGCAGAGGGTTCTCTTGCTCTCCCCTCCGCTCCTTTACTTTGAATTTATATTAGTTCATACAAACACTCCATCCATGCTTTTTTTCCGGCCCTCCGGTCCAGTTTAAGAACCCATTGTGGCCCTCAAGTCTAAAAGTTTGCCCACCCCTAACCTGTAAAAAAGACAAAAGGTAATTTCCATTTCGATATTTTGAAGACTTTTTATAGGTACTGAGGCTTCATAACACTGGTTTTTCCCAGACTACTAGTACTATATTATATCAAAAATTTAAATACCAGTGAACAAAAGCTATGTTCCCTCAGAGACTTCATTACTGACATTTCTTCACTCAACATTTTAGAAAACTGAAACAGATTTTAGTTTATATTGAATTAACTCATTTTAGTTGTCAAAAAGATTACTAGTAAACTCAGAATCTCTTCCCTTTATTTGAAAGCATAGGCAGGTTTCTGACTTAACTACAATAGTGCACTTGGTTCCCTTTACTGTTCCTAACCCTGTCCTCGTTTATTCCATAAATATTCACTGAGCACCTCCTCCTCCAAGTACGATTCTGGGCACCTGGGATACATTAGGTGACACAGTAGAAAATAAGTAAATCATCCTATCTAATAAAAGGTAATATGCAAATTGACCATCACTCCAACACACAAGATGGCTGCCCCCACGTGGGCAAAGATAGCCCCCATGTGGACACAAGATGGCCAGCAGGGGAGGGCAGTTGTGGGCGATCAGGCCAGCAGGGGAGGGCAATTGGGAGGGACCAGGCCTGCAAGGGAGGGCAGTTGGTAGGGACCCGGCCTGCAGGGGAGGGCAGTTAAGGGTGACCAGACCAGCAGAGGCGGGCAGTGGGGGTGACCAGGCCTGCAGGGAAGGGCAGTTGGGAGGGACAAGGCCTGCCGGGGAGGGCAGTTAAGAGGGACAAGGCCTGCAGGGGAGGACAGTTAAGGGGAACCAGGCCTGCAGGGGAGGGCAGTTAGGTGTGACCAGGCAGGCAGGAGAGGGCAGTTAGGGGCAATCGGGCCCCCAGGGGAGGGAAGTTAGGGGCGACCAGGCTGGCAAGGGAGGACAGTTAGGGGTGACCAGGCCAGCAGGGGAGGGGAGTTAGGGGCAATCTGGCCATCAGGGGAGCAGTTAGGCATAGATCAGGCTGGCAGGCAGAAGCGGTTAGGGGCAATCAGGCAGGCAAGTGAGCGGTTGGGAGCCAGCAGTCCTGGATTGTGAGAGGGATGTTCAACTGCTCTTGAGGGGTCCCAGATTGGAAAGGGTGCAGGCTGGGCTGAGGGACACAGCCCCCTGTACACGAATTTCGTGCACCGGGCCTCTAGCAGTGTATATTTGAAGGTGATAAATGGTATTGAAAAAGGGAGAGTCAAGCTGGTAAGGGGAATTGGGCAGTCAGTGGGAAGGTGTTAAAATTTAAAATAAGCCTGTGTTCTAGTTGGCCTCATTAAAAAAGTGACATTTGAAAAAAAGAAAAGAAAGTGAGATTTGAATAGACTTCAGGAGGTAAAGGAGTTAGCCAATTACACGAAGGAGGGAAGAATATTTCAGGTAGAGGGAATAGAAAGAGCCTAGAGTCTAAGGCAGGCATGTGCCTGACATGTTGAGAAATGGTCAGGCCAGTGTGGCTAGACAACAGTGAGCAGAGGAGAGCACAGGGAGGTGATAGGGTGGATGTGAGCCACAGGCACAGTGTGCAGTTCTCAGAGGGCCACTGTAAGGATTAGGCTTTTACTCTAGAGAAATGACCCATTTTGAGTGAGGAATGACATTATCTGATTTATGTTTAAAAGCATCACTCAGACTACTATTGAAAACAGACCTGTTAAGAGGTGGTTGCAATAGTCCAGGCAAGAAGTAGTGATGGTTTGCACCAAGGCAGTGGTAGTGGTAAAAGTGGTCAGATTCTGGTTATATTTTGAAAGTAAAGCCAAATTTGCTGATAACCTATATGGGGGTCATAAGAGAAAAAGAGTCTTAAAGGATATCTTTGAGATTTTGGTCTGAGAAACTTGAGGATAAAGATGTCATCCAATCATGTAGAAAAGGCTGAGGGTGGAAGATCGGGAGGCTATTTTTGGAGACACCAAATGGAGATGTCAGTTGGGAGTTGGATGTGTGAGTCTGGAGATTATCAGCATATAGATCATATTTAAACAATGAAAGTACCAAGGGGGCGAGTGTAGACAAAGAAGAGAAGAGGACCAAGCTCCAGGGCGCTGAGGAGGAGTTGTCAGTAAGATAGGAGAAAGCAGGGTAGGATCCTGGGAGGCAAAGCACACATAATGTCAAGAATGAGGGAGGGATCAGCTAAGTCAACTGTGTTGAGTAAGATGGAACTGAGAATAGACCACTGGACTTAGCAACACAGAGGCCATGGATAATCCTGTTGAGCAGTTTCATGGAGTGGTAAAGAGGGAAAGTCTGGATAAGTGTGAGAGGATGGAAAATTCCCTCGTTTTGCTCATTATAGTGTGATTATGTAAGTATTTCATGTTAATGAAGGTTAAAAAAGAGGTTGGGAAAAACGAATGGGAAGAGAGGAATTGGAGAGAGTGAGTATAAGTAGCTCTGAAATGGAGTGACAGCTGACAAGGGAAGTAGGGTCAACAGTTGTTTAAGATGAAAAATATGTTTAAATCTTCAGTAGATAGCAAAAGACTAATGATAGTGAAATGGGAGAATACTGAAGCAGCGTTCTTAGGTAATCTAGAGGGGATTGAGTGCACAGAGCAGAGACTGGTTGTAGATAGGCACATGAAACTTCTGGAAACAGGCAGGAGCACAAAGTACAGATACGAGTCATATGGTGATGTGAATTCTCTTTGTTTCAGTTTTTTTTCCCTTTTGTTTTCAGTAAAAGAGGAAGCGAGGTCATCAGTGGAGAGAGATTGGGGGAGGATGTGTTGAGGATTTGAGGAGAGAGGAGAAGGTATGAAGTATTGATGGAGGGCATAATGGACTTGGGGTGTTGAGTATGACCACCTGGCAGATGAAGGACCCACTTTAAGTTCATGGTCATGAATTTAAAGTGAGATACCATCAGCGAGGTGCATGTTTTTCTCCCACAGTTATAATGTTGTAGAAACAGAGTAGGTTGGATTTAGCCAGGATTAATAGTTTAACTGAGCAAGTATAATGAAAGAAGAGACAGGTAGAAAAATTGAAGTACAGAAGAACAAAGCTATCAGGAGTATGTGTGAGAAGTGATCATTATGATTGATAAGAATTTATATTGATCAGGGGGTTATGAGGGCATTGCTGCACTCACTGAGCTACCAAACTCTACCCTGACTCTGTAAGTCTGTCTATGGAAGTACAACCTTCCAGGACATTTTGGTCTCCTGGCCTGCTTGACACAAGATCCTTCTTCTTTGCTGCTGCCTGATCCTCTGTGGTGGTGAAATCATATAGCATTCTTCTCAGTAGGAAGTAATATTATCCTAAATGTTCTTCATGAAATTGCAACTCACGTGGGCCTTCAAGAGAAATGTACATGTATAACATAACAGAAGGAAGGTGTTATTAGATCCTTATATAAGTGAAACCAAGAGATACTGTCTCATGGAAGCAAATACTGGAAAACTTTTTTAATATTGTCAGTTTCACCTATAAGAATATGTATCAGGGGAGGATCCAAGATGGCAGCGTAGGTAAACACCTAAACTGCTGCCTCGCACAACAATTTCAAAACTACAACTAAAAGACAAAACGTCTATCACCCAGAACCACGGGAAAGCTGGCTGAGTGGAAGTTCTAAAACTAGAAGAAAAGAGCATTGAGACGTGCACAAGCGCTGAAAAGCTGAGGTACGGAGGTGCGCGAATTGGGCTGGCAGCGGGCGACTCGGAGCACTGCTTTTTTCAACCCGAAGGAAGACAAGCTCTCGATTACTCTGAACTCCAGTTTCTGGGGAGACGCGGGGGGACCCAAACTCCTACGGGGAGAAGCTGGACTGTCTGCCATCGGGTCGGAAAGTGAGGGTGGCTTGCTTGCAGGGCTGAGCGCAGGAATAATTGTTTACTGCGCTGGGGCATGGGACGCGGGAACGCGGACGGAGACACAGAGCCGGCTTACAGGCAGCCATCACTGTTTGCCATGCCCTAGCCTAGTGACGCCCTGAGACCCTGCCCCGCACAACCTACAAACCCACCCAAGCTCCAAGCAGCGGCTTTAGCACATGAATGGCCTGCCCTATTGCAGCTTAACCTAGCAAACTTGCAGCCCAGGTCAGACAGCACCAAAACCTCCAAACCCCAAGCAAAGAGGAGAAAACTGTAGTTCTCGCTGTAGCTCTTGCTGGGTGGCCTCAGACAGTAGCTGACCTGCATCCCATTGGAGATCCAGAAGCCAGTGTACCTAGTGGTCAGTGTGAGACACCAGATTGAAACTCCTCACATCCATAAGTGACACATTCAAGAGACAGACTCAGTGAGCACCAAAGCCCCACTGAAATAAGTCCTGCACCATAAGCGTGTCTCCAGCACAGCAGTTCTTCCATTATAGACACAGCGGGTCCTCACAGCCAATTGGACTGGAGGTCAATTCCTCCCAGTGTACCAACAGCAATCAAGGCTTAACTACACCAAGACTTTGCACTCAGCCCACAAAGGGGTGTACCAAAGGCGTCCACCTCAGGTGATTGGGGAGGCTGAGCTACTGGCCCCTATAGGTCACCTACCACACAAAGCCACTCCATCAACACAGGGAAGCAGCAAAACGCGGAGACAAAGAAACATGTCACGAATGAAAGAAATGGAGGAAAGCAAACTACTGGATGACATAGAGTTCAGAACCACATTTATAAGGTTACTCAAGAATCTTCTAAAAACTGCTGAGGAACTTAGACCTTTAAGGATCTTAATGAGAATGCCAAAAGAGTGGAAAAGGACCAGTCAGAAATTAAGCATACACTGTCTGAAATAAAGAATATACAGAAACTCAACTGTAGATCAATGTACCCCAAGAATCAAACCAAAGATCTGAAATATGAGGAAACAAAAAACACCCAACCAGAAAAACAAAAAAAAGAATCCAAAAATATGAAGATAGTGTAAGAAGCCTCTGGGACAACTTTAAGCGTACCAACATCCGAATTTTTGGGGTGCCAGAAGAAGAGAGAGAGCAAAATACTGAAAATCTATTAGAAGAAATAATAACAGAAAACTTTCTCTACCTGGTGAAAGAAATAGACTTACAAGTTCGGGAAGCGCACAGAACCCCATACAAGAGGAATCCAAAGAGGATCACACCAAGATACGTCATAATTAAAATGCGAAGGGCAAAAGACAAAGAGAGAATCTTGAAAGCAGCAAGAGAAAAACGGTTACCTACAAGGGAGCATCCATATGACTGTCAGCTGATTTCTCGGCAGAAACTATGCAGGCCAGAAGGGAGTGGCAAGAAATATTCAAAGTGATGAACAGCAAGAACCTACAACCAAGATTACCCAGCAAAGCTATCATTCAGAGTTGAAGGTCAGATAAAGAGCTTCACAGACAAGAAAAAGCTAAAGGAGTTCATTACCACCAAACCAGGATTACATGAAATGCTGAAGGGTATTCTTTAAGAGAAGGAAGAAGAAAAAGGTAAAGATAAAAATTATGAACAACAAAATGACATCAAATACATACCTACCAACAAGTGAATCTAAAAATCAAGTGAATAAAAAATCTGAAGAACAGAATGGACTGGTGAATATAATAGAATCAGGGACATAGAAAGGGAGTGGACTGACAATTCTCAGGGGGAAGGGTGTGTGAGGGGTGCGGGAAGAGATTGGACAAAAATCTTACACCTATGGATGAAGACAGTGGCGCGGTGTAAGGGCATGGGGTGGGGTGGGGAATCAGGTGGAGGGGAGCTATGTGGGAAAAAAAAGAGCAACACCTGTAATAATCTGAACAATAAAGATTTATTTAAAAAAAAATAAAACAAAATAAAACACAAGTTCCACAAGGAAAAGAAAAAAAGAATATGTCTCAAAATCAGGAAGCTGTCGCCTCTTCTCTTTGTAGATGACCACAGTTTACTTAAAAACTGTTAGTAGATAATAAAGTTTTCAAAGCAAACTGTATCAAATGAGTGTTACTCAAGAAGGGCACATAAAGATGGTAACGTGCTAAGGAAGGAAGGAATGTGCTTCTGTGTTGACAGATAAAATGAACACCTTAGGATGATTTTACCAAAGGAGTCAGCATTTGATCACTTTTAATAAATAGAACATTACCAATGAGTGATAACATCAACAACATGACAGAAAAGACTATTATTTTATTATCAACTAGAAGCCCAATGCACGAAATTCATGCACTCTGGAGGGTTCCCTTAGCCCGGCCTGTGCTCTCTTGCAGTCCAAAAGCCCTCGGGGGATGTCTGACTGCCTTGGAGGTGGGAGAGGCTCCCACCACCCCTGCTGTACTCACCAGCCGTGAGCCCGGCTTCTGGACTTCTGGCTGAGTGGCGCTCCCCCTGTGGGAGCGCATTGACCACCAGGGGCCATCTCCTGTGTTGAGCATCTGCCCTCTGGTGGTCAGTGTGCATCATAGCAACCAGTCGTTCTGTTGTTTGATTGATTTGCATATTACCCTTTTATTATATAGGATGAGAGCAGGATTAGTGGTCAAGAAGAGAAATTTGTGTAGATTACTTTGTGTCATCAGAGCTGAAAAGCTAGCTCTCTGATACATAAAGATGTGGGTGGACTATACATACAAGATAGCAACAACAATGGTTCTTGTACCTGTTGTGAAGAACACCCCCACCTCTCAAGAACTTGAAAAATAAGGATGTAGAATAGTCCTTTATTAGTTAAACTATGAAATCAACATGCAGTAGTAATTCAGAGCAGGTATATGCAAAGTGTAAAGACTGAACAAGGTAGCTCCTAGACCAGTAGGACTATGTTGGAATTTTGAGGCCTGGTGCACAAAATTCATGCACGGGGTTGGGGGGGGGGGTGTGTGTCCCTCAGCCCAGCCTGCACCCTTTCCAATCTGGGATCCTTCTCACAATCCAAGACTGCTGGCTCCCAACCGCTCGCCTGCCTGCCTGATTGGTTGCCCCTAACTACTTCTGCCTGCCAGCCTGATCACCCCCTAACCACTCCCCTGCTAGCCTGATCTATGCCTAACTGCTCCCCTGACAGCCTGATTGCCCCTAACTCCCCTCCCCTGCTGGCCTGGTCACCCCTAACTTTCCTCCCCTGCAGGCCTGGTCGCCCCCAACTGCCCTCCCCTGCTGGTCCAGTCACCCCTAATTGCCCTCCCTTGCCAGCCTGGTCGTCCCTAACTGTCCTCCCCTGCAGGCCTGGTCTGTCCCCCCCAACTTCCCTCCCCTGCAGGCCTGGTCTCCCCCAACTGTCCTCCCCTGCAGGCCTGGTTGCCCCCAACTGCCCTCCTCTGCCAGCTCCATCACCCCTAACTGCCCTCCCCTGAAGGCCTGATCGCCCCAAACTGCCCTCCCTTGCAGGCCTGGTCCCTCTCAACTGCCCTCCCCTGCTGGCCTGATCGCCCACAACTGCCCTCCCCTGCTGGCCATCTTGTGGCGGCCATCTTGTGTGTTGGAGTGATGGTCAATTTGCATATTACCTCGTTATATAAGATAGGACAGTGGTCGGCAAACGTGGCTCGTGAGCCACATGCGGCTCACGAGCCGCAGTTTGCCGCTCTGTTAACTAATGAGTTTGCCAACCACTGACCTAGACTCTCGATTCTAATAATTACAGGCTGTTGTTGTTCCTTGTGATTAAGCCCCTATCCCAGTGGTCGGCAAACTCATTAGTCAACAGAGCAGCAAACTGCGGCTCGCGAGCCGCATGTGGATCGTGAGCTGCAGTTTGCCGACCACTGGGATAGGATATAAAGTTAAAGAAGGAATGTATAATAGAGAAGTATTGCTCAATCTTGGACCCTTCACCCCAGAAAAAGAAGTATCATACATGCAAAGATGGGTAGTTCCCATTCAGGTGAAGCAATGTATAGAAAATATCTTACTTGAGCTGTAAGACTATTTCTAGGGCTGTCATAGCTGCAGAGGATTAATACCAATACATAATAGACATTTAAAGTCCCATTAGCAAGATCATCTGTTATTTCAGATGGACACATCAAACTAATCATAGTCTGTTGCCATTCAGTATTCAATTACTGATTCTCCTTGTTATGGTTTTATGCTCATCTAGTGATAGTTCAAATATTCGTTGAATATTTATTACGATATACTTATTTACACATTTGACATGTATTATCTCATTTAATCCTTACAAGAACCCTGTGAGATAGGTATCCTTGTTATCTCCTTTGTACATAGAAGCATAGAGTAAGTAATGTGCCTGGTGATAGAACTGAATTTCAGATCCAGGCAGTCTGCCTCCAGATTGTCTTTTGTCTAGAGCAGTGGTTCTCAACCTTTCTAATGCCGCGACCCTTTAATACAATTCATGTTGTGGTGACCCCCAATCATAAAATTATTTTCGTTGCTACTTCATAACTGTAATTTTGCTACTGTTAATGAATCGTAATGTAAATATCTGTGTTTTCTGATGATCTTAGGCGACCCTGCTAGCGGTTCTCAACCTGTGGGTCGCGACCCACAGATTGAGAACCGCTGCTGTAGAGCCACAGATATTTACATTACGATTCATTAACAGTAGCAAAATTACAGTTATGAAGTAGCAACGAAAATAATTTTATGGTTGGGGGTCATCACAACATGAGGAACTGTATTAAAGGGTCGCAGCATTAGAAAGGTTGAGAACCACTGGTAGAGCATTATGCTGTCCTACCTTGGCCTCTGCATTACAGGGAGAGTATCTTCATCCCGTATTTTTTCAATTGTTTTGTCCCATGACTGATTTCCTAATAGTGAATAGTAAAGTGACTTCTGATTATGATTTGGCAGAGGGCCAAATCCTAAAGCACCTATCAGAGGTACTCGCTGGTAAGGATTTTGTGGCCAGCTTCTAGCCTCCTTTGGCCAGGATTTCCTAGTTCTCTGTGACTGTCTTGGTGGAGAGCTTTGCAAAGTTAGTCCTGTTGTTGATCTCCTGGAGATTCTGATTTAATTGTTTTGGGATGGGGCCCATTAATCTGTTCTTTAAAAAATCTCATTGGTGATTGTGGTGCCCATCTCAATTTGGGAACCACCATTTTAGATGACACCTGATTCTATTGATTTGTGCAACAGCTTAGTTCAAATCTAAGAAATGGTAAAAGGATTTCAGTTTGTAAGCTTTAGGCAGAAGTTTTATGATGTTTGTGTTGGGCTAAATATAAAGATCAGTTAAAAATAACAAATCTTGATGCCAGGGATCAAGTGTTATTGACTTTATTATGCCTAGAATAGTAGTTGGATTTTAAGCCTGGAGATGCACAAGCCTGGGAGTGGATGCCATCTCTGCTACACAGCTGGGCAGCTGTGAGCAGTCATGGCAGCCTACTCAGGCTCTCCAGTACTGTGTTTCTCATTTGCCAAAGGAGGATGGTAACAATCCTTTAATCTATACAAAGCCCTGAGCCCAGAGCCTGATACTAGGTTAGGGCTCAGGAAATGTTAGCACTTGTTGCTATTTAAGTGGTTTTTCAACTGGGAATATCATTGGTGAGCCTAACTCCCGTTCTGACCCAGGTGTTTCTTGTGGCCACAGCATCTTTCTGTAGGTGGCTGGTGAGAATGAAGATTGTAATTAGTCTCCATAGAGTCTTAACCCAGACCTGGACCTTTTTATCTTGGACCTGTTGAGTTAAACAGTATGTATAGCAGTTGAGCAATTAAAGAGCTTGGCATTAAATCTTTTAAGATACTTTAAAAATATGTTTTATAGCTGGTATAAACCAAATTAAAGGCTAAGAATCAAAGGGTAGATTTGCAGTGATGATTTTGTAAACATCTTAGGGAAAGCAAATCTTTACTGAACTTCTGCCTTGGATTTTCTCAGGTTCTACTTTGTATAAGGTTGGGCTCTATTAACAGCTTTTAAAATCATGTGGGAGATGTATTTACTACAAGGGGGGTGTTGTTTTTTTTTACTGTTTTTTTAAAAAGCTGTTTTGATTTTTAGAGAGAGAGGGAGACAGATCGAGCTCATACCTGGGAGAGATGTTATTTCTATATAACATTTTTTTTTTCCCTTTGTAAAGTTAAAATCTTTAAAATTTGATGTAAAATTTGTGATTTCATGTCAGAAAACCTGGATTCAAATCTCTGTGCCATTCATCAGAGTAGACAGGTTATTTGCCTGTAGGAAACTCTTCATCTGCAAAATTAGAATAATAAGCGTTGATGTGAAATATAAAATGACCTCCAGATGGGGCTTTCTATCTTCCTCTAGAACAGCATTGTTCAGTAGAAAGAAAAGTGAGCTACCTGTGTAATTTAAATTGTTCTAGTAGCCACATTTTAAAAAGGAACAAATAAAATAACTTTAATATTTTATTTAATCCAATGTGTTTAAAATATTTCAACATTAATATAAAAATTGAGATTTTTTCATGCCAAGCCTTTGAGATCTGTATTTTACATGTAAAGCATATCTCAAGTTCAACTAGCAACATTTCATGTGCCTCAGTAGCTACACATGACTAGTGCTACCATATCGGACAGTCCAGATCAGGAATATAGATTAGTATTTTCCATCAGTACCCTGGGACACTGGTGGTGTCTCGGCCTTAAGCAATTAATACAGCCTTATTCTTGAAACTTTGTGTACCTCTGGATGGATGAGCTTCCATTTCTTTCTTCAGCAACCTAGGTTAGTATTTCGTCCTTGGGAGGACAGGCTCCTACCCTCAGCCTTTTGGCTGACTCAGCATAGGGCTTGCTCTAGGCATATCACGTGCCTCTCTATTTGGCCAAGGCTGATAGACAACCAGGAATTCCTGAATCCTTGAGTATGATAAACCTTTTGAATCACCAGGATTAGACTTTGTAATACCCCTTCATTCTTGCTCTAATCTGTCTCTCTCTCTCTCTCTTTTTTTTTTTTTTTCCTTCTTCCCCAAATTTCAGAGACTTGTCTGTTGTCCCTGGGAAAAGAGCAAATACCAGGAATCTTCTAGGAATTCTGCTTCTCAATCCTGCACTACAGTGTAGCTTAACAAGGCAGCCCTCCTTTCCCAAACGTTATTTTGACTTTTTAAAAGACTTTTAGAACCTTTTTGGGACAAAGAGATTTGTGGGTTTTTAAAAAATATTTTTTATATATTTCAGAGAGAAAGGGAGAGGGAGAGAGGGATAGAAACATCAATAATTAGAATCATTGATCGGTGCCTCCTGCATGCCCCCTACTGGGGATTGAGCCTGCAACCCAGGCATGTACCCTGTCAGGGAATTGAACCCTGACTTCCTGGTTCATAGGTCCACGTTCAACCACTGAGCCACTCCAGCTGGACTGGGACCAAGAGATTTAGAGGACGGAGGCTATATTCGTATCTAAATATTTTTATTTTTAATGTTTTCTAATACTGTGTTTTATCCAAATTTTGAGAGAACTATGCTGAAGGGTGTTCCCTAATAGCTGTATGTAATGGTATAAAGAAGTAGGTAATATGGGATTCAAGTATATTTAACAAAAAAAAAAATACGCTCAGATGTCACCTTAGAAAGTCCTGCCTTGATCACTGTCTAAAATAGCTGCCAGCCCCCAGTTCTTTTAACATTATTTTTTGTTTTTAGTCTCACTTATTACTAAATTGTCTTCTCAAATAGAATATAAGCTCCATAAGGGTATGAATTTTGTTTACTCCTGCACCCCAGCTCCTAGTACAAAGTCTGGCCCTCCATAAATGTTCCTTGGATCAATGAAAGGAAGTGCCAAGATATTCTCTATATTTATTAATGATTTTAAAGTTAGATACCAAATAGAATTCTTCACTGACCATTGTTGCTCTAACTAGTATATGTAATT
Source organism: Plecotus auritus (assembly GCF_963455305.1). Taxonomy (NCBI): domain Eukaryota; kingdom Metazoa; phylum Chordata; class Mammalia; order Chiroptera; family Vespertilionidae; genus Plecotus; species Plecotus auritus. The sequence goes on along the minus strand of NC_137783.1, from coordinate 26,626,944 downwards.
TGCTTGAACTTTTCAGACCTAATCTCAGTGGTAGGAATCCTTTAGTTTACTCTTGCTCAGTCATTTAAACTTTTACTACTTTTAGACAGTGTAGGACATGAGCAGTGGAAAAAAGAATATTTTGTAATGGAGTTGTAAAGTAGGGGTTGTGGAAGCCTATCTGTATTTTCAGATTATAAAGGGTAGTGAAATGGAGGTGGCGGTATTAGGATAGGGAAGTGCATGAAAATTTTTAATAGCTTGTCTAAGGTTTTTGGGCAAGATAGTTGGCATAGTAGGTAATAGAAGCTTAGGGAAAGGTGAGAGAGGTTAGTACTTTTTGGAGGAAATGTAAACTTTATATAGGTTTGTGGTAAAAAAAAAAAAAATCCACAAGTCATGTTTCTATTACCTTAGTTTAGAATCTTTATTTAAAAATCTTAATTTTCCCTGTCAGTTTTGCAGTCATTCTTTCACTTTGCCTCTCGTGCCTTTGTGCTCCATGGGATCATGGAACCTGTGAGTGCAGACAGACCCTCATGCTCCACCAGGGCCGGAAGTTCCCTTGTAATTCCTGCTTTGATCCAGGAGCACCCTGCCAATGAAAAGTAATCCAAACATGTTGAAAACTCACAACTTCTTTTAAGAAATATTTATTTTGCATTCAAAAGAAGTAAATTCAGTTAAGGTAAAAACCTCATTTTGGTCCTACTTCTTTAAGAAAAACAACAAAATGGTATATACTTTTTATATTGTTTCAGCAGGCTTTATTTCAGTTGGGTTTTTTCCAGTGTTACAATTTTAAGGTTTTATAAAGTTGGATTAAAGAATAGTACTCTACCTAAGTAGGTAATTTTTAAGGACTATTTAGTTTAAATGATGCATTTTAACCTAACACCTTCTTTCTTCTTAGTCTGTAAGACTTGTATTGTTCAGCACTTTGAAGATAGCAATGATTGTCCTAGGTGTGGCAACCAGGTTCATGAGACAAATCCATTAGAAATGTTGAGGTAAGTAAATACATAAACGCTTAATAATTTTTATTATGCGTTGTAATATTTTTGTTGGCACCTTGACTCAATTAATACAGATTTTAAGAAGAAATAGAAAAAAATACGACTGTACATATTAAATATTTAAGAAATACATTTCCAAATTAAAATTATAACTATTTCAGGCTCTCAGAGTTACTTTAGTTGTAGTTTTGCTTCAGTATTTTAATATTCTACACAATACACCACTTTTGTTGAACTACATGGTAGTAGAAAGAGAGCAGACCTAATAGTGAGGAAGACTAATCTTGGTACTATTAAATTTTTTAAACTCAGAATTTTAAAAATGACTGCCATTTACTTAAGTATAATCATATGTTTTTAAAGCTGGAAATGGTCTGTAAGATCCTAATCCAAACCCTTTTTCCCGTTTAGAAAATTGAAATTTACCATGACTTTGCCTAAGGTCTCAGCAAACTCAAATGTCATTTCCCAGCTTCAAGCCAGCTGTCCTTACCACTAAACTTATTTTTCCCCCACTGTTCCTACCATAGCTCTATCACAGATAATGGTGGGATCTTAGGAAAGTACACATCTAAAAACAGTACTAGATATTCATAGCCTTATGTAATGTTCATTTCTGTATGATGTTTGCCATCATTCCATTGAATCTGGATTTGCAAGTCTTACATTTCAGACTTGTTTTTTCTATTTTAGTAGCTGTAGTTGGAGTAATTTATCTACAGATAGCCCAGTGGTTTTCAAAGTATGGTCCCCAAACTATGAGTCTCTTGTTAGAAATGACAGTTCTCAGACCCTACCTCTGACTTGCTAAAAGTAAATATTAGAAGAAACTGGTTGGGTTTGAAAGTGGTTGCCTCTGGGGTTGTAGGAATCAGGATGAGAATGTTCTATTTTAATACAAGATTTACAGGAAAGTTAGACTTGTATATTACACATATATATATAACTTTGATGAAAATATTAAATTGAGAATTGCTACTTTTTAAATATTACTATTAAATGGTCAGGGGAACTTTGTGAACAAGTTAGTAATTGAGTTAAGTCTTGAAGAATAAGGTAACATTGGTTTGGAGAGTAGGAAAAGAGTAATTGAGCCAGGATAAAGAACATGAGGGAAACAAGATTGCAAAAAGACAAGGCATTCTTATGGAAAATTGAATAGGCCTGTTGGCTAAGGAAGAGAGATAAGAGAATAACACTAGTTATGGTTTGTAGGTTAGACTCAAGTTATAAAATCACTTGAAGCCATGTGGTGGGAAGAAATTGGTTCTCGAGCAAAGCAAATGGTGAATCTTCCTTAAGCATTAATTTGATCATTATGAGCATGTCAAGTTAAAGGAAAATAGGTGTATTCTGTCCTCCAAGTACTGTGGTAATTAAGGAAGTAGAAGGGTGGGAAGCATGAAGACTATATAGGGGAAATATCGAGAAGGAACTGTTGGTGAAGCATAGTGATTTAAACGTGTGAATCAAGGGGTGGGGAGAGGTACGTGCATGTATTAAGATAATTCTTGCATTTTGAGTCTTTGGTCTCATTTCTAATTTTTGAAAAGTATGACGGTGATATTCAGTGTTTTGTTGGAGGATGGATGAGACAGTGTTGACATAGATGAACAAAAGGAGGTGCTTGAGATACTAAGCATCTGTTGGAAATGTGGCACTTAAGCTCAGCAGAGATGTAGTTTGTGTGTGTGTATATATGTAAAAGCTATTTGCTTATATGAAGTCACAAAAGCCTACTGAAAAGGTCAAGAGAGCAGAGCATTGGAAAAGAAAAATAACTAGGGACCAAGAGAGAGTAGGCAGAAAAAAAGAAAACCCAATTGTTCTTTCCTGAAAGGACCAGTTTTAGACAACCTTATCAAACGGTTGCTGAGCAATATAGGAGAAAAATGACTTTAAAAAATAATTTAATCATTTTAAACTTTAATTCTAAAATAATTTTTAAACCTATTTAGTTAGCAGTTATGGATAATTTGGGGAAACATTAGCAAAACACAGAATATGTGACAAATAATGTAGATTTTGCTTTCAAAGTTTTTCCAATTAAAAAACAGCCAACAGCTTGAAATAAAGGTTGGATTTTTTAAGATGCAAGGAAAGCATACATGTTTGTAGTTAGAGAAGAGTAATGCTACTGAGCAGGATGAAGGTATGAAGAGAGAAAAGGGTGTTCTGGGAGCAAGAGAATGAAAGTAAAGAAATGAAAAGGAAGGGTTACACTCTCATCAGGAAAAAACTAAAGTAATGTCAAGATAAATATTTGCATTTTTAATCTAGGAAGATAGAATGACTAAATGGTCTAAATTTCTCAGAAGAGAAGAATGGAGATTATTTCCTTTATAGGAAAGAGCCAGAGTTGTAGTAGAGATTTTGAGAGTGAGTTTATCAACTATTGCTGCAAAATCAACCACCCTTAAAAAAAATAAAATAAAAAAGATTTCTTATTCCTCACAGTTCTGCAGTTCACATATCTAGGTGGTTCTTCTGTTCTTGGCTGGGCTCACTCATGGTACTGCAGTTGACTGGATAGGTAGAACCAGCTGAGATCAGCAGAACAGCCTCTCAGATTGGGGAAAGGCTGTCAGTGACCTAGTCTGAGATGGCCACAGCAGGGTTCTCATACACATGGTGCCTCATTCTCCAGACCTGTTCCCGTGGTTGGCAGGATTCTGGGAGAGGGCATACAAAAGCATGCAGTGCCTCTTCAGGCTTGGGCTCAGGACTAAGCACAGTGAGTTTTTAACAGTGAATTTTTTGCATTTCTTACATTCTAGGGGCCTCATATACAGTATATAAATATATATATTGTGACATATTTATGCATTTCATAGCACTTCATATTTTTTTTAACAATTTCTTAGTGATGTCTTCCTCAGTATTTCAACTGTTCTGTCATTCTTTTATTTTTCTCTTTTATGGATGCCATGTCCTTTGGAAGCTTGTTTAGACCAAGTTAGTGGCCTACTTCCTCCACGTGAAATATGTCACAGGGGGAGCATCAGGATTTTAGAGATGCTTAGGTGGGGCATGGCCATAAAAGGTTGGGAACCACTGGTGTATATGTAGAGAGAGCTGGGGACTAGGACTGTTTTTGTTATCAACCTACCACTGTGGGAAAGGCTAGAAATAGGTGTGTGTGCTCCGCATGCAGAGGGGTTTGGTGTAGTAGATGTGCTGAAACTGCATGTTCTACATTTGCAGTACATATAAGATAGAGATCCCCAGCTGCTTATGTATTGGATTTTGACATCTTCGTTGTTACTTTATTCTCTTTTCCCCTTTGGAAGGTTGGATAATACATTAGAGGAAATCATATTTAAACTGGTCCCTGGACTACGAGAACGTAAGTTACTCTTTGGCTTCTTGCAAAACTCTGTGTTTTATGAAATCAACATTTCTATTACACATTTCATGACTGTTTCTATTATTTTTACACTTCTTTTTTCTTTTAAATTAGAAGAACTTGAGCGTGAATCTGAGTTTTGGAAGAAAAATAAGCCTCAAGAAAATGGACAAGGTGACTTTTTCTTACATTTGTATCTGACAGCTTCTCACAAATTAGCTTTTAATAGCTTTGGTCAACTAATATCTCTCTTCCAGCTCAAGTGTCTCCTGTACAGAATTCATGTACTCTTTTACTTATATTATGAACCTTTCATATAAAATCATGAGATCACTCCAGTTAAAGGTAATAGGAAATTGGACTTTGGGAAGAGAATCAGTAAATTTTTAATAATTTTAGCAAAATAATAAACATTACTGGGCAGAGAAAAGGCTTTTTCACACAAAGAAAAGAAAAAGTACAACATACCTGAAATTATAAGAAAGTATCCTTTCAGGATTATTTAATATAAGATTGATTTCAAGATGACCTAAGTACCACTGAAATCTTTAAATATGTACATGTGTTTTTATAGGCTCATTGTGAGCTTAATTTCCCATCTCTGGCTTTTCCATAAGATCACAGGATTGTCAATTACACATAATAATTAAGATGGGTCAGAAAATTCTTTTCTCTTTTCATCTATAAAACTGAGATCATAGTTTCTTTAACTTCTGTAGTAGGGGAGGTTTGAGCATAGTTTTGAATGACAGAGAAGATAGCAAGGGATTATTTCTGCTTATAACAACAAAATAGGCAAAGAAACCAGGCGTGAAAAAAAAAAAATGACTTAACTTAAGGCTTGTTTTACCCAAGTGTAAAGTAGATAGTAGTACTATAGTAAAAACATAGGTGATATAAAGTTGACTAAATGTTCCCAAGTTTTGACTACCTTTTCAAGAGGAGTGGTTCCAGAGGATCGTCATCAGAAGCTATCTGTTAGATTTAGTTCATGGCTCTATGTATCTTATAGGTTGACTTGTGAAGGACTACAACCTATTTTGTGTTTTTCTCCCTCTCTAAAGTATTTTGTCTTTAGTTTAGATGGAGAGTTTGGATTTTTTTCTTGGAGCTGGGAGTTAGGTTCTTAAAAGGTGACACTGTCTATGTGGGTTCCATATTAATATGTAGAAGAAAGAATGCAGAAGAGAACCCACTTGCTTTTTATGATACAACCATAATGCTTATACTACAGTCATTATAGAGGAGCTAACCTGTCTTTTTTTCCGGGGCTTTTCCACACTGTAATGCTTGGCTGGCTAATTCTTTCCATTGGAAATTTTCCCTGAATCTCTACTTCACCCCACAGTTTATGTTTATTACCTTTCTTTATGTGGCTGCATAGTCTCTTTTACCTCTTCCATCAAAGGCCTTATCCGACTTCTGTTTTCTCTACCTGTTTCTCCTCCTGTACCTTGACCACTTTGTAAAGTGAGGATGTGGATTATAATTCTAGTTTCAATATTGTTCCCTCAAGCCTAGCACAACGCATATCTAACAGAGTTACAGGCACTCAGTAAAACTATATGTAGGTTGCAGGTATTTCATAGGTTAAAAACATTTGGATATAATATGAAGTATATTATTCAGATTTCCTTAATAAAGTTTTAACATTTTATAGCTGTAAACATGTTTAAAAAGAATTCATTTTATGAATATCTAATAATTTAAAATTTTGAGAACTTAGAAAAAGTACTCAGTTTTAAATTAGACTATATATAGAATTTGGAAGTATTTTTATATCCTGTCTATATTCTAAGTGATCTAATCACCAATTGCAATTATTTTTGTGACAAAATGTAGCTAGTCCTGAATCTTTCAGTTGGATGCCCCAGTAAGCCTAGACATCTTAGGCTATATCAGTAAGTCATTAATGGTTTTTAAAAAATATTTTCATTGTTGAGTTAGTTGGATCATTTAAAAAGTATTGAAAGTTCCAGTTATTCTTCAAAGTTGATTTTTGTTTTGATAATTAAATATTGTTGCTTAACTTCAGTATCAACTTTGGGTTATATCTGAGTTTTGTTTAAATTGTACAGATGATACTTCAAAAGTTGACAAACCTAAAGTAGATGAAGAAGGTGATGAAAATCAAGATGATAAAGACTATCACAGAAGTGACCCACAAATTGCTATATGTCTAGATTGTTTACGAAATAATGGACAGTCAGGGGACAATGTAGTAAAGGTGAGTGGACAAGTACAGTTGTATTTTTTACAATTATTTTATTGTAAACCTCTGATAATTTGCTGATGAATTGTCCTGTTTCAAAATGTTTGCTTTCAAAGTTTTTATTAACATAATCAAGTTGGATACCCTTCTAACAGTCCCATGCCTACAAATGGCCAAGCAATTGCTTACTCCACATACCTGATTTCCAAGCCCCACAACTGAACCATCCTGGGCCAATGCCACCACCTAGTGGTTCATCAGAGAATAACACCACTGATTCTCTAGCCTCCTCCTTCCATACCTTTGTTGGGAGTTTATATGCATTGTTTTCCCTTTTTTAAGAGTGGTAACCAACTCAGATCATTTCATGTGGGGCAGTATCTCCAATCTTTTTGTCCATCCTCTTCTAATTTCTTCCTTTATTTTTCTATTTTTATTAGTAACTAAATAAAAAAAAACACCTCATGTTTTTTAATAATATAATTGGTTCTGAAATAAAATTGGTGTCATAAAATGCCTGAACTCTTAAAGTCCTTGAAGGATCCCAGATGTTTCCTATAGAATCTCCATTTCTAACCCTGTATCTGTCTACTAATTGAACCTTTTTGTAAAGATCTCTATACTAGATAGAGTTTCAGACACCATACTACTTGTTTTGTTACAAGGAACTTTTGTTTTTAATATAAAGGTTCACTGCTTTACCGGTTAAATAGATTTTTCTCACTTTGTCTTAGCAAATGTCAGCCCCTGAGAATATTGTAGTCCATGTTTTATTCAAATACCTATATTCAGTGTCTCTTCTTTCACTTCCACTGTGTTATCTATACGCCAGTGGGTTGAATTTTCACTAATATATTTAATGATATATTTCTTTTAAGAAATTAAAATTTTTTCATCTCCAATTAAGTGTTCCAAGCATCTTGCAACAAAGAATATAGCATAGTGAGTCAGTGAATACTAATCTACTATGTGGATATTAGACAATGAAAATATAAATAAGAAAAAAAAATTCACTCAAGGAACTTTGGTGAGGTCTTACACAAACAGTTATAATACAATACGATAATTGATTTAATTATCCATTTGGTAAGGCATGTAATAAAGTGCAGAAATCTTTAGAGATGTGGCCATTGACCTTCCCAGGCTTCTCTATGGCTTTTTATGCTCTGGTGGAGCACCTTTTCTTAAGTCTTTTCATCAGGGTTTTTAATGACCTTACTTTTCTTGCTCATTGAATCATTCCTGTAATTCCCATTTTGGGGAGGTTCTTCTTTAAATAGAGCTTTTGATCATCCTTCAGCTAATACATGAGTTACTACCTAATAGTGAAAATTAAGTTGATATTTTACATATGAATATCTTTATAATATAGTAGATTGAATATCTTTTTAAGTAGATGTAAAGGCTACTTTTCTGCAGGATTTCTAGTATGAAAGTAAGTATCCCAGTTGGGAGTTTCCCTATCACCTGAAACTTCAGGTGTTTAAAAACAAATTCATTATACTTTCACTTAATTGTACTCCAAACCTGCAATTTCGGTTATTATTACCATCTTTCAACCAATCATACAAGTTCACAACCTTGGGAGTCATCTTGGACCTTATACTCTTTCCCTTCAGCCTGTCTTAGTCCTGAAAAATTCTCCATCCTAGCTGCTCACTTTTTATGTAGACTTTTTGAAGCAGTCTCTTCAGTTTTTTCTGTATCCTTAATTTCTCTCTTATCCAAGGTTGAGGCACAGCCTGAATGTTGTGTGTAAGGCAGAGGGTGAAAGTCAGAGTCAAGGCCAATATCAGGGTCAGACAGTAAATATTTTAGGCTCTGTGGGCCATATGGTCTCTGTTGCACCTACTCAACTTACTCATAGTAGCCCTAAAGCAGCCATAGACAAGAGTGAATGACCTGGCATGGTTGTATTCCAATAAAACTTTACTTAAGAAAAGAGGTGGCCAGCCAGATTTGGCTTGAGAGCTGTGGTCATAGTTTGCACTCTTCCAGCCAATAGAATCAAGTCTTAACTCCTTTCCAATAGCATTCATGGCCTTTAACTAGTCCCTATCTTGATAAGTTTATCTCCCATTATACCCATCAGTGAAACTTCCTCTCAAGTCAAGTGACTATTGCTTTCTTTATGAGTGCCAACATATATGCTGACACTCATAGCTGACAAAGGACTTGCATCCAGAATATATAAAGGCTTGTATTAAGATTTAAAACCCTCTAAAACTTTGAACAAGCTTTCCTTTTTGGCATGTTCCTCCCTCTTCTCACCACTTTCCTATGCTTCTGTCAAGACCCAAGCAGAGACCTCTATTCTTTGTGATGCTTTTTTTTTTCACCCTAGTGAATTCCTTCTCTGAAATTCTATGTAAGACTTGCATTTATCACTCAATTAGGGCTTAGTTTATAACTTACTAAGTCAGCATTTATTGTGTTCCTTTAGGCACCAGGCATTGATGCTGTTTTTTATTTTTTCTGGTGTTGTCCTTGAAACATGATTATACCCTTCAAGACAGAGAAGCAATGTTTATGTTCCGATATAGCCTCCTCAACCATCTCATTCCTTTGCAGTAGGATATGATTCTCAAATGTAGTGTTAGAGTAGTTTACATAGTATGGCTACTGCTCTGCCAATTTAAAAGCCAGTGCCAAGAGCAGGAAGGCAGTGAAAATAGTAAAGACCACCAAAAATTTGCTCCTTTATAAAAGCAATGAAAAAACTTGCCAAAACTTATAAAGTCAATTTTTTCCAGAATTTTCATAATTAGGCTTGCAGAAGTCTATGGAGCATTTAATCAAGTAAAATGTCTGACTTTGGGCCATTTTCACATGCATTGGTCCCATTCTCCACTCTCCAGCCCTATTCCCACTGCAGCCTCTCAGGTACCAAAGGGACAAAACAGAGGTGGAACTCTTTCAAAACCTAATTGCCAAATAATTGTCTTTATTTGACCTTATCTGGTGGTTCCTGAAATACCCCACTTATAAGGGGCTTTGAAAAGCTCTGACATATTCTTGGGATTCTAATAAAAGGCCAAGCACATACACAAGACTATATACCAAACATGTTCATAAAGACACAAATACACGTGAAGCTCTCCCCCGTGGCTGACCTAGAGGCTCTGCACAAGGAAGTGAAAACTAAGGCAGATTTTTCAACAACCTTATTTAGTATTGGAGGTGTGCCCCAAAACAAGTACAGAATCCCTCAGCAAAGACTGGGAAACTCATACGGGGTGAAAGTGGACTGTCAGGAAAGAGAAAAGCACACTGAGACTCAGAGGAACTGCGGAAGACAGAGGTACTGAGGTGCACGCGCGGAGAGGGCTGGCAACCGAGTATGTGGCTGGCTTTCTCAAGTGGGAGGGAGACAAAAGCTCCTGACTTCACTGAACTCCAGTTCCGGGTGAGACTCTGGGGACCCAGACTCATTTGGGGAGAAACTGGACTGTCTGGCAGCGGGCAGAACTCGAGGGTGGCTTTCCCTCAGAGGTGCTTGCAGCGATTACTATGGGACACTGAGACACAGGGGTCTATTAGGGCAGGGCTGACGGGAAACCAAGGCTGTCTGCTCTGCCCTGAGACTCCGCCCCACCCAAGCTGAGCACAGAGGTTTTTGCAAGTCTTGTCTCATAAGGGTGTCTCCAGCACAGAAGTTCTCCCATTGTAGACACAGCTGATCCTCACAGCCAGTTGGCCAGGAGGTCAATTCCTCCCAGTCATACCAACAACAATCAAGGCTTAACTACAACAAGACTGTGCACCCAGCCCACAAAGGGGTGCACCAAGAGTGTCCACCTCAGGTAACTGGGGAGGCTGAGCCACTGGGCCCTATAGGACACCTACCACACAAAGCCACTCTATCAACTCAGGGAAGCAGCCAAAATGCAGAGACAAAGAAACAGATCACAAATGAAAGAAATGGAGGAAAGCAAACAACTGGATATAGAGCTCAAAACCACGGTTATAAGGTTTTTCAAGAATTTTCTAGAAACCACCGATAAATTTAGCGAGACCCTTGAGGATATGAAAAAGGACCAACTAGAAATTAAGCAACACTGACTGAAATAAAAAATATACAGAGATCTAACAGCAGACTAGAGGATCGTAAGAATCAAGTCAAAGATTTGAAATACAAAGAAGCAAAAAATACTCAACTGGAAAAGCAAAAAGAACCCAAAAATATGAAGATAGTGTAAGGAGCCTCTGGGACAACTTCAAGCATACCAACATCAGAATTATGGGGGTGCCAGAAGAAGAGAGAGAGCAAGATATTGAAAACCTATTTGAAGAAATAATGACCGAAAACTTCTCCCACCTGGTGAAAGAAATAGACTTACAAGTCCAGGAAGTGCAGAGAACCCCAAACAAAAGGAATCCAAAGAGGATCACACCAAGACACATCATAATTAAAATACCAAGAGCAAAAGACAAAGAGAGAATCTTAAAAGCAGCAAGAGAAAAATAGTTACCTAAAGGGAGCACCCATACGACTGTCAGCTGATTTCTCAACAGAAACTATGCAGGCCAGACAGGAGTGGCAAGAAATATTCAAAGTGATGAATAGCAAGAACCTACAACCAAGATTACTCTACCCAGCAAAGCTATCATTCAGAATTGAAGGTCAGATAAAGAGCTTCACAGATAAGGAAAAGCTAAAGGAGTTCATCACCACCAAACCAGTATTATATGAAATGCTGAAAGGTATTCTTTAAGAAGAAGAAGAAGAAAAAAGGTAAAGATAAAAATTATGAACAACAAATACATATCAACAAGTGAATCTAAAAATCAAGTGAATAAAAAAAAATCTGATGAACAGAACAAACTGGTGAATATAATAGAATCAGGGGCATAGAAAGGGAGTGGACTGACAATTCTCGGGGGGAAAGGGGTGTGGGGGGTGCGGGAAGAGACTGGACAAAAATCGTACACCTATGGATGAGGACGGGGGCGGGGGGTAAGGGCAGAGGGTGGGGTGGGAACCGGGTGAAGGGGAGCTATGGGGGGAAAAAGAGGAATAATTGTAATAATCGGAAGAATAAAGATTTATTAAATTAAAAAAGACTGGGAAACTTATTTTTTCCAAGTGTATAAGGAAATTTTGGTTCAATCATTAGCCAGTCCTAGATGTAAAGAATACAGACTTTACAGAGTTGGTTTAGGTAAGTCAAGAAGAAACAGGGGTCAGCGGGAATCTGATTTTCCAAGGTTGTCACATAATATTTAAAATTTTCAGTTTCAACAAGAAATTGAGACAAGAAAGTATAACACATACACAGGAAAAGAAACCATTAATAGAACTGTCCCTGCAGAAGTCCAGACATTGGACTTACTAGGTAATAGATTTTAAATCATTCATTTAAAATATGTGCAAAGAACTGAAAGAAACCATCTCTAAACACCTAAATTAAAGTACAAGAACAAGAACAATCTCACCAAAATTGAAAATATTAAAGAGGGTGGAGGGAAACTTAGCGTATTAACCTTTTAGAGATAGAAATTATTTTTTAAATATTCTGGAATTGAAAAGTATAGTAACTGAAATGAAAAATGCACTGGACAGGCCCAACAGCATATTTGAGTCATAGGAAAAGAACCTCAAAATTTTAAGATAGATTGAGATTATTCAGTTTGAGTAATAGAAGGAAAAGTAATGAAGAAAATTGAACAGATCCTCAGAGACCTGTAGGACACCATCAAGCTTACCAACATACACATAAAGTCCCAAAAGAAAGAGGGGCAGAAAGTATAATTGAAGAAATAAGTGTCAAAAACTTCCCAAATTTGATGAAAATATTAAACATGCATGAAGCTCAACAAACTTCAGCTATGGTAAACTCAAAAAAATTCATAGCAAGACACATCATAAACTACTGAAAGACAAGAGAGAATCTTGAAAGCAATAATAAAGAAGTGACTCGTCACTTATAAAGTGATCTTCAGTAAGATTAGCAGTTGATTTCTTACCAGAAGGCAGTCGGATGACATATGCAGATGAAAGGGGAAAAAAAGCTGTCAACCAAATATTGTCCATCAAAAATCTATATTCTTCAGAAGGGGAGGGAAAATTAAGATATTTCCAGATAAACAAAAACAGGACACTCACCACCTTCTCTTCAAAAAAAATAATGAAGGGCATTCTTCAGACCTAAATGAGAAGACACCAGACCATAACCAAAATCTACATGAGTAAAGAGCACTGGTAAAAGTAACCACACAGGTAAATATAAAAGAATGTATTTTTTATTTGAAACTTTGCTTGAGATGGGGGGCAGAACGGAGATACATATGAGCAAATTTTTGTACTCCATTGAATTTCAAGATAGTATTACTCCAAACTAGATTGTAATTCTGAGGGAAATCACAAAGAAAGTAACTTTAAAATATATAGGGAAAGGAGTTATAAGGCAATTAAAATAACATATCTTTAACAAATAAAGCAGTCATTGAGAAACAGAGGAACAAAAAGACCTAAGGCATTTAAAGTAGAAAAAGCAAAATGGCAGATATAAATCCGACCCCATAAATAATTACATTAAATGGAAATGGATTACTTTCTCCAGTTAAAGGCAGAGATTGGTAAAATGGATAAAAATTTATGGTACAACTATAGGCTGTCTATAAGAGATCTATCTATATAAAAGGCTAACATGCTAAGTGTCCCTCCACCCGTCTGACCAGTCGCTATGACACACACTGACCAGCAGGGGGCAGACAATCACAGGAACTGCCGAGCTGCAGTGACTTGGCAGCAGCAGTTCTCGTGGCACACCCCGAAACCAGAGAGGAGGGAGCCCGCTGCACAATTCCACCTTCGTCCATGGGTTATGTTGTTGCTGGGGCACTGTTGGCCCCGAATCTGGTTTACTGCACACTTGCGTTTGCATTCCACACCCTGTATGACAGCAACTTTGCAGAGTGCCCTTTCACACTCCGGGACCCCTCGGGGGATGTCGGAGAGCTGGTTTCAGCCCGATCCCTGCAGGCCAGGCTGAGGGACCCCAGCTACTGGAGGGACTCCGCTCACTCCACAGACGCCAGGAAGGACTGTGAGAGTTTGGCTCCAGGGCATGTCCGGCCTGTCTTGCCCAGTCCCACCCCGCCGGCCACTTCCAATTAATTTCTTTTCAATGTGCACAAATCCATGCACTGGGTCACTAGTATAATAATAAAGTGTTTATAGAGAGAGAATGCATAATTGTTATATTTTTATTTTCTAAGTGCCTGCAAATTAAGTATTAAATTCCAGGTTGGAATTTTGTTAGATTGATGTCAAACTATCATCTGTAGAGTTGTTTCTGTTGGTCTTTGCTAGGAAATGTTTTCCTGGGAATACATTTGCTAAGAAATACATATTGACTGGATAATTCTACTTTTGACTTAGTGGATTTTAAAACATTTTCAAGCCTGGCTGGGATGGCTCAGTGGTTGAGTGTCAACCTATGAACCAGGAAGTCATGGTTCAATTCCAGGTCAGGGCATATGCCTGGGTTGCAGGCTCCATCTCCTGTGGGGGACATGCAAGAGGCAGCAGATGAATGATTCTCTCCCATCATTGATGTTTCTATCTCTCTCTCCCTCTCCTTTCCTCTCTAAAATCAATTTTTAAAAAAGAACATTTTAAAATTGTCTACCTAATTTTCTATACATTTAAGTAGAAGTAATACTTTATATCTTTAAAAGATCCAGTTAAGAGTCCATTCTACATGGCTTGGTTTCTAGGGCTCTTGTGGACTAACTGTCCTCTCTCTATTCACCCCTAGGGCTCCATAGAGCCCCATTTGAAGTTAGTGCTCCTTTTTAAAATAGTGGTTTTGAGACTTTTTAAAATGTACCTAATGCTTTCAAAAGCAATATTGTATAATAAAATATGTATATGCTTTTTATGAACTTTCTTTACTTTCAATTAAACTAATGATCTGTTCTTTACCAAAATGTCTAGAGGTATGCAGATTGTCTATTTGCCAGGATTTTCTTAATACACACATTCTCGAAGAATATCATGTATCTAAGAATTAGGAACGTTTAAAAAAAATTTTATAGGTGTTTATTTGAGCCAAACTGATGACATGTGGGGAAGCAAGATGTCCTTGGAACATTTTTACTCAAGTACTAAAGAGCTGTGAACTGAAACATTTTCAGAATACATTTTGAAAATACTCGAAGTGGAAATGACATCTGTGGTTTCTTTATAAACAAGGTAGAATATTTTAATTAGTAATCTTTATTTCCTTTAGGGTTTAATGAAGAAATTCATTCGATGTTCTACACGTGTAACTGTGGGAACTATTAAAAAATTTCTAAGTTTAAAACTAAAACTTCCAAGTTCATATGAGGTAAGTTAATAATCTAACCTTGATCATTTTGATAATTCTGATCTGAAGTGAAAATAAACTGAGAATACATTTAAAATTTGTGGAAACTTTGGGTTATTTTCACGTTAAAAAAAATTTAATGCAATATTCCATTTATGTAATATGTATTTTTAAAATTTAACATCCTGATTAAAACATGTAATACATTTAGTGTTTTATAATTAGAGGCAATATTTAAATAACATTAAGTATAGTCAAAATAAATATCCAAGTTAAATGGATTCTTTGTTTTTTATGCCAGTGTGCTTTAGTGTGTGTCTTTATTTTTAATCAGACATTTGGGATCCATTTTTACCAATTCTTCATAGACTTATTTTTTAGAATGTGAAACCTTGTCAAAAGGGATTTTGTAAATAATGTCTAATTTCATGGTGCATAAAAGTAGTAGTGTTTAGCACTAGGTGAAAGCTAGCATTTTAGTATTGTATCTGCATATATGCAGTTTAACAATATTTTTGCAGGAGAGATAAAGTGCCCTCATATTGATCCCAGCACAGCTGGTAAAATGTTCAATGTTTAGAGAATGTTTGCGATCCTTGGATTGTGGCTATAACAACATAAGGAAACAAAGCTACTATTTTTCACCTGCCCAAATGGCAGTCTTCAACTTGTATTAATGACCTCTTCCTCCCCTTTGGTTTCTGATAGTAGCATCAAAAAGCTACAGACCAAGCCTAGTTTCCTATATGAACAAAGACATCGAAGGCAACAGGTTTCCAGACTTATGGACAGTAACATTAACATGAACAGTCATCACAGCAGAAATAAGATTTGAACATGGGCATTGGTAGGGATTAAATCTCTATCTTGAGGAAGCCTCTGATCCTGAACTTACTTTTATTTTATTTTATAGAAAGGAAGGGAGAGTGATTACTTTTGAAAATTCTCTCACATGACTGATTAATCTATGGATTAAAAATAGTTATGGTTTGGTTCTACAAATAGTAAAAAATTTTCCAGTAACATCAAGTTTACATTAGGGAAAAAATTGTAAGGGTTAAAGCCCTATGTACTTGGTAAAAATAAGAGGTAATAGCAATTTATAAATACAACAACAGCGAAAATAGAAAGTAAAATTGTTTTTTATGCTTTGGTTTTACACTTTATTTCCCTCTTGCAAGGTACCACGTGCAGTTTTATTTCCTTTTAAGTGTGACTCGTTATTTTCTAGTTTTCAGGAAGCTGTTAGAGCTGGGAGAACTGTTATTCTCCTATGGCCTTGCTGCTGGCATCTACACTGCTCTGTAGGAGAGGATGGAAGGGGAAGAGAGTGTGCTGACAGCTCCTTGTCTATCCCAGTACAAAGGACTTTTCCTAGGATTTTCAGAAATATTTACTGGTCCCCCCCTTACTTTGCTGCCCAACATTCGGGGGGATAACTTAATGTTACAGCTGAAGATTCTGTAACAGCATTATTAATTGGGGCAGGATAGCTTAGTTATTAATTAACAATAGAAGCAGTATACCTGGTTAAGAATAGCATCCTAAGTAAGTCCCTTTACTTTTTTGCTTATGAGTTTATTTTACAGGCTAGATAAAATGAAAGTATTATCTTGTTTTTTTAAACATAAAATGATACCTGAAAAACATTTGGAGCTCCATATAAGTCCACATAAATAACCAAAAAATCTATATATTTTAGCTAATAACTTGCCTAATACAATTAGAACTATACTCATTTTAAAGTTCAGAACTATTCGCTGTCTTGCCAAACTATTATTTAAAACCCATTTTTCTTCCCCCTTTCCATCCTTTAAATTAAATTCTGTCAGTTTGCTTTTAATAGCTAGATAACCAGAATGTTTCATTTATAGAGACTTATGATAAACATTTAATTGTGCTTTGTTGAATTAGCATAGTCACAGTTTTTACAGACTTCTTAAGTATTTGGGGTTGTTTGGTTCTTGCAACACTAGAGCAAAGGTGAGCATTGAAAAGTACAACCCTTTTTTGAAGTTTCATGCAAGGTGAGAAAAGAGTCCTGTAGGTTTCAATGCAAGTGACCAACCAAGCAGAGCAGAGAAGCCAAGAGCCATAAGAAACATGGGCCAGTGGCATGGTCCTAACTGTGCTGTCAATTTAGCTACAGGTAATTACTCAAAATTCTCAGATGCCTCGAAGGGCCCATAAATCACGTGTCCACATTCATTCATTTAACCTCTTTGAATTCAAACTAATGAGAGGAAAGTAACTCTTTCAAATCTTGGGTTGTGAAAGGATTCTGAAAGATGAGTCTGTAAGGCAAAAGTGCTGTGAGGAACTAAGGTTTCCACAGTTTCTTATTTCATAAGAGGCAATCAGAAATATGTCTCAGCTCAAAGGTTGCACAGACATGGACTAAGAAACTCTACAATGCATTTCAAAATTATCGGTTGAACTTGAGATACAGGTTAGTAGGACATGACAAACAGTGCTTCATGGTACTTATGTCTGAATAGATACTTATGAGATGGATCAGTGCTTTTAATAAAAACAGTGTTCTTTTTAAATAAATGGATAATACAACTATTTCAATCCTTTTTGAAATTTTAAAAAACATGTAAAACACATATTTTCAAAATTTACATATGTTAATGGGTCTGTATTCTTTTTAAAGTTGGATGTGCTGTGCAATGGTGAAATTATGGGGAAGGATCACACTATGGAATTCATCTACATGACAAGATGGCGACTAAGAGGCGAAAACGTAAATTGCTTTTATATTTACCTATGTGTATATTTAGTTATATACCATTATGTTACTCAAATTTAATAGTATTACTAGTACTTAGAAACTCAAAGAACAAACTAGCTTGGGAAAGAAAAAAACTGGTTCCTCTGTTTCTTTCAACTACTCTAATAATTAGTCCCAAGTACAAGACCAAGGTCTGTGTTCAATGCAGTTGTGTTATATCAAAGTGAGTTTAAAACCCCATCTAAATATGTTCAGAGCTCTGCTAACCTCAACACAGAGAAGGTGGCACTCACATTTTTTTTACATAACTATATGGAGTGGGGGTAAGAAGACTAAGTTCTGCCCTAATACATTTAATGGCTGATAATATATTACTTTTTGGTCATGGTAGAGGAGGCAGCTAGAGTAGAATCTAGATAATTTTTTTTCAGGTACCTTTATCCTATCTAATAAAAGAGTAATATGCAAATTGACTGTGCCTCTGCTACACCCACAAGCCACGCCTGCCAGCCAATCAGGAGCGAGTATGCAAATTAACCCAACCAAGATGGCTGCAGCCACAGAGAGAGCAGGAGGCTTGTGTTTCCCCGGTAATGGAGGAAGCCAAGCTTTCCACACACCCTGGCCGGCCTAGGCCTCCACTCAAGGCTACAAAGTTTCAATTATGGAAGATAAATAAATCCCAACAAAAATGGCAGCAGCCACGGAGCTGGAGAGAGCAGGAGGCTTGAGTTGCCCCGGCGATGGAGGAAGCCAAGCTTTCCGCACACCCTGGCACACCCTGGCCGGCCTAGGCCTCCACTCAAGGCTACAAAGTTTCAATTATAGAAGATAAATAAATCCCAACAAAAATGGCTGCAGCCACGGAGCAAGCAGGAGGCTTGGCTCTGCTCAAGGCAACAAAGTTTCAATTATAGAAGATAAATAAATCCCAGATACCAGGGCCTCCACAAGGGTTGCTGGGGTGTGGGGAGGGGGCCTGCAAACCACCACAGGCCCCTCGCCCAGGCCGCCCCACGCCCCAAGGGAGCCCCCACCCTGATCCAGGACACCCTTCAGGGCAAACCAGCCATTCCCCACCCGTGCACCAGGCCTCTATCCTATCTAATAAAAGAGTAATATGCAAATTGACCATCACTTCAACACACAAGATTGCTGCCCTCATGTGGACACAATATGGCCACCAGAAGATGGCCAGCAGGGGAGGGCAGTTGGGAGGGACCAGGCCTGCAAGGGGGGGGGGGCAGTTGTGGGCGATCAGGCCAGCAGGGGAGGGCAGTTGGGAGGGACCAGGCCTGCAGGGGAGGGCAGTTAGGGGCGACCAGGCCTGCAGGGAAGGGCAGTTGAGGGGGGACCCAGGCCTGCAGGGAAGGGCAGTTAGGGGCAAACAGGCTGGCAGGGGAGCAGTTAGGTATCAATCAGGCTGGCAGGCAGAAGCAGTTAGGGGCAATCAGGAAGGCAGGCAAGCAAGTAGTTGGGAGCCAGCAGTCCTGGATTGTGAGAGGGATGTCCGACTGCCCATTTAGGCCCAATCCTACTGGGATCAGGCCTAAACGGGCAGTCGGACATCCCTTGAGGGGTCCCAGATTGGAGAGGGTGCAGGCTGGGCTGAGGGACACACACCCCCATGCACGAATTTCGTGCACCGGGCCTCTAGTTGTATTAAATTAGACTGAAGAGTAAGTGGGTTTGCAGTGGCTTCTGATACCAGGTCAGATTATTGTGCCTTGGGCCCTAGGCAACATAAGGAGAAAAACTAAGAAAATCAAAAAAACTTCGAAGGAGAATTTTGTATTTTGAACTGTATCTTTGATTAGGGTTAATTAGAAGGTTCAAGCACATCTTATCTGAGTTGTATGTAACAGTATTAGGGACATTTTAGGGACTAGGGATTGATATATAACAGTAAATATAGTAGTAATGCTAACAGAAATTCTCTTTATAATCTGATCACATGAATAAACATTATGATTGGCTAGAAGGTTAGACTAAATGACCTCCATTTAGACCTTAAGATTTTATAGTGTTTAGGGTACAAAATGTCATGTTTTTAAACTCTGTGTAATAACCTTTCTATAAGCTAGGTTTTATTATATTTTTTAATATGTTTTTATTTATTTTAGAGAGGAAGGGAGAGGGAAGAGAAAGATAGAAACATCGATGATGAGAGAGAATCAATGATCGGCTGCCTCCAGCACGCCCCCTACTGGGGATCAAGCCCGAGACCTGGGATTGAGCTCTCACCAGGAATCCATCTGTGACCTTCTGGTTCATGGGTCGACATTCAACCACTGAGCCTCACCGGCCAGGCGATTATGAAAATATAAATTAACTATAAAAACAATCACATAATTAAGAAATGTAACCTCACACAAAGGTAGATAATATAGAATCTAATATAATGAGGGTTGCCATTATGGTTCAAAAACATATTGAATGTCAACATCTGTGGAACTTCTGTGAAACAAACCTCAAAATATATTCTTTATGTGTCATTCAATGGGTAGGATATTTGGCTATTTTTAAGAAGAAATGTGTCTTGATATGATACAATAAATGAAGTACCTAGCTTTTTTTCTGTTTGAGTCTCACTTGGGTAAAGCCTTCCTTGTGAGGATGAATTCTCATGACCAGGAAGGAAAATTACATCCTACCTGTCACCAACTAACGCTCTTGAAGAACTCATTAAACCTTTCTAGGGTTTTTTAAAGAAAATAAAAATCTGATTATATTTGGTAAATTACTACTTGCCCTTATATGACATTTCCTAGTTTTTAAATGGTTGTGCATACATCACCCTCACTTAATGCTTCCGGTTCCAAGCACAGATTATAGACACAGTCCATTCTCTCTTCCCCAGCTCTGTTGGGGCCTATGTGTGGTGATATTGCATATAATATTAATGTCATATTGATATAATTTTAGCTTCCTTTGATAATTCTTTGGACATTTCAGTGTGTGCTTGAAGCCATCATGATGAATAGGTTTGCCTTAAGGTTGAAAAGATGTAAGTAGTTATCCACCACAAGATCTCTGCTAGCATTCACTGTCCTTCCTGAGATCCCTCCCCAAAGGTCACCCACACTGCCAGTTATTTCAAGGTCAAAGCATGAAAGCTAATTCATAAAAATTTTTACTAATTCATAAAAATTGTTACTAATAGACTCTAAATTCAGTCAGTCCTTGCTACAATTAGGTGTTTGACCACATTTCTGAATAGTTTGAAGTTCTTAGTTATTTAAGGCATACTTTAATAAAAGGTGGTTCAAATAGTGGTTCAGTATCATATGATTTTTCATTCACATAAAAACAAAACCAATAAATAGAGAAATCACCACATTTTATAATTAGTGCAACAGTAATTATTAGCCTGTTTCATTTTTCAGTATGATAAACCTGCTTTTGTTTGATCCCCTCCTCCAGCCTGTTTCTCCCTTAGTCTTCATAATCTCAGTAGTTCCCTTTTGTTCTCTCAGACCAAATTCCTGAAGTCAGTCCTGGTTAGTTTTTTTTTTTCTGTTCATCCTTAGCAAACTTTGTGACCTATGTAGTATACAAGATAGTCACAATCCCATTATGTCTTACCACCTCCACTGTACAACTCTGATCCAGGCCCCTAGCCCCATCCTCCAGAATTTCTACCTAAGTCTCCTACCCATTCCCTCCCACCCCACCCCGCCCATCTTTGTCCAGTACAGCAGCTGGAACAATCCTTCTAAAATAAGTTAGAACATGTCATTTCTCTGCTTTGAACTCTCCAGTAACATCTAGTAGCATGTAGACAAAAGCCAAAATCCTCCCAGGGACCTATAGATACCGACCCAAGTGATTTTCCTAGACATGTCTCTGATCTTACCTTCTCTCCTTCCCTCTGGCTTCCCCACACTCAGCCTCACTGGCCCGTTTCCTCTAACGTACCAGACTTGCTCCGGCTCCCCAGTGTCCACCTAACTTGTTCCCTTTACCCCTTCGCTCAAAGAATTTTGCTTCTCTACCTTCTCAGTGAGGCCTCTGACTCCGACACTCTAAATCCTTTTTTATGCCTTACTGTTTTCCATAGTATTTCATTACTATCTGAAATCCTGTGTCTCTTGTTTATGGTTTGTTAAAATATATCTGAGGGCAGGGCTTGTCTCTGTTCACTGCTGAGTCTCAGCACCAGGAGCAGTGCCTAATACAGATACTCAAAAAATATTTGTTTAAAGGGTAAACTGAATAAAAATTTTTCTTATATAAGGTTAGTAGTTATGTAAAATATACCCTTAAAGATCATTCTGTTCATTTGAATCTCAATTTCCCAATTGTTTTTTGTTAAATAAATTTTAAATATTTGTCTTGCTCCAATTAATTTTGAGTTGTAATAGTAATTGATGAATTCTGACCTTTGAAATGAATGGACAAATTATAAATAAAACAATCATTTCTTTTTTAAAAAAAAAAAAGTATTTTTATTGATTTCAGAGAGGAAGGGAGAGTGAGAGAGTGATAGAAACATCAGTGATGAGAGAGAATCATTGATTGGTTGTCTCCTGCACACCACCTACTAGTGACCAAACCCGCAACCTGGACATGTGCCCTTGACTGGAATTGAACCTGGGACCCTTCAGTCTGCAGGCTGATGCTCTATCCACTGAGCCAAACCGGCTAGGGCAAAACAATCATTTCCTGATTAAACCCTTACTAGCAAACACGTACCCTTTCCATCTCTACCTTTCAATGCCAGCAAGATGCCAGGATGTCTGAAAAGCTTGCAGTACTTTACCTGCTGCCGTTGCTCACTCACTCTGCCTTGGGCTGGGGTCAGCTTATTTTCTAAACTAGTGTCTACCTTGTGGTTCTTTCACTTGCTTCTAGTACATTTTTTATATTAAACTGATTTGTTTAATTACACACACATACCTACAACAAGGCTAAGACTCTTATTGACCTCTAGGACCTCTTTTTGTATTCTGGATACTAACCTTTTGCTATATATGTTGAAGCTGTTTCCTTCCAGTTATGTCCTGGTTTCTAGTTTTGCCTCTGTTTTTTTAAGCCTTAAAATTTGGGTAATGCTACCTATCTCAAAAATTTTAGTGAGAATGAGATAGTATAAAGTACTTAGTAGTGTGCCTAGCATACTGTTAGTTATTTTATTAATAGCTTATGTTAGCTTTTATTATTATTATAATTCTCTCCTCCTACACTTGGTCTCATCCAAGAGCTCACTTTTATCTCTTTCTGTTCAAGCCTTCGCTTTAATCATGAACTCATGTTCTTCCTGCTCACCTCTTCGGAGGGTTGAGTACCCACTCTTGGGACAGCACATCTTTCCCAGATGGTCCCGGTCGATTTTACCTTCCAGCAACCTCTGCTAGTCCATATCTAAAGTTACTACATCATGTTTACCTTGCTTTGCTTTATTTGAATTTTCAAGCAATTTTAGAAAAAGCAAACATCTATCTGAACTAATACCAGAGAGATTAATGGAGGGAAAATAAGTGCTATTTGGGACTTGTGTAGTTAGTCCAAATCTGATAGATAAAGCTTAAAGATTTTTTTTTTTCTTTTTGTTAATCCTCACCCGAGGATAGTTTTCCATTGATTTTTTAGAGAGTGGAAGGGAGGGGAGAGACACAGAGAGAAACATCGATGTGCGAGAAACACATTGATTGGTTGCCTCCCACATGAGACCTGACCAGGGCCAGGGGTCAGATCAACCTGCAACTGAGGTACATGCCCTTGACTGGAATTGAACCCAGGACCCTTTAGTCCTCAGACCAGTGCTCTATCCACTGAGCCAATCCGGCCAGGCCGAGCTTGAAGACTCTTGAGAGAGGGAAAGGTTGCCAAGGACAGCAGTGCTGGGCATATCTTAGGACATGTTAATGAGCCCTACACAGAAATGCAAGGACTAACTTTTAGGGGGGAACTTGCTAAAGTCTTTGGGGAAATGGAAAATTTCTAAAATTTTATTTTAAAGGCTCTCAATATATTTGTTTTAATTATTGCTTAAGTGTTATTTCAAAGTATATATTTTTAAAAGCTGCTCAGGGATGTTAGATTTCTCCTGGTTAATTTACACCTTTCATTTTTTTTTTTCCATTTTGAATAGGCATGCAATGTTGAATTCACATATGCATAATGTTGAAAAATCATTATTAGGAGATGATTTTTTTTTTAAATATAAATGGTTAAACTGCTAAAGTTAGTGAGTTTGCAAATGAATTTACTTACTCATAGTTTTAAAATATGTTTATTGATTTACTCATAAAAATTTTTTTGAGTGGCTTCTGTGGGCCTTAGCTACTAATACTACAAATATAAATAAGATAGAGACTCAAGGAGCTCACCGTCCGATATTATTAAAATATATATGGAGACTAAGAATCTAACCTGCTAACAATATAAGGAACAAAATTTAAAACAGGAAATGGATCCCTTACAAGTTGAGGCAAATTTCATGCCCCTATCAGAGCTCCAATATCCTTAAAAGTGATGCTTTCAAGAGGTAGTTGAGGAGGAGACCTAGGAGATTAATCATAGGACGGGACGGATAGAAGAGGTGAGGGTTTTCCTAGGCATTAGTATTTGAAGAAGAGATGGAAAGGACGGGTAAAATATTTTGGTAAAATATTTGCAGAATATTAGCCAAACTCTTATTAGATACTAAAATTACTTCAAGCTAAATTTTACCAGTCACTATTATTAAAATCAATTTAAAAAAAAACAAACCCTACCCTATTTTGGAACGTGTTTACTTAAAATTAATCATGTTGACTCATGTTTGACGTTAAATTATATTTTTTGAATAATCAGTTTTAAATATGTATCCAGTTGTGGATGCCTCTTATCTGATGAGTTCATCTCCTCCGCAGTTTCGGTGTCTGAACTGCTCAGCTTCGCAAGTCTGCCCTCAGGATGGCCCTTTGTATCAGGTAAGAGGCACTCACGACTGTACATATGACCCTGACGATGCTGCCACAATGGGGACTGCTTTCATCCCAAACTCGAGTTCCTAAGACACGTAACTTAGTGAAACTAATACTTATTTGAGCTACAAAACTTCCTTTCAAATTATGTCCCCAGAGTTTTCCATTACTTTAGTTCTCTTGAAATACCTATTTAATTTTACAAAACTAAAAATGAAATTATTAATGTTAAGGCCATTTTTTATGCGTTAATTTTAATAATTACCAATTTTAGCCCTTGAGAAATCTCTGCTCCACACATAATACTTTTTTGTGTATTACTTTTTTAAAATTAATCATTCACCCACAATGAAAGGTAAAATGCCAGATGAGGTGAAGCTAAATAATGGCAGCAGCTAAATGTAATTGTGAGCTGGCTTACTAGGCCCTCCCTAAGTGCTTTACTTGAGTTATCTCTTTTAACATAGAAATGACAGTGAACTAATAATACACTGAGAAAACTTGAACATGGATCTGAGGAAAGTATCAATAAAAATACATTTTATAAATTTGGAAAACAGAAGGGATTAAGGATGGTATAGTTAAGAATTACTATACAGAGATGATCTATGGATTAATTATAGCATTTCTTTAAAATCCCCATTGTTTGGAATATTACTCAGCCATAAAAATAGAATAAAATCTTAACATTTGCAATAGCATGGATGGACCTAGAGGGTATTATGCTAAGTGAAATAAGTCAGTCAGAGCAATACAAATATCATATGATTTCACTTATATGTGGAATCTAAAGAATGTAAATAAACAGAAATAGACTCATAGATACAGAGAACAAACTGATGGCTGTCAGAGAGGAGAGGGGTTGGGGGACTGAACAAAAAAGGCAAAGGCATTAAGAAGTACAAAATGGGAGTCACAAAATAGTCATGGGGAACATAGGCAATAATCCTATATAATAAAAGCCTAATATTCAAATCGACTGAACGACGGAATGACCGGTTGCTATGACACGCACTGACCACCAGGGGCCAGATGCTCAATGCAGGAGTTGCCCCCAGCCGGCAGGCCCCAGGCCAGCCAAGGCAGGTGCAAGCGAGGGATCCTGACCACCTTGCCAGTTGCCCCACAGATCAGCCCTGATCACCAGCCAGGCCTAGGACCCTACCCATGCACGAATATAGTGCACTGGGCCTCTAGTATTGTAATAAGTATGTATGGTACCAGGTGGGTACTGGAAATATCAGGGGAACACTTAGTTGGCACTGATGTCTATTTCCTTAGAAATAAATATGTTCCTAAACATTGATGTAAAGTACTAAGAGAACAGTAGGAGTAAGACCAAATTTTCAGTAACCCACCCATATTTTGTGTGTGTGGGTATGTGTATAAAGTCCCTGACATGGACAATTTTGTAGAAAATACAAGTGGACCAAAATTTACCTAGGAAGAAAGAAAATTTAAATCACTAAATCATGAAAGGCATAAAAAAATTATTAAAGAATTACTTCCTCAAAGAATACCTAAATAGTTTTATGGTCACAAACTCAAATTTTCAAGGAATAGATCATTCTCATTCTAAATTGTTTTAAATCATTGGAAAAGATCAAATTCTTCTGAATTCATTTTACAAAAGTAACACAATCATGATAGCAAAAACTGACTCCCAATTAGAAAACTAGCAAATCTTATTTTTATTGCTTTTTTTTTTTTTAGAGAGACAGGGGAAGGGAGAAGGAGAGAGAGAGAGACATCTATTTGTTGTTCCACTTATTTATGGATTCATTTTGGATTCTTATATGTGCCCAGACCATACGCCTTGGTGTATGGGATGACACTAACCAACTGAGCTGGCTACCCAGCCAGGACTCAAATCTTATTTTGAATATAAATATAAAAATGATAAATAATATAATATAGTATACTAAATATTATACTAAAAGAATGAAACCAAAACTAAATAGGACTTTTATCAGTAATGCAGGAAATAAAAATCTGCCCTAATCGGTTTTTCTCAGTGGAGAGGGTCGGCCTATGGACTGAAGGGTCCCAGGTTCGATTTTGGTCAAAGGCATGTACCTTGGTTGCAGGCACATCCCCAGTAAGGAGTGTGCAGGAGGCAGCTGATCAATGTTTCTCTCTCATCGATGTTTCTAACTCTCTATCCCTCTCCCTTCCTCTCTGTAAAAAATCAGTAAGGTATATTAAAAAAAAAAAAAAAAGCAATAAAAATCATCAGTAGATGCTGAAAAGGCATTTGGCAAAAAGTCCTACTTTTTCCTACCAGCTTCTGATTTTGAAAAGTTTCGAAACAAAAAAGTTGAAATAATAATGCAAAGGAATATTCTTTACTTACACATAGATTTACCAAGTAACATTTTGCTACATTTTCTGCCCTCTCTCTTTCTCTCTCCTTATCTTATCAATCTTTATACATATACCTGTTGTTTCTTTGTGAAACCAATTGAAAGTAAATTGCAAGTTTCATGACAATAGGCTACTAAATACTTCAGCATATAATATCTAAAATCAAAGACCTTCTCATATAGAACCAAAATACCACTACACTCACAAAAAAGTTTAAATAATATATAATAATAAAAGCATAATATGCTAATGAAACCGGACAGCTGAACGACCTGCGGACATCCTTCCAGACAACCTTCCGGATGAAGCCGGGGCTGGGAGGGCCGAGCCCCTTGCACGAATTTCGTGCATCAGGCCTCTAGTGTACTAAATATTAGAGATGTCAGTTCTCCCCATAATTAAATTATTATATTTAGAGAGGTTCTAAGCACATTTTTACCAATTTTTTGTTTAACTTGACAAAATCATTCTAAAGTTCATCAGGAAATATAAATCAGTGTTTCTGATCAGTCATATTTTTAAATGAGCAACCTGGGGACATGTGCAATGCTACATACTGACATGTATTTTAAAGCTGGAGTAACTAAAATAGAGGACTAACTTACACACAGACATATGAATAAAAAGAGTAGCTTACGAACAGACTGTAGTTTGTATGAATCTATAAAGAGAGTATTTTAAATTATGGAGGAGAAAAAGATTCATTTAACAAATATTGTTAAGCCCTTAATTGGGCATTCTTTTAGGTCCTGGGGATACAGAAGTAAAAATGGAAAAAAAAAAATTCATGGAGTTTACACTCTAATGATGGTAACAGATGAAAAATAAATAAAATTTATGATGTTAGAATAAAAATTAAAGTTAATAAATAGAATTAGATAAGCTTGCCAAGGAAAGATTTCTTGGTGATGATATTTGATCAAAAAGAGGTGAGAGAAATAGCTATGTACGTATCTGGGGTAGGGCACTTCAGGCTGAGGGAACACAGAGCAGAGATCTGGAGGAGGGTCTTATCTGGTTGTTTGGGGCTAACTGGTGAACTCGGAACATAGATGTTGGGGGTGGGGTGTGCTCTGGTAGGATTTGTGCCAGATTCAATCTGCACACCTGAGTTTCTTGTGGCTTAAAATGGCAGATATTTAAAGGAGGAAATATAGCTGAATAATGACTCTAAGCGTGGGGATGACCTTTCTCCTTATACATGCGAAAGAAAAAAAGACAAGCTGAGTTGACTATGAATATTGTAAAAGTACATGACAAATATACCACGATTGAGGAAATATCAGTAATATGACACAAAGGTTTAATGTCCTTAACACATAAAGAATCCATACAAATCTATAGGACCAAGTTCAACTTTCCATAGAATAATGAGCAAAAGCTATGATTAGGCAAGTCACAAAAAAAAGGAAACTGCCCAATAAGCATACAAAAATGATTTACTTCTTTAGAAGCCAAGAAAAGAAAGAAAATATTTTTATGCTTATTAAGTTGCCAAATTAAAAGGAAGAAGGGGTAGTGCTCATTACTGATGAGGCTATGGAATATTTCTTTTGGAAATGTAAAAATAGAACAACTTCCTTGGAGCCACTCTCTTGTGTGACATTTAGCAAAAAGTTCTAAAAGTATGTGTGTTTTAACCAGCAGTTCCACTTCTAGGACCAACCAGGTGCGGGGGGGAGGGTGCGGGCAGGAGGTGAGGTAGAGAGCAGAGAGATCATTGGGTCAGCATTAATTTGTAATAGAAAAAAATGAATAAAGTAAAATGTACAGCAAAAAGATATTTGTTGATAACTTACGGGTTCATTTCTGTAAAGGCATTATATACAGCCTTTAAAAATGATCAAGTTGAGTAGAAACAAATGTATGGAATTTTTTAATGGACAAAATTATTTACTGAACAATATGTGTAGTATGATTTCAGTTTTAAAAAACAAAGAAGTACATAGGCAAAGAGACTGGAAGGATATACACTGATATGATTATGGTGTTATCTTTGGATGGTAGTATTTAAATAAAATTTTAATTTTTTTTTCATGGTGCTTTTCTATATTTTCCAAATCTACAGTAAAGCCAAGTTATTTTTATGATAAAGAAAAACTTTTTTAAGAAAAAGAGTACATCAAAGTTAATTTTAGGATTTTCTAACATCACATTTGAAGTATATTTCGAGTATCTGTTCTTTATTTTAGTACCTGATGAGACTGGGGACTAGCAACCCTGCGAAATGTGGGTTGATTCAGTGCAATCACTGAACAACATCGGGAGGAGTGAGTGATGTGCCATAATTCATTAGAGTAAGAAAGCAACTGAAACGCAAATAATACTTAAAGTTCATCATAATTTCCAGTATTGTAACACATTTCAATAAATTTATTAACCTCCATATGTTTTCATAAATCAAACAAACACAAATGGTTACTTTGAGGCAAAACCATTTTTGGCTAAAAACTAAGAAAGTCCCAACCACTTACAACCAAGCCATTTTACTTCCCTGTCTACCTTCATGCTACTAAAATCGGTGATGGGTTCTCCTGTGTATTATGAGTGGATTCTAGAACAATGACTTAATTATTTGCAGAGAGTGTGCAGATTCAGCATCAGGAGTGGAAGCAGAGGTGGGAGGCATATTGGGATGAAGGGCAGGCCGTAGGCTGGGTGTTGGTAGAATGGGAAGCAGTAAAGTCAGAGTTGGATGTCTATGAGCAAGCAATAGAGTATACAGGTCTCCAAATCTGGCTGAGCTTCAAAAACGCAGGCAGTTCTATAAAAGGCAGATTTCTGTCTCCACTCCCAGATGCTCTGATTCATAGGGAACAAAATAAATTTTAAAATAAAAACAAACAAAGTTTAGACCAAAAATGATTTTGACCGTGGAAACGCTGAGAGACTGACTTTTACTCCAGCCCCTAGAAAACTGGTAGTGGTGCCACCTTATTCAGCTGGGAGGAGCGATCCTAGGAATTCCCGTTCCGACTCTCAATCCCATCCTGGCTGAATGGCAGAAGAGAATCCAACCCAGGGTTTTCGCAGTATGTAGCACAGCTATGCTGAATATTGAGACCTTTGTCAGGTCATTGTCAGGGTTACAGACTGTCAGTCTGTCCCTTTGATTTGCATAAAGAAGACAGTTCTCTGTACTGGATTTTTGCATTCACCCACACTGAGATGAAGGGGAAACAGTCAAGGGCCATTTCAGCCCTTTCTTGGTTTCATAAAAGTAGCTCCTCAAAATTTCATTTTAAAAGGGAGAATCTGCAGCTTTAAGAAACGGAAAACCATTGGTTCTCCAGACCCTTTCTGACTTGGGTTCTATACATGTGGTAAAACAGAGGGTAAATGCGGATGGAAAGGTAGCACTGTGCCACATACCATTTGCCTACCGGAAGCTGTTTCCTCTCTAGTACCATGTGCTGGTGATGGCACTTTTTCTACTAGAGTGACATGAAGGACAACCTGAACCATTCAATTACATAAGAATCAAATCGAAATATTTAATAGGATCAACTGATTATTGAAAGGAGACAGTAACCTAAATGTTTCATGTAACAAATCAGCTACTTGTGTGTTTTTTTAAAGCTGAAAAGAAAGAGTGTCGAACTGACTTAAAAAATGTCATTTATGAAAACTCTCCCACTTTCATAGATTCATAGCAGGAGGTGTGTGTTAATTTGTGACTCAGTAGGTTCTCACAGAGTCCGGCTCTGTTGGAACCCAGCCTGCGGCCTTGGCTTGTTCAGTCCCACAGGTGCACACCTTTAAGGAGGCATCACAGCTTTCAGTGCCCACAGACCCTGCCTCCCCCTAAGTGTCACATCAGTACTAGTCATGTGCAACCAGTGCAAGGTCTATAGGACTTTAAACTTGACCTTTGTCATATATTATGGAAAACTTTACTGATTCTAGAAAAATTATGGCAATTTAAAAATATAGAGTTTTTATAGATACAAACAACAGAATGGTGGTTACCAAAGGGGAAGTGAGGTAGGGGAGGGCAAATTATATAAAGGGGGTCAAATATATGGTAATAGAAGGAAACTAGATTTTGGGTGGTGAGCAAGCAATAGAGTATACAGATAGCAAATTATACCATTGTACACCTGAAATTTATATAATATTAACCATTGTTGTTACCTCAATAAGTTAAAACTATATAGAACAACATAAACTGATGAACAAAAATAGATCTAGAGACAGAGAAGCATCAAACTGACTGTCAAACCTCAGAGGAAAGGCGGGGCGGCAGGGAGGGGAGCGGTAAGAGACCAACCAAAGGACTTGTATGCATGCATATAAGCATTAACAATGGACACAAGACACTGGGGGGGGGGGTGAGGGCATGTGTTGGGGGGGTGGGAGTGGCTGAGGAGAAGTCAATGGGGGAAAAAGAAGATATATGTAATACTTTAATCAATAAAGAAATTTTAAAAAATATATAGTTTTAATGTCACCTTGTTATAATCACTAGTATCAGCAAATATTGGAAATTATAACTCCTTAAAATCTTTTGTATATGATCTATATTGTTTTCATATAAAAGTCTTCCTCATCATCTGTTTTTGTTTGTAGTCATATCCCATGGTATTGCAGTATCGACCAAGAATTGACTTCGGTTAGACCAAGGGGCCTGGCCCCCACTGAGATGAATCCTGCACTGTTTGTTTACTCATGGACAGATTGCACAGCAAGAGGTGTGTGGACTAAAGAGACACAACCAGATTTTCAGCATGCAAATAAGGCCATTGTCTGTCTCTAAATTGTCAGTTGCATTTATGTCGTTTCTATTAAGAGCAAACCAAGTGCCATTCTGCTACTGAACCACCTGTGTAAGTTACGTGTGCTGTCTCACAGTGTACAAGTCACGCTGAGGTCAGCTGGGTGTGCATCCCTGTTGCAGCCTTTGGAATACTTTGCTTGTTGTCCCCAGACTGTCCTAATGTTCAGTTACACTAGTAATATGGCTCAATCTTTGTGGTGTTACAGTTTTCACATACTTTCTCTTTTATTCTTGTTCAAATAGAGTATTGTATAAGAAACTGGTAATTATTATATCTGGAAATTATTTTATATGGCAAATATGTTTAGAAAAATGGTTTTTGAGCCACTGTCCTATTCTCAGTAAGCTTTCTCTGTGCAACATAGTTCATCTTTTGGGAAGAATTCCAGTTATTAACATTAGAGCACATTGAAATTGTAGGCATCTAAAGTCATCTGTCAGTGTAGTCTACCAACTGCACAAGGAGGGCCTGTTAGCCCTCCAGGTTGAAAATGTGTGCGATTCTGGGAGAACTGAAGCTGGATTCACAACCATTCAAAATGTTGGCAGCTGATCACATTTACTTCTAACAAAATGACTGTAAGTAAGGTTCCTCTTCTCTCATAATGCCTTATGACAAGCGGGTACTGCTGTGAACCATCTTTGTGTAGCCCATTTTATGGATGCATCACTATATTGTTGGTCTCATTTAATGAGTACATTGTTTCTCTTTTTAAGTTGGCCTTAGGTATGTGTTGCTGTGGCATGCAGAGGGTTACGATGATTTTAAATATTAGGATCTTCAGAGCAGATAACATTAGCTATTTTATGGATTTCAAGTCTCAAAACAGTTGTAGATTAAAACTGTTACCTATCACATTTCCAAACCATTTGCATAAAATAGAATAAATGCAGTGTAGTAGATAAATATGCTAACCACAATTAGTGGTCTGAGGATATTTCACTTTAGATCCTGCAGCAATCAGAGGGGTGGGATTACTGTTCATACCTAAGTTCATTACAGTCAGAGCTATGGGATGGCCTTGATTTTGTAGCTTTGTTAAGTCTTCCATCCATTTTGAGATTAGTTTGCAAGTCAAAGAAAGTCTTGTTACCTTAAATTATATGAAGAATTTCATTTAAATGTTTTAAAATGTGTATTTGTTTTCCAAAAACTTCGTTGGCAATTGTTTTATTAATTGCTTCAGAACAAGTTAACCTCTGAAACTTAGGAAAAACCTTGAAAGTTAGGAAAAATATTTATTTTAGAAACTTGACATGAGCACAATCTGTGTGTTACACACATGGTTTTTATACTGTATACATGGTAGATGTGCTACATTTTCCAGTAAATTGTATCACAAATTAATGCCTTCTAAATCTCAAAATGCTTCTTAGAAATAAAACATTGTAGAACTCAAAGAAACACATACAAAATACAACTAAGCCTTGATCCATTTCACAATATAAAAGGCTGAAATATCATAGTTCTTTTTCCATATATCTTTGTTTCAAGTCAAACAGCCTATATTAAAGCTTTCTGTTGTTTTTGTTCTGACTTGTGAAAAAGGTTAGGGCAGTACTTTGATTTCATTTGTTAAATGGTGTTTGTGCTTGGAAGGGCTCACAAGCAGAATTTAAAAGGGAGATTTTTTTTTGTTAAAAATCTATAAGAATGGTTGGAATAGACCATTACCATTATACTCAACCAAAAAACTAAATTTATTCTTTAGCTACAGCAATGATTTTATGCCCTAAAAGCTAACTTCCTGGCATCCCTAAAAAGTTTCAAAATTTGTCATAAATTTGTTACATCTAGGTCAGTAATTAAAATAATGTTTTACATGTGGGAATTTATTTTAATTGACTTAATGCAAAATGCATTGAGAGTACATTTTAAAAACCACAAATGAGACCTGGTCGTTTTGGGGGCATCAGCCAAAACCTACAACCTTAAGTGAGTTTTATGGATACAGTCTCTTTACATTCGTCCTGTTGCTTCATCATATGCAATTTCATTATTTTCCAAGAAAATACATAGGAAGCAATTATGAAATTTAGAATAGTTTTTGTGTATTTTTACTGAAATGCAATGGAATATGTGCCAAAACGTGTGAAAAATTTACATAAAGAAGGACATCAGTTGTCATTGGGGCAAGGTACACACTTTGTGATGGTCCTGAGTAATGCTGTATTACTACAGAACCACAGACTTCTTCAGCCAACCGCTTTTGATATATTCAACTATGATTTTCTAAGTATGGGACTACTTTCATATCTAGTAATACACTAAATCCCAGTTAATTATTCCCTAAGTTAGGTTGTGAAATTTGCAAGAAACCAGAAATAGAAAAAATATGCAGACAACTTTTGTGGTTAGTTTTATAAACTTAGGGTAATAGTAAAACAAACTCTTTATATAAATAAACTATAGGAATAATCATCTGAATCTGCAAAATTGGGAAAATAAATAAAAGTAAGTTTTTATTTAGTCTATTGTTTCTTAAGCAACAACCTGAAAGAACTTTACTTTCATAAAAGGTTTTGTAATCTGTTTTCTCTGCTTTAGATATCATATCAGTAAAAGGGTCAAGGAACCTGGGATTTGAAGGTCCATAGTTTATACACATCACTCTGAGGTAATCACATCCATTAATAGAAAAATCAGAATATGGCCTTTTCTCTAGATTGACAAAATACTTTCAGGAAGTACAAAAAAAGAAACTAAAAGGCTCATTAGCTCATTCAATCTGGGGTACAGCTACCTTGGGTGATGTCTTTTAACTACTTTTAGAAAGATGTGTTATTTCTTTATTCATTGAAAACCTCTCCCATACTAATTTGCCACATTTTATAAATGTAATGAGTTTGCTCAACTATGTTATATACTCAAATGTAATCTAAATTTAAATGATTCTTTAAGAGGAAAAAAGGTATGTTATATAATACTATGAACTGTTTAGCTTTATTGAAATATTTAAGAGAAAGTGCCTCATTGCTACTGTGCATTTGTTTTAGATTTACTGCATACAGTTTGAGTTATCTGTACCTGTCTCTTATTAATTATTTCATATCTAAATAGACACTTGTAAGTTAGAGTGATCACTTTTTTAAAGATTTTCATAAGAAAATACCTATCACCAAAGACATTTTACTGCTAATGAACAACCATGTTGGAGAGATAATTGTAACAGTTTGGAGTTTGGAAATTTTTTTATTGCAATTTAATTTTATGAGGCAATAACATTGATTAATTGCTAAAATATCACCAAAGAAAGACTTTAAATTGAAATTTCATGGTGAGATTAACCAAATGCAGTTTTTTTCTTATAATTAGCAGAGCACACTTTCTTTCAAATACCCTTGTTTTTCTGCACCATTTGACAGGTCGTAGGAAATCCTCAAAGGTGAGAAAGAGATAAACACAACAAATAGCCTTCCTCTGGATGAAAAGTGGGAGAAAGACATACTTTGAAAGTCTTCTAACTTGAGAAGCTTTTTCTTTCATGAAGGAAATAGAAACAAAAATTACATTTATTTGGTTCCTGAGTTCTTAGTAATACGATAAATTTTATTAAAGACAGACTTGGGTAAAGTGTTGACATGCTTACTTGTATAAAAAATAGAATCCAACATTCTATTGGATTCACATACATAAATGCTTTTTCCATATTCAAAAGCATAATTTTCATAAAGGCTTGTTTCACCTCCCTGTCCTGTTTCTCAGTGATTGCTCTATTGTTATTAGAATTCAGCCACACAGCCAAATTAGCAAAATGGGTCTCAGATCTAGATCATACATACATCAAATTAAGCACTCTTCTTACACCATTCTCCTTGGGAGCTCAGGCTGTGGGCTACCTCACAGGTAAAGCTCACATCCTGAAGTCTCTCTGATAGGCCATACGTGAGCCTCTGTTAAATACTGTGGTTTATCATAAGGAATTTCCCACAGGCTAAGCTTGATACTCAAGATGTTGGTTGTAGAATTGCAAAAATGAATGTGTTTGCCATAACTTTAAATACCTGGATTAGAACCACAAAAACGTGAAACGCTATTATAAATGACACACAGAGACACAATAAGGAACATAGCATGTCTGCCAGATCTGGCATATGAGAGGTTGAAAAATATTAATATACTTAGAGACTCTGAAACCCTTGGAAAGCACAAAATAACCAACCAATGCTGGATTGACTTGAGAGACCTAGTTCAGTAATGTTTTGATGGAAAAACATGAGATTGAAAGTTCGTTAAAATGTACTTAAATATGCATTACAAGGTTTTCACCATTTTTTTCCTACAACAATGGCATTTCCCCAATAATTTAAAAGTGATTCTCTTCCCAGTATAATGTAGTTGTCACATACAGTGTGTTTAATTCTTAGTCTTTACTATGCTTTCAAACACTTAAAATGCTTGAGCACTTCCTTTTCAGAAAGTTATGAAATTAAACTTAAAAATAATTTAATTTTAAATGCTCACTAAAATGTGTCTGTGTACCTGTTATGCCCCTTTTCCTAGGAGCCAGCACTGAGATATTGTTCAGCAATGCTTTTTAATGTTCATTATCTTTAAACCTAGAATCAAGTGCAACTGATGTCTGTTAAATGTTGGGTCT
Organism: Plecotus auritus; assembly: GCF_963455305.1. Classification (NCBI taxonomy): domain Eukaryota; kingdom Metazoa; phylum Chordata; class Mammalia; order Chiroptera; family Vespertilionidae; genus Plecotus; species Plecotus auritus. The sequence continues at coordinate 26,590,689 of NC_137783.1, read as the reverse complement.
AGTTTTCTTCCATCTTCCAGAGCTTCGTGGAATAAGAAACTAATCTAGTACAAATGAAGATTAAATGTTTCTGGGCAACAGTAGAGTTAGTAAACAGATTATTTATCCACAGACACACGTCAGTCCACTGGAGCAGGGGTTCAACACATTGGAGATGTAATGGGATCAGCCTCATATTGTTTGGGGTCAGTTTTCTTTTGCTGTGTTTTTTAGAACGGGGTGGGGGCCCAAGTGTCCTTATGAAGCTGTGGTCCATGACACGCGCCCGTGAGGGAGCCCGGGTCCTGCTGCGCCCTCGCGTCGGGCAGCACCAGCGAGCACCAGTGTTGTAGAGTAGCCCTCACGTTAAACAAAAGCATCGTAGAGTACAGTGTACAGTTGTGTTGCTGATTTTCCTTTGAAATATAAGATATTTTAAGCTTTTTTTTTTTTGTCAAAAGTGGTAACATCTTAATACAAATAAAAAACCTTTTTGTGGTTGTAAGATTTAGCTTATGAATCATTCAAATTGAAGTGAAAGATTACCAGGTCATTGTTAATGACTTAGTCTATTAAGAATATATGTATTTTTGTAAAGGAAAAGCACTTGTAGATATTTAATCAGTACAAGATATATGTCTGTTTTGCAGAAATAAAATGCTGCTTAGAGATTATCTTTAAATATTTTTTATTTTTGTGCTCAAATGTATTTTCTGTTGATCTATGGAATGTTCTGTACAAAGCTGTATGGTCGTACTGTTGGGCTAGATACTTCTGTTTTTTAAAATATGGACTTAGCCAAGTATACTTGACCATGTTAAAAATAGTATCTTTGTTATTAAAATTTCGATTGCCTAACTTATTGTCTGTCATCCTTAATAGTAGTTGTAGATTATAATCTCCATTGAAAAGTATCAGGTACAACTATAGCAAATTTTGTTGAAATTTGTTGAGTATATGAGATCATAAACATTTTCTAGAGTTTGAGCTATTTAAGATGGCAGACTGTCCCTCAAGTAGTAGTTGGAGTGTGCTCACAGGTACAGTTTCTTCCTTTGTTAGGTTAATCAAATCTAAGGAGCCTTTCGGATGTAATTGGTATCATAGAAAGGCCCCAGGAAGGCTGCTCTCCACAGCCAGTTAGGTAACAACACCTCCTGCACACTGGCCTCGGGAATCCCGCTACAGTAGGGCCTTCCATCCAGGAGGGCTGCAGGGTTCATAGCCCTGCCACTCATTACTTTGGTGCCTGGAGCTTTGTCTTATGTTAGTGATGCCATGAGGTGGCTGGACCCCCAGGCAATGCAGTGAGGTGGAGAGGCACATCCTCTCAGCAAGACTTGACTCTCCATGTCAGTGAGCTTTACCCTCTTCAAGGGCAAAAGGGAAAGAACGTGGAGTGTGGTGCCTGTGAAGTGCTCAAAAATGTGACATCACTTTCATAACATGGAATTGGCCAAAGCTCACTCCATGACACATTCTTCTTTTCCTTTACAGTCTTTTAAGAAACTTTTTGAAATGTTCAACAACCAATTAAATAAACAGGAATTAGGGGAGAGAAATATGCCCTATAATTGGGGGGCGGGGGGTTGTTCCTGGCCTGGGAGACTACGGAAGGGGCTGCTCCTTGGCTAAAGTCACAGACGCCAGGTCACCCAAGTGAATGTCCGGCACACAGACAGCTGCACCTCTCCCTCACCTCTGCTCGGGTAGGAGAGTTTGGTGAGATCCTGGCTCCCTGGGGATCTTGGCAAGTCAGTCTTCATGCTGGGCTCAGGGGGGTTCCAGAGGGTCCAGGTAACCTGGGCACCTGTGCCAAGGCCAGGCTTCTGCTGCCCGCCCCTCAGCCCCCACCAGGCCCATGAAATGACTCCAGCTCATAGGCAGCAGGCTGCCCAGGGAAAGTCTGATCCTCTGGAGTTAGGCTGCAAGGCCCCAGGTGAGAACAGAGGATGGCCATGTGACTTCACATATTCTAACATATTCAGGGACATGCCATGTGGCCTCCACTTGTATTCTTGCTTCAAGCCCTGCAACTTTAGAGGTGTGTCTGCATGGTGGCTCTGTGCTCAGGTTCATTAGTCATGCACTATCACTCCTGTATGCCTTTGAGAAACCTTTTTTTGTTAAAGCTCCTATTATGTGCTAGATATTGTGCTGATACATAGTCCTTCAAGGATTTCATTGCCCAGCAAAGTTGACGGACACATGGCCAAGTAAATGATAATGCTGTATGCTCAGAGCAGTAAGAGATACATACATACAGGCTATTTGGGAGAAAAGTGTCTAAAGCAGGAAGATGTCAGGTTATTTTACATTTAAGCTCCTCCCTCAGCCACAAATCGAGGACAAATAGACTGCCAATCTGGAATTGCAAGTGCTTCCTGGAAAAACTAGAAGAATCCAACCAAAAAAAAAAAAGGCCAATGAAAATACAAGAGCAGAAGAAACTGCTGCAATAATTCTTGTGTTTATTTTGTCAGGCACTGTGCTAAGTCCCTTACATGTATTATCTCAGTCAATCCTCAGAAACTGTATGAGGTTTTATTATGGTCCTCATTTTGCAGATAAGGAAACTGGCTCAGAGAGGTTAAGTAATTTTCCTAAAGCCACAGAGCTAGTGACTATCAGAGCTGGGATTTGAACCCAGGTCTATCACATCCCAGAGCCTATGTCTTTAACTACCAGGGCTTTTAGTAAGCAACAGTTGTGCACCTGCCATATGCCCAGCACTCTTCTGGGTCCTGCATGCAAAAGGATCTTCCTGGCAATCATTCTGAAAAAGAGAGCCCCACACATACCACAGACTCCTCAGCTGCTAAGACCTATCAAGCAAGTTCAACAGCAGTAAAAGTTATTTGTGACAAATTAAATGAAGATCCCTTCTCAGAAAAGGAAAGATAAAATGTCAAGGCTCCGGGAGGAGGGCTGTAGATGAACAGGAGAAACTTTCAGGTCCATTTTGTTCTGCAGTGTTTGGATTTATGTCAAGAATCAGAAAATACTAATACTAAGGGATAAAAAAAAAGTGAATTCAGAAAGGATAAAACTATTGTTTTCTCTAACTGCTGTGGCTAACATGGCCCCATAAGGCACTTAGGGACTTTCTCAGAAGTCATAGCCCTGCTCCGTCAGGGCCAGCCAGCACTTGTGTCTTCTCTCCATTGGTTCCCCCATAAGAATCAGCTCCAGGTCTGACTGCAGCTTAAGTCTGAGCTCTCCTGGCAAACTGGGAAATTTATAGGGGACGTTTGCACTTGATCAGAGAACAAAATTTAAGCCACAGGGAAGAAACTGGAGGGGGATAAAATATAGACTACGAAAAAATTGGGGAGATGGGAGTGGAGAGAGATGCTTATAAAATTTCAAGCAATGTGTTGTTTTGATAAGGTAAAAGCTTATATGCAAGACAAATCAAATATGCATGTGTAAGAGCACAGACTTTGTGATCAGAAAGACCTGGGTGCAAATGTTTCATTTGCTTTGGGCAAGTTATCAACCTAAGACTCAGTTTTCTTATCATTTGAGTATAATAAAAAGACAGTGTCCTGATAATATGTGAAAGTACTCAGTAAAAGGTAGTCATTATCCCAAAGCAACCTACAGATTCAATGCAACCCCTTTTACAATTCCAATTGCATTTTTTTTTTTTACAAACGATTCTAAAATTTGTATGGAATGAAAAAAGATTGCAAATGGACAAAGCAATCGTAAGAAAAAAAAAAAAAGAACAAAGCTGGCAGCATCACACTTCCTAATTTCAAACTCTATTACAAAGCAATAGTAATCAAAACAGTATTGTTTTGATATATATATATAAACAGACACATAGAGAAATGGAACAGAATAGAGAGCCCAGAAATAAACCCATGCATATATGTCATTGGTTATAAAGAATACCCAATGAATATATAACAGGGATTGTATATTGAAGAATATACAATGGGGAAAGAAGTCTCTTCAATAAATGGTTTTGAGAAAACTGGACATGCAACAGAATGACACCAAACTACTATCTGACACCATACACAAAAATTAACTCAAAATGGATTAAAGACTTGAATATAAGACCTGAAAGCATTAAACTCCTAGAAGAAAACAAAGGCAGTAAGCTAATTGACATCAATCTTAGTGATAAGTTTTTTGGATTTGAAACCAAAAACAAAGGCAACAAAAGCAAAAACAAGTGGAACTATATCAAATTTAAAGTTTCTGCACAGCAAAGGAAACCAACAAAATAAAAAGTCAATCTACTGAATGGGAGAAAATACTCGTAAGTCATATGTCTGATAAGGTGTTAATATCCAAAAATACAAAGAACTCATACAACTCAATGGAAAAACAATCCATTTTTTAAATGGGCAGAGACTTTGAATAAACATTTTCTAAAGAAGACATACAGATGGCCAATAGGTATATAAAAAAGTGTTCAATGTCATTAATCATCAGGGAAATGCAAATCAAAACCAGAAGGCAATATTACACCTATTAGAATGGCTATTAGCAAAAGGATCAGAAATAAGTGGTGGCAAGGATGTGAGCAAAGGGAACCCTTGTGCACTATTTGTGGGAGTGTAAATTTATGTAGCTACTATGAAAAAATATGGAGAATCCTCAAAAAAATTAAAAATAGAACTACAATAGAATCTAGCAATTCTACTTCTGGGTAATTATTCAAAGAAAATGAAAACACTAACTCAAAAAATATGCACCCCCATGCTTATTGCAACATTACTTATAATAGCCAATATATGGAAGCAACCTAAGTGTCCATCAACGTAAAGAAAATGTTACACACACATACTGGAATATTAGCCATAAAAAGGAAACCTTACCATTTCATGACAACATGGTGAACCTTGAGGGCATTATGGCAAGTGAATTAAGTTGGACAGAGAAAAACAACTACCATCTCATTTATACATGGAGGGGGGGGGGGCGGGGGGAGAGAGAGAAAACAAGGCAGAGGAGAACCTGACCCTGGAAGGTTGGGAGAAGGCTGAAGTGGTTGCCAAGACAGCACACAGTTCCCCACGATGGCCTCCAGGGGGCGCCATCAGCCTGCAATAGTTCTGTTGCCTTTTAGGGCAAGTCAGGAGGCAGCAGGAGGACCTTGAGAGTGAAGACTGCGAAGATAAAGATTCGGCCCATCACCTTCAGGGGAGGGTGAGCAAGAATGAAAGAATGAGGTGTTTACAGTCAGAGGAGGGCCCGAATTTCCTTCTCATTAACTCTGGCTGAGATAAGCACCTCGGCTGGCCTCCTACAGCTGAGGCTCTTTCACGCCTGCTTTTAACTTTGCTGGCCTCCTTTACTTTGGAATGAATGAGAACCCGCATCCCAGGAGAAAGAACTCTGAAAGGCTGTTAACAGCACGCGAGGCCAGCCTCCCCCACAGTGTCCCTGTCCCCTGGATGCTTCCACAAGGCACGGGGCCTCTGGGTCCCCGCTCACATGAATAAGGAGCTGATTGCTGATTGCCACTCCACACTGACTGATGTGTATTTATTCTCTTTGAAATGTTCTGAGAAAAGAACTGTTACTAAAAAGGAGAGCTCTGTATGAGCACAGCGAACATTCAGGCCAGAACCACTAGGGAGTCAGCCTTTTTTTCTATATCAGAACGTGCCACGGGACGCAGAGGGCGTTTCCAGCATCCTCTGATAATCTAGGAACACCTGTGAGAAAGGACCAACCTAGTCCCCTCCTCTCAAACCAATCAGTGGGAATTGTTAAAGACAACACAGCTGGCCCCAAATGGAGTTGGGTAGGCTAAGTCTCATTTCACCAAACTGAGGCACCTCAAATACAGCTTCAGCCCTCCCAGAAATGCAATCTTACACCCGTCAGTCAGGAATCACCTGGTCAGCATGAGTTAGACCAGTGGTCGGCAAACTCATTAGTCAACAGAGCCAAATATCACCAGTACAACGATTGAAATTTCTTTTGAGAGCCGAAAACCAACTTCTGCGCACGGGCCATGAAGTTTCAATCGCACTGTACATGCGCGCCCACATGTGGTATTTTGTGGAAGAGCCACACTCAAGGGGCCAAAGAGCCGCGTGTGGCTCGCGAGCCGCAGTTTGCCGACCACTGGTCTAAGCTAAGGCTTAGAGGTAGTACCAGTTCTCAAACTTTTTGTTCTCAGAACCCCATCACCGCCCTTAAAAGCATTACAAGTTAACACTGAGAGCATTTGAAAACACAAGAATACCAAGTACACATACAAAGCAATGATCTCATCACCCATCAGAGAGTCTCAGAAAACTCCCGTGTGAGAATGAGAGTGAAATGTAATGATATCTTAGTCTTGTTACGAAATGGTTTTGATGTGTAGAACCCCTCGGCAGGGTCTCTAAGACCGCACGGCCTGCATACCCCACCGCTGTGAGCAGTCAGGGTAGTGAAGGCCCCCAAAGCCAATACCTGCACCTGAATCTTGGTTCTGCTACTTGCTGAATACGTGACCTTGGACCTGTTACTTCCCCACCTTGAGCTCCATTTCCTGGAAAGCTGCAATACAGCCTCCTTCGCTGGCTTTTAGAGGCTTACGTCAACTAACATAAAAAATACGTCAACAAATATTAAGTGCTCCATAAACGTGGGCTATTATTCATCAACCAGAGATAAATGTTCATCAAATAAGTTACATTTAGAAACTTAACAACAGAAGAAGAAATAAAACACTTACCAAGCAACACAATTGCTGTTTCCCGCGGGCGCCTGGAGCTGCAGGCATGGGCAGGGAGTTCCACAGGGCTTTAGGCCAATCTTCGGGTTCCGGGGCCCAAGCCGCCCCGCTCTGGCAGAGTCCAGAATGAGCGCTGGGCCCAGCCAGACCTCCGTCCTCAATGCCGTTGGGTAGTAACTGCCGCCAGCCCAGGAGCTTCCCAATTATGCTGAAGGCTCCTCCCCGCGCACCTGCCCAGCATGAGCCCAAGTGAGCAATTCCCTGGCTTCCTCACCTGAGCGCCTCCCCTAAACACATGGGGCTTTTGCTACTTGGCAGTCAGTACTGGTCACGATGGACTGACATGGGAATTTCAGGTCAGCCGCCATCGGGATGAGGCTCTCCCCAAGCCCTTATCTCTGCCCCTTAATTTTTGCATTTGTCTTGGTGGATGTAATGCGGGGTTATGAACTCTGAACGTGTACTGCATTCACCTGGAGAGCTGAGCTACAGCTGACCCTGAACAACAGTTTGAACGGCACGGGTTTTATTTTGGGTACACATATATAACTTTTTCACATGACCCATCGGCCTGACCACAGTTCATTGGTCCCAGAGTTGACACCCAACCCAAGGTGGGCCATTGGCTTCTCTGTTTGGGGCTTTGGGATTTGACACTGACAGCCTCCCTCTGGTGACTGAGCTGGAAGGTACTAGCACAGCTGGGTGGGCGTCTCCAGCCTCGGGGAGGGGTCCGGTCTGTGAGGACAGAGAAGGCGGCTGACGCCACGCAGAGCAAGGAGACCAGAGAGAGGCCCTCCTTGCTCTTGGGGAGCCTGGCTTTAGTTATTCCTGGATGCGTCTGCATCCCTGCTCTTTCCCATGCTCGCTGTTTCAACATTTCCTTAGATTTTGTGATTCAACCAATTCCCCTTTGAAATGGAGCTCATTGGAATTCTGGTCTGTCCCTCGTAACCACAGCCCTGACCAAAGCAGGTGTTGGAACAGCTTTAGGGCGATTAAAATGAAAACAAATGAGAAAACAAGCAATGGTTCTAAATTCTCATTTTTTGCTGCCTCGCGTCTTTCTTAAACTTGAATTTTAGGGTCAGTTATGTAATGTTTAAGCAAACTTTATGGAATTATAACATACAAAAACACACGCACACACACACACAACAAAGCACTGAGTAATCATAACTTTTCACAAAATACATACCTGTGTCACCAACACCCAGATCAAGAATCAGCCTGGCAGGTGTGGCTCAGTGGTTGTGTGTTGACCTATGAACCAAGAGGTTGCCGGTTCAATTCCAGGTCAGGGAACATGCCTGGGTTGCAGGCTCAATCCCCAGTGTGGGCATGCAGGAGGCAGCTGATCTACGTTTCTTTGTCATCGATGTTTCTATCTCCCTCTCCCTTCCTCTGTCTCTAAAATCAATGAAAATATATATACATATATCAAATCAGAGCATTCCCTGCCCATTTCTGTGCTTAAGGAATTAGACAGCATGTTCTGTCTTGTGTCTGGCTTCTTTCTCATTTGTGAGACGCATCCATGTCGTTGCATGAGGCTGGCAGGGGTCCTCAAACTATTTAAACAGGGGGCCAGTTCACTGTCCCTCAGACCGTTGGAGGGCCGGACTATAGTTTTTTAAAAAAAAACTATGAACAAATTCCTATGCGCACTGCGGGCCCGGGACGAGTCGGCTGCTAAGCAGGACAGGCAGCGGCACCCGGCAGGCCAGATAAATGTCCTCGGCAGGCCGCATGTGGCCCGCGGGCCGTAGTTTGAGGACGCCTGCTGTAGAGCCTTCTCATTGCTGAGTCATATCCCCAGCTTTGTCTTTTAAATCTTATCTTTGCTTATGGACAGTAGGTTGGCAGTCAGTCCTGAGGACCTAGCAGAAGGAGCTAATTGTATCATGATTTCTGGATTCAGCAGCCCACTTCCTACAGGTACAAATTCAATGGCCTCTGAACCACCTTCGAGCTTGAATGGTCCCAGCCTTTCATTCTCTTGGGGATGCATGGCTGGTGATGGTGAATGCCTGGAACTTTTCAGCAGAGAGAAATTGCTTTGATGACGCTGGAAGTTTTATTGAGAAATTACACTGCTCAGCTCAAGTGAGGGCACAGGCTGCGTCCTTCTTGTGAAGGAGCAAAAACAACAAATGACCTGCCCGTCCCTGTTCAGAACGGAGCTTCTGAAAGAAAAACTCGACACAGCTCTCCTCCAAAGTGACCCCTCCCAAACCTAATCAGACCCATATTGTTTATTTCAGCAAACTGCATTCTACCGATAAATAATAAATGACTTTACGATAAATAACCCTTAAGTGAAATTGTATCATGACTTCTGGAAGACACCACCATTTTTCCAATTTTTTATCAAGCAAGCAAATGAATTTATCCACAGGAATTAACTCTGGTTGAGTCCAGGGACCGATAATGGCCAACAATCTTGTCTGAATGAGGTCTGAGAGTCCCACAATTCCTATCTCCTCCCAGTTCTTCTCTATGCTCTGCCCACCCTCAAGGCCAAAGTTTAATGGCCTCCACCTTGAGGCAAGTGATACAATAGCTACCTGGTGGGAGAGGGTCCGAGGGAGGGGGGGAGGAGCCGCCTGGATCCCAGCCTTCCCAGGGTATCTAAGGCAGACTGTGCCTCTTGCTTGTGAAGAATATTTGACGAGAGATATTAAGAGGATATACTAGTAAGTGGGGAACCAGATTTGCTTTTATCCCCATCCTATCAGTCTCACCTCCTGCTAAATATCTTTCTTTTCTACCTGTTGTGGTTTGCATCAACTTTGTACAAATGTGGCATTTCTAACCTTGAAAATCTCCAAATTATGAAACTTTAAATCAGTTTAGATTGCAGATTATAAGTAGAAAGAGTCCATATTGCAAAACTCTTGTTTTCTTCCATTTCTGCATTCAGGCCACTTTCATCTAAACTTGCTTCTTAAACTATCTCTCTTTGGAAAGTTGCAACAAATAACCAGCATATGCCACTATCCCCAATTCTCCTACCCTTATCTCCAATTGTACAGTCTCTGCAGGAATATGATTAGGAAGCTGAGGTCCAACAGGTGACAACTTGTCAAATGCCCCAGACTCAGAAATTCTGAAACATGGCTTTTGCTGTTACAAAATGCATAAGAGCTTCATAAAGGAGGAAATGAAGGAGTTGACCGCCAGTAGAAGCCAGGAATGATCACACCTCAGTTCTTGAAACACCAGTTTTACATATATATACACACACACACACACACACACACATGGGTACACACCAGTTTCCCCTGGCTGCTGCCCCCTTTCCAGAAAGTGTTTTAGAATCTACAGCAAAGGGAAGCAATTTTATTCACAAGTAAACATGCATTTGAAAAGGGATTTCAATACACATTTTGAAAACAAGGCGAGTCACAGCAAACAATGTAAAATATGTGTCTGAAAATAGATTAAGACACACCCTTCCTATAAAAGAAGGCATGTCATAGTTTAATCCGAAGAACAAAGGGGAGTATAACATTAAGAATTTCTTCATTGCCCTGGCCGGTTTGGCTCAGTAGTTAGAGCATCAGCCTGAAGACCAAATGGTCTCAGGTTCTATTCCCGGTCAAGGGCACGTACCTTGGTTACAGGCTCAATCCCCAGCCCCTGGGTTGAGGCATGAGTGGGAGGCAACCAATCGAGGTGTCTCTCTCACATCAATATTGCTCTCGCTCTCACCCTCCACTCTCTCTAAAATTCAATGGGAAAAATATCGAGGATTAACAAACAAAAAAGAATTTGTTCACTGAGATTTTTACTTTCAGAAATCATGACATGAAGTTCTGTCCATCATGGATGGTCCCTCTTAACTTTCTTTAAAGGTAGAATGCCTGTCCTCATCAGTGTTCCACTAACGGGCAGCCGATTTTCCTCCAGGACCCGTGGGAGGAGGGTTCGTGCCAGTGTACCTCTGAGCCTTCTAACTTTGCGCTCTTACTCAAAGTCAACATTCTAACCGGGCAACACACTGCACAAGCAGGGAATTCACACTGAACCCCGTGGGGCTGGGCAGTCTTGGTGGTCCCAGCACTAACACCAGCATCCTGGGACTCACCACATGGTTCTGGTGGTATAATTCTCGCCATGCAAGGGTTTGCCATTTTTTATGTTATTTAAGCCAAGTCAAATATCCTTCCAAAAGTGACTACTCCTATTTGGTGTGGGGTTGAATGTTAACCAGCTCTCTCTACACAGTTCAACATATTTGACCAGAACAGAACTATGTTCCAAAAACAAGGTTAATATGGTATATCATGTCCACCAGTTCATTCCTTATGGTTAGCAGTCCTGGCACATGATAGGTGCTCAATAAATACTTACTGCATAGACCCATGGTCGGCAAACTGCGGCTCGCGAGCCACATGCAGCTCTTTGGTCCTTTGAGTGTGGCTCTTCCACAAAATACCACGGCCTGGGCGAGTCTATTTTGAAGAAGTGGCATTAGAAGAAGTTTAAGCTTAAAAAATTTGGCTCTCAAAAGAAATTTCAATCGTTGTACTGTTTATATCTGGCTCTGTTGACTAATGAGTTTGCCGACCACTGGCATAGACCAATACATGAAAACAGTCATGCCCACTCAGTGGCTCAAACAGCACTGGCTTTGAACAGTTCCCTGATCACACTGAGTTGTTTACAGTTTACTAACAGTGAGAAGCGGAGCCAGATATGGAGAAACCAGATTGCATATTTGAAATTGTTTATGATTTCATTAGATTTTGAGTCTTGCTGTTCTCGTTAAATAGTGTCTATCAACATCTACTCTCTTCCAGGTAGAGCTCTAGGCAGAAAGCAGAAAGTTAAAATTTCCAGAACGAATCTCCTTCTAAATTGTTCTTCCTCCTCCAACCCCCCCTGCCCCCACCAAATACCTGGTTCTGAGCCAGGTGGCTGTGAGGTCTGCCCTGACGCTGCTGCAGTGATTGGTCCCACACAGCCACATGTAGGCCTCTGGTCAGCCCCAACGAAGTTCCCAGTCAACAGCTAGCGTCAACTGCTGGCCATGTGTATGAGCCACCTGGATACCCAGCTCGGTTGAGCCTTTGGATGACTGCAGCCCAAGCCAGTATCTGCCGGCAACAGCTAGAGAGAGCTCAGTGAGAGCTGCGGAACTGCTCCCAAATCTGACTCCCAAAGTCATAAGCAAAATTAAATGATGGCTTTAAACCACTGAATTCGGGGGCAACTTGTTACACATTACTAATAACTGGACCAATCACCTCTGGTGATTCCTACCATTAAAAAAAAAAATCCTTGAGTGTTTCTCCCATATTCCTGAAGGGGGCAGTGTAGCATCTGTCATATTCAGGGCAAGCATACACAGGGACACAGATGCACACACTTTATCAGTGAATGTCTCTGTCCCTAGATAAAAACAACATCCAGAGCTTGGGCACGAGGGATCCATCCAAATGTAAAGTAAAATCACGGAGGAATTCTGGAATGGAAGCAGTCTTTGCTTAATTAAGGCAAGCAATGCAAAACCTGTCTAAGGTGAGAGTCACAAGAATTAGAGGCTTAAACAAAGTGATGTTTCTTAGTTACTGAACAAAGACTTGGTTACTAGAAAAGATCCAAAATTACTCTCCTTTGAAAGGAAATGAAGTGGGGGAACATTCACAGAAACATCTTGTGACTGAACCAGCTCTGCCCCCACGTAGGGCAGCGATGCTGACTTCCGTCGCCTAAAACATTCCTGTGACCAATCTCTGACAATTAGTGCAAATGTAACAAATACTCTCTCCAGCCAAGGCAACAGTAGGAAACCTTCCCATATGGCACAGTCAGGAGGGTTTGCAGGCTTCACAAATTAAACCTTTCACCAGCACAAAAGGAAAGAATCACACGTGATCACGTGTGCTTTCTCGCTTTGTTCCTCTTCCCATCAGAAACGGACCCCATCCACGTGCAGCTAAGGAGGAGGCTTCCTGAGGCTGTGCCCTTCCCTGCCTGCCCTTTTCTGTTCAGCCCTTCGGCACTCCCCACATTTGAGAACAACTGGCCCAGCTGGCCTGAGGGGCAGTTAAAAGACAGCTGAGCTGTTCTCACTCATCTGTCCCCGCAGCCTGGCAGGCCAGAGCAGCCCCAGGCCAAGAGCACATGAAATCGGGGTTTGGTTCCCAGAAAAATCTCCTGCTTAGCGAGCAGCTCCCTGTAGCTGGCCCCAGGACTGGCAACTGAGAACTGTAACCTACTTATTGGCAGCCCCCAACTTGAGCAACCTCCTTGCAAAGATCCCTTAGCTATCCAGAGAGGCAGTTGCTTGCAAACTGTGCTCTGAAAAGCTACAATGGACACACCCAGGGGTCACCACAGAGAATGGAAGATGGGAGAGTGAGGTGAGTAGAGCTCTGAGCCTCCCACCCACATGACAGGCAGAGCAGCTCATCTTTTTTGTTGCACATATTTGGCTTGAAATATTTAATTTTTGGATAAAAACATGCTGCCCCTAAAAATTATTTGGAAACCACTGCAGAGCTCTGGAATCAGAAGGCTGTAAGCTTGAATCCCAGCTCACCACCTACGGACCCTCACTGTATGTCTCTAATCTCAATTCTTCTGTAAAATGGGGATAATGATGCAAAACTCACAGGCATAGGGAGGATTGAATGAGATGATTTGTTCAGAGAATGTGGCACATAGTAGTTGCTCAATTAATGATGAAGGTTGGGGCTCTAAGGGTCAGTAAATATTACTTTCTTTTTCTCAAAGTTCAGCATCAATTGAGGAAAAGACAAGAATCAGATTGATAAAGGCCCAAAGGAGCAAACTGTTTGGAGAATGAGGTTTAGCTAGGTAGCAACAACAGGCTTTCTAATGCTTTGTCCCAGAATTAAACTTAACCACTCACTCCCAGGTAGAACTGGAAATCCCTCTAGGGGAGGGACGGCTCTCTTGCATAATTTATAACATAGAGAATCTCTCTGCCGAAAGAATGGTCCCAAATAAATAGGTAAGTAGAAGGAAAATACTCAGTTCTCTCAAATTCACTCACAGACAGATCACCCAGAGCTGAAATGTACAGTTGCACATGTTGTTCACTGCACAACTGTGAATCATACTATTTATTATCTTTTTACTTTATTATTATTTTCATTTGCCCTAACAATAAATCTAGTAGTTTCCATAGGTCACAGTCAACAATACCATTGATTTCTCAACATTTTGTAAGATAGAAACTGAAGAGCAAAGTACCCACTGAAAAAGTATCCAAAGAGAAAATTCACCAGATTTAATCATAGTCATCACTTGACAAGCTGTGTGTGTGTGTGTGTGTGTGTGTGTGTGTGTGTGTGTGTGTTATCGTTGTTGATGATGTGTTGTTGCAAAGTGAAGGATGGATAAATCCCATTCTAGTCAAAATGAATAATGCTGCTTGGTGAGAACTGGTAACATGTAAGAGCTGCAGGTCACCACTGGTGTCTTCATCTGGGATGATTGTCCTAGGACGTGAGAGACTTCACACACCTGCTGGGCCATGTGACAAAAGCCTTGTCACTCATCTGTTGTCAGGGTAGCCTTTGGAATAATTTTCCAGGGGTTCTCTTTAGTTGGTACATTTCACTTCTGTAGTCATACAAAAACTTGCTCTCTGCCCCGAGTCAGAGTATTTCTATTCACCCTCCCAGGGTGTTCTTGCCTGGAACCTCTGCACATAAAAAAGGCTTTTACAACAAGTCCTCAGCCTCTTTTAACATGAAGGCTAATCCTGGAAGGGTACCAACAGCTCACCCTGATGTCACAGTGTTCAATGAGTACATACCCTACTGAGATGCAAATCTTAACACAGTGAGAAGATAAGTATGTCCCCTGATCTCTCTAAATACACTTAATTTAACTAATGTTAACACTAGTCTTGAGTTGCCAGAAATACTTGGAAAAGAAACAAAAATGATTTCGTTTACTTTGGTCTCGTTCCCTTGTACCCCCTATTCCTAGCTTTCTGCTGATGGGGTTTTGCCATATTTGGCTTTGAGAAATGGACAAGGGTCTTTTCTGTGGGATACAAGAGAGAAGGAGCAACTCCACCTGTATGGTAGACAGTAAGGCCTTAACAGAAATACAGTATTTCTAAGGGCAGAGGCTTAAAAGATTTGGTGATGGTTATCTATAACTACAGAATTTCTCAGATTTTTTTTTTATCTCCAAAAACTCCATGGATTTGAACAAGAAGCCATATGGAGTGAAAACAGTCACAACCATTTGTTGAGCTTTTACTGAGTTGTGTGCCATGCAGTATGCTAAGTGCTTTACTTTCCGTATTTTTTTTTTAATATAGTTTTTCATTGATTTCCGAGAGGAAGGGAGAGAGAGAAAAATAGAAACATCAATGATGAGAATCATTGATTGGCTGCCTCCTGCATCATCCTGGAGTGAGGATTAAAAAGAAAAAAAGAACAAGAAAACCTTTCTTTAATTGCTAGGTATAACTTCTTGTTGTGTTTTTATTGGTTTCTTTTGGGTTTATAGTATATTTATCTTAAGTCTATCTTCAAGTGATATATAGTCTAAGAATTTTACATTACACATTCTCCCCTCCCAGACTGTGTGCTATTGTTGTCCTACAGTTTACTTGTACATGTGTTATATACCCCACAATATGTTGTTATATTTTTGCTTTAAACAGATTATTTTTTATTTATTTTTATTTTTTAAACAGATTTTTTAAAGATTTAAAGTATTAATAATCTACTGTTTTATTGTGCTTTCTCTAACAAGAAATCTATTTTCATTCTTTTTTTTTCATTCTTATCCTTGTTTTTCTGTATGTAATGTGTCTTTTTTTTTTTTTCACCTGACTGCTTTTAACATTTTTTTTCTTTTTCACTAGTTTTAAGTGATTTGATTCTAATGTGCCTTTGGGGTTATTTTCTTCATGTTTATTGTACTTGGATTTGCTGAGCTTCTTGGACCTAAAGGTTTGTTTCCTCAAATTTGGAAATTTTTCAGGCATTAGTTTCTTCAAATACTTGTTCTGCCTTCCCTCCTTCAGGGACTGCAATTACACAAACATTTGGCTGCTTGATTTTGTCCCATCATTCATTCTCCTGCTTGTTTTTAATCAGCCTCTCTCTCTCTCTCTCTCTCTCTCTCTCTCTCTCTCTCTCTCTATATATATATATATATATATATATATATATGTGTGTGTGTGTGTGTGTGTGTGTGTGTGTGTGTGTGTGTGTGTGTGTGTTTCATTTTGGGTATTTCTATTGCTATGTCTCCCATCCACTAACCTATGTCCAATCTGCCATTATCACCACCCAGCGCATGTTTCACCTCAGACAACATTTTCATGTCTACACTTTGGATTTGGATATCTTTTATGTTTTCCATTTCCCTGCTTACACTCAATAGTTGCTCTGGTTTCTTGAACACATGGAAAACTGTTATAATACGTGTTTTAATGTTATTGTTTACTAATTATATCTTATATGCCATTTCTGTCCTTTCTGAGTGCCTACATTCCCCAATAGTGTAGCCCCATATCCAGATGAGCCAGAATTTTCTAAAAGAAAAGTCTGCTTTTGCCCTCTACTGGAAGCCTCAGGAAGAAACACTACTGAAGACGGTACCCAGGGTCATGAACCGGGCAGCCTCAACGGGGACGCGGTAAGATGGGAGAGACTTACCCAGGGCTCTGAGAATCGCCTAGCTGTGTGCATGTTGCTTCCTCCTTTGATAAACCAAAATGTGTATACTGGAGTTGAGTTCTCTGATGAGTATCATGTATACGTCGAACAACCTCAAAAATCATCTAGGGATTTTGTCAACCAGAGGTTGGCAAGCTAAGACCCGTGAGCCAAATCTAGTCACAGCTACTTGTTTAAGTATTGTCTACGGTGTTCTAATGTGTTCTAATGCTATAATGGCAGAGTTAAGTAAGTGCAACAAAGATTATACTGTACCCAAAGCCAAAAATATATTAGATAGCCCTTTACAGAAAAAAGTTTGCTGACCTCTGATCTAGACAGGTGATCTTCCCAACCCTGTTCTTTAATGTGAGAGCAGTTCTGTAGGGGCACTCTGGGGTTTCCACGGGGAGTGAAGGGAAGGGGACAGCACCCCCCATCACCACACAACTCCACTTGGATATAGCAACTCTCTTTTTATCTATGATGTTGCTTTTTAAAGCTGCTTTGGAAAATAGCATTTCAGAAAATTTAAATCTACTGTGCTATTTTGAACATATTTTTTCAGATATGAAAATGAAAACTGGAGAACAAAAATAAATTTATTACTCAATGTAACATAGCTCCTTATATCCCAAATTTCATGGTTCCCAAGTCTCAGAGTTCTTCACACCATCCTGAGTTAAAATCAATTAGGAGGGCTCTCCTGAGGGCCTCTAACCAAAAACAAACAAACAAACAAACAAAAACCCACCAGAGTTTCCAAACTATGACTAGAGAAAGTCTGCCTTGGGCTAGAACTCCTGTAAGCACATCACCCAGCCCGTGGCAGGCATGCCCGTTGACCACTGATGGAGCTGTCCTGCACGTGAAAAGAGGTGTTGCTTAGTCAGCCCCATGTGCTGGGTGACAGCAAGCAATAATATGAACCCGAAAAGGTTGAGCGGCCCAGAGGGTGATAAAAACTAGAAGAGAAAAGCAAATGTGGACATAATACACAGATTCGCTGGGGATGCAGGGAGGGCTGTACCAGGTTAAATTTACTGTCAGAACAGGCCTGATGGAAGCGTGTGCGTTCTCAGACATGCTGCAACAACTTGGTGCCACTTTAAATGCTTCTTTCATCGAGAGGGAAGGCTGAGGGACATAAGGAGAAAGGCAGGGAAAGACCACTGGGGTAGCTTTTAACTTCTCCTCTGCTCTGACCCCAAACCTGCAAACTCCACTCAACAAAACACCTATTAACACCCACCCTTCATGAAAGGCGGTTTGGTCTGTATTTATTCTTCCTCCAGAATAAACTTTGGGGTCTCATACTCCCCCCTCCAAGTAGCATATTGCTATGGACTGAATGCTTGTGTCCCCCAATAAATTCACAAATTGAAGCCCTAATCCCCCAATATGATGGGAGATAATTAGGTTTAGACAAGGTCAAGAAGGTAAGGCTCTCAGAACAGGATTACTCACTCACCTTATAGGAACAGGACGAGACACTGGAGGGGCCTCTCTTTACCACGGGGAGGTTTAGGGTGGAGGCAGCATGTGCGGGCCAGGAAGAAAGCCCTCACCAGAACTGGTCCGTCAGCACCTTGGTCTTGGACTTTCCAGCCTCTAGAACTGGGAGAAATAAATGTCTTTTATTAAGGCCACTCAGTCCTGAACTTTATTATAGCAGCTCAAGCTGACTAGACACAAATAAAAAAAAATATTTTTTATGAGTTTATTTGAGTCAAACTGACAATAATTGCTGGGAAGCAAACCTTCAATGGGTTGAGAAAACGCTCCCATGTCAAAATAATTTTTCAACTTGCCCCTCGCATGAATTCTTATTTATTGGCAACCCCAAGCTTCCGTTGAGCAACGTTATTTGTTATTTTTGCTTAGTCGCTGTGAAATGGGTAACCAATTATGTTTTCCTCTTTGAATTGGCTTTTGGAAATCTTAGCGACAAACTTAGTTCCCTCCCCCAGCAAGTGTGTAAGGACCTCGTAGTATGCATTCTTGTAATAACTCATTCCTAGACCCATTTGATGTTCCTGACTTTTTTTTCTTCCCTATTTTAAATGAAGGGTGTGCATCTACAGCGACCTATCAATAGTAGCAGCCACACCTTAAGTCAGCCTGGTGGTGGCAACAGAAACGACCACAGGGCAGGGGAATTGGAAGGTTCCAGATTCCCTCCCCACAGAGGGTTTTTCCTGCCCTGCTGAACATTGGCAAATTCAAGTTTGACTGCTCTTGGCATTGCTGACTACCACTGGTCAGCATCTCCCAAAGAGTTCATAGAAGGGAGCTTTACATGGACATCAAGGTTGGAAACCAAGGCCTACCTGTATGACATAATCCCACATTATGATAACAGGTGACGTGTGGGAATTGTGGAGATCCATGGAAGACGACTGGCAAATCAAACCTCATAGTAATGGAGGTTTGTTTGTTTATATTGAGAGATAATTTCAAAAGCCTGTGTGTGGAGGAAGCTCACATGAAGGGGGAACTGGACCAAAAAAGGAAAAAAACCCTGAGAATTTTGAAAAGCTGTCTCACCCATAAAATATGGCTAGAAAAACCAACACCCCTCCCATCCTTACACTTCTCTTTTTTCGCCAATTTGAGACAGTTTTTCCCCCTTCTAAGATGCCCCTGAGAAATCCCACAATTTCCTTAATTTATTTTGCAGAAAAATTCAGTCTTCCTTTTCTCTCTCTGTATTTTTCTCTCTTTTTCTCCCTCCTTTCAGAAAAAGCCCAAAGAAGCCTTCAGAACATTTCCCTAAAGAAAACATCTCCCCTGATACAAATTATGTCACTACTTAGGTATATGGAAGTTGCTCCTATTGGTATTTTGTAATAAGTAGCAATTTTTTTCCAGAAACAATGGTGTTTTTTGTTTTTGTTTTTTAAAAAGATATTTTTATTGATTTCAGAGAGGAAGGGAGAAGGAGAGAGATAGAAACATCAATGATGAGAGAGAATCATTGATCAGCTGGCTCCCACACTGGGGATTGAGCCCACAACCTGGGCATCTTTTCGAAAGAAGACAGAAGGAAGGCCAAGAGACACATGAAAACATGCTCAAAGTCACTAATTATCCGAGAGATGCAAATCAAAACAACAATGCGATACCATCTCACTTGTCAGAATGGCTATCATCAACTGTGACCTCCTGATTCACAGGTCAACGCTCAACCACTGAGCCACACTGGCTGGGCCAGAAACAATTATTTTTCCTCACTTAATTATCAAGTTCTACTTGTAGTAATTACCATGGTTTTTAATTCATCTTTTTTTTTACTGTTATTTTTTAAAAAATATATTCTATCGATTTTTTACAGAGAGGAAGGGAGAGGGATAGAGAGTTAGAAACATCGATCCCCAGCTGCCTCCTGCACACTCCCCACTGGGGACGTGCCCGCAACCAAGGTACATGCCCTTGACTGGAATCGAACCTGGGACCCTTCAGTCTGCAGGCCGACGCTCCATCCACTGAGCCAAACCGGTCAGGGCTACTGTTATTTCTTTTATTGTTTAAAGTATTACATATATTAGTACATATATCTCCTTTTTTTCCCCCATTGACCTTCCCCCAGCCTCCCCTAACCCCTGCCGCATGCCCTCATCCCCCCACCCCAAGTGTCTTGTGTCCATTGGTGTGCTTATATGCATGCATACAAGTCCTTTGGTTGATCTATTTACCTCCCTCCCCAACACTCCCCAGCCTTCCCGCTGTAGTTTGACAGTCTGTTGGGTGCTTTACTGCCTCTGTATCTATCTTTTTATTCATCAGGTTATAATGTTCTTTATTTTCCATAAATGAGTGAGATCATGTGGTATTTTTCTTTCATTGCCTGGCTTATTTCACTTAACATAATGATCTACAGGTCCATCCATGCTGCTGCAAATGGTAAGAATTCCTTCTTTTTTATAGCAGCGTAGTATTCCATTGTGGAGATGTACCATAGTTTTCTAATCCACTCATCTGCTGATGGGCATTTAGGCTGTTTCCAAATCTTAGCTATGATGAATTGTGCTGCTGTGAACATAGGGGTGCATATATCCTTTCTGATTGGTGTTTCTAGTTTCTTGGGATATATTCCTAGAAGTGGGATTACTGGGTCAAATGGGAGCTCCATTTTTAGTTTTTTGAGGAAACTCCATACTGTTCTCGACAGTGGCTGCACCAGTCTGCATTCCCACCAGCAGTGCACGAGGGTTCCTTTTTCTCCACATCCTCACCAGCACTTGTTTGATTTGTTGATGATTGCCATTCTGACAAGTGAGATGGTATCACATTGTTGTTTTGATTTGCATCTCTTGGATAATTAGTGACTTTGAGCATGTTTTCATGTGTCTCTTGGCCTTCCTTCTGTCTTCTTTAGAAAAGATTCTATTTAGGTCCATTGCCGATTTTTTTATTGCATCATTTATCTTCCTTTTATTAAGTTGTATAAGTTCCCTGTAGATATTGGAGATTAAACCTTTATCAGTGATAACATTTGCAAATATGTTCTCCCATGCAGTGGGCTTTCTTGTTGTTTTGTTGATGGTTTCTTTTGCTGTGAAAAAGCTTTTTATTTTGATGTAGTCCCATTTGTTTATTTTCTCTTTAGCTTCCATTGCCCTAGGAGCAGTATCGGTAAAGAAATTGCTTCGGCATATGTCTGAGATTTTGCTGCCTGTGGATCCCTCTAGTATTTTTATGGTTTCCCGTCTTATGTTTAAGTCCTGTATCCATTTTGAGTTTATTTTTGTGTATGGTGTAAGTTGGTGGTCTAGTTTCATTTTTTTTGCATGTATCTGTCCAGTTTTCCCAACACCATTTATTGAAGAGACTGTCTTGACTCCATTGTATGTTCATGCCTCCTTTGTCAAATATTAATTGAACATAGTGGTTTGGGTCGATATCTGCATTCTCTATTCTATTCCATTGGTCTATATGTCTGTTCTAGTACCAGTACCAGGCTATTTTGAGAACAGTGGCTTTGTAATACAGCTTGAAATCTGGTATTGAGATTCTACCTACTTTGTTCTTCTTTCTCAGGATTGCTGTGGCTATTCGGGGTCTTTTTTTATTCCAGATGAATTTTTGGAGAGTTCTTTCTAGGTCTGTGAAATATGCCGTTGCTATTTTAATGGGGAGTGCATTGAATCTATAGATTGCTTTGGGTAGTATGGACATTTTAATGATGTTGATTCTACCAATCCATGAACATGGTATGTTCTTCCATCTGTTTACGTCTTCCTCTATCTCTTTTTTCAGTATCCTGTAGTTTTCCACGTATAGGTCTTTTACCTCCTTAGTTAAGTTTATTCCTAGGTATCTTAATTTTTTTGGTGAAATGGTAAATGGGATTGCTTTTTTAGTCTCTCTGTAAGTTCACTATTAGTGTATAGAAATGCCATAGATTTCTTGGCATTAATTTTGTATCCTGCTACATTGCCGAATTCATTTATTAAGTCTAATAGTTTTTTGATGGAGTCTTTCAGGTTTTTTAATTACAATATCATATCATCTGCAAATAAGGACAGCTTTACTTCTTCTTTTCCAATTTGGATGCCTTTTATTTCTTCTTCTTGTCTAACTGCAATGCTAATACTTCTAGTACTATGTCGAACAGGAGTGGTGAGAGTGGGCATCCCTGTCTTGTTCCTGTTCTTAGGGGAAATGGTTTTAGTTTTTGCCCATTGAGTATGATGTTAGCTGTGGGTTTATCATATATGGCCTTTATTATATTGAGGTATGATCCTTCTATTCCCACCTTGTTGAGAGTTTTTATCAAGAAAGGGTGTTGGATTTTGTCAAATGCTTTTTCTGCATCAATTGATATGACTATGTGGTTTTTATCTTTCAATTTGTTTACGTGATGTATCACCTTTATTGATTTGCGGATATTGAACCATCCTTGCATTCCTGGGATAAAGCCTACTTGGTCATGGTGTATGATCTTTCTGATGTACTGCTGGATCCGATTTGCTAGAATTTTGTTGAGGATTTTGGCATCTATGTTCATGAGGGATATTGGCCTGTAATTCTCTTTCATTGTGTTGTCTTTATCTGGTTTTGGTATTAGGGTGATGCTGGCTTCATAGAAGGAGCTTGGGAGTGTTCCTTCCTCTTAAATTTTTTTGAATAGTCTAAGGTGGATAGGTTTTAGTTCTTCCTTGAATGTTTGGTAAAACTCCCCTGTGAAGCCATCTGGCCCCAGGCTTTTGTTTGCTTGAAGCTTTTTGATGACTGCTTCAATTTCTTCCATAGTTATTGGCCTATTGAGATGTTTAGATTCTTCCTGATTGAGTTTTGGAAGGTTATATTTTTCTAGGAATATGTCCATTTCCTCCAGGTTGTCCAGTTTGTTGGAATAGAGTGGTTCAAAGTACTTTTTAACAATCCTTTGTATTTCTGTGGGGTCTGTTGTTATTTCACCTCTTTCATTTCTGATTTTGTTTATTTGGGTCCTCTCTCTTTGCTTCTTGTTGAGCCTGGCTAGAAGTTCACCAATCTTGTTTATTTTTTCAAAGAACCAGCTCTTGGTTTTGTTGATCTTTTGTATAGTTGTTTTTGGTCTCTATGTTGTTTATCTCCACTCTGATCTTTATTATTTCCTTCCTTCTGCTTACACTGGGCTTCTCTTGTTGCTCTCTTTCTAACTCTTTGAGTTGTAGGGTTAGGGTTAGGTAATTTATTACCATTGTTTCTTGTTTTTGCTGTAGGCTTGTAGAGCTATGAACTTCCCTCTCAAGACTGCTTTCGCTGTGTCCCATAGATTTTGGATTGTAGTGTTTTCATTGTCATTTGTTGCCATGATGTTTTTTATTTCTTCCTTGATCTCTCTGGTAACCCAGTCATGGTTTAATAGCATGCTGTTTAGTCTCCATGTGTTTGATTTTTTGGATTGTTTTTATTGTAGTTGATTTCCAGTTTTATGCCACTGTGATCTGAGAAGATGCTTGATATGATTTCTATCTTCCTGAATTTGAAGAGACTTTGCCTATGACCCAACATATGGTCTATCTTTGAAATGACCCATATGCACTTGAGAAGAATGTATATTCTGTGGCTTTGGGGTGAAATGTTCTGAAAATGTCAATTAATTACATCTGGTCTAGTGAGTCATTTAGGATTGATGTTTCTTTGCAGATTTTTTTGTTTAGAGGATTTGTCCAATGTTGATAGTGGGGTATTAAAGTCTCCTACTATGATTGTATTGCTGTCGATCTCTCCCTTGATATCCTCCAGGTGTTTTTTATGTATTTGGGTGCTCCTGTATTGGGTGCATATATGTTTACCAGAGTTATTTCTTCTTGTTGGATTGCTCCCTTTAGTATTATAAAGTGGCCTTTCTTATCTCTTGTTATGTCCTTCACTTTGAGATCTAATTTGTCAGATATAAGTATTGCTACCCCAGCTTTTTTTATCATTTCCATTTGCCTGAAAAACCTTTTTCCATCCCTTCACCCTCAGTCGGTGTGCGTCTTTTTTTCTGAGGTGGGTTTCTTGTAGACAGCAGATATATGGGTCGTGTTTTCTGATCCAATCCATTACCCTATGTCTTTTGATTGGGGCATTTAATCCATTTACATTTAAAGTTATTATTGATAGGTACTTATTTGTCTCCATTTTTATTCTTTACCCCTGTGTTCCTTCTTTGCTTACTATTTCTTTTTTTTACAGCAGACCCTTTAGCATTTCTTCCATTGCTGGTTTGGTGGTAATAAATTCTCTTAGTCCTTTTTTGTCTGTGAAGCTCCTGATTTCAGCTTCAATTTTGATTGATAGCCTTGCTGGGTACAGTATTCTTGGATTCAGACCCTTCCTTTGCATGACTTTGTATATTTCATTCCATTCCCTTCTGGCCTGATGAATTTCTGTTGAGAAATCAGTCACTAGTCTGATGGGGATTCCTTTGTAGGTAACTTTCTGTCTCTCTCTGGCCGCTTTTAAGATTCTTACTGTCGTTGGTGTTTGCCAATTTAATTATAATGTGCCTTGACGTTGGTCTTTTGAGGTACATTTTGCTTGGGACTCTGTGAGCTTCTTGGATTTGTGTGGGTTTTTTCTTCCCTATATCAGGGAAGTTTTCTGTCATTATTTCTTCAAACAGGTTTTCTATTCCTTGCTCAGTTTCCTCTCCTTCTGGAATCCCTATTATGCAGATGTTGTTTAGTTTCGTGTTGTCCCAAAGTTTCCTTGGGCTCTCCTCCTGCTTTTTAATTTTTATTTTCTAGAAGCTGCTCTACTTGGGTATTTTTTCCTACCTTGTCTTCTAGCTCACTGATGCGGTCCTCTGCTTCTTCTAGTCTACTCTTGATGCTTTCTATTGAGTTCTTTACAGCAGCGATGTCATTTTTCATTTCCTCTTGGTTCTTCTCATATTGCTGAATTTGTCTTCCATTCTTTTCAGCCACCTTATGACCATTTCTCTGAATTCTTTCTCTGACAGGTTGCTTGCTTCCATTTCGTTTACTTCCTTTTCTGGTGATGCCTGCTTTTCTTTCATATGCGGGCTGTTTCCTTGTCTCCCCATGGTCTCTCTTCTCCAGCTGTCTGGTTATGTAGTTCTCTCTCTCCTGCATTGATTTAAAGGCAGAAAATACAACACAACCAGGTACAACACACAAGGCACTGAACAGAAATGTATTCACGATATTCATAACCGCAAATAAAGGTGACCAACAGAGAAAGGCAAATTAGAGGATAGGAAAGAAAGAAGAAGAGGGGGGGAAAAAGGAGTGCAAAAATGAAATTGGGAAAAGGAAAAAAAAGTAAGAGAGAAAAGAAAGAGAATAAGAAAGAAGAGGGGAACAAACTATATATATGGGGAGAAAACTCCAATAGAACAGCCACTAATCCCAACAAATACCAGCAACAAGTACCTAGAGATGAATAAAAACTACAAACAACAATTAATATCAAGCAAGGCGAGGGAAAACAGAAGCAAAAAAGAAACAAAAACAAAACAAAAAAAAAACAAAAAAAAAAGAATAAGCAAAACAATCTCACAAACAAGCATAAAAAATCGATATAATCAACATTCAAGCAAACAACAACAAAAGGAGAGAAAAACAATTTTTTAGATAGTGAGGACAGAGAAGAGAGAGGTGTGTGTGGACTTGGAGCAGGGGATTGAAAATTACATATATAAGTAGGGTGAAATTTTAACAGGGGATAAAAAGAAAGAATAGGGAAAATCTAAAGCAGGAAAAGGGTAGGAGAAACAGGACAACAAAAGGGGAAAAGTTAGGAAGAGAGTGATGGCATAAAGGTAGAGTTGAGATAGATTAAAATGATGCTGAAGAAAAGATGAAAATAGAATGTAGAACACTAATCCCAAAGTAAAATAAAGAGAAAATAAAATGACACTTTTTTTAAAAAAAAAAAAAGGTAAAATAGTAGTAATAATACTGATTGAAAATAAAAATGTAATAATTAAAAAGGTAAAATCAAGTGAGGAAAAAAGAAAAAAATAGTTTCTTAAATAAAAGATGAGAAAAAAATAAAAATAAAAATAAATGTGCAGTGGTCAAGGTCATTCACTTCCTCTACTGTTCTGTTTGGCATGCCTGTTTCCCAGTCAGGACAGTATTGCAGTTCCCTGTGTTCCACTGCTCCTCAGTGTTGTAAGCCAGTCCTGATTTTTAAGCAGGCAGTGTGTCTTAATTTCTTGTATTCCTTTATTTGTGATTACACAAGAGTCAATTTGTGATTCAACCCCTGGGTGGCAGTGTTTCTGGATTGACCTCCGGGTCTACAGGTCCTCTCTAGCCTGTGCTTAGATCCTGCTTTCCCTGTGGCACTCAATACTAGTTTGTGGGAGTGGGCTGCCCCAGAGCTGGTTCTCTGATGGTTATTCCCCGCTCTGATCCCCAGCTTCCAGAAAAACAACTTTCCCCTGCAGTTTCTTAGGGTTCCCCCAATTGGGTGATCCTATGTATTGGGCTTAGTAATCAGAAGCAAGGATTTAAAGAGAAAAAAGTGTAAGTGTGTGAACGCCGGGTCTGCGCGCAAGTCTGTGCAGTCTTTTTTTCCCCCTTGGGTCTAAGCAGCCGGCACACTTAAAATTTTTAGGCTGTCCTTTTATGTCAGATCAAAATGGGTTGTTTTTAAGAGTTCCTTTCTGTTAGCAGCTCTGAGCACCCCCTTCCACATTCACAGATCATGCCAGCCCCAACAGCCAGGGATTTTTCTAGGTGCAGACTTCCCCCGGTCCTCCAGCTCTCCCAGTGCGTGCGTTTCTCTCTCCTGCTGGGACCAGAGACCTCACCTTATCCCAGGCAAAACCTGACCTCTCTGTGGTGGAGTGTAGAGCTCCTCTGAATCCGCGTGTTTGTGCCAATTGGGGACCGGTGCTCTGGAGTTCGCAGCTGTTCGGTGGGTGCCGCAGTTGTAGATTTTTAGGCTTCCAATAACATCCACTTTCCCCTTCAAGATGGTGCAGTCTCCGCGTCCAAGCCTGTTGCTCTGGGAGGGAACCCAGCAGCAGTGGGGGCTGCCCGGTCAGGGGAGCCCCGTCCAGCAGTCCCCCACCTTCTCCTGGAGTATAGCTGTCCCTCAACTCACCAACAAACACTCCCCATGCGACCCTCAGCTGTTCTTTCTATCTGCTCCAGGACAAGGCTCAGGACACGTCTGTCTATTCTGCCGCCATTTTTTTTGAGCCCCCAACAACTTCTTAATTGTGCCTAATTCATCTTTGACTCCTAATTTTCCATGTTGGGCCAGGTGTGGAGTGGAACACATGAATGAGATAGGGATTCTCATACACACATGGCTTTAAAAAACCCTCAAAAGTGTAAAGGATTTACTATATCTGCAGGCCACATGAAATTCGGTAAGCCAAAGCAACTACATCAAAACTGTTTCTGCCCGGCTGGTGTGGCTCAGTGGTTGAGGGTTGACCCATGAACTGGGAGGTCATGGTTTGATTCCTGGTCAGGGCACATGCCTACGTTTCAGGCTTGATCCCCACTGTGGGTTGTGCAAGAGGCAGCTGATCAATGATTCTCTCGTATCACATGTTTCTATCTCTCCATCTCCCTTCCTCCTTCTGTAATCAATGAAAACATATACTTTAAAAACTATTTCATCAAAATGCCAGGTACACACATTGCAGTAATATTCCTGTCTCCCGACGGGCAAACTGAAGCTCCAAGCCTTCATCCAGTGTACAGCTCCCAAAGCTGGGGAGTGGTTGAGCTGGGCTTTCAACCCACATCTTCTGATTCAAAACAATATTCCCCTTTAGCGACACATGGCAGCCCGTCAAGTCTCCTCAATTTAATACGTTTCATTTTAGCCTAAAGAAAAAACTGAAGGCTTTGGTAACTACATATACTTTAATTTTCTTCCTACATGTCACAATGAGTTCAACTGGGAGTTCAATTCCTCTTTACAATGGAAGTTCCCGGAGGGTAAAGAGGGAAAGAACACAGGCGATTCTTCTAGCAAAGCTTTCTTTTTTCCTCATGAAACAGCATGTAAAGTCCTATCGTAAGCTGTGACAATAATACTTAGGGAAATTAGATTGGCCTCCTCCAGTGCAAATAAAGTGGGTATCTTGGCGGCCTGTACTTTTCCCGCAGGTGGTGTTCCAGCTGTCTGGAACAGCACCCCCTATCGGGCGAAGTGTCTTTCTAGAAGCACTGCTTGGAAGCTGCCCTGCGGACCTCGGGCAAGGGGACAAAGAAGCATTGTTTTTTAGACTTCTGTTCAGCTGGGAGCAAAAGTTGCATGGAGCCACTGAGTGGAGTCATTTTTGTATTCATCCAGCAAATATTTGAACACCTACTATGTGCCAACATCGTGCTAGGCACTGGGGGGATATGCTAACAAGAGGCACAGTTCCTATCCCCATACAGCTCATAGGTGAGGCGGGGAGAAACGGACATTAAACGGATACTAATTACACAAGCCACTCAGATGTCATTGTCCCTGCAAGCTGCCTCTCTTGATAAAACGACGAAACCTGGAGGTAGGACACAGTACCTCTCTTCTTCCAATAAGTAAACAGTCTGTCTGCACCAAAAGCACTCGTGAGCAACACAGGTGCTGACCCGGAGCTGAAAGAAGGGGTTCGGTTCCCGTTGTTACACACGCAGTGAAATTTCCAAATTCTCTTGGGAAAAGTCTGGTCTCTAAACTGGGATGCCCTCTGCCCTTTGCTGAAGCAGCTCTGGGCCTCGCTGTCTGTGCCTTCCTCTTCCGGTGTTGTCCCTCTGGAACTTTCGTTCTGTTCCCCACCTCCACCCCATCATGGTGAGCAGCTTGGCTCTGCCTCCGACTCTGCCTCCAGCCTGCTCACTGGCAGCATCTCTGGGCTTGGCAAGGAAATGCCTCCAGGGGCTGGACCCACCTTCTCCCCACCTCCTCGGAATTTAGCTTGTGTGTTAGGGTGGGGCGGCATAACAGCCAATACTGGTCGTGCTACATTTAAATCGGTAGTGGTTATAATTGTGATAATTTGCTAATGGGAGAAACACAGGTGCCAGAAGACTGAGGAAGAGGCCAGCCTGGTGTGGTGGCCTAGAACAGCTGGGCTCGGCCCCCCGGGCCGGCCTCCTGAGTCCGCCTGCGTCTCATTAGGAGCAGCCATCATCGCTGTCTGAGTAATTCTCTGGGACAGTTTCTTCCGGGATGACTAGATTCAAATGGGATGAGAAACTGTCTCTCTCCACTAGGAAGTGAAATAAAACAGCTGACTCACACTTCACACTTCCATTTCTGCCAAGAGTAGGTGATGATGTCTGTTACTCAGAAGTGGCCTAGAGCTGAATCTGCTTTGTAGGACTGACTGGCGAGGCTGGGAAGTTAAAATCCAGGTAGCAGGTGGCCAAGGGTGGCTTGCTGGGTTAGGTTCCCGGGTCCCAGATTCCAGTCGAGTCCTGGAGTGTGGCCATTCACACAGTTGGTGGTCTGGACCCATTCAGGACAAGAAACTTCAGGTCCTGTTGATTCAGAACTTTCCTCCCACCAAGCCTCACCCTTCCTGGATATCTCCTGGAGCAGGTGCATGTCCCAGATGTCCTCTGAACATGTCTGATATCCCAGACCTGGAGCATGGAGCGAGGCTTCAGGGCCCAGTGCTGGATGCCAGGTGTAGACACTACAGAAGTCCGAGTTGAGAACATGTGGCAGAGACCAAGCTCAGGGACTGAGCTGGGAGCGAACCTGACCACCACAGCCAAATGCAAGAACCGTGGCCAGACCTAGAGTACTGGACAGTCAGCAGGTTTAAAGGCCCAGTGCCCGTGGGCTGCAGTATATTGGGAGGGAGGCAAGGGCTGGCACCTGAATTCATGTGCCTCCTAATTACTGGAAGTGATAAAGGGAGTCAGCCAATAGAATCTTACTTTTTCTTTTACCAGTATTTCCTAAACATTTACCTTGAGTCATTACATATTGGAGATATGGTAGTCCTACCATCTACTGCAAAAAAAGAGACCTGTGATTTATCTGCACACAATTACGCCACAGTGAGTATTGCTCTCTGTGGTCTGCAATATGTCCTCACAATAGGTACCATCTCAGTAAGTACACTGTACGAGCTGAGGTGACAAATGTTCTTCAGCTATGCCGTCATGACCACTAGGGAGTTTATACAGTCTCCCACCCACGTGGTTGCAAGACGTGACTGTTGTTTTAAAGACTAGCTTGCCAATTCAAAAGCAATAGCTTTTGAGCCTTTCCCTTGACACTCACAAAACTAAAGAACTGACAAATTAAATTCTTTATTGTGTGGACTCTGTAAACTTATAGCCAGCTGACATTTACTGAGCTTGGCACTCATATTAGTGAATCCTCACAACTATGTAGTATAAGCACCTTTATTATCCATGTTGTATAAACAATGAAACTAAACCTTAAAAAGATTAAGTAACTTAACCAGAGTGATTCAATGAGTAAATTATTGAGGGTCATCCAAGACTCAGATCAGAGTCCGTCTGGTGCCAAACCCATGTGCATAACTACGCTGTTCTTCCCAGGGAAAACACGTCAGGTACCTTCATGAGCCTTTTCTGACGTCCCTTGGGTTCACAGTGCATCAATACTGCACCTTGGCTCCCCTGTCCTCCACAGAATGCTCTAATCATAACAATTCTCAGGGTTGAGAGACTCCTCATTGGTCTAATTTTATCAGGACCACTCTCTTTCCTGATCCTCCTGTCCTTGATCAAGTCCTTGAGGAGGTGGGGGTTAGGGCTTCAACATAGGAATTTTAGGAGACCATAATTCAGTCGGTAACAACCACATAAATAAGAGCTGCTGTCTCTCTTCTTCTCCCTTCTCTCACCCCAACCACAGAAGAGGGAGAGCAGGAAAAGTGAAAAGGTAACCCAGACTTTCTCCTCTCTGAAGCCCCTGACTGAAGTCTGCCCTGCATTGGCAGGTTTGAGGAAGAGACTGAACATGAAATTGGGTGTGAGATTTAGTTTTAAACTACTGTAGAAAGGACAGAACATTTTATAGTGAAAAGTGACCAGAAAACTATGAGCTATGCCCAATATATCATTAAGGGTCAAAAAGGGAGATTCCATGGAATATGGCTGAAAGAAGTGACTGGAGAGAAAACTAAAACAGTTTCATATCTTTGTTCTATTGAGTGTAGACTGTTTAATTAACCAATTGCAATATGTACTGTTATGGAAAGAAGTCCACAATATACAGGGAGGGGCAAAAGTAGGTTTACAGTTGTATGTTAAACACAGTTTATTCTTGTATTATTTATTAACTAGCGGCCTGGTGCACAAATTTGTGCACGGGTGGGGTCCGGCTGGCCCCGCCTCCTGGTCAAACTCCTGGTTGAGGGGACAATTTGCATATTAGCCTTTTATTATATAGGACTAGAGGCCCAATGCACGAAATTCATGCAAGAGTAGGCCTTCCTTCCCTTGGCTGCTGGCACCAGCTTCCCTCTGGCACCCGGGACCTGGGACCTGGAACCTGGGCTTCCCTCCTCTGGCCACCAGCAGGCACCCGGGACCTGGGCTTCACTCCAGCTCTGGCTCCAGCTTCTCCCCAAAGGATGTCCGGAATGATGTCTGGAAGGACTTCCAGTCTAATTAGCATATTACCCTTTTACTATTATAGATTATTATATTTTTTTCCATACAAACAACTGTAAACATACTTTTGCCCCACCCTGCATAATTTAGTGATTAAAACAAATTAGAGAACACTATGCATATTATGATCCTACTTGGATTAAAAAAAAAAAGGTGATAGTAGCTTATTGTTCTTGGCTGCCTCTACCTTTTCTACAAACACTTTTCCCCGCAATGGGTTGACTATGTGACTCCAGCTGAGCTTCTCATGATATCTCATGCCCCTGGTGAGAGTGATTAATCAACAGATTGAACCAATGAGAAACATTCCCTGGGATTTTTTAAGCCAGAAGAACAATGCCTCTTTCCTCTCTGGTCACAAAGTTGCAAGGCTAGAGCCGGGAGTTGCTGGTGGTCACATCTCCTGAGCATCCAGTGTGGAAAAATGAAGCCAACATGTAGAAAGACACTGAGATGAGAGATAAAAAGATCAACTCCTACCTGGCCAGTGTGGCTCAGTGGTTGAATGTCGACCTATGAACGAGGAGGTCACAGTCTGATTTCCAGTCAGGGCACATGCCCAGATCGTGAGCTCCATCCCCAGAGTGGGGCATGCAGGAGGCAGCCAATCAATGATTCTCTCTCATCATTGATGTTTCTATCTCTCTCCCTCTCCCTTCCTCTCTGAAATCAATAAAAATATATATTTTTTAAAATAGACTTCCAATGATGCTCCAGTCCCGGTTTAAATCATCTCCAAGGTCAATTCTACCCTTATCCTCCCAAAATTTTGGATATATGAGCCAATTAAGCCTTTCTTTTTGTTTAAGCCAGTTTGCTTTTATTTCTATCCCTTGAAACAAAGAATCTAAAAAATGTATGTATTTATGTGGTACAATTGTATCTCACAAAAAATACCTGGAAAGCTACACACAAAATTGTTAATGGTGGTTAATTCTGGTAAATGACATACTTTTTCTTTATGCCTTGTATTTTAATATCTTTATACCATTTGTTACCTTGTCAATAAAACACATTTAGGAAAAGAAGAACATAAAATAGTATAGCATTGATGATAGCCAAAAAAAAAAAAAAAAAAAAGAATGACTATACATTAAATAAGATTGGGAAATTAATTTAAAATAATAAACATTTAGTTTAACATTCTCTATGCCCCCTTTCCATGTAAAGTTGCTTAAATTCTTAATACATTTTTTAAAAGGTAAACCCCAACACTCCAAAGAGCTAAATAAATAATTAATTCTAAGATGTTCGAATATGTCATGTATAGAGAAAGCACTAAATGTGTACAGGACAGTCAAGTCATACCTGTGGGATGGACCAAATGAAATGGATATGAATGTACAAGAGAGATGGGCGGGGGGAGGGAGAGAAGGAAAGGAGGGAGGGAGGGAGGGAGGGAGGGAAAAAGAAAAGAGAAGAGGAGAGAAGAGAAAAGAAAAGAAAAAAGAAAACCTTAGGCCCTAGCCTGTTTGGCTCAGTGGATAGAGCGTCAGCCCAAGGACACAAGAGTCCTGGGTTTGATTCCAATCAAGGGCACATACCTTGGTTGCAGGCTCGATCCCCTGCCCTGGTCAGGGCTTGTGCGGGAAGCAACCAATCAAAATGTCTCTCTCGCATCCATGTTTCTCTCTGTGTCTTTCCCCTTCCTTTCCACTCTCTAAAAATCAATGGAAAAATATCCTCGGGTGAGGATTAACAAAACGAAACAAAAAAAAACCCTTCAGGATCTGCTCTGTGGGGCTGCATCTGGGTTACACCTTTGGGAGCAGAGACTCCATATCACCCACCTGCTCCCTGAAGTATGTTATTGATGCATTGTTGGTCCTAGCCCCTTAAGAGAACACCATTTAGTTCCCAGAGTTTCTATGGGGCAGGACTCTGGGCATGGCTTACTGGGCGCCTTTCACTCAGGGTGACTCACTGGGCTGCAATCAAGGGATTGCCTGGGGCTGCAGTCATCTCAAGGACCAACTGGGGGATGATCCTCTTTCAAGTTCACTCCCTTGGCGGCAGGCTGGTGCCAGGTTCCTTCTGGCTATTTGCTGGAAACATTAGCTCCTTGCCACTTGGGTTATTTCTAACAAGGCAGTTTGCTTTCCCAACACTGAAGGAGGGAGGAAAAAGGGGTTGGGGGGGGCGCGGAGGGAGCGGGGGAGGAAAGAAAGATGAAAGTCACAGCTTAGGGGGGTGGGAAGTGGGAGGTGGGTACTATTGGAATCTAGTTTGTGGAGACCAGGGATGCTGCTAAACATCCCAAAATGCACCATACAGCCCCCACAGCAAAGAATTGTCGCCCAAAATGTCAAAAGTGACTAAGGTTGCGAAACCCTGACCTTGAGTGTTGAATAGTTGGAAACCATTTCATGTACATTATTTCAATCCCCACACAATCCAATGAGGTAAACTTTGTTATTATACCTCCCTTTCACTGTCGAGGAAACTGGGGCTTAGAGAAGGTCAATGACTTGCCACCTAACAGGCATGTGGGGAGGCTGGACTTGAACCAGGTTGGTCTCACTCTATTGCCAGGCTCCTTGGTGAAACAGATGAAAAAAGAGAACAAGGTCTGGGAGCGGGAGGGGCTAAATGCCCTTTCTACCAGGAAATGTGACAGAAGTCACTCCCATCACTCATTTGAAATTTGCAATTAGGCAAGAACTTGAACCTGAGCAGACTGTTCCCTGGGAAGGGGTGGGCTGGCCATGCCCAGGTCTGCCTCAGAGTTGAGCTGGCGCTGTGGGTCCCTGTGGTCTCAGAACCACAGTGCTCACTCTGACTGCACTCTCTCCCCACCGCTGGGGCCCAGCTGTGCCTTCAGATGAGTCACTGGTGACTGCTCACAGAGCCGTGCCACCCCCAGCCATTCTGCTTTCAGTACAGTAGGCCGGGCTTCCTTTGTGCCCAGAGACAAACCACCAACGAGATCACATTGGGAAACCACCCGATAAACACATTTCCATCCTTTCCTATCCAACTGTGTGCCCCACTCCCTCGCCCCTTTTAGACTTTAGGACTTGCTTCCTCCTGACCCGATCCTAGCAGTCAGTCAGGATTTGAACATTTCATCTTCTGAATGATCAGACCATCCTGAGATAAATTATGCCCTCTCGCTGTGCCCTTCCCTTGGGGGTCAGCCCGTGTTAGTTGTGCTCTGTATTTGAACAGGACTTACCCCTTCTGGGATGGAAACCTGCACACCTAGTCTGCAGTGACTCTCAAACAACAGTAAGAGGCTCTTAGTGCCATGGAGTTGTAGAGGATTTGAATGAAAAATTTCCAGCTGTGTGAGCATTATAGAAACTCAGTTCTTATGTAAAATTTTATATTAAAAAAATTTGGCAAGGGGGAAATTTTTTTCTCCACCGTGGGGCTGTTAGAAGAAATGAACCTTTCAGCAGCTGAGAATTTGTAGGTATGTGCCTGCTGGGATTTCAAAGGGCACACATTCTCTGGCCAAATATGGCCTTGGCATATTGCCAACCTTGTAGGAGCATCCTTCTTGCAGCTTCCGTCTGTGGTTGAGTGACTCATGTCATCTTACTTTGTTTTTACCATAACCTAAACTGGGGGGTAAGTGGGGAGAGAGATAGAATTCTTCATTTGGGCTCTTGGTGGACCAACTGCAAAACTGCCCAGGCTTATAAATCCTCCTGCTGTCAGCTGATATTGCAGCAGCTGCATCTAGAGACAGACAAATCCCAGTCTGGAAATGGCAGTTACAAACATGCATAGGGCCTTTTAAAATTAACAGGAAAACATAGGAAGCAGAACCACACACACAAAAAAACATCGACAAATCAGGTGACACCTAGTAACCTGTTTCTTCTGCCCGGTTATTTCTGATTTCTGACTGGTCGGCATGGTTTAGCTTCAGGTGACCAGTCATTGGGAATTTGATTAGAAAGAAATTTGCATTCAACATTATCTTGTTTTTTTCCCCTCTTTAATCTTTTTGTTATTTGATTATTGTATATATAAATTCATTACCTAGGGGTTTCCAAACGTTTTTGGCAATGACCCAGTAAGATATTAGTTTTACCTTGTGGCATAGCGTGCGCGTGCGCGTGTGTGTGCGCACACACTCACACACACACTCCCAAAACTAAAAGTCCAACAGAAAATATATTTCCCCTTACTATGTGTGATTCACTTTAATATGTCAATTTCATTCCATTCCATTCTCATCTAGTCTAGTTTATTAAAAAGGTTTCTTGTTACCCATCAATTTCACAGCACATTAAATGAATATGACCCACAGTGTGAAAATATCACATTACCTATACTGTAGTTTAAAGAATAACAACTTATAGCATTCTGGAGGAAACTAAGATGGCAGCATAGGAAAACACCTGAACTTGCTGCCTCGCACAACCACTTCAAAACTACAACTAAAAGACAAAACGGACATTATCCAGAACCACAGGAAGGCTGGTTGGGTGGAAATTCTACAACCAGAAGGAAAGAGAAAAGCACACTGAGACTCAGAGGAGCTGCGGAAGTAAAGTGCGGAGGTACGAAGGCGCATGCGGAAAGGGCTGGCAACTGAGAACGCGGTTGTCTTTTTCATTTGGGAGGGAGATACAAGCTCCCGACTGCTCTGAACCCCAGTACTGGGCGAGACTCAGGGGACCCAGAATCATACGGGAAGAAACTGGACTGTCTGGCATCGGGCGGAACTCGAGGGCGGCTTTCTCTCAGAGGTGCTTGCAGCGATTACCGTGGGACACTGAGACCCGGGGGCCTCTTAGGGCAGGGCTGAGGATCAGCCATAGCTGTTTGTTCTGCCCTGTTGATTTCGTGAGACCCGGCCCCACCCAAGCTGTGCGCAGTGGCTTTTGCTTATGAATGGCCTGCCCCTTTGCAATCTAAAATTACTAACAAACTATAGCTGGGTCAGAGAACCCCAGAACTTCCAAAAGAAGGCTCAAGGCCCCACAGCAGCTTGCATTGCTTCACAGCTGGGCCTCATCTGGGCACCTCCAAACCCCAAATAAAGAAGAGGAATCTGCAGATCTCTCCATAGCTCCTGCTGGGTGGCCTTAGGCAGAGGCTAAATTAGCACCTCCTTGGAGATCCAAGAGCCAGTGTACCCAGGGGTCAGAGTGGGACCACCAGATTACAACTCCTCAGATCCATAAGGGACACACCCAGGGGGAGGGAAGACTCAGTGAGCACCAAAGCCCCACTGAAGCAAGTCTTGCCCCATAAGGGTGTCTCCAGCACAGAAGTTCTCCCATTGTAGACACAGCTGATCCTCACAGCCAATTGGCCTGGAGGCCAATTCCTCCCAGTGATACCAACAACAATCAAGGCTTAACTACAACAACTCTGTGCACACAGCCCACAAAGGGGTGCACCAAGAGTGTCCACCTCAGGTAACTGGGGAGGCTGAGCCACTGGGCCCTATAGGACACCTAGCATACAAAGCCACTCTATCAACACAGAGAAGCAGCCAAAATGCGGAGACAAAGAAACAGGTCACAAATGAAAGAAATGGAGGAAAGCAAATGACTGGATATAGAGTTTAAAACCACCGTTATAAGGTTTTTCAAGAATCTTCTAGAAACCACCGATAAATTTAGTGAGACCCTAGAGGATATGAAAAAGAACAAACTAGAAATTAAGCATACACTGACTGAAATAAAGAATAATACACAGAGATCCAACAGCAGACTAGAGGATCGCAAGAATCAAGTCAAAGATTTGAAATACAAAGAAGCAAAAAACACCCAACCGGAAAAGCAAAAAGCAAAAAGAATCCAAAAATATGAAGGTAGTGTAAGAAGCCTCTGGGACAACTTCAAGCGTACCAACATCCGAATTATGGGGGTGCCAGAAGAAGAGAGAGAGCAAGATATCGAAAACCTGTTTGAAGAAATAATGACCGAAAACTTCCCCCACCTGGTGAAAGAAATAGACTTACAAGTCCAGGAAGCGCACAGAACCCCAAACAAAAGGAATCCAAAGAGGACCACACCAAG
Source organism: Plecotus auritus (assembly GCF_963455305.1). NCBI lineage: Eukaryota > Metazoa > Chordata > Mammalia > Chiroptera > Vespertilionidae > Plecotus > Plecotus auritus. The sequence goes on along the minus strand of NC_137783.1, from coordinate 26,553,314 downwards.
ACACATCATAATTAAAATGCCAAGAGCAAAAGACAAAGAGAGAATATTAAAAGCAGCAAGAGAAAAACAGTTACCTACAAGGGAATACCTATATGATTTTCAGCTGATTTCTCAACAGAAACTATGCAGGCCAGAAGGGAGTGGCAAGAAATATTCAAAGTGATGAACAGCAAAAACCTACAACCAAGATTACTTTACCCAGCAAAGCTATCATTCAGAATTGAAGGTCAGATAAAGAGCTTCACAGATAAGAAAAAGCTAAAGGAGTTTATCACTGCCAAACCAGTACTACCGTGTTTCCCCGAAAATAAGACAGTGTCTTACATTAATTTTTACCCCCAAAGACACGCTAGATCTTATTTTCAGGGGATGTCTTATCTTTCCATGAAGAAGAATACGGTACACATTTATTGTCAAATGAAAATAAAGGAAATTTATTACCTGTATATGGTACGGTAGGTACGGTAGTTGTCAACACAAACCAGACAAACGGTGAATCCTACAGTATCAAGAATTTACTCATTTATTCAATGACAATTATGTCATCATCTTCTGGAACATCATCATAACAATCCAATTCCTGAATTTCCTGGTGAATTTCTTGTGACTCCGTTTCTTTCAGAATCAGTGGACCAAATCTCTCATGTTTAGCAATAGCACTGTCTTTAAATGAGTACTTCTTGTCAAGGTAGCCTGCTCACAGTGCATTTGCAATGCAACTGTCAGTGATTTTCTCCCATGAATTCTTCACCCAAGTCACAACTTCTTGCAGTTTAGGTTTCACAAAGTTTCCACGCTGATTTCTCTCCATTCTATTTTCAATGTGGTCATTAATTTCCATGTGCAAATTGTCTTTGAATGGCTTGTTTATTGCAATATCAAGAGTCTGGAGATAGGCCGTCATTCCTGTGGGAATCATTATCTGATTTATTTTTCTTTTGTGAAGAAATGTCTTCATGTCTTTAGCGCGGTGAGTGCTGGCTGCATCCCAGACTAGCAGACCTCTTTGGCTCCCTCGCATAACAAGCGGCAGCATTAAATCGACCCACTTCCTTATAACTGCTTGTGTGGCCCAGGCTTTTTCAGTTTCAAGAATAAAAACACCCAAAACACGTTCAATCTTTTCCTTCTTGCCCTTAGAAATGATTGAATGTGGGATTTTAGTGCCATCCAGACGAATTGCCAAAATACAGGAAACACGTGCACTTTCGTAAGCAGTGGAGGGAATGTACGCTAAGGAGGCACCCCGCTGTTCAATTGTTGTTTGAGATGATTGGCCCATAAACACTGCAGTTTCATCCATAGCAATCATGTTGGAAAGATTGTATTTAGAGAAGTCAGCATCATCAATAAAGGACTTGAATGCAAGTGCTAGCTTAATAACTTGAGTATCTTCCAACCTAAACAATGTTGTAGATCTTCTTAAAGACAGTTCACTTCGCTGAAGGAAATTATCCAGCCAGTGTTGTGATGCTTTGAAGTCTTCGGGGGCTATGTCAAACTGTGGTGCCATTGCAAGGGCAAATTCTTGAATCTGAGCCCTATTCACAAACAAAGCCTTTGCTCTCCTGTCAACAACCCATTCACAGATCAGGTCTTCCAGCTCGGAAAATAATGGTTGCCGACCTGATCCACACTTGCGCTTTTTAGCATTTCCCTTGTCCACTTGTTCAATGAGGTTACCATACTCTGCTCGCCATTTTCGGACCAATCGGATACTCAACATCTTCTCTTTGCAGAAAGCAGTATGATTTTGGCCCCAAGAGTCTTCCACGATTCCTTTCTTGTACTCCACGGAGTAGCTTTTTCTTTTTGCATTCATTTCTAGGGGTAAAAAAAAAAGGAATTGGAGTATCAAGGTGGGGGGAGGGGGATCACTCAAAATGACACAGGAGGGATCAGAGGGGGGAATCAAAATGGCACAGGAGAATCAGAGGGGGGATTACCATTTTAGTAACCCCTTTGATCCTCCTGTGTCATTTTGATTGTCCCCTCTGATCCTCCTGTGTCATTTTGATTGCCCCCTCGGATCCTCCTGTGCCATTTTAAGTGATCCCCCTTCCCCCACCCCTGTGCCACTGAACACCTTCACCAGACATCCCCCCTACCCCTTTATCAGACATTTACCCCCTGGGGGCTGCCTGGGGACTGTCACTGGGCTTGCTGGGGCCTGGATCTGGGCTGGAGCAGGGTCTGCCACTGACTGAGAACCTTCAGTCATCATGAAGGCGGCCGCGAGCATCAGGTAGTGTCACCAGAGACAGACCAGCACTCACCACCTTCGCAGCGTCCCGTCCGCTCTAATCCTCCTGTTCTTCTACACGCATCTGCGAAAGTCTCCTCTCTCCCGCCCTGCGCTCACCGCTCACTCCGACCTCCACTCTGCCTCCACACAGCAGTGACGTCAGGACTCCGCGTAACGTCACTGGTTGCTAGACGCCAGTCGGGGCGGCCCTAGTGACCAGTTTACGGTAAATTAATTTTCATTCTGAGACAGAGCCTGGGCCTTATTTTCGGGGGATGCCTTATATTTCACTCAGAAGGAAACCTGTAAGTAGGTCTTATTTTCGGAGGATGTATTATTTTCGGGGAAACACGGTATATGAAATGCTGAAAGGTATTCTTTAAGAAGAGGAAGACAAAGAAAAAGGTAAAGATAAAAATTATGAACAACAAATACGTATCTATCAACAAGTGAATCTAAAAATCAAGTGAATAAAAAATCTGATGAACAGAATAAACTGGTGAATATAATAGAATCAGGGGCATAGAAAGGGAGTGGACTGACAATTCTTGGGGGGGAAAGGGGTGTGGGGGGTGCGGGAAGAGACTGGACAAAAATCGTTCACCTATGGATGAGAACAGTGGGGGGGGGGGTGCAAAGGGCAGAGGGTGGGGTGGGAACCGGGTGGAGGGGAGGTATGGGGAGGAAAAAAGAGGAACAACTGTAATAATCTGAACAATAAAGATTTATTTAAAAAAAACTTACCGCATTCTGATAAAATTCAAAGTGTACCTAGGAAGTGAATTAATTAGCATTTTCCAGGATTTTTTTTTTCTGTAGGGACAGTACTATTGCTCATCCAGCTCTTTAGTGGAACCATAATGTACCATAATTTCACACTTTTCTCTTCCAGTTCTGATGATCGGTTGTGAAAACTGTGTCATTATAACAAACTCTTTCTACACCCTCAAACAGGCATGTTCTTTAGGAGCCCCTTTCTTAAATTTCCCTTTAAGAATCTGAATTAAGATTCATCATTTCATCATTTCATCCATAAATATGCCAGTATGTATAAAAAAGCTATTTTAAAGAAAAAAAACAAATTTTATCACACTTAAAATGTTTTAATAATGATTTTTTAAATAAAAATATATTTTTATTTCAGAGAGGGAGAAAGAGATAGAAACATCAATGATGAGAGAATCACTGATCATGGCTGCCTTCTGCATGCCCTCTACTGGGGATTGAGCCCACAACCTGAGCATGTGCCTTGACAGAGAATCAAACCGTGACCTCCTGGGCAGTGATTTCTTAATATCATTCAATAACCAATTAGTATCCACATTTTTTTGTTTGTTTTTACTTTTGGTTTATTCTAATAAGACTCCAAATAATTAGGTACATGTATTTAAATTGGTTGATCTGTCTCATAAGACTCTTTCTTAAAGTTTCCCCCATTTGGGGTGGGGGGGGCGGCGTGGTACCAAAGTAAACTCCAAGACCTCTTTAAATAATGGGATATGTCCAAGATAATATAAACCTCACTTCCTCCATCAGTCATTCCTAAAATCTCCTCCATTAGACTCACTCCATTAGACGTCTAAAAGGCCTCTTTTAAAACACTGCTGCATTAAATTCCCTTGTATCTCACACTCCATTAAAAGGAAATATGTTAATCTCAGATATTAATCTCTCAGTTCTTTGCTGGCACAGAGTTTATAAATGAGGCCCAGGGAATGGCAGCCTGGTGAGTCTTCAAAGAATCAATTTGACTGAGCAGAGTTTAGTTTAAGTGCATCTAGATGTCTCTAATTCTTAGAAAACTGATCACCCATGTACTGATTGCTTTTGTGTGCTGGTACCTGACAAGATAGATGTTAGTCTTTCTTTTCCAGAATGAGTTTTCTTATATACACTTGAATAAATGAACTTTCTCATCATTATTCAATGGCTATTTCCTACCCTTCAAAAATGATAAGACATATCATTGTATTTTTAAGCTAACAAGCATTGAGAGACCACAAGCTTTCTTTTCTCATTTTTTTTTTTTTTTTTGGTTCCCTTTGTCATGATGCTACCTCTTTACCTTTGCCTGGATTTCTGGATGACATGAGTACTAGAGGATGTGCCTGAGAGTAGAAATGCCACGTGGCAGCCACCCATGCCACTTTCTAAAATACTGAGGTATGATTTACATCACATAAAGTGCACCCATATGAAGGGTCTAGTTCAGTGAGATTTGACAAATGTACACACTGTGTAACCTCCATGCCAGTCAGGACAAATAGAGAATGTCTTCATCATCCCCCAAAGTTCTGTGTCTCTGCAGTCATCCACCCCTTCCCCAGCCCCCGACAACCACTGCTTTGTTCTCTATCAGTAGAGATTAATTATGCCTGCTCTGGAATTTTATATAAATGGAATATACAGGATAGACACTTGTCCTGGTTTTTTTTTTTTTTTTAAATATATTTTGTTGATTTTTTACAGAGAGGAAGAGAGAGGGATAGAGAGTCAGAAACATCGATGAGAGAGAGACATCGATCAGCTGCCTCCTGCACGCCCCCTACTGGGGATGTGCCCGCAACCCAGGTACATGCCCTTGACCGGAATCGAACCCGGGACCCTTCAGTCCGCAGGCCGACGCTCTATCCACTGAGCCAAACCGGTTAGGGCATTGTCCTGGTTTCTTTAGCTCAGCTTAAGTTCTGAGATTCATCCATCCTTTCTCATGTATCAATAATACTTGTTCTTTTTATTGCTGAAAAGCAGTCTATGATATGGATGCACTATAATTTGTTTATCCATTCACCTTTTAAAGAATATCTGAATTATCTCCAGCTTTGGGCTATTTTGAATAATGCTCTTAAAACAAATGTATACAAGTATATGTGGACATATGCTTTCAGTTCTCATGGGTAAATACCTAGGTGAGGAATTACTAGTCTGTGTAGGAATAACTTTATAAGAAACTGCCAAAGTGTTTCCCAAAAAGGTTATGTCCTTTTACATTCTCACCAGGGATGTATGAGAATTCCAGCAGCTCTAAATGCTCACTAACATTTGCTATTGTCAGTGTTGTTTTTATTTATATATTTTTTTACTTTTAAAATATCCATTCCTACAATCCTTTTATTTCTTTACTAGAGGCCCGATGCACGAAGATTCGTGCAAGAATGGGCCTTCCTTCCCCTGACTGCCGGCACCACCTTTGCTCCAGCTGGAGCCACCCTTCTGCCTTTCCATGCTGCCCAGAGGCCCAGAGCTGCCCCCCAGCCGCTCGGCGCCTACATATGCAAATTAACCTGCCATCTTTGTTGGGTTAATTTGCATACTCACTCCTGATTGGCTGGTGGGTGTCATGAAGGTATGGTCAATTAGCATCTTACTCTTTTATTAGTGATTTTATTTTGAGTGAGAGAGAGGAAGGGAGAGGTATAGAGCGCTAGAAACATCAATGACAGAGGAACATCATCAATTGGCTGCCTCTTTCATGCCCCTACTGGGGACTGAGCCCTCAACCTGGGCATGTGCCCCGACCAGGAATTGAACCTGGGTGGGACTTCTTGGTTCCTGGGTTGATGCTCAACCTCTAAGCCACACCAGCTGGGCATCAGTCTTGTTAATTATAGTTATTCCTGTGCGTTTGCAAGAGGATCTCACTGCAGTTGTGATTTGCATTGACCTCATGATAGAAGACTGAGCATGTTTCCATGTGCTTACTGGCTTTGCTGTATTCGTTCTTTTGTGAAGTATCCAATTTGTTTGCTAATTTTCATTGGGTTGTTTTCTTACTATTGACCCGTAAGAATTCTTTATATACATTGTTATATAGTCTTTACATATTTTTCTTTATATATTTTCTCTCCCAGTCTGTGATTTGCCTTTTTATTTTCTTAGTGGAATCTTTTAAAGGGCAAATTTTTAAATTTTTGATAAAATATATCATTTAAAAATTTTCCAATTTGTTATTTTTATGTCCTAAGAAATCTTTGCCTACACCAGGAAATAGTCTCCTGTCTTCTGTTAGAAGTTTATAGTTTTAGTTTTTATGTTGAGATATATTATCCACTTAAAATAAATGTTTGTGTATGGTATGAGGTAACAGTGGTGGTTCATTTTTGTCCATATGAATATTCCAATTGTTTCAGCACCATTTGTTGAAAAGACTATTCTTTCTTCATCTTTGCTAAAGATCAATATATGTGTGGGCTGTTTCTGGAATCTTAATTCTATTCCAGGGATCAAAATGTTTACCTTTATGCCAATACTGTGCTCTCTTAATTACAGTATTAAAAATAAGTAAGTCTTGCCCAGCCAGTGTGGCTGTGCTTGAGCATCGACCTATGAACCAGGAGGTCACAGTTCGAATCCCAGTCAGGGCACATGTCTGGGTTGCGGGGCTCAATCTCCAGTAGGGGCATGCAGGAGGCAGATGATCAGCGATTCTCTTTCTTCATTGATGTTTCTATCTTTCTCTCTCTCTCCCCCTTCCTCTCTGTAATCAATAAAAATATTTTAAAAAATAAATAACTCTTGAAATCAAGTAGCATAAGTCCTCCAACCTGTTCTTTGTCTGAAGCTAGCTACTCTAGCTTATTTGCATTTCCATATAGATGCATGTCAGTAGTAAAAAGGAATGAAATATTTATACATGTAAGAGCACAGTGACCCTAATTAATTATGCTGAGAGAAACCAAGCAAAAAAAGAGTACATACTATTTGAGTCCATATTCTAGAAAATGCCTAATAATCTACACTGACCATCTGCAAACACTGCACTGCTCTGAAACGTGCCCTCAAGTCTGAATGATTCATCAATAAGCCCTCCTCCACCACCACTGCTCCTACATCCATTTGAATTTGGGCCTTAGCTAATTGGATGGTTTATAGGGTCTGTTTTAAACTTTGCATAAAGGAGAATACTGAATAGAAAAATAAAAAAAATATTTGAGTCTATGAGAAGCTACAGCTAGAGTTCCACTCCATCAAACAGCCTACCATTTTTGTAGAGCAGGACAGTTAAAGGTCTATCAAAATATCAGAGAAGATAAACAAAAGAATAACACCACCTCATATTTGAATTTCTTAATTGGGCCTATCACTAATCCTCTGAAAAAAGCAATAAGCTGTTAGTATTCCCATTTTACAAATGAGGAAACTAAGAATCAAATCAGGTAATTGACTTGGCCAATGTCACAGAACTCAGAAAGGCAAAGTCACTGTGAGTAAATTTACCAGTTATGGCCTGTTACATGGGTAGCTCAAACCAGCCCTGGGAACAGACAGACCAACTATGAGGTGTGATTTGAGAGATGCCAAACCATTCACCCTCTAGCTTGTCATGGGGCTTATAATTTTAGTATTAGTCATTCATTTTTAGCTTGAGCCATCGATGAGCTGTTAAAATGAAAATTTAATTTTCTTACATTTGTACAGCAATTCACACTTTTCCAAATGTGTTCTATATTTAATAATACCTAATATCTATTATGAGCACTCTCTATGTGGCAGGCACTACATTAAGTATTTTTGCATATACTGACTATTTTTATCTATATAATAATTCTAAGAGAAAGGTTCTATAAATATCTCCATTTAAATATGAAAAACTAAAGCATAAAAAGTTTAAATATCTTGCTTTATGTCATACAATTAATTAGAAAAAATTAGGATGAGTCTAGGTCCAGAATTCTTCCTTTTAACCATTAAACTGTTATGTGATTAGATCCATTTCAAGGTTTTGCAAGATAAAGACATTATTCAATCACCTTTTACAGATGAACCAATGAAGACCCAGAAAATGTAAGTGACTTGCCCAAGGTTTCCTGAATAATTATTAGTTGATTCTTAATTAATCCTGGGAATCATGACTCCTAGTCAACTATTTCCAATATACTAAGTCAAAAGGATTATTAGTTAAGTCATTATCACAAAAAGAAAGATTGGGGCAAAGATAGCTACATTTTTATGAGAGCTAAGGTAAGAGATTTTGAGACACTGAAAAGCAGCTTGAGAATTTTTAGACCTCTGATGGTGACAAAAAATAATATGAATTTATGCTATCACTATTTATTGATTCCCTAACTATGTTCTCAGTACAAGAATATATCTCTAAACAAAGCAAACAAAAATTTCTGCTTTCATAGGATTTACATTCTAGTGGAATATCAGAAAACAGTATTGATGAAATAGAAGAATTATACTGAAAATAAAGAGATGTAATATGAAGCAGAATTAAAAGTGAATTCAGCAAAAAAAAAATTTCAAATCTACTCTTTTAGTAAATCACTTATTTCCCATATGCTTCTTCCAAGAAACAACCCACTGATATGCAAAATGTTATCTTGAGATTTTTCAAAACACAATGGTAAACTTGATGGTGTAAGTTATAGGCTATCAAAGGAAAAGATAAGTTCCACCAAATAGTAAGATAGAGCTGTAAAGACAGAGATTTTATGGATCAGATGGAGCTGTAAAGACACAGATTTTCCAGCCTATTAAAGCACATAAAATCTTCAAGAAAGTTGCCTGGCCTTAAACAACTGATGTATCAATAAATTCTTCTAAAAGCATTCCTTTGTAAAGTCCTCTTTTAGGTTATCCAAAGTTCCTACTGCTAAAAAGTGCCGTGCTGGGGGGTGGGGAGGGCTGAGAAACTATTTCCAGTCCTGTGCAAACTACCTTCACCATCATCACTTTAACAAAAGCCCAGTTTCTCCGGTTCTCTACTTGGGTTTACTTTAACAAACTCATCAGAACTGACAAGGGATAAATTCTCAGCTCAGGGTAGAAAAAAACCTTTGATTCTTTGAGTTGCTAGGCAGCAGCTGTTCCCAGGCAGAAGGACCCAGCTTTGCTTTTATCTGCAGTTGTCAATCATGCCCAGCAGGTAGAGCCTCCAGGAAAAGCTCATTTTTCTCCTCTCTCCTGCTGGTCCTATCCACACTAATTCTGTGGGATTTCTTTCAGGACCACACTTCACTTTCAGGGCTCCATGACTCCCAATACCACTTCATTCCTACAACTCGGGAGGGTGTTCCCCTCTCCCCAAACAATGTCTCTGTTCACCCAAGGCAGCCTGACATTCCAGAGGCTTCACTCCTTGGGTCCAATGACTCTACTGTACATTGAAATGCAAATCCAGTCCCTGTGATTGACAGGTCTGGGTAAATGAATTTATCAAATCGTTTCCACTGGAAAGGTGGGTGTCCAAGAGGTGGGGGGAGATGAACAGAATAGCACCTGGCAAAAAAAGGGAGGAGCAGGGAGAGGAAGAGGCAATGGCAAAGAAACAGGGAAATCCAGGAAGGGAAGCTGGGAGCACTGATGACAAACCTGTCAGCTCCTCGGTTTCGTTAAGGGACAGTCTTATACTTGGCAACTAAGCCAGGGTCTTTCACTAAACAGAGCCTAGCAGCATCCTGCTGTCCAACCACGTAAATCAGGAATGGGAACAGGAGGTCAGGATGAAGGTAGGTGTGGAGGACCCTGGGATACGTATGCTTCGGAATGAGGGACCAATTACTTCCAGCTGCTGGGACTGCTACCAGCCCTTCACCCTCAGCCTCAGGTGAAGGAAACTCCCAGACCAAAATCTCCTCTCATTTCAAGGGGACCCACGTCTAATAACTAAGTCAGCGGAAGAGAGACCCCGCAGGACACCTTTGCAGTTTCATTCCACCTTCATAACTCCCGTATGGTTGGCTGAGGCATTTGTAAGGCTGCACCCACGGCTCCCTCTGCTCGGTCCTGTTTCATTTCCTTCCTTTCTTAGGTTGGTATCTAAAAAAATCTGCATGCCAATCTCCATCTCAGGTTCTGCTCCCTGGGGACCCCAAACTGTGATAACAAGGCTTCCATTTCCTAGAGGAAGCTCATCCCATTCTACATCGTTCAATGGTTGACAAGACTGGGATGTCTTGGGCTGCGGTAATGGCTGCCTAATGCACTGTGTAGGCTAAGACTGAGAAATTTGGCTCATTGACAAAAGCAGTCCAAACAAGCCCAAAGAAGTCTTCCTTTGTCCCTAAGGGAGGTCCGGAAAGCTTGGCTTCTCCCACATTAAACAACAACAACAAAAAGGTGATCCATTTCCCTGAATAAGCATTCACTGAGATGACCTCTTTAACAAGAACAAAATTATTCGCTGCCATCATCATTGTCAGCATCAATGTTATTAACTAGTTAGTATTTCAAGTGGTTATCTCCAGATCTGGTATTCCAGGAACTGGGGAACAAACCCCTATTCATTCATGTTCCCATTAAGGTTTCACAAACTAAGATGATATCCCTATTTAGTCTTTATATTTCCTGATCAAAGTAAACTTAGTTCTCAAATTGTCCAGCTAGAGATATTTCCCCATCTGCTTTATCATTCCACTTGCCTTTCTCTGGAATTGCTTCACTTCTGCTGGGACTTTGAAGTCATAGTGATCCTGTGTGTTTCCTTTTTTCTAGCTGTGTCTGAACCAGTGCATTGAACCAGGTGAGATTATAGTCTTTCGGGTACTCCCAGTGGTCTCAACAAAGATGTCCAAGCCAACTTCCCGGTAAAGCTATCCACTGGGTCAGGGTGACTTTAGAGCTTCTCTGGTATATGTAATAGTTCAAAGTCCATCCCATAGTACATTTCCTCACATACTACTTTATGTTCCCCTCACTGACACTCCGCTACTAATCTTCTTAGAAACACTCTATGATTTCTTTGTTGGTTGACATTTCACTCCCTCAAACAATTTATTATCTCCTGTAAACGTTGAATCTTGGCTACGGATGTCCTTTGCCAATATGCTCCTAGTCATGAGCAGTAACAGTTCTGTTCTGATTACTCAGGATTTCATTATTTAGAACTCTATGAAATGCCCATATTCCTACCTTTTCTTTCTTGCCTTCATTTTTCCTTTGCAAAATAATCCTACAAAGTTGATGCATGCTGGGCACTGAGGCAGTGTGGTGGCAACCATAAGGCTACCCTAAGTTACATGCTGATCCAGACATACCATGGATATACACATAACTCATTGGTTGACTGGTCCTTGGCCAAAAGAACCTGGAGGCTTACCCATGGTTTCACTCAGCCCTGCAGTGGGTTCTGAACTCCTTCACTGGCCTGAAACCTGCTCCCCTTTCTGGTTGTGACCTGACCAATTTCAGGGTCCTGGATATGACCTCGTTAGCCTTCCTCAGGTTGAATTCACTCCCTAGGGATTCCAAATAGACTCAGAGTAAGAACAGAACACAAAGTTTCTTGTGTAATTATCACCTAGAGGACATGGGCAAATTACCTTATAACTTCCAAGGTAGACAGAATGACACAAGTAAAACCTCACCATTGCGTTCAAGTTGTGAAGCACTGGCAAATTCCACGTTACTTTTCAAGCATACTTTAAACAAAACCATGGGATTCTGCCACACATTAGAGACTATGAAGAATAATGTGTACATAGTTTACAATATCGCAAGGAGTAAAGGCATCTATTATCTCATATTGATCCATGAAGAACTGGGAAATGGGGCATTTATATGGTGTGAATATTAAATCTATTCTTCCTGGCTGTGAATCATATCCCTAAATATAGATTCATGTGTGTGTGCATGCATAAAATTGTGGCATCTTCCCTGTTGACTCAAAGGATTTTATTTCGACTTTTCATTTCTAAGAAGTCACTGTGCTCTTCTCCCCCTCCTTTTGCTCCCAGTAAGGTAACAGGGACAAATTTACACAACTAAAGCACAGGGTATTTTTAGGACCAAGCTACTAAAGTTAGCCTTCTTGATGGGAATCAAAACCAGCACATCATATTTCAGGACAAGCTTCTCATCTAATGACTTTATAAGGCATCTTGAATCATAGGAACTGAGAACTTAAGCCGGATTCAGTACTTTGCTCTTGTAAATTTCTACATACACTATAAATATGTATAGGTCATTGTTGTTTCATTTTGTTGTGTTTTTAAAATATTTTTAATTGATTTCAGAGAGGAAGGGAGAGGGAGAGAGACCTCTACTGGGGATCGAGCCCACAACCCAGGCATGTGCCTTGACTGGGAATCAAACTGCGACCTCCTGGTTCATAGGTCGATGCTCAACCACTGAGCCACACTGTTTAGGTAATTGTTAACAACAACTGATGATAGATAGATAGATAGATAGATAGATAGATAGATAGATAGATAGACAGACAAACAGGTTTAGTTTATATATTTGGGTAGAGTAGCTTTAAATATTTAACTTGGTAATCTTCCTGTGCTTAAAATGCAGAGTGTCAACTATTTTGATCTCTTTGTAAATATCTATAATAATAAAAGCGTAATATGCTTTTTAGACCGGACAGCCAAATGACCTTCCAGACGTCATTCCAGACATCCTCTGGACGAAGCCGTGGCAGTGGGGGCCGAGGCAGAGGCAGTTAGGGGTGATCAGGCAGGCAGGCAAGCAAGCAGTTAGGGGCATCAGACAGGCAGGCAGAGTGGTTAGAGGCAATCAGGCAGGCAGGTAGAGATGGTTAGGGGCAATCAGGCAGGCAGGCGAGCAGTTAGAGGTGATTAGGCAGGCAGGCAGGTGAGTGGTTAGTAGCCAGTGGTCCCAGATTGCGAGAGGGCACAGGCCAGGCTGAGGGACTGCCCCCCGCCCCCCCGTGAGTCATGAATTTTATGCAATGGGCCTCTAGTTACTTTATAAAACACTCAATGCTCCATCATCACTCAGCCATGCAGTGGAGTGGTGGAAAATTGGCAGTTCAACTACTTAGCATATAGCAATGTATATGGCAGTATTGTAACAGGAAAAGTAGACTGACTAAAAGAAGTTCTCAATCAAAGTGCTAAATTTATATAAGTCTGTGGACAGAGGGTTTTCAGATCTGTGAGTAACAAGGATGTTTTGCTGGTCTATGAGATTATTAAGTGTACTACTAAGACTAAGTCATGAACACTTACAAGAACTAGGCATTCGAATTATTTTGTAGATCCTTAGCACTAAGTTCTCTCCTCTCTAGGCAAATCCAGTCCTTACCCCACTCCCATTCTGGTAAACTACAGTAATGAGAAACCTGGACTCAGGTTATAGGTGAACAGTAGGGTGAAAACAGAACTTAGGTCTGGGAATTCTTACTTTCTGTTAAAGCTTGAGTGTCATAATTTTTCCTTGTTCTTTCCCAGGAAGTAAAATTCTAAAGAAGTGCCAATTATGACTTAATCTATGATCATGCATTGTCAGTAAAATGACAAGGGGATCGTATGATTTATATTCATTCCACTTCAGGCCATTTAGAAGTTGTCAATGATCATTTCTGGTATTTTCCAGTATCTTATATACTAAATGCAGAGATTCCTTTTTTCACTTTTTTTCTCCTTTCCTTCCTTCTGCCCTTCCTTTTCCCCATCCCCATCCCCCATTTTTCCTCCCTTCCTTTCTTTTAATGAAACATATATTCTTTTTATATGATCTCCAGTTGATAACTCTATATAGAGAAAGACAACTACAAGGAAAAACCTTTGTTTAAACTTGAACATTTTTTGTTCCACTCAGAGCTGTTTTGTTCTTTGGGCATTTTCTGAATAAGGCTGAAGAGACAGAGTGTCCATCAGCGTTTGGTCCGTAGCAGATTGCCAGATTACGATGTTATCCAAGGGTCTGGAGATTAAATGAATGAGCTCTTAAATGAATGAGCTCTTCCTTTCTAATTTTATTTATTACCTTAATTATTCAGAAGGAAGAAAGGGAGGGAGGAATGAAAACTGATTTGTGAAAGCCAAATATTAAACTATTCCAGGCTTCCAAAGTAACTTTGCCTAATGAAACAACAATTCCCCTAAACACAGTCACAAGAACCTCTTCTTTCTCACAATTTTTGAGATTCGTCCCATATATACAATTCTTAAAAATCGTTTAAGTGTCAGCTTTGGGCATGGGGACATGTTTTATTTTGTAGGTATGTATACTGTATACATATGATCAGAAAGAAAGTCTATTTGTTGAGGTGCAAAGAACACAGAGATCTGGGTTCTGGGCTTAACTCTGCCACACTGTTGCTGTGTGACTTTGGGCAAGTAAATTCACCTCATCAATTTTTAGTTGTTTCATCATATATTAAAGATTTTACATCTACAGTGGTTTTATACATTTCTCCTTGTATTCCTTCATTCAATGCCATTTGGTTCATTGGGACTCATGACTATATCTTCATTGAGGAAACTACACTTGATCAAAATAAAAGTGTTCACTTTTTTGCTACCACTTATTGCCTTTTCTCTTGACTTCTTGATTTATCTCATCATAATAAGTCTTTTCCTTTTTTCAGCCATTTTGATAGACTCATTGGGGGTTAAACATGGAACAACTTTATTACACAAATAATGTTTTTTAGCTGAATTGAATAACTGTTAACAATACTTCAGTCTGATCGCATAAATTTCAGTCAATATCAGGTTGTTGGCCCAGCCAGTGTGGCTCAGTGGTTGAGCATCAGTATCTTATATACTAAATGCAGAGATTCAACCTATGAACTCGGAAGTCACAGCTCGATTCCCAGTCAGGGCACATGACCGGGTTGCAGGCTCCATCCCCAGTGTGGGGCGTGCAGGAGGCAGCTTATCAATGATTCTCTCTCATCATTGATATTTCTATCTCTCTCCCTCTCCCTTCTCTCTGAAATCAATAAAAATATATATCTAAAAAAACCTGGGGGAAAAAAAATCACAGGTCAATCAGTGCTGTTGTCTAGGTTGCCATCTAGCGATCAAAATTCTGCACAGCAGGCAAGGAGCCCTGAGGCTGTCACGACTGAGAGACCCTGCTTCTTGAAATTCATTGTTGATATCCTCACACTCCAGTTCATCCAGTAGGTGGGTGCATGCTAAATGCCCAGTTAACTGCTGTGTGATTTGAAGTGAGTAACCACATCTCAGCCCGCACCAGACTTCCTCTCCAGCTCCCCATTACTCGTGATCTGCCTGGAGAACTGAGGGGTCAGAGCCTGGGGAAGGTACACAAGAAGCAGAGTCGGTCCTGGAGACAATGGGAAAACTGAGCTGGAGGAAAAAGTGAAGCCAACAACTGGGCTGAAAAGGTGAGGTCTGAAATTCGTGGCAAAGTCAGGTGGAATCAAAGTCAGAGAAGCAGAATTTCAATGTGATTCAAGAGGGGGTTGGGGAACTCTATCAGCACCTGCCCTTCTCAGGGAAGGAGGAGAGACTCACAGGTCACAGCTGTCTACCAGGCAGTTACCATTTTCCAGCCTAGCTCAGTCTCTTATCACTCAATGCCTCTGGACTCGCCCAATGTAGCTGACCCCACCCTCATTCTCCATACAGAGCCCTCCCTGTCAGGGCTTCCCTGCCATTCTCCACTTTCAGGCCTGTAAAGATCCCAAATTTAAGTTCTATTAGAGAGCTGGGAGGTCCCAGCCCATTTGTCAACCTAAGCCCGATCAGAGAGGGCTAAATAACCCAACACTTAGGTCCCCATTTGACTTCCCATGTTGACTGTTCAGTGGATTAAACAAGCAAGGAGGGGGTGAGCCATTGGCTTCCTAGACGTCAGACAGGAAATTGAATTGGACAAACCTAATCAGTTGGAGGTACTTCACTTGAACGACTGAAAAGAAAATGAGTGGTCAGCCCAAAATGACATTTAGGCTTCATAAATCTTGTGGAGAATTTACTTCAAATGCAGGTTCTAGGGCCCCTTCACTGAGATTTTTATTCCTGTACATCTGGGATGACACCTGGGAACCGGGGTATTTAAATTCCCCCATGAATTGGGATGCAGGTATTATCAGATTAGACTTTGAAAAGCAAACACCTATCTTTCAAATACCTCTGTGTAGGTGATAAAAAGGGGTCACCTCAGCCCTGCCTGGGAGACAGTCCACCTGTGAAGGCTGCATCCCTGTTGTGAATTATGTAGTGGGGCTACCCTGGTTCTGGTGTGGGCTCGGCTACCACCTCCTGGCCATAGTTGACTTCCTTCGTCACTTGCCTGCAGGGAGGTGACCTGCAAATCTACTGACATGAATACTCCGCTCTGTCCATAGCTGTCTTTCTCATTATATGAATCAATACACTGGCAATCACTCATTTTCATTTCTGTGGCTTTGCTTACTACTGGTCCCCTCCAAAAAGCAGAGCTTCTCTCCTGGTGCAGACAAAGCCCTCTTTCTGCCTTCACACTGAGCCTTCCTGTGAGCGGATCAGTCTCATGTGCTGACACGTCCAGAAAAATGTTCAGAACAGTAATTTCCAGCTCAAACCATCTGCTCTCAGCCCAGCAGCATCCACTGTACTCAGAGCCTCGGCCCCGCCCACTTGGACTTTGTTCTCAACTCCCAGGGCCACCCACAGTGTCACCCTCTCCCAAGGCCTTGGGGAGACCCCCCCTTTACTGCGTGCTTCTTATTCCCTACCACCTCTTGTCTTTCAGACACCTCTGCTCTTGTTCTCTGATCTCATCTCTTTCCCTCCTCGGCTTTTGGTCTGTGCTGTCAATCATTTCAATCTGTCTGCTTTCTGCTCTTCTCCCCACCATCACCCCCACCTCCCAACAGTGGAGCTACAGTTTCCATCCCTGCTAGTGTCGGAAATTCTGGAACAACAAAAGACCCCTTTCTGTTATCCTTGCTTAGTGCATGCCTGACCCCAGAGAGGAGCTGGCTGTGTGCCAGGTCCCAGGGACAGGAGAAGGCGGAGGAAGACTCACCCACCAGCCAGACCCTCCTTCCTGTGTTCCATTCACTTCAGGGAACACCACCCCTTGTGAACGGCCTGAACCACATGCATTAGCATTCACACGACAACGCCATTCAAGGAAAAGAACAGAAGGCGCACGGAGATTAGACCAATCTTCCTTCCCAGGCAATCCCGGCTCTTAACAGTGGTCTTGACTGACAGACTGCCCTTCAAGCTGTTTACCTCAATAGATGAGGGAAAGCCCCAAACAGCTTCTTTTCTTTAGTAACCTGTTATTAAGCCTCTCCTTTATGCCTTCTATCAAGTTTGTCATCCTGTCCTGCCAATTTCTGTAGCCACCATCGTGGTTCACATTGTTCTAATTCTCATCAGCATCCTTCCTGGCTACTCAGGGCGTCTGATTTCTGTGTTGTCTTCTCTCTCCCACTAGCAGTGGTTCTCAACCTTTCTAATGCCGCAACCCTTTAATACAGTTCCTCATGTTGTGGTGACTCCCAACCATAAAATTATTTTCATTGCTACTTCATAACTGTAATTTTGCTACTGTTATGAATCGTAATGTAAATATCTGTGTTTTCCGATGGTCTTAGGCGACTCTGCTAGCGGTTCTCAACCTGTGGGTCGCTGCTGTAGGGCAGGAGGGGGAGAAAGAGAAGAAAAGTGGCCAAGTCTTTACTCAGCAGGCGCTCTCTGAGCCACTGATGCCCTCTGGCATGACAGGAGACTAAAGCCTGGCTCTTCAGTGGGCACAGATGTGTGGATTGTTTGGAGGCCCCTTTAAGACCTCTGCACCGCTCCCTAAACAAGGCCTCGCATTCTTCAGCTGGCCCTCGGGGTCCTGTGCCCAGCAGCACAGGACACATGGCCTCTTCTTGCAAGAGGGCCGATTCAGTGGGGTCTCAATAGGATGGATGGAGCCAGTTATCTTCCCCAACATCTAATCGGCCCAGGGAAATCTTGTGTCTTTGCCGTACCAACACCAGGCATGCAGGCTCCACAAGCTCCCTCCTCCCCTGCCACCGGGCAGCACAGCCTTCAGAATCTGCAAACAAAAGGCAGCTCAGTGTCAACAGCACAGCCAGTCTCTTCTTGTTGCTGAGCCCTAGTCATTTTTTATCCCATTTCACCTTGAGGGAAGATGGAGCTCGGAGCTTACCACTAGGTCAAGAACTCAACAACACTTCTGCCTCAATGACATTTTCAGTCATCTCTCTCTTCCAGGGTCTCTTTGCAAAGGCTAGAGATGGGTGAAGGCAGTGGGAGATGAAAAATCAGTTGGGCATCCTCAGTCTTGCACGGATGTGTCTAAGACTCCAGTTAAAAATGTAGGGCTACTTAGTATCTATTCTACTCAAATTTGGAAGCCTTATCAAAAAGTCCAAGAACTCAAGAAAAGTTCCTTTCAACATTCAACCGATGGAGAAGCAAATTATGTCAAATTCTTGACACAGAGCCAGGCATTGCATAAACCCCATAAATGGTCATTATCAGGTGGCTATCCTCTAAGAATGGATAAAGCAGTATACTAGTATACATATGAGGTAATCTGATGCTAGTCCTCTCCCAACTCTGTGTAATATTTATCTGTACACTGCAATATGAATCTATTATAGACTATCTCATTCAATCACTCTTTCATATGCTTATGTATTGTATTTTTTAATTAAAATGTAAACTTTCATTGAAAGAAATACGTTTTTTCTCTATTCCCTATAACATCAAAAATGGGGCTGAGCATGTCCTAATTATTTAAGTAATATTTGTTGATTAATTTCTTCTCTCATTTTTCTTTATTTGATCTTCAATTATATTTAATTTAGGATCTGATCACATTTTTCTTTGGTGATCACCCTATTGTTATGTGGGTATAGGAAACTATAAACTTGCTGAGCGTAGATGTCAAAGTGTTTCCTTCTTTGCCATCTGCTTTTCAGTTTAATCCATGAGCAAAGGTGAATAGACAGGGATGGCAGAGCACAGGTTGCAGGAGAAAGGCGAGGCCCCATGAGTACATTGTATTTAATAGAGAATGAGGTCATTAGTGACTTTCTGAAAAATAGCTTAAGTCTTAGAGATTCCTACAGGGGAATCAGACTGGTTAGCCAAAGGCTGCAAGTCCAGTTCAGACTCAAAGGAAAGGAGACAGAGGAGAGCACCTGCAGAGGAAGACTGGCCAGGGAAGGAGAAGGGATGGGAGCAAGGTTACAGGTCACAGACAAGGCATCAATGGGCATATCTTAAGGTTGACAAGAGGCCCAGGACTGAGAATCTAGGCAGAACCTGGCCTAGAACAGGCATTCTCAACTGGAGGGGATTTTGCCCCCGAGGACATCTGTTCCTGTCTGGAGACATTTTTGGTTGTCCTGACAAAGGGGACTTCTGGCATCTAGTGGGGAGAGACCAGAGATGCTGGTGAACATCCTACAATGCACAGGACAGCTGGCCCACCCCTCACTTCCTGCATGTGCCCCTCCCCCCAACAGTAAAGAATTATCTTGCCCAGGGTATCAATAGTGCCAATGAGGAGAAACCTTGTCCCAGAAAGAGGCAAAATGGAAAGTTAACATGAAACAGACACCATGAAAACTAGCAGGAGTAAGAACTGGGGGTTACCGACAGGATTCAGGGGAACTTACCAGAACCCAGGTTGGGAGGTATAGCTTCTCATGAACTTGACAGGGATTTGGAAGCCATTCCCTCCACCTTGCTCACTTTGGGACCCCAGGCTTCCCTTTCTGCTCTCTGCTTCCCAGCACATGGCCAGGCTGCCACTCCACCCCGACCCCAAATCTGTACAGAGGCATGAGCTACAATCATTGTGCTTATTTGACTTCACAAAGGGAGACCTGGATTTCCAGTCCTGGCAACGAATGCTCTGGCTCTGAGTCCGACTTGTAATCAACTGCAGCCAGAGGGAAAGCTCCTGTCCACTCCGCAGGGCTGCGGCAGTCACTGCAAGAAGCATTTTCCCCTCAGAGATGTGAAGAAAAAGGAGAGGCAGAGGGAAGAGAAGCCTAAAGAGCTCAAATCAGGTGGCCTGAAGCCTTGGTAAAAGAATGGCCAAGTCCCCTGCCGGAGTGGGTCCTCTGAGAAGAGTGTGGGGAGATGCAGAAGTGGAGAAGCTGAGAAAGAACAGCTGCAGAGAACTTGCAAGGGATCGAGCAGTGGCTCTGAGGGTCTCCAGGGAGAGGTGCCTACTCAACCCTGCGAGGAGAGAGGGTTCCTGCCCAGGCCCAAGTTCCGGAGGGCCCACAGACCACTGCCACTGAAGTCTTTTTTTGTTGTTCTTTTTTGGTCTTGTGGAAAGTTTTTTGAAAGTGTGATAAGTGATTAAGCAAATGGGAGTTATGGGAGACACTCAAGCTAAACTGGACTTTCCAGGACAATTATGAGGGCTGAGCATTCACAGGGCATCACCTACTACACCCTGGGAAACCAGAGAAAGGGGGGGGTCCCGGCTGTCTGGGCAAGTTTCCCACCCCCCTGCTCAGGTGGTGGGGGCCAGTTATCAATGTACTGCCTCCCAGTTCCAAATACACCCTGCATTGCCCGCTCTGTGATAATGCAGATGTGCCCTTTAAGCATTTTCCTGCAGCAAGCACAGTGGTAAGCTTTATCAGCAGGGAACTTTGGAAGAGGAAGAGTTTCTCTCCCTAGTTGCCGGGTGCATCCACTTTTGTCTTTTCCATCCTATTGCACAGCTATAGGAGCTGTGGGACATTGAACAGCCAGCGAGTGCCCAGCACGCAGCACTTTGGCAAACTCGCAGCCGTGGCCTGGGGACACCCTCATTGTAGCCCTCCTGATGTGGGTAATATGTTCTACATACACACACACAACACACACGTTATGTTATACATACATAAATTACATAAATGAGATGTGTGTGTGTGTTAGCAATGATCTCTATGCTGTGGGATCATGGACAATTTTTATTTTACTATTACATATATGCCAGGAATCTAGGCCAAAGAAAATATATGTGATTTCTCAGATTTCATTTTATTTATTTTGTTTAAATATATTTTTATTGATTTCAGAGAGGAAGGGAGAGAGAGATAGAAACATCAATGATGAGAGAGAATCACTGATCGGCTGCCCCACACTGGGGATCAAGCCTGCAACCCAGGCATGTGCCCTGGACCAGAATTGAACCTGCAACCCTTTAGTCCCCAGGCTGATGCTCTAGCTACTGAGCCAAACCAGCTAGAGCTGACTTCTCCGATTTCAAAAGATAATCTACTTTCTCCTGTCTTTTACAAATGAAAATCCCCCCAGTTCAACTAGTATATATCAGATTAACTGTCCTCATGTAAGTGCACAGAACTGTTACACTGAGTTCTTGCATTGCTTTGGACGTGGTGAAATACTCAGAAACACACAGTCAATTCAAGTCTACTATTACCTGCTATTAAAGACTCCAGCAGCCCGCCTGGGGGGATTTGTACAAAACATAGAAAAATACATCTTGTATTTCTTTCTTAAAACTTGGGAGGTAGGAGGAGAAATTAAAAGGAATGAGGAATGCAAGCAAATATGAGTAATTACACGTGCAAATGTGTAATTATTCCTTTGGAGTATTTCTTTTACCCTTGCAAATGTATGTTCTAAAACCACATACAATGACTGGTATGTACCCTGAATCTCTACCTTAATTGCCTTATTGATCTTGGTGTTCCATGAAGGAAAGCCGCATGAAGGAGAGGGGCGGTGGTGCACTGGGGATGGGTTGCATTTGCAACAGTAATTCTGCTATAATATTTGGTGAATCCAGCTCTCTGCCCTCTTTCCTGTAGGTTAGAAATGTTTGTCTCTAATGCCAAACTGAACGTATTCCTTAGCATTTAAAAGAAACACCCAAGTAACATCATCTTAATGTGCTAAATCAATTTCAATTTCTGAAAGTTGTGTGTGTGTTAAATTCTTTTCCAAGTCTCTTAGATCATACACCATTGTTCTTTCTTGAGAATAGATTCTTCCTAAGTTACCCACTCATATTTTTTAAATTTGCCAGGATTTGAAATAATTTGATGCATTTTTTGTGTCAAAATTATCGTTGGAGAAAAAGTTCTACACACCAAACGTTCACCCCAAAAAAGGGGACTCTAAAAATACAAATGTTTGGTTGTTCGTGCCAAGAATCAAGGCTAGAGAAGAAGTGAGTTCATGCCTGCCCAAGTTAGAGAGAGAATCTGCTGTGTCTCACAGCACAACTCGTCCCCATCATGGTTTGGAGGCCCTTTCCAAGGTGCCCTTCCTCACAAAGGTTGGGTGAAGATCTGATGAGGTGAGGCATATGAGACTGAGTTTCAAACGGTAAGGCCCTTCCTAGATGTTAGGTAGTTTTGGCAAAAGGGAATACACATAAAACGTATACTATTGTACATATTTGTATCTAAGTGGAAGTTTGGAATAGCTGATTCTTGTTACAAAGAATGAAGGGAGTTGGGAAGGGAATGTATCTTTACTGATGGCTTTTTCTGGTCTGTTCATACAGTCTTATTAATCCCTCCAGCAATCATGGAGGTAGATATTAATATCTCTATTTTACAGATGAGAAAATCAGAGCTCAGAGAGACCAAGACATTTGCCAATATCACACAGCCAGTAAGTGGCAGAGCAAGGATTTGATCCCAACCCGTCTGCCTTCAGAACCCTACAGGTCCCTCTACAAAAGCAGCATATGTACAATAGTATGCTGCTTTTGTAGAGGAAACAATTTTGGGTCATAGCCAATTACCCTGCTTGCACCTCCACTCCCACCCCATTCCACAGACCTGAAAAGGGCAGAGTCGGGGGAGAGCACCAGGAGGAACTGCCTAAGGCATGCTGCCCAATGGTGGCTGAACTGGGGGTAGTCCAGGACTCCGCACAAGAGTTGACTGGATGCCCAGAAGCTAGGAAGCTGCTGCATTTTCTGCACAGAAAAAGGAAAAGATATTCACCCCCACAGCAAGTCGGCAGATCCACAAGCCACTGGAGTCTGATAGTTAAGTGTATTTTTAAGCTCTAACTTCCCCCTCCCCATAAATTAAGGAACATACGAATTTTAAAAGCAATGGCAAAATAAAATTAATAATTTATATTCAGCAAGGGGAGGATCAAAACTATAGTGTATGTTGTAACAGTAAGCTAAGTTATTATTAAGAAATGGTCATTTATTTAATATTATATAAATTGTATTTCATATCATATACACTGAGTGGCCAGATTATTATGATCTCTGAATGCATAATAATCTGGCCACTCAGTGTGTGTGTGTGTGTGTGTGTGTGTGTGTGTGTGTGTGTGTGTATTAGAGGCCCGGTGCATGAATTCGTGCATGGGTGGGGTCCAGCCAGCCTGGCCAGGGAGAGGGGACATGGGCGGTTGGCCGGCCTGCCTGCTGGTTGAACTGCTGGTAAAGGGGACAATTTGCATATTAGCCTTTTATTATATAGGATATACACTGAGTGGCCAGACAATTATGCGTTCAGAGATCATAATAATCTGGCCACTCAGTGTATAATGTTATATATTATTTCTATTACAATGACAGAGTAAAATCGTGACTATGATGTAAATACCTAATTGATTAGTATGTCCCGACTTTTTAATATATGACCTATAGGTTTGTGAAGCATGTTGTGGGTATGGGTGGAAAAGCAGGACTATCACAACTGGCTGTAGCATGTTTCAATCTCACATGAGAGGTGCTTAGCTGCCACCTGAACACATTGTGCATTTTAATCTATATATATAAAAACCTAAGTGACCAATCGACCGGTGGCTATGATGCACACTGACCACCAGGGGCAGACGCTCAATGCAGGAGCTGCCCCCTGGTGGTCAGTGCACTCCCACAGTGGGAGCTGTGAGCCTTTCTAGATCCGGACTGCCTGGGTGTGAGCCTGTGGCATGCACAGTGGGGCCAGGTTGAGCGGGATCCCCAGGCAGGAGCAGCAGGTGACATTGCATTGCTTCACAGCTGGGCTGTGTGCACAGTCTTGTTGTAGTTAAGCCTTGATTGTTGTTGGTATCACTGGGAGGAATTGGCCTCCAGGCCAATTGGCTGTGAGGATCAGCTGTGTCTACAATGGGAGAACTTCTGTGCTGGAGACACCCTTATGGGGCAAGACTTGCTTCAGTGGGGCTTTGGTGCTCACTGAGTCTTCCCCCTGAGTGTGTCCCTTATGGATCTGAGGAGTTGTAATCTGGATGGTCCCACTCTGACCCCTGGGTACACCAGCTCTTGAATCTCCAAGGAGGTGCTAATTTAGCCTCTGCCTAAGGCCACCCAGCAGGAGCTATGGAGAGATCTGCAGATTCCTCTTCTTTATTTGGGGTTTGGAGGTGCCCAGATGAGGCCCAGCTGTGAAGCAATGCAAGCTGCTGTGGGGCTTGGGCCTTGTTTTGGAAGTTCTGGGGCTCTCTGACCCAGCTACAGTTTGTTAGGTAATTTTAGATTGCAAAGGGGCAGGCCATTCATATGCAAAAGCCACTGTGCACAGCTTGGGTGGGGCCGGGTCTCAGGGAATCAACAGGGCAGAGCAAACAGCTATGGCTGATCCTCAGCCCTGCCTTAAGAGGCCCCCAGGTCTCAGTGTCCCACGGTAATCGCTGCAAGCACCTCTGAGAGAAAGCCGCCCTCGAGTTCCGCCCTATGCCAGACAGTCCAGTTTCTTCCCGTATGAGTCTGGGTCCCCCGAGTCTCGCCCAGTACTGGGGTTCAGAGCAGTCGGGAGCTTGTATCTCCCTCCCAAATGAAAAAGACAACTGTGTCCTCGGTTGCCAGCCCTTTCCACGCATGCCTCCATACCTCTGTACTTTACTTCCGCAGCTCCTCTGAGTCTCATTGTGCTTTTCTCTTTCCTTCTAGTTGTAGAATTTCCACTCAGCCAGCCTTCCTGTGGTTCTGGATGATGTCCGTTTTGTCTTTTAGTTGTAGTTTTGAAGTGGTTGTACGCGGCAGCAATTTCAGGTGTTTACCTATGCCGCCATCTTGGTTTCTCCCGATTAATTACTTTCTCCTCTGCATATTCATAGGTCTTTGTACATACTTCTGCTGTAGTTTCTTTTCACGCTGTGCTATGGTAAATACCTCTACTGCTAGACCAAGAAATCAACAAGAGTAGGAACTATGTCAACATCTCCGTATTCTCAGAGCCTACCTCAGTGCGAAGCATACGATAGAATCTCAATGTGATGAACAAAACTACTTGAAAGGAAATGTTCACTGTGCTAATACCCTCATGTCACCACTAGAGAGCAGTGTTATCAAGATTAAACATCACTCAGGCCACTGTTCCTGCTGAAAAAATCGCTTTTAAAAAGCTGTATCTCATTTCTCAGATTCTTTGTATATTTTTTGCCATGCCTTTTCATCAATTATGTATCTAAATTTGAGGAAATATTCGAAAAATTTAAAAAGAACACTTGAAACAAGCTAAAAGGAGTCTGGGGATGGATTACCTGGCCTGGAAAGAAGAAATCACACACTACCAAGGAGACTGGAGATGCTCCTAGTCCTCTCAGCTATGAAGCAGCTCTCTCAACGTTACTGCTATATATTTTCACATTTAAAGTGCTTGCCCCTCCACATGAATCCCAGGGTGAAGCATCATGGCCTTTATGAAAATACTGAGGGGGAAGAGAATAAGCAGTTGTTGGCCAGTGCTGAGAGAATACAAATCAAATACAACCTTCAGTCTAAAAAGTTTCTGCATAGCTACTTTGGAAGCATAGCAATTCTATGCTACACCTGGTTTTGCTTCTGTTTAGATTTCAGGCCACTGATGGGATAAGAATTCAAGGGGCAAGTTTCTAATGAGATATCTCCTTCGTAAAATGTAAGTCAACTTTGAAAGAAACTCAATTCAGCCATGGTCCCAGATGACACCTCCTCCAGGAAACCTTTCCTGACCCTCCCAGCTACAAGTAAGCTCTCCCCCAGTTCACTCCCACAGTTCTTTGTGCCTCCCTCACCTTCTACCTGGCATTATATTTATGTAGGTATGTGCCTTTACTGGAACTCCTACATAAATATAATGTAGGAGTGCCAGTAAAGGGTAAACACGTTTGTTCATCCTCATCATGCAAAGAGTTTCTATTAATATCTTGCATGTAGTAGGTGTTGAGTAAATTTTGTTTAATAAAACTAAGTGGAATTGAGTTTGTGTTCCAGTAATTAGGACTCTCAAGCCTGCTTTTTTTAGTCTGTTTCCACTTTCTCTTCACACAGCTGATTTAGCAGTAGCACTTATCAGTTTTAAACTCAGATTCTTATTTGATTTTAAAATGTCCTATCATACACATTTAGAGTCAGTGCCACAATTTAGCTAACAGTCACATGCAGGCATACCTCAGCAATGTTGCAGGTTGGGTTCCAGACCACCACGTAGTAGCACAATAAAGCAAGTCGTAACCTTTTTGCGGGTGGAGGGTCTTGCCTACAACTTGTAAACATACCTGTGAAGCACAATAAAGCAAAGTGTGCCTGTACTTATTTCACCTAACTTATTTCATCTGTGTTTTTAGGGGGTATGATGTTTATCAAGATCAAGTAAATCTGTATGGCAGTTTTTGATAATAATTGTATGGCTTTAATGTAGGGATTACAAGTGCGAAATAGCCAGTAGTTTCAGTTTCCTGTGTCTACAGCACGCCTTGTAGGGAACCAGTGGACTATAATCCTTTTACCTGGAATATTCTGGTTGCATTTTTCCTGAGGATCAGTTTTCTACTGCAGTATAAGAAAATTAGCAAGAATTTAGCTGCTAAAGACAAGAGCCATTTATGATCAGCTGGACTAGGCTGGGTTCTCTGCTTAGGGTCTCACAGGGCTGAGGTCAAGATGTTGGCCAGCTGGCTCTTATGTGGAAGCTCTGGGAAGAACCCACTTCTAGGTTTATTCGAGCTGTTGGCAGGTCCAATCTCTTGCAATTGTAGGGCTGAGGTCCTTGTTTCCTGGCTAGCAGTCACTGAAGACTCTTTCCCTCAGCTCCTTTCCTATTCACGGTCTCCTCCATCATCAAAGCCACCAATGGCTTTTGGAGGAAGGGGGGCAGAGAGAGGAAAAAAAACATCTATTTGTTGTTTCACTTATTTATGCATTTATTCGTTGCTTGTTGTATGTGCCATGACCAGGGATTGAACCTGTCATCATTGATGTATCTCTCTCTCCTTCTCTCTTCCTCTTCCTCTCTGAAATCAATCCTATATAATAAAAGCCTAATATGCTAAGTGTCTGGCTGACGAGTCAGCCGTTCAACCAATCAAAGCATAATATGCTAATATATGCTAAGGCCACTCAACTGCTTGATATGACGTGCACTGACCACCAAGGGGCAGACGCTCCAACTGGTAGGTTAGCTTGCTGCTGGGATCTAGCCCATTGGGACTGAGCGAGATGGGCGAACACGCGTGGAGCCCTCCCATGGTCCCTCCCTGGCCCCGATCGTGCACTGGTGGGTCCCTCGGCCTGGCCTGCACCCTCTCACAATCCGGGACCCCTTGGGGGATGTCAGAGAGCCAGTTTTGGCCCAATCCCACAGGCCAGGCTGAGGGACCCCACTGGTGCACGAATTTGTGCACCAGGCCTCTAGTAAAAAAATATTTTTTAAAAAAGAGAGAAATGGAATTATGCTGATTAATTCTGAGCCAGTGCCAACTCCTATAACCAGACTCAGAGACATGCTTCTAAAACACATGGACGGGGGTGGGGAGTGTGCATTCACCAGAAGAGGGGGAAATGGATGCTGGGAAGGGACCACAAGGCCCACTATACTTCCCAGACTCTACAGTCATTCAGATGGTACAGTTGCATTCCAGAGAGCACCATTCTCATGGAATGCAATGTGAAGGCTGCCCTTCCCCATCCCCACCTGACGACTTTGCAACTTGACAGCCCTAATCTCTGGGCGAAATCTGAGCCTGTTTCAATAAGCTACCCAAAGAGTCTGCCGCACACAGTTTCTACCATGGGAGAGAGCTGAGGGCACTGACATTTTGTCTGGCTTTCCCGGGCCTATCAAGAAGAGTCTCATTAGCAGCAATTGACAAAAGAATCTACCAACCTTATAGGGCCATGACTAAGATCCAGACTGGCCTTTAGAAGTGCATTTCCAAAAGAGGTTTGTAATCAGTGTAAGTATAGAAGCCTATGATCATCAAGGTAGTTATGGAACTTGTTGACTTTCCCCAGGGGCTTCTTTAAGAAGTATTAAAGATGTTACTACTTCTAGGTTGAGAGCATTTTTTTTTTCAAGAAGTATATATTTTAGTGCCATTTAGTATTCTGTCACTAAGCAAAGCTCCTGCACAGTGAAAGTAAGGATCAGAGATAAGAAACAATAGTCCACGATAATCAGAATACTTCAGTACAGACCCCAGAGCCAGGAACTCTTAGATGGTCTGGAAGGCGTCCTCATGCTGGCAATGCCCGTATCACAGGACACCCCTTCCTATGAAGGAAAACAGGATAGAAGTAGAGTAGCCCCAGGAAAGTTTAATGCACCTCCTTTTGTGCTGGGAAGAGACTTACCACGAGTGCATCCCGTGAATGCTAATGGCTATTGCCTAAATAGTGACACTGGGAACCCTACTGTCACATTTATCTTCCCTTTAAAAAGAAATTCCATGTTTCAATAACACAGCATTTACTAAAATCTTCCCAGGATGTCTGCTGTTGCTCTCCTGACCAGACATGACTGTCACACAGTAACATTTGCAGATTCCCACAAAGCAGAGTCTCTGAAGCACTTAACAGTCAACCACTCAATAATGTTTTCCAGCCTGTGGGCCCAGAGGTTGCAAAAACCTCTGGAGGCAAAGGAATTGTTAGCCAGGGATTACTAACTTGGATTGCAACCTGAATAAACGGTGATTAGCTCAGTATCTCTAGTAGAAAGTGTTCCATTAGAATGTCAGGCAATAGGGAGGTGCCAGATAGGCCTGCAGTAACAGTCCTTTAATGTGGCCCAATGTGTGAGTCTTCAACATCCTAAGTGGTATACAATTATAGGTTCTCTAAATGAATAAAATGCTTATCTATTCCTGCCATAAACAGTTTTTGAGCAACTATTCTGTGCTTTGTGGGGAGTAAAGAGATGCACAGTTTACTAGACATGTTCCTTAATTTCCCCTCTATTAATGGGCTGAAGCACTATTGAAAGTAGGTTCCTGAAAAGAATACATGAACCAATCCTTAGAAAGTGCTTACTTAGCACAGTACCTGGTATCCAGTAAATGCTCATTAAGTTAGATTTATTAAGATGCATCATCATTTGCAAAGCACTTTTGTATGTTTACTCGTTTTGTTTCACAACATCCATGTAAGAATAAGGAAACTAACTCAAGGACAGAGTGATTTTGCCAGGGCCACATAATTAAAAACCAGAATTAAAATCCAAGTTTCAGAATTCCTAATTTTACTCTTTCAAATATCTTGAGTTGAAATATAGACGCATCTTTTCTAATTCTGAAGAAGTTTATGCTTTTACAAATGTCATTACAATTCCTAATAACCTTAGAATTAAGATGACATGTTTTATTTGACTGGGGTTGTGTCTTAACAATGGAAACAACGTGGTAAGCCAGTCAAAACTCAACCAATTTACCAGTTCTGGGGTGTGTGTGTGTGTGTGTGTGTGTGTGTGTACTGTGTAACAGGAATGTGTTCAGCTGCAAATGACAGAAAAACCAATTAACAAGAATTTAAACAAGATGGGAATTTGTCTCACAAAACAAGAAATCCAGAGCTAGGCAGTCCAAGCTGGTGCATCAGTTCC
Source organism: Plecotus auritus (assembly GCF_963455305.1). Taxonomy (NCBI): domain Eukaryota; kingdom Metazoa; phylum Chordata; class Mammalia; order Chiroptera; family Vespertilionidae; genus Plecotus; species Plecotus auritus. The sequence continues at coordinate 26,523,633 of NC_137783.1, read as the reverse complement.
ATCATTTCAGAAATGTCCCGGATTTCTTTATCTTTCCACCATACTGTCCTCAGTGTTTTGACATTTATCCCCATGCTTGCAGCCTCAGAGGGACACGACTGGAGCACCACATCTACACACATCCTCATTTCAGGCAGGACAAAGGTAGCACAAACCAGACCAATCATCTGAATGAGCACAGCCCATCACTTGAAGCATTTTTGCAACGCTTCTTGTAAACTGTAACTCTTCAGAGACCCGTACAAGGCACATCAAGAAAACATAATTTTTCATTTACTCTGAGCTTACCAGGTGCCTCCTCACCAGCGCACTCCAGACAGTGTGCTGTATGTGTAGACCAAGGAACCATTAGGCAGGCCCTTCCTCTCTACTAGTAAGCCTAAGGGGTAACAAACAACTAATATGGAATGTAATAGGTGTATACGTGTATGTGCAACATACTTTGGCAGCAGAAAGAAAAAAACCCACAATTGATTCTAATTAGGAGTTTAGGAAAATGCTTTCTTTGCAAAGAATTCAAGTGAATGCTATACTAGGGATTTCAGAGTTTTGCTTTGAAAGACCAATGAAGTATTGTTTTAAATATATTTTTATTGATTTCAGAGAAGAAGGGAGAGGAAGAGAGATAGAAACATCAATGATGAGAGAGAATCATTGATCGGCCGCTTCCTGCACAGAGATTAAGCCCGCAACCTGGGCATGTGCCCTGAACAGGAATCGAACCATGACCCCCCTGGTTCATAGGTCGATGCTCAGCCACTGAGCCACGCCAGCCGGGCACCACTGAAGTATTTTTAAACAAAGGACTTTTAAGAAGTCATGTATTTTGAAAAGGTCTTTCTGGTAGCCATTGGAACAGGTAAAAGACCGAAGGCAAAACCAGTTGGCAAGCTATATAAATAATTTGGGTTAGAGATTTGAGGGCCTTGACTAGGTCAATGGCCATGGGAATCCAGAGAAAAAGGATTGATTCGAGTGAGGTCTGGTTCAAAATATAATGCTTGATGATCATCTGTTCTTCAGTCTTGGCTCTATATATCATTGTGCAATTTTTTAAAAATTCATCTTTTAAAGATAGATTTTCCACACCACGGGGGGGTATTCTAAAGAACTGAGTTGCACAGATTCAAACAGTAGGTCAGTATGTTCTGTTTCTATAAAGACAAATCAAGAAGCATTATGTATGTAGACAGAGTAGATAGATGATAAATAGGTAGATGGGTTTTGTAAAGATATGGATCCAGGTCTTAGTGATTATCTGATGTTGAATAGGACCCAGAGTTTATTTTTTTCATCTTGCTAATCTGCATTTTCTATCTTTTTCTATAATGACAATGTATTATTTATGTGAAAAAGAAAAGCTATTTTTAGTAATTTCAAAAAGCTATAGTCATTAAACCTGAGGAGTTTTAACAATGTTTTTAACAATGTCAGCATGGCTAAGGTAAGTTTATTTCCTCAAGTGTACTACTTTGGGGCAATGCTCAAGTTGAAATGTGAAAAAGATGATTTCTTTTTAAAACAAACCAAAAATTCACTATTTCAGAGCTATTCCTTAAAGTATTGGTTATAAAGCACTCCTAAATGGCCTGTCAGAACTAACTTCACTATTGTTCTCTAGATTAGTATCACTTGTAATTTTCTTCCTTTTCTTCCATGGAAGTAACCACTTCTCTAACCTTCCCAACCCTCCCTCCCCCAAACTCCCATTCTCCACGGGCATAATTAATGAGCGCAGGCTTTCCATCCAGACTTAGGAATATGAAATGTTTCTCCTGACTCATTCCCAGTTTATGCTTGGATGCCATCACTATTGCACTTCTCACTGACTCTTGCATAGCTGAAAAGTACACTTTTGTACAGAACTCTCTGTGTGTCCTGCTCTCTCTCCCACCTGGGGTGCCGGAAGCAGGTTGGGAATGTGTCTCTCAAGCCCACTCGTTCCCCTGGAACCCTCACTGCAGCTTTCCAGGGCCCTCTCCCCCTCCCCCCAACCCCCGCCTCAGAGTGCAAGCGCATGAAGGAAGGATGGGATGGTGCACTGAGAACAAGCTATTTAATAAAAAGCAGAAGAAAACATCAACAAATTAAAATTTCTGACTTGCCTTATTCTGCCAATATTTAAGCATTTTTTCTATTGAATGTGACTGCGTGTACAGACATACACACTTCTATTTAGTCTCACACATGAAAAGAGAAAGCATAAGGCATGCAATTCTCATCCAAACATTTTAATCACAAATTTCTAAATCCAGTTGAAAACAATAAAAAAGGAATATTTTTCCCCCTAGTATTCTATCAACCTAGCTTGGTAGCACAAAATATATTGAATTGTAGTTAAAATAAAAGCTTCCATTTATAAAATAGCATTTGAGTTATTGCTGTACCAAAAGGTCGCATACTGACTTGCTACAAGTATGAAATAAGTGTAGGTTTCTTTGCATATGATGAGTATTTCAGAGGCTTAATAAGGAAAGAAAATCCTGGAAAATAATTTTTAAAAAATATTTTAAGCCCTAACTGGTTTGGCTCAGTGGATAGAGTGTTAGCCTGCGGACTCAAGGGTCCCGGGTTCGAATCTGGTCAAGGGCATGTACCTTGGTTGCAGGCACATACCCAGTAGGGAGTGTGCAGCAGGCAGCTGATTGATGTTTCTCTCTCATCAATGTTTCTAAATCTCTATCCCTCTCCCTTTCTCTCTGTAAAAAATTAATAAAATATATTTTTAAATTATTTTAAGAATGCTTCAAAGTAATGTATTTATACATAATTTCCCTCCAAGCCTAATTAGAAATGAAATACTTTTTGCTGACTATATAGCACGTACTCCATACCTTTTGCTAATTAACATTTAAGAAGGTGATGACTGCAACTATATTAAAACCAGAAAGCCTTTTTCTAAATGAAAGTTATAATTTATTATTTATAAGGTAATATTGAATACTAATTATTATATTCATTACATTTTTGCCTCAGATCTGCTTGTTACAAACTCTGGGTTTGAAAAACACGCAACTTCATCTCATGATGCACTGTAACTAGTACTTAGTTATGCTAATAAATGAAATATGTAAAACAATAGATAAACACCATCCCATCCTTCGGTTTCAGAGGTATTTTTGGTTCTTATATTTGCATCTGGGTATCCTTGATCTGAAAATTCAGTCATCCTCGAATCAAATAAGAAAGCCACAATCTAAAAATCTGAAGACCTGAATGTGCAGGAATTCCCTATTTCAATAGGGGATACAGCGCTTTCTTACTCTCCTCCGGTCAGCAGGTGTCTCCGCCCCAGCTTCGCCCCCCACCCCCCCCCCCCAGAAAAGGAAAAGGAGGGGGCGATAAGAAAGGAAAGGAAATTGTCTTGGTGGCTTGGTGGTGGGGGTAACGGGTTGTTTTAATTTCACGATTGAAAGCTTTCCTCTTCAGTTTTAAAGTTCTTACCCATATTAATGATCTGACATTTTAAGGATTACGCAGCAGAGTTTGGGTCTGTCCATCTGTAACTTATAAAAGGAAAGGAACACGGAAGAGATAGAGGGATAGGAGGCAGTAAAAGGATGCAGGGAGAGAGCAAGATGCAGGCGCGTGGGAGCGGGAAGGGAGAGGCGGACTTGGCAGTGAAAGGGGTTAGGGAAGAACAGGAATGGAAAGTGTGGCCTGGCCGTCCGGCCCTGCGATGGCGAAGGTGGAGCCTTCGACGTCTCACTCCCCCTTCCCCAGGCTTTTCCTTTGTAGATGGGGGTCCTCAGGGCATCTAGAAAGGACCGGCCACATGGAGAAGAAAGGCTGTCTCCTGAGGATGTGCAGGCAGGGGACGCAGGCCTCTCTTGGGGCGAGGAGGGGGCGGCAGGGATGGCAGGGATGAGCAGCGGCCCGGGACAACCTGGTGGGCGCAGGGGAGGGAAAGGCCCCAGCCCACATCCTAAGGGTCTGGGCGTCCCCAGCCGAGCGGTCCCCGCCCTACAGGCGCCCTTGGACTCTCTCCATCCATCGCCATCCGAGTGAGACCCTCCACGCCGTCTCCCCCACACACCGCAAACGTGGCGTCCCGGCGTCGGCGGCGCACCTCCACACTGGGGCCTGGGGATAAGAGGGGGTGGGCGGGGATGGCGCGGCCCGCGCCCCAGACCCACGAGTACCAAGCCCAGAACGGCGGGGGCAGCCGCGGGGGTTCAAGCGGCGGGAGCGGCGGCGGCCCGGGCGCGCGCGGGGGCGGCGGCGGGCGGGGCATCCGGGTGCGCGCGGGGCGGGCGCGCGGCGGGGGCGGCTCGGCGGCTGCGGGGGGAAGCGGGACCCAGAGCCCTCTCGCGGTCGCGGCGGCAGCAGCGCCAGCCCAGCCGCAGCCCGGACACTGCCGCCACCTCGCGCTCCCGCCGCCCGAGCCGACATGAGCGAGGCGGATCGGGTGCCCTCGCCCGCCGCGCCGCCGGTGGCGGCGGTGGATGAGAGGAAAGGGAAGGAGAAGGAGCCAGAGCGCGAGAAGCTGCCGCCCATCGTGTCGGCGGGCGCCAGCGCGACTGCGGTAGGTGGCTGGCGGCGGCCCCGGGGCACCCCGACGACGGGCATGGGGAGGGAGGACCAGGGGCACCCAGGGGCCGTGTCTCCTCAGGGATCCCCCGGAACCCCCGGGTAGATGCGCCCAGGCCCCCTTCCCGGGGCCGAGTGAGAGTTGTGCCTTGTGGACCGCCGCGATCTCTTGGCCAGCTGCACCTTCCACCCTCGGGAAATGGGGTGCCCGGGTCCGCGGGCCGTTTTCCGTTATTTTCTGGGTGGGAAGGTGCATTTTCTCTAAGGACCAGCACCTTGGAGTCGGCGTTATCTGTTGGATGAGGATAAGGTGCCAGGCAGGCGGGAGTGGGTTTTCCACTGAGCTGTCTGCCTGCCTACCTTTGAGAAGCGGAGATTTGCCCCTTTTCTTAGCTTTTCTTTCCTTCCTCCTCCCGATTGAACGGGCTCCGCAGCGAGTTTCCACTTAAGTGAGACCTTCGCGTTGCCGTCAGGGTGGTGGGAGGCAGATGCCTCGGTGACGGTTTTCTTTTCCATGTGGCACAGACCTGTGAGGGAAAGTGGGGAGGCCTTTTTAACCTGTTTATTTAAACTCAAGTTGCCTAAACTCGGCAGGGATGATTTCCCAGCTGGATTTTCTTACCGTTTATTTGATGAGCGCTCTCAGGCTTCAAATACATTTTGCCGGATGATGTAATGGCACAGCCCCCCTCCCCTGTTTTTAGTGGTGGCTATGATTCTGGTTACTTGGAAGCACACAAAAATATCTCTGATTTTTAAGGTTTTTATTTGAAATCATATTTAAACACTTTGAGAGTTTGCTTCGGTCCATTTAAAGATCATCACTCGTCATGCGGCTGCCAGTGACAAACAGGAAAAGTTTGGAGAGCAGGACACATTTTTTTTTTTTATTCCTCCTTGCAATTCGTTTCTTAAACCCTCCCTCTTACGTGACTAAAAACTTAACTAAAATAACTCATTCTTCTTTAAAGTACTGGGAATGATGTTTTGACTTGGTAGGTTTTACAAAAATATCTAAGGGTCATGATAACTGGAAATTGTTAGAATGAGCTCTTTACGTGAAAGCAGTGCAGCAAAGTGGACAGTAATAAGTGACACATTTTAAAATGTAGGTCCAGTTGATTGGTAAATTGGAGTTGGTTAGGAATTACTTGGGGAAATGCTTTGAAGGAATATGTCACCCATCTGCTGGCAAAACCAGTTCCTTCTGTTGGACTCCAGCTTCCAGAGCGGATCTAGGGAGTTATTAACTTGCAAATAGCTTGTGTTTCCACAGTAGCTGTTCTAAATTGATTAAAACAATGCATGCATGTGCTTTCAGAAACAGGTATCTGAATAGATGTAGGTCCTCAAGTGATCATCCTCCCCAAAATATTAATTTATCTCGGTATAACTTAAACCTTGAAGGTTTGGAATAAAAACTTGGAGAAATTGATGCAGTGTGGACACAGGTCTACAGACTGTTATCTGAAACCCTTGGGCTTTGGGATTCAGAGTTTTCCAGATTCCAGAAAGGTAATGCAGTACATATATATAATATCCGATATTCACCATAATCAAGCATATTAAGAGCTCTTCAGTGAAATATGTGTGTGTTCATGCTAAATGAAGTGAAGTCAGAGTATAAGTAGCTTACTGTCAGTTCAGATAAGGTTGGATTGTCAAAGAGCTCAACTAAGGTCTGTTTTGTCACCAAATGAGTTACAAAAACCTTTTAGTTTCAAGAGCTTATAGGATTTTGGAAGTGTTAAGAACAGATTACGGACTTGTACTACTAGTGAAACAAAAGAAGAGTTCAAGTTTTTTTAAAATTTTGACTTAAGCTCTGAAAAAACATAGGCTAAATTAGGAGAGAATGAGGATAAGTAGAAAAACTAGAGATTCTGAAGGCCATTTCTGGTACCTTACAAGGTCTTTCAGGGATGGTAGCATTTTTTCCTTTCCTTTTTTGAATGGCATTTAGAATTTATGGGTCTTTGAATTGACATGTTTGCCATTAGCACCGATGTTTTGAATCATCACAGGAGGGAAAATGACTTTTTCTCAGGTTTTGCAGCAAGAGTTACAAGAGCAAGGGGAAGATGAGGAATTTGATGATGATGATGAGGAGGAGGAGGAGGAGGAGGAGGAGGAGGAGGAGGAGGAGGAGGAGGAGGAGGAGGAGGAGGAGATGTGTGTATGTGTATATGTATTTGTCAAAGAGAGTTTTCTAGAGCTGGAATTCTGAGTTACAGCAGTGAAAAGCCTAAGCCAAGAAAATATGTGCTTGGTCCTCTAGGGCAATGGTCGGCAAACCGCAGCTCTTTGGCCCCTTGAGTGTGGCTCTTCCACAAAATACCACGGCCTGGGCGAGTCTATTTTAAAGAAGTGGCATTAGAAGAAGTTTAAGTTTAAAAAATTTGGCTCTCAAAAGAAATTTCAATCGTTGTACTGTTGATATTTGGCTCTGTTGACTAATGAGTTTGCCGACCACTGCTCTAGGGCAAGGGAGCCAGGATAGCTGGGATGGTGACAGAGTTCACCAGCAGGTGAGGAAGGCCTTGGTGTGGGGTCAAGGAAAGGCAACTAGTGTCTGGTTTGGTTTTCAGCCTTCACATGGATTAAACAGAGCTTCTAGGAGTTTGCTTAGGAACCTGATTGCCATTAATAACTTTTTTCTTTGAGTCATTTTTTAAATATATAGTTATTTAAACTTTTAGAAATGTATATATTTTTATTGATTTCAGAGAGGAAGGGAGAGGTAGAGAGGGTTAGAAACATCAATGATGAGAGAAAATCACTGATCAGCTGCCTCCTGCACACCCCTACTGGGGATCGAGTCTGCAACCCAGGCATGTGCCCTTGACCAGAATCAAACCCGGGACCCTTCAGTCCGTAGGCTGACACTTTATCCACTGAGCCAAACCAGCTAGGGCTAAAAATATATTTTTATTGATTTCAGAGAGATAGAAATATCAATGATGAGAGAGAATAACTGATCTGCTGCCTCCTGCACACCCCCTACTGGGGAGCAAGCCCACAACCCTGACTGGGACTTGAACCATGACCTCCTGGTTTGTAGGTCAATACTCAACCAACTGAGCCACACCTGCCGGGTTCTTTGAGCCTTTTTATTGATTCTTCCTTTTTACTCCAGGTTAACAGCTCTATGTAGATTGTGTTTATGACTCAAATAATGTAGCCCTGCAGTTTTAGCTTTTTTCCAAAAATTATGTCATGTTTTAATGAAAGTTTGGAAATAATTTAGAGTGGTAGTGCCCTAAAATAATTAGAAGGCCAGGTTGTGATGACCCTAATTAAGCCTGAAGAGTTAGGACTATATCCTGGAAATTTAAAGACAGGTGCAGGGGTGGGATTGATGGTGTTGGAAAAAGGAGACCTAAAGTGATTGATCCTAAGATCACCAAAGTGTGAAGGAAGTCCATTCTAGCCAGGAAGTACCTAACACAATGGTCTTAAAACTGATGGACCACAGAGTTACCTTGGTAGCATGTTAAAGTCCTAATTTACAGATCTCACGCTAGAGTACCTTGTTTTCAACCTTTGATGCACAGTAAAATAACCTAGGGGAACTTTTAAAGCCATATTTGTCCAGGCCCAAATGTAGGCCAATTATATCACTTTCTGGGCATGGGACTCAGGCATTTTTAAAAATTTTCCCAGGTGTTGCTGAGATGGAAAATTGACGCTTCATGTACTGAATTAGAAGCTCTATAAAACCTGTATTTTAACCAGACTTCCCCAAGTCTACATGGTTTGGGGAGCAGCATTTGAAGTGGACTAGTGAAAGGTATGGAGGCACAGCAGAAATCAGGTGTGGTGGGGGAATGGTGGGAACCAGCAGTTAAATCAGTTTGAGTTAGAGATGCCCAAGAGGCTCAAAATAGAGCCCTCACAGGACTGTCAATGTTAGGGTTGGCCTTGCAGATGTGGAGAGATGATGCCAGTCCACTGAGTGGAGAATATGGAATTTGAAGTAGTGCATGGGAATGAAGGTCTGATGATGTAAATATTGAATCTACTGAGGTTGACAGCTTAGAGTGGAGCCAAATATTATAAACTAGTTGCTGATGTAACACAGAAGTTAAAAAAATTGGTAAATGGGAAAGGAGAAAATGGTCAGAGGAACAGAAATAATAGTGACAAGTGAGGATGAGTTTGTCTACTTCAACATTTACATCAGGTAAACAGGGAAGGGAGGTTTTCCACAGGATAGGGTAGCAAAGAATGAAGTCGGGTTCAGGAAAGAGCTCAATTTTACTTAGATCAGGGAGGTCAAGGGCAATGGAGGAAACCAGTTTGGGATTTTAAAGCGAAGTTGCCCACAGTGAAGACCAGGAGATGTGTCAAGTATGTGGACAGGGAGAGGAAGAGTTTGAGGCAAAGAATAAGGGTGTGGAGAGGTATTGATGAGAAGTCAGTAATAAGAATGAGAAGTCTGTATATGTTGTGTTGGATGTACATAAATGGGCTGTGGAGCCACTGTGCCAAAATGTAATTACCCATTACCATCTATTGTTCAGCTTCTGGGTAGATGTTACAGAAAACACAAAGAGAGGGGACTTTTTGTTTTCGTTTTGTTCTGTTTTTCAAAAAAAAGTTCCAACTTCAGGGTAGGCAGGGCCAACACATGACATCACAAAGCAGTGTGTGAAAGCCATAGAAACAACATGAGCCATAGAAACAGTCTGCACTAGAGGAAATCAGAGAGATCACTGTGCACAGCTGTGCAGAAAGGCCTGATGTAAAGTTAGTTATTTAAGCTGCTGGCCATCGAAGGGTGATAGGACTCGGATGGGCCAAAGAAAGTGGGGAAAGCAATCCAGTGGGGAAAGCAACATGAACAAGGCTTAAAGGGGAGAACTGTTGGAGTAATAAAGCAAGCCCAATGGAAGCATGCTGCGATTGTGTGGGAGATGGGTAGGACTGTGTTGGGGCTGGAGCCACATCACCAGGCAGAGAAATTTGGACATTTTTTCCTGTGGTTAGTGGGAAGCCACTGGAGTTTCTTAAATAAAGGAACAACATAATGAAACCAGTGGTAATGGTTGGAGGTACTTAGACTGGAGGGAGGAGGAGGAAGAGTGTGAAGGAAGGAGCTCTGTAGTTAATTCCTGAGTTGATGGGTACATGCACTAGGGTGGTAGCGATGTGATCAAGTGTGAGGGATGGAAGAATCTTTATGATGTAGAACCTAGCTAGGTAACAGGAATGAAAGGAAGCTTAATGAAGAGAAAAGATGCTCAAGTTTCCAGATGAGTTCTGTTAGAGAAAAATGTTTACATAAAAAGGCAATCCAGCCAACATCACTACAAATAAACATATGTATGTGTGAACTTACATGAACCATGCCCATCTAGGTGTCTGAAACGATCTCATATATCGAAAATCTTGTGCCTTTTGTCCATTATGTTCTAAACAACAGGTGAGATGACAAAGACTGAAAGTTATAGGGGCGAAGGTGTTTTAAACAATTTAGTAAGCCATGGATATTGTAAAAATGTATCATATATGATATATTATAAGAATATATCACATATATTATAATATATCATAAATGACATATTATAATATATGTGATATATTATAAAAACATCATATAAAATTTATATTACATATTACATATTTATTATATACTAGAGGTCCGATGCACCAAGATTCGTTCAAGAATGGGCCTTCCTTCCCCTGGCTGCTGGCACCACCTTAGCTCTGGCCGGAGCCACCTTTCTGCTTCCCCATGATGTCCAGAGGCCCCGAGCGGCTGGGGTGGTGTGGAATGCCCCCGGCCGCTTGGCGCCTGCATATGCAAATTACCCTGCCATCTTTGTTGGGTTGATTTGCATACTCATTCCTGATTGGCTGGTGGGTGTCGTGAAGGTACGGTCAATTAGCATTTTTTCTTTTATTAGTGTAGATTATAAAAATATATCATTCCTTACTACCCTATCCTGTGGAAAACCTCCCTTCCATGTTTACCCAATATCATATATATTTCTCTGCTTTTTCTCCCGTTTTTTTCCTAGTATTATAGTTTAGTCTTTGGGTGAAGGATCCTTTCTTGCATTGCAGAAATGTTAGACTCCTAAGCCTTATACGAATAACTAGTTGTTCCTAAGTTAATATTTGTAACTTGGTGATACTTCGTAAGCAAACATTTGGCGGGTCGGGGGTTGAGTGCCTCTTAAAAATAATCACTGAAAGTTTACTAATTCAGTTGAATTGCAGTCCATCTGAAGTTTGAGCCTAGGCACTAAAGAAAGCTATATTTCAAATTAACTTGGTTTTGATCCAGATTTTTCTATTAAAGAACAAGAAATTGGTTGAGGAATGGTGACTACATCAAAACGTATGTTTTAAAAGTATTTTACCGCATATGGTAATCTATTGATGCAGTTTCTTCTTTTCCTGTTATAAATTAAGTGAATAAACCCTCCCATGCCACTTTGCCTTCCTGATAAGTCCTGAAATTTCTGGGTTTTGGGACCAACATTTCTTTTATATTAAGTCAGGTTAATTTTCAGTTATCTATAAGATTGATTGTATTGTATTGTGATTGATTGTATTGATTGTTTTTGTTGTCAGAATTTTGTTTTAGAATCCACATCCTTATCTCAGCTTAGTCTCCTGTGAAAGATGTGGTTTCTATCACCTAAAGAAAGCAACTCCTCTTGGGCTGGCGTTATTTAGATTGGGAGGGAAGTTCTCACCTTGAAAGTAGCTAACTTTTCACATCTTACTAGAAGGATGTAGAATAAAGCGCCAGCATCCTAATAGGGAACTGTGAAAACACATACAAAAAAGAAAAACAAAACAACGTGACCCAGCAATAGGGCCTAAAAATAGTCTCCTTTATAGACACTAAATAAAGTGGAGGCTTCTCATCTGATGTGGCCCCAACTGGTAGCTTAGGTTAGTTTGTTTAAAAAGTTGGTAAAGCAGAGTTTCTTATGTGCTTTTTATTTTAACCTAAAACAAAAATATTTTTTCAACTATCTTTTAACACAATAACCTTTGGGTATCTCAGGAAGCCAGTCAATCTTTTAAAAATTGATTTGAGAGAGAGGGGGGAAGAGAGAGAGAAATTTGTTGTTCCACTTATTTATTCATTCATTTGTTGATTCTTGTATGTGCCTGACCGGGAATTGAATCCTCAACCTTGGTATATCGAGATGATGCTCTAACCAACTGAGCTACTGGGCCAGGGCCTACTCTTTTGTAAAGTAGTTTTTCCGTGCATCCCAGATAGTCCCTGGACTCATTGGGATGGAAGCAAGTAACTTATTGCTAAAATATTCATCTTTTGATTTGAAAACTAAATTTCACTGAGGTGTGGCCAAAAGTGTTCAGATTGCCGTTGTCTCTATGTACATATCAGAAATTACCAAAGCGGGAAACTCAGTTCTTTTTCATTCAGACATCTTTTATTCTTTGTCCATAAAGTATTTTATACCATATTTAAATTTGTTACCTTTCCAGTGAATCCCTTCTTCCAAAATAATGCAGGAAATTGTGAGTCAGAATATTAATTCTGTTCTTTTTTCCTAAGGGTATATGTTGGGTTGGATCTAGTTTAGGAAAATCTATCTAGATCAGCTCTGTCCAGTTACAGTGATGTGAACCACAAGTGTATTTTAGAATTTTCTAATAGCCAGCCCTGGCTGATGTGGCTCAGTGTTTGGAGCATGGTCCCATGCACTAAAGGGACATGGGTTTGATTCCTGGTCAGGGCACATACCTAGGTTTTGGGGTTTGATCTTGGGAGGGGCACGTATGGGAGTCAACTAATTAATGTTTTTCACATCAATGTTTCTCTCTCTCCCCCATCCTCTCTAAAAATCAATTTAAGAAAAACAAAAAAATTTAATAAAAAATTTTCTAATAACCACATTAAAAGGAATAACAATAAAGAGGTAAAATGATTTTAATAATGTATTTTTTAATCCAACATATCCAGAAATTTACCATTTCAACACTTAATCATTATAGATGCATAGTGACGTATTTTACCTCTTTTTATACTCAGTTTTGCAATATCACGAGTCATGTAGCCTCTAGAAAACTACACTAGAGGCTTGAACACTTGTGTATTTTACACTTACTAGTTATCTCACTTTGCACTAGCACATTTCAAGTGCTCAACAGTCACATGTGGCAAATGGCTACATTACACAGTGCATATTTAAAGCATATCTTCTTCCCAAGATTTCTTAGATTAATTCTTAGTCCTAATTACCCTTTATCCCTATTGTGGCAGTCTTCAAAGTGTGGCCTTCCACATCCTATACAATAAAAGCCTAATATGCTAAGTGTCTGGTCGACTGGTCGGCCATTCAACCAATCAAAGTGTAATATGCTAATGATATGCTTAGGCCGCTCAACCGCTCGCTATGACGCACACTGACCACCAGGGGGCAGACGCTCCAACTGGTAGGTTAGCTTGCTGCTGGGGTCTGACCAATCAGGACTGAGCGAGACAGGCTGGACAAGCACTGGAGCCCTCCTGCAGTCCCTACCCAGCTGGCCAACCTCCCTGGCCAACCTCCCGTGTCTCTCCCCCTGCCCCGGTTGTGCACTGGTGGGGTCCCTCAGCCTGGCCTGTGGCCTCTCGCAATCTGGGACCCCTTGGGGGATGTCGGAGAGCTGTTTTCAGCCTGATCTCACAGGGGGAGTGCCGCTTAGCCAGAAGCCGGGCTCAAGGCTGGCAAGCGCAGTGGCGGTGGCAGGAGCCTCTCCCGCCTCCATGACAGCGCTAAGAATGTCCGACTGCTGGCTTCTGGGGGAAGTGGGCCTACACCATCAGTTGGACATCGTCCAAGGGCTGCCGGACTGCGAGAGGGCGCAGGCTGGGCTGAGGGACAACCCCACTGAGTGCACGAATTTTGTGCACCAGGCCTCTAGTCCTTCTATAAGTACTTGAGGTCAAACTACTTTTACAAAGATACAGAGAGGTTATTTGTCTTGTCTTATTCCTGCTCATTCTCTCAGGAGTTGACAGTGTAGTTTTCTAGAGGCTACATGACTCGTGATATTGCAAAACTGAGTGCAGAAGCAGATGTCTTCTATTCAACCAGGTGTTAAAAATTCTTCTGAAATTGAACATGTCCTGGTGACTCAAATCCCCTTTGACACCTGGCATGCAGACAGCTGAGCCAGTGCAGTCCATCTCCCTATGCATTTGTTACATTTTGTCTCTTTAGTAAATAAAACCTCCAGTCTGACCTGTCTAAATAGCTAGACTGCAACACTAATTTTCACTTGATATAATTTAAAATGCAAGCATTTACAGCTTGTTTGCAAAGCTAGTAGTTTAAAATGTTATAATTAATGAATTTTTTAGACACAGAAATTCAATTTAAAATATTTTAATTCAGAGACTCTAATATAATGAGATATTATGACTCTTAAAAGTTTCATTAGGGAACAGAACCAGCAATTATTCCTGTATCAAATTGTTACAGAATGTGAACAGAGCCCTGGCCAGTGTGGCTTGAACAGAAATGTTTTATCTTCTAAGGCAGCTTTTGGGGATAGAAGATGAACAAAGTAAATTATACTAAAATTTTGAATATAATAGAGCTTGGTGTTCAATACAAAAGCTATTGTGGAAAACCATGAATAACCTTATTGGGGTCTGATAGAAAAATATAAAATTTAACTCAGATATCTGTTCCTCAGTAAAGGTTGAAAGTAGGAACTCGTGTATCAAAATAAAATGTTATATAAGGCTGACAATATTCAATTATGTATTAGCAGGGGCAGAACTGGTACTCTAAGTATTTAAATTTTTTTGAAATTATATTATAATCTTACCTATACGCTGTGTGATTATACTAGTGTAGTCAGAAAGACCATTCAGGTCTATGTTAGGTACTTGTGAAATATGAACATGAAATTTTTCTGCTGTTTATTAAACTCATGGTCAGCCCTTGCTTAAAGTCATTTATTATGCCAGGTTTAAATATTTTGCAGTTTTTTCCTCAATGAATTCTTAGAGTGTTTTTCCCCACTGTGTTCCTTGTTTGTACTTATCTTCAATCTATAAAAGCTGGTTGGATATCTTGCTACTCTCTGTTGTTCAGCACATCCAGCCCTTATTTGTAGACTGCCCACATTCCAGGACTTCATCTGGAGTGCTCTCCTTCTGAGGGACTCAGATAACACTTCCAAACTCCCAGGAAACCAGATGTAATAATTGTGGTAGATGCAATTCTTAGAAGACTTGTAATGTTCTCTAATGTTTAATTTAGTCTGAGGTTTGATGTAATATTAATACCAAATAACTTCTTGATTTGATTCTCTAATTTTTAGTTAATCAGTTTACCGTTGCACAACATACTGCCCTGCTTTTCCTCATGAAAGTCTTGGGTTATGTGTAAGATTTCTCTTGTGCAAGCTAGTATGAAGCAATTGCCATTGTGAGGGTTTTCTTTTATTAATCTATAATGCACTATGAACCTAAGAAACTGTGCATAATTAATTTCATGTCATCTCAAGTATAAAGTATCAAGAGACAGTCATCTTACAAACAAGAGACTTATTGGACCAAGGATTTTGTTTCATGTTGTTTAAGCTTTTTATTTATTTATTTATTTATTTATAAATAATTTATTTATTTATTTATTTATTTATTTTCTTTTTGTAACTTTATATAAACTCTGTCAGGGAGGCAAAAACACAAATTATTCCCCCATAACCCTCCACCCCCCACTTATGCCCCACCCCCTTGTTGTCTGTGTCCATTGATTAGGCTCATATGCATGCACACAAGTCCCTTGGTTGATCTCTCCCCCTTATCCCCACCCTCCCCTACCTTTCCTGAGGTATGACGTGCTGTTCGACGTTTCTCAGTCTCTGGATCTGTTCTTGTTCATCAGTCTATGCCGTTCATTATATTTTATTACAAGGAACAGGAAATCAGGCTATTTATGCCTCCTTTTGGGGGAAAAAAAAAAAAGAAAGAGATTTAATGGAATGATGATGTGGATTGGGACCATAAAGCAAACAGGAACAAAAACTGGCTGTTCTCTGTGCCTCTGCTGTTCTCTCACTCTTGGTTGATCATTTATTTCCATGTTCCTCCATCTAAAATTTGGAAAAAACTCTTCTGACTGACATCCCAGGCAGTATCAGTGTCCTTTGTGCCAGGCTACCTACTGTATAGCCTACAGATGATGCCTTTCAGTTGAGTGCCTACCTGCTCCAATCCATGGCCATTCCTGCATGAAGAACAGCAGTGATGCTATGGGGACCATAGAAGCAAACACTGGATTTGGCAGCTGTGTCTCTTCCCTCAAACCTTTGTACCTTCCAGCCACTGGCCTATCTCCCCTTCCATAAAGCTTCTGTACAGAGCACCCCTGCTCATTGCTTTCATCTTCTAAGTTCCCATTCATTTGTCCATCCATTTCATAATAGTTTCTGCCACCCCATCCCCCTGAATCTGTTGACTGTCCC
The DNA here is from genome assembly GCF_963455305.1 of Plecotus auritus. NCBI lineage: Eukaryota > Metazoa > Chordata > Mammalia > Chiroptera > Vespertilionidae > Plecotus > Plecotus auritus. Next base: position 26,507,649 of record NC_137783.1, on the reverse strand, counting down.
CATGATTTCATAGTTGCTCATTCTTGAGACCTAACCACTCTTCATCTTGTGACACTATTGACCACTTTTTTTCTTGAAACTTTATCCTTTCCTAGTTTTTAATACCATGCCTTCTTAGATATCTTATCTCTTTGGCCATTCATTCTTAATCTTTGTCAGCTCAGATTATACATCCCCATATTTGCCATGGTTCTGACCTTGTATTATAGTTTTGCATAACAGTTGCTATACAGCAGCATAATGATGACCCTATCAATTAGAAATATATCATTATTTTGGTGTGAGAAGCATGCTTTTGCCTAGTGAGCATTAGTTCCTTTTCTTGTCATTTATAAATCATCCTATATAATAAAAGCCTAATATGCAAATTGAACAAACGGCGGAATGACCGGTCGCTATGACGCACACTGACCACCAGGGGGCAGACATTCAATGCAGGAGGTGCCCCCTGGTGGTCACTGTGCTCCCACAGGGGGAGCGCTGCTCAGCCAGAAGCCAGGCTCACGGCTGGCAAGTGCAGCTGTGGTGGCGGGAGCTTCTCCTGCCTCTGCTGCAGGCGGGTGGTAAGGTGTGAAGGGTTCGGACTGCAAAAGCCCCGGACTGTGAGAGTAATGTCCTGAGGGGTCCTGGACTGCAAGAGGGTGCAGGCTGGGCTGAGGGACACCTCCGCTCCCCACCAGTGCACGAATCTCGTGCACCGGGCCTCTAGTATTAATATAAACTAGTCTAGAATTTTCTCCAAGTTTTTACATATTCTTAAATTAATGCCTTCTTTATGGTGAGATGTCAAAATATGTCTAGTCTTCTGAAATCTGAAATAAAGCATCTTACTTTGTTTATTCCTTTTTTAAAAAATGTATGGATGGGTTCTCTGATTCTCGTTATGCTTTACATTCAGACCTGAACTAGCTGTTACCATTTTGCCAGCTTTGGCCCAGGCTGTTGTTCTTCATTCTCTGTTACTACTGTCTCAGTTCAGACTTCATTTCTTCCAATAGGTCTGGTCTAGCTTCTTGTATTAACTCCTCTTCAGTCTATTCCCTACACTGCTGCCAGAGTGATTTTTCTAAGGTATGGATATGATCATGTCATGCCCTGCTTCTAAGTTCTCACTGATTTTTCTCTGTCCCCTTCCAGGGTAAATCTGTATTCCACAGCCTGAAGGCTTCAGGATAAAGTCCCTGCCTACCTTTCCAGTCTCATCTCACTGGGCCATTCTCTGTTTCGTATTCTATATTCTAACTACACTGATTTCTAAATCCTATTACTGCTCAGTCTTAGGTAACATCCATGACAGTTATCAATGAAAAAAACATCCTTGATATATTAAGTTATTGTAGATATTTATAGCAAAGTTAACAAAGGGATTACTGAGGGGCCATTCATTGACCTCATTTTTCCAAATGTGTTATTTTTGTTAAATAGCATGTATAAATGAAGTCTACAGTGAATCAAATTTGGTATTTGTTTCCACTATTATTTAAGATGTTCTGATAGAACAAAACATACAAATGAGCAACTTGGCCTAGTAGTTAAAAATCCTTACTTAAGTATTCTTATATTTATATCAAGGAAAGATTTTTTTTTTCAAATATATAGTTTATTTTGGTTTTATTTTCCTAATCAACATACTAGTTCTGTGAACTTGAGCATATTGCTTCAATTTATCAAGATTATGCAAATAATGTTATTTACTAAGTTTATCTTTTTACCTGAAATTTTAAAATTGCATCAAAGGACAAGAAAACCTTCAATGAATCGACCTGTGAAGTATCACATTCATGTTAACTATCCTATCTAATAAAAGAGTAATATGCAAATTAACCATCACTCCGCTATACCCACCAGCCACGCCCACCAGCCAATCAGGAGCGAATATGCAAATAAACCCAACCAAGATGGCTACGGCCACAGAGAGCAGGAGGGAGGCTTGGGTTTCCCCGGCAATGGAGGAAGCCAAGCTTTCCGCCTGCCCTTGCCGGCCTAGGCCTCCACTCAAGGCTACAAAGTTTCAATGATAGAAGATACATAAATCCAAACAGAAATGGCGGCAGCCACAGAGCTGGAAAGAGCAGGAGACTAGGGTTGCCCGTGGCGATGGAGGAAGCCAAGCTTCTACAGCCCTGGTGGGCCCAGGCCTCCGCTTAAGGCTACAAAGTTTCAATTATAGAAGACACATAAATCCCCCAAAAAATGGCTGCCGCCATGGATTGAGCAGAAGGCTTGGCTCCGCTCCAGGCTACAAAGTTTCAATTGTAGAAGATAAATAAACCCCAGATACCAGGGCCTCCGCTTGGGTCGCCAGGGGGCGTGGCCGGCCTGCAAACCACCACAGGCCTCTCGCCCAGGCCTCCCCATGCCCCAAGGGAACCCCCACCCTGATCCCAGACACCCTTCAGGGCAAACCAGCTGGCCCCCACCTGTGCACCAGGCCTCTATCCTATCTAATAAAAGAGTAATATGCAGATTGACCATCACTCTAACACACAAGATGGCTGCCCCCATGTGGTCAAAGATCCTGGACCCCATGTGGACACAAGATGGCCACCACAAGATGGCCAGCAAGGGAGGGCAGTTGGGAGGGACCAGGCCTGCAAAGGAGGGTAGTTGTGGGTGATCAGGCCAGCAGGGGAGGGCAGTTAGGAGGGACCAGGCCTGCAAGGGAGGGCAGTTGGGGGCAATCAAGCCTGCAGGGGAGGGAAGTTGGGGGCAACCAGGCCTGCAGGGAAAGGCAGTTGGGAGGGACCCAGGCCTGCAGGGGAGAGCAGTTGGGGCAGACCAGGCCTGCAGGGGAGGGCAGTTAGGGGCAAACAGGCTGGCAGGGGAGCAGTTAGGCATCAATCAGGCTGGCTGGTTAGGGAGTGATCAGGCTGGCACACAGAAGCGGTTAGGGGCAATCAGGAAGGCAGGCAGGCGAGCGGTTGGGAGCCAGCAGTCCTGGATTGTGAGAGAGATGTCCGACTGCCCGTTTAGGCCCGATCCCACCGAGGGGTCCCAGATTGGAGAGGGTGCAGGCTGGGCTGAGGGACACCCCCCCCCCCCCGCTGTGCACCAATTTCGTGCACCGGGCCTCTAGCTGCAAATATTTGTGGAGGTCAGAAAAACTATGTTACCTAAATACAAAGTTAAAATAGCAGTTAACATGAATGCAGTGTGTACTTTGTGCTAATTATTTTATACTTATCTCAGTTTATCTCCACAATAACCCTGTGAGCAAAGTACTATTATTATCCCTATTTCTAAACTTTATTAATTTATAAGCAGTTAGATGATATGACTATTTTCATTTTATACCTAAAACAATTTGGTCCCAGAAAAGGTAAGTCAATGTTATATACATGTTTTGTCTATCTATCCTCTATCATCAGATTAAAATCTCTATTATAAATGTTTTAGATTTCTGTAATTAAATAAATATAGCTAGTAGGAATTTTGCTACAATGTTACCTTTTTGGTTTTTAGGGTTTGGACAGAGGATCCAAAGGCCAAATTTCGACTTTCAGCAGTTCTGTTTCAACTGTCAGCCAGAAGCAAGAAGCCGCTGAAAACAGAAGTTCACCCACACACCCTGCTTTCCCTAACATCAAGAACGGTAAAATAAATAAATAAATTTTGTAATTATAATTATTCATAGTATACATAATCTGAATATCCTGGCTGACAGTATACTTTTAAACTATTGAAAGAATAGTTTTTAATTACTCAGCATTGTTCTGATAGGTCTAGTTAGTTAATACAATGAGAAAAAGATATAAACTGTGTAAATATTTACAGAAAGGAGCAAAAGTCATTATTTTTGAGTGGTTGTTATATAGAATAAGGGAGTGAAATACAAAGCTTATGAATAATAAGAAAGTTTGATAAGGGAGCCAGACACAATGCAAATATATAAAAACGCAATAGATTTCCTTTATTTGAGCAGTAACCAATTAGAAGACTTGACGGAAATTATATTGAATACTTAGAAATAAACCTAAAAGAAAGTGAGCAGAACCTATATGAGGAAAACTATAAAACTTTACCAAAAGACTAAAAGGTGGTGTGAAAGGAAAAATTTAACATAAATATTACAGCAATGTCAGGTACACCCAATGTGCTCTCTATGTTTAGTAAATTTTTCAATAGTTTTCTTGGGGGAAACTTAGGAAAATTATGCTCAATTTGATCTATCAGAATAAATAACTGGGAGGATGCAAGAAAAAATGAGGGGGGAGCTCAACCATCCATCGAACCATATATTATAGAGCTTTGCTACTGATAACACAATCACCAAGATAGCCAACCAGATGGAAATAGACCATAAAGAATGTTGAGCACAAACTGTATTGAATTATTTTGAAAATGAAATTAGGTCAATGGGTTAAGCTGTTGAAAAAAATAACTTTAGATTAAAAAAAATACATATATACTAGAACACAGGAAATTGTTTTTATAATAAAATTCTTGGGATGACAACAATGCCAACAGCCATAAAACAAAAACAAAAAAATGGTAAGTTTGAAAATGTAAGAAAATTTAAAACTTCTATAGGAATTTTAAAAGTCATAAAGTTAGCCCGGCCAGTGTTGCTCAGTGGTTAAGCGTCTACCTATGACTCACGAGGTCACAGTTCAATTCCCAGTCAGGGCACATGCCTGGGTTTTGGGCTCGATCCCCAATAAGGGGCGTGCAGGAGGCAGCTGATCAACAATTCTCTCTCATCACTGATATTTCTATCACTCTTACCCTCTTCCTCTCTGAAATCAGTTAAAATACATATATTTTTTTAAGTCATAGTTTAAGTTCAAGCATCTTAGTCAGTGAAAAACATATCCTTGACTCATAAAGATCATGAATATATCTATAAAATGAGCATTCCATTAGAAAAAAAGGCAAAAGGTAGGAACAGACTAATCAAAGCAGGAAATACGGACAATTCATACACATGTGCAAGGATGCTCAGTCTCACCAGTATTTAAAGAAGTACAAATTAAAACAAGGATTCACAGTTCCCAACTGTGCTGTTTAAAGTATTTAAACTGTACATGACAGTATTTGTACATGCCAGTCTAGAGGAATAGACCTCTTAGCAGACTTTCTTTACCTTCTTGGAGCTCCTAGTGCTGATTTCTCCTATCTCATTTGCAGAGAATGAAAGGATTTATATCTGTATTACTGTCTGAAGAGCATGAAAATTGGCACTTTTATGAGTGGAGGGCTTGAAAATGGATAAAAACCTTTCTGGAAGGCAAATTATTGACCTATACTCAATTGTTTAAATGTTCATATACTCACTGACTCAGTAATTCCATTTCTAGGAATTTATTTTAAGGAAATAGCGTAACATAGCGTAACATGGAAAGAATGTAATTATTTATAATAGTTATATTTAAAGTAATCTAAGTGAATGGGCTAACTAAATTATGGTAATCCATATTGTAAACACTATGCTTCTATCAAGAAAAATGTGGTATGTATATAAAGTATCAAGGAGAAATGCCTTCAGTACATTGTAAAATGAAAAATGCAAGTTATACATTAACAGGTGGAATATGACTCCAATTTTTTCAAGATTTTTGAGCATATAAAGAGGTAACAGAAACCATTCCATTAGTCGCTTTCTCAGAAAAAGTGGGATTGGGTGCATATTATTAATATGTTCTATTTCTATGTACAACTCTATATTGTTTTATCACAGAAAATGTATGTCACTTGCATAATTTTAAGTACCCCTTTCTCTGTAACAAGACAAAACAAATCTGCAAAAGTTTAAATGTCCCTCACACCCGAACAGAACAAAACAAACCTAGAAATGATTAAGGACATAGTTTCCGGTAAATTGACTGTATCCATAAACTGCATGTGGTGTCGGTTACTTCTGCACAGGTTTTTTATTGACACTTCAAGTTGGTACTGAACCTATTCTACACTCTTTCAGGGTAGTATTTACATTATCTCATAACCTTCTTTGTGTGGACTGTTGGTTCAGATTTCCTAGCCCCTGATTCCACACTGATTCCTATAATCTGTTCTGTCTGTAATAGTATCTTGGTCTCTGAACACAACTTGCTAACATGTATGCCCACACGCTGCCTGCCGCCTCCTTGGGTGGAAGTATTAACTCTGAATATGTCCACTTACTTGAGCTCCCACCACGTGTGGGCTTCCCTCTCCCCTCTCATCTGCACAGTCTTGTGGAGTCTTGACTCAGCCCCAACTGAAACTAGAGTATTTGTACATGCCAGTCTAGAGGAATAGACCTCTTAGCAGACTTTCTTTACCTTCTTGGAGCTCCTAGTGCTGATTTCTCCTAGCTGTTCTGTCTGGATGCCACCTGAATTCAGGTGAGGCATGGAGTTGGTATGTCAGGGCTACTGCAGAAAGAATTCTTTTATGGAAGGGGAATTAGACTAAGTCTTCCAAATGTAAACATGTTTATAATTCCTTGATCTTTTGGGAAGCCTCTCTTACTTACCAATAACTTTCTCTCAACGATGCATCATTCCTGGCAGTTGGTACAGCTTTCTTCCCTCTTCTCTGATAGCAAGACCTGTGCCGGGTATTTTCTAACAGCTTGTCGCCCCGTCTGGTCTTCAAGTGGGATGAGAGAAGCTGCAAAAGCCCAGCGTGGGCTCGCCTAGCAGCTGAGGGATGCCTTTCCTCCTGTAGACTACATGACGTGGTATGCCTGTGGAGTTGGCTGTCCTTTTCAAGATCAGCAAGTGTGGGAGTTTTACCTACTATAACAGCTGCCGGGATGATACATCTTTAGAGAAACAATATACATGAGAAGTAATGGGGGAGGGGGGTAGGACTAACTTCTCTCTTACTCTTTTGAATCCTCCTTTCTAAAGTGGTTATGCCACTTTCAGACTTATTTAAAACTTATTTAAACAGCACAGAACATCTTTAAAAGAAATGAATCCATTTCTCCCCAAACCTTTAAAAATACCTTTGCACTCCTGGGTCATTCCGTAAAGAGTAGACATGAACTCTGACATCCATGTCAGGGGCCCGGCTCCTCTCCCCACTCAGTCTGTCTCCTGAGTTGACTCGAAAAGAGCCCTGCGTGACATGAAGTACAGTTCACACACTCTGGAGAAAGGCATCTCGTGACCTTTGCCACACTGCAATAGCCAAGGGAGGACAGAGTGGTCTTTGGCTCAAACAGTGATCGGATCTGTGTATGGGGGCCTTCGCAGGTGAAGTACCACAAAGTTTCACAGTTTCTCCAAGAGCAACTTGAGAGGCAGGTGGGGAAACAAGCTGTTAGCAGAAACCCTGCACAGGACTTGCCATCTGGGGAGAGAAAGGGACTTGCAATACAGTAGTTGCTTTCAGATTCCTGTCCAAGACCTCACATGACCCCACCTCCAGGTTTCCCTGGAGAATGAATGGATTTTGGATTAAATCTCTTAGATCTTTCCCTAGGTCAGAGTGAGTACCTTGCACATGGCTTTGCTATATCAGGCCCTGGGAGAGGTGTTAAGAACTCAGAATACCTTGCTGCATTTAGTTATTTACTTGTCTGTCTCTTTACTGGTCTGTAAGTGCCCTAAGCTTTTCTTTTGGAGAGGGAAAGGGCCATCCTTTTTATTTTTTTTATATTAAAGTTAATTATTTTGTATAAGTAACACATTTATGTGTTTCAAAAAATCAAAATCATAAAAATAGGTGTTTCAGATGTCTCACTTTCATCCTCTTCCCTGCTGTCTTTTGTATTCTTTCCTGTGTTTTTTATAAAAATGAAAGCATGTAAATATACACTCTCATTTTCCACTTTTTCTTAATGAAACAATAACTACATACACATTGTCCAGCACCTTGGTTTTTTTTTTAGTTATTGTATCCTGGATATCTTTCCATATCAGGACATAAGGAGCTTCCTTATTCTTTTTTACAACCATATTGCATTGTACTGGACATACTAATACTTATTTAATAAGATCTTATTAAAAGAAATTAGTTGTGTTCATTCTTTTGCTATTGTAAACAATGCCACAATGAATGACTCTATACATGTCATTTTGTTCACATATAGTTGTATCTATAAGATATTCCTAGAAGTTGGATTGTTGGGTCCGAAAGTAAATGCATTTACATTTACTTGAGTGTTGAATTCACCTGTGTATCTCCAGGATCCAGATTCCCTGGTACATGGAGTCTTTACTCAGTACTGTAAATGACTTACTCAGTGAGGAAGTATATGGGAGGCACTTTTTCTGGGTTTCTGGTCATTTTGCCCTGTTGGAATGTCAAACCCATCTAAGGCTATAATAAATTCTCTTAAGTTATGCCAGAGTAAGGCATCTATTCCATCAGAGATAACCTTCTATGAAGAGGACTTTGGATATTTTCATAACTAGACCCATACAAGAACATTTCACCTATGCTTTTGTTGTGGTTTTACAAACACATCATTTAGCTTAGTAAAAATTACATCTCCCCAAACCAGTGAATGTACCGTTTTATTTGGCTCTGATGGCTAACATCCTGTGAGTCAGAGTCTTATCCCCCTCTTCCTTCCTTTCTCTCTCCCACCTCAATTTTATTTCTTTCCAAATGTTCAGAAAAGCCATGCTATAGAGTGATATAAACATCAACTGTGATGAGTAATCCACTCTGGTCTCTCCCGGTTTCAGTTCCCTGCCACTACTAAGTAGTCAAAAGCCAAACCAGTACCTACTTCCAGTAACTGGCACTGTGATCTGAGACAAACTTAATTCTCGTGAGCCTTCATTTACAGAAAGCGGAAATGGGGCGATAAGAGTTATAAAATACCTTCTACACCCAAGTTTTATAATTTAGAGGATTAATTTTTCAACATACTGATTTTTTTTTTCTGTTAAGTTTTGTTTTGTTTGACATTTCATAATTCACTAGCGCCTACTTCCATGTAAAGGTAGGGTTCAGTTTTGCTACTTGTTTTTAGACATGGTGGAAGGTTTCACATTACTTGATAGTAGGAATAACATGGGTTTTGTAACTTAACAGGGTGGGTCTGAATCCTGGCTCTGCTGTAACTTACCAGCTGTATGATCCTGGAAAAGTTATGTAACCTCTCTGTGCTGGTTTTCCCATCTGTAAAATAGGATATTAAGGAGCTACCTCATAAGGTGTAAAGATACATGAAAAACAGCATTTGAAAGTGTTGGGTTCCATGCCTTATGGAATTTAGTAAATGTGAGCAGCTATGTTGTGGGGAAAGGGAGTGTAATGGGGCTGAACCGCTCTGAGTGAACACATCCATGCAGCCCCACTTCCCTGAGGTCTCCAGAACTTTGGGAATGACTGATTTAGGTCATCTCTTTCAAAATGTCAAAACTGAGGCCTAAGCAGTTTCAATGGCTTGTGGATGTTATGAAAGTTAGTAACTGTCTAGTAGTAGGACCTAGTCCCTACTGGTGCTTTTTCCATTCTTATTATTAATTACAAATTATTTGAAAAGAAACTTAGGGTATAGCACTTTGCAGCAGTGTGTCACCAGCAGCAAACCTTTTCTATCAGCCTTTCCCTTCCAGCAGTAGGGGGATAAGGAACCCCAAGGCCCAGGTTCCTCCTACCAAACACCCAACCTACACAGAGACTCCTGTTTCCCTTGGAAGATGCTGTTGCCATCTGTCTGGCTGGCCAGGAACAATCTTCCATCTCTTAATCATGGGGCCCAACTTCAAATGTCTGTCTTCATTTTGGTGGCTACAGTTACGGAAAGCTACATGTTACTAGTTTTCAATGAGAGTCAGCCTATTACAGCACCTTGAAAACACTGAGCTGGCAAAATGTGCCTGATAATCTCACACCCTTCTACATAGTTGTATTACGATCTTTAGATTTTTAAAAATATACTGCCAGCCTCCACCATAACTTTGACTCTTCTTGTACTGGCTTCAAGTGTTTTACTGAATGTTTCTAAGCAACCAACTAAAATTGGCAACACTATTAAAAGAAAGGGGAAATGATTACTGCTTATCCTTTTAGCACAGAGCGTTCCCAAGTATTGGCTGAATGAAACCTAAATGACAGGTTTTCACTGATAAATGTATTTTTGCCTTTTTCAGTGTATTACAGTATTCTGCACTGCAGAAAAAGCTCCATCTGATAGAACAAAGATTTGCCTGTTCTATTTATAATATCAGTTTGAGATTTAATTAATCTTATCACCACAGTTATTGATTTTCTCTCTTGAATTAGACTATAATAACCATCTGGGAGAACAAGCTGAAAGCCTGTCTCTGGAAACAATGCCTTGATATTCGGGAACATGAGAGCAGCTGCAAGCTTTTATACCTCCTTTTTAATAGCTGAATGTCACATCCTGTAGTTTGGCTCTCATTCACTAATGTGAGCAAAGGATTCTGCTTTTATTTCTGACGCAAGTTCCATTAACATAGTACGCTAACATTTCACATTACTCTTCAGTCCACATTACCTTTGGAGCTAAAAATAAATCCCAACTGGGCCTCTGGTTCAGACCTCATCCTGTAATTCTCTTGGCCTTGGCATTACTAGTTCTCCTACATAAGAATCTCGCCTCTTGGCTTTGCCAAAATCCAGTTCTCTTCCTAATTAAATTGCACTCTTCCACCTCAGCATGGTCTTAATAAAAATGACTGGGTATAGAAATGTTCATATATGCTCTGTGAGTGAATAAGTTAATTTATTTTTTAAATCAGAGTCTGTTTGTATCTAATAGTGGGTATTTACAGCCAGGTTGGGAAAGGTGTGTGTGGGAAGGGACAGGAAAGGAGGCTATCTGGTGAAGAGGAAGAGAAACTGTAGAGGAACCTCAAAAGGTAATAGTAACAATACTGGTTGGTGCTGGAGAGAGGAGACTATGTATCATCTATTTCTTTCCCATTAGGAAAGATTTCTGAACATAGTAAGAAATCATTTGTTGAGATAACCTAATTTTACTTGCTACTAAACTGAGCTTCTGTCCAATTTGTACTTAAAGTACAAATTAATAGAAGTTGGGTATTTCCATCCTATCTAATACAAGAGTAATATGCAAATTAACCATCACTCCGCTACATCCACAAGCCATGCCCACAAGCCACGCCCACAAGCCAATCAGGAGCGAATATGCAAATAAACACAACCAAGATGGCTACGGCCACAGAGAGCAGGAGGGAGGCTTGGGTTTCCCCGGCAATGGAGGAAGCCAAGCTTTCCGCCTGCTCTTGCCGGCCTAGGCCTCCACTCAAGGCTACAAAGTTTCAATGAAAGAAGATACATAAACCCAAACAGAAATGGCGGCAGCCACGGAGCTGGAAAGAGCAGGAGGCTAGGGTTGCCCCCGGTGATGGAGGAAGCCAAGCTTTCCGCCTGCCCTTGCTGGCCTAGGCCTCCTCTCAAGGCTACAAAGTTTCAATGATAGAAGATACATAAATCCCAACAGAAATGGCTGCCGCCTCGGAGTTTCAATTGTAGAAGATAAATAAACCCCAGATACCAGGGCCTCCGCTTGGGTCGCCAGGGGGCGTGGCCGGCCTGCAAACCACCACAGGCCCCTCGCACAGGCCGCCCTACACCCCAAGGGAACCTCCACCCTGATCCCAGACACCCTTCAGGGCAAACCAGCTGGCCCCCACCCGTGCACCAGGCCTCTATCCTATCTAATAAAAGAGTAATATGCAGATTGACCATCACTCCAACACACAAGATGGCTGCCCCCATGTGGTCAGAGATCCTGCCCCCATGTGGACACAAGATGGCCAGCAAGGGAGGGCAGTTGGGAGGGACCAGGCCTGCAATGGAGGGCAGTTGTGGGTGATCAGGCCAGCAGGGGAGGGCAGTTGGGAGGGACCAGGCCTGCAAGGGAGGGCAGTTGGGGGTGATCAAGCCTGCAGGGGAGGGCAGTTAGGGGTGACCAAGCCAGCAGAGGAGGGAAGTTGGGGGCGACCAGGCCTGCAGGGAAAAGGCAGTTGGGAGGGACCCAGGCCTGCAGGGGAGAGCAGTTGGGGGGAGACCAGGCCTGCAGGGGAGGGTAGTTAGGGGCAAACAGGCTTGCAGGGGAGCAGTTAGGCATCAATCAGGCTGGCGGGAAAGTGGTTAGTGGGTGATCAGGCTGGCAGGCAGAAGCGGTTAGGGGCAATCAGGAAGGCAGGCAGGCGAGCAGTTGGGAGCCAGCAGTCCTGGATTGTGAGAGGGATGTCCGACTGCCCATTTAGGCCTGATCCCACCAGGATCAGGCTTAAATGGGCAGTCGGACATCCCTCGAGGGGTCCCAGATTGGAGAGGGTGCAGGCTGGGCTGAGGGACACCCCCCTCCCCCATGCACAAATTTCGTGCACCGGGCCTCTAGTATGTAATAAAGAATATAAAAACCAATTATAGACCTGAATGAAATAAATTTAGTCATGTGTTTTATATTGTCAGCATCACTGCTCTCCTAAAGCTGATGAGCAGTGTTTCTCAGTGTGACCCTCAGACCAGCAGCATCAGCAGCATCTGGGAACATGTTAGTAATGCCCCAACCAGAGCTACTCAATCACACACTTTGGGGGAGGACCTCATATTCTGTGTTTTAACAGGCTCTCCAGGTGATTCTGTTACACAGTAAGTTTACAAACCATTACTGTTGAGTATAAGAAACTGACATCTCTGTACTACCTTCTAATATGAAATTTACTTTATTATAGACCTTAACACTAATGAAATGTATCGTAGTCTGTGGAAGTCAGTGGCAGACCCCCAAGGATAGGTGCTTATTTGGGAGAGTGGATAAGAGAGGCAGAAAGACAGCAGAGCTATGTTAGCGCTGCGATAAGTGATACGGCTGTTTGCTTACTTGAAAATATATCCTGATTATATTAGAGGAGAATTAAATTCTAGATATGCACATTTCCTTATTGTAGAATTTAGAGTCTATAAGATACTAATCTATTCTATTGGCTTGGAAATATTAATACTTGAGAAAATATAATAACCAATGTAAAATGCTTAGAAGATGGGCTCGCCCTGACTGGTTTGGCTCAATGGATAGAGCGTCCCCTTGCGGACTGAAAGGTCCCAGGTTCGATTCCGGTCTAGGGCATGTACCTTGCTTGCGGGCACATCCCCAGTGTGCAGGAGGCAGCTGATTGATGTTTCTCTCTCATCGATGTTTCTAACTCTCTCTCCCTCTCCCTTCCTCTCTGTAAAAAGGCAATAAAATACATTAAAAAAAAAACAACTGGGTGAGACCCTTTTAAAAAAAGAAGATGGGCTCAACAGCACAATGAAAGAACAGGAATTAATGAGCTGGAATATAGAGCAATGGAAATTACCCAGTCTAAACAACAGAGAGAAAATAGACTGGAAAGAAAAAAAATGAATTGCTCAAGAGACCTGTGGGACTATAACAAAAGATGTTACATCCTTGTCATTGGAGTCTTGGAAGGAGAGAAAAAAGAGCGTAGGCTGAAAAGTACTCAAAGACATGACTGAAGGCTTCCTACATTTATCCAAGAGACATAAACCTAGAGGTTCAAGAAGCTGAGCAAACCGTGCACAGGATAAACCCAACAAAATCCACATTAGGACATATAATTAAATCTCTGAAAAGTAAAGACAAAAAAAAATGTTGAGAAGCAGCCAGAGAAACATGACAACTTACCTAGATAGGGGAAACCCATTTAGATAATAGCAGATTTCTCACAGTAACCATAGAGGCCAGAAGGAAGTGGCTGAAAGAACGGCAAACCCAGAAGAATCCTATACCTGGCTGGAGAGAAAATCAAGATATTCTCAAATGAAAGAAAACTAAGAATCTGTTGCCAGTAGACCTATCCTATACCAATTTATTAAGAGGTTCTCTAAGCAAAATGGAAACAAAAGTAGGAACCTTGAAACATCAAGAAAGAATAAGATAAACAAAAAATAGGTAAATACAACAGACATTCCTTTTCCTTTCATGTTTTCTAAGTTATGGTTAACAGTGGAAACAAACATAGCACTGTAAAGGAGGTATGTAAAAGGAGGTATGATTTCAACCAGTGAAATGATAACACCAGTAGACTGATAAGTTATCTATCTATATCTATCTATCTATCTATCTATCTATCTATCTATCTATACACACACACACACACATATATAAAAGCTTAAGCAACTGTCTGACCATTCGACCGTCTGACTGGTAGCTATAATGCACACTGACCACCAGGGGGCAGACGCTCAGTGCAGGAGCTGCCAAGCTATGGTGACTTGGCAGCTGCGGTTCTCGGGTGACCCACCCGGAACTAGAGAGGAGGGAGCCCAAGTCCCAGGTGTCACCCAAAGAACTGTCCTCTCGCAATCCAGGACCCCCTCGGGAATGTCGGAGAGCCGGTTTTGGCCCAATCCCCCCGACCCGTGCACAAATCCATGCACCAGGCTTCTAGTGTGTATATAATATCTGGATATCTGGTGCAGATAAATCAAAATGGAATTCTGATAAGTATTCACATAACCCACAGGAAGGCAGGAAAATAAAAAACAAAAAATAAAATGACAGATTTAAGCCCTAACATATCAATAATCTATAATAATCTATAATAATAAAAGCGTAATATGCTAATTAGACCAAACATCCTTCCAGATGAAGCCAGGGCTGCAAGGGAAGCCCGGGTCCCAGGTGCCAGAGGGAAGCCAGTGCCAGCAGCCAGGAAAAGGAAGGCCTACTCTTGCATGAATTTTGTCCATCGGGCCTCTAGTTACATAATAATGGTCTAAAAGGATAAGCAGAGCAAATCACCAAAAGCATACGATAGATCTCCAGGGTTAGCATCCCGGCAGGTGTAAGCAGAGGAAGCATCTGGGCTGTTTGATGGGCCTGAGAACAGGAAAGCTGCAAAATAAGTAACAGGTATCCATTGGAGAGCTCAGGAGGCCAGTGAGAACAAAGGCTGAAATTGGGAGGTTCTGCCAAGAGGAGATGAATGCAGAGAGCTCATGCTAAATCTGAAGGGAGCATGTCATCCCTGTGAGTTCTCAAAACTGACTATTAGAGCCCCTTCCAGCCCCGGGCCCCATACTGATTGATTGATTTGAGCAGCACTGGAACGATAGGGATTAAGGAATAAGGGTCCCTAAATTAAAAGTGGAGGAGGGAAACAGGGCCTGGAAATCCCAGAAAGCAAGCTGCCATATATTTGAGTTCCACATAAAAACAAAACAAAGGGGGCTACACCTCCTGCTAAAAGTTTGAGAAACTAATTTCAAATAATATTGGCAGCCCAGCCAGTATAGCTCAGTGGTTGAGCATCAACCCATGAACCAGGAGGTCATGGTTTGATTCCCTGTCAGGTCTCATACCCGGGTTGCAGTCTCGATCCCCAGTAGGGGGCATGCAGGAGGCAGCAGGTCAATGATTCTCTCCACCATTGATGTTTCTACACCCCTCCCTCTCCCTTCCTCTCTCTGAAATCAATAAACACGTTTTAAAAAATATATATTGGCAACAGAAAATGAGCAAAATCAAATTCCAGATTTTTTTTTTAAAGAATAGTTCATTGATTTTTTAGAGAGAGAAGAAGGGAGAGGGAGAGAGAAACATTGATCAGCTGCCTCCTGCATGCCCCCTACCAGGGATCGAGCCCACAACCCAGGAATGCGCCTTTGACTGGGAATTGAAACAGCAACCTCCTGGTACAAGGGGTGATGCCCAACCAACCTAAGCCACACCAGCCAGGGAAAATTATATAATTTTTTATTACAAGATTTTATTGTGCTAAATAAGAATAAGAAACAGAATAGCAGCCACTTGAACAATGAGAGCCCATCAGAAACAATATCCACAAAAATAGATAAAACCCTATTTCAAGATGAGCTGAAATTCATTAATAAAATATGACACTTGAAAGGATCCAAGGTGGCAGCATAGGTAAACACCTAAATTGCTGCCTCACACAACAATTTCAAAACTACAACTAAAAGACAAAACGTCTATCACCCAGAACCATGGGAAAGCTGGCTGAGTGGAAGTTCTACAACTAGAAGGAAAGAGAAAAGAGCATTGAGACGTGCACAAGTGCTGAAAAGCTGAGGTACAGAGGCGCGCGTATCGGGCTGGCGGCGGGCGACTGGGAGCGCTGCTTTTTTCAACCCGAAGGGAGACTAGCTCCTGATTACTCTGAACTCCAGTTTCTGGGGAGATGCGGGGGACCCAAACTACTACGGGGAGAAGCTGGACTGTCTACCATCGGGTCAGAAAGTGAGGGTGGCTTGCTTGCAGGGCTGCACACAGGAATAATTGTTTACTGCGCTGGGGCACGGGACATGGGGACATGGTAGGAGACACAGAGCCGGCTTACTGGAAGCCATCGCTGTTTGCCATGCCCTAGCTTAGTGACGTCCTGAGACCCCACCCTGCACAACCTACAAACCCACCCAAGCTCCAAGCAGTGGCTTTAGCATATGAATGGCCTGCCCTATCGCAGCTTAACATAGCAAACTTGCAGCCCAAGTCAGACAGCTCCAAAACCTCCAAACCCCAAGCAAAGAGGAGAAAAACTGTAGTTCTCGCTGTAGCTCCTGCTGGGTGGCCTCAGACAGTAGCTGATCTGCACCCCATTGGAGATCCAGAAGCCAGTGTACCTAGTGGTCAGGGTGAGACACCAGATTTCAACTCCTCACATCCATAAGTGACACATTCAAGAGGCAGACTCAGTGAGCACCAAAGCCCCACTGAAACAAGTCCTGCACCATAAGCGTGTCTCCAGCGCAGCAGTTCTTCCATTATAGACACAGCGGGTCCTCACAGCCAATTGGCCTGGAGGTCAATTCCTCCCAGTGTACCAACAGCAATCAAGGCTTAACTACACTAAGACTTTGCACTCAGCCCACAAAGGGGTGTACCAAGAGCGTCCACCTCAGGTGATTGGGGAGGCTGAGCTACTGGCCCCTATAGGTCACCTACCACACAAAGCCACTCCATCAACACAAGGAAGCAACAAAATGCGGAGACAAAGAAACATGTCACGAATGAGAGAAATGGAGGAAAGCAAACTAATGGACGACATAGAGTTCAGAACCACATTTATAAGGTTACTCAAGAATCTTCTAAAAACCGCCGAGAAACTTGATGAGACCTCCGAGGAGCTTAGTGAGACCTTCAAGGACCTTAATGAGAATGCCAAAAAAATGGAAAAGGACCAGTCAGAAATTAAGCATACACTGTCTGAAATAAAGAATATGCAGAAATTCAACTGTAGATCAAAGGACCCCAAGAATCAACCAAAGATCTGAAATATGAGGAAACAAAAAACACCCAACCATAAAAACAAAAAGAAAAACGAATCCAAAAGTATGAAGATAGTGTAAGGAGCCTCTGGGACAACTTTAAGCGTACCAACATCCAAATTTTTGGGGTGCCAGAAGAAGAGAGAGAGCAAAATATTGAAAACCTATTAGAAGAAATAATGACAGAAAACTTTCCCTACCTGGTGAAAGAAATAGACTTACAATTCCAGGAAGCGCAGAGAACCCCAAACAAGAGGAATCCAAAGAGGACCACACCAAGACACATCATAATTAAAATGCCAAGGGCAAAAGACAAAGAGAGAATCTTGAAAGCAGCAAGAGAAAAACGGTTAATTACCTACAAGGGAGTACCCATACGACTGTCAGCTGATTTCTCAACAGAAACTATGCCGGCCTGAAGGGAGTGGCAAGAAATATTCAAAGTGATGAACAGCAAGAACCTACAACCGAGATTACTCTACACAGCAAAGCTATCATTCAGAGTTGAAGGTCAGATAAAGAGCTTCACAGACAAGAAAAAGCTAAAGAAGTTCACCACCAAACCAGGATTACATGAAATGCTGAAGGGTATTCTTTAAGAGGAGGAAGAAGAAGAAAAAGGTAAAGATAAAAATTATGAACAACAAAATGACATCAAATACATACCTACCAAGTGAATCTAAAAATCAAGTGAATAAAAAATCTGAAGAACAGAATGGACTGCTGAATATAATAGAATCAGGGACATAGAAAGGGAGTGAACTGACAATTCTCAGGGGGAAGGGGGTGTGAGGGGTGCGGGAAGAGATTGAACAAAAATCTTATACCTATGGATGAAGACAGTGGCGGGTGGTAAGGGCATGGAGTGGGGTGGGGAATCAGGTGGAGGGGAGCTATGGGGGAAAAAAAAGAGGAACACCTGTAATAATCTGAACAATAGAGATTTATTAATAAATAAATAAATAAATAAATAAGAAAATATGACACTTGAAAGAACATGGAATTGTAAACATTGAGAAATGATGTGACAATAAAGAATTTAAAATATTTTTAAAACTAGGAGAAACACAAACAAACAACAAATCATGCCTTAAAGGAACTATAAGAAAAAAGATGGAAATGTTTAAAAATAAATGAAAAAAAAGATAAAAAGGAATCTGAGGAAATTAACATTAAAATAGGCAGAGTCGCCGAGACCGGTTTGGCTCAGTGGATAGAGCGTCGGCCTGCGGACTGAAGGGTCCCGGGTTCGATTCCGGTCAGGAGCATGTGCCTTGGTTGCGGGCACATCCTCAGTGGGAGGTGTGCAGGAGGCAGCTGATCGATGTTTCTCTCTCATCAATGTTTCTAGCTCTCTGTCCCTCTCCTTTCCTCTCTGTGAAATATCAATAAAATATATATTTAGAATAAAATAGGCAGAGTCTACCCAACATATGTGTAGTTGGAGCAAGGAGGGGCTGGTAACACTATCCCTTGACTGGGTAGTGGTTTCAAAGTTGTTTGTCTTATAATAAATATTATTCATTAACCCATACATTTGTTTTATGAGATTCTTGTATATTCATTTTATTACATAATTAAAAGGTTATAAAGTACAACAAAAAGAACAAACAATGAACTGGCAAATATTTGCAAACAGAATAAAATGAAAATTTCATGCAAATTCTTAAGAAAATGCTAAAACTCCAATAAAGAATTGCTGAGAACGCAAATAAATGATTTGGGCATATTCAAAGAGCTAAGAAACATTTAAAACATTGAATCTCACTAAAATATTCCCTGAAAGACAACTTTTGGGAAAAGAGCAGGGGAAAGAAACTGCTTTACATCTGTAGATAACTTTTAATGTAAGATACAGCCTAATATCTGTTATGGGTGAAGTTGGGGTAGGGGCGATAGACCCTATTGTAAGTGCCCTTCCCTATGGTAGGACTTTCTGTCACATGACCCCAAGGTGAATGCAACACAAAATAATTCATTTGTTTTCTGTTCATGTTGAGTTAGCCTGGCATTTTATAATTTGGAAAAAATTTTATGATTAATTACACTGAATGCTTTTTTATGCTTCACAGTGACAGACCTACCGCCAGTTTGCCTTGATGTTAGACAGAAACAGCGTATCTCTACAGATGCATCATCATCTGAAATAAAGGCCACAGTTCCTCCAGAATCTACCCTTCCTATCCAGCCCAAAACAATGAAAGACTTTCAGTAAGTTGCAGCTCACTATTATATTAGACATACAGTTATCTGCATGTCAGTACTTTATATAATTTAATAGTTTTGTGTGAGCAATTGATCTTGTGGATCATGATAAGGTATTAGCCAAGAGTGCAGTCACAAAAGACTAGATGTCTCAAGTGGAAGGTGAAAACAAATATGTAAGTAACAGGTAAGGGGTAGATGATGTCGCAGCAAAAGAAACACTAAATAAGAGAACATGAGTCAAAACAGGCAAAGCAGGAGACAAAGGTAGTAATAAAATAATAGAATGTTTCTTTTTTTAAAAATAAGATTTTATATGCTATGTAACACATGAACTATAAAAGCTATGTCACTACTAAAAAAAATCAACTGAATATTTGAAGGAACAAGGGATAATGAGAAAGTAGAGACAGAATATAAACAAAATCTCTCAAGACATTTGGCTCTGAAGTGAAGTAAAGAAAGAGTGTTACTTGTAATAAGCATGTCAAGAATGAACTTTTCAAAAAGCAAGTAAATGGGAAAGCTAAAGCTGGATTAATATCTCAATCTAAGAATTATAGATCCATAAATCATATTTACATTAACTGGAACATGTTTCTGTATTCAGCTTCAGTATATCAAGTTGCATGTTTGGTCACATTTATGTGTAAAGAAGTAATGCTATTTTATCTGAATAATATTTCCTTCTATTATAGTTAGTGTATGTTTTCATTTTAGGGAAGATGTAGAAAAAGCTAAGTCGTCAGGAGATTGGAAAGCAGTACATGATTTTTATCTAACAACATTTGATTCTTTCCCAGAACTAAATGCTCCATTTAAGGTAATAATACATAAAACACATTTTTCATTTTAAATTAAAAAAATAGATGATAAGTTTACCTCTTTTTTCTACCCAATATTGACTTAAGCAACTGTTTAAAAAACATATGTATTAATTTCTGAAATTACTTGTATCACAAATAAATATTACTTAAGTGATATCTTAGATTTCATTTGTATTAAATGTTAATATTTGTCTCCATTCAGTTTTAAGTTATTAAAATAATTCATCTATATTCATTTTTTATTTTAGCAATTTTGCCCTGAAAGTTATCATCATACTAGAAAATATTAGAAATTATGAAGGAACAATTATGATTCAAATATGACTAAGAACAGTCCTTAAAATTTTATATACACTTAATTCTGTAATTGGATTTGCAGAAAGATGCCGCCACCTCATTTAATACCATTGAAGACTCTGGGATTAATGCTAAATTTGTGAATGCTGTATATGATGCCTTACTTAATACTGTAAGTATTATTTATGAACACATGCAAGTAGTATAATTCTTTGTCTCTTCTGTATTTCAAAAGCAGCTACACAAATATTGTGAATATCACTCTGATTTAATTTTATAGTAAATTTAGTTGGAATTCCCAGAAAGTTAGATTGTTTTTATTTTTATAACTAAATGAGAATTAAGCAGAAAATACATTTATGTCCAGTCCTTGTTTAGGGAGGCTTATTAACGTAAAATTATGCTTCATGTAAGCAAAAGGAGGTCAGTTATTTGATTGTATTGGCATTGCATTGAATCTGCAGATGAGTGGTTCTCAAAGTTTATCATGTATCAGAGTCACAGGAAGGGCTTCTTAAAATGCAGAGTTTCAGATTCAGAATGTCCGGGATAGAGCCCAAGAATCTGTGTTTCTAACAAGTTCCCAGTATATGTTGATGCTCCTGACCCAGGGATCACATTTCGAGAATCCCACTGCTATAGATCAGTATGTGAGGAATTGACATCCTTTCAATCCATGAGCATGGTATATCCCTCCACTTACTTAAATCTTGTTTAAATTTCTCTTGGTAATGCTTCACAGCTTTCTGAGTAAAGGTCTGACATATCTTATTACATTTATTTCTAGGTACTTGATTTTCTAATTGTTACTAGTATGGAAATACCTTCATATATTTATCTTCATTTACCTTGCTAAATTTATTCATTAATTCTCACAGTACATCAGATTTATTTGGATTTTCTATATAGACAATCAAGTTGTTTGTGAAAAATGAGTTTTATCTCTTTCCAATCCTTGTACCTATGTATGCATGCATAATTGTATTTGCCTTATTATATAATTTTGAATAAAATAAGTTATAGCAGACATTCTTGCTTATTGCTAATCTGAGTACTTCACAATTAAATATAAGAAAGGGTAATTAATAACATTTGTCATTAGAGAAATGAAGATTATATATCCATTCAAAATTAGTAAAAAAAAAAATTTAAGAACCTTATGAAGAATAGGCAATATTGTGGAGCACTTAGAACTTCCATAGCCTGATTGGGTAAGTATAAACAACCACTTTGGAAAACTGCTGGCATTACTGCTAACACATTTTGCTTATGCATACATTGTGACCCAAAAGTTCCACTCCTGGGACACTTCTCTTGACTTTTTCTGACTTGGAATGATGTTAGTATTTTATAGGTACTAAAAATTAAAAATATACAACATGAGGGAAAAATCCTTTAAAATGGGATATAAACAGAAAAAACCCCACCTAGCTATACTTCGAATATTATTATCATACCTTAAAAAAAACTAAGCCAAGTAACTTTTATCTTCAGTCTAAAGATTTTTTAAAATATGTAAACAAATCTTTAGTTTTTCTTAGTTTTTGGCATTAAGACATCATAATGAACTCATGGATTTTAATAGATGGATATGGATACGTGTGTGGGGGGGAGGGGGGGTAGTTCCTAACCCTGTTCTCTGAAAGGGCCTAGAAGCAGTAACACCCAGTAGCAATGAGCACTTTAGCATGCATGGTTTCTTAATACCATTCCTCACAGAAAGGAACCAGAGCTCCCTGGAGAAATACTAATTCCTGGACTGAGATAGGGAAAATATAAGATGAACCTATCAGTTTTTCACCATTAAAATTATGTTGACTCAAGGATTTTTGTAGATGTTCTTTACCAAATTGAGGAAATTTCCCTCCATTCCTAGTTTGCTGAGGCTTTCTTTATCATGAATTGGTGTTAGATTTTATCAAATGCTTTCAATGCTACTGATATGATCATATGATATTTTCTTCTTCAGCTCATTGATGTGATGAGTTACATTAATTGATTTTCAAATGTTGAGCCAGCCTTGCATACCTGGAATAAATCCCACTTGATCATGGTGTATAATTCTTTGTATACATTGTTGGATTTGATTTGCTAATACTTTGTTGAGGATTTTTACATCTGTGTTCAGAAGAGATATTGATCTGTAATTTTTTCTTGTAATATCTTTAGGTTGGTATTAGGATAATGCTGATGTCATAGAATAAGTTAGGAAATATTCTCTCTTCTGTTTTTTTGGACAAAATTGTAAAGAATTGGTATCCTTCCTTTCTTAAATTTTCAGAACTCACCAGTTAAATCTTCTGGGCCTGATGTTCTTTGTTTTGGAAAGTTATTAGTCATTGAGTTTCTTTAATAAATATAGGTCCATTCAAATTATCGATGTCTCTCTGTGTGACTTTTGGGAGATTGTATCTCCCAAAGACTAGGTCTATTTTATCTAGGTTTTTAAACTGTGGGCACAGAGTTGTTCATAATAGTTCTCTGATATCCTTTCAGTGTTCAGGTATCAGTAGTGACGGTCCTGCTTTCAGTTCTGATATTAGTAATTACTGTATTTAATCTTCCTTTCTTGGTTAGTCTGGCTAAAGGTTCAACAACTTTATTAATCTTTTCCAAAAACTACTATTTGGTTTTATTGCTTTTTCTCTATTAGTTCCCTGTTTTCAATTATATTGATTTCTCTTCTAACCTTTATTATGTATTTTCTTCTGATTACTTGGACTTGATTTCCTGTTTTAATTTCCCAAGATTGAAAGCTTAAATCATTTATTTTAGATCTTTTTGTCTAATACATTCATTCATTACTGTTGCTGTATCCCACAAATTTCAATAAGTTATATTTTCATTTTCTTACACAGCTAAACGAGTTTACAATATGACCCAGAAGTCGTGACCTAGTTGTCTACTCAAATGATTCGAAACTTATGTCCACCCAAAAACCTGCACACAAATTTTATAGCAACCTTATTCAAAATTGCCGAAAATTGGAAGCAACCCAGATATCCTTTAATAGGTGAATGGATAAACAATCTTTAAAAAGTCACTTTAGTAGCTAATCCTAATTATTTTATGATTTTCTTTTGCCTACAGCCTCAAGACATTCAGAAGACAGTATTAAAGGGAATCATTAACAGCTTGTTACGAGAATGGAAAGGGTAATTGTAATTAATATCTAGCTAGTCAGTATAGATGGTTAGTTTACACATCTCATACATCTTATGTTACATATGTATGTATTTTACCGAGTCAATTTTAGTTGTTGTAATAAAAACAAAGATGAGAAAGAAGTTATAAACTATTTACAACGAAGTTTTTAAACTTGAGATTTGTGACTTCTCAGGAGGGTCTATGGGTGGGCTTCAAAAGATCTCTGAATCCTTTAACATCGTATATAAAATTTGTTGTGTACAGACATGAGTGCTATACAGATATGGGATGAGCAGGTACATGTAATCTAGGATGAAATAATATGGGCATTAAATTTAGCCTTGGACTTTCTGGTAGCCAAAGCAACATTTTTTATTTCTAATATAAGGAAATGTAAGTTTAACTGCTGAGATGTTTTTTCTTAGAACCAAATATTGAATCATTATTTAAGGAGTGATGGGCAATGCAATTGATAATGTTTTGAACTGAGAATATGTAGAATATAAAAATATACTTTCAAAAGTACATATTATTTAAATTGATATTGTTTAAACAGCACTATAATTTCAATAATAGCTTCTATATAGCCATATGAATACCACAAAATTATAATTTACATGTTTATATTAAGCCCAGTCTAAAAATATTACCAAACTAGAATTTTTAAATATGTCAAATGTACCTTATGTATTTTAATAACATTGTTCAAAATTTAATAAATTTTCAGAGATGCCTGGTTATTATAGAAAATTTTTAAAAGCTAGAGTAGTGTAAAAAAAGTAAAAATGTTTACATTTTGCTATATTTGTCTAGTCCTCTTTTAAAATAATTGAAATCATAACATACAATTTCATGTGATTTTTTAACTTAAACAGTGTTTTTCCTAATTTATCATTCTACTAAGATATTTGCATTTTCCTTGAATTTTGTATTTCTGGTTGAACACATAATGCTTCATTAAAAATGAAGAGAAAATTAGAATGTAAAGAGCATTTGTAGGAGAATGAGGAAGTCCAGTGGTCTGAAACTGCTGGGATCTCAGTCCCCTCTAGTAAGCTTCCCCTCTCTGCTCTTGAAAAGTGTGTCCAATACAGATTAAAATGACAATGTGATGGGACTCATGTTTCAGAGGAATGTGTGTTCAATACCTAAAAATCTTGTTTTATTTTGGATTTATTATAACAACAACAAAATCTAATTTATTGACTATTATGGGCAAAGTACCTTCCTAACAATTTTACATGTGTTTCTCATTGAATCTTTACTACAGTTCTATAAACTAGGTAATATATTTTCATTTTACAGTTGAGAAAATTAACAGAGTAAATTGCCCAAGTTAACCCAGTAAGTCAGGATTAGAACCCAGGCAGTTTGGCAAAGAGCCTGTGATCTTAACCACAATTTCTAAAGCCCAAACTATATACTGTACTGAAATACTAATGCATAGGCCAGAGAACTGGAAATTACAATGGTGCAGCTATAAAATGGGAAAAAGTAGGACTCTCCTATCACCAGGAATTTTAATATTTATGAATTGCCTTGAGTGTTTTAAAATATTTTCAAATATAATTTCTAAAACAAAACATTAGTCCATTGAGAAAAAGTCTGAAAATTGTGTAGAATATTATAGACAGAAATGGTTTCTATTTGGTTTAAACCTAAATAATATAAATCATTATTTCGTTGAGATAATTCTCCTACAAAGAAATATTACTAATTTTAAAATGTTATATGTACAAGCATATGCATATTTATTTCTAACTTTAATATATATGTAATACATAGTTATATTTCAGATTATGTGGCTTTATATTTTGTAAAGGTCATCTAGTACATTTTGGGCAACAATTTATATTTTCATACTTAATTTATAACAGAAAAGTAAATCATGATTTCATCATTTTTTTTAATATATTTTATTGATTTTTTACAGAGAGGAAGGGAGAGGGAGAGAGAGTTAGAAACATCGATGAGAGAGAAACATCAATCAGCTGCCTCCTGCACATTGGGGATGTGCCCACAACCAAGGTACATGCCCTTGACCGGAATCGAACCTGGGACCCTTGAGTCCTCAGGACAACGCTCTATCCACTGAGCCAAACCGGTTAGGGCCATTTTATTTTCTTAAAGGAAATTCAAGGAGATACTTGGAGGTGAACCATTTTTCCCCCAACATTGAATTTTGAAAAATTTCAAATTACAGAAAAGTTAAAGATAATGAAAACTCATTCACCATCACCTGAATTCACAAATTGTTCACTTTTTGCCACATTTGCTTTTGCTTTTTCTCCCTCTGCATGGAATTTGTTTTCAGTAAATGGAAGGCATCATGATACTTTGTCCCTAATTACTTCAGCATGTATTTCCTAATCACATTTTTCTCTGTGACCATAATACATTTAATATTCATTTAATACTCTCTAAAATACAGTCCACATTTAAATTTCCATAGTTGGCTCAAAAGTGTTCTTTAATATCTGGGTTTTATTTTTCAATCCAGGATCCAATCAAGGATCATTAATTGCATCTAGTTATCACATAGGGGAACCATTTGTAATGCAAGAAATTACTTACTTCCGAGTGTTTGTCAGTGTATATAATAGATCTTGAGAGGGCAAGTAATAGTCATCAGCTTGGGGAATAAAAACTTGGTCAAATTTGATCATGTGGAAATCCAGATTAACATGGCGCAGATTAAAATTTAGTTACTTTTCAGAGGTATTCAAAATAAGATTCTTTTCATTAGAAATATACTAGATGTACTCAAAGTGTGATTTGACCTGCAGACACTTCTACATCTTTCACTTCAGTAACAGAACTGTACTCACAAGCCTATTTCTTTTTTCAATGCATAAATATTTTTGATATTTGCTATCCTTTATTAAAACAAAAACATAAGTATTCTAAAATTGTTAATTATTTTCCAGACTGTTAACTGTTTCTAGAGTTAATCGTGATATTTACCTCATAAAATGTAATAGCCTAGTTAACTCTGTTTTTAGGTATCTTCAGAATCAGCCTAGAATAGGCACACAGGAACCTATATTCTCAGCATATTAGAGATATGTTACTGTCTCAATAATACTACATATTTACTTAAGTCTAGTTTTTGGCTTTTATCAACTCAATTCTCACAGAAATATTAATGGATCATTTTTTATTATATACTGTAACCTCTAATCAATTATACTTCTTTTTCAGTCCACGAACAAAAGATGATCTTAGAGCATATTTTATACTTTTACAGGTAAGAAAGCAAGAATTTTAGTTATCTAATTTAGACCTCAGTCTATGCATGTATATAGGTGAAATTATATCAAATATTAAGTATTCTTTTGAGCAACATTATTGATACTTTTGGATTGTAGTTACTTGTAGCTAGAGAATTAAAGCTACAAAAAACAAACAATGGGAAGCTAATTTATCTCTGGGATTAAATTTTTACTACTTGCTTTCCTGCTGTGGTATTCGGGCACAAACAGAAGGGAAGAACATCTTCCCCCTCCAATTAATCTCCTTTCTTATAATTAGAATGGGCTCCAAAACTTTCTTTTATTTTCTAATTAGTAAGTTTCCAACTTCTCTATCTATTTTCAATAAATGCTTAAGCTAGAATACGAATGGAAAAATCAAAGTGGTTTATATTTGCAAAACAAAGATGATGAACTTCTTCTTCTTGAGAGCTACAGATTCACAGATAGAAAAAATAAGGTCCATAAGGAAGAATTATATTATTACCATAGTTAGCATACTGCATCTGTCATTCTTTACAATTTGCAAAAGGTGCAAATATGTTACTACCTCATTTAAAGGTAAGAAAAAAATATATTAAATAAGATAGTGTTTAGTTCATTACTGTGTCCAATAAAAGGAAATATGCAGGGTAAAGATAGAGAAGTGGAAAGAGAGGAGAAAAGTGTGTGTGGGGAGGAATAGACAAGAAGTAGTTGAGAGATGTAAAAAAGGAAAATAGGGAGAAAGGCAAAACTGGGGGGAGGGAATATATATATGTAGAGATAGTGAATGCTAGAAAACAAAATGAAGCTCAAGTTTTTGAGGACTGTATATTAGCCATAAGCTCTGCTCACTCAGATTCAGATCAGTCTCAATTCCAAAGCTCGTGCTCTTTCCACTGTACCACTTCAAATCTCGTCTTCTGAATTTACCACTTAGCTCATTAAGCTTAGTGTCTTTCTTTTTACATGTTGACAATATTTTAACACAATTACTTTTAATATCTTTTTCAGAATCCTCAGTTTAATAACACATCTACATACGTCATCTATGCTCACTTGCTAAGACAGATAGCTGCCTTAGTGGAAGCTGACCATCATTTCTTAGTCCACTGGGTTAAAAAGTAAGTCCTTCGATGATATTAAGAACTTTCATAATCTTAGAGTTTTAAGTTTGCTATGACTTAAATATATTTATACTTATACTTCATAGTGCCTCAAAAGGCAATTATATGCATATATTTTAGTACTACATAGAGGGTAATTAAAAATCTGTTTCTAATGTCAGTAACCATTTTGCTTGTGCAAGCTGTGGTTGAGAATTCTGCCCACTGGTCTTGCTTTTATACAGTGCATTTCTATCACTGGTTTTTCACACATCTCATAGATGGTGCCTGGATTTGCTCAGACATAAGTATTTTAATTTGTGTCTTTTTATTTCCTGTCTCTGTATCAATATAAATTTCACCATTATTTACCTGGTGCTTTTCCTTCCCCAAAAGCATCTTTATAAAATGTAGATTAGCCATCAATATCAATTTATAAAGGTACCATACTTTTTTCATGATTGATAACAATTAAAGAGGCAAAATATTGTCAAAATTAATTTTAAAATACAGTCAATTCTCATTATTCACAGTAGTATCCTATATAATAAAAGCCTAATATGCTAAGTGTCCAGTTGTCCGGTCAGCTGTTCAACCAATCGAAGTGTAAGATGCTAATGATATGCTAAGGCCACTCAACCACTTGCTATGACATGCACTGTCCACCAGGGGGCAGCCAACCGGTAGACCAGTCATTATGACATGCACTGACCACCAGGGGGCAGACACTCCAACCAGTAAGTTAGCTTGCTGCTGGGGTCTGAGACTGAGCGAGACAGGCTGGACATGCTCTGGAGCCCTCCTGTGGTCCCTCCCTGGCTGGCCAACCTCCCGCTTCCCTCCCCGTCCCCAATCGTGCACTGGTGGGGTCCCTCAGCCTGGCCTGCGCCCTCTTGCAATTCGGGACCCCTCAGGGATCTTGGAGAACTGGTTTCGGCCTGATCCCGCAGGCCAAGCCGAGGGACCCCACTGGTGCACGAATTCGTGCAGCAGACCTCTAGAGTTCTATAAATGTACTGCAAACAGTGAATTAGTGAATACTAAACTATTGCCCCTAAAGGAAACACAACATTGTTTCTAGTGTTCTATAAATGTACTGAGAGCTTTAAGGTCAACATTTTCATCAGCTGCTGACTACATAACCTTGCTTTACCTGTACTTCTGTTTAAAGACATCTTATCCTATATAATAAAGAGCTCATATGCAAATGGTTGTCACACCCTCGCGCCGCCGCGGCACCTGAGGCCGCGACCCCTGCCCCAGGGCCGTGGGACCTGAGGCCAGGCTGGGGGAACTGAGGCTGCATGCCCTCTGCCCAGTAGGGCTTGACGGGAGACCTGAGGCTGCACCCCCCCACCCCCCACCCAACAGGGCTTGACGGGGGTGGGGCCGGCCGTGTCTGGGTCTCACACAATTTCGAGGCACACGCAGGTGGGCAGGGACTTGACTCTGGGTCCCAGGGTGCGCCCCTGACTCTGACAGGAGGGAAATTTTCATATACATTTTACTAATTTTCTTTCATCTCTGACACTTCTATTATAGAGAAAGGGCAAATAGCAATATTAAAATATTTCCTCTAATCAATTCCCTTTTAATGTGCACAAATTTCATGCCCCAGACCACTAGTTTAAGATAGATCATTGTTTCATTAACATTGAATTTACAGCCAACAGCATTATGATTCATGTCTGAACAAATGTTATCTAACCAAGTGTATTCTCTGTATGGCATACAACATCCTTCTTGTACTTAGGAAGACTAGACAAAACTTTAACACTACTTTTGGGGGCCATTTTAAAACAACAAAATCACTAACAACAAGCACAAAAATGTGAAAAATGTGACACTATGCAGACTGCATAAAGGTCGCTTGCTTACAGCATGAGAGCTAGAACAAGACAGAGCGTTCCTTTTTCATCTTCAGCTGGGAATGTGTACATTGGGCAACTAAAATTTTTTGCCACTGTTTGCACATCTACAAGTGAATGAAAGAGCCATATTATCAATTTGGGGGTTAAAATTAATTTTAGCAAGTAGGTGAATTTGCACATACAGAGTCTGCAAATAATAGAATTGACTGTTGAAAGCCTTTACACATCTGAGTTTTTGGCATAAAATGAAATGTTTAATACTAACTTTATAGTAATATTAATGTTTATTTCTTATTTAATTAAGAAGTAATAGTCCAGGTGAGATTTTCTATCTTTTCAAATGTTTGGCAATTTAAAAATAGAATTTGGGGGAATATTCTAAAAGTTTATGCATATAGAATGCACTTTACTATCTAATGAATATATTGCCAAAATAGACAATGTGAATTTTGATTGGAATTATTTCAAAATCTTTACCAGATTATCCCAGAAGAGGTTCAAACAATTGGTAGAGAGATTGCTGCAGTTTATTTCTTTACGACTGTTTCCTGCAAAGCCTGAAGAATTTCCACCCCTAACAAAATGTTCCTGGTGGATCCCATCAGCATCTAAAGTGCTGGCTTTACTTAGTAGGTTTTGTTCTTCTATCATCTTTACTTTTCTTTTGTTAAATATTAGAGACATTTCCATAAGGATCTCTACGTACTATGGAGGCATTCTTACATTTTAAAGCATTTCTTTGAAGTGGAGAGTTAATTTACTTTCTGTTTTGATAATGGAGTTCACGGTTAATTAACAAGCATGAGAGAGCTTTATGCTTTTTTTGGGCAGTATTCTGTGTTATGGCTGTCACCTGCAAATAATCTGCTAAGTAGTGACTCCTAAAAACTTCCATGAGTTCCTGAGGGATGCTAAGGAGAGAACATACTTACGGGGGCGGGAGGGGGGCGGGGGGGGAACAGAAAGAGTAGAGGGCCATCTGGGCGCTCCTTTTACTATACTAATACAATCCCCACCACAAGTTCTTTTGAAAAAACAAATTATTGGCTCTATTTTGATCACAATTATAAAACTACTTTTTCCACTGGAAGATACAAATGCTTAAAATAGGAATAGGTAAAGACTACTTGGTAGACATTAAAATGTTCTTATTATTATTAGAGTAAATCATGTGCATGTTGGAAAAGATCATTAAGTTAGAATTATCTTTACAGATACTGCAAACAACTTGGTCCACCCTCCCCTTATTCCTTATACCGATTTCTATAATTCTACACTGGATCACATTGATCTCATGGAGGAATACCACACGTGGCAGAGCTTTGGAAACTCCCACAGGTACAGTCAGAAGCTCATTTGGTTACTCACCTAAATGAAATACTATTCAAAATAATGACTGGGTTTTAAGTTTGTGTAAATAACTTTATTAAATCTACCCATACCTTTACACATAAACTTATAAATGTAGTTTAATTATTCAGCCTTGAAATACTATATTTGTGAAAGCATTTTCTTTTTCTGTTACATTTTGAATTCATATGCATGTTAATTTGTTTTTGGTTTAATAACATCTTTTTAAGAAGGGAAAGGTCCTATCTTAATATGCAATTTCTTGTAGCCTCTTATTCTATATGCTATTGTCTAGGACAGGGATTAACAGACTTTCTGTAAAGTACTAGTACTAGATGGTAACTATTTTTTGCTCTTTGGGCTATACAATCTCTGGTCTGTTGTAGCACAAAAAGACAGCCTTAGACAATATGTAAATGAATGGGGGTGTCTGTGTCCTACAACTCTTTATTCACAAGCACAGGCGATAGGCCATCTTTGTCCCATGGGCCATAGTGTGCCAGTGCCAGATCTAACACAGTGATCACACACGTGTGCACGTACACACATACACTCACTCCTTTTCTTCCTTACTCTGTAGGAAACATGGTTGACCTTTACAAACAGTATTTTAAAAATGGATGTTAGAGAAAGATCTTTGCCACAAATGATTACAATGGTATATAGATTTTCAAAACACATGACCAAATTCAGTAATACACTGACCCTTATATCCACACTTATGTTTGAATTAAACCAGCAAGACGATCCCAAACAATTTATTCCCAGACCAGGAGATGTCCTGGAGAGTTCATGGAGACTAAGAGATATGGGATGGATATAAGTAACCTCAAACCGCAGACTGGTTCATAAACTGGTTCAAGCTTCCAGGGACCCTTTCTATAAGAATTGGCCTAAAACATAAAATGGCCCTCAGGACATATTTCAGTCCATATATGAACACTCAGAACTGAATAAGAATTCCATTTCTGGGGACCTCTGTCAGTCTGATGAATACTTTCTTGGCAAAGTTTATTTTACAAAGAAGCTTTTTTTTCTCCCACTTTAATATAATTATAACGTTGTAGACAAAACCACAAAACAACTCCAAGAGTTACTGTGTATTTTAGTGACAGCTTTTAATACAGAGCACCTCTAATCACTGTACCACAGCACTGTACCAAGAATGAATTAGACTTTTGATCCTGTGATCCCTCCAGCCCTTGGGAAGCCAGTCTGGATCTCGAGTGGGACCTGGAGCCCTAGGGCAAGTCACCCCAGGCCAAGAGCAGCCTCAGCTGTTTATCTAGTATCTCATACACACAGTATCATTCTTCTAAGTGCCAGGACTAGGGGCAAATCTCAACCTTTTTGTTTTAAAGTACATCCTGCTAAGTTCATTTCACTTATCCTACTAAGTTCGTTACACTCATTTCTTAATATTTAGTGAGCACTTAGTGATTCAAAATCATTACACGTTAGTACTGAACAACTCTTACTATTTTTAACAATTTTGATCCAGGGGAAAGCTACTTCGTTTTCAGTTCACACTAGCACTACCTCCTGTGTCCCCATAGTGCCTTCAGGGCACTTGGTGGTCACGGATGCCTTGCCTGACTGCACTCGGATGGATTTCAATTAAAACTGATGGATGCATTGTAGCCACTTCTGATGGAGTCTAACTCCTGAAGTGTCAGTACTGCCATCTCCAAATGCTTTTCTCTCTTTGACTGTGGCTTTTTTTACATAGCATAGAATGAGCTCTGACCCAGGAAAAGAAGTTGTTTTCATTACCTTTGATCGTAATGTTGTACCTTTACAAGCACATATCATTTCATATTACTATATCATTAAGTGCAGTACTAATAGTAACATACTTTTATTGGTCTTAAATTTATTACTCTGCTTGTTACTACTATAGTTATTACAAGATTTCCTCATTTCTGAAGCTCTCACATCAGAAATATCCATTTAATAATGGATTTTAATTACTTTCCATACTTGAACTTTCTGTCCTAATCCTCCTTCATCAACACTCTGCCTCTTGGTTCTGGTGTTGGCCATATTTTTCACAGGTAATGATGTACAGGTGACTGTACATAAACTGGAATTACTATATAACAATGTTAAGTAGTTAGCACATATTTCATTAGATGTAGCTTCCTCCAGAAAACAAAGGTACTGCACCCCTGGTAATGACACACACTTCACAGGGCTATGGGGATTAAGAGAAATTATGTACTTGAGATCATTTTGTAAATGATATGACATAATTCAAAAGTAAAGTGTTATATTGTTAGAAGGGGTACCTTACATTCCCTTAGTATAATTTTGCTAAAAAATACACAATTTTGCTTTTTCTGTTTCCACTTGTTGGGCAGGTTTTCCTTCTGTCAGTACCCATTCGTTATTTCTATAGCTGCAAAAAAAATCATTATTCAGAGAGACTCAGAGCAGCAGATGATAAGCATCGCAAGGGTAAGCCAGCTACGTAAGCATATTTATGCTGACTATAATCAATACAGTAAATAATTTAATAAGTCAAATGTCTTATGAATTGTTCTAGCATAATTAGGAAATGTTAAAAGTAAAATTCACATTATATTCCCCAAAAAAGTGTTTAAACCTGTTTATGATACAGGAAAAAAGATAGCCCTCACCAACTTCTGATTGTTATAAATATAGCAGGAAGATTAAATGTGTCTCATAAATCCAAAGTACTAGAACTTGTTGGACATTATTTTGTAGATACCATATTCCAGCTTCAGTAACGAGCAGAGAGCTCTGGTGAAAATTACAGTGAGGGCAAGGAGTGCCCATAAGAGCAAACCATTAAAATGTTTTCTTAGTTTTGTGAAAATCAAATAGAAACAACCAAAAAAATAAAAAATAAAAGATGTAAATAACGTGTATTCTTAGAAAACTGATAAACATGTCCAAAGAAGATAAAATATGTTCTATGGTTTCTTAGGAAACCAGAGTGCACGGAGGCCCATAGAAACTATGGGGGAATGTGTCAAGTTGGCTTTAGTCGAGTTACGGAGCAGGACAGAGTTTATCTCTGGCCTGCCCTCACCACTCCCTACACTTGTGTTTCAGCACAGCACCATCAAGTTATATACTTTAGTTAGTAGGCATCAGATTAAGTGAGCTTTTTCTTTATTAGAGCTTTAGACTAGACACTTAAATGCTCATGTATTTTGAGTATCTGATTTTGGGACATGATTACTTACAACTTGAAAAATTAGAGGGAAGGTTGGTTGCAATCTTTTTAAAATAAAAAGAGACACAGTAAAAAAAAAATGGTTTCCATGTCTTGTCCGAGAATACAAAAGGAATGCTAAAGCATAAATTACATTACTTCCAAATTGCATACAAAATAAGAATTGTTTATTCTTCAGTAATTCAGTTCCCAGAAAGTAAGTACTTTTTTCCTATCACAGAGCTGGACAAGAGATTTGAGGGACTGGTAACATCCCAAAGTCAGCTTTCACCAAGTATGAGGATATTAGAAAAAATGTTACTGACTATGTGCAAGGGAGTTCCATAGCCACACTACTCCCTTCCCCCCAAAATTTCAATAGGTATATTTAGCACAGAATTCTTAATCTTGGGTAGATACTGGCTCAAAGATTAGTATATATAACTAGTCATTTTGACATTTTTTTATTAGTTGCATTTAAGCAATTTCATGCAACTTTTTAGTATTTTGTTTTTACATTTTATATCTAAAATGTCACTATTACTTCTTTCATTTGAAGCACTTTTTATTAAATACTAGAGGCCCAGTGCATGAGATTCCTGAACTGGGGGCGGGGAGTGTCCCTCAGCACAGCGTGTGCCCTCTCACAGTCTGGGACCCCTCGCTCCTTACCACGCGCCTGCTCGCTGCTCCTTACCGCTTGGCTCGCTGTTCCTTAGCGCTGCTGCTGCAGAAGCAGGAGAGGCTCCTGCCACCGCCGCTGCCGCTCGCCAGCTTTGAGCCCAGTTTCTGGCTGAGCAGCGCTCTCCCTGTGGGAGCTCACTGACCACCAGGGGGCAGCTCCTGCATTGAGCGTCTGCCCCCGGTGGTCAGTGTGCATCATTAGCGAACGGTCGTTCTGGTTGTTCCACTGTATTGTCATTTAGACTTTTATTATATAGATGAATTCCTGATGGGAGGAGTAGTCACTGAGCCTTGTCATGTTCAATTAGCATCCTAGTATAATGTGTAGGGACATTTCCAGTATGATGGCTTCCCAGGAGGTATAGACTGGGAACATAAGGTAGGAAAGGGTAGTTTGAGCATGAAAGGTGGGACCCAGAGAAGAGAAAAACTATTGAAAGCCTTTAGAAGTAGAAATTGGAGAAATGAAGAAGGGTCTGAATTAGAATGTTTTATTATAGTAACCTACTAAATCAAAAGAGTAGGATTAATGGGAGATTTGGGAAGTTAACATTTTATCTACTAAAGCAAATTGCTGCATATATTTAAAATGTCTGAAATGACAGTCTTTAATCTGCATAATAATTCATTTAGTTTGCTACTAAAGATGAGGTAGTCTGAAAAAGATTTAGAGGAATTAAGTATGCAAATATGTAGACTTTATATGATAGAGGGTATTTTATATAGCCCCTATATTTTTTAATGTGTTGTTTTTTACATACTCATTGCTTATATTTTGAAAGAACAAAAAATAGATATTTTCAATCACCCATGTTTTCATCACCCAGACATAACTTAACATTATGGTAAATGTTCTTTTGATATTTTTTATCTATATTATCTTGTAAGGGCAAGAATTGTATCCACAATTTTGTTCCCTTTTTTTCAGTTGTGCCTTCCTTAAACATCTTCCATTTACATAGTTTTTATGACCATCATTTTTGATAGCTGTATTATGTTCTATTATGTAGATACAACTTTAGTATATTTCTAAAGTTTTGCTTTTACAGTAAAATATTACTGTATGAAATATTTTGTTTTTATAATTCCCAGAAGAGGAATTACTGGGACAAAGATTATGAACATTAATAATGTTTCTGATAAATACTGACAAACTACTTTCTAAAAGTAGACTAATTATGCTTTGAGAGTAATTCAGTATCTAAAAAACCTTAAGCCAAGTTTATCATTCAAAGTATATGTTTCAAATGTTCCCACACTATGCTTTGTATTTATTAAACATTTAAGAGATGAGATATGTGGAAACTGAAACATAGCACACTTTACTTTAGAAGGTGAATTATTTTTGGTCCTCCATTTTGGATCCCCTTTGGTTACCATTGTTTTAAAACAAAATAATAGAGCATTTTCATAAATCAAAATTCTTACAACTGAGTTTATGAAATTATTTATTTGAGATATGGTATAGAAAATAATGTAAGTGATTTTTACTAAAGTTTAAATGTTTTAAGTGAAATTACAATTTAAGTAAAAGTGAAAATGTTTGCTTTCTTTTTCAATTAGCAAAGTCTGGTGGATAAAGTATCTCGAAGACAGAGACCTGATATGAATATGTTATTTCTAAATATGAAAGTAAGGAGGACACATCTGGTTAGCGATTCTCTTGATGAGGTATAGATCATTCATTCAAAATGGTATTCATTGATTAAAGCTTTAAGTACATTTTATAATTCTAAAGTTTTAATAAACTACCTTATTTCTCTATGCTAGTAAGTATGCTTCCCTATATTTTGATACCATAGTTAAAGTCAGTTCTGTATTCACAATTAAGCCCATTTTCATATATTTATTAATAGTATGTTGTTAATTCCCCAGAAAGGGATTTTATATAGAACAACTATATGTATAACTATGTAACCTAGATTGTAGACCCACCTTTCTTATTGTTTGGGTGTGTAACATGTCATTTTAACTTTGCCAAGCCTCAGATTATTCATCTAATAAAATTAGGGGTCCAATCTACAGGGCATATTTGGTCAATTAAGGGTCAAACCTACTTTGATTTTATGTACTATGTACTATGTACTATGCATGTACAATTCTTAGCCAGATATGCATGTAGCTATTATAAGTTAAAGGCTGATTTAGTTATGTGATTTTTAAAACTTTAGTATTGAAGGCAAGTTAAAGAAATGAATTATTTTATATTGTAATCTGCTAAATTAGAATCTTGGAGACAATATGAACCTGAGAGACAGTCAGAGTACCTGACCTTCTCTAATTCTGTTTCTTGATCTATACAACAAACCTAATAATACCTAGTTCACAGTGTCTGACAGATTCATTGGATGGATGATGGATGATGGATAATGGATAGATGATGGATAATGGATGGATGTATGGATGGATGAGTGGGTGGATGAGTGGGTGGATAGGTGTTTTGTGACACTGTAAATAAGATACTGACTACCTAACACATTTTCCAAATTTTAAAAAGTTAATTTCCTTTTTCTGCCATTTGTTCTCCTCTACTATATACTTTCTTCAAATAGTTAACCCGGAAAAGAGCAGACTTGAAAAAGAAGTTGAAAGTTACATTTGTAGGGGAAGCTGGTTTGGATATGGGTGGCTTGACTAAAGAATGGTTCCTTCTTCTAATTCGCCAAATTTTTCATCCAGATTATGGTGAGTATTTAATTTTTATGAATAATATTTCTTCATAATTAGATTAGATTAGGCCCTCTTATTTTTAATCTACCCTATGGTTTTACAGATTTTTTTTGTCAACCATAAACCTTGAATAATTTTTTAAGGACTGTTATTTAAATTTTAAAAATTGACCAAATTGATTATCAAAATGTTATTTTATTGGGAATCCTACACAAAATAAAGACTTGAAAGTATATATTTGCAAGGGTGCATCCACTTCCTTTCCAAATAAGCCAAATGCATGAGAATTTAATTTGTCATTGAAATAAAAAACATTTGAAATTTTAAAAACTAGTTTGCTCTTCTACACTAATTTTTAAAGCTTCTCTCATTAAACAATGAGACATTTTAATGAATAAGAATTCATTAATTTTTAAGACAGAGATAATCATTTGAAATTTAAATTTGGGTTTGTTTTATTTAGAGAAAACACATATCTAATCATTATTTTTATTGTTTTTCTTCAGAGGAGCATTTTAAGTGTTTATTTTTCTTTATTTTGTACGTATTCTATATATATATATATATATATATATATATATATATATAATCTTTCTGGTAATGGGAATTAGAGATAACATGGATAAATTGAAATCTCTACATAATCCTCAAAATTAATTTTGATCATAACCAATAACTTATAAAACTAGAGTTTTTATAAAGAAAATCAACTGATTTTCTGTCTTTTTACCCCACTTTCAGGATACCAATGAACAGTAAAATGCTCATGCATGCTCTCTGTACATATATTTGATATATTTTAACATGAGAGATTGTTTGTAACAGAACTATTACTGAACTGTTTTGTTTCTAACCGATGAAATGTCATATATATTTTTACCACTCTGATTTTTAAATCAGTCACACTAATGAAATCATGTTTCTTTTTTTCAGGCATGTTTACATATCACAAAGATTCACACTGCCATTGGTTTAGCAGCTTTAAATGTGATAACTATTCTGAATTCCGATTGGTTGGAATTGTATCCTTTAAACTTTCCACTAGGAGGTGCTAGGAGACTAGAGATTTAAAAAAAAAAAATTATCTGAATATTGGAAAACTGTTCTCAAGCATTTTATTCAAATTAAGCATGCTTGTCAACTTTATTGATAGATTTCAATAATCTTTATTATTTGTAATATCACAGCTACTGACAGAAGATTTAATTAATTGAAAGGAATGACTGAATTTTTGTATTTTCCTGAAAACCTTATCTCAAAATAAAAATATTTTGTATTTCATATATTATCTAATTTATCAGAAAATTAAGACTTTTAAAAATCAAAATCATGAAATCTTCTGTTCATGATGAATTGTTTTGTTCTAAGTACAAAGTGAAAGAACTAACAGAAAAATAGTTTATTTCACTCAGTTTACTAAATCAAAATTGTGGCAATTAAATCTAGGTCTTTAATCTGCCCCTCAAATCCTAAAGTATTAATAAAAATTGAAAATATTGGGAATATTTAAAGTATATGGCATTACTTTAAGTATTGTTAAAGTTATATAAATCCCCGTGCCATCCTCTGACCCCTGTCAGGTGTACTAGAGAAGGCATCTTGTATTGGGTGGAGATTGGACAAGATACCTTTCACATTAGCTTTTTTAATCTAAGAAGTATAATTGTGAAAGAATAGAAGAATAAATAAATGAGCAAGCACTTGAGATACATAGGTTAAAAGAGGAAAATACTATCCACCTTTAAGAAGTTCACCATTTAAATGGGCAGATGACCACCACGCAAGATAGTCAGTTCTCATAGTCAAATGACCACTTGTAAAAGAGCATATTAAGCATATTTACTTACGTTGCATATTTCAAGTTAAACAATTACAGTAAGTTCTCACTTAACATTGTCAATAGGCTCTATGACTTTAAGTGAAATGACATATAACGAAACCAATTTTACCATAGTTAGGCTAATTGATATAAAACAAGAGTTAAGTTCCTGCAGCATCTGATTACAATGAAACAACACTGAAACAATGTTATTTAAGGACCTGCCATAAATCTAAAATTATTATAGCCACTACATCTCATTGTTAATGTGTATTTATCTCACACAAAAATAACCTGTAGAAAATAAGACTAATGCCTTAAAAGCGTTAGAACATATAGGAAAAATGTGAGACAATAGTGGATTGTGATCATGTACGTGGTGGAGAGATCTACTGAAGGTGAGGAGAACTACTAGTAAAAATTGAGAATAGGCGTAATGATTGAGAAAATGTAGTTGGTTTTAATACTTCATTTTTAAATATGTTAAGGCTTTGGTGTTTACATGAGAAACCTATAATAATAAAACATTTTTGAAGATTGCATGATGAGATATAACAATTTTTTTAAAGTATGATTGCTTATACCACAAGGGGCATTGGAACTTAGAGTGCAGTACAGTGCAGGCTTTTCAAACTCTGCTTATAGCACATGATGCCTCATCCCCATTCCTGCTTCAACCAGAGCACATTGATTTAGTGCGAATGCAAGTTTCCTGTAGCAAATCCTAAAAGGCTACTTCCTCATCTGCTAAATTATAATTAAAAGAACTTTTTAAAATGAAAAGTGCATAGAACTTGTCATTAGAGTGTTGAATACTCATAAATGTAACTACAATAGTATTGTGGTTATTGCCATTATTGCTATATCACAATTAAAGAAATATATTAGAACGTCTTTTCAATATCTGTCCCTTGCATACACTGCTCAGTCTCTGTTACTATGGTTACCAATAAAATAGCATATATATTCCTTAAATTATTAACCTCATTCTGCCTTAGCAAACTGAAATACAGGCTGTCTTCTAATTTTTTTAAATTGTTCACAGTAATTTGTCCAGCCCATACAATAAAGATTTCCTTTTGAGCCTACAAAATGAGTGACTTCCTTAATAACTTGATACAATAATCTTTGATAGTTGAAATATGAAATTTGTTATAAAACCCCTCTTTCAGCAAATGGATGTTATATTCTGCCATATAACTGATAAATAAAATACAGTTGGCCCAGTGGCTCAGTGGTTGAGCATTGACCTATGAACTTGGAGGTCACGGTTTGATTCCCAGTAAAGGCATATGCCCAGGTTGCGGTCTTGATCCCCAGTGGGGATTGTGCAGGAGGCAGCCGATCAATGATTCTCATCATTGATGTTTCTATCTCTTCCTTCCTCTATGAAATCAATAAAAATATTTTTAACATATAATTGGGCAAAGTTTATATATATAACATCTGTAGGTTTTAACTTTAACCCTTTGAGTAAACTCCAAGTATTAAAGGCCTTTCAGATATTACCGTAGGAGAGTAATTGTCCTATTAGCTTATCAACAGTGTGTATGTAGGTCTCTCTGTGTGTATCCATATGTTTATTCAACTCAGGTCTCTTTAGTCTGTATTTAACTTTAAAATAGATAAAATGGTCACCAAAATTAGTAGTGTGTGTTAGTAGTGTGTTCTTCAGTGAGTTCTACTAAATAAATTGCTGCTGCTACTTATAAAATCACCATCTTTGTTTAAATTTAGAAAGTGTTTCTTATATATTAACTTTTGGATATGTGTGAAACTGTTATCTGTTGTGATCTTAAATAAACTTTTCTAAGGAAATCTTAAATACTATCAACTAATTCCCTCCTTTTTACACGACTTGGTAATCAAAGAATTATGTGGGGAAATAAATGAAAGGAAAGGAGTATGTGGTAATTCATTAAAAAGTCAGTATTAGCCCTAGCTGGTTTGACTCAATGGATGGAGTGTCAGCCTGCGGACTGAAGGGTCCCAGGTTCGATTCCGGCCAAGGGCACAGGCCTGGGTTGCGGGCTCAATCCCCAGTAGGGGGTGTGCAGAAGGCAGCCAATCAATGATTCTCTCTCATCATTGATGTTTCTATCTCTCCCTCTCCCTTCCCTCTCTAAAAATCAATAAAATATATTTTTTAAAAAGTCAATATTAGATCTGAAAGAAATATACAAGAAACAGACTGATGCATAATTTAAAACTCATTTGCTGTCATGGATTTTATGTTAATACTTAACATTTAGTATGCATAGCTTATGGGACTAGCTGTTTATAACAGCATTACACTGGATATTCGTTTCCCCCCCTGCTGTTACAAGAAATTACTGAGCCCTCCCATCGTTCCTAGTGATCAAAATACACCAGTGGGCATCTGCAGTGTCACCACTGATGACTTAAGTCAAATTATGCCTGTAAGTATAAAGCTACTAGCATCGTATTCCTTAATGCCAGCATCCTCTACCTGCACAGTCTTTCTCCTCCTAATGCTATTCTTATTTTTAAATATGGTTTATCTCTACTTTTGTAACCCATCTCCTTTTTTATCTAGATTTCTCCTTTCTTGTGGAGACACTTTGCAGCACTCTTCAGCTCTTATACCATAGACAACAGGCTTTGAAGTCAGAGATGCAGAGATTTGAATCCAAGCTCTGCCACTTATTAGCTCTGTGAACTTAGCGAAGTTGTTTCAAGTTTCTGAGCTCTAGTTTCCTTATGTGAATAATGAGATAGTAAAACTCATGTATTTGGGGGATTACAGGAGATAAGAAAGCACTTAGTAATGATTACTTCTATGGAACCTTATTAAGATGATACTGTGCAGTATCATTAACAGTGTACGCAACAACATCTCTTAAAACAATACAACATGAATTTCACGGGACTGTCTCATAATATTCCTCAGTTCAAAATTTAGATTTCTGATCGAATTTAATCTAAGGTAAAAATTTAGTAGAAAAATACATAGTATGCACATCCTCCTGACAATCCCTTATATTTTTTACTGCTTGCAAAATAGAGCAGGTTCTGATTAAGAGATCTGTCTTCTATAGTCTTGTCTCTGCAACATACTGTACTTAGCTGTGATCCTGGATGAGTCACTTAATTTTCTTATCTATAAAACAATGGGAATAGACTAATCTCTGAGTTACCGTCTCATTTTAGATTTTTGGATTGTTTTTGCCCCACTTATTTAGTTTTTGCCAAATCTTTTACTGATAAATTTCCTAATTTTATTAGTGATTTTTGTCACTAAATTGCCCGTTCTATGATTAAAGCTATTTTAATTTGATTTAGACCCAGTTGTTTTTTTTTAGTAAATAATGGATATTTTACGAATGACTAAATGCCAATATGTTGTTTTATATTATAGAGCTGAAGATTTCCCTGAGCCTATAATCTTTTAGTAGTTCTTTAATAATGAATCCAGATTGTGCCT
Source organism: Plecotus auritus (assembly GCF_963455305.1). Taxonomy (NCBI): domain Eukaryota; kingdom Metazoa; phylum Chordata; class Mammalia; order Chiroptera; family Vespertilionidae; genus Plecotus; species Plecotus auritus. The sequence goes on along the minus strand of NC_137783.1, from coordinate 26,464,633 downwards.
ATACTATGAGATCAACTATTGAAAAAACTGTTTCTGTACATGCATCAATAAAGATTGAAAGCAAACAGGAAAATTGCTGCTGTGTTAGGATGGTGGAATGTGGGTAATTTTTTAAAAATGTTTTATAAATGGATTATTCATTTATTAATTTAAAAAGCACCTATTAAAATTGGCACCTAGTTTCCATTTCATAGATGGTAAAAATATACCCTAAAATTTTTAACTGCTTTTTTATTCAATTCTTTATCATATGTATTTGTATACCCTGTTTTCAAGAAGAGGGGACAGGAAATTGAAGAGAAACATATAGTAGATATGCTTCTTAATATAAAGACAACATCTGTGACTATAGGACAAAAAGTAGAGAAAGTAATCAAAATATTCCTCAATGGAGACTTCAATATGGTGTTAATAAATGCGATAATTTTCCATGACCATGTTAGTGAATACTCCTCTGCTTCTCTGAGAGGTGAGCCATGACTTGGAGCAACAGAATTGTCCAGAAACAATAAGAAATCTTCCCAACAGTCTTGTGAAAATTACACTAGAGGGTTTATGTTGAAAACAGAGGGGAGGCAGCGTAACCTAGAATTAGTATGTGTACTATCTTTTTTGCTTCTGCTAAGCTACTCTCAAATATGCTGTATTAAATAAGACCAGGGTATTCAAACTGTGCAAAAGCACTATTCTGTAACTTCACACACAGTTTATTTAATTATACATTTACAAAAATCATTTTGAAAGTTTAACTGAAGGATAATAAATATTTTAGAGCTAGTGTATTACAGGTAAGGGTCTAAGATTGACAGTATTGATAAAGACAGTTCTCAACAAAAATTGGGGTTTGAAAATGCAAAGGCTGAGGTAAAAAGGTCTACAGTCCTGAATATAGCAGATCTGAGTATATAACTTCATGACCTACTGACATTGTTATTTTGTCATTAAAAATTTAATCTTTGAAAAAAGATGGTAAGTCCCTTCCCTTGGGTTCATCTGGTGGTCCCTGGAGTCCTTAATAAGAATCACCAATCTCCCAATTATAATTTTCAGCACCCATAATTTTTTATTAATAATTGCAATCTATGCCCATCTAAATTTTGTATAAAATTTTCTGTTTTTAATGGATGGAAAACTTATTATTTATGTAATCTCTTAATAATTTAAAATAAAGTAAAACTTTTTTCATAAAACCTAAATTTTAAAAAAAATATTTGGTTACTTTTTCCATTTGTTTAAATCTTTGCTCCTTGGTAGCATGAGTTGTAACCTAATTCAGGAAAATGTTTTTGCCACTGTTCTCAACTTCTTGGAAAAGCAGGGCATTGTAACTAAAATATAGACTCCACTTACATGCATGAATGCTGTGTTTTTGTGTTTAAAAGGTGTATCCTGAAATATCAGCATATTTTTAAGAATGTAAGTTGAAAATGAGAAATACTGCAAACTTATAAATAGTAAGTTGCAGATAGCAGTGAATCATGATAAGAACTATGCTCTTAGTTGCTGCATGAGAACAGTATGAACTGGATATTTACCTCCTATATGACCTTTTCCAGTGAAAAGGTAGATGGTAGAAATCATTAACATATATATCATGCTCTGGAAAATACACCTCAAATATTATCTTTATTTCAAAATCTGAAAGTTTATCTGCTCTATCTCACATGTGAGTTATACATCTGCTTTTAGGTAAGACCATTTGGTTTAAAACCACAGATAATAGATTTCTTTTTATAGGAGCTGGCCCGTGGATTAAGTGAACTCCTGTCATATGAGGGCAATGTTGAGGAAGATTTCTACTCAACATTCCAGGTACAAATAGCTTTCTGTTAACCATGTATTTCATATATGAAAAATGCCATTTGTTATGAAACACGCATTATTAGAAAAGATGAACAGGATTAGTCAACACATACCAATAATATCCCTTATCACAGAGGATCTTAACCTGATGAAGTAGACAATGAAGACACAGGTAAATGAGCAATCAATGAAAGTGCTTAAAGAAATTCACCAAAACTCATTTCCACTCCGGAGCCTACCAATAATTGGGAAATGGAAATTAAAGTAATCCACATAGCTCCAAAACACTTAAATGGCCACAGGTGTTTTGTGAATATCAGTAAAGTGTTTAACATTCAACAGAGAGGGTTAAGTTAAAGACCTCCTTTTATACCTTGCAATGCATGTGATTTGTACTAAGATGGAGAAAAATTGCTTTTTAAAATTTACAAAGCTGTTCACTAAAGCCTGTTATCATATCAACCATACCAATAAATATCTTGTGGAATCTCCCATCAGGTTTTTCAGGAAGAATTTGGAATAATTAAGTCCTATAATTTAAAGCCAGGTGGTGAAAAAATTCCAGTTACCAATCAAAATAGGAAAGGTAAGTTAGACACCATTTCTTAATTGAATTGCATTATTGTTTACCTTTTACTTTTACTATGTAACAGATGGAAAATTGCTTTTCAGAATATGTACAGCTTTATATTGACTTTCTTCTCAACAAATCCATCTATAAGCAGTTCGCTGCATTTTATTACGGATTTCACAGTGTGTGTGCTTCAAATGCCCTTATGGTGAGTTTAAATCTTTAAATTATGCTTTCAGTTAGGTTTTATAGTGTGATAATAATTGGCAAATAATTCCTTAAATATTTTAGTAGATAAGCTTTTTAAATAGAAAATATTTTCTACCTTTTAAAGGTAGGGCTAGAAATAAAAATAGTTCTCCCATTTCAGCCTTAACTCTGTGAAGGGAAAAAAGACCAGTCAGCTCCATTTTTCTCCCCTTATGCTATGTCTTATCCTATGTCTTTTAGGGCTTTAAAAAATTCCCCCAAGCAGAGTGGATGAAGAAATCCTGTGGGCTCAAGGTCTTAATACTGAAAGGCAAAGCACAGAAAACAGTTAACACATAAGCTCGGGGGCAAAAGCCACCTCTTATTGACTAAGGAACATATTTATAACCGCTTCCTTCTGCTTCAAGAATTCCTTGACAACTGAGTTGTCTTTTACCCAGAAAAAGTAGTTTGTCTCCAGAGTCATGATGGACTCTAATTGGTTTGCCTTATCTGAGGCATGTGAACATGGGGCAGCCTCTATCTAGAACTCCATGTTGAAAATATTATCTAATAAAGAGTAATATGCAAATTGACCATACCTCCGCTACACCCACAAGCCACGCCCACCAGCCAATCAGGAGTGAATATGCAAATAAACCCAACCAAGATGGCTGCGGCCACAGAGAGCAGGAGGGAGGCTTGGGTTTCCCCGGCAATGGAGGAAGCCAAGCTTTCCGCCTGCCCTTGCCGGCCTAGGCCTCCACTCAAGGCTACAAAGTTTCAATGATAGAAGATACATAAACCCAAACAGAAATGGCGGCAGCCACGGAGCTGGAAAGAGCAGGAGGCTAGGGTTGCCCCCGGTGATGGAGGAAGCCAAGCTTCTACAGCCCTGGCCTGCCTTGGCCTCCGCTTAAGGCCACAAAGTTTCAATTATAGAAGATACATAAATCCCAACAGAAATGGCTGCCACCACGGAGCAAGCAGAAGGCTTGGCTCCACTCCAGGCTACAAAGTTTCAATTGTAGAAGATAAATAAACCCCAGATACCAGGGCCTCTGCTTGGGTCGCTGGGGGGGGGGGCGGGGGGGGAGGAGCGGGCGTGGCACGCCTGCAAACCACCACAGGTCCCTCACCCAGGCTGCCCCACACCCCAAGGGAACCCCCACCCTGATCCAGGACATGCTTCAGGGCAAACCAGCTGGCCCCCACCCGTGCACCAGGCCTCTATCCTATCTAATAAAAGAGTAATATGCAGATTGACCATCACTTCAACACACAAGATGGCTGCCCCCATGTGATCAAAGATCCTGCCCCCATGTGGATACAAGATGGCCACCACAAGATGGCCAGCAGGGGAGGGCAGTTGGGAGGGACCAGGCCTGCAAGGGAGGGCAGTTGGAGGCGATCAAGCCTGAGGGGAGGGTAGTTAGGGGTGACCAGGCCGGCAGAGGAGGGAAGTTGGGGGTGACCAGGCCTGCAGGGAAGGGCAGTTGGTGGGACCCAGGCCTGCATGGGAGGGCAGTTAGGGGTGACCAGGCCTGCAGGGGAGGGCAGTTAGGGGCAAACAGGCTGGCAGGGAAGCAGTTAGGCATCAATCAGGCTGGCAGGGGAGTGGTTAGGGGGTGATCAGGCTGGTAGGCAGAAGTGGTTAGGGGCAATCAGGAAGGCAGGCAGGCAAGCAGTTGGGAACCAACAGTCCTGGATTGTGAGAGGGATCCCAGATTGGAGAGGGTGCAGGCTGGGCTGAGGGACTCCCCCCCTCCGTGCACAAATTTCATGCACTGGGCCTCTAGTATATGATAAAAGCACAGTTTTCTAAAGAACTGGTGCTCTTCACCCCAGCTACCCAGGGCATACTCTATCACGCCACTTTTATTTCCCCTCGGGTTTATTATGAGAGTTTGGAGTAAGGTCTTACATTTGAATTACTTTCATAGGAGAGAGCTAGTTTCAAAGTAACCTTTGTGTGTTGTTGAAAGGACCTTTGAAAACGGAGCACTGAATTTTGTCTGTGACACACTGGTAATTGTGGGGGTGGAGGGAGGGGAAAAGAAATTAAATGGCATAGCATGGGTTTTCTTTTTCAGTTTTAATTTCCTTAAGTGGAAGACAACATATGTAGGTAAAGAAAACCAGTAAGTAACACAAGCAAATTGTATGTAACCAAGTACCTAAACTCTACAGTGCACACATCCTGTGCATTACTGGAAGGGATATGGAGGTATTGGAAGGAGGCAGGCATATCAGTAGAGGCTGAGACAGTTTCAGGCTGGGTTGGGGGAAGAATTGTAATCTGGATTCATGTTTAGTCATCTGCTTGTTTTCCTGGAAAACTGCAATTAATGTTTGTAAAAGGGAGAGAGAGCCCTAGTAGTTTGACAAGATTTATGAAACTTTTGAAAGCAAAAATATCTTACCTCAGTAGGAAAAATATAAATGGATATTTTTAAATGATTTACCGTAAGAGAAGTCATGATTTTTGTAGTTTGATTCAGTGAAAATAGTTCCAATTTCACTTTTTAAAATTATCACGTTTTATTGTCATTTTTGGTAAATAATTATTGGCAGCTGCTTCGCCCAGAAGAGGTTGAAATCCTGGTGTGTGGAAGCCCTGAACTGGACATGCATGCTCTGCAGAGAAGTACTCAGTATGACGGCTATGCGAAAACTGACTCGACTATAAGGTGAGCATTTCATACTTCTGATAGCGAGATTGCAGAAGAGGGGATGAAAGACAAAGTGGTTTTGCTTATTTGTGTAACTTACAATCTCAGGATCAAGTCAGTCAGCTGAACTACTGTGGAGTTCCACACCGCCTTATTTAATTTCTAAGGAGGGAGTGATATAAATAAGTTTCTACAAAAGTATAGAAATTTTACTTTTCAAAAAATGACTTTGGTTCTAGAATTTCAGGGATGCTACACATCTAAATAGGATTTTAATAGCAAATGTGTTGAAAAATAAGAAAAATTATGTGGAAGAAAACTGGCTGTTGTCCTATCCACTGTTGGGCCACTTTTATAATTTTATAAAAATGTGTTTTTATAATAAAGTTAGTCAAAAACCTAATTCTATGTAATAAAAGGGTAATATGCAAATGGACCGAACAGCGGAATGACAGGTCACTATGATGCACACTGACCACCAGGGGGCAGAAGCTCAATGCAGGAGCTGCCCCCTGGTAGTCAGTGCACTCCCACAGGGGGGAGTTCTGCTCAGCCACAAGTTGGGCTGATGGCTGGCGAGTGCAGCAGCCCGTTCTGCGGCAGCATTAAGGCTGTTCAACTGCGGCTTAGGCCCACTCCCTATGGGCCTAGGCCACTGGTCGGCAAACTGTGGCTCGCGAGCCACATGCGGCTCGCGAGCCGCGGTTTGCCGCTCTGTTGACTAATGAGTTTGCCAACCACTGGCCTAGGCCATCAGTCAGACATCCCCTGAGGGCTCCTGGACTGTGAAAGGGTGCAGGCTGGGCTGAGGGACCCCCTACCCACCCCTCCGTGCACGAATGTCGTGCACGGGGCCTCTAGTTCATATATAGAAGTTTGTCATTCCTTAATTTCACAGTAAGAGTACTATGTATGTTTAGGGAAGTTTTGTTTCCTTAGAGCTTACTTTTATGTTACTTTATTCCAGCAATTTTCAACCTTTTTCATGCCATGCCACACATAAACTAGTTACTAAAATTCTGCAGCACACCAAAAAATATATTTTTTGCTGATCGGACAAAAAAATAAGTATAATTTTGATTCATTCACACTGGTTAGCTATTGTGTTGGTTGTTGTCATTTTTTTATTTGACAGTCTAAGGGAAAAGAGGTCATACCCCTAGCTGAATAAGTATTGCATATTTTAAAAATTCTTGCGGCACATTGGTTGAAAATCGCTGCTTTCTTCTGATCCTCAAGACATTCATATAAATTTCCTTTGGTATTCTCCAGATACTTTTGGGATGTTGTGCTTGGATTTCCTCTTGATCTTCAAAAGAAGTTGCTACATTTTACTACAGGAAGTGATAGAGTCCCTGTAGGAGGAATGGCTGATTTGAATTTTAAAATCTCAAAGAACGAAACTTCTACTAATTGGTAAAATTTCCAGATTAAAATTTTATTTTTAACCTATAAGTTTTGCTAATAATACGTTTATAATTAGAGGATTCTTTCATTCTGAAGCCATCTTCATAGAAAAATCTTGGGAGTAAACATGGCCTTTAAATGAGAGAGACTGTGGCTTTAGGTCCTCTATTAATTTTCAGACATACCAATACTAACTGATAATAATCCCTTCCCATTAACTTTTTGCTTTGCTAAATCTACTGCTTTATGGTCTCTTGTAGAACTAGCTTGCTTTTAGTACTATAGTGCCTAACCCTCATTTTTATTTAAAGGTGTTTTTTTTTTTTAAATATATATTTTATTGATTTTTTACAGAGAGGAAGAGAGAGGGATAGAGAGTTAGAAACATCGATGAGAGAGAGACATCGATCAGCTGCCTCCTGCACGCCCCCTACTGGGGATGTGCCCACAACCCAGGTACATGTCCCTGACCGGAATCGAACCTGGGACCCTTCAGTCCGCAGGCCGACGCTCTATCCACTGAGCCAAACCGGTTAGGGCTTAAAGGTGTTTTTTATTAAAAATACTAAGGTAGGGGTTTGGCTATTATTATTACTTGAGATCCTCTAGTACTAGAAGTACCTCTAGTATTAATCCTCTTTTTTTTTTTTAGTCTAATGCTCTTTGCATATGAAAGTGATGATGATAATGATGGCTTTAAATTATCCTAATATATAAAAAGCCGGGGACCATCACAACCAAAACAACCAGACAGACGACCGAACAGCAGGCTGCGTGAGGTGACAAGGCCGGCAGGGGGGTTAGTGAGGGACAACTAAACGACTGAACAGCAGGCTGCATGGGGCAACCAGGCTGGCAGGGAGGGCAGTTAGGGGCGATCAGGCAGGCAGGCAGGTGAGCATTTAGGAGCTAGTGGTCCCGGATTGTGAGAAGGATCCCGATCGAACCTAAACCAGCAGTCGGACATTCCCCGAGGGGTCCAGGATTGGAGAGGGTGCAAGCTGGGCTGAGGGGACCCGCCCCCCCGTGCACAAATTTCGTGCACTGGGCCTCTAGTTTTCTAATAATGTTGATGGATTGTTGATCTACTTCTTTTCCTAACCTTGTAATTTCTAAAGCTGATTTGAGTAGACACTACTTTGATTATAATCATTTTTCCTGCTGCCCTATATATTTCCTGAGTTCTGTCAGTTCTTTTCATTCTTAAACTGGATTTTGTCCTTTCCCATTGCTATCACTGACAAATATTCTGATGGTGTGGAGTTCATAGATACTGAAGGAAAGAGTCTAAGAAATCTTGAAGGAAGATGACAGTGTCATCAGGTAGAGGTTGGGGGAGCTGATCACAAGGAGTTAGAGGATGAATATTGCATGTGCATTGAGGACAGCAGCAATAAAAGTGTGGGTAGCAATTGTCTCAAAAAATTTTTGTTGTTGTTTCTTCTTACAGTCAAGATTGAAATAATAGTAATAGTCATACCATCTACTATTCTGCTAGGTGTTTTATATAGATAGCTCTTTTAATCTTTTAAACAACCTAATTGGATAGTTTACCAAATCATGATGAGGAGGAAACTGAGATTTGGAAGCATGAAGCCATTTGAACAAATGACAGCTAGTAAGTGAGGGAGACAGTATTCAAATTCAGATTTGTCTGAATCCAAAAATAATGCCTCCAGAATGAAAGTCTGATGAGAGCAGAGACGCTGACTGTCTTGTCCGTAAACCTAGTCCCATTTCTGGAAGTGTGCCTGACACATAGTAGGTCCTTCATAAGTATTTGTTCACTAAAGGAAATAATGAGTCATCTCTTGGGAAACTAAAAGAGATTTGAATGGTATTTTGAAAGTTGCTCAGCAGGCATTCTGTGTGTGTTTTAAGGCTTAGTATCTTTTAAAATATTTTTCTTTTCCTAGGTTGCCTGTGGCTCACACCTGCTTCAATCAACTTTGTCTTCCCCCCTACAAGAGCAAAAAGGACCTGAAACAGAAATTGATCATTGGAATTTCAAATTCAGAAGGTTTTGGACTTGAGTAACCTAGAAGACTTGAAACATATTTTATATGTAGCATTCACTTCCCTCTTATTGTGCCTTTAACCTTTTCATGTTTTCGTCTCAAAACACCTTGACAAAGATCACCAACTTTAAAATACTCATTTTTTTAAAAAATCAAATATGAGTATGTTAGTGGAGGCATGATTTTCTAAAAACACAGACCTTGATTGAGTGGGGAAAAGACCAGATGGCAGAGACAGGTGGGTTCAGTCATTCTTTTTTATAGCACTTTATCATTCTCCATACGTAGTTTGTCGCAAGTGTTCCACTGGGGAGCAACGTGCCGTAAAGAAAGCACCCATGGGATGGCACAGTGGAACCTAGTGGCAGATTGTATGCTGCAGGACACAGTACCAACACAGATAGCTGCATTATCATTCATGTAAGGCATGTAGCCATATTTTCATGTAGAGGTAAACAAAAGTATAACTGCAAATGCAATTTACAGGGTTTTTTGATATACTGGCTTTCGTCCTAATAAGATTCAACGGTTGCTGAAAAGCATGTAAATAACTCCATAATAGCCTGAGAATAATGGGATTTTGATAGTGCCATTTATTGCTAAAGATTTATTTTTACAAAGTAAATTCAGGGTTTTAGATGTGTATACAGCTTTTACAAACCAATAAAGATGATTGTACAAGAGTGTAACTATTTTGATTAATTGGATTCAGGTTATATTCTTTTAAGTATTGTTAGTCTGCATGCACTTTGGCACTAGTTACTTTAAGTATAATGTAATATTTGTATAATGATCATTTCTTCTTAAGGGTCGGGATATTAGAACAGAAATCAGATAACTAATCATTGATAAATTAAGTCAATTACAAGCACAAAAGAAAATAACTGTTTTATATATACTTTGATTGATGTACAAGGCTTATTTCTAATATTTTTTGATCACCAGTTGTACTGCAACACTAATTTTTAGAAAAGTTGAGGATAAAATATTTGACAAAAGTGAATACAATAATAACATTTGTGTTAAAATGATGTACTTGGTGTAAAAAAATCAAGTTCAACATTTTGACCAAAGTGTTTTGTTTTTCACTGGATTCTGAATATAGGAAATTCAAAAGTACCCTTTTTGGAGTTTCTAATAAAGTAGCATGTAAAAAGAAACTGTATTTTAAGTCAGACAGTAAATGGTTTTCTTAATTTACAGCAAATGAAGCAGTTTTATTAGCATGCTACAAATATTTCCTAATCAAGACTTCTCTATTATTCTTTGATAGTTTTATTTCAGAAAACTCTGAAGATATATTTGCAATAATAATGAAGCCAGCAGTTAGTACCAGCATCTAGTTCTCACGCAAATAATACCTTCCCACAATTTTTTCTGAGCTACGTTGTTTTCTTATTGCTATGCTTCCTGCACCCAACCAGCAGAATTCTTTTAGGGTGGAGGAACTCATCAGCTTGTTTTCCTGCAGTTATGAAGCCAACCCATGAATCTTTAAGGAAAAGGAGTTATTACTTGGTTTATTATTCTCTTCAAAACAGACATGACTCTGCTTTTTTATTTGGATATACTATTTAAAGGATTTTCTTTAAAATCTTGGAAAACCTAAGAGAGTTAAAGGCTTGTTGGTTTCATTTTGTTTGCTCTATTTTTAATCCATATGCAAATAAAACTGCTTCCCTCTTACACTGCTTGAACTAGAAAGTAAGATGTTTAATGTAGGTTACTACTAACTAATAAGCACAAAAGAATCATGTATAAGAAACCAGACTTAAGTGTTTTAAGTAAAATGTAAACAAAGTTTTTATTTGGTAGAGATGGAAAATTGTACTGGCTTGGTCTGCATGTTTAGTGATGTGCTTGTTTATTGATAGTTATGTCACTTTTAAATAAGAAGTACACAAGCAAGCCAGACTTTTAAATGACAAAGTCCATAAATAACTGGAAAATTTTTTTGTTTAGTTGAAATGTATAACCATGTATCACTTAATTGCACATTGCCTTTATTTATTTATGCTGTTTTTGGTTTACAGTGTAATAATACCTCATTTTTTACCACTACTGTTATATTTCGTTAATTTAAACAGCTAAAAATTCATATAGTTGCTTTTTTTATACACTCTGTTAATGAATTCTTGATTTTTGTATCTGCCACAGTAACTTAAAGCATTACAATATTTACAAAATGTCCTGTCCTTTTTTAATCTTCGCTTAGTCATATTTTTGTCTGTATGATCAGAAGTTTTTAACGGTTCCTGTTTTTTGTACAAATCTGTACTGTATTAAGTTGTTAACTTCTGGATAAAAATTTTCAAGTATTAAAGTTATACAATCAATCAAATTTCAGTTTATTTTTTAAATATTAGGCAATTAATTAAAACCATAAGTTTAAAATATCTTATAAATGCCAACTATTCTCTTCATTATACTGTCTCTCAAACTACTACTTAGGAAAACTGCTAATATAGATAGCTTCAAAAATATGTGTTATTATTGACACCAAATATAACCAGTTCTTTAACATTATTTTTATTCTGAAACAATGTATATCCTGTGTCTGGATGGTCACACAGATATTCCACCAAATAAATAATGCCATGGAGGCGACCCAGAAATTAACTACCCCCAGAAATTTACTAAGTATGACATTCCAGTAGCAACTTCAGAGCTTAAGTATTTCTCCACGAAACTATTAGTTTGCCCCTCCTTTTTTTTACTTGCCCACATTTCCTCTGCTTAAGAAAAAGGAGAGGAGAGTATGAGAATACAGGAAAAAATGTCATTAGTGGAAAAAGCCAGGTAGCTCTATGGAAGAAAGACTAGGGTGGGTTTTCACAGGAGAAAGTGCAAGATCAATTTACCCAAATGGCCACACAAACTTTTAGTCCAATATAGTGGGTAAGAATTGAGCTTTGGCCTTAGCTGGTTCGGCTCAGTGGATAGAGCATTGGCCTGTGAACTGAAGGGTCCCAGGTTCGATTCAAGTCGAGGGTACATGCCTGGGTTGTGGGCTCAATCCTCAGTAGAGGGCATGCAAGAGGCAATCAATGATTCTCCCTCATCATTGATGTTCCTATTTCTCCCTCTCCCTCTCTGAATTCAATAAATATACTTTTTAAATAAATCTCTATTGTTCAGATTATTACAGGTGTTCCTCTTTTTTTCCCCCCCATAGCTCCCCTCCACCTGATTCCCCACCCCACCCCATGCCCTTACCCCCTGCCACTGTCTTCATCCAAAGGTATAAGATTTTTGTCCAATCTCTTCCCACTGAGAATTGTCAGTCCACTCCCTTTCTATGTCCCTGATTCTATTATATTCTATTATATTCATCAGTCCATTCTGTTCATCAGATTTTTTATTCACTTGATTTTTAGATTCACTTGTTGGTAGGTATGTATTTGTTGTCATTTTGTTGTTCATAATTTTTATCTTTGCCTTTTTCTTCTTCTTTCTCTCCTTAAAGAATACCCTTCAGCATTTCATATAATCCTGGTTTGGTGGTGATGAACTCCTTTAGCTTTTTCTTGTCTGTGAAGCTCTTTATCTGACCTTCAATTCTGAATGATAGCTTTGCTGGGTAGAGTAATCTCGGTTGTAGGTTCTTGCTGTTCATCACTTTGAATATTTCTTGCCACTCCCTTCTGGCCTGCATAGTTTCTGTTGAGAAATCAGCTGACAGTCGTATGGGTACTCCCTTGCAGGTAACTAACTGTTTTTCATTGCTGCTTTCAAGATTCTCTTTGTCTTTTGCCCTTGGCATTTTAATTATGATGTATCTTGGTGTGATCCTCTTTGGATTCCTCTTGTTTGGGGTTCTCTGCACTTCCTGGATATGTAAGTCTATTTCTTTCACCAGGTAGGGAAAGTTTTCTGTCATTATTTCTTCTAGTAGGTTTTCAATATTTTGCTCTCTCTCTTCTTCTGGCACCCCAATAATTCGGATGTTGGTACGCTTAAAGTTGTCCCAGAGGCTCCTTACACTATCTTCATATTTTTGGATTCTTTTTTCTTTTCGTTTTTCTGGTTGGGTGTTTTTTGTTTCCTCATATTTCAGATCTTTGGTTGATTCTTGGGGTCCTTTGATCTACAGTTGAATTTCTGTATATTCTTTATTTCAGACAGTGTATGCTTAATTTCTGACTGGTCCTTTTCCATTTTTTTGGCATTCTCATTAAGGTCTTTGACGGTCTCACTAAGCTCCTCAGAGGTCTCATCAAGTTTCTCGGCGGTTTTTATAAGATTCTTGAGTAACCTTATAAATGTGGTTTTGAACTCTATGTCCAGTAGTTTGCTTTCCTCCATTTCTTTCATTCATGACATATTTCTTTGTCTCCCCATTTTGCTGCTTCCCTGTGTTAATGGAGTGGTTTTCTGTGGTAGGTGACCAGTGGTTCAGCCTATCACCTGAGGTGGACACTCTCGGTGCACCCCTTTGTGGGCTGAGTGCAAAGTCTTGGTGTAGTTAAGCCTTGATAGCTGTTGGTATACTGGGAGGAATTGACCTCCAGGCCAATTGGCTGTGAGGACCCGCTGTGTCTATAATGAAAGAACTGCTGTGCTGGAGACACACTTATGGGGCAGGACTTGCTTCAGTGGGGCTTTGGTGCTCACTGAGTCTGCGTCTTGAATGTGTCACGTATGGATGTGAGGAGTTGAAATCTGGTGTCTCACCCTGACCACTAGGTACACTGGCTTCTGGAACTCCAATGGGGTGCAGGTCAGCTACTGTCTGAGGCCACCCAGCAGGAGCTACAGCAAGAACTGCAGTTTTCTCTTCTTTGCTTGGGGTTTGGAGGTTTTGGAGCTGTCTGACCAGAGCTGCAGTTTGTTACATTAAGCTGCGATAGGGCAGACCATTTATATGCAAAAGCCGCTGCGTGGAGCTTGGGTGGGTTTGTAGATTGTGCGAGTTGGGGTCTCAGGGAATCACTAGGCTAGGGCGTGGGAAACAGCGATGGCTGCCAGTCAGCCGTCTCTGCATCTGCACGTTTCCAAGTCCCTGCGTCCCGCGCCCCAGCGCAATAAACAATGATTGCTGCGGGCACCTCTGCAAGAAAGCCACCCTCACTTTCCGACCCGATGGCAGACAGTCCAGCTTCTCCCCATAGGAGTTTGGGTCCCCAGCGTCTCCCAGAAACTGGAGTTCAGAGTAATCAGGATCTTGTCTCCCTTCGGGTTGAAAAAAGCAGTGCACCCAGTTGCCCGCTGCCAGCCCGATTCGCGCACCTCCGTACCTCAGCTTTTCAGCACTTGTGCACGTCTCAATGCTCTTTTCTCTTTCCTTCTAGTTGTAGAACTTCCACTCAGCCAGCTTTCCCGTGGTTCTGGGTGATAGACGTTTTGTCTTTTAGTTGTAGTTTTGAAATTGTTGTGCGAGGCAGCAGTTTAGTGTTTACCTATGCCGCCATCTTGGTTCCTCCAAAAATATATTTAAAAATAAAAGAATTGAGCTTTGGAGCCAGACTGCCTGGGCTTGGGTCTACTATTTCCTTGGGCAAGTTACTTAATCTCCCTGTGCCTCAATTATCAAATGAAAATAATGTGTAAAATGGAACTAATAAACCTATTTATTTCATTTAAAGGATTGTTGGGAGGGTAAAGGAGCATGTGAAAAGAAAAGCCCTTACACAATGCTTAGTGTAGAGCAGTGGTCGGCAAACTGTGGCTCGCGAGCTGCGGTTTGATGCTCTGTTGACTAATGAGTTTGCTGACCACTGACCTAGACTCTTGATTCCAATAATTACAGGCTGTTGTTGTTCCTTGTGATTAAGCCCCTACTGTAGAGTAGTAAGCAATATAATGTGATACATGCAGAATCATGGTGCTAATGTGATACCTTCTTACAACCACTGCTTCTGAGGCCTGGGGGTTTTGACTATCAGATATTGGGTGCAACTACATATAACAACACAAAGTGCTTATGAGGCATTAAAATTGTGTCAGAATATTTCTGACTCTAAACAGTGCTTTAGAATTTATGCTTATAGATGTCTCACCAGGCAAGGGTTTTTAATACTATTTTACAGATTGTGTAACAAGATGTAATTTTAAAATTCAAAAATAAAAGCAATTTATTTTTAATGAAACATTTCAAATGTAGAGAAAATTTTCAGAGAGTAACAATAAAACCATATTCCCACTTTCAGACCTAACAAATGTTAACATTAAAAATAAAATATGACAGATGGAGTAGAAGCCCCTTATTGTGTGCTTCTCAATCCCAATAGATTTTCTCTTTTCCCCATTAAACTGCATTTGGTGTGATCACAAATGTCTCTGTAAACACCACACAGTATCTTTATAGTTGCATATCTAATATCATACTCTACCTTTCCAAACTTTTTATACTCAATATTGTCTTTTCTAGATTTATCCCTGAATATACAGTTAGATATAATTCCCTCATTTTAATGGCAGAATAGAATCCTATTAAATGAATATACCATAGTTTGTTGATCATCCCACTTAGGATTCATTATCGTTCTTAAATTTATATCTTTCAATTCTAGAAAATTCTTCAGCCATTTTTTTCTTTGAATATTGCTTTTCCCTGTTCTCCCTAATCTGTTAAACATGTTGGACCACCTCATCACCCATTCCATCTCTCTCTATGCCTAATCTGTTGATTAACAAACACGGAGTGGTTGTTTTGTTTTGTTTTTCAGTGGCTGTATTTTTCATGTCTAGAAATTCTTTTGGTTCCTTTTCAAGTCCACCTGCTCTTTTTTCATACTATTCTTTCCTATCGTTTTCTTCTTTAATAATTTCCAGCCTGCTTGTTTGATACTCTCTTTTGGATTGTTCTACTCTCTTCAGTTCTTGACATCCTGATTCTTTATACGTTCATCTACTGCCTCTCATAGTGATTTGTTTTCTTATGTATTTGTAATTTTGTATTTTTGCTTTTTTAATTTTGTGTCCTGAATAGTAGAAATGCCTTACCAGAGTTTCATGTTGTTCTCAACCAAGGCCCTACGGTTTCCCACGCCAATTTTGATGTTCATTTCTTGGATTAGGGTCCCTTTTCTACTTGTGTAACTTTGTGTCCCCTCAAATATAGTGGCACCGGTTAGGGCTTATAAGTAGGGTTTTTCTATCCCCATTTCATAGACATAGCAATCCTTTTAAACTCTTGCTTTAAGAAGCAGGATCAGTTTTGGCTCCTCACCTTGAATTAGGCCCAAGGTATGGCTGTTGAACTCATATGGGCATTAAAATCCATTAGAGGGTTCATCACCCTCATAAACCACCTAATCCTGCTTACTACTTTTGGCTTTTTATTTCTTCCTCATTTCCCTTAAATGATGACTTCCCTTCCTTTTAATCTTGGCCACTGACATTTTAAGATTTTTATAGTATGTTGTCTAAAGTGTATAAAAGTTAGTAAATAGCCTCTTCCATTTTAGCACAGCCTGTACAAGAATGCCCTTGATTCTTTCCCCCAATCCTATATAATAAAGAGCTAATATGCTAATTAGACTGAACAGCCAAATGACCTGCATGATGACCTTCCAGACGAAGCCAGGGCTGCAAGGGCCAGCGGAGGCTGTGAGGGCCAGCCAAAGTTGAAGGGGCTGCGAGGGCCAGCCGAGGGGCTGTGAGGGGCTGTGAGGGCCAGCCAAAGTTGAAGGGGCTGCGAGGGCCAGCCGAGGGGCTGTGAGGTGCTGCAAGGGCCAGCCGAGGGGCTGTGAGGTGCTGCAAGGGCCGGCCGAGGGGCTGTGAGGGGCTGCGAGGGCCAGCTGGGGCTGCAAGCGCTAAGCCCCTTGCACACATTTCGTGCATCGGGCCTCTAATCCAATGTATAAAACTTTTGAGGACATTGTTCTCTGTAGATTATTTGCACCAGTGTTCACTAATTTGTTAATTTAACATTTGTTTATTGAGTTTCTATTATATATTTTTAAATATATTTTTATTGACTTTGGAAAGGAGAGGGGAGAGAGAGAGAAACATCAATGATGAGAGAGAATCATTGATTGGCTGCCTCCTGCACACCCCACACTGCCCTGACCGGAAATTGAATCGTGACTTCCTGGTTCATAGGTCGATGCTCAACCTCCTGGTTCATAGGTCAATGCTGAGCAATGCCAGCTGGGCTAAGTTGCTATTATATTATAAACTGGGGGCTGATCTTCAGCTCCATACATCTCTTGCTTATTCTTTACAGATGTAAGAAGCAGTTATAATGCTGAATACTTATGTTATGAAGCACTAAAATGTGTACCACAGCAAGAAAATAACCCCAGGATTTCCATGACAATTATACAACTCAATGTTTTCATGCCATTTAGATATTACAACTCTGAATGCATGGGTATGCATACAATAGGAGCATTAGTCACCACTGAGTTAAGCTTCTAGGTTTGTCTGCAACCGGACTTGACTTTTCCTATGTGCACACAAACAAAAAAATTACAATAGAAAGCCAGAATTATTTCAGTGGGGTTTCTCAAGGAGCACAATCTTGTGCTGTGTTACCACTTGTATATAGGCCACCTCTCTTTATAAGACTCAATATGCCTTCCTTACTTGTCTGTTTCTGTCATTGGCAATCTTACTCTCCTGATTCGCTTGGCTTGTAAACATGAATCTTATTTTTACTTTTCCTTCTCTTCAATGTCATGTTAGCAAAAGCTCCATCTTTATGTTGCTTCTCAGATTTGACCCTTCCTTCTACTCCATTCCTACAGCCTCCTCTTTGGTTTAGATACTCAACCCTTCATAGCTAACCAGCCTCCCTGACTATAGACTTACTCTTCCCCCATTTTTCCTAAGGTCCCTGCAGATAATCTTTATAAAATTACTAGAGGCCCAGTGCACAAAACTTGTGCACTGGTGTGGTGGGGGGGGGGGTGTCCCTCAGCCTGGCCTGCATCTTCTTGCAGTCTGGAAACCCTCAGGGGATGTCCAACTAATGGCTTAGGCCCGCTCCCCGGGGAGAGCGGGCCTAAGCTGGCATTTGGACATCTTAGCGCTGCTGCGGAGGCGGAAGAGGCTCCAGCCACCGCTGCTGTGCTCGCCAGCCGTGAGCCCGCTTCTGGCTGAGTAGCACTCCCCCTGTGGGAGCACAGTGACCACCAGGAGGCAGCTCCTACATTGAGCATCTGCCCCCTGGTGGTCAGTGCACAACATAGCTACCAGTCATTCCACCATTTGATTAATTTGCATATTACCCTTTTATTATATAGGATGTTCTTATCCTGTGCCTTCTATCAAGTTGTCTTAAGATATATCTGTTGTTTATCTGACCACCTTCAAGTCCAAAGCCTAGCATCTGTTCCACTTTTATTTTGCATACTAGAGGCCCTGTGCACGAAATTCGTGCATTGGGGGGTGGTCCCTCAGCCCAGCCTGCACCCTCTCCAATCTGGGACCTCTTATAAGATGTCTGACTGCCCATTTAGGCCCAATCCCACCTCTCACAATCCAGGAATGCTGGCTCCCAACCGCTTGCCTGCCTCTGCCTGATTGCCCCTAACTGCTTTTGCCTGCCAGCCTGATCACCCCCTAACCACTCCACTGCCAGCCTGATCAATGCCTAACTGCTCCCCAGCTGGCCCAATTGCCCCTAACTGTCCTCCCCTACTGGCCTGGTCACCCCTAACTGCCCTCCCCTACCAGTCTGGTCGCCCCTAACTGTCCTCCTCTGCTGACCTGGTCTCCCCCAACTGCCCTCCTCTGCCAGCCCAGTCACCCCTAACTGCCCTCCCTGCTTGCCTGATCACCCACAACTGCCCTCCCCTGCAGGCCTGATCCCCCCAACTGCCCTCCCCTGCAGGCCTGGGCCACCACCCCCCACCCCAACTGTCCTCCCTTGCTGGCCTGGTCTCCCCCCAACTGCCCTCCTATGCCAGCCTGGTCATTCCCAACTGCCCATAACTGCCCTCCCCTTGCCAGCCATCTTGTGGCGGCCATCTTGTGTCCACATGGGGGCAGCCACCTTGTGTCTTGGAGTGATGGTCAATGTGCATATTACTCTTTTATTAGATAGGATTCACTAACACCAACTTCCAAAAGATCTCCTGACACACCCTACTCAGTCCCATCCCTGCTCAGCCTAATGCTCCTAAGGTGCTCTTCCTGCTCCCCTTCAACCAACTCCTCCCTCAGCTCTATCCCAATCCAGCTCAGGTCCTCTGCTCTCCACAACCTCTCTGGAACAGAATTTTCTCTCTGCAACCAAACCTTGCCCTGAACCATCACGGCCACACCGCCCCTAAACAAAAAAGCCAGCTGGAAGGCAAATTTTCCTCTTCTTCACACCCATCCACCTACCTTCTTTTCTCAGGTGGCACTTAGTATTTTCAAACCTGTGTATGGTTCAATGTGTGCATATCAACAGCTTGAGAACAGGTATTTCCCTGTGTCCCCACTTATCAACTAGCACAGTATGGGGTCAGTAAACTCAGATAAAATCCTACCTGACTTGTTGACTTGACTGGGCAGGTGAAACACTCATCAAATCAGTGGAGTGGACCAGAGACCTGCATGAGTAAACAGTTTCATCTTTAGCAGCCTATTGCCCTGACTCACACAAACCTGCTCACCTGCTGGCTGTCAAGACTTCAGTGTCTTACTGGTCTACCCACTTAACTAGTTAGGTATGTATGAATTATTGAAACAATGGAATGATTCCATTGATGGGGGAATCTTGCTCCTCTTCCTACATACCAACCTTGAACCATGAAAAAAGGCTTTTGATTCACCTCTCCCCTCAGGGAGTGTCAGAATGAGAACTTGCTCTCTGACTGCTGCCCCCAAGGGCAAGGCAGCTGCTTTTTGATTGATGAGAGCCTGGTAGCAGTGGGCCACGTTTCATAGGATCTATGTACAGAAAAGCTGCCCCGGCCTTGCTCTTCTCTCTAGTTCTCCCAGAATTTCTGGCCTGCTTGAGCCTAAGCATAGTGGGCACGTGATCTTTGGTTTCCTCTGGTCAATGGCCACCTCCCAGAGACCCACCATTCTCTAGCCTAGCTCCTCCATTGTCTCTGGGAGGTAAGTGCGAACAGGAGGTAAGTCAGGGAAGACTAAGTTGAAGTTACAAATAGGTTCCCCAAACTCAGTGGCTTTATGTAATAGTTCATTTCTAACTCACTTAAGAGTTCCAGGCAGAGGTTCAGGTCAGCAGCACAGCTCTCTGCGTCATGATGACCAGGCGCCTTCCATCTGTGGTTCCACCATCCCCTAGGGCTTCATTGATGTCTGTATCCAGCAGGCTGCAGGACAAAGCATGATGAATTACCCAGGTTTTCATGGGCCAGGGCTGAAAACAGCACACAGCACACTCTGCTCCTGCTCACACTGCACTGCAGAGAATCCAGAAGGTCACAGACTGGATTCTCAGGAAGCAGATGCAGACATGAAGTTTGGGAGGTGCAGGAAACTTATTAGGATTCATTACCTATAAAAGGACGGGGGAGGAAACAGAATTGGGCAAAGGGAGAACTCAAGCTGTAACACAGTCCTGACAAAGCAATGGCCAGCCCAGTGGGGAGCTCTAGAGCAAATGGTGCCTGTCAGAGTCTTCCTCTACTGGAACAAAATGGCCAGGCTTCCCTGTCCTGCTTCAGGCAGTCAGGCGGAAGGCAGTCATACCTTGGAAGGGTGCGACATTGGGCGAGGTGGCTTTCTGCAGCTGAGGACTACGTGAAGGAGCTGAAAGCCAGAGACAGTCTACTGACTGTATTTTCTGCAACTGGGCAGCAAGACCTTCCTTGTATGAGGGTCTGGAGGCACACCTGCATGTCTACCATAACTGAACACACCTAACTGCAAGAGAATCTGAAAAATACAGTCCACCTCTGGGACTAAGAAGAGAGGAAGCAGTGTGGCGACAGCTAGCAGTCAGGCATTTTGTCAACATGTTTGACACACTGATTTTTACAAAGGAGCCTGCACGTGGGTGTTAAAGGACATAGCAGATAGTCTGACCTCCGTTTAGCCACATGTGTTTACTCCATCTGCTAGCCTGAGGGGGGTGGGCTGACAGACACAGGAACCTACCCCTGGCAATAATGTCCATCCAGTGCCTAGACTGGAGGTGCCTGGTCAATGTGGCTCCCATCAGCAGCTTTTATTGCTGAATTGGGCTTCTTTGAGAGCACGAATAGTCCAGCTCATCAGTGCCCCGAGAAAAAGGGGGAGATGAAATGGCCTGAAAACAAAGGTACTTCCTGTGTCCCCACTTAGCAGCTGCCCTTGTTTATGCCTGGACCCATCAGCCTTGACCTCTGAGGTGCTGAGGACCTACAGTCACTTTCTGGGTCCAAGACAAAAATCTGGAGACCTAGAAAAGAATCCCCCACCTTGTACCAAGTGACCTACTTTTCTCTTTTGACGGTTACTTCTGAGGCTTCGGTGGTCAAAAAAAAAAAAGCTGGGAAACTCTATGTGCCTGTCACAGCTAAGGACACAGCCACCATGCCCTCCTCTTTAACCCCCACACATGAAAGCATTGGGAAATTTCAAACCAAGCACAAGTCCTGACCAGCCAGGTAGCTCCTGATCATTTGGAACCACAGAGAACCAGGACTGGGTACCTTCCCACCTCCTTGAACAGGGAACCTGGCAGACTGCCTGCAAAGATGGGTGAAGATCAGGAAGGTTGCAAACTTGTCTGGATGGGCAAGTCTGGGCCCATCTCCTCATCCTATCACCTCTCAGTGATGCCCAAAGCTTGGTATTCCCTTTAGGGAACAGAGGATCCATCATAGAACCATCTCAGGCCTGGTAAGGCCCTAGCCTAATCAAATGACCTCACAAAGCCTCCAGGATGCAACCATTCAAAGGGGCGCGAATAGCAAGTCCACCTACCTCTCTGGTGGCCTTTTAAACCTTGGGTCTGTGGACCTACAGGATCCATGCACTTCCCCCTGGCAATCAATGGGCTCCCCTCTGTTATTTTTATTTTTTATTTTTATAACCTATAATGACTTCTGCAAGCTGACTCTAGCTTACCCGAGGGCCATGTTATACTGAGTACTGGGTTAGTTTCTGGACATCTGGAACCACAGATGTGTCATGATCTTAGACAGTATTTGTGTTTGGATCCAAAAGAAACCAAGGCATTTCAGCATGCAAAGACACATGAATGAAGGTGGTGTAGTTATTAATGCTGTAACAAATCACCATGAATTTAGAGGCTTAAACAACACAAAGTTATTATCTTACAGTTCTGGAGATCAGATAACCCAGGATAATCTGCAATTTCAAGATCCTTAGCTTAATCACACCTGCAACATCCCACTCACCATGTAAGGTTGCATATTCACAGGTTCTTATGATAAGACATGGACATCTTTGGAGGCCACTATTCTGTCTACTACAGACAGCTTGCCATTAGTTCAAACAGTCCAATGGCAGACAACATGGGCATAATAATAAGGAATGGTCAAAATGGCAAAGTGAGTCTTTTCCATTTATTTACTAATTTCCTATAACAATACAACTATCATTCCTGTGGTTCTTTAATTTAACTATATCTGAATTATTTCAAAAGTAATTTCAGATATTCTTTTCCTAAATACAGCAGAAATAATATTGAAAATAAAACAAGCTTTATACTCTTCACTAGTGGCCCAGAGCATGAAATTCATGCACATTAAAAGGGGATTAATTGGCAGAAAGTGGAGCTTATTGGAAGCCTAAGAATCCACAACTGCAGCACGCACGGAACAGCTGCGAGCCCCAGAACAACGCTCCCCAATTGGCGCAAACACACGGGTTCAGAGGAGCTCTACACT
Source organism: Plecotus auritus (assembly GCF_963455305.1). NCBI lineage: Eukaryota > Metazoa > Chordata > Mammalia > Chiroptera > Vespertilionidae > Plecotus > Plecotus auritus. The sequence continues at coordinate 26,442,228 of NC_137783.1, read as the reverse complement.
CCACCATGGAAAGGTCAGATTTCGCCTGGGATAAGGAGAGAGAGAACTACATAACCAGACACCCAGAGAAGAGAGACCATGGGGAGACAAAGACACAGCCCGCATATGAAAGAAAAGCAGGCATCACCAGAAAAGGAAGTAAATGAAATGGAGGCAAGCAACCTTCCAGAGAAAGAATTCAGAGAAATGGTCATAAGGTGGCTGAAAAGAATGGAAGACAAATTCGACAATATGAGCAAGAACCAAGAGGAAATGAAGAAGAACCAAGAAGAAATGAAAAATGACATCGCTGCTGTAAAGAACTCAATAGAAAGCATCAAGAGTAGACTAGAAGAAGCAGAGGACCGCATCAGTGAGACAGAAGACAAGATGGGAAAAAATACCCAAGTAGAGCAACTTCTAAAAAAAAAAAAATTAAAAGGCAGGAGGAGAGCCGAAGGGAACTTTGGGACAACACGAAACAAAACAACATCCGCATAATAGGGGTTCCAGAAGGAAAGGAAGCTGAGCAAGGAATAGAAAACCTATTTGAAGAAATAATGACAGAAAATTTCCCTGATATAATAAGGAAGAAAAAACCCACACAAATCCAAGAAGTTCACAGAGTCCCAAGCAAAATGAACCCCAAAAGACCAACGCCAAGGCACAATATAATTAAATTGGCAAACACCAATGACAAAGTAAGAATCTTAAAAGCGGCAAGAGAGAGACAGAAAGTTACATACAAAGGAACCCCCATCAGACTAGCAACTGATTTCTCAACAGAAACCCATCAGGCCAGAAGGGAATGGAATGAAATATACAAAGTCATGCAAAGGAAGGGTCTGAATCCAAGAATACTGTACCCAGCAAGGCTGTCAATCAAAATTGAAGCTGAAATCAGGAGCTTCACAGACAAAAAAGGACTAAGGGAATTTATTGCCACCAAACCAGCAATGCAAGAAATGCTAAAGGGTCTGCTGTAAAAAAAAAGAAAAAAAAAGAAATAGGAAGCGAAGAAGTAACACAGGGGTAAAGAATAGGAATGGCGACAAATAAGTACCTATCAATAATAACCTTAAATGTAAATGGATTAAATGCCTCAATCAAAAGACATAGGGTAACGGATTGGATAAGAAAACACGACCCATATATCTGCTGTCTACAAGAAACCCACCTCAGAAAAAAAGACGCACACACAGACTGAAGGTGAAGGGATGGAAAAAGGTTTTCCAGGCAAATGGAACTGAAAAAAAAGCTGGGGTAGCAATACTTATATGTGACAAATTAGATCTCAAAGTGAAGGACATAACAAGAGATAAGGAAGGCCACTTTATAATACTAAAGGGAGCAATCCAACAAGAAGAAATAACTCTGGTAAACATATATGCACCCAACACAGGAGCACCCAAATACATAAAAAAAACTCCTGGAGGATATCAAGGGAGAGATTGACAGCAATACAATCATAGTAGGAGACTTTAATACCCCACTATCACCATTGGACAAATCCTCTAAACAAAATATCAGCAAAGAAACATCAATCCTAAATGACTCACTAGACCAGATGGAATTAATTGACATCTTCAGAACATTTCACCCCAAAACCACAGAATATACATTCTTCTCAAGTGCACATGGGTCATTTTCAAAGATAGACCATATGTTGGGACATAGGCAAAGTCTCTTCAAATTCAAGAAGATAGAAATCATATCAAGCATCTTCTCAGACCACAGTGGCATAAAACTGGAAATCAACTACAATAAAAACAACCCAAAGAAATCAAACACATGGAGACTAAACAGCATGCTATTAAACCATGACTGGGTTACCAGAGAGATCAAAGAAGAAATAAAAAACATCATGGCAACAAATGACAATGAAAACACTACAATCCAAAATCTATGGGACACAGCGAAAGCAGTCTTGAGAGGGAAGTTCATAGCTCTACAAGCCTACTGCAAAAAACAAGAAACAGGGGTAATAAATTACCTAACCCAACAACTCAAAGAGTTAGAAAAAGAGCAACAAGAAAAGCCCAGTGTAAGCAGAAGGAAGGAAATAATAAAGATCAGAGCACAGATAAACAACATAGAGACCAAAGAAACAATAGAAAAGATCAACAAAACCAAGAGCTGGTTCTTTGAAAGGATAAACAAGATTGATGAACCTCTAGCCAGGCTCACCAAGAAGCAAAGAGAGAGGACCCAAATAAACAAAATCAGAAATGAAAGAGGTGAAATAACAACAGATCCCGCCGAAATACAAAGGATTGTTAAAAAATACTACGAACAACTCTATTCCAACAAACTGGACAACCTGGAGGAAATGGACATATTCCTAGAAAAATATAACCTTCCAAAACTCAATCAGGAAGAATCTAAACAGCTCAATATGCCAATAACTATGGAAGAAATTGAAGCAGTCATCAAAGAGCTTCCGGCAAACAAAAGCCCAGGGCCAGACAGCTTCACAGGAGAGTTTTACCAAACATTCAAGGAAGAACTAAAACCTATCCCTCAGACTATTCCAAAAAATTCAAGAGGAAGGAACACTTCCAAGCTCCTTCTATGAAGCCAGCATCACCCTAATACCAAAACCAGATAAAGACAACACTATGAAGGAGAATTACAGGCCAATATCCCTCATGAATGTAGATGCCAAAATCCTCAACAAAATTCTAGCAAATCGGATCCAGCAGTACATCAGAAAGATCATACACCATGACCAAGTAGGGTTTATCCCAGGAATGCAAGGATGGTACATATCCGCAAATCAATAAATGTGATACATCACATAAACAAATTGAGAGATAAAAATCACATAGTCATATCAATTGATGCAGAAAAAGCATTTGACAAAATCCAACACCCTTTCTTGATTAAAAACTCTCAACAAGGTGGGAATAGAAGGATCATACCTCAACATAATAAAAGCTATATATGATAAACCCACAGCTAACATCATACTCAGTGGGCAAAAACTAAAACCATTTCCCCTAAGAACAGGAACAAGACAGGGATGCTCACTCTCACCACTCCTGTTTGACATAGTACTGGAAGTATTAGCCACTGCAATTAGACAAGAAGAAGAAATAAAAGGCATCCAAATTGGAAAAGAAGAAGTAAAGCTGTCCTTATTTGCAGATGACATGATATTGTACATAAAAAACCCGAAAGACTCCATCAAAAAACTAACAGACTTAATAAATGAATTCGGCAATGTAGCAGGATACAAAATTAACGCCAAGAAATCTATGGCATTTCTATAAATCAACAGTGAACTTACAGAAAGAGAGACTAAAAAAGCAATCCCATTTTTCCATCGCACCAAAAAAATTAAGATACTTAGGAATAAACCTAACCAAGGAGGTAAAAGACCTATACGCGGAAAACTACAGGACACTGAAAAAAGAGATAGAGGACGATGTAAACAGATGGAAGAACATACCATGTTCATGGACTGGTAGAATCAACATCATTAAAATGTCCATACTACCCAAAGCAATCTATAGATTCAATGCACTCCCCATTAAAATACCAACGGCATATTTCACAGACCTAGAAAGAACTCTCCAAAAATTCATCTGGAATAAAAAAAGACCCCGAATAGCCATAGCAATCCTGAGAAAAAAGAATAAAGTAGGAGGGATCTCAATACCAGATTTCAAGCTGTATTACAAAGCCACTGTCCTCAAAACAGCCTGGTACTGGCGTAAGAACAGACATATAGATCAATGGAACAGAATAGAGAATCCAGATATCGACCCAAACCAATATGCGCAATTAATATTTGACAAAAGAGGCATGAGCATACAATGGAGTCAAGACAGTCTCTTCAATAAATGGTGTTGGGAAAATTGGACAGATACATGCAAAAAAATGAAACTAGATCACCAACTTACACCAGACACAAAAATAAACTCAAAATGGATACAGGACTTAAATATAAGACGGGAAACCATAAAAATACTCAAGGAATCCACGGGCAGCAAAATCTCAGACATATGCCAAAAGAACTTTTTCACTGATACTGCCCCTAGGGCAATGGAAGCCAAAGAGAAAATAAACAAATGGGACTACATCAAAATAAAAAGCTTTTGCACAGCAAAAGAAAACATCAACAAAACAACAAGAAACCCCACTGTATGGGAGAACATATTTGCAAATGTTATCACTGATAAAGGTTTAATCTCCAACATCTACAGGCAGCTTATACAACTTAATAAAAGGAAGATAAATGATACAATAAAAAAATGGGCAACAGACCTAAATAGAATCTTTTCTAAAGAAGACAGAAGGAAGGCCAAGAGACACATGAAAACATGCTCAAAGTCACTAATTATCCGAGAGATGCAAATCAAAACAACAATGCGATACCATCCCACACCTGTCAGAATGGCTATCATCAACAAATCAACAAACGACAAGTGTTGGCGAGGATGCGGAGAAAAAGGAACCCTCGTGCACTGCTGGTGGGAATGCAGACTGGTGCAGCCACTGTGGAGAACAGTATGGAGTTCCCTCAAAAAACTGAAAATGGAACTCCCATTTGACCCAGTAATCCCACTCCTGGAAATATATCCTAAGAAACTAGAAACACCAATCAGAAAGGATATATGCACCCCTATGTTCATAGCAGCACAATTTACAATAGCTAAGATTTGGAAACAGCCTAAGTGCCCATCAGAAGATGACTGGATCAGAAAACTATGGTACATCTACACAATGGAATACTATGCTGCCATAAAAAAGAAGGAATTACTACCATTTGTAGGCACCTGGATGGAATTAGAGAACATTATGCTAAGTGAAATAAGCCAGTCAATGAAAGAAAAATACATGATCTCACTCATCTGGGGATAATGAAAAACATTATAAACTGATGAACAAAAAGATAGATACAGAGGCAGTAAAGCATCAAACAGACTGTCAAATTACAGCGGTAAGGTTAGGGAGAGGTGGGGGAAATAAGAGATCAACTGAAGGACTTATATGCATGTATATAAGAGTAACCAACGGATGCAAAACATTGGGGGGTGAGGGCATGTATGGGAGTGGGGTGGGGGGGCAATGGTAAGATATGTACACATATAATACCTTAATAAAAAAAAGGGGGGGATTAATTGGAGGAAATATTTTAATATTGCTATTTTCCTTTTCTCTATAATAGAAGTGTCAGAGATGAAAGAAAATTAGTAAAATGTATATGAAAATCTTCCTCCTGTCAGAGTCTGGGGCACACCACAGGACCCAGAGTCAAGTCCCCACCCACCCGCAGCACTTCAAAATCGTGCGAGACCCAGACCCAGCAGGGCCCCATCCCCATCAAGCCGCGCCGGGTGGGGGGTGCAGCCTCAGGTCCCCTGGCCCAGCACCAGGCAGGGGTGCAGCCTCAGGTACCCTGTCAAACCCCGCTGGGTGGAGGGGCGCGGCCTCAGGGCCCCCATCAAGCCCCATAGGACAGGGGGGTGCAGCCTCAGGTCCCCCAGCCTGGCACCAGGTGGGGGGAGGGGGCGCACAGCCTCAGGTCCCTCAGCGCATCCTCAGGTCTCCCAACCCAGCGCTAGGGAGGGGGGGTGCAGCCTCAGGTCCCCCTGCCTGGCACTTGGGGTGGGGGGCACAGCCTGAGGTCCCCCATCAAGCCCAGGAAAGGAGGTCACAGGCCCAGTGCCACGCAGCCTCAGGTCCCTGCTGATTGCTCCTTAAGGCTCGTTACAGGAACTCGGCCTCCGCTGTGAGTGCAGCCATCCTGTGTTAGGGAAACCCCGCCTCTGCTGTGGGCGCAGCCATCTTGTGTTACGGAAACCCTGCCTCCACTGTGGGTGCCTCCATCTTTGTGACAGTGTGATGGTCAATTTGCATATTCCCTCTTTATTAGATAGGATGGTTTCTTCCCTTTTCTAGTCCCCCCCCGGTGCATTAAGATCTCTTCTTGTTGAAAGGAATGAAATAGATGGACTTGTACACGAAAAGCAACCTTCAGAGCAGCATGTTTAATGTGACCCCATTTTCCATAAAATAAGAGATGTATGTTTGTTGCCACATAAGAAATACCCACAAGAATATAAACCAAACTAATAACAGTGTTATCCTGGGGGCTCTGGGCAGCAGGCAGGAGGCAGCAATAGGAATCCAGAGATTTTCACTTTCTAAATCATAATTTCTGTAATGTTAAATTATGCTTTTATTATGTTACATATTATATTATTATACATTTATTTTATGTATATTATTTTGTTTTATATATTAAATATTTTATGTAAATATTATATAACATAATATATAAACATATTTATAACCATGAAAAAATAGGACTGCTTATTTATGTTAAAAACTAAAAGGCTCTTCTAAAATATAGCTTTTTCTGGAGAATACAATCAACCAAAACTTCAGGATTCTGCCCAATCAATGTGAGCCTTAGGCCTTACCTCTGAGTGCTATCTATTCCCTCCTTTCCAATTCCTCCTTAGAAAACTTAGATTTGCCCCCTACCATTGCAATGACAGGAAATGTAGGTCAGGTAATAAGTAACCAGGGTTTATTTTCTCTGGGAAATAGTACACTCAAGCAAAATAAGCCAGTTCCCACTTTCTAGGGCAGAATCCTAGAGCTTTGTCCAGGGGAGGGACCCTGAGGTCACTGAAAGCAAGCCCCTCGTTGTACCCAGAACTAGGTCACCAGCTAGTAAGCAGAAGCGCTGGGATTCAAGCCAGGTCTGTGGGACTCCTGAGCCATGTTCTTGCCCCTTGATTGCCCCTGGCCAACTACTGAACATGATCTTTCCTGGGGCTCCAAACTGGGCTCCAGAGAGCTGGCAGGGCCCGGGTATGCAGTAATGGCTCCACTCATGCCCCACTTGGCCTTGAGCTGGGACACTAGTGACCATGGGGAATGACTGTGAGCATGGCACCCAAACAATTAGCCCTGAGATAGGCATGTCACAAACAGATCAAAGGTTCTGGGAGGTGGGGTGGGGTCTGGGCAGCTGCTGCAAAGCAGCAGCACCACCTGCATTAACACTGCAGGCTTGACAATTTCTTAAATAGCCTTTGGCTCTACAAGTGGTTGTACAACCAGGCCATTCTCTAGAGTGAGCTGAATGTGATACGACTCACAGACCCCAGAATGGTTCTGGCCAATGAGAGTATCAGTGCAGACAAATGGCAATGGCTTAGCAGTCTTTGCTAGTGTTGGTATGGTTGACACACACCCACCACCACCACCACCCTCAACCCCCACCACACACTGCGTATAAGCCTGTGTGTGATAAGTGGTCCACCACCGAGAATCTAGGCTGGATGCGAGACACCAGGAAGCCCTATCTTCCAAATGGAGGCATTTCGTTCCTTCTGAGTTCCTATGCTCAAAGGCCTGGGCACTATAGTGAGGTGATTTCTGTACCACTAAAGCTTGATTTGTTAAAAGGCTTGCTTCTTTCTTGCCTCTCTTCCTGTGGCCAATTATCGCGGCCTGGCTGCAAGGGACGCCAGAGCCCACAGAACCTGAAACCTTCCAAGCTGGGTTAGACCTCAGAGACCACCTGGGAAGGACCAGTCACCCCATCGGGGCTTTGTATGCAAGATCGCAAAGGAGATGAATGGTTAGGCCCTCCAGAGCTCTGGGAGTCATCTCGGGAGAGCAGCCGCTTTTGCGCCTCCGATTTTCAGTTTCCCTACCCAGGGGGTGCCAGAAAGCAAGAAACGGCAGGCGGTCCCGGGGGCCCAACCACCTCGGCAGTCTTCCCGCCCTCCTCCACCCCTGGACCTCCCCTCCCTTCCCAAGGCTGGAAGATTCCCCCGCGTAGGGGAGCGAGCTATAGAAGGAGCTAAAATAAGCCAGGGGCCAGGGTCGGAGCCAAGGGCAGGAGAGGACGAGGACGTGGGACGGGAGAAGGACGAAGACGGGCCAAGAGGACCAGGAGATGAAAGGAGAGGAGGTCGTGCGCTCACCTCTTCCTCCTCTTCCACAGTCTCAACTTTGACTATGTCGCTGTGAAGGTGCACTAAATTGCGTGGACACCCTCCGTGGTCTCGTGTGCGTGCGCGCGTGCGTAAGGGTGTGCGTCTCGTGAGCGTAAGCGTGCGTGCCTCTCGTGCGCGTTCGTGTGCACGCACGTGGGCTCGTTAGCAGCGGAACGGAGGTTGGAAGGCTCCCACGCTCGCCTTGGAGACCTGAACTGCGCAGGCGAGGAAGAGCCTTGCAGCCATGTACAGAAATCAGCTGAGAGAGAGGCTGCCTTGTTTGGCATTGTCACCTGGCCTCCATCTTGCAATTCCCCTAGTGTCCCATCGGAGAACCTCAGGGCCTCCAAAACCCCAAGTAGAAACAGTCACCCATCCAACCAACCCCCTCAGGGAGCTGCAAGAGGAACCCCGGGGACCTGACGGGGTAGAGGGGGGGGGGGGGGCGTGGCCATGGGCTCCCCGGGCAGCTCGGCCTTTACCAAGCCACTTCTCTTTTCAAAGTTTCTTGGAACTCCGACAGTCATGTCAACTTGCAGGAAGGCCTGTGGTTGCATCACGGTCCTAGACAGTTTGGGAAAGGGTTTGACACTCCGGGCACCTCAGAGCCGGGTGGCCCAGAGCTGAGGCACGTGATAGGGTTGGAGGTCCTCCTTCTGCCTCTGCTCAGTGGGCCTGATGCCTCTAACCAAGCTACTGCACAGCACGGAGGAATGCCTCTGAGGTCAGAGGGGTGTGGCTGGAGAGGTAGATGTGTGTGGGTGGGGGGAGGGGGTGATGGACGATGGCAGCACAATGGTCTTTCTGGTGTCTCCGAAAAGGCAGTACAAACAAGAACTTGGGAGTGAGTGATGTCTCTAAAGCATTTGAGACTTGATTATTGGTTGGCATCAGCTCTCAGAGCCTCTTATTTCTCTTACTGTTACAGAAGATGGGGGAAGAACCAAGCAACACTTAGAGAGATGGAGTTACACTTTATTATTACTACACGAGGGCCGAGAGAAAACTGTATTTCAAATTCTGGGCCCCAACATGGAGGAACTTGTCCTATTTATATGTTTTTACCTTCGTTGTCTCCCAAATATGGTGTGTTTCTGGCCCCCTTTGCAAGGTCTTAAAGAGCCCTATGTGCTGGGGCCTTGAGACCTCAACCAAAGGCTTGGCCTGGCGCCAGCACTGATAACTTCATCTGGGGAAGGTTTATGGCCTTTCTGGAACAGGGAGTAGTCTTATTTCCTTATTATTTAAGCAAGCAAGCATTTACAGAAGCCAAAATAGCAGGGTTAAAATTTCAAACAGCAGTTTTTATATAAGATGGATGCTTCATTACCACCCTCACTGACCTCCCTACGCCTCCCTAAGCCCTTGTCCAGGCAGTTAACACCCAAAGAACTAGGATCTCCACTCCTCTACCATCCCCTCCTGGGACCTCTGTCCCAGTTCACTACCCTCTCCTGTAAGATCTCAGGATCCTTCCTGCTAACTTCAGCCCCCAAAACTCTGCCCAAGGACTGTACACGCAGATTTGTCTATAATCCAGTTTTGGGCTGCTTTCTCTGCCACCTTGGAAAGCACAGATGAATGAAGATCTAGCCCTACCCTAACAAAGCTTTCCACCTGGGAGAGAGGTGGAATCTATGTGCACTAGTCCCATAGAGGTTATGGCACAGGGTGCTGTCGGAGAGAATCATCAAAGAGCCATGGAATCCCAAGAAGGGAGCCATCATTTTGAAATGAGTAGACGTGGGACAGCTAAGGAAGGGTCAGAGGGTAAAAAGGTGATGAGCAAGGACTCTTGAGTCAGGCAGACTAGGGAAATCTTCCACTTCCTACTGTGTGACTTGAACACAGTACCTGTTAACACTCTGAGCCCAGTCTTACCAGTAAGGTAGGAATAATACCCACCTCACACGGTTATTGAAGACTTACTGAAGATTGTGTACTTGGAACTTGCTTCCTTGTGGATGCTCAATAGGCATTATTTCCACAGAGGAGGAAACAGTGTAAACTCTCTGAAGCCAAGGCCTACAGTAGAGTTTAGGACACGGGCTCTGTGGAATCAGAAAAACTGAGTTTGAATCCTGACAAAGTCGGTGGCCTTCCTGAACTTCAGTTTCCTCATGTATAAAATGGGAATGATAGCCCTAGCCAGTTTGGTTCAGTGGATAGAGTGTCGGCCTGCAGACTGAAGGGTCCCTGGTTCGATTCCAGTCAAGGGCACATGCCCGGGTTGTGGGCTTGATCCTGGCATGCAGGAGGTAGCCAATCAATGATTCTTTCTCATAGTGATAATTTCTATCAATTCCTCTCCCTTCCTCTCTGAAATCAATAAAAATGTATTTTTAAAAAATAAAAATAATAAAATGGGAATGATAATAGGACCCAGCTCAGAGGCCTGTTGGGAGGACTAAATGGAACAAGCTTAGTTCAGGACCTGGTATTTAATAAGCACTTAATAAACGTCAGCTATTGTCACAGCTTATGGGTTCATGCAGCCTTGCCCAACTGTACATGTTACTCACTGGCCCAAGTCCCAAATGGCCTACTGTGTGGACATGAAGTGAGGGTCTTTTGGAGGCCACAGAGAGAACACACACACCCATGGTCTCTGGTGAGTCCTTTTATAAAGAGCCCATTCTGCCAATGTTGCACAAGCTCAACTAATTTCAACAGCCTGCCTGTTGGCTCCTCTATCCCATGAAACCAACCTGTTTTTCTGGAACTTTCTTCCTGATAGATGTTTACAAGTTCAACTTCAAGTAATCAATGGTATCATCAATATAGTCAACCCACTCTTCAATTTAGTCACTCAAAACACCAGTCAGGTTGGACTTTGATCCTGCTTCTGAGCTGTTATGATAACACAGTAGTAAACAATGTCTGTCCAGTGTATGCAGCACCTTTGCCACACACTGTCACACTGGATCCCCACAACAATCCCATGAGGCCGATGGGGCAAGGATGTCCCAGCTGGTTGAGAGTAAATAGACCTTCAGCAGCTGCTCTAGTTTTTCTAAGTTGTCATTGTTTTATGGGTCAGCAACATGGAGAGGGGATTCTCTTGAAAATGGGCACTCATAGAAACACCCTGCTGTGGGTTAATTTGGGGGTGGCTTGGGGGAACTCATAGCCACCCCTGGGAAACATCAGACCTTCTATATCATCTAATTCAACTTTCTCATTTTACAAATGGGAGCAGTTGAGGCCCAAAGAAAAGGAGTAACTTACCCAGGGTCATATGATGGTCAATGCAGAGCTGGAAACTTTTAAAATGTTTCTTTATTGCAGAACTTGTCAGTCTTGATTATAACAATGTACATTAATTTCTAAGAAGATTATTTTTTTAAGTTTTCTAAAACTAAGTCCTCCCCCCCCCAAAAAAAAAACATGTATTAATGTCTTGATAAATAACACAGGTGGTGTTGGTATCATCTTGCCTATCTACTTGCATCTAAAAAGAAATCATTTCTTAAGCCAAATATCAATCATGATTAAGATAAAAACAGGGACTTCTTGAAAAGAAATAAAACCTCAAGAAAGTTTCATATGAGGATGAGATTACATTGGCTACAGGTCCTTCCTCCACTACCTGATGCCTGGAACTTAGTTACCCACCTAATAGCAGGTAAAGCCTGAGGGAGTGTGCCAGATTGTATTCTTCAAAGAAGCCTGCAAAAACCTCGTCCCTACACATTCTCTCTCTTACAAAGCAAAATTGCCCCATTTCCATCAGAAAGCAGAGTCAGTTCTCCTTCCCCTTCAATCTCAGTGGCCTGTGACTGCTTCGACCAATAGAATATGGCAAGAAGTAACACTGAGTGACTCCTAGAGCTGAGTCATAAAGAGTAACGTAGACTCTACCTTGCTCACTGGCATGCTCAAGGCCGTGTAAAGAGTCCAACTACCCTGAGGCTGCCATGCTGGGGGGAAGCCCAAGCTACACGGAGAGACCGTGTAAGTGCTCTGCTCAGCATTCCTGGTCTTTAAGTCACAGCAGCCAGGGGCCAGTCATCCGAGTAAAGGCAAGTAAAGGCACCTGCAGATTATTATAGCCCCTACCAGTCTAGTTACCCCAGTCTTTGAATCTTCACAGCTGAGGTCCCAGATGTCATGGAGCAGAGACAAGCCATTTCCTTTGTGCACTAAAATCCTGACACAAAGAAGCTGTGAGCATAATAAAAATGCTTGTTGCTTTAAGACACTAAGTTTTGGAGTAGTTTGTTATGCAGCAATAGTAACTGGAATAGGGAAAGTGTGTGATATGAGCATGAATGAGCATATTTAAATTGAGGGGTTAGGTTGGAATCAATATTAATACGTGATTCCCTCCTGTATACTTTTTTGATTGGCTTCAACTTTTTGATCAGGGACTCATTTATTCAATAATGTGGATTAAGATCCAGTTATTTGCAAGATCAAAGGGACAAAGTACAGATGTGGTACTACCTCCACGGAGTTTCTATTCCATGTGGACACTTAGTCAAATACTAGTATCGCACAATTGGAAATACTCAACAGGAGGGAGGGTCTAGGAGCAGGAAAAAGCAGAGAAACCCCTTGGTAACCAGGAGATAAATAAAGCTCTAGATGCTTGAAGCCATGGAGACAGTAAGTCAAAAGGCTTAAAGCCGGAAATGGTTATCCAACCAGCTGTGAATTTGAAAATCCCATATGTGGTACAACATTGAGCTGCTATTTTAGAAATTCTTTCATCTTTTTTAGAGGCATCTCAGGAGCCCTTCCTTCCTCTTGGAAGGCAGCCAGTTCTCTGTAGAAATCACTTCATCAGCAGGATGAAGCATTACGCATGCAACTGTATAATTCTGGAAATGTAGCTTAAAAATACTCTCTCTCGAAAGAAACATCGCAGAGCAGTATTTCTGTAAGCACCAACTGGGCAGCTTTGGATGCATTTTTTTCTTCCTTTTATTCCCTTTGAAATGTCAGACTCCTGGCACCTGCAGATGAGCGTACTGCAACATTGTTGATTTTCTTAAATGAGTGATGATTTCACTTCTGAGTTACTGGGATTTTTTCATTATCACCAGTGTCCCTGGCACCATTAGCATCCTCTGACAGGTTCAATTGAACTTATAATTATTCACTGAGTATCTGTGTGAGACACTGCATCGGGAGTTGAGATGGATTAAAAAACAAGGCAGTCATAGTGTCTGCCTTTACCTAGCCTGCACTCTAGCAGGGACAGCATACAAACAACTGTAAGAATAACAGGTATTACCAAGCGAGAGGAAGGTGCAGGGTGCAAGCAGGGGCCAGGGAAGCTCTGTCTAAGCAGACACTAGAAGAAGCAGTAGGAGGTAGGCAGACAGAGCTGGTGGAGGAAAAAGCATGACCAAGGCCTGGCCACTAGAGAAGTGAAGGTACTTAAGGAAAATTGCTGGATGGAGAAAGCAGACGGGGAGCAGCATGAGATAAGGGTAGGGTGGGCAGGGCTGGACTCAGGCCGAGCCTGTGAGCGTGTTGAGTATTGGGATGTCGACTGAAGCACAATGGGCAGTGGTGTGAGCACACACTATGTCTTGGAGAGATCACTCTGGCTTTAGTATAAAGTATGAGTTAGCGTGGGCCAAGAGTGATGTCAGGCCAGGTAAAAGGCTATTGTCATAGTCCAGGTCAGTGGTCAGCAAACCGCGGCTCGCGAGCCACATGCGGCTCTTTGGCCCCTTGAGTGTGGCTCTTCCACAAAATACCACGTGCGGGCGTGCACGTACAGTGCGATTGAAACTTCGTGGCCCACGCTCAGAAGTCGGTTTTCGGCCTGGGCGAGTCTATTTTGAAGAAGTGGCGTTAGAAGAAGTGGGGATGTCGGTCGCATGTGGCTCGCGAGCCGCGGTTTGCTGACCACTGGTCCAGGTGAATAATTTTGCTGGCCTGGACTAGTACAGTGCCAGAGGCCATAGAGGATGTAGAAATAGGAGTTGGGAAGCCGGAAACTCTGACTTTTGTTTAACAAAACACTCTGATGGCCCTTTTCATTGTAGTAAGAAGTGGTCCAGAGGTGGAGGAGTTAGACCAAGGGAACTAGGTTCCTGGCCTAACAGTGTAAGAAGTTGAGGTCTTCATAGGCAACCTCAAAGGAAGGGATGCGGACGCAGAGGATGGTGAGGAATGGGCAGACATTGATGCAATGAGAGTAGAGGGGAGCCCAGCAAGATGGCAAAGGGCTAGAATTCTGGGGAGAAGCAAAGACCAGTGAGAAGTCTCAGGTGACAGGGATAGTAGAAGGGCATTTAAGGATCTGGGTTCTGTACTGTGTTGCTACAGTTTAATGAGTTCTCCACCCACATCACCCCACCTTCCAATTCCCTCTGAATCCCCTGAGAGCTATGTGCAAGCAGCATTTGGAGGAAAGGAAGGGAAATGAGCCATGATCCATGTGTGGGTGGGCACTCGAAGGAGAAAAGCAAGTGGCCTTAAGAAGAGGATGTTGAGACTTTACAAAAGCAAATATTGGAACGAGAGGTGACCATGAGAAAGGCACTGGACCCTGGGATTTCCTGCAGGCTATAGAAAGGGGGTTTGAGGCATTTGAGGTCAGATAACACAGGTCAGGTAAAATGTTAAGTAAAAACTCTACTTGCAGACTTGAGATTCTGATTTGAAACCCAACTATGAAAAGTAATTGCGCTTGCCCTAACCGGTTTGGCTCAGTGGATAGAGCGTTAGCCTGCGGACTGAAAGGTCCCAGGTTCGATTCTGGTCAAGGGCATGTACCTTGGTTGCGGGCACATCCCCAGTATTGGGTGTGCAGTAGGCAGCTGATCGATGTTTCTCTCTCATCGATGTTTCTAACTCTCTCTCCCTCTCCCTTCCTCTCTGTAAAAAAATCAATAAAATGTATTTTTTTAAAAAGAAAAGTAATTGCGCTTTCCAGCAGTGGCGAGCTCCCTACAAGAACATGTCTCTCATAAAGGATCTCCTTCATTCTTCGTCCCTCTCCAGAAGAGAAGAGACAAGGAACCAGGAAGACGTGCCTTGTACAGAGCACCAATTCCTGTGTCATGGGTGTGAAATTCCCAGATGCTATCCAATCGCCACGCCTGTAGCCATGTGCACACTGGGGTCTGGTGTGTTTGCTGCTCCACTGTCTCTGCCAAGTACAGGAACAAAAGCAAGGCTTACAGAAAGATGCCCTCAGATGGAAGCAGTACTAAAAGCACCCTGCATTGGGATGAGTGGGAAACCATACTGAAACACACATTTTGGAGATTGTGTGTGTGTGTGTGTGTGTGTGTGTGTATGCAATTAAGGTAGAGAAATTTGAATATGGACTTGATATTAGTGGTATTTAGGAATTAATTATATTTATGTGATAATGGCATTGTATATGGGTGGATTAATTTTGTTTTTTGGTTTTAAATCTTTTCTGTTACAGTGATATACTGAGGTATTTATGTGTGAAATAATATGTTACATCTGGGATTTGCCTTTAAAATGTCCAGGGGAAGCCTGGCTGGTGTGGCTCAGTTGGTTGAGCATTCATCAAAAGGTCACCAGTTCCATTCCTGGTCAGGGCACATGCCCAGGAATGATCCCTAGTGGCAGGGGGGTGGGGAGCGGGAAGTGCAGGAGGCAGCTGATTAATGTTTCTCTCTCCCTCTCTCTTTCTCTCCTCTTTCTCTAGAAACATTTTTTTAAAAAAATAAACTATAAAATGTCCAGGGGAAAGAACATACACAGAAAAGCCCCGGATCCAGATGGCTTCCTAATAGTATTCTACCAACACTTTAGGAACAGATCATTGCAATGCTATTTGAATTGTTCAGAGTACTGGAGATGGATCCAGTCATTTAATTGTCACAACAACCCTATGAATAATAAGGTAAAATAAGGTAAAAAAAAAAAAAAAAAGGTAAAATAAGGTAGTAAGTATCCTTATTTTACTTATGAAGTCCCTAAGTCACAGAAAATGAAGAATCTAGTTCAAGGTCACATAGTTGGATCAGGGAAACAGATTTGAAACCAGGTGATGCAATCCCAGCACAAGTGCCCGTAACCTAGGGCTTCCACATATGGTCCTTGTGAATAACACCCCCTGGAGTTGTGCAGAACACAGCACAACCTTCAAGAATGTTCATGTGGGCCTACATTAACCACTATGCTCTTCAGCCTTTCATAAATAAATGAGTGAGTGAATAAATACATGAACAATGAATGAGTGGATTCTCTTCTTTGCTTCTTACTAGTTTCAGTCTCAGCAGATGGGTTCCCTAAATCCTGCCTTATTCTCCAGAAGGCTGACTGCAGAGGTATCCATGCCAAGACTGCAGTGATTAAGTTCCAGCAACCTCTTTGCTAACTCTGCTTTATTGCTTGAGAACAAACCAATTATCAAAATTCCCTGTTGGGAAATGAAGTGATGTTGGCCTAGTTCCTTTTGGCTATCCTGGTTTCCTCCAACTGAGAAGGACAGTAGTCAACTACTGACAGAAATCCTGGCCTGAGATAAAGGAAAAAGCCACCGACACAGTGGGACGCAAAAGAAGCCAGAGGCCTACCCACCCAAAATTACTTACCTCCCTGGACTTCTTCTGTGCTCGAAACTCCTGTCATTAGCTACTCTTGCCTGGATAAAGGCCCAGATTAAAAAAAAAAAAAGTGACTCTGTAAACTGAGGGTAAGAGCATACAGATAACACTTAGTATCACTTGCACATAAACACAGATTTTTTTCATCAACAAACTAAGAGAGAGTAGAACCAAGAGGAATGGCGCCCAGATGGGTATGATGAGAGAAGAGAGGAACCCCAAAAACCTCAAGTGTGGAGCTATGTGTTGGGAAGAATCTGCCTCTGTCTAGAGCCATTTTGGAAGGAGGAGGAGCTTGTGAAGATGGGGCCAGGTAGCATGTGGACACTGAGACCAGCAGAAGGAGGATCTGGGAGACTGGGAGTTATAAGAAGAGAGAAGACTAAGAGAGGGATGTGATGGATGTGTTGGTTTTCATTTTTGCATGTCTAGCATACTCTCACATGCTCTTCCCTTTGGATTCTTGGGAGAGTCCTCCCCATGTCATAAAGTGCCTGTTGAGGCTGTCAATCACAGTGTGTGACCTCATCTCAATGAAATGAGTATGTGACCCAGGCTAACCAATCTTCCATGAGATTGCTACATGGACATTGAGAGAGAAAGGTCTGCAGTTAGCACCTTTTTTTTTGGTTAATTTTAAGTTTTCAAAACAATTCAAACTTATGGAAAAGTAATAAGAATAGTATGATGAGCCCTGGCCGGCTTGGCTCAGTGGATAGAGCATCAGCCTGGGGACTGAGGGGTCCCGGGTTGGATTCTGGCCAAGGGCACATGCCTGGGTTGCGGGCTTGATCCCCAGTGGCGGGTGTGCAGGAGACAGTCGATCAATGGTTCTCTCTCATCATTGATGTTTCTATCTCTTTCTTCTTCTCCCTTCCTCTCTGAAATCAATAAAGAAATATATTAAAAATAAAAAGAATAGTATAATGAACTTAGAATGCCTTTCACCTAAATGAACATTTTGCCAAAATTGCTTCATCATTCTCTTTCTCTCTGGATATTCTATTCTATTCTGTGATATTCTAGTATTGTTGTTACTATTGTTTGAACTATTGCTGTGTTTGATATACTTTCTGAAATCAAATGGACACCTAAAGACATCCTGCAACCAGCACTTGCAACATTTTGTCACTTGCAACCAGCAATTCCTGACTCATTACAAAGGTAATAAAAATATATGTCACAATTGGAACAGAAATCTAAATTGTAAGGAGCCTTACTGATAATCTCATTCAAATCCACCTACCGTGAACTTTTATTCTATGGAAAGAAAACCCACAATATTATCAAAAGGAAGTATAGGAGAAAATTCCAAATGCCAGTGACATGATGACCAGCATATCACCCCATCGTAGGCAGGTTTGCACTCTGAATAACGGTGAATGGTCCCACACTTACAAGTATTGGAGGTCCAATGGATAGTCTTAGAGGCCCAGAGCTTCTGGTCCCTGAAGTTGACTGGCAGTTCAGTAATGAATTTCTCACATTACAGAATAATCAGGAGACATGACTCCAATCAGTTTTCCCTCTGATGTTTTTTTAACTCTGAATAACCACAGGGCTATGTCCTTGTGAGAAGGAGAAAATAAAAATGACTCCATAGAACTGAACATCCAATTGTTTGCCACAGTGTTGGCAAAACCCAGCATGACCAAACGTGCACATAGCCACGGAGAATGACCCTTGCCTAACTAAGACCTTGGAGGAAAATTCTGGACTATTCAAGCACTTCGGCCTCTTCCAGATCTCTTTAGTATAGTTTCCCCCATTTCAGTCCATTAATAATCCTAGCCTCGGTTTGGGACAGAGATAGAAGAGAGTAAAAGGCACGGTCCATGCCCTCACAGAGCCTGCATATAGCTGGGGACAAAAACAATTGGAAGCAAAACTGTGGGTTCTCTGAATGGTGTATGCAGGGGAATCAGGGAATGGGGTGGTCCGTGTGGCTGAAATGACCGAGGAGACTTCCTGGGACAGGACTTGAACTAGGTCTTGAGAGATGAATTGGCTCTATTTATTTATTTTTAATATACTTTTATTGATTTCAGAGAGGAAGGAAGAGGTAGAGAGAGAGATAGAAGCATCAATGATGAGAGAGAATCATTGATTGGCTGCCTCCTGCATGCCCCACACCGGGGATTGAGTCTGCAACCCAAGCATGCGCCCTGACTGGGAATTGAACTGTGACCTCCTGGTTCATAGGTCGACACTCAACCACTGAGCCACTCCAGCTGGGTGATTAATTAGCTTTAGACTCATTCAGGAGGGATGGGAAGTGTGCATCCAAGCAAGGCACAGAGGCAGAGAGGAAGTCAGTACATTCAGGGCCCACCAGGGAGGCCAACTGGAGAGAAGCAGGAAACCTGGCCGGTAAGTAGGATGAGGTTGGGAGGGAGGCTATTAAAAACGGATGGAGAGTAGAGCGAGCAGTTTGAATCGGATGGGCCCTGCCAGCACACAGGTCGCTGATGCAGGCTCTTGGGCAGTGCTGTGGCTGAGGTCCAGCTGAGGTCCACAGGGAGAACTGGGGACAAGGAGCATCACCGGGAGACCCCCTGAGCCCAGAACAGAGGCCTGGGTTTTGGAGCCTGGAGGGGAGAGAGCCAGCCAGAACTAAGAAGATGGGCAGACTGGAGAAGCTCAAATAGAGGCAGAAAGGGCAGAGCTGCAGGTTCAGGCACAGAGAAGAGACAGACCAGGAGACCTGGCTCTCTAGGGCTCCCCAACCAGGACACCAGAATTTCCCCTTGTGCAGGCTTAGGACACACACAGCTGCTCCCCACCTGTGTTAAAATTCACGTTTACACCCTAAGGTGGTTAGGAAATGGCTTGGCAAGGTCCTTCTCTGCTTTTTGGAAATCTCTCTGAAGAAATGTCTGCTTCCTCTTCCCTCTCTCCTCCTTCCCAAGCATCCCTCTGCTCTCTCCCTCCTCCTTCCCCACCCTCTCCTCTTTCTCTCTCCTCTTGCCCTCCTCCTCTTCTAACTTTCTAGCTTTTAGGGGAAAAGCAGCCACAGTCCCCTCCCATTGTGCCCCCAATTCCTGGAGGACAGACCCACCCTCTCTCGGAGCCCAGAAGGTATCAGGAAGATGCCTGAACTCCTCTGCCCGATGCTCCCACCAGCCTGGCTCCCACGGCCCCATCCATAGAAACATTTCCAAAGGAGAGGGTCCAGTGACACAGGGAGCCCCTGTTCCTCTCAAAACTCCCCAACTGCTGCCAACCAGCTTGGGAGGAGAGGCGACACAGTGGCATTTAGGACAGGCAGGACATCAGCTCACTAGGACAGCTGGCTTCTATTCAAAAGGACCAAGTGGTTTTGATCTCATAAATATTTTTTGTTTCTTGGTCATCCAGTGAGTATTTCGGAGGGCCCGCTATCTGGAAGGCCTGTGCCGATTGCCAAGGAGGATACTGAGCCGTTGATCCCATGGCTCTGAGCTCTGTGGCCATGCAGCCAGCACAGCCCTCTGTCAGCCTTGGCATGTCTCCTCAAGGGGGCAGGGCTGCCTCTCCTTGCCTGTGTTCCTGCAAGTGGGTGCGCACACATGGCATACACACACCCACAGTGACTCACCCAACATTAGGAAAACATCATTCCCAGTTGGTAGGAATGGACGCTTGCAATTCTAGATGGGAATTTAAAACTCCAGGTCAACACAGAAACCAGCGGTAACCACTTCATTGAGCCACAGTCAACTCCAGTAATACATCTGGTGCCTGTGAAATCCTGGATCTCAAAAAGAGTGAGAGCCAGAGAGGAAGGAGGGAGGGAGGCAGGGAGGGGGGAGAGGGGAGAGGGAAATGGTTTTGCTGTAGAAGGCATTTGACCTACATAGGCTGAGATTTCTAAGCCCTCTCCTTTGTGCAGCTGTCCTCCCAGAAAAAACCACTGCACACACCGCTCTGCACACTGGAGGTGCCCACAAATGCTGTGCAAGGGGATGTATGTGGATTTTCCCAGAGAAGCCTCTAAACCACCAGTGGTCTTGGCTGCAAGGTGGCAGCTTCTACTCCAGCCTCTCCCATTTGTAGTTTATCCAAAGCCATTTGGTTAAGCTCAGAGCCCTGGAACAGCCCACACCTGCAAGGTTATGTCAAAACTTTGGAGCAAGGTGCACATCCTTGAGGGTTCTTCCCAGAGGGCAAGGGTTGGAGGGTGTGACCAGTGTCTGGAATTTACACCCAAAGTACCGTTCTCCCTTGAGACTTCCTCTGCAATACATACACATGTACACCACCCACATAAACACGCAGACATGTGTACCTGTGTACACACATTAACATATTCACATGCACACATACTGACACGCACTTTTTTTTCTGCTTTGTGCATGTTTTTTATAATTAGGTAACAGGCTTTCTGACATAGGCAACTATTACAGAGCTAATGTTTTAATGTAATAATCTCAATCCCTCAGTGTCAGAAGTTAGTAGCATAGGGCATATTCTTCTCTATCTTTCTCAAACATATAAACATTCATCAAGGAGTTTTAGATCTAAAAATAGGATCATTACTAAACTTGTGTTTTTAGCAATTTGCATCTTATTTAACACCATATTTTGGTCATTCCTTCACCTAAGTACATATCTAACTCTTTTCAGTGGCTGCATGCACACACACACACACACACACACACACACACACTTAATCCACATTTACTTATGCTAACATAGACCTGTGTGTATAATTACATACCTACACACACACACACACACACACACACACACACACACACACACACACACCTCACCCCAAGGTAATTCATGCTGGCACTGGCCCCAGCCTGCCAAACATGAGGTTACTGCTGTGTGGCTTCCCCCTCACAACCACCTTCCAGACCTCACTGGCTTAACTGTCAGAGGTGGTTGAAGGCTGAGCATCTGAACAGGCTGCTCTTGAATCTTCCCAGCTCCTACTCAGACATCCAGAGGTAAAATCTTTAGCCTGGGAACATGGACCAAGCACAGGGCCAGGCAAACATATTTGGAGGCCGCTATAGTGATGGGAGGAAAGAGAGAAAATGGGCTAGTCCAGTAAGAGCAGCAGCAGGCCCCCCAAGTGTAAGGATGAGAAACCTGGGTTCCAGCCTAGCCGGGACACTGATTCACTGTGTGACCTCCAGCAAGCCTTCGCCCTCTCTGGGCCTCTGTTTCATCTTCCATGAAACAAGGTGTGAGCACTGACTGATGTCCTTAACGCCCTTCCAGCACAAACAGTCTTGTGTCTCCCTCTGTGCTGGGAGCTCCCTCTCACATCTCTCCTCCCCTGGTTCCCTGCTCCCTGCCCCCTCAAGCTTGAGGGTCACTGGGAGGGAGCTGGTGAGGCCAGGGGAATGGCTGGGTCTAGCCAGATAGGCTGGCAGAGAGCTGTCTTGAAGGCCAGAACCAGGCAAGCGTTTCCTAGGCCACGGCAAAGCCTCGCCACCTCCCCTCCCCCCCACCCCATCCCGCCCTGCTCTCTCTGTGCTTCGGTACCATGCTCCACAGTAATTACACCTGGTGACACCACGTGCTTTTTCATCTTAACTTCTTTTTTAAAAAAAGGTAATTTTCAGCAGACTCTGAGCACTTTCTATCTTGCTGAGTGAATGCTTGTCTGTTCTTCCTTTATTGAACTTGGCCCTTAAGTGCAGCTTCTACTATTACTCACCTCCATATCCCCAGGGTCCAGATCGGTCCTGAGATATGCTAAGTGCACAGTAAATATTCCTTGTCTTACTAATTTATTCTAATTACAAATGTGATGTATTCTTGTTGTTAAAAAAAATCCCATACATGAATGATTATACTTAGTATGTGGGAAGTTTCCAACTCTCTCTCTCTCTCTGTCTTCCATATAAATTAATATTCCTGTTTCTGATTCCCAGTTTTCGGTGGTCATAGTCCATTCATTCATTCTTTCCTTCATTCACCAATAATTATTAATTGCGCACTATGTGCTAGGAACTGTGCTCATAGATATATTTAAAATACTAACTATAAATTTTCTACCCTTGCCCCCTTCACAAGTATTTTCAACCCCCAAAATGAAGAGAGGACATGGGAATGATCATGCCCAGATTCAGACAGTTGCACCTGAATTTCCACCCACGCTGACCTACTCCCTTTCTGCCTCCTGCCCACACTCCTCCCTCTGACTGGCGGCCATAGTGGGCTAGGAAGAGAGAAAGGGGAAAAAAAGAGAAAAAGGAAAAGGTATTGCTGGGTACCCTTGGCTTTCCTTGGAATGGACAACTGAAATAAATGCCTCCCAGAAAGACGAGGGCTCTGGGTTCTCTTAAACCCACCACACCCAGCACCACCAATGCCAGACCCCTGCTAGAAACATCTAAGTGCTTTGTGAGTATCCATCTCCCAGAAGTATTTAATCCCAGTCTTGCCCAACCAGTCTCAGCCCTAACTGTTTATTTGGGCTGGGCTGGGAGCAGAACCTGTGGCCGCCCGCAAATCAGGTTACTGGCACAGCCTCCGGGTATTGATTGATTCAAAGATTACAGTTGAGCAAACAGGAGCATGTTAATTTTTAATTTCACTTTGTTGATTGATGGTCAGGATTTCTCTTTGTCCTGTGACCTATAATTACCCGGTCAGAAGAAACAGGCAATCATTGCCCTGCAATGAAAGTCCACTCATCTGGCCCTCCTGGCCCAAACTGGACTTTTTAAAGCAGCCTCCATATTGATTTGGCCTCAGTCAACAAACAGAGAATCAAGGGATTTCCTCTGAGTTGGGCAAACCAGAGAAATATAAGACCCGAGCTGAGCAGCAGGATCCTCTAAGGATAAAAGAAGAATTCCCAGGGGAGGTCTTTGAGCTTTGGACTTAGGGTAGGGATGGGGCCTTTCTTCTAACAAAGGAGAGATGTGACAAAGAAATGTTTCTCTCCATGGCCCCCAATTAATGATGTCACCACTTACCACAGACACCCTCGTGTCCCGGAGCCCAGGTTCTTCTCACCCACAACACAACGTGAGGGCGGAAAACAGCAGCAAAGTATGCATCACCCCATCCTCCCAGGAGCTCTGCTGTTCAGTGTGTCTCTTAGTTCACATCGACCTCCTGCCATTCCTGCAAGGTCATGGTCAGCACCCACAGGTGTGGAGGAGGAAACAGGATAGCTGGCCTGCGCAAGGTTGTACAGTTCTTCGTATCTTCAGGGGACGCAGTCAAGTAATGCAAAGATCTGCCACATACTCTTGCTTTTTCTCTTTGCTTTTTAGAGGCAAAGTGATTTCAGTTTGAAAACCATGATGAATTTAACAGATCAAGAAAAACCACAGAAGCAATTTTTCCCATCTGGGAAGAAATAGTTTCTTGTATTTTATGCCATTTGTCTACCCTGTCATTACTGCGGAGAAAACATTCTATCACTGTTCTTTGTGGACTGAAGCCATTTCCCAGGAGGAGGAGGAGGAGGAGGAGGAGGAGGAGGAGGAGGAGGAGGAGGAGGAGGAGGAGAGAAATGAAAAATTTGGTCAGAGCCTGAGTAAAACTTAAAAGTTCGTCAGAGACCCACTGAGCATGGATCCACTCAGTTGGTTATTTTAAATAATTCCCTCTAGAATAAGACTGTTTGAGCACATGTGAGGTATATATATCACCAACTTCATTCACAGATGTTGAAGAGTGACTAAAAAAGGAAGGGAAATTTTGTTCAGTGCTCAGAGATGAATGTACCAAATTATACAAGCCCCACCAAATTTGAGAACTGAAAGAAGACTAAGAAATCAGTAGAGTAGGTCAGGACTTGTATGTAACCTTTTTCTGGAGAGCGATTTCTGAGTTTCCTTGAATTTTATAATCACAGGAGACATAATTCTTGGTGTGGCTGGGGAAGCAAAGGGTGGCGTTTACTGAGCACATAATGCTACCATTTACCTGCTTTAAAGTCTCACAGTCTCCCACTGCCTGCAGTAGCATTTCTGTGGAACATCAGTCTCATGGGGTTCTCCTTTACAAAGGTTCACATGGTGACATATGTTTGGGAAATGCTACATGTCATATCCTACTCTTGGATATTTGCAATGCACACCCACAGAATAAATGCTGTTGCACAGAGAAGTCCTGGAATAAAGAAAATTTCATGGGCCCTGGCTGGGTAGTTCAGTTGGTTAGAGCAGTGGTCGGCAAACTGCGGCTCGCAAGCCACATGCGGCTCGCGAGCCGCAGTTTGCCGATCTGTTGACTAATGAGTTTGCTGACCACTGGGATAGGGGCTTAATCACAAGGAACAACAACAGCCTGTAATTACTGGAATCGAGAGTCTAGATCATCATCCTGATACTCCAAGGTTGCGGTTCCAATCCCGGGCCAGGGAGCATACAAGAATCAACCAATGAATGTATAAGTCAGTGGTTGGCAAACTGCGGCTCGTGAGCCACATGTGGCTCGTGAGCTGCGGTTTGCCGCTCTGTTGACTAATGAGTTTGCTGACCACTGATATAAGTGGAACAACAAATCGATGTTTCTCTCTCTCTTTCTCTCTCTTTCTTTCTGGAAATTGGGGATTGCATATCCTCAGATGGTTTTTATGAGGATTAAATAAGCCAGTACTTGCAAGGGCTTTGAACAATGCACGGTGCACTATAAATGCTCAATAAACATTAGAGATCATTCTGGGAACCCACCATATTTTTGTGTATCCCTCAACGACAGTGCACTCCACACAGTAATGAGTTACTTCCTTACACATTTGTCTCTCCAAAGAAATCATGATTTCTTCAAAGACAGGAGGTCTCTGAAATTCCTAATTGAGACAGCACAATATATGGTACTTGACTAGTGTTCAACAACTGCTTTGTGAATGAGTGGCTGAATGATCTTCACACTTCAGGAAACTGAAATTTCAAAAAGGTGAAGTGAGTTTCACAGCATCATATAGACAGAAAGTGCCAGAATTTGGAATCTGGGTCTCCCGACTTCTGAAATTAGGAGCTCTGCAGACACCTACAGATTGCTTCCCACCATGTGACAGCATTCCTATTATTCAATTCAACAAACTTTTTTTTGTAAACCTACTTACTATGTGCCAAACACTCTGTTGGGCATCTGTGATAAAGAAGACACAATCCCTGCCCTCAAGGCATCATATAACCTTTTCCTGAACCAAAGCCTCCAGGCCGGGCTCCCTACATCCAGGTTTCTGCCCCTTAGAGCACCATCAGAATGACTTCTTGGTCTTACAGCCTCCAAAGGCACAACCTCCTAGAAATAATGTACACACTCCCGGCCTGATAATGTGGCAACCCATTCACAATTTAATTTTATTTACCCACATAGGTTGATACCTGACTACTGGCAAATTCAACCCTCTCATTTGTGGAAACAAGACTTCCTACCACCCCACAAACCACATGGAAGACTTATTTCCATCCCTATACCTTTATTCCTTTGGTGCCTCCCACCTGACAAAGTGCCTTTGCTTCTTGATTCCTGCAGTTGAAGGATCAGTCTAAACAATTCAAAGTACTTATCTGCCCTAGGGATACATCTCTGTCCTAGGTCCAGGTCATAGCTCCTGTAATCACATCTACCTGCCAAACCCTGTCCCTGTCCCTGTCCTCAGAACTTGGTTCTAATGGTTTCTAAACCCATTACTATGACTGTGTTGAGCCCAAGTCACGAAGCCAGACTCCTCTTTCCCTATGGTAAGCACTCCTCTAAGACCTTAGAGTGATTTTCTGCCAGTGCATTGAAGGTCCTGGCCACCCCCATCCGATTCCCTTCAGTTCCAAGCTCTGCAAAAGGAAGTTGTGCTCCTGTCCTTTCCCACCCAGAAGAATCCTGGGCCTTGTATGCAAATTGACCCAACCTTCTTCAGAGTGCTGCAAACCAAGGAGAGAAGCAGTTGCCATTAAGCCACAAAAGAAAACAAGTCCCTATTACAACTTTCTCCCAAGCCAATAGGTGTCTGCTATATTTACTTAATAAAGAGACACCGGTTGAGTGACTCCATGAACCAAGGTGAGCAGCTGTGTTCATCTTCTCAGAGGCGTGCTGGCTGCTTCCCACTCTAAGTTGTTTTTTAGCTTGTTCTCTACCTAGTAGCATATTACATAGCCATCTCCTGTCTTATCCTTCAAAAGCCCTGAAAAATCAAAAATAAAGTCTCTCTTCTAAAACTCCGATTGTGCTTATATATTGCTTCATTTGCTTATTGAACAAATAGCTATTGAGCACCAACAATGTACCGGGCCCAAGCACTGGAGATGCAAAATTAAATGGGTCTCAGCTTCTGCACCCAGAACCTTCCTATCAATTGGATTTTATATTGGCCTATGTTGGTCAGTTGCCAAAGCCCTGTGCCCACAGCTGTAATGCCAGAAGGCCACTCACTCTATTGCAGTTAATCTGCTGGATGATAGATAAGGTTGTAGCTACGATCAAATTGCAGCCCACCTTCTGCCTGCCGTGGTCATTAATAGTACCTCTTTCTGCCTCCCAGCCTATCAATACCTGCTCCATTTGAAGGACTGTGAAAAAGGATCTCCTACTATCCTATAGAAATATTTGTAAGTGATAAGGCTAAAAGCATCTTAGCTGAGGCATACACACTCAGGATTGGGTTGGATTTCTGAAAAGGATATAATCTGGTGCATTCATCAAACAACTAATTCAGTTTCACAAATGTTTATATAGCAACTGCCATATGACTTGATGAGGAGACAGTTTCAATCATCATGTTGGACTTTCCCTCTTTTATTGTTAGTTGCAGCTAACAACAACCCTATTATACATAGAGTTGTTTTGTAAATATGAATTTCTCTTTGAGTGAAGGGAAAGTAAAAGCAAAAGAAATGGCCCTAACCGGTTTGGCTCAATGGATAGAGCGTCAGCCTGTGGACTGAAAAGTCCCAGGTTCGATTCTGGTCAAGGGCATGTACCTTGGTTGCGGGCACATCCACAGTAGGAGGTGTGCAGGAGGCAGCTGATCAATGTTTCTCTCTCATCGATGTTTCTAACTCTCTATCCCTCTCCCTTCCTCTTGTTACAGAAGACCAAAGAAAAACCAAGTGATGCTTCAAAGAAGAAGAGGGACACTGTTTAATACACCGGCGGACTCAGAGAATAGCTTTACAAATCTGAGTAAAGAAACATTCATGGGGTTTTCCTTTATATCTCCCCGTGGTCTTTGTCCCGCAAATACGGATTATGCTTCCGGTCCTTTTCGCGGGCCTTGCAAGAAGGCCCCCAGGTGTTGGGGGTCTCCAGGCCATATCTGATGGTCTGGCCTGGTGCCAGCATTAATAACTCTCCCTCCAGGGCAGTGAACTGTTCACAGTAACGGGTTCTGGAAGACCAGTATCTGGGAAGGAGGTAGTGACTTAATTACAGGTTATCAAGAATGTACACTGAGCTTGCTGGCATGGATTCAGATCACTATCCTCCAAATATCAGGGTTACATTGGAATTAGCCCTTTTTAGCCTTCTCACTCTGTAAAAAATCAATAAAATATATTTTTTTAAAAGAAGATAAAAAAGAAAAAAAAATGCCTAGGAGTATGTGGGTAGCTACCTAAAAAAAAGACAGGGGGTTGTAGTTGAGTGAGAAGCTGGACATTGAGAAAACTCTCCCCAGTCTTGGGGACCCAGGTGGAGGAAACAGTACAGGTTTCTGAGTAGAATCCAGGAGAAAGAACCAATAGCACGTACTGGCTGTGAAAGAGCTGTACTCGATGTCCAGCCAGAAAGGACCAGTTTCTTCAAGAGCTGGCACTGAGCAGACGAGCTGGCCAGACTGGGCAATGAACAGAATGCATACAGGCGGGGTAAGCTGGACTCGGAGACATTGTAGTGTACCTGTAAATTACCTGCTTACACATCACATA
This sequence comes from Plecotus auritus, assembly GCF_963455305.1. Taxonomy (NCBI): domain Eukaryota; kingdom Metazoa; phylum Chordata; class Mammalia; order Chiroptera; family Vespertilionidae; genus Plecotus; species Plecotus auritus. The sequence continues at coordinate 26,413,905 of NC_137783.1, read as the reverse complement.
GGCCCCGAAATTCCTCACAGGGGAGTCACATTCAGCTCTGGAAAGGTCATATGCTTCAGAGATGACTCACCACAAAACAAGTTTAAGGGAGAAAGAGGAACAAGAAGTCACATCTTAGGTCTTAGCTCTCAGGCAAGAGAAGGAAAAGGTCTCAGTTGGTTTGGGACTAGAAGTGACCAACAGTGAAAGGGGGAGCCTACCATCTGAGGGTATCCCAGGTAACGTCACCATCCAGGAACTGACCAAGAGCTAAAATAAGAATTGTTTGTCTGCTGGAGGAGGGATCACAAGTTCTCCGATAGGGCTAGTTGGCAGGGAGAAATCAATCATGCTGTACACTTTGGCAGGGTCCTGGCTGCAGCCTGGCTCTCCTCTAAGTGGTGGATCCCACTTATAAAATACTAGAGGCCCGGTGCATGAAACTCGTGCATGGGGGTGTGTGTCCCTCAGCCCAGCCTGCACCTTCTCCAATCTGGGACCCCTCGAGGGATGTCCAACTGCCTGTTTAGGCCCGAACCCACCAGATCGGGCCTAAACGGGCAGTCGGACGTCCCTCTCACAATCCAGGACTGCTGGCTCCCAACTGCTCTCCTGCCTGCCTTCCTGATTGCCCCTAACCGCTTCTGCCTGCCAGCCTGATTACCCACTAACCACTCCCCTGCCAGCCTGATTGATGCCTAACTGCTCCCCTGCCAGCCTGTTTGCCCCTAACTGCCCTCCCCTGCAGGCCTTGTCCCCCCCAACTGCTCTCCCCTGCAGGCCTGGGTCACCCCCCAACTGCCCTCCCCTGCAGGCCTGGTCACCCCTAACTGCCCTCCCCTGCAGGCTTGATCGCCCCCAACTGCCCTCCCTTGCAGGCCTGGTCCCTCCCAACTGCCCTCCCTTGCTGGCCATCTTATGGCGGCCATCTTGTGTCCACATGGGGGCAGGATCTTTGACCACATGGGGGCAGCCATCTTGTGTGTTGGAGTGATGGTCAATCTGCATATTACTCTTTTATTAGATAGGACAGAGGCCTGGTGCACGGGTTGGGGCCAGCTGGTTTGCCCTGAAGGGTGTCCGGGATCAGGGTGGGGGTTCCCTTGGGGCATGGAGCGGCCTGGGAAAGGGGCCTGTGGTGGTTTGCAGGCCGGCCATGCCCCCCGGCGACTCAAGCGGAGGCCCTGGTATCTGGGGTTTATTTATCTTCTACAATTGAAACTTTGTAGCCTGGGGCGGAGCCAAGCCTTCTGCTTGCTCCGTGGCGGCAGCCATTTCTATTGGGATTTATGTATCTTCTATAATTGAAACTTTGTAGCCTTAAGTGGAGGCCAAGGCAGGCCAGGGTGTGCAGAAAGCTTGGCTTCCTCCATCACCGGGGCAACCCTAGCCTCCTGCTCTCTCCAGCTCTGTGGCTGCCACCATTTCTGTTTGGGTTTATGTATCTTCTATCATTGAAACTTTGTAGCCTTGAGTGGAGGCCTAGGCCAGCAAGAGCAGGCGGAAAGCTTGGCTTCCTCCATTGCCGGGGAAACCCAAGCCTCCCTCCCGCTCTCTGTGGCTGTAGCCATCTTGGTTGGGTTTATTTGCATATTCGCTCCTGATTGGCTTGTGGGTGTGGCTTGTGGGCGTGGCTTGTGGGTGCAGCAGAGTGATGGTTAATTTGCATATTACTCTTTTATTAGATAGGATATTTAAGAAAGAAAGAAAGAAAGAAAGAAAGAAAGAAAGAAAGAAAGAAAGAAATGAAATGAATGAATTGAAAGAAGGAAAGAAAAGAAAAGGAAGGAAGGAAGGAAGGAAGGAAGGAAGGAAGGAAGGAATTGAAAGAGGGAAAGGAAAGGAAAGGAAAGGAAAGGAAAGGAAAGGAAAGGAAAGGAAAGGAAAGGAAAGGAAAGGAAAGGAAAGGAAAGGAGGAAAGAAAGAAAGAAAGTTGCCCTGGAAGGAAAGCTCAGTTGGTTAGAATGTTGTCCCGATATGTCAAAGTTGCAGGTTCAATCACCAGTCGAGGTACATACAAGAATCAAACAATGTAAGTAAGTGGAACAACAAATTGATATCTCTCTCTCTCTCTCTCCCTCTTTCTCTCTCTCTCTCTCTCTCTCTTCCTCCCTCCTTCCCTCTCCCTTCCTGTCTCTCTACAAATTTAAAAAAGAAAGAAACAGTAAGTTGTCTGACTAGGAGGGAAATGGCCCAGGGTGTGACATTGTGACTCACTGCTGGCCCTAGTCACTGATGGAGTCCATGCATATTTATAAAGGGGTCCTTGGGGGTGGAATTATGTGATACCAGCCTCTTCTGTGTCCAGAGGGGGAGACAGCAATTTACCTGGGAGCAGATTTTTATATTTGTGAGAAAAATTACTTGAGTGACCTTTAATCCAGAGAAAAGGAAGAGGGAATTTTTCCTGGAGACTAGCCAAGGCTGCCCTTTGTATGCAGAGTCCTGAGGCAGTGGAGCCAGGAGAGCATGACAAGCAATTCCAAAGGAGCCCTTCTGGAAGGGAAGGAAGGAACCAGGACCACACCCCTCTTCCCAGAGAGGAAGTGTGGAATTGAGTAGCCCTGACTACCACCCCCCTAGGACAGTGGTCAGCAAACGCATTAGTCAACAGAGCCAAATACAACAGTACAACGATTGAAATTCCTTTTGAGAGCCAAACTTTTTAAACTTAAACTTCTTCTAACGCCACTTCTTCAAAATAGACTCGCCCAGGCCATGGTATTTTGTGGAAGAGCCACACTCAAGGGGCCAAAGAGCCGCATGTGGCTTGCGAGCCGCAGTTTGCCGACCACTGCCCTAGGAGGAAAGAACACCAATATCCCCTGGATGATCTTGACACAAGGTAAAGGGGGCCCCTGGACTGGTGTCCTGAGTTTCATACCAAGTTAAGGCAGTTGGTGTGTCACAGGGTGAGGACATTGGACACAGGGTCCCTTGGGTCTCCAGCCACCCTGATCATGCTCTGGAAGCATCCACTGAGCACATAAGAGAACCGAGAATTATGAACCTGGGTCCAAGAGTGCCGCCCAGCTGTGATCACTCAGAGCTCTCTGCACTGTTGGACCAATGCCGATGGTCAGTGAAAGATAAAATGCTATAACCAAAACATTGACTCTATTAGAGTAACAGAGCATTCCAGTTCTCCATCTGCCTAGATTTGGAAATGGTATTGATAGCCACTTGTGATTTTTGGCTAACTGTGAAGGAGATGAGCTTCAAAAGGAGGCTATCTGACTTTCTGCTGCTGAGAGCAGAGGAGCTAGAGCAACTAACTGGGAAAAAAAAAGAAATTGAGATGTGACCATATTGTACTTCAACCTAACGATGTGGTTAAGGTTTTCCAGAAATGAGAAAGAGATGCCCAACAATGTCCTACAGCAATAAAGCAGGTGACTGGTGAGTTACAATATGGTAGGAAGAGAGAGGAGCCTGAGGAAACGGGGCCTTGCCACAAAGGGTGCCTCAGAGAGGCGAGACCCCAGGATGAGGAGCAGTGTCAGAATAGTAAGAAAGACCATGAAAGTTGGCTGATGCCCTGGAAGAGACACTTCCTCTATGCGAAAGGCCTACCTTGGCCATCAGCTAGTCCTCATCTTCCACTTCAAAAACTATAAAGATATTTAGGATAGACTTAAGCTGCCACACAGGGATTTAATTTTTATATATAAGGCAACAGAGAGGGTTCCTGTCCTCGGCCACTATCACTGACCCAACTAGAGTAATGGGTCACAAGTCTCCTGTGGGCCCCTCTCACGCCACTTGCTCATGTCCATATGAGCACTCCCATGAAGGTTAGCTAATGCCCAGTGTTCCAAGACTCAGCCATTTCTTGGCATTGGTTCCCTCCCAGCTTTCATAACACCCTTCAGTGATGGGCAAACTGAAGTGGTGCCACTCCCACACATTAACACCTCCTGCAGCCAAGCTCTTCTTGAACTACTCCCAAAGCATCTTCAGAGAGGAGACCCTCTTCAGAGTCCCGCTGGGCCAAGCGCCATAGATGCCATCCAAGGATGACTATGGAGAGTCAGACTCTGCCCATGGAATAATCAGAGATGAAAATGACAGACACCAAGGACACCAGCTTAGACTCCAGTGACAAGGCCTAAATGAATGGCCAGTAACCCTACACTTGCTGTGGCTTGTTCACCATTGGATCTCCCTGGCACAGTACTTGGCACATGTAGATGCTCAGCAGATGTTTGTTGAATGAATAAAAGAATCACCAAGTCAGGAGACTAGGATTTTCTCTGGCCCTCCCTGTCATTAATTAATGTGTGACTTAGGACAAACCACTTCTCCTCTTTGGGCTTCAATTGCCTGTTTAAAAAATTAGATAGTGGGGTTATATAAGTTGTTCTATGGTACTGAGAGTTCCTCAAGAAATGAAATATTGTTCACTAAAAATAAATATTTTATATTCCTAGGACTCCATTCATTTTGTTATTTGGGTACAAATTTGGATTTTGCATAAGATTTTTTGAAACTTTATTTCCTGATCTATTCTGAGCCTGTTCCAAAGGGATGATAAAGTCAAACTGAAAAAGTGAAATTAATTGCCACTTAGTTCCACCTCCAGGTAAAATTGTGACAGAGACCAAGGAGACTAAGGTAGGTTCCCTTGTCCTCTGCAGACCCCTCATTCCTACACCACCCACCCTTAGACACACTAGTGTGTTGGGCCATTAATCAGCTGGATCTCAATCCTGGCACATGCCTCCACATCAAGTCTGTTTTTCCTCATATCCCCCTCAGAGCCTATTATGTCAGCTTATCTGTTGGATTGACCAAGCCATGCTAATGCCTTAGGACAGTGGTCAGCAAACTGCAGCTCCCAAGTTTGAACCTGGGTCCAAGAGTGCTGCCCAGCTGTGATCAGGGCCACATGCGGCTCTCGAGCCACGGTTTGCCGCTCTGTTGACTAATGAGTTTGCCGACCACTGGACTAGACTAAATGTTACCGTGTAGTTGGAAGCTGTGAGGATTAGCCAATTGTGGCATATTGTGTGCAAAGAGGTAAAGGGTAGTATATGACAGTGGTCGGCAAACTCATTAGTCAACAGAGCGGCAAACCGCGGCTCGTGAGCCGCATGTGGCTCGCGAGCCGCAGTTTGCCGACCACTGCCTTAGGATCATAAGGCTGGTAACAAGGCCCAGAGCAGGACAGTGATTTGTCCAAGGCCAGAATCTAAATCCAGGTGTCCCAATTCTCAGGCTATGGTTCATTCTACTGACCAGGAGCTCATACTCTGGACTGTACTAGTAAGTGAAGGTCTCCAGGAGAGCTTTGTAAAGTACTGTACACGGGCTTCATCCCCAGAATCAGATTTCATTTGTCTGGAGTAGGTGCAGGCATCACTAATTTTTTAAAAGATTTTTATCAAAGTATAACATATACAGACAAGTCCTCGGGTTACGTCGGACTCGACATACGTCGTTTCGTGGTTATGTCTCCATCTCCCATTTATGTCGTTGTTATGTCGCCATCTCCCAGTTCCGTCATTTCAACGTATGTACATATGTGCTTTATGTTTTTTATTATTTACAAGTAAAGGTCAGGAATTATCTTTCTTTTAAATTTGTTTTACTGTTTCACTTCATTACTGCTGTGTATGTGCTCCATGTGAGTGACGTAGGTGCTGTATACAGAAAAGTCAATAAATCAAAAATGCACATGTTAATAAACTTTCACAAACACGCATGAACCTAGTCCACTCTCGATTCCAATAATTACAGGCTGTCGTTGTTCCTTGTGATTAAGCCCCTCCTAGACCAACAAACAGAAGATCCCTAGCACCCAAAACTCCCACCAAAGATAATTGCTATTATGATTTCCAACACATAGATGGCTTTATGTAAATGAAATATACAGAATGTCTTCTTGTACACCTGATTCCTTTTGCTTAGAATTATAAGATTCATCCATACTGTTCATTCTCATTGCAGTACAGTATTTTATGGTGTGAGTCTACTACAATTTGTGATCCATTCTATTGTTGATCATTACATCAACACATTACATTTGAGTAGTTTCCAGTTGGGGATTTTGTAAATAGTGTACATTCTAGCACATGTCTTTTGATGAGTATATGTATTCGTTTTTTGAGTGTGTGCTTAGAAATGGAATTGCTGTGTCATTGGGTAGGCCTATGTTCAGTTTTAGTAGATATTGTGAAACAATTATCTAAAGTGATTATATCAATTTATATCCCCATTCTGAATTTTAAGAGTTTCAGTTATTTCCAAATCTTCACCTACACTTGGTATGACCAATTTTATTGTGTCATCATTGTGGTGAGTGTGTGAGGATATTACATTGTTTTAAGTTTCCCTAATGATTCTAATGGGCCACAAAGATCAGAACCTCTGCTTTATCCCTACACTCATGACCAGTTGTGATTTATGAAAATAATGCTCTTTCTTTTATAACTCAGAGACTCTATAATATTCTATAAGCCAAACCCAAAGTCTTAGGCCACTAAAATAAAATTTTTTAGAAAAACTTTTTCTAATGTATACAAAAAAGTAATTGGTGGATAAAATTTTGCTTAATTTTAAGTTCTCCAGTAAATTTTTCTTATATTTTTTTGGCATCCACTGCTGCTTTCCACTAGTGAATGCTATCAGCAAAAGAAACAGATAGGAAATGAGACAATAACCTCTTGCATGGAATTGTGGAATATGCAATTTGCTTCTGTAAGTTTTTTTGGTAACCATAAGCATTTTGTGCTAAGTGTACAAGTTTCTCTGTGCTTAAGAGGCCCTTAGCATCCTTCATCTTCCTCTTTAGGATTCCATCTTCCTCACAGCTAGGAAAAGGAAGCCCTATGTACCATGTGATCCTCTCCCAACTACAACTGATTGGATCAAGAGTAAACACCTGATTCAAGTTGGGCCAATCAGAACCTCTCTCCTTCACAAATTAGGAATTAAGATTTACAGGCTGAGTCATTTATTTGGAGCCATACCGCTATGTAAAATTGGAACCAAAATTGCCATCAAGTTACTTGAAAGCCACATAAAAGCTGGTATGACATTAGTATGAGCAGAGCTTAGCAGTATACCTACAAGAGAACCTAAGAAGAACACTAAATGTCGATTGTACAAAATAATTTCAATCTTAAAAATCCAGTTCTCTGTTATCATGGCAGAACTGAGGGAGATGGATGTCAGCCACTTTGTGTCACTAAATCAAAAAGGCATGGAGTCTGAAAGAGAGGACCAGACTTGGGGAAAAACCTCTTAGCATGTTAAGAAGAGTGATCCTGAAGAGGTCTTCTTAAGTAAGGATGATAAATGGAAATGAATGGTTCAGACACCACTGATAATAATTTAACACATATTAAATACCATTGATTATGGTATTTGATATCATTAAATAAATCACTATTTTGTCATTTGTGTTGTCTTTATGGTCTATTTTAATGAATGTAAGATAATTCATAAGTGTTAGCTCATCTACAATCATTGTCCATTTAATATCATTTTTTCTGTACAGTTCTAAATCCTTCAAATATAAATTCTCCAATCAGGTGGCTATTTGGTACTAGACCTCCAAAGTTGGAGGTATTGAATTAACAGAAAAGTTATGACAGAATCAGCAATGGTCCATTTAACAGGTTATTGGTTTACTTTTGATAAATGTCTGTATCAGTCAGGATAGGCTAGGTTTTGCTATAACAAAACTCCAAATATTTATGGCTTAAACAAATAAACATGTATTTTTTTGTTCATACTACATTTGCTGTAGATAGGAGAAGAGCTCTACTTATCATAGTATCACCAGATGGGGTCTGGGCCCAGAGCAAGTCTACCTTGGGCCTACCGGTAGTGTGTGGGTTCTTGAGTCCATGTACGAAAGATTTTACAATAGGAGTCCAGGTGATTTTGAGAATATGTTTATTAAAGCTGGGGACATTAAAACAAAGGAAGGGATTAAGAGGCAACAGGAGAGAGCCTAGGGAGGGCTGCACTGGCTCATCAAGAAATAGAAGTCACAGTAAAAGAACTGAGCCAACGTGGAGCTGCTGTTAGCTCACTGGAAAGTCACAGTAAAGGGGTCCTTAAAGACAGGTTCCCGGTGAAGCCCAGGATGCGCTGCTGCTGCCCGCTGCTCCCCTGGTTGCAAGTCTTGTGGGAATCTTTACAGTTTAGGAGAAAAAGAGTGGAGATACAAGGCGTGGGTGTGCTCAAGTGACAGCTCACAGTGGGTCCTTTGTCTTGAGGCTCTTTATCTTCCTTTGGCTGGTGGGAATCCTAGGGGAGGTCGCAGGGGAGGGTCTTAACAGAATATTCATTAGCTTTCCAGGTGTGTCCTTCAGTCTGTTGATTCAGCAAAATATGTGTATAGAGAGGTCAGGAGAAAAGGAAGCCCTATGTACCACGTGATCCTCTCCCTTAGTTTTATTTTCAAAGAATGTTATCAAAGAAAAACTGGGACCAAGGCCATTCTATCCCAGGACAGTTTCAAATGTGTAAATCGTTTCCTTGTGTCCTTGGTTAGGGAAGATAAATATCTTGTGATTCATTAGCTGGCTATAAATGGCTCAAATTGTTTGGCTTTGTTTAATTATTTTGTCTCAGTTTCTCTTATTCCACTTGTCAAGGAATCTCCCTAGCTTCTTACTATCCTGTCTCAATAACAACCCTAGGACTCTGGCAAACAGAGGCTCCATCCCAAGGTGGACTTCCACAAAGACTGAAGCATGGGGAAGGTGAGGAGGAGACTCATACGCTGACTTTAAAAGTTTCCACTCCCATTTCTTTGGCTAATGCATGTTATATGGCCATGCCTATGATAGGCAATGGAGAAGCACGTTCGTTGTGTGCCTGGAAGAACCAGAATATGTGTGACTAGTCTTAACAAAGAATGCAGTGTGTGTGATCACAAGGTTATACTGTTTACTTTTCTGATGGTAAATTTGCTTCTTATTTGTATGATGGAATTAAGTAAATCAATAATTCATGGTGTTCCACAGGTGCACTGGCACCTGAGTTCATTTGAAAACTGCTGACCTTAACCCATGGTGGGAATTCCAGTTAGATGGGAAATTATTGGGGGCCGGCTGAAGCTCACATACACCACACCACACAGACAACCTTGTCCACCATGCCTCAGGCCAGTCCACTTTCCAGCCCATGGTGTAAATGGAATATTGTAAATCTGGCTCAAGTTTGGGTTTTGGCGAGGTCAGAACTAAAGAAAAGGAGCAAAATAAATAAGCCACTCTGAGGGAAAAGAATCCAGCTTGGTGTTTTGAGTCCTATTGACCTACAGTTAGTACCACAGTGCCACTACACCTGTGGGGGTGTGGGTCAGTGAACACCACAGTGTTATGTCATGAATATGCTGTAAGTCTTAAAAAAGTTACCTTTCTTTTCTGGAGCTGTCAAATGATGAAGTTGGAAAAGAACAATTTTTAAGCATACAACTCTTTGTGGAAATAGATCATATTAGGAGTCCCAATGTGTAAAATCTATACAAAGTGATGGTACATCCCCTTACACCATACAGCAAACAACAATCCCCCCCCAAAACACCTTCACATAGAATCTTCAGAGCTCCAGGGAACATGACTTGAAAATGCCAGGATTATGCAACCTCAAAGATCCTTTCCTGTGGTTGTTATCCTAGCTTCCATGCCAGCACCTCCTGGTCCCAAATCTAACGCAGCAGCCAGCACTCAATCCCTCTTCCCCGGACTATGCGTGGCCCAGCCTCGCCCTCACCCCTTCACTCCTACACCAAACAGCCTTTCTCACCTACTTCTCATGTCCTGAAAACCATATTGCAATCCTAAAGCTCTGTCCCCAAAACTGCCAGCAATGCTGACATTTTTGCCTCTTTGTATGAGAGGTCAAGCCATGCCTGTGATTTAGAAATCCCACAAGCCAAAAGGCCTTTTGTTTCTATGCCTGGGTTCCTTTTCCACGTCTGTTCTCATCAAGTGCAGTTTCTTCATCATCCCAGTGTCATGAGGGTTGCAAATTGCCGTGGAAGGAGGCTCCTGTCCCATCTGAAAACTCCTTGGTAATTCTCCAGGTAATTAATGAGAACTCCGGGAGACACTGGGGATGCCTCTGGAATGTTAAACAAAAGGGCTTTTATTCTGGCTGCCTTGATGCTGCTGCTTCCGTTCGTTCCATGAAGGGGCTGATTGTGCTGTTGATGGGTGTGTCTCTAGAACATCACTTGCCAACACGGCCCAGGCCTTCCCTTGGCCTGCTGAGTTGGTCTCATGTCAGGGTGCTTCTGGTGGAAGAGGGACAAGACCTTTATTTTAAGACTCTCATAACAATCAGAAACACCCTTTCCAGTCACTGGCATTTAAAATGCTGTACCATTTGCCAAGAAGCCCTGTCTTTATCTAGGTCATTTGCTTTGTCTTTATCTGAGCCATTCTCTAGCTACTTGTTATTTATTCAAAGAGTGGTCTGGATCCACAGACATCACTTGGGAACTTGCTAGAAATGCACAACCCCAAGCCCCTCCCCAGACCTACTGGATCAGAACCTACATTTTAACTACATCCCTGGATCATTACTCTAGAAAACTGTGTAAGTTTGAGTGACTTGGTCAGTGGTGAGAACTCAGCTGTTTCAGAAAAGCACGTCGACAGAGGGCACTGGTCCAAGAGTCAGGAGACTGACTTCCTGTTCTGATTTGGCCACTAATTCACCTGGTGACCTTGCCCGAGTCACTTAACCAGTCTGGAATCTTTGATGAGCTGGACTCCCAACTCTCCAAGTGCCTGCTCTGATGACAGGAAACAGGAAGGTGAGCTCTCTCCCATATGCTGAAGACATGGTTTTATTGCCAAACACTTCACAGAAAATTGTCCCCCAGATCTAATTAAGACAAAAAGAGGAGCTCCAGAACCGCTACCATAGTCATTTTGTTTTGTTAACTGTCCCTCAGCATTTAATTGTTTTATCGATGCCAGTCTCTCTATGGCAACTCACTGCACTTGGTTGTCTGAGGGTACCTCGGGCACCTCGCTGCAGTTGAGCTCTCTCAGATTCTAAAATATGAATGATCATATCAGCCCTGCCTGCATAGAGGGCTGTCATGAGGATCTGCTGAGAAAGCACCTTGAAAAGTCTGACGTACTGACACACACACAGCAAATTGGCAGAGCCTTCTGGGAAAGGCCATTTGGCAATATGAAAATTTAAAACCTTTAAGATATGCTTACCCTCCCATCACATTATCCACTAGGCGTAGACCCTGGGGAAAATCATGGATGAGTAGGAGGCTGTTTATCACCATAGTGTTGTTAGTAATAGTGAAAAATTGTAAACAACCTAAATATTCAACCACAGGGAACTGACTAAATACTACACCCCTAATAATAAACAGTCAATGGTGGCACCCCATAACAGAATTCCATGAGCCCTGGAAACAAACGATGCTGAAGATGCTAAGTATTGAAAGATGTGGATAGCTGTTGGTGATTTTTCACTGACTAATGAAAATATACTGAAGACTACAGTACAAAGTATGATTATGTTCTGTTTAAAAATAAAGTGTATAAATATGCATTGGAAAAATATGGAAATCACGGCACAGGCCTCCCCTTGGCCTGTTGAGTTCGGCTCCTGAGAATACTGGTGCACTCTGATTATGGGTAGTTTTACGTTCCTCATTATATTCCTCAGTTTGTTTTTCTCTGTTTTCTATAGTGCAGGTACATTACAATTTTAATAAGGAAAACGTATTTTTAAGAAAGAAAGGCACAGCATCCCTTACAAATTCGAAGTACTGTTTTTACCATCATTGTACTCATTAGTGGAGAAAGCCCCCTCTGACTGGGGGACATGGGACCCAAAGAGCAGGGTCCCAATTGGCCACATTGCTGCCCTCACACCCACCATATGAACAGTAGACAATATGCAGCATATGCAGGGGGCGAGGAGAGCTCTCTCTTGCATTCAGGGACTCAGAGGAGAGGGGAAAACAGGAAGGAAATCATAAATTCTTCTTGGAGAACAGAAACAGACTCTCACTGCCCTGCAAATGGAAAGGCAGCTGGAGGAGGTGGCATGCCTCCTACAAGACCATCAAATCCAAAGCATTACTCTGAAGCCAGGGGGTGGGGAGAAGCGGGGGAGCCTGCAGACAGCATTTCTCCTATCTCCTTGGGCTGAAAGCAGCGAGGCCAATTGACCTGCCAGATGGTCCTTCTAAAACCCAAAGGAAGGTTATTTCTTTTCAAGAGTGAAAAGAAATTTGATTCTATGAGTCTTCCCTCCCAGTTCATTGGAAGGTAGGTGTGTTTTCTTCATTTTTAAATACCTCCATCTGGAATAGAAGAGAAATAACAGTGAAGGGAAGCCCGCTTTGTCTTTTTTATTATAAATAACTAGAGGCCCGGTGTACCTGGCCTACGGGGATTGGGCCCAAACCAGCTCTCCGACATCCCCCAAGGGGTCCTGGATTGAGAGAGGGTGCAGGCTAAGCCAAGGGACCCCACCAGTGCACAGTCGGGGCCAGGGAGGGACCACAGGAGGGCTCCAGGGTGTGTCTGGCCCATCTCGCCCAGTCCCGATTGGCCAGACCCCAGCAGCAAGTTAACCTACCAGTCAGAGCGTCTGCCCCCTGGTGGTCAGTGAGCATCATAGCGACTGGTTGAATGGTAGAATGGTTGTACACTTAGCATATTAGGCTTTTATTATATAGGATGGTGGTGGTGGTGGTGGTGGTGCTTAGTGATGATGGTGGTTAATGGTGGTGTTGGTGGTAGTGGTGGTGGTTAATGGTGGTGGAGGTGATAATAGAGGTAGTAGTGATGGTGGTAATAGTAGTGATTGTAACAGTAGTAGTAGTAGAGGTAATAGTGGTAATAATAACATGGGCCAAGAATTTTATCCTTATGACTTTATTTAAATCTTCATGGCAACCCTATGAGATGGATAGTGTTATGAAGGAGGAACCCAGGATTCAGAGAAACATAGATTCCTGGCCCAGAGACACATAGTTAGTAAGGGCTAAAAGCTGGATCCCAACTAAGTTTGTGAACTCCAAAAACACTTCCTTCTACTATACCACACTAGAAAATTAAGATGCTGCTAGTCCCAGCTATATTTATCAAAAACCTGATGATTACAGGCTAATTCAGTCCTGGATTTGCACCCATACATGGCCTGAATGATCTACAAGAGTCCAATTACACTCAACAAACGCAGAATGCTTTTTTAAAAATTCAATGGCTTTCTACGTCAATAGTTAATGAGACTCTCAAAATATTTTTTCTCCACTAAAGAACCACTTCACTTTCCAGGAGATATTATTCTTCCGCCTGGATAATGTATCAGGCAACATTCCCTGATTTGGCTATCACCAAGTGGGAGGTTTTCCCTGGTCTCTCCCCTGCTAGCACACTATTTGCTGATGAGAAGAATTTAATATAAGACTAGCCCACTCTGACGCTTGCCAACACTGTTTGGTTCAAAAGAATGAAAAGAAATTTTATTTTTTTCAGCTTTTATAGAGTGATCTGTTAGGTTTGCCCCAAAAGGAGCCAGGCCAAGAGATGTTGTGAGAGTTTAAGAAACTTTATTACATTTTCTTACAGCGGGCTGAGACCAGTGTGTCGGTGTTAGCCCCAAGGGGATAGTTAGATTCTCTTACCTATGGTAGAAGTATGCAATACAGGGTCAGGATGTGGGTGCATGAGTCGGTCAAGCAGAGAGGAGGGCACAAGTCAGTTAAGAGAGGAGAGTACACAGGTCAGTCAAGCAGAGAGGAGTTCTTATCTTGCTTCTGTAGGCACCAGCTGTCTGCTCCAAACTATGGGAAAAGGCTTAAAATAGTACTAGAGACCCTGTGCACAAAATTTGTGCATGGGGGGGGGGGCCCTCAGCCCAACCTGCACCCTCTCCCAATCCAGGACCGCTGGCTCCTAACCACTCACCTGCCTGCCTGCCTCATCACCCCTAATCACTCTGCCTGCCTGCCTGATCGCCCCTAACTGCTCACCTGCCTGCCTGATCACCCCTAACTGCCTCTGCCTCAGCCCTACCACAGGGACTTCATCCAGAATGATGTACAGAAGGTTGTTCAGTTGTTCAGTCTAATTAGCATATTACGCTTTTATTATTATAGATAGAGGCCCGGTGCACAAAATTCGTGCACGGGGGTGTGTGTCCCTCAGCCCAGCCTGCACCCTCTCCAATCTGGGACCCCTCAAGGGATGTCCGACTGCCCTACTGGGATCATGCCTAAATGGGCAGTCGGACATCCCTCTCACAATCTAGGACTGCTGGCTCCCAACTGCTCACCTGCCTGCCTTCTTGATTGCCCCTAACCACTTCTGCCTGCCAGCCTGATCACCCCCTAACCACTCCCCTGCCAGCCTGATTGATGCCTAACTGCTCCCCTGCCAGCCCGATTGCCCCTAACTGCCCTCCCCTGCCAGCCTGGTCATCCCCTAACTGCCCTCCCCTGCTAGCCATCTTGTGGCGGCAATCTTGTGTCCACATGGGGGCAGCCATCTTTGACCACATGGGGGCAGTTATCTTGTGTGTTGAAGTGACAGTCAATTTGCGTATTACTCTTTTATTAGATAGGATATTAATATTAAAATAAATGTTCTGGAAATTTCAGTTTGCTCTAGGAAGGAGCTTACAACAATTCAGAGCCACATTTAAACAGGAAATTCTCAGGAGTAACAGGTATCCTGTCAGTGACAATGGACAAGCCTAGAATAATAGTTCCCTATGGGAGGCATCTGGCAGTAGGACTCCAGATGTTTGTGATCCACACATTGGGGCATTTATGAATTATTTCCAGTACTCCATGCATACTTCCAACAAGCCATGTGCAACATTTTAAAATCTTGCATATTATTTGTTCTTTATATATTAAAACTCTACAGCAAATGTAAGAATATAAACTTTATGTCATTTCATAATTATTATTTGCCAATAAATTGTTATCTTGGAATGTTATATCTTACAGAAAAGCAAGGTTCTTTGTCAGCTGTTTTATGTTCAAGTCTTTAACCATGTCATTTTAAGATTGTCGTTTATTCTAGATATAAGGAAGCTTATTTATGTCCCTAGAACAATTTGGTAAATATATCTTCATAAGAAATATGAAAACATTTATATGTTTCTCCTACCACATCCCTCCAGAATTTGACAACCCTCAATGAGTATTATAGTTCCCATGGCAATGTGTTTGTTTGCATAAATCCAATAAGAATCTATTCTTTTTATAAAATCAGGTTCCCATTATGGTTTTATTAACCAAGACTTTGACTGGAATGTCATATCTGAGAGACATGCCAGGACTCTGGATGTCACTGAAAGCCTTAAGGAATAAAAGATTAACTTTAAAGCCAGTAAGAACGCCTTGGAGAAATGGCTAGTTCCTTGCTTGTTCACTTGGTTCACAGCAATCTTTCCAGGTAAGAAACAAAGGTTGCTTTCCTGAGAGATAGCAGAAAGAACCGCAAGACATCTTGGGGACCTCAGGAACCTGAGGAATCCACCCAGACCATTACAGGCAAAGCCAGATGCCAACTGTGTAGCTTGGCTTCTGTGCCCTGAAGGGCTGACTGAAGCTCAATCTGAATACTAGTATTCCTTATAAGTGAAATTCCAGCAAAGTAAATCTAAAAGAGCCTATATAATCTATTGCTATTCTTATTGTGTTTATACAAATAATCAGGTCAAGTTAAAACCTAATGCAGTCTCTGATAAAAATGAGGATGATTTTAGGGAGAGAAATTCTGTTCCAATAAAAATCACAATGCCCAATTATGGGTATTAAACTCCAGTACAATTAACTGCCTTCAGAGTTTTGTTATATATACTATACAGACCTCCACACCTGATAATATTACCAGAGATGTTCTAACTACAGACAATGTATCAAATTGTCACTGCTTGCTTGCTTTCAGCAAAAGCTTTGCATTTAGAAACCTTCTTAACTGGTTTATAATTTGCTATATTGGTTAACTTTTGTGTTGTTCTTTCTATTTCATAGGGAAATAATTATTAAATACCGCATGACCTTATTAAATACCTGATTATTTGTTTACCTTTAATTGAACCTATTTCTTATTAAGTCCCCACAGGAACCTCAACCTGAGACTTACTCTGGTGAGCCCACTGAGGACCTCAACCTCAAGAAACAAGAACTTATTATAGATAAATTATGCAATAACTAAACATTGATATCATTGTCCTCCACTCCTTACAGCATAGCCACCCTCCTGCCACAGCGCTAGCCTTCAGGACTGTCCACTACAAACCTCGCTCCCTAGGTGACTCTCATTCGGACTCTTGGACTCTCAGTCGGGTCGACGCCCCTTAACAGCATGGAAGTCACTATAGAAGATGGACCTTTGCCCATGCTCCCCAGTTCTGAGTCCATTATTAAGATTAATATTGTTAAAACAAAGAGGGAAGAATGTTAGGATGAACGACCCCTAATCTCTCCTGCTTGGACATGTTTTCTGAAACATGTATTGTTATAAGCCTTCTCCCATAGCTTGGGGCAGATGGCAAACACCTGCAGAAGCAAGATGAGAAGAACTCTTTGCCTGACTGACCTGTGCCCTCTCCTCCCTTACCTCCCTTGACCAACTTGTGTACCCACATCCTAACCCTATATTGTATACTTCTACCATATATAAGAGAACCCAACCACTCCCTCGGGGCAGATACCAACACACTGGTCTCAGCCTGCTGTGAGGGAATGTATTAAAATGTCTCAAACTCTCACAACGTCTCTTGGCCTGGCTCCTTTCAGCATGGACCTAAGAATTTGATATCTTCTTTTCTCCAGGGATGAAACTATGAGTTGAAGGCCATTATATAGCAGAGATATTTCTGCATCTATCTGTCCAGGGAACTCCCATCTCTGCTGAGCCAGAAATGTGGGGATTGTCTGAGGATCAAGAGAGAAGTATCCCCCAAAGGCTAAATAAAACTCTTATAGAGAAGCTCTAAGTATCTAAAAAGATACTCATGAATTCAGGTTATTCATTCATCAAGTGTCTTCCATGTTCCAGGCACGGTTCTTGGCACTACTGATTCAATAGGAAGCATATTAGACAGAGCCCCTGCTCCAAACGAGCTTAGGGAGGAGTGGGAAATGCATCAGGAATGCTCTCAGCTGCAAGTAGCAGAAAACCCAGCAAGCAGTAACTTTTTAAAAAGCGAGTCATTTTTCTCCGTAATAACAAGTCTGTGGGTAGACGGCCTACAGCTGGTGTAACAGCTCGGTTATGTCATCAGAGTCCTTGTGTGTTTCCCTCTTTCCAATCCAAATCTTCAGCATGGTGGCTTTTCCATTTTGTTTACCACATGTCTCAAGATGGCGATGGCGGCCACAGCTCTAATATCATATCTATGTTTAAGACAAAAAGAGAGGGGAGAGTTGTGCCAGAAATGTCTGATTATTTTATTTGGAATATAAAGGGTTTCCAAAAAGTTCCTCAGCTGACTTTTAGTTAGATTGCGTTGGCCAGAATGGCTACATGAACCAGCCCTTGCTGTAAGGGACCCTGGGAAAGTAAGTATCTGGTGAATGAAATTACAGTGAATGACTGACTAATTATGATTCAACCTCTGAGGCTAGGCCATTGCCATCCTAAACAAAACCAGGTCACCTGAAGAGCTAAACAAATCATGTTTTGTGGGGAGAGAGGAAGGAAAGCAGGTGGCTGACACAAACTGTCATGATGCGTAAGATTCAAACCAGCGTGAGGAGTTAAATGTCCAATGCTGTAAGCACTTGACCATCCCAACCGTGCATGAGGCTGAAGATGTACCTTGGGATCCCAGGTACACCTCTCTCAGAGGGAACACAGTCCTGGGACCAGAGACAGCAGCAAGAGCTGCTCTAGAATCAGTGGTTGACAATGTTGTATGTGAGTGTTCTTATGTGAACAGCTGCCTCCATGTGTCCTGGGCTTATAACCTGTCTGATCACCAGGAATCTAGAGGTCTCTTTGCTCCCTGTCACCATTTCTAATTCCTTGTTTTTTAGTACTTAGAAGCTTTTCTTTGGACTGTGGATTTCTAAGAAATGACCTTTTCCTTCCTTAGGCCCGTGCTCTCTGCAAAGAAAAAAATATATAGCCATAATGGTTAAAGAAATTATGGTGTCTCTTTACAACAAAATGCCATTTGACAGGTAGAGAGTGTGATGCAATTCTATATGTGCTGATATGGAGAGATCTCCAAGGTGTTTTGTTAAATGAAAAAAAAAAAACAAAACAGATTGCAAGACAACACACAGAGCATAATCCCATGTGTAGGATAAACTCTGTGGTGCTTGTAAAACATGTCCAACTCTGTGACACAATCCCTTCACCCCTCTGCCCTGGAGCGTGGGCTAGATTCAGTGACTCACTTCTAATGAACAGAATGAAGCAGAAGTAGTGGTTTCGACTTCAGAGACCAAGTCATAAAAGGTACTGTGGCTTCCTCCTCATTCACTCTCTCTTAGATTGCTCACCCTGAGGGGAAGTTAGTTCCCATGTCACAAGGACACTTAAGCAGCCCATGGAGATATCCATGTGATAAGAAACTGAAGCCTCCTGTCAACAGCCATATGAGTGAGCCATCTGGAAAGAAGGTTCCACACATCCTGTCAAGTCTTTGAATGATTGTAGCCCCTGCCAACATTCACACCTACAAAAGACCCTGAGTTATAACCACCCAACTAGGTGCTCCTGAACTCTTGATTTACAGGAGCTATGAGATATTAAGTGTTGGCTATTGTAAGCCACTAAGTTTTGGTATAAATTGTGATGGAATAATACATAACTAATATGACCTCTTATTTGCATATTTAATAATAAGGCTCAAGCTGTTATTTTGTGTTAGTTACTGTTTTAAAAATACCAACATTGAATCCTCACAATAACCCTGTAAACTAGAGACCAATATTATCCTTATTTGACAGAGGAAGAAAGCAAGGCACTGAGAAACAAAGTAATTTTCCCAATTACTATTGGTAAAGTTATTTGAACCTAGGCAACTTAGAGTGACTACTTATAACCTCTTACACTGTACAATACTCTTATAATATACTATGCAAGACCTCACAATGTTGTCAGTAGGTTCTTGGAAACTGTGACTTTAATAGAAATGATGTATAATGAAACCAATTTTATCATAGGCTAATTTTATAAACAAGACTTAAGTTCCTATGGCATATTTCTGTTTCACAAAACACATCACTAAACTTCTAAATAAAGACCCAAAACATTTCTAATATTAAAAATAGAAATAAATGTGAGCTATGCATGCATTTAAGAGACATTAATAAAAACAAGATCATTATTTTCCAATCTGTTTATTCCATTTCAGGGTCCCAGTGGGAGGAGCCTATCCAGGCAGCTCAAGGCACCAGGTGGGACCCAACTCGAACAGGATACCCTTCCATCACAGGGCCACTCACACACACCACACTCACTCAGACTGGGACAATTTAGATATGCTGATTCCCCTCACAGGCACATCTCTGGGATGTGGGAGGAAACCAGAATCCTCAGAAATCCCATGCAGACATAGGGAGAATGTACAAATGCCACACAGACCCGGCAGGAATCAATTTTTTTTTTCTCATCAATGTTATAATAAAATGACGTTATTTGAGGACCTGCTAAGTGTACTATCATACTATACTATACTATACCATACTATACCGTGTGTGTGTTGCAGGTATTGTGCTGTTCTGTGTGATATGTGCATAGAGAAAGTATGAAAGACACATATCAAACTGTTGGCCACAGTTACTTCTGGGGACAGAGGTTGAATTGGAGGGAAAAAGGGAATTTTCTTTTTTTTTTTTTTCTCAACCTATTCCTGTATTGTTCGAAGGTTTTTACAACAAAAATGTATTAATGTAGTACTTGTGTAATTACATTTTTAATTGAGCTGGCTGACAGATGTATGCTGTTCGAAGAAATGAAGGATTAGGGAAAGAATAAGCACATCTGACCAAGTACAAGTCATCAGCCATGGACTTACTTAGGAGTGAACCAGATTGGCACCTTCTGTGGATTTGCAGATGTAGAGGGAGCATTCTCAGCCCCCCTTCCCCCCAGCCCCACCAGCCCTCCAGCACCTCCAGCCCCTCCAGTCCAGAGCTTCCTCCTTTTCCCATAGCCCAGGAGGCCGGTAGAAGGTACACCCTCCCTGACACAAAGAATTTTCTCAAGATATGTCAAGGAGTCCTGCGTGCTTGTTAGTACATGATACATGGAGTCCTATCTGGAAATCACAAGTAGTGCTGGTGGCCAGGACACAGGGAATCTATTTTCAGTCTGGGCCTGAGCTTGGTTCAGAAATAGACTCTAAGAGCAGAGTGGTTGGGGTTTCTCCCCTTGTGCCTGAGAAGAATCATGTGGCCAGTGTGCTCCCTGACACTATCCTTGTCACTGTGATGAAGATATATTTAGCATCTGGCCTGTGACAGTGTTGTCACTAGAATCTCCCTGCCTTGGCAACTCCAGGGCACTGATCCCAACCTAATCCTGTCTATATTTGCAAGCTCTGTTTGGGAAGTGATGATAAGAGTTATCTTTCTTATGCAAGACTATCAGATCAGCCAGCGCTGGTTGCATTTTGGGCATGGGGTGATGGATGGCCTTGAGCTTCTGATATGTGAGAAGTCACACCACTGCCCACTCCACTCCCAGATGGCTGCAGTGTGGTAGGAGGTTCACCCAGCATGTGGGAACAGGGTTGTCACATGTGACTGTCAGATGCATTATGAAAAAGTCCAAAGCCCAGTGGGCGTGGCTCAGTAGTTGAGCACTGACCTATGAACCAGGAGGTCATTGTTGGATTCCTGGTCAGGGCACGTGCCCGAGTTGTGGGCTCAATCCCTAGTGTGTGTTGTGCAGGAGGCAGCCAATCAATGACTCTCTCTCATCATCGATGTTTCTATCTCTCCCTTTCCCTTCCTCTCTAAAATCAATAAAAATATATATTTTTTAAAAGACCCAAGAAGGTTTTTTCCTCACCTCTGAAAGAAAGGAAACCAGGGCTCAGACAACAAATTCTTGCCCCAAGAGTCTCCATTTCTTAAGCAACAACTACAGTGATGTCATTAATTGATCCCAGTAATCTTTCCCACTGAGACCTCAAAATTATCCATGGGAGATCATCTCTAGAAGCCTCTACCAAACACTACCAGTTGCTAAGATGAAAATTATGAGCCATCTTTTGGCTGGAGGGACTAAGAAAGACATTAGTGAAAGACTTGATTAGGAAAGGGGGGAGAAATGGTGCCAGTTTCAGAGGGTGGAGGTAAGGTGAGAAAGCCTCGGTGCATCACATTGGCAGGGAAGAATCAATGAGGGCTGAAGGCTGGGATATGGACATTAATAAGAGTTGGTGGAGCCAATGGGTTCAAGACCAAATTACAAGGACTTGAACCTGTGACCCTGAATAAGTCCTTTTGCTACTCTGAACTCAAATGCCCTACTTTAAAAATGAGTGAGCCAGACTGGAAGCCTTTATGACCACTTCTAGTCTGACACCCCATAATAGATGTTATTTACTATAGCATGGAATTCAGTGACTGCCAACTGTAGTGCCCTTAATTTTCTCCTCAGGGTCCTGTAGAAGAGACTACTAACCACTTCCAAATATCTTTACCCACTTTTTCATGAGTAAAAGAACTTCAGTTTTTAGCCAAGCAATACCATTCAGCTAAAAGACTCAATTTCCCGGCTTCCCAGAAATGTAACTATGTTCTATCCACTAAGATGTAAGTGGAGGCACCATGGGAAACTCTCCTTAAAAAGGAAGATGCCAATAAGATGGATAACACAATCTCTGCCTTCGAGTTGCTTAAACTCCATTTTGAGAGAGAGAAATAAAACACTGGGAAAATTAACATACACATGACAAAGACATATATGCCTTTGTCTTTCACCAGTTGTTCTAGATGTTTCATTCAGTCTTCTGGGAGGAAGTAATTGGAAAATCTTTTAACTATTCATTCAACAAACATTAAACTCTCATTATATTCCAGATTCTGCCAAATTAATTACAAATAAAAGTTGACCTCAAGAGCTCCCAACCCAACGAACACACAATATTGATGTAATATTTTAAGAATAAAATACATATTTTTCAACTTCTATTGAATAATGGAGAGTTAGTAACATGGAACTTGCAATCCCACCTAGTAACAATTTGCTGGAGCTGAATAACAATGCCTTCTTTCAAGGGGGTTGTATTCTTCAGTTTATGACAATTGTCACCACTTGTTTTCCTTACACAAAAGTACTCTATCCATTTCATCACTTCCTAGATGGCCCTCTAGGGCATTGGGGGGCCATGACCCCTGTCCTAGAAGCTGGAAAGTGAAGTTCTCATCATCGTCAAAAACACACATTTATTGATCACTAATATGCCAGAACACTAAATTTGAAATATAGTAGGCTCTAAAGCAGCCGTGGGCAAACTACGGCCCGCGGGCCGGATCCGGCTGTTCTATCTGGTTCTCTTGCTCTCCCCTCCGCTCCTTTACTTTGAATTTATATTAGTTCACACAAACACTCCATCCATGCTTTTGTTCTGGCCCTCCGGTCCAGTTTAAGAACCCATTGTGGCCCTCGAGTCAAAAAGTTTGCCCACCCCTGCTCTAAAGCCTACTTTGAGCCTCTATCTGGTATTTGGGAAGAGAGAGAAAGAAAAGAGGGGAAAAGAGATGAGGAGAAGCAGTAGAAAGAACAATAAAATCCTATTTCATTCTTTAAAGGGTGAAGGGTAACTCTTCGTCCTGCTTTACAGTTGGCTGTCTGGGACATGGTGTGATATGGATCACTAGCATCCATCTTGGACAGGAGAGTAAAAGCTACACTCAAGAAATGATGGATCAGAGATGTGGCAGGAGTCTGAGTTCCTGATGACTTCCTGGAACTGCCACAACCAGTATTATGTGAAAGAATAAGACCTTGGGGTGAAAACCATTATTTTTGCATTTCCTGTCTCATGAAGCCAAACCTGATCTTTCTGATTCCAAGATGCAAGTGCAAATCCCAGACCTGCCTGAGTGATCTTCCTGGTTGCCCCCTGACCCCCACCCCATTTTATGCAGGAGCACAATCTAGCTGCTACTCAGTAGACAACTCCAAATACTTTCTTTACTCCCTCATTACCTCCTAGTAGTCACAGGGATCACTCCAGCCACTCCAAGGGGCCACCTAAACACCAGATAGCAAATCTGATCCTACCTGGCCATGTGTAACAATAAGGATACTGTGGGTGACAGATAACAGAAAGTCCAAGTAAACAATAAGGACACTGTGTTATCTTACTTAACAAGAAGTTCAGAGGTAGAGCAGTTTTAGGCTGGTTAATCCAGTGGCTCAGAGTCACCATCACAAACTCAGGCTCTTTACATCATTCCACTTTGCCATCCAAAGTGAGCTAGCATTTGTCCTCCATATAATCCCTCTTGGTTGCAATTACTCCAAGCATCCTGTCCTCATCCAATAAACTCCAAAGCCTTTGAGACTAAGACTGTAGTCTTTACTATCATTGCTCTTTAAGATGGAAGAAATTTTTTCCAAAAGTCCCTGTCAACAGGCTTCCTTTTGTGTTTCATTGGTTAGAACTGTATCACATTATCACACATTCATCCCCAAACTAGTTACTGAGACAAAGAAGGTAGAATTAGTACGATCGGCTCAAACTAATCAAGATCCATTCTCTGGGGACAGAGAAGGGTAGGTAATATCTTTCCTGAAACTGTTACTGTCCAATATCAAATAAAACTGAGGTTCTGCTAGAAAGGAACAAGGAGCAGGAAATGGCTGTTGGGTAAGCAATGAATAATTCCACCAAATCATGTAACGTTGGGTCATTCATTTTCCATTTCTGTGCCTGAATTTCCTTATCTGTAAAATAGGAAGAATGGACTAAAAGACCTCTAGGATCCTCCACGTTATCTTTCCAATTGATTATGAGCATCCAGTGCTATAGTGGCAGAAGATGCTGACTGACATTTAGGCATCAATAAGAGCCTAAGAAGGTCTAGAAAAGAGGTGGTAAGACTGTGGTGCCTCTCAGATCATTGGCTTTTCCAAGGGGATGCTGATGCCCATCACTGATCCCCATTCATTCATTCATTCATTCATTTGCTACTTAGGACCTCCTATATATTCTGAATTCTGCATTGGGCCTCTGCTCTGCTCTCCTAGTGGATAAGTGAGGAAGGACTTAGGGACAGGGGGTAGGGGATGGATAGAGGAAGAGCTATATAAAATCTAGGCTCCAGATTTTCCTCTGCCAGTAAGTTAAATTCTGTTTCACAACTCACTTCTCCTAGGAAGTTTACAAGATTCTTCCAGCTTTCTGTTCAACCTGGAACCTGTGTACCCACATGGACACATTCTAATCTGCCAGAAGAATGAGAAGTCACAAAACAAATAGGATGCATCTTTCTGAAGCATCAGTTAGCATGGAGATTGGGGGAGAGGAGGAGGTAAGTTATGAAGCTGGTCAATGGTTTAAAACACTAATTTAGGTTGAATTAACCATGGGCATAACAGAAAGCAAAGATGGTATGGGTTTTTTGAAAAATATAAATTTTCTTTAAAATGTCAAGTTTCAAGCTATGGCACACAGATCACTTAGAGAGTGACAGCCATTCATCCTCTTTGGTCACTTCTGAGAACCCATTCATTCAAACTCTGGGTCTGCCACTTACAAGCTTGATAGTTCCGTGTCCTTGGACAAACTAACATCTGGAGGCCTGTTTTCTCTTCTGTTAAAGAAGATCCCACTGTTAAATGGAAGTGTTGACTATATTTGCCTCACTAGATGAGTGTAAGGACCAGAAGTGATAGGTCCTGGAAACACTTAGCTTGAAGCCTCAATAAATACTAGTTTTTAATAGGTGCCTACTAGTCAAAAAATAACAAACAACTAATATATGTTAAGCATCTCCTATGTGCCAATAGGCATTAGTGAAATAAAGGTAAGAAAGGAGTATCTTACAATCAAGTGTCTACTTGGTGCCAGGCACTGGGCAAGGTCTGAGCCAGGGGCTTTCACATACACTTTCTCATTTAATCAAAAATAAATAAAATGTAATCCTGTCTTTCAGGTGCAAGGCAGTGTGCTGAGAGCACGGAATGTCTGGTGGTTAGAACTTTACTTCATTGGATTATCATGGTTATGACAGTGATTTATGCTGCTCCACGTGTCTTCTCTTAAAACCCACTCCCTTTAATTGACATAATAACAAGGCACCCTGTGGATTCTTAGTAGATATGTGTTATAGACAATTATCAAAAGCAAGGGACCAGAGACAAAATGGGCAACTGCCAGTCACCAAAACCCTATCACCTCTAATTTAACCATCACTTCCAGCCTCCTATATCACTGTATCGTTCTGTGCACTTTCTGTCACTTTTGCATTCAGACCCTGTGCCATAGCTGGAATTCCGGCTGTGCCCTTTACCAGCTGAGTAACCTTGGGTAAACCCTCTCCAAGTTTCTTTTTCTTTCCATTTGTAAAATTTGAAATAAAAACAGTTCCTTCCTCAGAGAACTGAGTGGTTGTTTCTTCATGCGCTAAGCAGGACAAAATAAGTTCAGACCTCATACAATGGAATAAAGCAATACACCTAAGTCTTTGCCTGGGATGTAGAGAGGGTAACATAAATGAAATAGCGGCTGTTATAATTATTATTAGCTTCTTACCACTCTACCTAACCTTTTCCCAGAGCTAGCACACTGGCTCATTTTGCTCCTTGGAATGAGTCATCTCCTGTCATCTCGCCTGGGATAAATATGAGAGACCAGTGGGCGTCAGTGAAAAGTGGAAGCAAGCAAGTTCTCGGCTAGAATAATCCGCCGTTAGGGATGATAACAGAACTGCCCCTGACCTAGCAGGTGTTGTGCTAGACCCTTTACATGCCTCTTCAGAGTTGATTCTCACCTTGCTCTATAAGAAAAATGTCCACGGTGATGCTTCACGAACCACTTATTCTTCCTCCAGAATCAAAAGGGGAAAATGTCACCCTGGCCAGTGGTACTCAGTGGTTAGAGCGGCACCCCATGCACTGAAGGGTCACGTGTTCAATTCCCAGTCAAGAGCATGTACCTGGGTTCCGGTTTACTCTCCACCCTTGGTCTGGGCATGTGCAGGAGGCAACCAGTCAATGTATCTTTCTCACATCGATGTTTCTCTCTCTTTCTCTCCCCCTCCCTCCCTTCCACTCTCTCTGAAAAGCAATGAAAAAAAAATATCCTCAGATGAGGATTAACAC
This sequence comes from Plecotus auritus, assembly GCF_963455305.1. Lineage (NCBI taxonomy): Eukaryota > Metazoa > Chordata > Mammalia > Chiroptera > Vespertilionidae > Plecotus > Plecotus auritus. The sequence goes on along the minus strand of NC_137783.1, from coordinate 26,387,665 downwards.
AAATCTATAATAATAAAAGCATAATATGCTAATTAGACCAGATGTCCTTCCAGACGACCTTCCTGACGAAGCTGGGCAGGCATCCAAAGCCCTGGTCCCAGGTGCCAGAGGGAAGCTGTCAGCCGGGGGGAAGGAAAGCCTACTCTTGCATGAATTTCATGCATTGGGCCTCTAGTAATACTAATAAAGGGGGAAATGTCTCCTCTGATGTTAATGGCTATGACCTTGTGTTTCCCTGCCTAGCTGAGACCAACGGGTGACATCATTGTATATATTCATTCCTTACCCATGTGTCAGCCCATTTTAACTTTTTTCAAGGTGTTTATATGAGCATCTGTGTGTTTTCCATTTTCAGCCCAAGTGAGCAAACTGTCTTTTAGCTTATTAGGGTGCACACTGGATATTTTGGGTGCTGTACTTGTTCAGGAAATAGTTCTTCCCAAATAGAAAGGCAGACCATTACCATATGTTGGTTCCAGAGACCCTGGAGAACTGAGGAAGAAGCGACTAGGGAAAGAGCTCGTGGCAGCAGGGTGGCTGGCACAAGCAAATTGACACTAGGCATCTTAACCCTTCTGGGCCTCAGTTTTCTCTTCTGTAAAATGAAGACATTGGACCCCATGATCTTAAGTTTGCTTCCTTTACTCATTAAACAAGTAATTATTAAGCTCCTGCTGTATGCCAGGCAGTGGGGATACAGTGATGACCAAGACAGCCTAGGTCCTGCTCTCATGGAGCTTACATTCCTGTCACAAAGACAATAAACAAAGAAAACCCTTCCGATAGTGAGGAGTACCAAGAACAAAACAAAGAAGGACAATGAGCTAATCAGTGCCTTGGGTGGGGCAGGGGAGTCACTTTTGATGGGATGGCCAGACAGGCTCCTAAGGAAGCCCCATTTAGGCTGAGCCTTGACTAAGGAGATGCAGCCAGCCCTGGGGAAGAGGATGCCAGGCAGAGGGGATCGCTGTAAAAGTTGTAGACTTTTTCCTTGGGAAATAATCTAGGTCAAGAAACAGGAGCCCCTGAGCTGGCCCAGAGGAGGAAATGCAGATTTTACATATCCTGTGATGACACTGACCCCCTGCCACTGACAGCTCCCCGCAAGGCCTAGCACCCTGAAGTCTGAATCACTGCTGAGAGCCAGGGGCTGGAGGCAACGAAGATGAATGCGAGCTGACCTTTCTGAGCGCAATGACAGTGATGAATGAAGGGAGGATTTGGATGCCTGCTCTTGACTATAAGAGGAAACAGGCGGACTGTAAACTGAGGCTCATGTTTTTGCAGCTTAAGTTTCACCAGCCATGCAGTTTCTAGAGCTGTTTGCTCCCACAGAGCATGTCAGGCATTTGGACTGGCCCTCTGGTCTTAGGGACTACTCAGCTATCAGCCGAAATCTCTAAGCCAGGAGCCTCACAGAGCTTTCCGCCTCTGCTGGGGGATGGGCCAGCCTGGTGAGCACTCATGTGACTGGGGCAACATAAAGGGCCCTGCCCGGGGTCAGAACACCAGAGTAGCAGCCCCAGCAGCGCCCACGGGAGTCAAGGAACCTTTCCAGCCGTCATAAACAAGTGGGCATCTGCTGGGACCGGTGTGGTGTGGGCTCCTCGCATACAGGATCCCATTTAACCATCACAACCCCTTGGGGAAAGCACTACCATTATCCCTACAGGACTAATGAGGCTGCAAGAGATTTTGCAACTTACCCAAGGCCACTCAGTGGCGGAGGTGGAATTCTAACTTGGGTCAAGCTAATTTCAGGTTGTCCATTCCATTCTCTCTCTCTTTAAAAAAAAAATTATCTAATTGTTTGGGGTGACATTGGTCGACCTGAACATATAGGTTTCAGGTGTGGTTTCTATGTTACAAGATCTGTATATTGTATCCTGTGCCCACCACCCAAAGTCAAATCTTCTCCTGTCACCTTACTACTATATTAGGACCCCCTTCTCCCTCCAACCCAGGGGTGGGCAAACTTTTTGACTCGAGGACCACAATGGGTTCTTAAACTGGACCGGAGAGCCGGAACAAAAGCATGGATGGAGTGTTTGTGTGAACTAATATAAATTCAAAGTAAAGGAGCGGAGGGGAGAGCAATTGAACCCTCCACTCTTTCAGCTCCGCGGGCCGGATAGAACAGCCGAACGGGCCGGATCCGGCCCGCGGGCCGTAGTTTGTCCACGGCTGCTCCAACCCCTCCATTCTCATAACAAGGCATCAGTTACATGGGAATAGTAATTATGTGTCCTACCCTGGTCATGTGGCTGTTAAGAGACTCAAACTAGAGGAGGAAGTGCTTTGTAAACATTGATAAGCTACTCCAGGGTCTTTGCTTCCAGTGTAGTTCCCAGCAGCGTTGCTGTCTGCAGTTTCCTGCCCACAGTTCCATCACACATTTCCTACCCTTTCACTCCCGTATGGAACGCCCACCTGTGCCACTGCTGCAGCTAGCCCTGGATTTGCTGTCCAGGCCGCCCCTGTGGCTGGAGGGAATGGAGATGAATGTGGGTGATTTATGCTGTGATGGTGAGTCCCTGCCTTCCCCCAGAGCAGCGGCAGCCCTGCCGCAGCCTTGCTGGGAAGTCTTGGCATACGGCCAGGAGAAGGGGTGGGTGTGTGGAAAATCTGAGATGTTTGTCTTCTTGGGAAGAAAGCCAAACTGCAGTATGCTGGAATTCTATAAATCATGCACCCAGAGAGGCTTTAGTTTAGAAAAAAAAGGGGGGCGGAGTTGGGGGGGTGAAAAGGGGGAATCTCTTATTATTTGCTTAGGGAGCTGGGTCGGCTGAGCCAGGGCCAAACCTCACATATTTGGCCTAGTTTTCTGTGCTTGCAAAACAGGCCCATGTTTCAGGAGATGGCTGGGAAGACCACAGAACAGCCAGCATTTCTCTGCAGGACTTTCTTCAGCCTACTTGCCATGCCCTCGCTCCAGTTCGGGCCTATACCTTGATTTCTTGGGCCTAGAAGGCTGGGGTATTCAGGGGCTAGGTGGACCAGGATGATCTGTGTCTGCACACCACTATCTCACTCTGTACCTCTTCAACCCCATGAAGCCCAGCTGTCAGGAGAGCTGACCAAGGACACCACCTCCAGGAAGCCTTCCCTGGGCCCTGAGGCTGGGTCAGGGCTCTTTCCTAGGGGCTCCTGCAGCATCTAGTACTTACCACACGGTGTTACTGACCTGGCTGCCAGCCAGTCTCCCACAGGCTCCTTGAGGCCTAGGACCCTTGTGAGTCTCGCTTACTGTGGCATCCCCAGTGTGGCATTTTAGTGAAGAAACAAACAGAGACCACCTCTAGCCTTCCAGAGCTCTGAGGCTTTTCAGCTCCAAGAATTCCTGGCAGCAGAAAGCAGGCATCCTGGGTGTTATGTTGTCAGTTTGTGTTGTGTTTTGCTCTGTCTGTTTTTCCAGCCTCATCTCCCACTCTTCTCAGCCTTCCACTAAATGTTTCAATCAAGTGTGAACTGCTTGCAATGACTCATCATTCCGTTTCTGCCCCTCCCCTCCCACCGCCTTTGTTTACCCTGGCTGCTCTGCACCCCATGCCTTCTCCCTCACTCCCAATTAGCCTTGAAGAATCAACCCGGGAAGTGTCTCCTAACCCTCTCCATCCTGCACAGACTCCCCTCCCCCACTGGTTAGTGACCCCTTATCTTGGGTCCTATAAAATCCTGTTATGCTTATCACTGGGCTTATCACAGGCCTCCAGGGATTTGTTTATATAGCTGTCCCTACCCCACCCCCAAACTCCAGGCTCCTTGGAAACAGAGAACCTGTCCTAATTACCTCTGTGTTCCTAGCACTTAGCACAGAGCCTGACAGTAGCAGCTGTTCAATACATGCTTGTTGAATTAATTCATTAATTGACTAACATATGCAGCAGATAATAATAGCATGCCATGTCATGGGGCAGAGCGTGATTAAGAGCCCAGCAAATGCAGTGAGCTCAGAGGAAGGAGCAATTGCTGTGGGCTGGAGCTGGAGCGGTTCTGTAAAAAGAGAAATGGACAGGAGATGAAGCACAAAAGGCGGGATGGAGAATGGCCAGAGGGTAGCAGGGGGAAAGTGAGAAAACGTCTGGGCTTTAAAAAACATAAATCAGATCATGGCCTGCTCCTACTTAAAGCACCATGGCTTCTCCCTGTATTTAGGGGGAAATCCAAATGTCTTATCAAAGTCTGTGAGACTCCGAGAATCTAATCCAGCTCTCAATCATTGGAAAAGAGAAACTGAGTCTCAGAGATACATTTACAGAGATGTTCTGAGCACAGTGTTTTTATTTAAAACACTCTCTTTTTTTGTTAAGGAAAAAAAGGTCTAGCAAATCATGTGTAATATGTTTACTATAAATGTATTAGCCTTCAGTTTGAAACCCCTGGTACAATTTTCCAGAGTTTTTCTTATGTGAGCCAAGTCCTATGAGCCTGCCTTTATATAACACAGTGATGATTTTTGTTTTTTCCATCACGACCCATTTAAAAGTTGCCCTACTTAATGCCATAGGAACCTATTCTGGGGTTGTTTATCTTTTAAATTTCTATGGAACCCTAATGTTACAGCCTTCAAACCAGGTCTCTTGAGAACCAGGGAAAGAAGTATTTGTTTTTTCCATCACTAGTTGCTGAGGCTCTCATGCCAGCACTGGGCTGGGTGTGACTCTGACGTGTGCCTGCCCACAAAGGATTTATGATCTGAGGACAGAAGTGTGGACTCAATATCAAGCGATGAAATTTGAGCCAGGCACTGAACTGACCACCTTACATCCTTCACTTCTCATTCTCCCAATAATCTGAAGGGGTAGATACTATTATCCTCACATTATAAGTGAGAAAACTGCAGCTGAGAGAGACTAAAGACTCACCCAGGTCTCGTGTGGGTGTCAGAGTGGGACCCTCAGCTCAGGCGTGCGCCTTACCTCAGTCTAAAGCAAAATAGGACCGCCCCAGCTGGTGTGGCTCAGTAGAACATCGGCCTGCAGACTGAAGTGTCTCAGGTTTGATTCTGGTCAAGGGCACATGCCCAGGTTCTGGGCTCGATCCCCAGTAGGGGGCATGCAGGAGACAGCCAATCAATGATTCTCTCTCATTATTGATGTTTCTATCTCTCCTTCCTCTCTGAAATCAAAAAAATATATTTAAAAACAAAACAGACTAGCCCTTCAAAGGAAGAGAAATTGATTCAAGCATTCTGAGTAGAAGCTGTCCTACAATGCAACCAGCCCAACCCTACCCCCATTGCAACACATTTTTGTATAACTGTTCCTCACAATAACCTCCAAGAAAGATAATGCAACTTCATAGCTACAAGGTAGGTAAGCAATTCCATTTTTACAGTGAGTCTTTAAGAGATGCTGACTCATACAATTGGAGACAGAGCCAATAATCTAACTCTGTCTTGATGCAAAGTCTTTTTCCCCCACTGGGCCCAGCTTAGAAGAAGCAATAAGCATCAGACCATTCGGTGAACTACTTATAGTTCCAGGAAGATCACTTAGGAAGGAACTCAGAAATTGTGCTCAGCAGAGAAGGGCTCATCCTGAGGCCGGAACTTGTCGGAAATATATGGAAGAGCTTCAGCCTCTGAAAGGGTTGGTGAGAATGGGCCCAGGAAACTGGGACAGACAGATCTCCTATTAAATCATTGCAGAGCTGGGGCCCTTCCAGTAATCATCACCAGCCAGGAAACAGCCTGGCCCCAAATAGGGTCCAGGCCAAAGTCAGGTTACCTAAAGGCATAATTGATCATGAAATCCAATCTAGATTGAGTGAAAGATATAGAGTCAAGTTTAGGAATCAAAAAACATCCCTGACCAGTGTTGCTCAGTTGGTTGGGCATTGTTCCATGCACCGAAAGGTTGCCAATTCAATTCCTGATCAAGGCACCTGCCTGGATTGTGGGCTCAATCCCCAGTAGAGGTTGTGCAGGAGGCAGCTGATGGATGTTTCACTCTCACATCTCTCTCTCTCTCTCTCTCTCTCTCTCCCCTTCTCCTCTCCTTCTCCCTCTCCCTTCCTCTTCTCTCTCTTTAAAAATAAATAAAAAATAAATAAATAATAATTTTTAAAAATCTGCAAGAGCCACCAAGGGACAATCCAAGATGGCAGCCTACAAAGAAATGCCACTAGGAAGGTCAGAGAGATCAGGAAGCAGACTGAGAGTGAGGCTTGTCTGACACACCAGGACCTGGCACAGAGCAAGCAGCTACTATTTTCATAGCACACTGGAGCCCCTTCATACTCCAAGCCAACTAAATGCACTTGGGAGAGGGGAGATGGAGACAGAGAGAGAGGGAAGAAGAGAGAGAACAATTAAAGTGGTGCCTTTGACTCCTGCTGTCATTGCACTCCAGGAGCATATAGCCCTGGATGTGAGGTAGAGACCAGCTGTCCCTCAGGAGACTAGATCCCCTCAGACCTCTCAGCAAGAGCATCACAGGACACTGAAGGTGATTGGTGTGTTTCAAGCTAAGTATTTTAAACATCTAAGTGAACTGGTGTTTGTCCAAAGAAAAAACAGTATGTCCAAATACTAGAAGATAAGATCTCTGTGATGAACTAAGTGAAAATTCTGCAAAGGATTACTTTCCTGATGCAGAACCATGAGGAATTTTGACCGTATAAGCTTATACCCTTTTGTGCAGACTTTGGAATTATCCCAGCTCGATGAGATGCCACTGTCAGTAGATGTCTGATGTGGTGAGGCATCTTCTGAAGGCCCCGGGCCCAGAGCCCAAGGTCTGACACAAATTGATATTTGGTTCATGAAAAGTGGTTTTGTTTTTAAAATAGATGGCTAAATTCCTTACCACCAGCAATTATAGTGTGGCAGGATAGCCCCACGGGGAAATGTCTGGTAGAGGCTCTTCAAGAAAGAAAAGCATTTTTTTCCCTATTGCTCCCCCGCACCCACCCACTCACCCTTATCCTTTTACACAGGAGATCTGACTTTCTCTTGCATCAAGGGAGAGTTTAGGGACCTTTGTTTTCTAAAGCCCAGCTCTGTTAAGATATAGATGAGGTTGATACGAGATGTTGGTAGACTATTTATTTTTTATAAGTTTATTTGAGCCTAGTTAACAACATATGTTGGGGAGCAAGATCTCAAATGCTTATGGCAGACACTTAAAGAAAAGGCAAGCAGAATTCCTGGAGGGAGAGAACAATGGACATGGGGGTGGGGAGTATCTGAGAGGCAGGGACATGTACCCTGCTCCCAGATAGTGTCCCAGAGAGGCTTGACCTTGGATGGGAGGTGATTGCCAGATGCCTCTAGAGACTGGCCTTGAGCTGTGGTCAGAGGCTTAAGGTTTGCAATGCAGAGCAAGGCCAGGACAGCCGGAAGTCCCCTCCAGGAAGCAGTCTTGAGCAGATGGCAGAAGATCACAGAACCAGACACCATCATAGGGAAGCAAAAGGAGTGATATAGCAATGGAGCTACCATGAGTTACAGCCCAGTAACTATGGTCCTCCCTCATTTTTTCAGAACCAGAAATCTTGTATAATACCAATAGAAGGGACAGGGGTGGCCCCACTAATGACTAATATTGACATTCTCTTCTACCTGAGGAGTGGGGGAAAGGCACTCAAGCTATTTTACTTTTATTTAGAATAATGAATGAATGCATTATTTCTTAAGCCTGAGTTCTGCTCCATAATGGCTTCCTGAATATAATTATTACTGTAGTGGTAATAATAATGATCCTATATAATAAAAGGCTAATATGTAAATAGACCAAACGGTGGAACAACCAGAACAACCGAAACAACCAAAAACTAGCTTCTTTCACTTAGCAATATGTATTTAAGGTTCCTCCATGTCTTTTTGTGGTTTGAGAGTGCATTTCTTTTAACCCTGAATAATTTCCCATTGTATGGATGCGCCACCATTTGTGTATACATTCGCCTATTGAAGGACATCTTAGTTGATTCCTATTTTTGTCAATAATTAATAAAGCTTTTATAAACATTTGTGTGCAGGTTTTCAACTCACTTAGGTAAATACCTAGGAGCATGATTGTTGGGTTTTATGGTAAAGACTATGTTTAGCTTTGTCAAGCCTGCTGGTTTGGTTTTTTAAAAATTATTTCTATCCCATAAGATAAGAGAGAGGGGTGATAAGTTATGAGTGGACTTCACACAGAGTGGAGCTATAAAAGCGGCCTTGCTTTTATTTGTAGTGAATAAAATGTTTAGCTTCAAAGTGTATACCTAAGACCTGGTATACTTGGATTTAGTAAATAATAGAGTATATAATTGCCCATGATTTCACTTTGGCCTTTTCAATTGGCTGCCAAGACAGACTAGTCTGAGAAGGTTCCTACCCGCTGGAATGATATACACTAGTGGGAAAGACAATGAACAAATATTCAGCTGAAACCTGTCCAAGTGAAAATACAGGATAGGAAAATCCCACAAATAAGTAGGCAAGAAAACAAATGAGTTCGCTCATTAACTTATATGGTGAGTCTACACGCGCAGCCACACTAGGATTTGGGGGGTGGGGGAGGGCAGTGTGGAGAGGGCAGGTTACTCAGAGACAATTTGGCTTCAAAGAGATACTAGTAGTCCCTATAGCAGAAGACAGGTAAGTTCAGGGGAAATATTTATGTTTGTGGCACACAAAAAAAATTCCTTTAAAACATGAAAACAGAAAGTGAGATGTCTTTACCTCTTCTCTCTCCGATGTCAGCTGCCTTTCTCTGTATCTTGACCCCATAACCTCTTCACCTGATGCATCTCTCTCCAACTAAACTGGAAGAGTGCTGTCTTTTTCTTACTGTCCCTCACATTGCTACTTTGCACATAGTAGGTGCTCAAGAAGAGCTCACTACATTGAAAGGGGAGCTTTCACCAATACGAAAAAAGGACTCCAATTTTACCCTCTAAGTTCAACCTCCACAAAAAAACAAACAAAACCAGAAATCTCCTCCTCTTGGTAATCAAGTGTTTTTAAGTGGTGTTGGAATAAAACCAGCATATACATTTCCAGTGCTTTGTAATCATTAACTATTCTCCACCTTCCTGGAAAATGTGAACTTGGATAAGCTCCAAGCACCTTAGCAACAAGCCAGCAGCTCCCAACCAGAGCCCCCAGTCCTCTGGTGGAGCCAGAATCCCAGAGACAAAGCATTTTTTATTGACATAAACTGCCTTGCTTCCAAAGTTGGAATCCCAAGAACCAAGCTAATGAGAAGACTCAGTGCCAGGATGTCATATTGAGTTAGGATGGCCAACCCATGAACAGTCTGTTTTTCTGTGCTCAGCCCAGACTGGAGGAGACACGGGGCAAACAATATACAGTGGCTTCTGAAAGGCCCCAACACTTAACACTTGAACACCCTGACAATTGCTGTCTTTAGCTGGGAGTGTGGGAAAGGGCACCGACCGTGGAATGTTTTCTGAATGGACAGGCAGTGCCCTGCGCAGAGTAGCAGAGGCTGCCAGCTGCAGTCTTGGGCAACGTGATGCCCGCAAACTCCTAAGGTGACAACCAGGGCTCTCTGCTTGATGAGCCTGCGGGTGAGACTCTACCCCTCTCATCTCCTTCTAATCCCACCTCTATCGATGGCCTCATCTAGGGCCCAGCTGCTGGCACATTAGGAGATACAGCCTCAGCATAGCAATCGGGGCCCCTTAGTTTCAGGAGGATAATTTACTTCTCTGAAAACTCCAACCGGAGGTGGCATTTCTCTGCATCCCATCCAGAATTACCTTTGAGTGTTTTCTGACTCTGAAACAGTTTAGAATGATTTAGCAAGCCAACCACAGAAGAGGGCTTCAATTTGTATTAAAAACAGTGAATGCTCTTTAAAATTTACTGAGCTCTACGCATAGCAATGTGCTAAACACCTCATGTCGCTCACCTCACTTAATCCTCACAAGAGGATTGGAATTTAGAAACATCATGAACCCATTTGACAAATAGGAAAGCAGAGGCTTAGAGAAACTAGTTTAGCAGTTCCCGGACTAGTAGCATTAAACATCACCAGGGAACATGTTAGAAATGAGCATTCCTTATGCCCCATCCCGGACCTACTGAATCAGAAACACCATGGATGGGGCCAGCAATGAATTTCAACAAGCCCTATAGGTGATTATGATGCAACTTACCTAAAACCACACAGAAGCACTTTGGCTGCAGAGCCCTGCTTCTAACCTCTGTGTAATACATGTATCTGGACACAGATATAAATGGCCTCTCTCCCTCCTACAATCTCAAATTTCAAACTCACAGAATTGACCATCACTAACGGATGCTTGGCTACTGAAAATGTCTGGTCAGATTCACAAGAGGGTTAAAAGGGTATAATTAGCCTGCCTTTTCTACATTAAGGCTTCTTTTTCACTTCATGGGGCACTGTCACATTCCTCACAGGCATGAAGGTTTTCTGAATTCTAAACATTGCACCCCACCCTAGCCACAAGACCATTCTCAGGGGCTACATCCCAGCCTTATGGAACCTTCATCTCACACCCAAGAAGGCAGACAGAGAATTCAAAAGAATGAAGTGGAGAGTAGCTGATATTAAAAACTAACTAATTAAAAGCATCTGTATTAATTTTCAAGGGCTGCCATAATAAGGTACCAAAAATTGGGGGACTTAGAACAATAGAAATCTATTGTCACCCAGTTCTGGTGGGTAGAGTCTGAAATCAAGGTGTTGGCTCCCTCTGAAACCTATAGAGGAAGGATCTTGCCCTGCCTCTTCCAGCTTCTGGTAGCCCCAGATGTTCCTTGTGATAGCATAATTCACATGGAGTTCTCCCCGTGTCTTCACATCACCTTCCTCCTGTATGTGTCTGTATCTGTGTTCAAGTTTCCCCTTTTAATAAGAAGATCAGTCATATTGGATTAAAGGCCCACCTACTCCAGTATGACACCATCTTAATTAACTCCATCTGCACTGACCCTATCTATAATAATATAAGCGTAATACGCTAATTAGACTGGACAGCCAAATGACCTTCCGGACATCCTTCTGGATGACCTTCTGGACAAAGCCGGGGCTGTGAGGGCCGAGGCAAGCTGCCGCAGCTGCGAGGGCCAAGTCCCTTGCACAAATTTCGTGCATGGGGCCTCTAGTTTCCAAATAAGGTCATATTCTGAGGTACTAGGCACAGAGGTCCTCAAACTTTTTAAACAGGGGGCCAGTTCACTGTCCCTCATACCATTGGAGGGCCGGACTATAGTTTGAAAAAAAAAACTATGAACAAATTCCTATGCGCACTGCGGGCCCGGGACCAGTCGGCTGCTAAGCAAGACAGGCAACGGCACCCGGCGGGCCGGATAAATGTCCTCGGTGGGCCGCATGTGGCCCATGGGCCATAGTTTGAGGACCCCTGTCTAGGGGGTTGGGACTTCAACATGAATTGGAGGCGGGGGTGGGGGCGGAGGGCACATAATTTAACCATAACATGAAGTGGGGAATTAGACTACAGAAGTTTTCATACATGGTGTTTGCTACAAGACCATTTTAGAGATTTTTAGACTGACATCAACTAGGCCATCTACCTGAGGATAGTTTCCATCATGGCTGATGATCGGAACCAACTGGTATTTGTTAAAATGAGAGCCTCCCAAGCCTCATCCCAGACATCCTAAATCAGAGAGATTCGGGGATTTGTATGTTAATAAGCATCCTTGTGATTCTAATGTAGCCAGCCCTTCAATGATCCCAAAATTGGGAAGCATTGTTCTAGCCAACCTCATGGGATGCTCTACATTCTGGCCCATGTGAGAACCAAGTACCTCTGAGGTGGTATCCAGATTCCCTCAACACTCCAGCCCTCATGATGCCTTTCCAAGCCAGATGATTTCATTGAGTAAGAGTCAAGTTGAACCAGATTCCCTGGAATCCATCTCCACTAACCCAATAACTTCTCCCCTTCAGAGAAACATAGACAGGGAGGCCACCAACAGTTGGTGCCCAGCTCAAGGGGGAAAACACCCAAAGCACCGTCATTGCTCTGAGCTGAGCCTAGGGGAGCAGCCGCATAGAACACAGAGGAGAAGCGGAAGTCACCAAGGAGACACTTCAGAGCAGGAGGAGGGAGCACCACATCTGTCCTGACAGCCACACCTTTTCCCCAACAGACTCTCAGCAGCCAAGACAAGGGAATCATAGCCATAACAACTGCACTTGCTAGATCAGGAGAGATAAGGAGTATTACACAGCAGCAAAGAACAATAAAATGAGCCCTGGACTGGGTGTCTAGATTCACCAACTCATTCTACATCTCAGAAGCCCCATTTCTTCGTTTGGTTCATTGATCTTCTCATGACAGGGAACAGATACCGACTCAAGCCAGCCCAGGAAAAGGGAAGGTGACTCATTATAAGGATACAGGTCCCAAGGAATGCAAGGGAAAGAAAGAATTCCCCTGCCTTCATGAGAACCAAGACGATACTAAGAACTTCGATTCTCTTTTAAGGGCTGCATGACCCATCTCTTAAGACTCCCTGTGCCTCTGCTTACTTCTTCCTTACTCTTGGTTAAAGGACTTTCTCTGCAAGTACCTCAGCATATACAGCAATCATCCTAGTTGATTTAGTCCCCAAGACTACATAGCTTGTCAACTCAGTTCCCTGCAGCTCAATGGCTCAGTTCCAATTCCAATCCCAGAGGAATCCAAGCCCACCTTGGGTCAGACAACCTTCCTTTACCCAATTAGGTATGACTGACCAGTATGTCACACAGTACAAACCCAGGCACCTCAGCCGGCACCTCCTTAAGGGCTGTGGATGGAAGCAGCACCATATTGGGCTGCTATGGGTGGGCAGCACCCCAAGGCATGTCTATTGCAGTAATACCAAAAAGTCATCACCATTTTTCAAGCATTTCCTAGATGGCAGATACATCATACTAGATGAGCTACATTAATACATACAATCCTCATTTCAAACATTCAAGCTCATTATTGCAAATATGGAACCTGAGGCTTACAGAACTCAGGTTACTTGTCTAAGATTACTCAGTGAGTAAGGGATGGAGAAGGAATTTCAATTCATATTACTGGATTCCACAGCAGTGCATTTTCCCTTTTGCCATCTAGCCTAAGGCAATTAGGCCAGGAAATTGTACCATTTCATCCCATCAAGAAAAATAATGGAGGTTAACAATCTCTACCCTGTCTATCTGCCAGATTATATTGATGATAAACTAAAATCACAAACTGAAAGGTGTAGTGGGAAAGCTGTACAAAGTTAAATTGGGTAGCAGTCTTGAGCATGCCTGCTACCACGATCCCACAGCGTGATGTTTGCTCATTGGGCATTTCCCTGAGGACTGTGGGGCATTTATTCACTTCTCCTATGAAGCCAAAATTGGTCTACCCACAGCAGAGGTCTTAGCAGCTGTCTAAGACCCCCTGGGAAGAATCATGCACTGCTTACAGGCTGGTGGTATGGCCCCCACATAAACAGGGTCTGAATACTCAATCTGGAACTTGACACTCTAAGGCAACTGCTGTTTGAATTAGAGTAACTTTCTTGTTTTTCGTAAGAAATTTAGCCTCCAATGCCAAAAAATTGGTCAACTGGGCTCAAGTTGGGTAGAACAGAGCACAGCCACTGTCACAGGCAACTCTATTGTAATGCCACTCTTCAAACCCCAAGATGGGAGTCAGGCCCATGGAGTTTTTGTTCCAGAAGGGAGGTGTGTTTGAGAGACTCATTCACACTCTGACATGGTGCAGAAGATCTCAAGCCATGGAACAGACCAAGCCTTTTGGCTCTTATGATGCTTCATGTTATGTGTCACTTGGCTAGGCTATGGTGCCCAGGCAGTTGTTCAGTCAAACACTAGTCTAGATCAGCAATTTTCAACCAATGTGCTGTGGCCAAAAATTTTTAAAACATGCAATATCTGCCTATTTAGTCAGGTGCACTGACCTCTTTTCCCTTAGATTGTCAAATTTAAAAATGACAACAGCCAACATAACAACAACCATCCAGTATGAATGAATCAAAATTATACCAATTTTTTTTTGTCAGGTTGACAAAAAACTATTGTTTGGTGTGCTGCAGAATTTTAGTAATTAATTTATATGTGCTGTGAGGTGAAAAGGGTTGAGAAACACTGGTCTAGATGTTGCTGTGATAGTATCTTGCAGATGTGATTAACATTTACAAGGAGTTGACTTTAAGTAAAACGGATTGCCCTCTAGAATATAAGTGAGCTTCATCCAATCAATAGAAGGCATTAAAAGCAAAAATTAAGCTTTCCCAGGGAAGAAGTAATTCTGCCTCAAGAAATTCTGGCCTGTCCTACAGATTTCAGACTCAAGACGTTAATATCAACTCTTACCTGGATTTCTAGCTTGCTGGCCTGAAATAATAGCGCGCTCTCTCTCTCTCTCCCTCTCTCTCTCTAATTCAGTGCTCAAGAACAGGGCTTCTGATGGTGACCTGATGACAATGACTAACTACTGCAGGTGGGCACTGGGTCAGACTAGGAGAGGGAAGCAAACCATGATGTGCCGTGGCCAGATTAGATGTTATCGATTGAGTCCCTCCTCCTCCATAGGCTCCTGACTCTCCCCCAGAGACTCGGATAGTCTCAAAGAGTTCACTGAGGTTGGTATAGATCAGCCGTGGGCAAACTACGGCCCGCAGGCCGAATCCGGCCCGTTCGGCTGTTCTATCCGGCCCGCGGAGCCAAAAAGCGGAGGGTTCTCTTGCTCTCCCCTCCGCTCCTTCACCAGCAGCAGTGTTAACATGGCAACGTTGGGAAACACGGCCGCAGCTCCTTCTTCTGAGTGGGCGGATTTATATCCGCCCATTCAGTAGAAGGAACAACCTCTCAATCTTCCAGAGGCTCCTTGTAATGCCCTCGGACGCGTCCCCCTCCCCTCCCCCACATCACCCTGGGAATGCGTAGACATGTTATCGTGGTGATGTAGGGAGACACGCCCCTGGAGAGCACAGTATCAGAGCATTAGCTAAAAAGGAGACCAACAACACTGTTCCCACTGAAGTTGATGTTTTAAAGACCAAAAACCTTTCAACCCAGTCTACATTGCCATCTACATCTACGTCCCGGGCATAATTTGGAAGTTGCACTAAAGAAAATGTTTAATTTACTGTTTACACATTTTGTTCTTTTCTATTTGTTTTAGTTTTAAATTATTTTATTATATTTAAGTTTAATTTGAAAGGCTTTTGTACCTTTCCTTTGTTAGGCAATTTTATTTTGCCTTTGCCATCTTCAATATAAGGTATGTTATTGTGCTATGATTCCTCCATTTTTTGAAGTTTCAAATTATAATAATTAGTGTTTACATTCTTCTTGTTAAAATGTTTGAAATGAATAAAACTATTGAAATAATAAAAAAAGACCATACCCTTTTATGTAATGATGTTTACTTTGAATTTATATTAGTTCACACAAACACTCCATCCATGCTTTTGTTCCGGCCCTCCAGTCCAGTTTAAGAACCCATTGTGGCCCTCGAGTCAAAAAGTTTGCCCACCCCTGGTATAGATCCTCACTACTTAAAATGTAGACCATAGACCAGCTGTATGGGCATCACCTGGGAGGGTATTAGAAATGCAGAAGCTCAGGCCCCACCTCAGACCAACTGAATTAGAATCTGTGTTTTAACAAGGTTCCTTCCTCAGTTATTCAAATACACAGAAAATTCAAGAGACCCTGTGATTGAAGGGAGCCTGAAATTCCAGAAGGAACACTGGGATCTTAAGAGATATGTTGGGTGTTAAGAAATATGGCTGGAGTTCCTGACTGGACTCTAGACAGCTCTGAGCCGTTGGACAAAACTAACAAGGAAACAGACATGTTCGGAACTAACAAGAATAGTTGGTGAGGTTTCACTACGTGCCAGGCAATTTGTATGTCTCTGGGAAACATCTACTCAGGTCCTTTGCCTATTTTTAAATTGGGTTATTTGGGTGGGGTTTTTGTTTTGTTTTGCTTTTGCTTTTGGGTTTTTGGATTCCTTACATATAACTCAATATTAGTATTTTTGGATATTAACCCCTTATCAGTAATTTGCAAATATTTTCTCCCATTCCATAGATTGCCTTTCATTTTGTTGATGGTTTCTTTTGGTGTGCGGAAGCTTTTTAGTTTAATGTAGTCCCACTTGCTTATTTTTGCTTTTGCTGCCTGTGTTTTTAAAGTCACATTTTAAAAAATCATTGGCAAGATCAACATCAAGGAGATTTTTCCTTATGTTTTCTTCTCAGAGTTTTATGCTTTCAGGTCTTATATTTGTCTTCAACTTATTTAGAGTTAATTTTTGTGTGTGGTGTAAGATAACAGTCCAATTTCTTTTCTTTCTTTTCTTTTTTTTTTTTTTTTTTTTTTTTTTTTTTTTTTTTTTTTGCATGTGGATATCCAGTTTTCCCAACACCATTTATTGAAGAAACTATCCTTTCCTTTTTATGGATTCTTGGCACCCTTGTCAAGGGCCAGTTGACCATACATGCATGATTTACTTCTGGGATCTCTACTGGACTGTACCTGGTTCTGCTCACCTATAAATCTCGAGGGTCTAACACAGTGCCTGACACACAGTCGGCACCTAGTAACTGTTAGATGTGAGGAAGATGATCATTTGAAGCTCTTGGTCATTACCACCCATCCCCTCCCCCGACACAGAAGTTGGTGAAAGGGCTTCAGCCCAAAGGAAGAAACCAGCCTCCCCTTGATTAATAAATAACAAACAAGACAGCTGCCAAAACAGCCTACCTTGGGTTTATCCCTTTCAATCATTGCTACTGTGGAACCACAATGAGCACAAATAACAGTTTATCATCCTCATGACTGTTAGTTTTACAAAATTGAACTCCTACCGCCAAAACATAGAAGATAAATCATGTATTTAAATTGAAAATGTGGAACATGTGTCAACATCACTGTGGCTTCTCCAAAACTTCATATTAAAAAGGAATAAAACTAAGTTGAATCCTTCTATGTTTTAAGGCACTGCAGGGTTGATTCAAACACCAGTAATGTTGACCTGAAAGGGCAAATTATTCAGAGTTATATAATAGATTAGACAAGTTCTTGCAAGTAAATTCTCCTTTCAATATGAAAACCTTCTTTCAGAAGCCAGCATCATTTTAAGAAGGGACTAATTTAGTGGTAAATGAAAGGATCCATTGCAATTCAGAGCCCTACCTCGTGTGGTCTGCTTAGGAACCTATTGCAAAGTCTTCATCCCAGGCCACTTGGCTATGATGGTGTTTAAATAAAGGCATCTCTTTTACAAATTAGGTTGCCATTTATCAAAGCTGCAATTCTTCCCCTTAGGGCCCAATTTTATGTTCATTTGCTTGTGTACCAAGTCTCAGTTGATCTTTATTACCCCCAAATATAAATATGCCTCCAACTTTGATTTAGGGCCAAAGATTTCTAAAAGCAAGTCAGACTTCGGAATGTTGTTCTTTCCTGTAGGAAGGGCTTATCAAATCTCATCACACCCTTACTGATTTTGTGAAAATAAACTCACTTGAAAACCAATAAGAAGCCCAGCTCTTGGGACCAGTGACAGTGAAAACATCATGATCTAACTGTGAGCTCTTACTGGCAAAGGTTTCTTCTACTCTTCAAAAACAGCAAAGAATCTGATAAAAGACATTCAATTCTCCTGAAATTCTGGATTTCCCAAAGCAAATATAATTTGAAGCAGAGATATCCAGTAGCCCAGCTCAATCATTTGGATTAAAATAATTGATTTCAAAAGGAAGGACTTCTCTGGACAAAGGAATAATCATGTTTACAGTTGTCCTATTAGACATTTGAGTTTTGCTTGACAATCTGTTCACAAGAAGACAGAAATTTTGGGAAATTAACCAGTTAACTGCCACGATATTTTGAATTTAATTAAAAAAGGTCCGCCGCTTGCATCTATAGATGCTCATGGCATACAAATGGTTAAAGGAAGATTTTTTTTCAATGCTCATTGTCAATCTCCCTGCTGAGACCTCTAAAGAGAAATGATGTATTTGTGATTCGGTTCAATCCTCTGCTTTCTAGCCTCGTGCATTAAGGAAAACAGAAAGGTCAACTTTTCTCTGCTAGATAAAGTCTGGCCCAATATTGATTATTGAGGACCAAGTCCTCAGATAAGTGCTTTACATGTGATATACCATAAATTTTCACAACGACCTAATAAGACAGGTATATATGTCAGCTCCATTTTATAGATAAAGATAATGAGGCTCAAAGGGGTTGCACAGCTTGTAAAGACATGGCCTAGACTTAAGTACTGGTCTGTCTGACTCAGTAGGCCTCCCCAACTTTGGGTTATTTACTGCTGGTATTAGGGCAGTGCCTTGGATCTGCCCCCGTGAAATGTTTCCTTCCCCGAAGTCTTCCTCATTCTCCCTCCAGGCTGTCTTCTAGATCCCATCTTCTCAGGGCTATTCAGGACAGCCTCTCTGAGTGGATTACACGCCCTGGAGGGTAGGGCCTATGTCTCTCTCCAGGGTCTACAACAGCATATCAAGGCTCTTGAAAATGTGGTACATGACAGATTGGGGTTTAGATCCCCTCGTATAAGTCTCACTCATCTCATATAGGAAATATCCTCATCTTGAGACTCCTTCTATCCCATCATTCAAGTCACAGATAAAAATATTTATTCAAACCCACAGTCCCTATTTGTCACCCAATAAGAGAGACCAGCTCCACCTGGGCAGGAAGGAAGAACAAAAAAAGAAAAAAAGAAAAGAAGGGAGAGAAGAGAGATGGTGGGGATGGAGGTGGGGGTTTTGGGGGTTGGGGTTAGTTCTGATTATAATAGCAGCAAACCCCTTTCCCACCCACCACTACTCTATTGTATAAAGGCCCAAAAATTAAATTTTGAATTTTGGGAAAAAACAACCAGGAGGAATTTAACAAAATTGCAATTATTAACAACTTCTTACTTGTTGTTTATTTTAATTGCATTTTGTTTTTCTTTATTTCTTTACTTAAGAACAGGACACAGTAAAACCAAACCAACTTAGCCGAGCTCTCGGTAGCCAAAGAAAAGTTGACCTGTGACATTTATAGATTAACAAGGCCCACGCTCTACTACAGAAATAGGTGAACAAATTGACTTTTTGAGTTCTAAATTAAAGTACTAAAAATCCCAGTGAGCAGTTGCATACACACACACACACACACACACACACACGCACACACACACAAACAACTTCCCAGTTTGGAGTCCCTTTTGGAATTCATATACTGCCCAGACACACAGTGGCTCCATGGAAAGAGCCCTGCACTTCGTGGGCTTTCCCCAATCCTCCACACTGACAAGCTGTGTGACCTTGGAAAAGTGACTTACCCTCTCTGAACGTCAGTTTCCTATAACATAGGAAAAATTTGAATTTCACCTTAAAGGGTTGTTGTGAGAATTAAATGTTATTAGTACAGAAAAAATCCTCTATAAATATTAATTAAATTCTGGTGCTAATTGCCTCTGATAAACACACTGTAGGCAGCCACTGCTCTCCTGAAGTTTTCTGAATATCCCATAACTCCTCTGGGCAATTCACCCAGTTTGCCTACAACAAAGGTCCTAGTATACCTATTACTTGTTCCTGTTGGCCTACCCTCCTCCTTTATCCTCCACAAGATTCCATTCTCTTATTTGACTAAACTGAGTTGAGAGACAAGCAAACAAGTCTTTAGTTGAAGGTAATTCTCATTAAAGCACAACAGCCGGCCCCGCCAGCATGGTTCAGTGGTTGAGCATGGAGCTATGAACCAGGAGATCGCAGTTCGATTCTTAGTCCGGGCACCTGCCGGGGTTGTGGGCTCCATCCCCAGTGTGGGGCATGCAGGAGGCAGCCAATCAATGATTCTCTCTCATCATTGATGTTTCTAACTCTCTCTCCCCCTTCCTTCTTCTCTGAAAGCAATAAAAATATTAAAAAAAAAAAAAAAAAAGTACAATGGCCAGAAGCACCTGGATAGCTTTTCAGCTTTGCCACAAACAGACTCTGGGTAACCAGTTCAGCTGTGTTTGCTTTCCAGCGAGTCTTAATCTCCTTCTCTTTACCTTTCTCCCCTGTAAATTCACATAATTGAGTCAGATGGCTGGCAAACTCCCATTCAGCCTAATCAGTCAATGGGTCTCCAGCATTTATCTGTCTCAGTAAATGCCACCTCACCCAACCTAAGAGATTGGAGATTTCTCTTCCCAAGACCTTCGCCTTCACCTTTCACGCCTCTTCAGAATCTTTCTCGGCTTGGCCTCTCCCCCAAAGTTTAGTCCCCAGCTTGGATGCCAGATCTACTCCAACATCAGGAAATCCTCATTACAAACCATATGCAGATTTGAAAATTGATCTTACTCAAATCCTACTCATTACACAAAGGTTTTGAGGTGACTTAGAATAAGATAGGATCAGATTAATTAGAATATACGGTTATGACACCAGATTGATGCAGCTGAAGTCACTAACTGGGCCTGTAATTGGCCAAATGAGGCGTTTCCCAGGGTCTCTCTGTCCTTCCTTGCTGACTGCAAGTTATAAATAAATTCTGCCCCACTGTCTCTATTCTCCCCTCGCACTTTCCAGCTACTTCTAGCATCCAGCATGCATGGGCTTTCTCTCTCACCAGGGAAGTAGAGCAGAGGCAATAAAGACTGAGACAATAGGAAGTTGCCTCTTTTCTGGACCCTGTCTTGATGGGAGAGCAATTAATTGCTCTCTCCATGCTCTTGCACTTTAGCCACCTATCTTTGGGGCATCTTAACAACCTTTGCAGCCCATCTCTGGTTCCTGTAGATCAGAGGTTCCCACCCTTGGCTGTCCGAGAGAATCATTTGGAGAACTTTATTTTTTTTTTTTTTCTTTCTTTTTTTTTTTTCTTTTTTTTTTTAATTTTTTTTTTTAATTTTTTTTTTTAATAAATCTTTATTCAGATTATTACAATTATTTCTCCTTTTTCCCCCCATAGCTCCCCTCCACCCCTTTCCCACCCCACCTTCTGCCCTTACCTCCCCCACACTGTCCTCATCCATAGGTGTATGATTTTTGTCCATTCTCTTCATGAACCCCCCCATACCCCTTTCCCCCTGAGAATTATCAGCCCACTCCCTTTCTATGCCCCTGATTCTATTATATTCACCAGATTATTCTGCTCCTCAGGTTTTTAATTCACTTGATTTTTAGGTTGGCTTGTTGATAGATATGTATTTGTTGTTCATAATTTTTATCTTTACTTTTTTCTTCTTCCTCTTCTTTAAGAATACCTTTCAGCATTTCATATAGTACTGGTTTGGTGGTGATGAACTCCTTCAGCTTTTTCTTATCTGTGAAGCTCTTTATCTGCCCTTCAATTCTGAATGATAGCTTTGCTGGGTAGAGTAATCTTGGTTGTAGGTTCTTGCTATTCATCACATTGAAAATTTCTTGCCACTCCCGTCTGGCCTGCATAGTTTCTGTTGAGAAGTCAGCTGACAGTCGTATGGGTGCTCCCTTGTAGGTAATTAACTGTTTTTCTCTTGCTGCTTTTAATATTCTCTCTTTGTCTTTTGCTCTTGGCATTTTAATTATGATGTGTCTTGGTGTGGTCCTCTTTGGATTCCTTTTGTTTGGGGTTCTGTGGGCTTCCTGGACTTGTAAGTCTATTTCTTTCACCAGGTGGGGGAAGTTTTCGGTCATTATTTCTTCAAATAGGTTTTCAGTATCTTGCTCTCTCTCTTCTTCTGGCACCCCCATAATTCTGATGTTGGTACGCTTGAAGTTGTCCCAGAGTCTTCTTACATTATCTTCAACTTTTTGGATTTTTTTTTTTGCTTTTTGCTTTTTCGGTTGAGTGTTTTTTGCTTCTTTGTATTTCAATTCTTTGACTTGATTCTTGTGTTCCTCTATTCTGTTTCTGGGTCTCTGTATAATATTTTTTATTTCAGTCAGTGTATGTTTAATTTCTAGTTGGTCCTTTTTCATATCTTCGAGGGTCTCGTTATATTTATCGGCCTTTTCTAGGATATTCTTAAAAAGTCTTATAACGGTGGTTTTGAATTCTATATCCAGTCGTTTGTTTTCCTCCATTTCTTTCGTTTGTGATCTGATTCTTTGACCCCGCATTTTCACTGGATCCCTGAGTTGGTAAGGTAGATATTTGTGCTAGGTTTCCAATATGGCCCAGTGGGTCTGCTTCCCCAGTTAACCTGAGGTGGACACTCTTGGTGCACCCCTTTGTGGACTGTGTGTACAGCCTTGTTGTAATTAAGTCTTTATTGTTGTTGGTATCACTGGGAAGAATTGACCTCCGGGCCAGTTGGCTGTAAGGATCAGCTGTGTCTATGCTGGGAGAAGCCCGGTGCTGGAGACAGCCTTATAGGATTAGACTTGCCAAATTGCAATAGCCTCTGTGCTCAGCTTGGATGGGGTGGAGTCTCAGTCTTGGCTTCCTGTCAGCCCCGCCCCTGTGCGCATGTGCGCTTTCAGTCCTCCGCCTTCCCCAGCTCGAGTCTCCGCCTGAGAGTCCAGACTCCCCCCACAAGAGCGTGGGTCCCCAGGGGCTCGCCTGGAACTGGGGTTCACTGCAGTCAGAACTGGGGCTCGGTGCAGTCAGAATCCTCTGACTCCCCTCCACTAGGGAAAGCCTGTGGCAACCCCCGAAGCCTTTGTGCGCACCGGCGCGGCGCGTGTGCGCACTTTCAGTCCTCCGCCTTCCCCGGCTCCTGAGTCTCCGCCCGAGAGTCCAGACTCCCCCTACAAGAGCGTGGGTCCCCAGGGGCTCGCCTGGAACCGGGGTTCACTGCAGTCAGAACTGGGGCTCAGTCAGGATCCTCTGACTCCCTTTCACTAGGGAAAGCCTATGGCTACCTCCGCAGCCTTTGTGCGCACTGGCCCGTGTGCGCCTTCAGACTTCTGCCTTTCCCAGCTCGCGGTCCGAGGCTTCCTTCCCCCTTCCGCCAGAGGAAGTCAGCCAAGCTCTCAGCCGCCCTTCCTCTCTGCGCGCACAAAGCCCCTTTGCCGTACCTCCAATTCTCTGTGAGCTTTTCTCCTTCCTTCTAGTTGTAGAATTTTCACTCAGCCTGCTTTCCTGTGGTTCTGGATGGTGTCCGTTCTGTCTTTTAGTTGTAGTTTTGAAATTGTTGTGCGAGGCAGCAGTTTAGGTGTTTACCTATGCCGCCATCTTGGTTTCTCCTTCCATTTGGAGAACTTTAAAAATGCAGGTGCCTGGGCCTCAACCCAATCGATTAACACTCTCTTTTGGAAAAGCCTGGGCATCTGTGTTTATAAAGCTTTCGGGTGATTCCAACATGTAAGCAGAGATGAAATCCACTTCTGTTGATTTTCATTTTTGGACCTCCTGCCTTACAGTATCTGCTGGTATTTCCAGGTTCTTAATATATTACAATTGACTATTCCTTAGGGTTGGGGGAAAGGAACAGAGGAAAAGCAAGGACAATGTTATTTCTCTTACCCAAAGGAAATTTAAAAATTTGCAATATGAAATAATTTTCACTTAAGGGGAACAAAATAATTACATATGGCATAACATACTTTTTAAGCAGCCTTTAGTCATTATTAGAAAAGATGGGCGTGTTTTATTTATCCATATATTGATATATGTTTTCATATATTGCTTTTTTTTTTTTTTTTTTTTTTTTTTTTTTTTATATATATTTTATTGATTTTTTACAGAGAGGAAGGGAGAGGGATAGAGAGCCAGAAACATCGATGAGAGAGAAACATCGATCAGCTGCCTCCTGCACACCCCCTACTGGGGACGTGCCCGCAACCAAGGTACATGCCCCTGACCGGAATCGAACCCGGGACCCCTCACTCCGCAGGCCGACGCTCTATCCACTGAGCCAAACCGGTTTCGGCTCATATATTGCTTTTTTATAACAGCAATTCATTTTGTTTTCAAATATAATACATTAAATCCAACTGAGCAAATTCTTTATTCCTACATGTAATTAGTGACAAAATAGTTTTGGCATATATAAGCAAATCGTGTCAGAAGTCCATTCCTGTGGTCCTTAATGAGGCAATGTATATAGGGACCTGTCTTTTTTAGAAGCTAAAAGGCCTCTTTGTACAAATGGGAGAAGATGCATTTATTCAACAATGTGTTGAATTCCTACCTGGTACCAGGCGCTGCTCCAGGCACACCACTGTGTGCATTCCTAGGCACACCACTCATTCAATTCCTTACAATTCTAAAGGGAAGAAGGAAGTGGGAATGGGGAAGGGGGAAGGGGGGCATGAGAAGAGATGGTGGTGGGGCTGCAATTTGAACTTCCCATCTCATGCTCTTCCATGTCAAGTCCTACAAGTTGATTATTCATATCCTGTACTTCTAATTCAACAGTCCAACTACATTTGGATCTTCTTTTTGTTTCCATCATTTTATTTTTCTTCAATGGTCTGTCTTCATCATCATTGAGTTTCACTTGGGTCTCAACCTCTTTGATCTTATTATTTAGAAATGTTTTCCTACAATTCTTCTAAGATCTTACACACAATTCAGCCAGTTTTATATTTCTTAAAGCTTATAAACTTCTTGTTAACTATGTAAAAGAAAAACTCTTAAAGGCCATCACAACCTGTGATAGTCTGCCAGCCTAAATCAATAAACAGACTTCACCATCGCTAGATGTGCCACCTGTACTTACATATATGTAGACTAACAACTCATTTACCTGCATGTAGGAAGCAAACTCTCCCTCATTCAGGACTTTTCAAATCTTCCAGCACTATTTAAGCACCTAGATCAGAAATTGCATATTGTCAGCCTGCTGGCTAATTCAGCTGGCATATGTTTTAATTGGCACTGACAGTATTTTTTAAATTGAATTTTCATGTCTTTGCACCACACCTTCCATTGTATATATGCAGTCCATTTCACTAATTTACATTACCTGCTGGCTCTTGAAGACATCTGAATTTATTATCCCTCATAAGGTTGGAAATCTTTCTGAAAAGTGTTATGTCCTTCTCAATCTCCTTAATCAGAATATTTGAAATATAACTTAACCTTCTCTTAATAATTCAAATAGAATGGTCTTATCCCTTTCTATCTGATTATTAGCTACTTCATTTCACCATTGCCAGTGTGACCTACCACACACACACACACACACACACACACATTTACAAACACACACACTTTTTTGACATACACAAACCCATCCTAATCCTCCATTGATCTGTGGGCTAGGAAACAAGGAGGTAATTTAATTAGAATTGTGTGCAAAGTAATAGGAAACAGGCTCTGAGTCAGGAAGTCCTTAAGGAAGATGCCTCTTTATAATAAACTTTAGTGCAAGTTCTTCATTAACCATCTGACTGTTCAGAAGTCACCATTGTTCAGTTACAGGCTCTTGGAAACAAAATGGTTGATAAACATATGACTCCTGTCTAATGAAAGAGTTAGTAATTGGAATTATGAGGATTGGATTTCCCATGAAGAAAAACGTACTAAGCTAAAACAATAAAAATACTCAAACAAGGAATCTAATGAACAAAATAAACTGATGAATAAAATAGAACCAGAGGCATGGAAACATGGAACAGACTGATGAATCTCAGAGGGAAGGATGGTGGGGGTTGGGGCATTTGAAGAGATCAACCAAAGATGTTATATGCATACTAGAGGCCCGGTGCACCAAATTCGTGCATGGGGGGGGGGGTCCCCTCAGCCCAGCCTGCACCATCTCCAATCCAGGACCCCTCGGGGGATGTCCGACTGCAGGTTTAGGCCCAATCCACAGGATTGGGCCCAAACCTGCAGTCGGACATCCCTCTCACAATCCGGGACCACTGGCTCCTAACTGCTCACCTGCCTGCCTACCTGATCATACCTAACTGTCCCCCCCCCCCCTGCTAGCCTGGTCACCCCCAACTTCCCCCCCACTGGCCTGGTCTCCCCCAACTGCCCCCCCCACCGGCCTGGTCGCCCCTTAGTGCCCCCCTGCCGGCCTGGTCACCCCACGCAGCCTGCTGCTCGGTCGTTTGGTCACCCCTCACTAACCCCCCTGCCAGCCTGGTCGCCACACACAGGCTGTTCGGTCATCCGTTTGGTTGTTTCGGATGCGATGGTCACTTAGCCTTTTATATATATAGATAAGCATTACCTGTGGACACAGACAATAGGACGGTGAAGGCCTGGTGTGGGGCAGGAACTGGGTGAAGGAGGGCAATAGTGAGGGGGTGGGGGAGGGACATCTGTAATAGTCTCAACAATAATGATTTTTTAAAAAACACAATGTACTAAGCTAAATAAAAAGCATGTGCACTGACCTTCAATTCTGGGCCATTACTGCCAACTACAAAACAAACAGCCACAGATGTTATACCCTTCCTTTGAGCTCGTTAGGAAGCACTAAGGGCATTTGTGCACCCAGCACTGTCATATGAGCTATTCAAGTAAGCAGCAAACCTCTTCTCATAACTGGACAACTATGACCAAGTTAGCCCAGCCAAGAACCTCTTCTCACTCTACACTCAAAGGCCACAAAAGCAGCCTCCTCAGAAGGGCTAGGGCTGCCTTACTCTCTTCACTCAATAAGGCCCACTGCCCACCCCAGGCTAGGTTTCTATTCCTTCTCACATGGGTGACTATAATGACCCTACCTCCCAACCCCCCAGCTAAACTTCTGCCTCCCATCTCTCTCCCTGAGCCATCCTGGCCAAACTTTCTAACCCTTTGATCTCATTGCATTACTTCCAGAAAGACAAACTTCAGTCTGTCTTCCTATTAGTTAGAGAGAGAAAAGACTACTTTCCTCAATCCTCATTATTCACTTCTACCTGACCTTACTACAACCCCCAGCATCACGGCCAAGCATGGTTATCTCTCTGCTTTCCCACCACACCATAGCCACACCCCTTTCTGCCTTTGCGCTTGCTCTTTGTCCTTCCAGAACACTCTCCTTCCCTCTCTGTCCGTCCAAATTCCACCAATTCGTGTCTCTACTCAAGAAGTCATTCCTATGCACACCACTCATTCAACTCCTTACAGTTCCCGATATTTAAAGCCTTCCTTTTCTTTTCCAGCTATCCTGGTCACACGCCCTGGATTTCAGCAGTGGTCTTACCTAAAACTTCTTTGGTGGGTCCTGCCCAATTTTTGTCCTTCTAAATACTAACATGTTCAATGAACACAAATGACCTTGTAAATGAAGAAGACCCTAAGAAAGGCGAGGTTTCTATTTGGAGAAAATGCAGTACCCCTCCCACAATGATACATTGCCCTGCAAGTTCCACGGAGAAAATATGAGTGGGCTAGGTTCCCAGATATCTAGCAAAGAAAGGGCAAGTCGGCCTCCTCCCCTCCCCCAGCCCACCACACACTTGCCAGCCAGCATTTAAAATGCGCTTCAGTGTGCTCTTCTTTTCATTTGGAAAGGAAACAAGACTTGAAGTTCCGTTTCTCCCATTTCATTAAGAACAGAGGTCATCCCGGGAAGGGGAAAGGTAGTTTCCAAGTGAAAGAAGACTTGTGGGGGAGTGAGGTGGAGAGGGGGAACTGGCTCATCCCTTCCCATTAGCCTGCTTCACCCTTTGAAGAAAACAAGCCCAGCTTTCATAGTGAATTATGTTCAGCATAGCCTCTGCCAGGACTTGGCTTTCCCTGGCTAGGGCAATACCCAGAAGGATTGAGTGATAGTTCAAGGTCAGACAGGGTATCCAGACTGGACTGGCCAGAGGAGGTAGTACTAAGACAGCTGGAGATAAGGGAGTGGAGGGGGAGAAGGGAGAAGGCAGGGTGTATGTGATAAAAGGAAGCCCAGAAAAAGCTAAACCTGGACGACGCTCTCTCTCTCTCTCTCTCTCTCTCTCTCTCTCTCTCTCTCTCTCTCTCTCTCTCTCTCTTTCACACACACACACACACACACACACACACACACACACACTCCTGCAAGAAACACATTCTTTGCGTTCTCTCCCCTCTCTAACTCCCCCAGGCATGCCTATAAATAAACAGTAGGACCCCAGCCTGCAAGAGGCCCATTTTTAACTCTTGCAGTGTGTTCTGGCTGTAAGTGTCTAAGTCCTCACACTATGCTTCCCTCCATGGTTTACAAAGCACTTTCCCATATGTAATCTTCACCTGATTCCTACATCACACACTCTAAAGGTCCTGGAAGCCTCTTCTCATCAGTACCACGCAGAGAATCATTAACACTCCACACCCAGACTTTCAAAGTTCTTAGCCTTAATGTGATAAGCTTCGAGTCCAGCTACTCAAAAAAAAGTTGCCTATGATCTTGGATGAAGCATATACGGCTGAGGGGTTCTCCATATGTGTCATGCCTCCTGGGTATCCACCGTGCAGCTGGTGACACAGCTTATGCCCTGTGGCTGCCTCGTAGACCATATCCAAGAGCACTACAGGCGCCTGGGCTCCCAGGACCTGCTGAACTGGTCTGTGCAGATTGCCAAGGGAATGAGCTACTTGGAGGACGTGCAGCTCATGCACAGGGAGCTGGCTGCCCGGAATATACTCGTCAAGAGTCCCAACCATGTCGACGTCACGTTCACAGACTTTGGGCTGGCTCGGCTACTGGACACTGCTGAGATAGAGTTCCACGCAGATGCGGGCAAGGTGCCCAAAAGTGGATGGTGCCAGAATCCATTCTCCGCCGATGGTTCACCAACCAGAGTGATATGTGGAACTATGTGTATAGGAGGTGAGGATTTTTGGAACTAAATCTTATGATGGGATCCCAGCCTGGAATATGACTTGCTAAAGAAGGAGGAATAGCTGCTCCAGGCCCCATCTGCAGCGTCAATGTCTGCAGGATCATGTTCAAATATGGGATGATTAACTCTGAACATCGGCTTTGGTTCTGGGAGTTGGTGGCCGAATCCTCCCACATGGCCAGGGATCCCCCAGCACTTTGTGATGATCCAGAGTGAGGACTTGGGCCCTGACAGCCCCTTTGACAGCACCTTCTACTAATCATTGCTGGTGGATGATGACACAGGGGACCTGGTGGATGCTGAGGAATGCCTGGTACCCGAGCAAGGCTTCTTCAGCACAATCCCTGCCCTGGGTGCTGGGGGCATGGCCCACCACAGGCATCACAACTCATCTACCAGGAGTGACGGTGGGGCTGAAGCCCTCTGAGGAGGAGCCCCCCAGGATCCATGGCACCCTCAGAAGGGGTGGGCTCTGATGTGTTTAACGGCGACTTGGGAATGAAGGCGACCCAGGAACTGCCGAGCCTTCCCGACATGACCCCAGCCCTCCACAGCGGTACAGATAAGACCCCACAGTATCCCTACTCCCTGAGATTAATGGCTACATTGCCCCCCAAAGGTGCAGCCCCCAGTTGGAATACATGAACCAGCTAGAAGTTCACCCAAAGCTCCCCTCACCTCTAGAGTACCCTCTGCCTCCTCCTCAACTTGCAGGTGCCACTCTGGAAAGGCCCAAGACCCTCTCCCCCAAGACTCTCTCCCCTGGGAAGAATGGGGTTGTCAAAGACGTTTTGCCTTTGGGGGTGCCATGGAGAGCACCAAGTACTTGATACCCTGAAGCAGGGCTGCCTCTCAGCTCCACCCTCCTCCAGCCTTCAGCTCAGCCTTTGACAACCTCTATTACTGGGACCAGGACCCACCAGAGTAGGGCTCTCCACCCAGCACCTTTGAAGGGACTCCTATAACAGAAAACCCTGAGTACGTGGGCCTGGACATGCCAGTGTGAGCCAAAAAGCCAAGTCCACTTAGGCCCTGCTGACCCCTCGAGGAGTGAGGAAGACCTGACTTCTGGCCTGTGTAGGGATGACATAGGGAGAAGGCCCTAGGACCACATCCAGTGGATCTGCCATGTTAGGAACCTTCCTTTCTATTCTAATTCCAGGTGGCTGGGAGGGGCCTAGCCTGGCTGGAAGAGGAGCCCTGCCTAGCAGATCGAGGGTCCGATGGATGCCACAGCCACCATCTCCTCACCTGAAGGAGCAGCCCAGCCTGGCTCTCTTCTTCCAGATCCCTGCACTGAAGACTTTGGGAAGCTGGGCCTAGGCAGGGAAGAGAGTGTCTAGGACAAAAGCAATCCATTCAGAGACTGTCCCCGAGTCCTGGCTCTGCCCCGAGGGGGAAGGAAACAGCAAAAGCGCCCAAGTCTAGTCCTGTACAGAGTGCTTTTTTTGTGTTGTTTTTACTTATATTTTTGGTGGTGTTTTATAAAAGATGAAGTAAGGACTCAAGGGCAGAATGGGTATTGTAGAAGGAGGTGACCCCTGGGACTGGGGGAGAGATGTCCTTTTTCCACACCTACTTTCTCTATTTGCAAATATATTTGGGGGATTGCCTATGGTTCAAGTCACATGTATCTTAAAACATTATTTGCACCCCCCCCCCCATAATTACAGCAACTATCTCTTAAAAATTTGCTCTGTTCCAAGTACTATGGTAAGTGCTTTACAGGCATGATCTCATTTAAATTTCACAACCATCCTCAGTTGTCAATATGATGGAGGCACTTTATAGATGATGGAAGGGGAGCTCTGAGGTTATGTTACTTGACTGTGATCCTAAATGGAGAGTGTGCATGATGACTTTTGAACGCAGGTCTATGTGACTATAATGCACATGTTCTCAAACCCCTGCCCAGAGGCCCTGTTACTAACAGCCCTTTGGCAGCTAAGATTCCAAACCATCTGCAGGAGGTCTGGTCATACATCTGGAATGCCAGGGTTAATAATCAATTAAACAATGCCTGCAATGACATCTTTTACTTTCACTTCACAATACCAGACTAGGTATTGTGGATAGAGCAGTAACTGAGACAGACAGCTCCTGCCCTCAAGGAGTCTGCAGTCTACTTAGGGGAGATGGTACATCAATGAACTCACAATTAAAATGCAAATTCCACTTCACCAAGAAGTTCCAAATCAACACAGAATAAACATGACATTGTTCCAGTTTGTCCAAACACTGTTCTGAACTGTGCTGTGTCAAAGTATTTCCTTCCCTCTTTGCTCCCCATAAATATCTCAGGCAGATTCCATTACTTCCTGTCACGTTCAGTTATAGAAATGTAGTCCAGGCCAATGTAAACTCCCATCTCGTATCTGATCCAAAGCCTTCCACCTTCTCAGGGTGGGTAAGACTTGCTGCTGAAGGGGAGTGGTGTGGTACAAAGGGGAGCCTTGAGCTCTTCTTCCCCACCCCCTACAGCTGACATCACAGACTCTTGTGGCTGGAGATCCCTTCATCCAGAAGGTGGTTATCTTGGGTGGGAGCCAGCAAGTCAGCTCAGGCCCAATATCTGCCTCAGTGTCCTTTTGACCCATGGGAAAAGCAAGCATCCTGCCAGGCCAAGCTGTGGGAGAGACCCTGCCCCTTTGCCATCCTTTCTGGCAGCCCTGCTTTCTCTTTCCAATGTCTTTTTCCCCCTGGAACAAAAATAGACACAGCTCAGACTGCAGGACTGCTGCCCAAGAAATATGATACTATGTCCAGCCAGAAAATATGATACCAGTGATTCCCAAGGCACGCCCCTTCCCCAATGCACCCCCACTCTCCTGTGGTGTGGAGGAGGGATGGAGCACCCCTTTCCCGGCCTCAGGGAGAAACACTCTCACAGGAGCTCTGCTGCCCCCCTCCACCCGCCCCTCTGTGTCTTCCCCCCATGACTTTGAAGATCCCCACCCCCTTCTCCAGCTCAGCCTTCTTCTCATAGACCTGGGATGGGGGCAGAGTTGATGGCATTAGAACTAGTTCTGCCTCTTGAGCTGCTGGAGACTGGTTGAGCTCTCTTTAGAAACATAGAGTGCTTAAACCCCTTTTTGTCACCTTTGGGCCTTGGCAGTCATTCCAAGACAACAACAGGAAAGGTCTCACTCAACATCCTGTTACAGACAAAATTATAATTGTGAAATATGGGATGAAGGAAAAGAACATGGTACTATGAGAAGAAATGTCCATACTGTGGATCTTGGTTTCAAGTCCTTATTATCTGTGTGCCTTTAGGCCTGTTACTTAACCTCTCTGTGCCTCAGCTTCCTTATTTGTAAAATGGTAATGATAATAGTACCCACCCTATAGGAGTAAATAAGAAAATGTAAGTAAACCTCTTAGCATGGTGCCTGGCACATTAATAAGTGTTTGTGGTGAGAGGCCTGACTTTGGAAATTGGCCAAACAAAAACTGCATGTCAAAGCAGTTACCACCTTTGAGAAATAAAAGAATCTTAAATCTTAAGTTTCATCAAGAGTCGCAGGAGGCATCCAGTCAGTGGCTGCACCCACCTGTAGCAGCCTCACAGGCATATGACAGCTCCAATGGCATTTCAAGTGTGTGCTTCCAACATAAAGCTCTAAGACCCAAAAACATCTAGGACAATGACAGTTGTCACGAAAATAGTTTAATGTGCACATAGAATAGTTGCTGTTTGCTTCCAAGGTGGTTGCTTTGGGAGTTTAGTTCCATTTTTAAAAATTGCCAGCCAAGACTTTGGTAGCAACAAAATCAAGATTCTGGCAAGAGGCTGGGTCTGATTCCACATGACCTAATTGGTCAGTGCCAGAGTGTCAGCTTTCACAAGGCAAGAATTGTATCATAAAACCAGAAGTAGACATATGAACACATAGCTTATAGCCTACTAACTAGGGCACATCCAAAGATTAACTTTGAAGGTTGCATATCCAAGAGTGTACACAATTGGATATTTGAGTCTTTGTGCATCTCTGCTTACAGCCATGTCTAGTTACTTCGAATCTGATCAGCATTCTAAGTGGCTGGGATAAAAAACCTACTGAAGGAAGTAGGTGCATGTGACTCACTAGCTCCTCCAACTCAGTGGACTCAAACTGTCATGAGTTGTTAATGCCCAGAGTGGGGTATAGGGACTATGAAACGCTGCATCAGCAAGTAGCCAGGAGCCCCACCTGCTAGCATTATGACTATCCTTTTGTGCTATGTAGTATCTATTTCTTTTGTTGCTGTAATGGCTAGTTTCTGGCATAGGTGCAGCCTGATCATTGTTTCCAAAAATGGTAAAACTAGATGATGATATAATGCAGTTGGAACTGATGCTAAAGTGGGAGGCTGCCTGTCTCTACTCTGGTATGACGCACTCTTAGTAGATAAACAAGGGCTAGGAGACTGTGATAGAAATAAGAAAGGGGTGGTGCAGGTGCCAATAGTTGTAGGTGGTGGTACCAACAAGGGGCTTTCCACTCCATGGTGCCATTTAGAAGGTTAAAGGAGGGTGTTTACCATCTTAAATAGGATTTCCCTTTTTGTTGACTAGGACCCCAGGGGTAAGCACTAAGAACCCAGAGAATGGCTGGTCCTTAACAGAAACACCTAAGAATTTAGCTTTATTTTTCATTTTTACATCAGCAATGAGAACACAAAGGAAACTTTTACTCAACTTGACACAATCTGGCATCTCAAAAGAAGGTTAGTAAACCACATCCAAATAAATGGCCATTGTCATGAATTCAAATCACATCCTAAAGATTGGCAGAACAATGCTTTCAAAATCCAGATGTTCCAAAACAATTCACTATTCTCAAAGAGTTTTACAGGAGGGGGGGAGTAGGTTTATAGTTGTTCATATAAAAATCTATATATATAAAAGGCTAAGTGACCGACCAGCCAGCCAGTCAGTACATATGACACACACTGGCAATTTAAAAATAAACGTTGACTTGCACATGTGCAATACATGTAAAACTCTCGCTAGTACCAATCACAAGCGAGTGTTTCAATCTGTCATTGTCGATCATGAATTTGGTTGTTTTTGTTGACATTCAACGTGAACCACATTGTGATATATTCATCAACCATCCAACTGGCTGGTACATATGACGTGCACTGGCAATTTAAAAATAAATGTTGACTCATGCATGTGCGATACATATAAAGTTCCTGCTGGCACCAATTGCATGTGTGTTTTAATTTTATAATATTAATATATACTATTTTGACATGTAAATTTTTGCAGTAACATAATTATCGCATGAATCTTTCTTCTAATTAATTTCCTTTCAATGTGCATGAATCCATGCACAAGGCCACTAGTAATATAATAATAAATAATAATAAAAGAATAAACTCTGGGTTTCACATACTCACAATTTTAAACTTTTTACTTTGCCCCACCCTGTATAATAAAGAGATTATTCCTACCTACCCAAAAATATATTAAAAATAAAAGTTTTATATAGGATGCAAATGGGAAAGTTTATACTGTGCTTATAGGTATTAATAAAACCTGTTTAAATTTATTATAAATACATATATAAAAGTATATACATGTATACACATGCATGAGTACACACGGAATAATATGTATCATAATACAAGAAAATTTTGCTTAAAAATGTTAGTAATATCTTTAAATCCTTGTTTGTATCCCTTCTAATTCCCTCCATCTTCCTCCATTTGAAGTAGCCACTATGCCAAATTCTACTTACTTCCTTGCTTTCCTTTAGATATAGAGATAGATAGATAGTAGATAGATCTGTTAAAAATGTATATATTCAGTTGTGTGTAGTTCTGAACCTTGTGTAAATGAGTTATACTGTATATATTGCCTGAGACCTGCTTTTTTGCTCAATTTTGTTTGTGAGATTCATTTGTGTTGGGAGTAGTAGCTGCCATTCATTTCACTTACGCTTTCTATTCCACTAAAATATAAAATTTTAAGAATTCAATAATCTGGGAAGGGGGCATGCAAAAAACTAAACCTGACACTCAGCCCATTTCTCACTCAAGGCATATGCAAACGCTGAAGTTCCATTGTGCCTTTCCTCTATAAGATTTTGTGATTCAGATGTCTGACCTCCTCTAACCCAAGGCTAGCATGGGGTAGAGGGGCATGGGGATGCTGGCTTGTCTGAGCCAATCAGAAAGTCTCATTATCCTGTCCAGGGTTTGGGTCATGCACGGACTTGTGTCTTAAGTCTAGTAAAACATGGTGGTGGGGGGTGGGAGAGTCTTTGGTGGATGGTGGGATGAATTCCTGGGAAAAGGTTATTCAGCCATACAAAGTGACACAACAAAAAGATGAGCTTCTTCTACTGGATGGTGTTGTGTCTGCATATAATGCTGGGAAAGGTGGACACCAGTTCGTAATGAGGAAGCAAGTTAGCACAGGGACAATCAAAAAGAATGAGGCCCGGCCAGCATGGCTCAGTGGTTGAGCATCAATCTATGAATCAGGAGGTCACAATTCAATTTCCAGTCAGGGCCCATGCCCGAGTTGCAGGCTCAATCACTAGTGTGGGGCATGCAGGAGGCACTCCATCAATGATTCTCTTTCATCATTGATGTTTCTCTCTCTCTGTCTCCCTCTCCCTTCCTCTCTGAAATCAATAAAAATATTTTAAATAATAATAATAAATAAATAAAAAAGATTGAGAATGAGAGGGCCAGAACATGACAACAACCAGTTTAAAGCTACTGAATCAACCAACTTTGAACATGCAATACTTTGGCACTCGTATTTATGGAATCATAAATTTTCTTTATTGTTTCAGCTAGTTGAGTCAGGGAATCACCTTGCAGCCTAAGGCATCCTCATTAACATACCCTTACATACAAAAGACCATAGAAGAGAAAAAGAGAGATTAGAATGGTAAAACTAAGAAAGTCTATATTCAGGTTGTTTAGCAGGAAATGATTTGGGCAAGGGTAGGGGAGTTGGGAGAAAAGGTGAGGGGTTCAGACTATACTTGATGAAAGCTGAAGAAGAGACTGTAGATTGAGGGACCACCCAAACTTGGGCAGAACTTTTGAACTCACAGTAATGCAGATGCGCCCAGTTTACTAACCGCACTAGGGATTTCCAGCCTTTCAATTTGGGGATAAATTAAAAGAAAAGCCATAAATTTAGAAAAGAATAGAGTCCTTTCTTAAGTAACTGTGTTATGCCCAGATTTCGTGATCCCCAAAGACCACCAGGGAGCCGAGTCCGATGCAAAAGCAAAGAGCCTTTAATCGAGCTAGCTGCCTGGGAGAGGTAGGAGGGGTGAGGTAGTGTGGCCTCCGCTGATTGGTCAGGGTCAGGTTGCACATGGGGGCAGGGCACGGCTTACTTTCCTCTTGCATTTCTATTGGCTAATTCAAAAGTGTGGGTTGGGCTCTTGGAGAGGTTCTAGGGCGGGAACCTGACTCCACGAGGTGGAGGACATGGAACAAAGAGAACATGGAGTCGGTCTCTCCCCGCCCTTTCAACTGCATTAAACCTTGTTGGGATTTTTTTTTTAACAGAATATCGTGTCCCCCAAATTCAAGCCATTTTCCCATCTTAAAATGTTTTTAAGATTTTTTAATTGATTTTAGAAAGAGGAAGGAAGAGGGAGAGAAACATCGATGTGAGAGAGAACCATCTATTGGCTGCCTCCTGCACGCCCCCTGCCGGGTCGAGCCCACAACCCGGGCATGTGCCCTGACCAGGAATCGAACCAGCAACCCTTTGGTGCACAGGGCAATGCCCAACCAACCTGAGCCACACCAGCCAGGGCTCCCATGTTAAATTTTAAAAGGAGTGTTGTTTCTGCAATTAGGTATCAAGATGTGAAATATGATGATTCTGTTCCACATGAAACACTTAGGAACACACTGCTCTTTGACCAAGCTCTCCTTCAGTCATTCACATGAAGCCTGGGGATAAACCGGCATTGGGTTAAGCTGGCACAAACGACCAGCAACAGCTGACCAGAGCCATGCCTGCCTGGAAAGCACTCCCTCTTTTAAAAAAAGGGGATAGCCACAGAGGAGGGTCACTGAGGAGCCTCCACGAAAGAAGTGTGAAACAAAAGACAAAAAGTCACTATGCAGCCAGAAGATCCTTTTCCAGCCTGACTCAACTGGGCATGGGACCTTGAACAAGTCATTTCCCTGCTCTTTTAAAAGTTAGGCATTGGGGTCCCATGTCTTCAAGGTTACTGTTAGACTCCCATTTCATTTTCTCTATCCCAAGGGAAGAGTGTGTTCTCTTTCACCCAACCATCAGCGTGAATAGAGAGCCAGAGGGAAAATAATAAGGGTAATGACCTCCAATTCCAAAAAGGTCAGGCAGATAATCTAAGAGAATGAAGCAGCTGGTGGGAACTGTGACAACATACGTCAGATGTTCCATGTAGGGACATGTGCCTCATCTAAAGGGGCAGCTACTATTCAATTCTAGGTAGATGTCACCATGGAGAAATATCTGGCAAATTCCAAAGGGAAAAAAATAGATTTTTAATAAATGTAGTTTGTTGATTGTTTAACCTTGGCAATAAAATCTGATTTTTTTTGAAAAGCAAAAAAGAAAAACAAAATACCTTGTGTCAAATAAAATACATCTGCAGCCAGATACAGCCTACAGGCCTATAGTTTACAACTTCTGAAGAAAAGGATGTTATGACATGATATAATTTGTTTTTCATAATTTGGCTTTTCAGTAAGTCGGTCATTTATTTCCCCTTACATTTAAGAGACACTGTGCAGACGCTCTTTCTGGAATGTTAGCTAAGAACTGAAACTAAACTGAGGTTCACAGACCTGCTGCCTCTCACCCCAAGGAGCTGAAGCCACAGCCCCCTACCATGCCTCTGTGCAGCTCCAAGCTTTGCCCCTTCAGGAAGGTGCTAGAGCTCAACAGATAGAAGCCATTCCAGCCCTTCCCACACCATCTCCTCCCCCATCTTAATACTAAGAAGTGGCCCCAAAATAACCCTGACCCAGCAGAGTATGTATGATGAAAAGTCAGCACAGATAGTGACAGTCAGGGGGACAGTCCCAGTACTGCCCCTGGACCCCAGCCCCAAAGATCAGGTAGTAGGAAGTCACCCACAACAAACCTGGGGACTTGTGAATACCCTCAGGTGACCCAAACTAATCTCGCTCAGTTCTCCTTAAACTAAATTGGAGAATTTCAGTTCATGGTTTCTTACTTAAATATGACATTGACAAAGGAAACATACTTTGATCTTATGTCAAACACTTTTATTCTTAAAGTGAGAAGTTCATTAAGATAGCTATAGGAGAGTGAAATATTTAGAGTAGAAAAATTGTGGCTGCTAACCAAACTTCAAATACTGTCACAGCAGAGTTATTCCAATAGCACTTTTCAGCATGGCAGATCACACATGTTAAAATTAACTACATTCTCTGAACACCTCGCAATGGACATGCATAAGTGATGGAAGCAAACATTTAAGGACTACTGTCCTTGAGATCTTACAGGATGGATTTATGCATACCTCAAAACAAATATATTACAACACATCCAAAACAATTCACATCCACTTAAAAAATACATTTTGACTTCAAAGAAATTGGTATAAAGACTTAAAACAACAAGACGAATATAGGCAAGAAAAAGAATGTTACTTTTATGTGCAAGGTACTGGATTCTTGAATTGAGAATCAGTGTCAGTCCTCACTTTCAACATCACATTGAAAAAGTGTAGTGGAAACATAAGTCACCTTCAATATGAAGGATGTGAGTTGTATACACTGACAACACTCTCAAAGACACAACAGTATTGCAGGAGGAATGCCAGTATACAGAGTGGACCTTTTTATGAGGCCAAGCACTCGTGAGTTATCAGATGACCCTTCATATATTTGGGATAAGCAACTACAATATTCTGGTTTCATCAAGGCACTTGCAAAGAGATACCTTTGACATGACAGAGTCCCTACAAGTTGTTAGCCACTGGTGATGGCATGGTTTTTTGGTTAAGCAGCATTCTCTACTGAGAACCTAACCATGATGCCTTGATCACAAGCAAGGTCACTTATAACATTACAACTGAAAAACCAGATATGCCTAAACTTTCCCCAAATCATGGTTTTTGATTAATCATGTCTGAATAGAAAGGCTTCCCTTAAAATCTTGATTCTCCAGAGTTATAATTCACCTTTCTTCAATACCACCCAACACCCCTAAAGCTTGTTTGGTTTTTCTCCACAAGAACACATAGACTGGGTCTTTTTCTCCCTTCTACAAATTACTTCCCCAGGAGAGAACTGTAGAACCAACTTAAAAACACAAAATAATCTTACATTTCTCACCAACAGTTAAGTATCAGACCTCCCACTCCTACTCTGACTCGAGCTCCAGAGTCCTTTGTGAACACTTTACCAGACGTTCCTCATACCATTAACACAGCTTTCCTTCACCATCAACTGTCCTTCTTCAACCTTTCCTTGCCCAATGTGAAAGCTAGTGAATTGAGAGGGAAGGAGAAATGGCATTGAAAAAGTATTACTTTAATAAAAATGGAATTGAGGCTATTACTTGATAATAGCAAAATTGGACAGCATCATCCATATAGACCCCAACACTAAATTCTCCAAGTGGCTATCTTTTTTTGTAGCCAGGTCTCAAAGCTCACACCTAAACCTACTGAAGGAAAGTGGCGAAGACTTCCTAATATTGAGCTTTATATTATAGACCTAGAAGTACATGGGGAAAATGACAGGTCCAGACCATTTACTAGGTTGCTTAATTCATCGATAAGAGGCCAAGTTCTCCATTCTCCCCCAGCTCTGCCATTCTGGGAAGAGCCCGCTGGCCAGCCTCGGACTGCCAAAGATTGTTGACTCTAACTCAGTCTTGGGGGGCACCTGGTAGAATGCACAGTTCTGGGATGCCATCTGTGTTTGAACGCCATCAGGTTTCCATTGCACATGAACAATTCTATAATTCTGACCCTCATTGTTGTCCCAGAAGACCTGCCCATTAGCCTGGTAAGAAATGCAGAACTCAATTTTTTCCTCAGTTGGAATGACAGAGGGTAAGTCAATGGCAAACGAGAAAGTGTCACTATCTGAGCCACCATACACATTTTTCATGTAGACACAGTCCACATTGGTGTAGTTTTTCCAAGTATCAAATGTAATACGGATCTGGACCTTCTTCTCGAAGCTCACGTTTTTTACCTTCACAGTCCCAGTCACTGTTCGCTCTTGAAGAGAGCAGTTCTCCAGACACACAAAATTCTTCTGGAAGTGGCTCCGAAAACTCAAGTAATCGATTGAAGGCTGAGGGAAGTCTAAAATCAAATTTTTCTCCTCATGGAGCTTCAAGCCAGAGGATAGATCATCAAGGTCCAAGAGATCAAACTGGAGATCCCACGCTGGTTCTTCTGGGAGGTCAGAGAAGACATGGATGGCGGTGAGGGAGAGGCCCTTGGAATCTGCAAACACAACCCGTTTCTTGGGTTGGTTGTGTGGACCCTTCCAGTCATTCTGTGATTTGGCTTCCTGTTTTATATTGAGACACGGTTTCAGGGGCTTTAATTTGTTGACAAAATTTCTTCGTTGGAGGTCATCATATGGGCCCAGGAAACTCTTCAGAGGTGGGGAATGAGCCAAGCAGAGCCTCATGGCCACATCCACTGGCACGACTGAACTTGTCAAAGGCCGTGGATCTAAAACCTGGATCATTCTGGAATATAAGAAGAAAAAGGGTATTTATCACCTGGATCTAGAATACTCTTCCCCTGCTTCCAAATACACACATACTATTTTGTATTGGCTAAATTATTGCCTGCACAGTAAGTATCAGGGAGGTGCTGTCATATGTATTAAGAGAAAACAGTATTATAATCAGATCTGCGTTCTATGTTTGATTCTACCATTGACTGGCCACAAGGCCGTGGGTTAACTGCTTTAAACACTTGGGGAGTCTTAGATTCCCCATCTGAGACATAAAAGGGTTGGATGGGATAATCTTTAATGCAGCTTTAAAAACCATTGGCTCTGTTCTGGACCAGTGCTTTTCAAACCTGTCTGGTCACAATGGCCTAAGGAGTTGGTTTTCTTTCTTTTTCTTTAATGCAGAATCCTGGGACTTAGAATCACTAAGGCAGAATCTCTGGGGTTGGGGACAAGGAGTTACATATGTTCTTAAAGCTTCCAGTGATGTTAATGACCAGACAGGTTCCGGAGCCATAAGACTCTGTGCTTCCTCTGGCTGCTTTCCTGATTTTGCTATTGAATTGATAATACGTCTCTGAAAAGGTAACACACTTGAAAAAAAAAAAAGTTCTCATGGAACTGTTTTGAGAGTGAGAAGGCTGGAAAGAGTGAAGTCAGAGAATTATCTCTGCACTTGGATTATCATGCTTTTCCTCATAAGCGACTGAAATGCAACCCAGCAATGCATGCATTTAAAAACTTCACACAATCTATGTTTTGTGTACAAAGACATCTATGAAAAGACACATTTAAATGGAAAAAGCTGATAACCTGAAAACTGAACTATTTTAATATATTATATATACATATATGAACATATAAATATCAAAAAAGTTAATAGGAAATAACACCAAAAAGTTAATTATCTCTGGGTGATAGGATTGTAGGTGATCTGGTTTTTGTCTTTGTACTTTTGGGGCATTTTCTAATGTTTGGACAATAGATATTTATAACGAGAAAGATTATAAAACTTTTAAAATTTAAACAAAACTATGCTCAGCAATATTAAATTAAGAAGTGTCCCTCAAGTAGGATTTTTCCCCTGGCCCTTAGCCCTCGGTATGTATTGCCAAGGGTATGGACTTTTCTTCCCTATCCTAGCCTTACAGATAAGAGGTGTATGTCTACTGTACATGACATTTCTTAGTAACCCTTCACGGCCGCTCTAAGCAAGCAGGCAAATGGTCATTATCCCAAAATGGATAGTAAAAGTACCTTCACAGAATTTATTTTATTGGTCCTGGGATTTTTTTGGAAGACCTACAAACTTAGAACAAAAAAATAAAAGCTAAAGCTATATTTGTGAGTCTAACAATCCTTAACAGGAAGGCTTTTTAGAGAAGTCTGCTAAATGTGTCTGAGGAAGCCATTTAAGATGGGGTTTTTTTTTTGGGGGGGGGGGTTGTTTTGTGGGTTTGTTTCGTATTTTTACTTTTTTGCACTTATAGAAAGGCTGTTTTAAAATTTAACCATTTCCCCGAAATTTTAAATCTTGGCCAAGAGTTCAAAAATCATCATTTGCTCAACTCGGCCGCTGAGTTTGCTGTGGCAAACCGTGATAAGAGTGGAGGACGAAGAATGAATGCAGATATGGTCCTGGAGCTTTCTCTCCAAGCTAAAGGACCCAAGCAGCGACGTCAGAGTGCCATTCCCTCAAATTAGGAGTCCTTGGGGCCTTTGTGCAGGACCAAGAGATGACAGTCGCAATCCATACGGGAATCAGAACTAAAGCTGACTCTCCTTAAGACAGTTTCTGGTTTAAGATGCGGGTTACCAAAATCAGCTCCACCTAAGGAGCACCAAGCAAATTTCCACACCTCCGAGGCCTCCCCCTGCTAGATTCCACTCAGCAATGATTCAACGTGCCCTCCCGTGGGGTCTGCATTGGCAGAGCGGACGGAAGGGAAGCGCAGCCCCAACCTCCCCGCACCCGCCCGCACCCCTGTGCTCTGGGGCGCAGGTCTGCAGCGAACCTACCTGGTGCAGCTCATTAGGCAGAGAAGCGGCGTCGGACCGAGAGAGCCGGTACTGGCTGTCTGTGCAAGTTCGAGCCTCGCTCCCAGCTGTCCCAGCTGGGCACTAGCTCCCGTGGATTGCGGGTGCGGCTTCCGAGAGGCCCCTTATCTGCTCCTGACCACGTGGCCCGATCCCGGGACCAACCAGCTCCCAGCTGGGGCGCGAGCCCTCTCCGGAGTACGTGACCGCCGTGGTGCTGGACTCTTGCAGGGTGCGCACCGCCTGACTGACTGAGGTCCCGCGGGGGCGGGGCCGGCCCAGGGAGAAAGCCGCAAACCTCCCTGAGGCCCGGCGCCAGCTCAGCCCGGCTGCTGGGAAGGAAATGCCTTGAGAGTCTTGAGGCGTCTGTGCACAGTTCAATCTGAGCACAGAAAGCTGTGGCTCTTTCCCCAGGCATATATTATTTGAAATGTTTATCTTGTTCATTGCTAGGTGCATTCTTGCATCTTCTCCCGCACCTCAGCCAGAGCAAGAAGTTGGCTGCATATATTTTGATTAGAGGGAATCCATAAACGCACCCCACGGTAGACTGAAGGCTGCCAGGAAGGAACCATTCTCTAACAGATGTCGCTAATTAAGCCTGCCAGCCCCATAAAAGTGAGGTGGCATTTAATTAGAAGGCACTTGGTATTTCGATCTAGTCTTCAGTTTTTCTCCCTGCAAGAGAACACTAAAGCCAGAAATGAAATGGCCTTTTTCTCTCACATGGCTGGTCAACCACAGAGCCAGTGGCCAACCCAAATCCTTCGACTCCGTTTTGCCATCCTTCAGCAGTGATGTGGAAACTAACATGTTAAAACATCACACTCTTCAGTTTCATGATTCTGCGAGCCAGTTACTTTCACTGAGGTTTTATTATTTTGTTTGGTTTGGGGAGTTTTCAGACCATCAGCTACAACCATAAAATTATATTTCTAAGATGAGGATGAATTCTTTTTATAAAACTCGCATCTTCTATTAACTTAAATATCCAGGGGTCAGTTAAAAAAAATACAAAATTCCTTGTGTCTTTTAAGTAACTGTCCAACAGTGGAATTGTTCAAGTGGTGAGATTAGAATGAAGAAAAAGAAATACCTGCCAAGTATCACTGGGTAAGATACTAAAATGCTTGGGCTTACATTGTGAAATGAAACATCCACTAGAGCAATTCACTCCAGGGGTGGGCAAACTTTTTGACTCGAGGGCCACAATGGGTTCTTAAACTGGACCGGAGGGCCGGAACAAAAGCATGGATGGAGTGTTTGTGTGAACTAATATAAATTCAAAGTAAAGGAGCGGAGGGGAGAGCAAGAGAACTGGATAGAACAGCCGGATCCAGCCCGCGGGCCGTAGTTTGCCCAAGGCTGCACTAGCCCCTCAGCCAATCAAAGCTAGCTGAAAGCATGTATTCTTTGAGTTTGACACTCACCAGCTACGTGAATCCAGGCATGTTTAGACTCAATTTTTGCACCTGTACATGCAGATAGATAGTAAAGTTGTTCTGAGGATTACATAAGATTGTGCAGATGAAAAAACTCAGCACAGTGCCCAGCACAGGTATTCATCCCACATCCGTTCTGGCCAGTCCTCCACTCCTTAGTATTAATTTTCACTGTTACCACAGGAGGCCAGAACCTGAGCTAAGGTACTGATGAGAGCTACTGATAAATGCTTGTTGAGCCTTTATTGTGTGTCGAAAGTGTTTTATGTCTTATTTTTTTAATTTTCACAACAACCCTAAGTGGTGTGTATTATTATTGGTACCATTTTATTTTTTTTTAAATATATTTTTATTGATTTCAGAAAAGAAGGGAGAGGAAGAGAGAGATAGAAACATCAATAATGAGAGAGAATCATTGACCGGATGCCTCCTGCA
Source organism: Plecotus auritus (assembly GCF_963455305.1). NCBI lineage: Eukaryota > Metazoa > Chordata > Mammalia > Chiroptera > Vespertilionidae > Plecotus > Plecotus auritus. The sequence continues at coordinate 26,343,424 of NC_137783.1, read as the reverse complement.
CACCCCCACTAGCGATTGAGCATGCAACCCCAGCATGTGCCCTTGACTAGAATCTAACCCGGGACCCTTCAGTCCACAGGGCATAACTATCCACTGAGCCAAACCAGCTAGGGCTATTAGTCACATTTTAGAGGAACGATAATGAGTCATTTAAAGGTTAAGTTCTGCCCACAACCTCACAAGTAGAGCTTGGATTAAAATCTAGCTGATGCCAGAGCAATAACCACTGTACAACACTGTCTTTCTTTAATTACTCATCAGCAATTAGAATGGAGGTGGAAGGTGCCTTAGGTAGCATTGGCTTTAAAGTCTTTATTTCACAGACGAGGAATCTAAAACTCAGAGAGGCTGTGCTGTTTGCCAGGGGCTGGTTAGGTCAGAGCCAAGATTAGAACACTGGGTAGAGTTTTCTCCTCTACTCATTATCATATGTTGAGCTTAAAAAGTGGATATTATCAATTAAAGTTATGAGAAACATAAAATAATAAGAATGTATTATGATCCCACTTGGGGGTAAGGGTATGCATACATAGGGAACAGAATATGCTCCACCAAAATTTTAACAGTGCTTATTTTTTTTATGGTGAGATTCAGGAATTAGTAATTGCTTCTCTGTATTTTTAAATTTTTCTACATTGAACATGGAATTCTGTAATTAAGAAATCCTTTTAAAGGACATTAAAACTTTCAGATGTAAGTAACATGTATAGCCTACCTATTAGGTGCCAAGGACCGTGTCATTTATTCACACAGTCCTTTTGAGTTTGCCCTTGTTTCCATTCATGCCACTTTCTCTCCTGCCCCCTGGTGCTGACTGATGCCATAAAAGCCACTCTTTCTAAAGTCAAAATAGATCCGCAAACAGGGCTCTCTCCTAACAGGAGTCAACACTCAATAAACCTCTAAACCGGTCCCTCACGTCTTCCCCGGCCCCCAACCCAGCTTTATTGAGATCTAATTGACATATACCATTGTTTAAGTTTAAGGTGTATTAATAATGATACACTTAAATATAGTAAAACCATTACCACCAGAGCATTACCTAAGGACATGTAAGTTGTGCTCTCTTGGCAACTTTGAAGTATATAATACAGTATTATTAACCATTTTGTACATTAGATTCCCCCAAAGTTCATATTCTTTGACCAACATTTCCTTATTTCCCCATCCCCACCACCAGTTCCTGGTAACCACTATTTTCTGTTTCTATGAGTCTGTTTTGTTTTGGTTTTTTTAGATTCCACATATAAGTGAGATCATACAGAATTTGTCTTTCTCCATTTACTTATTTTACTTAGCATAATTACACCCCCCCCTCACTTCCTGCTTCTTACCACCTTTCATTATGGAATGAGAGGAATTGGGATGGCATCAGTGTTCTTAGGAGTTGCAGCAGTGAAGAAGTGGGTTAGGAATTGTGGGGAGTTTTGTTATTATTTGTAGGTTTTCTCCAACTGTGGTTTGGCATTACTTTGTCCTACCCATCCTGACAATAAATCTACCAGTGAGGGTTTATTTATTTATGTATTGTTAATCCTCACCCAAGGATATTTTTCCATTGCTTTTTAGAAAGTAGAAGAAGGGGGAGATACAGAGTGAGAGAAGCATCGATGTGAGAGAGACATATCGATTGGTTGCCTCCCACATACACCCTGACCAGGGCTGGGGATCATGCCTGCAACTGAGGTATGTGTTCTTGACCAGAATCAAATCCTTCAGTCCACAGGCAGGTGCTCTATCCACTGAGCAGACTGGCTCAGGCAGTGAGGACTTATTGATCTGTGCAGTACTCCCAGCCATGCCAGGGCTTTCAAGGACTCATAAGTCACAGCCCTTTGACCTTAAGGACATTATAATTTTTATTACAAAAACCCAAGTTTGAAGTAATGAAATACCCAAGGGGCATCTTAAGGAGCTACTAAGCAAGAGCTAAGGATTGCATGGCTTACACAAGTGGGTCTCCTATAGCATTTGCCCAACATGTTACCAGAGATCTGCCCTTATGGGAAACACTCTGGGGATTCCCAAGTTGCCAATTCATTTTCTGCAACCTTGCCCTTTTTTCCACGCCCAATCAAGAGAGTGCTTGAGAATTCAACCTTATATTTATATTAAAATGTCAGACTTTAACCACAATTAGCAGTAATGGGATGAACCTCGTAACTGACCTTCATACCCCACAATGTAGAGTCCATGAGGTTGAAAACTATTCATTTTGATTAAAAGGACCAGAATTTCTATTTTTGAGAGCAGAGAAGAGCCAGTTCACATGTCTCAGTGAATAGTAAGCTCCTATACTAATTCCTTCTTCCTTTGTTAGCGATGTTGGATGGGAACACAATATCAGGTGAGGGAGTGTTAATTTAAACACACATGCACACGCTGCTTATTTTGGGCCAGGCACTGCTTTAAACACTTTAAAAATATAAACTCATGTAATATTTATAAGAATCCTGTGAGGTAGAGACCATAATGACTATCCCCATTTTACAGATGAGGAAGCTGAGGTCGTCTTGAGAGTTTAAGTAACTTGTACAAGGTCACACAGCTAGCGGACAGTAGAATTAGGTTTCAAACCCCTCTAGAGTGCATGCTGCAAGGGTGAGTTGCTCTGACAAGCACCACACTGGTACCTACCAAGACCAAAAGGATGCTCTATAGAAGCCCAGAGAAATTCAGAAAGGAGGAAATAAGATTTGGAAAGCCAGGAAAATGGGAAGAATTTTTTAAATGGTTGAGTATGATCTTTAGGGCATTTAGATGATAAGAATCACTGGGATTCAACCAATGAGAGAGTAAGTAAGACCAGAATTAAAATGGTGCCAGTAGCCCATCATTCTTTTCAAAGGACATAATCCCAGAGAGCAAGAGAAAATTAAGTGTTGCTAATGCAGTGCCCTCGGCTGTCCGGGATCTGTCTCTTATCTCAACAGTGTTTGGACGGAGCAGACTCAGGGACGCCCCTTCTTCCAGCCTCTGACCCCTCTCCAACCTCTTTGCCAGTCACCACCTTCAGAACCACCTCAGCCATCCTCAGCCTCCAAGACCAGCCTACACTGCATTTCTACCTTAACTCCTTATTGCCGAGCAGCCATGAGCTCCCAAACCCGTCAGCATTATTCCACCGAGGGGGAGGCTGCCGTCAACCGCCTGGCCTGCATCTGCAGGCTCCCACCTACTTCTCTCTGGGCTTCCTTTTCTCCAGGGCGCGGGCCACTTCTTCCACAAGTTGACTGAGAAGAAACGCGAGGGCGCTGAGCGGCGCTTAAAGGTGCAAAACCAGCGCATTCTCTCCGGGACGGGCTGAGCCTCCCCAAGACAAGTGGGTCAAACTCAGGACGCCATGGAGGCCGCCCTGGCCTTGGAGAGGAACCTGACCAGGCCCTTTGGGAGCTGCAGGCCCTGGTTCTACTCGCGCAGCCCCTCAGCTCATGACTTATTTCCGGGAGAACCACTTCCGGGGCGAGGAGGTGAAACTCAGCAAGAAGATGGGCGACACCTGGCTCACCTCTGCAGCTGGCCAGCCCTGAGACTATGCTGGGTGAGGCTCACTCTCAAGCATGCCTAGGAGCCTTTGGGGCCCAGAGACCTTTGTGGGGCCCCTCTGATTTCCTCTGGTGTCTGGCTTTTGCCTGAGCCTCTCCCGGAAACTGCTAGGCAACCTTTTACCACCCTGGAGACCTCTCCCATGCATTGGACCAAATGAAACAATAAAACTTTTTGCAGGGGAAAAAAAAAAGTGTTCCTGAGTTAAATTATGCTATTAGTCATTCGGTTTGCACTGAGGGAATTATCCAGTGTAATTTTCATTGCCTGAAATTTTTTCAGTTTTTGCCTCATACCCCACTTTTAAAAACATCCCTGCGAGAGAGCAATCTGGCCCCAGGCACGAAGGCACGACTGTTGTTACCTACAGTAAGTGGTTAAAGAAAGTGCAAGAGCCTGGCCAGCATGGCTCAGTGGTTGAGTGTCTACCTATGAACCAGAAAGAAAGTGCAAGACACTTGAGACATATGAGGTGGCTCAGCTGAGGTGAGGAAGAAGGAGACGGAAGAGGGAATAAACAAAAGATGGCACACGTGGTCTCTCTAATAATCTGTTGAGATGTAGAGATAAAAAGACAAGTAATCATACCAGGGTGGTTGAGTGGCAAGTGGGTCTTGTGAATATTGTACACATTTGCTACATGTGCTTCAGGACTTTAGAGAAAGGCAAGGTCTCAGGGCCAGGATGGCCAAAGAGGACCAGGACATGTAGGGGAACTGCAAAGAGAGCAGTCTGGCCAGAGGGGAGGATTCTAGCTGGGGGTGTTGGGGGAAAGGGTCAAAGGAGAGAGAATCTCTGGACTTTTCTTGAACAAAATGAGAGATCTGAGTGCTATGAAACAAATGAGCAATGAATGAAATAATCTAACTTTAGGGGAGAAATTATTCTCACATGTTCATAAGTACATCTCTAAATTTAGCTATAGTTTCTCCATGTTCATTGGATTTGTCTGTGCTGAGTGAGTCTGATATTCTGTACATGTTCTCATTGCTCTCTCGGTCACAGTGCGCACATCTAGTTTTCAGTCCCATTTTTTAAAAAAATTTTAATTGATTTTAGAGAGGAAGGAAGAAGGAGAGAGATAGAAACATCAATGATGAGAGAAAATCATTGATTAGCTGCTTCCTGCATGCCCCCTACTAGGGATGGAGCCAGCAATCTGGACATGTGCCCTGACTAGGAATGGAACCCTGACCAGAATGAACCCTGACCTCCTGGTTCATAGGTTCACACTCAACCCCTGAGCAACACCGGCCAGGCTCAGTCCCATATTTTGCTACACCTTAGCATTCTGAATTGTTGTGACTTTGCATTAATTCTTAGCTTGAAAACTCAAGAACTTCTGAGATGTAGCAGCTCTCTGTCTAACCACTCTACTTGTCAGGCTCATTCTGTCTAGAGACAGGTATGTTTCTGCTTTGTAACATGGTTTCTGGACTCAGCTATGAACTGTGGCTATTGAAGGAATTTTAAAGCACCTTGGGCAGAAGGAATCCAAACTGAAACAGATCCCCCATTTATAAGTTATTACAACATTTCCGTTCTTAAGTGACAAAATTAAACTTCTCCTCTGCCAAATCATCCCCCCCTCCACCATATACACACAAACACATCACATCACCCCATCCCCCAACTCTGAACATAACTGTTAATAACCACTTGCCCCATAAGATGTTCAAAACCCTTTATTCCCTTCTTTTATTATCTCCCTTAATGATGCTGTATTATCTCCCTTAACCATGGAGAGAGAAATCAGATATAGCCAGAGCCAGGGTTTTGTGTCTATCAGAGAACTATTTCTGTGTAGCTGCTACAGGTCTAGGAAGTGGTGAAAAGCTCCATTTGGGGCAATTTTCCAGATCCTACCAAGTCAACTATTTTCACTAGGGCTTGAATATTTTGTCTGAAGTGTAGTAAATCCTCTAGAATGTCAGCCACAACTTTAAAAACACATTGCAAAACCCACTTTTGCCAAGCCTTGTTTACTCTTTCTTAGGGAGACATTAATTATTTTTAAATGAACAACTGTTACACTTTTAAGTTACTTACTAAAACTGGCAGTTATTTGAGACTGCCAATAGATAAATAAAACATTTCAAATTCTCTCATTTTTCTTATCAAAAAAAAAAAAACACCTCCTATAGTCGAAAATGATGATGCTGGGCATCAAAGCATTAGGTCTTCCTTTCCTGTGTACATTGTTGAGCTTTTGTTGTGACATTATGTTTTTGAGCTCAGACAATTAGTGATTAAAAGAGAAGTTTTTCTTTCTAAAGAAAGGACAGAAGGAATAAAATGAATATTATCAAGAACAAACCATGTGACCTGCACTCTTAGGTCCTTTCAGATATTTATGACATAATCCCTGGCTACAATATTGGTACAATATAATGCTTTTAAATTAAATGCTATTACATTCAAAAGAATAGAAGTCTATTGCTTAAAACAAACAAAAAGTGATTTCTCTTATCTTGCTTCTACCCTACCCAACCCTCAAATCCAAAGTGTTTGGATGCTATTTATAGAATTAGTCTTCTCTATGGTTGATATTGGAGGAGGTTCATGTTTTGCAAACTACAAATAGAAATGGAAGATTTGATTGATAAAAGATGACGGGGGCAGTATTTGAACAATAACGTTTTGTATACAATTAGTATACTTGTATACATGCAAACACCTTAATCTGAGGTACTTAGCTGGTTCATTTGCAGGTATGAAACTAGGATCTGAGGAAGAGACCTCTGTTGGACACTTCTGTCCTCCTCACTCCCATACTTAATCACCAAGTCCTGCCTGCTGCTGCCTTCTCAGTATGTCTCAAAATTCATGTCTTCTCCATTCCCTTCCAACTCGCCATCTCTCAGACTGTTATAACCTTCTGACCAGCCTTTCTATGTGTCACTCAAATGGATCTTTCTCACAACTAACAAGGTGTCTAAAATGTAGATCTGATCACAAAATCCTATAATGGCTGCCCATGATCTAAATCTACCAAAAATAAACAAACTGCTGACATTCACAGCCCTCCAGGGTCCCTGTGTATCTCATCAACTTCATCCCCATTTGTCACTCTTAGCCCTCTCTGTGCTCATACACTGTCCCTCTGCCTGAGTGTCCTCCTTCCATTCACCTTTGCTTGACTCCTCTTTTGAAATTCAGCTCAGATGTCATCTCCCCAAGATACCTTCCATGACTTCCCCCCAGCCTGCCTCAGGGACCTTCCAATGTGCTCCCACAATACCCTGTGATTACCATTTCACTTACTATCTTCTTTTTTATTAAATTTATTGGGGTGACATTGGTTAATAAGATTACATAGATTTCAAATCTATGATACATCATCTGTATATTGCACAGTGTGCCCACCACCCAAAGTCAAATCATCTTCTATCACCATATATTTGACCCCCTTTACTACCCCAACCACCTTTCCTCTGATAAACATCTTACTGTTGTCTGTGTCAATAGAAAAGATGAAATACTGCCATTTTCAACAACATGGATGGATCGTAAGAATATCATACTAAGCAAAGTGAGTCAGACAGAAAAAGTTAAGAACCATATGAGTGAAATCATATTGATATGAAATTGAAAGCAACAAATAAAGAAATAAGAAAAATAACTTACCATCTATTTTTATAAAAATCTGTTTTGTTTTGTTAGCAATATCCTATAGAAAGAGATCTCTAAGTTGTCTTTATTGTTTTGACAGTGTTTTCTTTTTTAAATAGTAATTATTATTTTTAGAATATTAACAATTGCCCACAGAGTAAGAATCAAAAAGAGGAGGAGGAACCAAGATGGCGGCATAGATAAACACCTAAACTGCTGCCTCACACAACAATTTCAAAACTACAACTAAAAGACAAAACGTCTATCACCCAGAACCACGGGAAAGCTGACTGAGTGGAAGTTCTACAACTAGAAGGAAAGAGAAAAGAGCATTGAGACGTGCACAAGTGCTGAAAAGTTGAGGTGCGGAGGCGCGCGAATCGGGCTGGCAGCGGGTGACTGGGTGCGCTGCTTTTTTCAACCCGAAGGGAGACAAGCTCCCGATTACTCTGAACTCCAGTCTCTGGGGAGACACTGGGGACCCAAACTCCTACAGGGAGAAGCTGGACTGTCTGCCATCAGGTCGGAAAGTGAGGGTGGCTTTCTTGCAGAGGTGCACACAGCATCATTGTTTACTGCGCTGGGGCGCGGGGCGCGGGGACTTGGAAACACGGAGACACAGAGACGGCTAACTGGCAGCCATTGCTGTTTGCCACGCCCTAGCCTAGTGATTCCCTGAGACCCCACCCCGCACAATCTACAAACCCACCCAAGCTCCACGCAGCGGCTTTTGCATATAAATGGTCTGCCCTATTGCAGCTTAACCTAACAAACTGCAGCTCTAGTCAGACACCTCCAAAACCTTCAAACCCCAAGCAAAGAGGAGAAAACTGTAGTTCTCGCTGTAGCTCCTGCTGGGTGGCCTCAGACAGTAGCTGACCTGCACCCCATTGGAGATCCAGAAGCCAGTGTACCTAGTGGTCAGTGTGAGACGACACCAGATTTCAACTCCTCACATCCATAAGTGACACATTCAAGAGGCAGACTCAGTGAGCAACAAAGCCCCACTGAAGCAAGTCCTGCACCATAAGTGTGCCTCCAGCACAGCAGTTCTTCCATTATAGACGAAGCAGGTTCTCACAGCCAATTGGCCTGGAGGTCAATTCCTCCCAGTGTACCAACAGCAATCAAGGCTTAACTATACCAAGACTTTGCACTCAGCCCACAAAGGGGTGTACCAAGAGCATCCACCTCAGGTGATAGACTGAACCACTGGTCACCTACCACAGAAAACTACTCTATCAACACAGGGAAACAACAAAATGCGGAGACAAAGGAACATGTCACGAATGAAAGAAATGGAGGAAAGCAAACTACTGGACAACATAGAGTTCAAAACCACATTTATAAGGTTACTCAAGAATCTTATAAAAACCGCCGAGAACCTTGATGAGACATCCGAGGAGCTTAGTGAGACCTTCAAGGACATCAATGAGAATGCCAAAAAAATGGAAAAGGACCAGTCAGAAATTTAGCATACATTGTCTGAAATAAAGAATATACAGAAACTCAACTGTAGATCAATGTACCCCAAGAATCAAACCAAAGATCTGAAATATGAAGAAACAAAAAGCACCCAACCAGAAAAACAAAAAGAAAAAAGAATCCAAAAATATGAAGATAGTGTAAGAAGCCTCTGGGACAACTTTAAGCGTACCAACATCCAAATTTTTGGGGTGCCAGAAGAAGAGAGAGAGCAAAATATTGAAAACCTATTAGAAGAAATAATGATAGAAAACTTTCCCTACCTGGTGAAAGAAATAGACTTACAAGTCCAAGAAGCGCAGAGAACCTCAAACAAGAGGAATCCAAAGAGGACCACACCAAGACACATCATAATTAAAATGCCAAGGGCAAAAGACAAAGAGAATCTTGAAAGCAGCAAGAGAAAAACAGTTAGTTACCTACAAGGGAGTACCCATACGACTGTCAGCTGATTTCTCAACAGAAACTATGCAGGCCAGAAGGGAGTGGCAAGAAATATTCAAAGTGATGAACAGCAAGAACCTACAACCGAGATTACTCTACCCAGCAAAGCTATCATTCAGAATTGAAGGTCAGATAAAGAGCTTCACAGACAAGAAAAAGCTAAAGGAGTTCATCACCACCAAACCAGGATTATATGAAATGCTGAAGGGTATTCTTTAAGAAGAGGAAGAAGAAGAAAAAGGTAAAGATAAAAATTATGAACAACAAAATGACAACAAATACATACCTACCAACAAGTGAATCTAAAAATCAAGTGAATAAAAAAATCTGAAGAACAGAATGGACTGGTGAATATAATAGAATCAGGGACATAGAAAGGGAGTGGGCTGACAATTCTCAGGGGGAAGGGGGTGTAAGGGGTGCAGGAAGAGATTGGACAAAAATCTTACACCTATGGATGAAGACAGTGATGGGGGGTAAGGGCATGGGGTGGGGTGGGGAATCAGGTGGAGGGGAGCTTGGGAGAAAAAAAAAGAGGAACACCTGTAATAATCTGAACAATAAAGATTTATTTTTTAAAAAAAAGTTTAAAAAAAGTATCAAAATGTGAAAAGAGTTTCCATTCTTTTAAAAAAAAAAAAAGTAGTGGAATTCTAATGGTAATTTTGAGAATTAAAATAAATTCCAGATTTCACAATTATTTTTTATAAAGAAAAAATACTTGCTTAGGGGAAGGACATTATGTGAGATTTTTAAAAGATATTTTGAACCCTCTAGTAAAATATCTGAAAAGGCTGACATAGTTTTTTATTTCTTTACTTTTTACTTACAATTAATTTTATTCCTTTTCAATTATTTTTATTGAAATATAATTGACGTATACATTGTGTAAGTTCAAGGTATAAACGTGTTGATTTGAAACATTTATATATTGCAATATGATTACCATCATAGCATTAGCTAACACCTCTGTAACCTCACATAATTATAATTTCCTTTTTGTGGTGGGAACAATTAAGATCTAGTCTCTTAGGAACGTGAAAATCTGTTTTGTGTTTGTGTCATCTACTAGCCTTTAAGCTCCTTGAGGGCAAGGACAGTATCTTATTCACCATGGATCTCCATCACTTTACACAATACCTAGCACAAACAACACATGCTTCTTGTATAAGTTGGATACATTAATCTTTTTAAAAATGGTTGCTGGCTTCAGAATCCTGCACAGAGAAAATGAGAAGATGACATTTAAGCAAAGTGAATGGTGAATCAGCAGGTGGGGAGAACATGAATTTCCAAAAGATGTTTCCAGAAACAGTCTGGAAAAGAGTGTTGACAAAAATCCTAAATGAAGATAGTGTACTGAAGTTGGCAGTCAGGGGGCAAAGTTATTTCCAAAGTACCACCGAGCGCTGCCAACAAATCCACCCAATGCCCCAGACTTAGGAGCCTCAGCAAGAGTACACATTGTCCTGGGACATGGCAGTCTTGTTTCCAGATCACAAGTTAGACACCAGGACCAGGACGATGTAGACTTGAGGTTTTTAAAGCAGTAACTCGTGCCTGGCCCGTGTGGCTCAGTGGTTGAGCGTCAGCCTAGGAACCAAAAGGTCATGGTTCTATTCCAGTCAGGGCACACGCCCAGGTTGCAGGCTCAGTCCCCAGTAGGGGGCGTGTGATTTTCTATCTCTTAATCTTCTTCCTTCCTCTCTCTTTCTCTCTCTCTCTCTCTCTCTCTCTCTCTCTCTCTCTCTCTCTCTCTCATCTCTCTCTCAAAATCAATTAAAAAACATGTTTAAGAAAATAAAGCAATAACTCATCAGGAATACTTTGACTACCTATAAAACCATTTATCATCCTTTGATTCTCCCTTGATACTTCTGTTTGTTGTCCAGCTTGCCCTTTTGTTTGGTGGACTTCCAAATGTTTCCTTCCTCCTCTGCCTTCCCATGTCTCCTTGCTATTGTCCCTCACTATGTTGTTTGTGTAAAATCACCATTGACTTTAAAACGCCCTGGGAAATTCTGCTGACTAGTATTGTACTCCTCTAATTGTGGAAAGTACACAGATCACCTAAGTCCATGCCTTAATGGGTCACATTCCCTATTTGTCCCTGCTATTTCGTCTGCCTGGAAGACCTTCACCTGGCCAAACCTTATCCATCTTTCAAGGTTCATCTCAAATGTCCAATGTTAAACTTCCCCAGCCCTAAAGACAGAGACAGAATGATCTGTTCTCTACTTGGTGCACCAAGGACAAACTTATTCAGACATCTAGAATCGCTTTTGTAGCACTATTTGATATTTATTTGTTTACATTACTATTCCCATTAAACTCTGAACTCCTGAGGGCAAGTACCAAATGTTACCCATCTTTGTATCCCTTGAACTTATCAATGCCTAGAATATTGTAGACACTCAAAAGATATTTGTTAAAATATCTTATAGTCTTATTGACTCATTAAAGTATCAAGTTCACACCAAAAGTTAACAAAACCTGTTCCCATCAAAACTGGGTATCATACAAGGAGAAATGTGAAAACTGGACAATGTGGGTATTAAACAGTTAATTATGTAAAAAATATTTATTGGGTTTCTGCTATGGAGCCCACTGTACTAAGGGGCTAGAGATACAGGAAAAAAAAAAAAAACAGACCAATTTGGTCCTATGATCTCAGTCTAACAGAGAGACTATTCTGAAACAAATACTTGTGCAATTAATCATTATGCAATTTTAATATGCATATAGAAAGACAAGTAGATGGTGCTTGAGAGCAGATAATAAAGAGACATGAATTAAACTGGAATAAATAGAAGGCTTCTTCCCTGAATTAGTGACACTCAGGCTGAGAGCAGAGTGAAGAGCAGGCATTAACTAGGTGAAGGGATGAGCATGGAGAAACAGAAGGAAACAGCATATTCAAGGTAACGGTGCTATAGAAGTATACAGGGACCTTCCAGATGTACCCTTGCCTGGGAAACTAACCTGTATGGACTGCATCATCATTGGGCTTCCATGCCCTCTGGCTTCCGGTTGGGTTAGGCCAAGGAGAGGCACTGGCAGGAGAGCAGAGAGTAGGAGAAGCATGAAATCAAAGTATTATCCTCTCAATTTCCACCCTGACAGGTGGCTGTCATTGGTTTCAGTCCTCTACCTACAGCCATGATTTCCATCCAGCAATCCTCTCCATGGAGCTATTCTGTCAGCTCTGTAATGACTCTCTCCACTTGTCCTTCAGACCTAGAGATGGTAACAGTTCCTGGCATTATTACCCCCAGAGGACTGCACTATCCCTTGTCATTTCTTCAAATCCTGCCCACATTCTTGTAACAGCCTCTTTATTAACCACCCATCAAGTTAGCCATTTTAATTTATGCTGTTTTCCTGCCAGAATGCCAACAACTAGAAAGGACAAATAAGAGGCTAGCTCACACCAAGGAATTTTTTTTAACATAATAAGGGCTTTAGATTTTGCCCAAAGTGCCATAGAAGCCATTGAGGGGGCTTAAGCAGATGAGGTAGGTGATCGTATTTGCATTTTATTTTTTTCCACTTATTTATGCATTTATTGGTTGAATCTTTTTTTAAAAAATAAATCTTTATTGTTCAAATTATTATAGGTGTTCCTCTTTTTTTTTCTCCCAAGCTCCCCTCCACCTGATTCCCCACCCCACCCCATGCCCTTACCCCCCGCCACTGTCTTCATCCATAGGTGTAAGATTTTTGTCCAATCTCTTCCTGCACCCCTTACACCCCCTTCCCCCTGAGAATTGTCAGCCCACTCCCTTTCTATGTCCCTGATTCTATTATATTCACCAGTCCATTCTGTTCTTCAGATTTTTTTATTCAGTTGATTTTTAGATTCACTTGTTGGTAGGTATGTATTTGTTGTCATTTTGTTGTTCATAATTTTTATCTTTACCTTTTTCTTCTTCTTCCTCTTCTTAAAGAATACCCTTCAGCATCTCATGTAATCCTGGTTTGGTGGTGATGAACTCCTTTAGCTTTTTCTTGTCTGTGAAGCTCTTTATCTGACCTTCAATTCTGAATGATAGCTTTGCTGGGTAGAGTAATCTCGGTTGTAGGTTCTTGCTGTTCATCACTTTGAATATTTCTTGCCACTCCCTTCTGGCCTGCATAGTTTCTGTTGAGAAATCAGCTGACAGTCGTATTGGTACTCCCTTGTAGGTAACTAACTGTTTTTCTCTTGCTGCTTTCAAGATTCTCTTTGTCTTTTGCCCTTGGCATTTTAATTATGATGTGTCTTGGTGTGGTCCTCTTTGGATTCCTCTTGTTTGAGGTTCTCTGCGCTTCTTGGACTTGTAAGTCTATTTCTTTCACCAGGTAGGGAAAGTTTTCTATCATTATTTCTTCTAATAGGTTTTCAATATTTTGCTCTCTCTCTTCTTCTGGCACCCCAAAAATTTGGATGTTGGTACGCTTAAAGTTGTCCCAGAGGCTTCTTACACTATCTTCATATTTTTGGATTCTTTTTTCTTTTTGTTTTTCTGGTTGGGTGCTTTTTGTTTCCTCATATTTCAGATCTTTGGTTTGATTCTTGGGGTACATTGATCTACAGTTGAATTTCTGTATATTCTTTATTTTAGACAGTGTATGCTTAATTTCTGACTGGTCCTTTTGCATTTTTTTGGCATTCTCATCAAGATCCTTAAAGGTCTCACTAAGTTCCTCCGTGGTTTTTAGAAGATTCTTGAATAACCTTATAAATGTGGTTCTGAACTCTATGTCGTCCAGTAGTTTGCTTTTCTCCATTTCTTTCATTTGTGACATGTTTCTTTGTCTCCGCATTTTGCTGCTTCCCTGTGTTGATGGAGTCCCCAATCACTTGAGTTGATGCTCTTGGTATACCCTTTTGTGGGCTGAGTGCAAAGTCTCGGTGTAGTTAAGCCTTGATTGCTGTTGGTACACTGGGAGGAATTGACCTCCAGGCCAATTGGCTGTGAGGACCCGCTGTGTCTATAATGGAGGAACTGCTGTGCTGGAGACACACTTATGGTGCAGGACTTGTTTCAGTGGGGCTTTGTTGCTCACTGAGTCTGCCTCTTGAATGTGTCACTTATGGATGTGGAGAGTTGAAATCTGGTGTCGTCTCACTCTGACCACTAGGTACACTGGCTTCTGGATCTCCAATGGGGTGCAGGTCAGCTACTGTCTGAGGCCACCCAGCAGGAGCTACAGCGAGAACTACAGTTTTCTCCTCTTTGCTTGGGGTTTGGAGGTTTTGGAGCTGTCTGACCTGGGCTGCAAGTTTGCTAGGTTAAGTTGCAATAGGGCAGGCCATTCATATGCAAAAGCCGCTGTTTGGAGCTTGGGTGGGTTTGTAGGTTGTGCGGGGCGGGGTCTCAGGGCATCACTAGGCTAGGGCATGGCAAACAGCGATGGCTGCCAGTAAGCTGGCTCTGCATCTCTGACCTCGTCCCCGCGTCCCATGCCCCAGCGCAGTAAACAATTATTCCTGCGCGCAGCCCTGCTAGCAAGCCACCCTCACTTTCCGACCCGATGGCAGACAGTCCAGCTTCTCCCTGTAGGAGTTTGGGTCCCCCGCGTCTCCCCAGAAACTGGAGTTTGGAGTAATCGGGAGCTTGTCTCCCTTCGGGTTGAAAAAAGCAGCGCTCCAAGTCACCCGCCGCCAGCCCAATTCGCGCGCCTCCGTACCTCAGCTTTTCAGCGCTTGTGCACCTCTCAATGCTGTTTTCTCTGTCCTTCTAGTTGTAGAACTTCCACTCAGCCAGCTTTCCTGTGGTTCTGGGTGATAGACGTTTGTCTTTTAGTTGTAGTTTTGAAATTGTTGTGCGAGGCAGCAGTTTAAGTGTTTACCTACGCCGCCATCTTGTATCCTCCCATATTTGCATTTTTGCATTTTAGAGAGTCACTCTAACAGCTGCTGTGCAGAGCACAGATGGAAAAGGTGCAAGAGTAGAAGCAAGGAGGCCAGTTAGGAGGTAACTTTTGTCATGAAGATGGCAAATGACTGGCCATGATGGAATAATTGAGACTGGATACCAAGATTATGACAGAAAACTAGGAGGAACTAGGGAGCAACAAAAATCCAACAAGGTTTAAAGTAATGCACGTGATTGCATGGCCTCACTGACTAGAACAGGGCTGGGCAAACTTTTTAACTCGAGGGCCACAATGGGTTCTTAAACTGGACCGGAGGGCCGGAACAAAAGCATGGATGGAGTGTTTGTGTGAACTAATATAAATTCAAAGTAAAGGAGCGGAGGGGAGAGCAAGAGAACCCTCCGCTCTTTCAGCTCAGCGGGCCGGATAGAACAGCTGAACTGGCCGGAACCGGCCCGCGGGCCATAGTTTGCCCACGGCTGGACTAGAGACTAGACCCCAGACACCAAGACCACCCAATTCTGGTTGCTGAACTCCCTTCTTCTCCCCATGTACCACATATGGGCCAGCTAAAGTGACCTGTTTACCAGTTGCAATGTACTTTACACCTAGTATACTCTATCTAGAATTTTCTTGCTCTCAGCCGAAGCTTACCCATCCTCCAAGGCCCAGCTCAAAAGATAATAAGTAATCACATATAATAATTTCTGAGAAAAAAACTCTTTTCCAGGTACTATGTTACCAGCATTAGCTCATGTAATTCACCTACCTAGGAGGTAAGAGTATCATTCACTCCATTTTACAGATGAGAAAACTGAGGCTCAGAGAAATTAATTGTCTAGTCACATCTTATTGGACTTGAACCCAGGCCTGGATGACTCCAAAACCCCTGTGTTTGATCCCAATTTGCAATTTATCCTTTGATTGTCCGTCTTGGATGCCTTATTGTATGTGATTGGTAAGAAGCATGTTAACCGATATTTTACATTTCACATTTTGTGAATTGTCTCCAGAAATTCCAAAGAGGAACTCATTTCCTGAGCTATTCAGAATTCACTTTCAGATGGTCTCATGCCACAGTCCATGGGTATGTGCTAAGTTAGTTTAAATTGCTACAACCAGAGATTCTGGTGGAACCTAAATGCTAAGTGAAAATTGAGTATGTTAGCTGATTTCTCCACAGTATCTGCTTGCATCCACTGAATTAAATGAGACTCCCAAGAAATGAAGTCCAAGAGTATCAATGATTGGAATTCGGGCACATGCAGGCATAGACAGTGGATGTCATGGTGAATGAGATGATGAGTGCAAATGAATAGTGCTATGGTGCAGAATTTGGCATCAAAAAACTTAAAACTAGCCTGGCCAGCATGGCTGTGTTTGAGCATCAACCTATGAACCAGGAGGTTACAGTTCAATTCCTAGTTGGGCACATACCCAGGTTGTGGGTGCAATCCCCAGTGGGATTAATAAATAAATAAATAATTCATCATGTAGGAGCCAGCCAATCAGTGATTCTCTCTCATCATTGATGTTTCTATCTCTCTCTCCCTCTTCCTTTCTCTCTGAAATCAATAAAAATATATTCAAAGAAACAAACAAAAAATCTTAAAACTAGATCTGGTTCCAGAACAAGTCACTTAAACTCACAGCAAAATAAAATTAATAATAATTTGTAATTCAAAAAGATTGTTTTGAGGGTGTAATCATTCATGTGAAAAAAAGTTTTGCAAACTACAAAGGTCCATTATTAAGTATTATTGTTATCTATATATGTAAAAGGCTAAGTGACCATCTGACCGTCTGACCAACCGTCTAACCCAGTGGTCACCAACCGGTGGTCTGTGAGGTCCGAAAGGTTGGTGACCACTGGTCTAACCAACCAACCAGCCAGTACATATGATGGCACTGGCAATTTGAAAATAAGTGTTGGCTTGCGCATGTGCAATACATATAAAGCTCTCTTCTGGTGCCAATTGCACGCAACACCAGAATGTATCTGAAGACCAACTATTGGCACAATGTACCTCTGAAGCTGAAAGAAAGCGTCGTCATCGACAGAATATGTCTGAAGACCCAACTATTGGCACAAAAGATTGCGACCTAACATAATCGAAGCTGAAGTATTAACAGGATCTGTGGAAGGAGAGGTTAATTCCAAGAATTGATTTGTCCCCGTCTGACACTGGCCTCCCATTTAAATTAATTCGAAGACAGCTTCCCATGATGCCAGAATTTGCGATGACTATTAATAAATCGCAAGGACAAACTCTAGACAGAGTAGGAATATTCCTACCTGAACCCGTTTTCAGACATGGTCATTTATATGTTGCTTTCTCTCAAGTTCAAAGAGTGTGTGACGTTAAAGTTAAAGTTGTAAATACTTCATCACAAAGGAAATTAGTCAAGCACTCTGAAAGTATTTTTACTCTTACTGTGATATACAAGGAGATATTAGAATAAGTTTAATCAATTTATCAGTCATTGTTTTTACCAATGTTGTTTTTATATCATGTAGTTATTATTTATTTATTAATCAATTTATATATTATTTTTATATACATTTTACTAATTTTCTTTCATCTCTGACACTTCTATTATAGAGAAAGGGCAAATAGCAATATTAAAATATTTTGTATTTTAATTTTATAATACTATATGTACTATTTTGAAATGTAATTTTTTGCAGTAATGTAATTACCACATGAATCTTTCTTCTAATTAATTTCCTTTCAATGTGCACGAATCTGCACACTGGGCCACTAATTAGATTATAAGTCCCTACAGTAAGCTAAGACATACCTCAAGCTTATCTTTAATTTCTCAATTTTTTGTGTTGAAGATTAAGAAAGGGTAAATATAAAGTGTCAGGATGTCAGAAGCCTATTAAATATTTAATAAATCTTAGTAAATGGTTTATTCTTTCATACACAGGAGACTGTTATATAAGTACATATGCAATCATATATGCATATATAATCACATATATGGAAGAAAATACATAAAAATGTAAAGAGATTTTTCCTAGTTATCCCCCAGTCACTATTCTAGATACTGGAGATACAATGAAGAATTGAACAAAATACTACCCTCAATTTTTTGATATTTACTTCCTTTCAACTCCTCTCTCATATACAAGAATCACTTTTTTATCATAAAGAAAAATCAAACTACAAAAACAATAGAAAGAAAGAGGTTGCCAAACATGGGGGGAGGAAGGTGAGGGATGAATAATTGGAGCACGAGAGATTTTGAGGGCAGTGAATTACATTATCATTTGCCAAAATTACGGAAGGTACAACACAACGAGTGAACCCTAATGTAAATGATGGATTTTAGATACTAATAATGTAGCTTCATTGTTTCATCAATTGTAATAAATGTACCATATCAATGCAAGATGTTAACAACAGAGAAAACTGAGGAGGAGTATATGGGAACTCTGTATTTTCTGCACAATTTTTCTGTAAACCTAAACTGCTCTGAAAAATGAAGTCTTTTTTTTTAACTTGAAAAAAAAAAAAAAGGAAAGGAAAGAAAAAGAAAGATCCCTGAAAGCTCTGGTTTGCTTAGGTGAACACTTCCCAAATACTAAATTGCAATTGCATTACTCTTCCTGGCAGGAAACAACTTGTGGCCTTTTTCCCTTACTAGCAAGAAGTCATTAGCGTTCATTTTTCTTTTTCCCCAAGTCTATTGAACAGTAACAATAAAATGTCTGGTTAGGTATAGAAAAACTGCCTTGTTACCTACTTTATTATTATGTGTGCTTTTATATTTGTTGGTTATAAGCAATTAGTGGTTGCTTGGCAACAAAGTTTGAGGCTGTCTTTCTGGTAGAAATGAGTTCTCTAAAGCAAAGCACCCCATTGTCTTCAATGCTGAGTTTCCAAAGCCACCCCAGCATACAAGGTTATGGAATCATTGGAGTGAGTGGCATTCTCATCTGGTTCAGTTCTTTTCTTATTCATTCATTCAACAAATATTTAAAGATGATTTACTATGTGCCAGTCACCATGCTAGAAGGTACTGGAGTTAGAGCGGAGAATAAGGTGGACGATGCCCCATCCTCAAGGTGTCTTCATTTTAGTGGGGCAGGAGGAAGATAAACCATCAAATACAATTTTTCAATTATGATAATCAGGCAAAGATGAGTGGCATGAAGAAAAGTAAAGTAGGATACGTAGATATAAAGAGTTTTGAACCCTAACCGGTTTGGCTCAGTGGATGGAGCATCGGCCTGCAGTCTGAAGGGTCCCAGGTTCGATTCCGGTCAAGGGCATGTACCTTGGTTGCAGGCACATCCCCAGTAGGCGGTGTGCAGGAGGCAGCTGATCGATGTTTCTCTCTCGTCGATGTTTCTAACTCTCTATCTCTCTCCCTTCCTCTCTGTAAAAAAAATCAATAAAATATATATATTTTTTAAGGAAGAGTTTTGAAGAGTTTCTCTTTGTTAGTTTTATGAGTGAAGGTCTCTCTGAGGAGGTGATGATTGAAGAGAGGCAAATGAAATGAGGCAGGGGCAGAGCATGCCATAGAGAGGAAACTGCACGTGCAAAGACCTTGGGACAGTAGCATGCCTGGCGTTTCCAAACTCAGCAAGGAAGTCAGTGTGGTTAGCAATGAGTACATTAGTGAGTTAACAGAAGAGGGTGGGAAATGAACTCAAGGAGATGGAAAGCCATTGGGGAATTCTGAGCAAGAGTTTTTCAAAGGTGATACCATGGCTGTCACATGGGGAATGGCCTGTAGGGGGTGGGCAGAGGGGTATGAAGGAGTCAGACATTACTGCAGTGTCTGGAAGAGAGACCATGGACTGAGTGAACCAGTCAAATAGAGAACCAGGAATCCAGGTTTGATGGCATATTTGATGTCAGATAAAGCCTATTATTTATCTCCCAAATTAGATGAGACCAACCCAAGTTGGGAAATAAAAAACAAATGATTAGTTAAAAGCAAAGTTTAGTAGTGATCTCTGCAAAACTGAGCTTCAAGGAAAAGCTGACTTTCTAAGCAATATTCTCTCCGCCTATATTACCTAAATTTATTTCCACTTTACTTTCAGAGTCAATTTCTCACATTCACAGAACATATACTAGTATTTCACAAAAGAGCTTATATGCAGAATACATAAAGAACTACTGCATCTCAATAATAAAAAGACAACCAACTTTTTAATTGTGGGTAAAATTTTGAATGGACACTTCAGAAAGATATATGAATGGCCAATGAGCACATTAAAAAGTGTTCAACATTAAGCCCTAGCTGGTTTGGCTTAGTGGATAGAGTGTCAGCCTACTGACTGAAGGGTCCCAGGTTCAATTCCAGCCAAGGGCACATGCCCAGGTTGTGTGCTTGATCCCTAGTAGAGGGCATGCAGGAGGCAGCCAGTCAATAATTCTCTCTCATCATTGATTCATTGATGTTTCTCTCTCTCTCTCTCTCTCTCTCTCTTTCCCTTCCTCTCTGAAATCAATCAAGTCTGCAGGGAAATGTAAAGTAAAAACACATACTACAACATATCCCTTAGAATGGCTAAAATTAAAATACCAACAATGCTAAATGTTGGTGACAATACAGAACAACTGGAACTCTCATATTATGTTGATAGGAGTGTTAAATGGCACAATCATTTTGGGGAAAAGTCTAGCAATTTTTTTTAGCTCAATATAACCTCTATCTTATTACCCAGCAATTCTACTCCTAAATATCTATCCAAGACAAATGAAAGCCTTTGTCCACAAAAAGTATATATATAGCAGCTTTATTCAAAACTAGAGGCCTAATGCACGAAATTCATGCAAGGAACTCAGCCCTTGCAGCCCCGGCTTCATCCAGAAGGTCGTACAGAAGGATGTCCGGAAGGACAACTGGTCTAATTAGTACATTATGCTTTTATTATTATAGAATATCCTCACACTGAAAACAGACAAGGTGCCCTTGACTGGAATCAAACCCAGGATCCTTCAATCTGCAGGCAGACACTCTATCCACTGAGTCAAACCAGCTACTCCCATTTTAAAGAGAGTGGGCTATTCTCTATTCAAAGATAAACATTGTTAACATTTTGATGTTGATTATTCTAAGTTTTTTTTCTATACATAAATTTTTTTCAGCTTAAACTAATAGGATTATTATATACATTTCCCACATGTCTTTTGTACTTATTAATATATGGTAAGCATAATTTCTTTTTATTAAATATTAGAGGCCCAGTGCACAAAATTCATGCATGAGGGGTTGTCCCTCAGCCTGGCCTGCGCCCTCTTGCAATCTGGGACCCCTCAGGTAGGGTCCCTAGGCCTGCCAGCGATCAGGGCCTATTGGGGCTTTCCTCCCCCCAGCTGCAGGCAGCTGGCCCCGCCCCCGCTGCTGTCACTGCTTGCTATCTGTGTGGCCCTGCCCCCCATCCCTGCCACCGTTCACCTCCTGGTGACAGGCATGGGGTGTGATGGCTTGGCTGGCCTGGGCCTCCCTCTGTGGGGCGATTGTGGTGGGGCTCCCTGACCGATCACATTGCACCCACCTTGGCTGACCTGGCGCCAGTGCGTGTCATAGTGTGGTCATCTGGAAGGTTGTCTGGACAGTTGTCCTGCTGTTCAGTCGTTCGGTTGATTTGCATATTATGCTTTTATTATTATAGATTTTTCCAAAATATCATTTTTAATAACAGAACTACTTAAGGCTCTATTGCCACCCCCACCCATTCCCAACTACATTGGATTTTATCTTTTCTTTGAAACCTTTGCTAATTTAGGGGATGAAAATATAACTCTTTTAAAATATTTTTATTATAGTGAGATTTAAGTTTTTCATTTTAATTGATCCTTTGTCTATTATTTTTTCTTTTATCTTTTCTATTGAAGTACTTTTATCGATTTTTAAAAGATTTTTATGTACTAGATTTATTGTTTTTATCATATGTTACAAATACACATACAAAAATATATTTGTTTCAGATTTTTAATTTTTTAATGAATTTTTTTATTCACAAAAATTTGATATAAATTTTTAGTTATCTATCTATTGCTTGTTTCCTTACCATGCTGTCTTGAAAAAGACCTAGAGAGATTGTGAGAGAGAAAATAATAAACTGATTCAAGAGGGAAAGCTTCAAGAACAGAAGGAAGAAAAAGTATTAAGGCAACTGTTCCAAGATTGAGCAGACAGACCTGGTTTTAATTTCATCTCAGTACTAACTACTAATTGGGCAAGTAATTAAATCTCTTAGCACTAGTTTCCTCTTTTGTTTACTGAAGATAACAATCCTTTCCCTAAGGGTTGTTGGGAGGACTAAATTTTAAAAAATAAATAAATAAAGCATCTCCCTTGAGAGAAAGAGTGGGTCTATTAGGGGCAGAAGTAGAATATTGGGGACCAGCTATAATGATAAGAAATCTTAATCATACTCTGTTAACCGTGCTTATTTTGTTCTGATTAAAGAAAGCACATTCTAACCTGGCTGGGAGTTGCAGAACCTGGAAGCTCACCTGGAAATGTGGCCAATCCTCCACAGGAGCTGCCTATTATCATGGGAAGATTAACAACCTTGTTGCAGAAACCAGAGGTGCCAGCACTTTGCAAACCCCTAGCCCGCATTGCTTGTAAACTGCCCATTTTGCACACCCATTTTAATCCTTTTGCCTACTTCCCCATGTAATCTTCTTCCTTCTACCCAATATGAACAGTTGGCTTATGGTGGGGATGCAGAGCAGAATTTTGTGGATGAGCTGTTGCTCTCCCATACTGACATTTTTGGAATAAACATCCATATGTGATTCAAACCTGTCTCTGGTGAATTGGCTTAAGTAGTGACAGGCAGCCCAGACCTGTTGATTGTCCAGTTTCAGGTCCTCTACAAGTTGTAACAATTACTAAAAGGAAAGATGTCCTAAACCAGTGCTTCTCAAGTGTTAATGTATCGTGAATCATGGGACATCTTGTTGAATGACTCAGTAAAGCTGCAGCAGAGTCTGAGTTTCTGCATTTCAGACAGGCTCCCAGATGATGCTAATGTGAGTTTGAAGGCTCTATGGACAATGAAAATCTTTGACAGGGAATACTTAAGAACCAAGTTAACAACTGATGTTTATTTTCAAAAGAATTGTGACTCTTAGAACTACACAGAATTTTCAAGATGGAAGAGATGGCTATTCCTTGGAGGATGAAACTTGAATCCAAAATTAACTAGGTCAATATTTCATCAGATGGAATGTAATTACAGTCACTATTGCTAGCGCAGAGAAGCCAAACCTCAGATGGATAATTATGCATAAAGAATAAAGTAAAATATCTATTGGCCAAGACCTCTCATGACCTCCTTCCCAAAAACTCATCCAAAACATCCCTCAAAAGGAAAATACCCTTTATGAAAAAATTGAGGCCTTGAGCACTGTTCAGCTTATGTCTTTCTCCACCAATCAGAAGCATCACTTGGAGCATTTGCTCCCACCCCTAGAGCTTCAGAGAGTTCATGGATGGGGATGGGAGAACCCCACGCTTCTGTATTTCTAACAGAAATGACTTGGGAAACCCTGCCTTACTGGGTTCATCTCCTTTCTTTTCAGTTTAGAAGTTATACCAGAGAGGAGTTAGCTCAACCTAGTGGACAGAGGTTCTATTGTAAAAACAACAACAACAAACAAAAAAAACTGGGTGACCTTTAGTAGCTGTGTAACCTTAAGTGAGTTACTCATCCTCCTTGAGTCTGAGTATTTTCCTCATCTGTAAAACAAGAATAATAAAAGCATTCACATAAGGTCCTTAGGGAGCCTAGATAAGGTGATGGATTTGACAGCCACTTGTAAACTGAATACAAATGTGATGTCTATAAATGCATCTATTATGTCAAATCTTCACTGAACAAAGCCATTGAATTGCCCCTGGGGGTTTCATAGTGTGAGATTGTATCCATTCAGCAAGGGGGAGTTGGTAAACTAAAGATCAAGTTGACATAAAACCTAGCTGTTATCCCAAGGTTGCCTTCTCTTATTTGAGAAACCTGGGGAAAGAGAGACAATCTTACAATCTGCTATCTTACCAATACACATGATGATGATAGCTCCTTGCTCCCCTCTCAGAGCGACGAAGATGCTTTGTCAATGATAAAAGCTGAAGGTCTCTTGTAAACTACAAAATCCATACACATTGGTTGTGCCTGTCACTGCAAGAGCTGAAAAGGGCGAGGCATCAGTTTTCAGTAATATCTCACCCTAATCCCACCTAATCCCAGCCCCAAAGAACAAGAAGACTTTCCATCACAGTTCCAAAAACACAAGAGTATTCAGAGTTTCGGGCATGAAGGTCAGTGCCCTGGGGTGGAGCTGAGCTGCTCAAGAAGCAAAGAACCACCTCCCTTGGATGACACTTCAGGTATTTATTGTACAAAAATCTTGCTCTCTGAATTTTATGTTAGAGAATTCATCATTCATTTGGGGAATGATCCCTCTCAGTACTACTAATATATAGAATCTCCTTTCTGAGTAGACAGATTGGGAACAGTCTATAATTTTAAATTTTTTATCATCACCCAAGGATATGTTTTTAATTGATTTTAGAGATGAAGGGGGAGAGAGAGAGAAAGAAACATTGATATGAGAGAGAAACATGGGAAAGAAATATCAATTGGCTGTCTCCCATATATGCCCCAACAGGGGATCGAACCCACAACCTAAGTATGTGCCCTGCCCTAGAATCAACCCCACAACCTTTTGGTGTATGGGACGTTGCTCCAACTAACTGAGCCATCAGCCAAGGCTTAAATTTTGAAAACTAAGCAGGTGAAATTGTTGGCCCATTGTCCACATGCCTGGCATCTTTGCATGTTCCCAAGAGTTGGGTGATGGATGGTGCCACATGTTCCACTGCTGCGGGCTGAACCTGTCATTTTGCATCAGGTTACAGGAGTGGAACTGTAGAATCTGAACCTTGGGAGAGCTGAGTTCAGATATCTGTAGAGTTGGGCATGGGTCTATTAAGGGATTAGGAGTGGGAAAGGCTCACAATCATTAAAAGTGGGGAAATGAGAACAGCTGTGCAGGAAAATAACCCCACTCAGAGATGGGAATCAAGGTGGGGAGTAGACGGGAAGACCAGGCAACCAGCAGAGCTAGCAACTGGAGCTGCTACCCACTGTGAACGCTTCCTAGAAATTCTAGGAAACGAAGGAGTGGGGGCTCAGCAGTGAGGTTTGGAAGAAGTAAGCTAAGGAAGGAGATTCATACTCCAAAGAACAGCCTACAACCCCTGGTATTTTTCAGATTTTTTTCAAAGTTCTCCTTTTCTTAACAATTTTACTCACTTAGAAACCAGCAAGAAATGTGATGTCAAATTTTTTACAACTTAAAGGTAACAATTTCTACATACTTTTCCTTTCATGGAGTATTACCTTAAACAGATGAACCTTAAAAATAAACTATTGGGTATATCTTAGGGGTATGAAGATTTGTCAAGAAGACTGTCACTTTAAACTAGTGGTTCTCAAACTGTAGCTAACATCAGAATCATCTGGAAGGCTTGTTGAAACATCTAGTTCCAGACTGCACGCATCCCCAGTCTTTGATTCATTGGGTCTGGGGTGAGGCCTGAGAATTTGCATTTCTAACAAGCCCCCAGGTGATACTGATGCAGCTGGTCCACAGACCAACCTTGAGATCACTTCCCTAGATAATTAGGGATCTTTGACAGGAGGATAAATAAAAACGCAGAGACTCTCAAGTGGCAAATACATTTTCTCATCACTAGCATTCTAACCTGTTAAGTTGAAGTTCAGAAATGTCACTCCTTCCAAGCAAATCACTTGGGTTACTAGTCAATGCCTCACTGTGTGGAAATGGTCAAAGAAACGCTCAGGGTAATCTGAAAACGGAATTGAGGGTGGCTCAGTGGACTAGAACTATAGCATGAGGTGGAGGCCATGTGGATGTTCTTGGGATGGTGACATCAAGTTCTATCCCCCATGGGGACAGATTTGTCAAGGGTACAGAACTCAGGACCACCTCCCTTGGATGACACTGAAAACATGGTACAAAAATCTTGCTCTCTAGCCCGGCCAGTGTTGCTCAGTGGTTGAATGTCGACCTATGACTAGGAGGTCATGGTTTACCAGTAATTCCCAGTCAGGGCATATGCCCAGGGTGCAGGCTTAATCCCCAGTAGGGGGTGTGCAAGAGGCAGCCAATCAATGATTCTCTTTCACCATTGATGTTTTGATCTCTCCCTTCCTCTCTGAAATCAGTTTAGCTATAACCATTGGAACAACAACATAGAAGTGGAGGCCACACAATAGAGTAGGAGCCCAATTCCTGGGGATTTTGTGGAGCAGAGCCTATGTCCTGACTTTAGAGAAAGAAATTAACTTCTTCCACGTCTATGCCAATGTTGTTTTTCCAATTGTTACAGCTAAATTGAACCCGGTGTAACTAATTCACATGCCCATTCATTCATCCCAGGCTTGTAAACATGTCACAGGTGGAGATCTTAGGGAAAGAGGAACTAACAGATACACTGTGCATTTTTAGCACAAAATAAAACAAATAATAGCTAATAATTAATGAGTGCTTACTTTAACCGCTCTTACTTCCTTATGCTCACAACATGAGTAAATAAGGAAACTTAAAAAAGGTTAAGTGACTTGTCCAAGATCATATTGCTAGAAAACGGCAAAGATAGGATTTGAACCCAGGTCTGGATTGACTCCATAAACCACATTCTTTGCTAGATGTATCCCCATGGGTGGAGACTGAGTCACACAGCAAGCAAGAGAGTGGGGCACAAGTCCAGTTTTACAAAATCAGCAGAAACTCTGAATTCAAACTCAAATTCAGACTCTTATTCCAGCAAGATTCAATCATTTCATAAAAATGAGAGGGTCAGTTGTGTTCTAATCACTTTGTAAGGTATCCTAAGGGAAAGAGGTTGAACCACTTAAAGCTAGATTCCCTAAAATTCAACTCCCTTTTGCGGCTTTTTGTAGCTGTCCAGGTGGTCGTCTATTATTTCTGTCTTTTTTTTTCACTCTAAGGACTTAAAAATTAATTTATCTAGAATAAAACATCTGGCTTATTGCATTTACATCATTTTAAGAATGATGGAGTTGAGATTGCTTTTGGATGACAGAAAGTGAAAGGAGACTTATAAAAGAGCCATCTTGAACTAGAAAGTTAGTAGAATTTTTTTTTATCAATCTCAACTCTTTTCAGATTATGGAGAATGCAAAAGGCAAGGAGTACAACTCCACAGAGAAGTCAGGGGAAGAGTATGTGACTCTCAAGTTCGAACCCACATCCGTGGAAACTGGAGAGGAGTAGCGGGCTTTGAGCAAGCCAATCACATCAGTTTTATGAAGAACCTCAGCGAAAGGGATCAAACAAAAAGAACTGTAAAGGATAGCAAAGCTTCCTGCCCCCAGGAGAGCACAAGATGCCACTACAGCCTAAAACCTCGAAGAAGATACCTATTCCTCTGCCGCCCTGTAAACTGTCACCGGTCAACCTGCTTTACCGAGACATCATGCAGAGCTGGTGCCATCAGTGAAACCTCAGCACCGGAGGCCAGAAATAGCTGCACTTGCCCAATTCAAAAGAATGTTCCTGTCATAGACAAGGAGGCCAAGATCCAGACATGATCATAAAGAAAATCAAAGGTGGAAATGTCTCTGAAGAAAAAGATGTGGCTCCTGCCCCCGAGGAGAAGGTGCCTGCCCTTGAACAGCCTACCACCGCCCTCGAGGGAGTGAATACGGTTGTCATAACAACTGCTGCCTGGGCCAGAGCTGCAGACAGAGCCAGGAAGATCGGAGCGTGGAATCGCCACAAGAGACTTAGTATGTCCGGTAGCGTGTGGTCCAGGGGAGAAGTCTCCCTGTGGACATAATGGTTGGGTTCACCTACCGTTTTATGCTGAACTAAACTGGGTTTCTGAAAAATGAAGGCAACTGAGTGCCAAACCATAGGAGCCAAACTAAAGAGAAAATTGTTATTCTTTTCTTGCACCCTGCCTGCAATTTTCCAATATTCTGTGCCCCAAATGAGTTTAGAGGAAGAATATGTTAATGAAAAGCCTCCAATGAGATTAGAATACACACACACACACACACACACACACACAAGATCACCAATATGATTGTAAGTAAGCAATGGTGAAAAGGTTACTACAATCAGCTCACTGATAGCTGACCCCCAGTCCCTTCCACACCCTCCATGCTTTCTGCTACGGATCTTATAGACTGGTGGGTTGTAGGCGGTAATCACAGACCCCAAAGGTGCCTGATTTGGTTTGGGATAGATGGGTTGGGATATGAAGATTTTTATGTTTTAAAAATGGAAAAACATCTCACTAATCACCAATAATTTCGCTTAATACAAGAAAAGGTCATTCATGCTACCAATGTCGACCCTTTTGAAATAGTAATGACCTCAATACCTTCTAAGTGGGAACATCTTCAGCCAAAGACTGTAAATAATTGAGTAACAAAACAGCAATAGTTTGCTGGATATTCCTTTTTGGAATACAGATTACCTTGTTTGCTACTGACTTCTAATTGCAAGTGTAATAATGACTTCAAGGTGTTGAGTATTTTAAGCCAAAGAGAAAGTTGTTATTCTCTCTCTCTCTCCCTCCTTCACTCCCCCAAAACATATGATTCTTAAAATAAAAAACAGCATTTTCCAAGTGGGTTTTTTTTTTTTTTTAGTAACCTCAGACTCCGATGGTTTGGCTCTAGGCTAAAATACAGGGTGCTTTGCCAGGACCATTTTCACTTGTAACTGTTTTGTATATTTCTGTTGCTTAAAAATGTTTAAGGCTGCTTCCAAATCATAAATACATAATATGTTGAATTTAAAATATGTAAGTAAAATTGTCAACTATTATATTTAGGGGGATACATTCGTCACAATCAAGTTACTGTTAGTTAATGTTCTGACTCAAAGTAGGATTAAGCCAAAAAGCATGATTTTTCTTTTGCATGATTCTTTTTTACATTTGTTGTCTACTTCCTGAATTTATAGCCCTGGTTGTCTTGAAAAAGACTTGATGTTTTTCATTTGTCTTGTGTTTTCATAGTAATTTCTAACATTGTTTTATTATGAGTAGAGAGTCTCCTATCCATCCACCACCAAAATGTAAAAGTAATGCACTAGAAATGGTGACAGAGTTGGAGAGTTTGTAATCATCATAATATAGACTGGTTTGGGCAATAATTCTTAATAAATATTGACACTAAAGAGGAAAATTGATTGAGCAGAATATTTCCATGGTCTCACAGTATCTCTCTACTGATTGCACTTTAGCACTAAGAATTTTTCAGTGTAGTAAATAATACACACATTTTTTTAAAATAATAGAATCATTTGATGCCCTGGCTTGTGAGCAAGTCACAAATAGAGATCTCTGGCTACTAGCTCAGGTGTATTACCCATTTTTAGCAGTGCCACAAAATAAAACTAACAGCTACCGACTATTGAGAGCTTACTTTGACAGACCTTATGTTAAATACGTATGTCCTTTTAAACTCACAACACACCAAAACAATGAGTTTCCTGAGGGTAGAGGTGTTGCCTTGTCATTGTTGATCACCATCTCTTATTACTTTACCTGGCAAACAGCAGGTCTACAACAACTTTTGGTTGAATGAATGGAAGTGTATCAGCTACTTCTCGGTGCCACTAACACCCAGCCTCACCTGTCTCTGATCCAGCTGCTGTAGAGACCAACACTACAGTAGGCTCTGAGCAACTTAACATAAGCACAAAGGATATGACTCACTTGCAGTCCATACTTCCTGCTTCTTGCCTTGGGGCTTCCCTTTAGACACAGAGGTTGAGGCACCATGTAAACTCTACCCTGCATGTCGGGGAGTTAACACTTCATGGACAATAACTTTGACCAATGAGAAACAGGAGTCAATGAATAAATTTTTCTACCTTTCTTTTCTCCAATGGACTATTCAGATACAGAATTTATTTGGCTTTTTGGATGATAGTCATGATGGTCCCATGGGATCAAACAATTAGCAGCGACCAACTCGGTAATATACCCTCCTATTGGTATATTACCTACCTCACTTTCTTTGTCTCTACATCCTGCTCCCTAGGCTCACAATCCCTAATTTTTAAAAAAAATTGCACCTACTAGTAAGTCTTATCTCAGACCCTTCTCTGGAGATCTCAGGCTAAGACAAAGTAAATGAAACTACCTTTGAATACTTTGTCTAAAAGCATGATCCCGATGAACTGTTGTACACTGGACCATCATCTTGTTTTAATTGCTAAAAATAAAAAGAAATGATGGATGCCATCTTCCAGAATAACATAGCCTACCACCCTGGATACCAATGGTAGCTATTTATATGAGCTGTGGGAACAGGGCCCGAAGGCAGCTGGGCCCCATTCTGAGTCCTATAAATAAATAGTCTTATTTCTCTGCAAGAAGCACCACCTTACAGGATTCTTTGAGAACAGGAGGATGTGATATTTTGTGTCAGGGTTCCTCTCAGAATGCTTAAAACAGACATTTACAATAAACGGTGACACGGGGATGCCTGCAGCTAATGTCTGAAAAATTACACAAATCTCAGGAAGCTCATCAATCCTACTAAAAAGCAGCAAACCTAAGGAGGCTCTAATACAGCAAATGACTAGTAATAAAATAATAGATGTTATTGTTTTCTAACACTTATTGAATATTTACTCTCCGTCAGGTCAGTGTTCACCACGTTAGGTCTTCACAAAAGCTCTATGATAATATTACTATTTTTAATGTACAGATATCTGAAGGGTTTGGAAGTTATAAATGCCCCAGCTTCTCACTGCTAGGAAGTAGAAGATTCCAGTCAACGTCCAGGCTTTTTGTAATATAAGAGAGAAATAAATGTATCTGTTTAAGCTAGTGTCCTGTTGGTGGTTTCTTCTATAGGTAGCTGAACTATAACTGTTACACTTACCCTCATCACAAGGCACTTCTTATACTACTTTTGGTTCAAGCCCCAATCCAAAAATGAAGGAAATATACCTTAGTGGACATCCTTAACAGCTGTCATTATGAGATATTCTTCCCAGTGTGCATCAGAGAGAAGAAAATCAATAATCATCTGATGCAGGAAAGGCATATCACAGAAAAATCCCACAAGACTGTTTCTCAGTGTTCTAGACCTTTTACAGGTATAATGACAGTATTTTTTTTTCTAACCCCAAAATTGACACACAGGAAGTGTTACAGATTAATGTGCTTACAGAGATTTTCAGTAGGACTATGGGGAAAAGTTGTATTTCACTCATTTACTCATTTAAAAGCCATCTTTTAAGCACAGGGATGCTACAGAGATGAAAAGGTGAGACTCACCCTTAGAAGGTGCTGAGTCTACCGAAAGAGGAGCAGTGTGGGAGTGCTGCACCCAGGGAGCAAGACCCCACCCAACCAGCGTTGAGGGGGAAAGGAAGGCTTCCTGGAGGAGGTGACACCCAAGTGAGGCCTAAAAGTTGAGAGGTGGCCTGGGAAAATAAAGCTGGGGCTGGGGGAATGACCAGGGCTAGCTAGGAGGACTTGGAAGCAGCGTGGTGTGGCAAATGAAATACTAAAGGAGGCGAGGCTGCTGTGGCATACAGAAGCCAAGTCATGAGGGCCCCGCTTTCAGGTGCCTACATCACCTGGAAAGCCATGGGGAGTGATGAAGGGTCCTAGGAGGGGAGCACTGTGAGAATCATAGTGCATAGGAAGATCTCTAAGGTGCCGGTCCCTGGGTGAGCTCCCTGACCCCCTCCTGCTCTAACGCTAAGAATCAATAAACTGGTGCGATTTTTTTAAAAAATAACAATAACTTGTTTGAATTTAGACTGATAGGAACCTGCAAGTAACTCATGTCCACTTTTGGGAAGCTAACTTGGGTCACTGAACATGCATGCCTGACATGCCTGATTCTGCCTTCTTGGGTCATGCCTGATAGACATACCTAAGTCAGGAAAATAGAGGTGCGATTCGTTTTGGACAGTGATCCACACAGAAGCCAGGAGCAAGAACTATAGCAGAGGAAAGGTTAAGGCTCAGGATTAGGGGTTAGGGCTCAGTGATAATATGTTACCAGCTAGATGGCTGCAGGGACTGGGGACCCAACAGGTGCCAGGACTCACCCTATCAGATGGTACCTCTAAGGGAATTTTTTTCATATTTGGACCTTACTTGCAAAGTCCAAGGTAGATGTATTCCATTAACCTGCTCTATTATCTGCAAAGTCCAAGATGGATTTCCAGGGGCTGGGACCTGGTTTGCACTCTCAATGGCTCCTGGTGTAATACAGCAACCCTGGCCCCTTTCCTCACCACCTCCACACACACTGGCCTAGGTCAGTGGTCGGCAAACTGCGGCTCGCGAGCCACATGCGGCTCTTTGGCCTCTTGAGTGTGACTCTTCCACAAAATGCCACGGCCTGGGCAAGTCTATTTTGAAGAAGTGGCGTTAGAAGAAGTTTAAGTTTAAAAAATTTGGCTCTCAAAAGAAATTTCAATCGTTGTACTGTTGATATTTGGCTCTGTTGACTAATGAGTTTGCCGACCACTGGCCTAGGTGGTGGGGCCCTCCTCAGCAATTCTATGCCTCGTTTTACAGAATAGAGAGCAAGAAGCCAGGGGCCAGGCAAGGACTGAGTCTGCTTTGTCTACAAGTGTATCCTCAACACCTTGTACAGTACTGAGCACTCAATAGGTACTCGAAAAATATTTGTGAAATAAACAGACAAATATATTCACCAATTGTGCCTCTGCGTATAATATAACAGTAGTAAACATTTATCATCTTTATTATATGTTCTATGAATTTGCAAATATTTTATCCTCAGAAATAACATGATGAAATAAGTATTATTATCACCCCCTTTTTACAAATGAAAAACGTTAGGCAAAGAGAGGTTAAGTGACTTGCCTAAGGTCACACAGCTGTAAGTATAAACCCTCTATTAACAACAACAAAAAAATAAGTGTTTGTTAAATGTAAGCTAGCATTCCCGGTTCCTTTGAGACCCCCATTATTTTTTCAATTTGGGGTATTTGTGGGTTTTGGTTGTTATAATGCAGCATTATTAACAGGTGGAGTTAAATGTTCTCATCTTCTGGATATGAATTACAATCCAAACACTGGAAGAAGAGAGTGAGACTCAAGTGGGAGAAAGCCTTAGAATCCTCCTCTGCAGTCCCATTGCTCTGAAATGAAACGCACGTGCCCAGCCACGGCCTATCTGATCAGGCCCCAGACAGGGGTGTTGTTCCCCCTGGTCACTGAGGTCTCTGTCACATTGGCCAGCCCTCTGTTCTTCAAACAAGCCACACGTGTGCCCCTCTCACGAGCTATGCCCCTGCTGTCCCCACTGCTGAAAATGCTCTTGCCCAGGGTCTCCTCACCGTTCAGGTCTCAGCTTACCTGTCGCTCCTTGTTGAGGCCTTCCTCCAGCAGCCAGGCTAAAGAACTATACCCAGCCCCCACACCACCTCTAGCTGACTAGTCAATGTCCTTCTAGTCCATTAACCTGCTTTTTTTTTTTCTTTGTAGCACTTATCACCAGCAGAAATAATAATTTCTGCTTGCTTGGTTGTTTCCCTATTTCATCTTCCCACTTAGGAATATAAAATCCATGAGCTAGGTCAGGGACCTTGGCAGCATATAGGAGTGCAATTCCTATTTACTGAATGACAAATGATTCAACGTATTACAAATGTTTGCCAAGCACTGGCCAACACCAAGTCATTTGAGGAGAGGAACCTTGGGTCTCCACCCATATCTCAGCGCCTGGATCATGCAGGATAAAATACCTTCTGCCTCAAAGGCTCACTGATAATACCCAGCTGCCCCCAAAGACTCCTAAAGGCCCCTTGCAAATCTGAGAGATCAAATTGCATGAGGCAAATGACTTGAAATCAAACCAAGAGAAGGTTTAGGAGCACCAAGGATGCTGACAAGGTTCCTGGGGAGAAAAAGAGATGGTGCCACCTCTAGTTATCAACAGCGAGAGTGGTCATTCTTGCTCCAGTTTTATATACTGGGGTGTAGTGTAAGAGTTCACATGAATAAAAATGTTCCTTTGATTTAAAAAACACAGGTT
Source organism: Plecotus auritus (assembly GCF_963455305.1). NCBI lineage: Eukaryota > Metazoa > Chordata > Mammalia > Chiroptera > Vespertilionidae > Plecotus > Plecotus auritus. Next base: position 26,309,388 of record NC_137783.1, on the reverse strand, counting down.
GGAAACCCTTTCCTTTGGAAGAATTTATCCTCATTGTGTAGAGAGTGAAGAGGCGAGAGAAAAAAAAATGTTTTTACTGAGGTCTTTCTCAATATTCAGAATTAAAATTTTAAATGACCTTCCCAGGTATAAATTTGAAAACTTCAAGGCCAAGCACCCTCCTGTAGACCCGGGGAGTTGAACACATTCGCCCCTCCATCCACCTTTCTCTTCTCACCAGGTGGTAAGAAGCACCATTGCCCGCTCCAGGCAAGACACATTGCAACTGCAGGGCACTCGAACGTGCTACGGATGTGGGTAATTTTTTCCTGCAGGAAGAGAAACTAGGAAAATAACTGCCCTAGAAATAACTCAATCAATGGGCATCCTGCCCCCAACCCCACCAGGCACACACACCTCCTACGTGGAAGGTAATGGCACGCTTGCTGGCAGCTAAGGATGCACCGTGTCCCAGAGGCTTTGGTAAAAAGTCTGCTCACAGCCATGGGAATGATTTGGCTGAGAATAAACTCCTTCCTCTCATTTGCACATCATGCCTTTAAGCTCCCCAGGTGCCACTTCCCCTGCTGCTGGGTGCGGAGTGGCAGGGACTTTGCAGCACTGCTCCCCAGCAGCCAAGGCCGGAAGCACTGAGCAGCCGCCCCCACACCTCTGCGTTGTGACTGTCGCCTCACTGCTGCTAGGCGAGAGGTAATTAATTGCTGGTGGCTCTGGAACGCGGCCACGATTCAGCCAGAAGCAGAGCAGGCATCTAAACACGGGGCACTGGGGCCAGCATTCGAGCTCTGACCGTGGGGTAGGTGCCAAAGTCACCACAAGGCCTTGTGTGACCTGGCCCCACTTGCTCCGCCCCTTGCTAGGGCAGCGAGGGGAAGGTGGTGGGTGACATTCGAATCCTGTAAGGTATGCACGTGGTGGCTGCACACCACCCACGACTTGGATGGTGACAGTCACAACTGTACTTAGAGAAGATTAGCACATCCCTCTGTGGGTACTGCAAGTTCTGGCGCCCGGGCTCTCCACATCGTGCCAGAGCCCATCAGCAATGTGGAACTTGCTCCGTGCCAACTGGAAACACAATCCCTTTTCGCTTCACCTGGGGAGAGAACAGTATCTGAGCTTTAAAGAGCCACACGTTTGTGGTCAACCAAACAATTGATTAATTGAATCCAGCAACCTGTGTGTCTATAACTGTTGTTGGGGGGTCACCCACCACCCCACCTTCAGTCACTACATTGTTATCATGGAAACCCAGCTACAGCCCTAGTCCTGAGGCTGAGTGCGTGCCACTGGGGACGAGTAGGGACCTGTCCCTCGGTTTTACGTGCAGTACCTACCACTCTCAGAAGCAGGGCAGGCATCACAGGGGTTGCCAAGAAACCATCTGGCCCAGGCCTCCATTCACAAAGGCCTCAAACGTAGAATTTTGAAGTGGTGCCCTGACATGACTGAAAGAAAATCACATTCCAGATAAAACTTGAAATGAGCATCCTCTTACTAAGTGACACTGCTGGGGGTGCATTAAAATAATAAGGACAATAATAATAATGACTGACACTTACAAAATGCATCCTGTTCTAAGAGTCTAGGTACTCTTCTAAGACTGCGTTTAATCCTCACAAAATCCTCAGAGGAGGTACTACTGTGCCCATTTTACAGATTAGAAACTGAGGTAGAGAAAGATCAAATAATGTGTCCAAGAACACACAGCTCATAAGGTCACCCAGCGAGTAAGTGCTGGGCCAGGATTTGAACTCAGGCTGTCTGGCTCCAGAGTCCCGGTGCTTAACTACTACACTATGAACTAACAGCTTTCAAAAATAAATCCTTAAAAAATAATAATAATTAAATAATAATAATTTAAAAAATAAAAATAAATAATTGGTAACAGCACAATCACACTGCTATTTTATAGGTTCAAAGCAATCACCTCTGAACATAAAACACTTGGCATTTCACTGTTTTTAATATCCCAGGAGCCTCTAAAAATGGAAAAGCCCCAGGCTCTCTGAAAGGCATGGGGTCAGGTGAACAACAGCCTGAGTTCCTCACGAGGATTACTCCTACTCTGGAGAAAAATGATACAAGTTCTGTGCAAGGATGTTGGAGGTGCCATGAGGGGGCCTTTCTCGGTGCTGCCGAGTCATCCTTTACTTGGTCATGTCAGTTCCTCAACTCAAAGCTCTCAAATTAAGGATCAAGGGAGCTTCTCTGTCCCTAATAATTAGCCGTGCCAAGGCCCCCGAGGGCTCTGGTTCCATCCCAGCCCCTCCAACGAGTAGCAGCACCAGAGAGCGGTGCCAGGCACCTAGCCAAGGTGCCAGGGGGCATTGCCCAGTGTAGCCCTAACTGACCTACAAAAGGAAAATGTGGCTCTTAAAGGTGGGAATTCCATCAGAAATAGAGCCCCGTGTATGCTAAAGGGGGACACTGTGCACAATTAACATTTGATATATGGATGGTAGCATTTACTCACTGAAAACCCATCTACTAAGCTCCCTGGGCAGGCACTGTGCTGGGCACTGTGGGAATGAAGATGAATGAGACAGGAGAGCCCAGGAGAGGAGCAGTGAACACAGGAGCAAGTTGCTGTGACAGTGTTGTTGGTAAAGTGAAGCTCAGCCTGTGTGAGTGCTGTGAGAGCCTCAGCACTTTTCGTTATGCAAAGACGTTTTGTGGAAGATTCTGTTACAGGAGCTGACGTTCTCAGGCAGCCTGACGGTGATTGGGGGGGCAAGGCGGGGGGGGAGACACAGGAGTAAAGACAAGGCCCCAAATGCCATCCAACCTATCATCATCTTTCTGCCTCTAAGCAAACTTCTGGTTAATTAGTTGATTTAATGAGTATTCACTGAGTACCTATGTGACTCATAATGTGCTTGGAAAATTTGAGGGACCACCTGGGATTCTTAATAAAAGTTCAAAAAAGATAAAGAACCAGATGTTTCCCAACTAACCCTTTCTAATGCATGTTTATCCTCAGAAAAATCCGCAGAGGCCATAGGACAAATTCAGAATTGCGGCCTGTGCACATGAGCACATGGGCGCGCGCACACAATCTGTGGAGGGGTTTTAAAGCATTTCCATCTTTGAGCTTGATTCTCTTCTTACTCTGACTTTTTAGATTATATCTGTTGGGTTGGCACCCTTTGGGGGAACTGTTAACAACAGATCACAGTCCCAGCAGGGCCTTGGGACATGCCCATGCCCTATCAGGCTGTGATCAGAGACAAGTGCCTATATGGGCAAGCATAGTGAGGCTGTCATGCCATCTTTAAGGATCTTGGGTGCCAATCTGACTCTGTTCTCTATCCCTTTATTGCCCTTGAACACTTTAGAAAAAAAATCTGCTTCCAAAGGAAGCCAACCTTGCCCTACTCAACTGAAGCTTCCAAGTTTGGTGCAGGCTGGAGCTGCAGAAAGAACTTTAAATGAGATTTAGAGTTTGACGAATACCTATGACTGGGTACTTTTATTACTGAAATGGCATCATGTTTGTGACAGCAAGTAACTGAAACCCTTTAATTATTTACAGGAAGCCTGCCCTAAGCATACCAGGGGGCGGGGGGACAGAAAGGAACTAGCTCCACACAACAGTGTAACCAGGTGGTGAGGAAAAGAATTAAGCTGATTTCTCTTTGTATTTTCCCGAGTTCTCTCACAATTTAATATTTGCCTAGTTTCCCCAGGAAATCTCAATTTTCTGCTAGACTAGCAGTTGAAAGACGTCATCAAAACAGTGGCTGGCTGGGCCCGAATCCCATTTCTACACTTACAGATTTGTATAAAATTAGTCAGGATGTTTATTCTCTGTGCCTCAGTTCACTTTTTGGTGAAATGTGGTTATACCTGGAACCAATCTCATGGAGCTGTTATGAAGACTCAACATCTGCAAAGAGCTTAGGACAGGGTATGGCACATAGTAAATGGTCAATCAGTAACAGCCAATATCATCATCCTAATCATTGGAGACCTTGAAGTTAAAGGTTTGCTCATTAACCTCTAAAGGAAAAGAGGAGGTCAGTAAGCATGTGGAATCTTGCTCCAGTCAAAAGAAAGCTCATGCCACTTGGTGTGAGTCCCTTCCAAATTTTTGCCGGTAAGGCCCAGTTCAATGCCTGCTCATAGTCATTGCCAAAAAGGACTTGTTGAGCAAATGAATGAAGGAGTGAATGAATGAATGAATGAATGCCTACTCTTTCTATGCTCTGGCCAAATTGATTTGGTTGATCTGAGGCTATGTGAGTGGTAGAAATCTCTCTCATCTTTCTTTACCCTCAACAGAGGAGCCTCCTGAATCTACTGGGGCTCTTGGAAATTCTTCCCAGCGTGAGTTCCTCACTCCAGCCTCTGACAGCAGAAAGGGATTGTTCTAAGCAGTGAATCTCAAACTTGAGCATGCATGAGAATCACCTCAGGTGCTTTTTAAAATATAGGTTGCTGGGCCCACCCCAGAAGTTTCTGGTTTACTATGTCTGGGCCAAGAATTTGCATTTCTAACAATTTCCAGAGGATGCTGACCCTGCTGGTCCTGGGCCCACACCTTAAGGAACAATCTATATATATAAAAGCCTAAGCAACCATTACCACCAAACAACCAGAACCACCAGTCAACCAATCACTATGACACGCACGGACGACCAGGAGGCAGATGTTCAATGCAGGAGCTGCCCCCTAGTGGTCAGTGTGCGCCCACAGTGGGAGCCCCCCTCAGCCAGAAGCCAGGCTCACAGCTGGTGAACTCAGCTGTGGTAGCAGGAGCCTCTCCTGCCTCCATGGCAGCGCTACTGGGCAGCAGCGGCAGGCGCAGCAGGACTGGGATGAGTGGCAGTGGAGCTGCGCCCAGCCCTGGCTGGGGATCCTCCCTGGCCGCCTGCCGCTTCAGCACTGCTTCATCCCTCGGGGGGATGTTGGATTGAGAGAGGGCACAGGCCAGGCTGAGGGACCCCACCCGTGCACGAATCCGTGCACTGGGCCTCTAGTCTTCTATAAACCTGTTTGCATCACCCATAACAAAGAATTTTCTCTAAAAATCCACAAACTAAAGTTACTACATAAAGTCCACTCTTTGGTCTTGGACTCTTCCACATAGCTCCTATCCAACTTTCTGGCATTAATTCCTGCCACACCCATTCTCTAGCCACACTGAGCTGCACTTTATTATTTTTTTAATCCTAACCCAAGAATAGGTTTATCAATTTTAGAGAGAGGCAGAGAGAGAGAGAGATGTGAGAGAGAAACATCCATCGGTTGCCTCCCAACACATCCCAACTGGGATTAAACCCACAAAATGGTATGTGCCCTGAGCAGGAATCGAACCCGCTGCAACCTTTTGGTGTACTGGATGACGCTCCAACCAACTGAGCCACTTGGCCAGGGCAAGCTCTGCTTTATTTTGTGAACACTCCACTGCACTCTTCCCTCTCTCTGGAATGCCTTTCTCTCCTTTGCTGATAAAGTTCTACTCATTCTTGAAGACCTGATGCAAATGTCAGCCTCTGTATCACTTACTCTGAATCCCTCTGTGCTTTGTGGCCACAGCACATTGTACATAGTCCTACTGTCGCCCTTGTACATTGTCTTTTAGGTACCTGTTATGTTATTGGACTGACATTGCCTCTCCAACTGTGACCGTGTATTATTTCTATTTGATGCTCAAAGGCAGCACAATGCTTACCGAAAGGAATAGTTTAGTACACATATGATAAATAAGTGAGCTCCAGATTGCAATTGCCCCAGTTGATATCTGTAGCCTGATCCACAGATGTTTGCTGTATCAACCAGCTATTGCTTTAGTAATGCTGCATCACACACAAACACACACTCTCCAACAACAGCTCTTTATTTTTCTGCCTCAGCTAGGACAGCTCTGCTTCGGGCAGCAATTTGGCTGGGATGGGATGTAGACTTCAGGTTGGGTTCAGGTATTCTCGACACATTTCCTCATTCTGGAACCAGGAGCTACATAAGACATGTTCTTCTCTTGGTGGATCACAGGACACAAAAGCTAAAGCCAAATCATACAGGCACATTTATAGACTCTGGTCATTTCATATCTGCTAACATTACATTGGCCAAAGCAAGTCATATGGCTAGCATCAACATCAACAGAGTGGGGAATATACTCTGTTGACACAGTATTAGTTAGCAAAGTCCATGGCAAAGTAGATGGGGGTATAATTCCATAACAGGGAACCAGTTGGGAAGAATTAAGAATAATAATCCAACCTACTAAATGTACTCTTTCCCATCTCGGGGGCCTCAATCAGCTTTATTTATTCTGTTCAGATGACACCATAGAGTCCCAGATACCCAGTGAGTCTATTTTGCTAACCCTGGACATTGGGTGGGCTATTTCTAGACCTCAACTTCTATATCCACAAAATGGACCGAGCCAAACAAGGGCCTAGAAAACCAGTGATACTTGGCCTTTTGATAAGAAATAGAAAAACTGCATCCCATATATTTCCATTACCTTTCTTAAGAAAAAATGATTGCCACTGGTTATACTAAGTTTTTCTTTTTATTTTGATTTATGTTTCTATGACTTCATGTTTAAGGTGTAGCTAATGATTTTGAAATCTCACTTGAAATTCAGCCATGCCTGCAGTTGTTCAAGTAGTTAAAAAGTCATCTAAAATAATAGGTTATCCAAAATAAAATGCTGTGTGGTGATTTAAGGGTGATTCTAGGTGGTCTAGTGGCTTATAGACTGTTGTATATCAGGCCCAGCTGCAAGTGTCCATTCGGAGGCAGAGAGAACTCAGAAATCAAAAGCCTCAGGCAAACACATGTCATTCTCCCCAGAGCCAGGCAGAAAACACTGTCCTATTGCAATACTATATACCGTACTTGTGTCCTCTGAAAATAAGAATATGGTTTTTTGCGGAGTGCTGGAGATTTCATCTGGGACAGAGGACACTGTGACTGCTCTCTTCTGGGCAGGACAGACCTACCAGCTCCCCAGGGTGGTACCTGGAGCCGGTGACCTTACTCTTGCCTGACAGCTTTGTTCTTGAATGTTTGTCTGCCGCAGGTCTGGGCTGCACTCAGCCACTGCATTTTTTCTTTGGTTGGTTTTTGTTTTGTTTGTTATCCTCACCTGAGGATATTTTTTTTTTTTTTACTGCTTTTCAGAGAGAGTGGAAGGGAGGGGAGGAGGGGGAGAGAGAAACATCAATGTAAGAGAAATGTCTCTGTGTGGCCTTGAACCCACAACCTAGGTATGTGCCCTGACTGGGAATTGAACCCTCAATTTTTTGGTGCATGGGACAACACTTCAACCAACTGAGCCATCCATCCCAGGCTTTGGCCAGAGTTTTCACCTGCTCTTTGCTTATTTGCTTTTTAGATGATGATGATCTATCTAGTATCTAGATGATATTCTTGGCACAGAAATGGAGCGCCTGGTCTCCTTAAATGTTTCCTCTAGAAAGCTATAGGTTTGTTCCAATGTGCTGACCTCCAAGGACCTTCTAACCAGAGCAAGTACATCCATGCAATATGGAATGTTCATGGCAGAACATAAGGCAAATCCTGGTGGTTTTGTTTGGGTCAAATGGCCATCTTTCCTGGCTTATTTCCCAACTTCCTTCACTCTTCTTTTAATCAGATCTAACATTGCTTTGTTCCTCGTGCAAGCTTTGAGCTTTCCTGAATCCTTGCCTCCTAAATATTCATCCCTTAAGGTTCAACTCACCTGTGGCCTCCTTCATGAACTGTCCTTGATCACTCCAATTGGAAGTAATCTGAACTCCTGTGGGACTTTTATTTCTCTTACAGGACTTTTCTCTTTCTGCCTTATCTACAGTTATTTATAAATTTTCTTCTATATTGACAATAAGTTATTTGTATATAGGAATCATCTCTTCATTATCTTTGTATCTCACAGGATAGTATTATTTCTTGGTTGAATGAATAAATGTGTCTCATTTGTGACATGAGACACCTGTAATGTATTTTAAACTCAATACATGTTATTAATCCCATATAATAAAAGCCTAATATGCTAAGTGTCTGGTCTTCCGGTCATTCGTTCAACCAATCAAAGCATAATATGCTAATGATATGCTAAGGTGACTCAACCGCTCGCTTTGACATGCACTGACCACCAGGCGGCAGATGCTCCAACTGATAAGTTAGCTTGCTGCTGGGGTCTGGCCAATGGGGACTGAGTGAGACGGGCCGGACACACCCTGGAGCCCTTCCGCAGCCCCTCCCCGGCTGGCCAACCTCTTGCATCCCTCCCTGGCCCCAATCATGCACTGGTGGGGTCCCTCAGCCTGGCCTGTGCCCTCTCGCAATCTGGGACCCCTCAGGGGATGTTGGAGAGCCAGTTTTGGCCCAATCCCACAGGCCAGGCCGAGGGACCCCACTGGTGCACAAACTTGTGCACCAGGCCTCTAGTTATAGATAACATTCTATCATCCCTTCTGGATTCTAATGCCAGTAGGGATTCAGGAAGCTAGTTAATGAGCTAGAATACAACATACGGAAAGTTTTTTGGCTCAGTGTACATTCAGATGCATAGGGTTTAATCTATAGACATCACAGGGTTATGGCAGGAATATTAATTCACACTAAGTTAAATGATAACTAAAGCTACAAATAGAGGGCATCAGCACCTCCTACTAGGAGAGGCTAGGATATGCAGGTGTTAATAGAGATATCTACTCCAGATGGCATAACTCCCTTTTTTGTCTATTTTGGGTGACTGTTCATGTACTACCCACAAGTTCAGGAGACAGTGGATGAGCATCCACAAAGAAGCATACAGATGGGGTGGGTCCAGGGGCCTAGTTAAACCTAGAAGGGTATTAGCCAAGATTAATCCATGAATGTACAGCCAGAACTGAGAACTGAGGGTAGAGCCCTCATGAATGGAATTAGTGCCCTTATAAGAAGAGACATGAGAGTTTGCTCCTATGTCTGTTCCATACCATGTGAGGACACAACACAAGATGACCATCTGCAAACCAGGAAGTGAGCCCTCACCAGACACTGGATTTGTCAGCACCTTGATCTTGGACCTCCCAGCCTTCAGACTATGAGAAATACACATTTGTTGCTTAAGCCACCCATATGTGGTATTTTGTTATAGCAGCCCAAACTGACTAAGACAGGGCTGCTTAGTTCTCTAGTGGAGGCAGCGTTGGTGTGAGAACCGATGAGTAAATGCAGACATTCACCAACCTCCTTTCCCATCAGAAAACCCGAGGTCCATGCCAGCTCATCCCAGAGAGGCTGTGCCAGGCCTTCATGGAACCAAGCAAGAAGCAGCCTTGCTCCAGGCCAAGTCGTAGGCCACAGGCCAGGCTCAGCTAGCTGGAGGCAGTTGGATCACGAATAAGCTCTGCCCAAGTCTGTACCCCTCCTACTCTGTCAGGGCAGGCTTTTGTGGTAAGGCATGTGGGCCAGGAGCCTAGCATAGCTTTCACATGTAGGGCTCCCTGTAGGAATCAACAATTACCAACCTTTTGGCTTTGGTGATGAAGACACCAAAGGAGTTCTGCTCTCAACCTCCCCAGGACAATGGTGGCCCAAAGGCCCACAACAATTTTTAGCTCTTGCAGGGATCCAGACAAACTGGGCTGGTGACTGAAAAATAGAAGGTTGTGCTTTGGCTATAGCGGTGCTATGGGAAGGAAAGAGTTTGACCCAGGACAGGGGTCAGTTCTTTAAGCTCCCCCCTGTCTCTTCAAGTAAATATGATCTGTCCTTAAGGCAACTCTACAGGCAAACAGAAGAGATCGGCTTGGGTCTACTCATTCTCCTCTCGCAATTCTCTGGTGCCCCTGGAACATGGATCCTCAGAAAACTGTCCGACCACAAGTCCCTGTTCCTCGAGAACAGAGGGAAGCCAGCACCCCAAAACCTGGGCTTGGGGCTGGAACCACTAGGGTTGCCCAAGGGAGAAATTTGCAATGGCCAGGCCTGAGAAATCAGAAGACTAAGAAAGGAATCCAAGAATGGGTCATCAACTTACAAGCTGAAAATAAAGCTCCACAACCACAAACAAGACAAAAGAAAACAGAAAACTGTAGGACAATGAGAGTAGTGTGGATGGTTCATGGCAAACCTTACAAAGGCCCAACACATCTCTGTGAAATTCTGGAATGCTATCAATGGCTCAGGCCATGGTCCTAAGGGGCAGCTTCTCTGGACAAGAAGGACCCCATCAGCCACCCTTGGGAAAACAGCATTCAATTTACAGTATTGATTAAGCACCAGGGTATGCTGGGAGCTGTGCCAGGCACTGGGGTATAGTGAAGAAGACTGGCCTATTCCTGTCCCCACAGAACTGCCATGCAGCAGGAATTACAGACATTACACTACTTGTTTTTGTTGTTGTTGTTGTTGTTTTTCATTTTAAACAAGAAGTTTATTTAAACAAGACACTTGACTTGAAGGGAAAACTATCTAGGATTCATTTTTTTAGAGTAATTTATCCCTACTTAAAGACAGATTGCCCTACATGTAACAGCTACGTACAAAAAAGTTATAAAATTGTCCTTGGTTTTACAATGATAAATGAAAAACATTAAAATTCTCCAATCAAACAAGGTATGCAAGAATTTTTATGTTGTTCTTTTTTTTTTTTTTTTTTGTTAAACAGTGAGAGCAAAATAACTTACTGGAATATAAAGATAAGAGCTGAATGAGCATGCCACTAATGGAGAAAGGGGGTGTTTTCACAGAACCAGTATTTTTCCCCATCCCATCTCCATTTGATGTTGATCAAAACATACCATTGGCCATTTAGTTTAAAAAAATGCAAATGCTTGTGCACATACATCAGTTACTTTATGTACAATAAAGGAATGGGGAAGGGGAAAATGAAAGAACAGAGAAAACTATACTGTAGCAGTCAGATGTGTTGAAACCAAACTGCAGTTTTCTAACAGAATGTCTTCTTGGTCTGGAGGAACAGAGTTCTGGAGTCAAGTAGCAGGTTCCCTTCTTAGTAGACACCTCCTGTCTGCTGCTGGAACACATCAGTTGTATCTTCATCCTCCCTTTCCAACTGTGCAGGTGTGTCTGTTTCATTGATTGGCTGCCCGTCAAATCGGAATCTGATCTGCCTCATTGACAAACCCTGTCGTTCACAATAGGCTTTCATTAGTTTACTAAGTGGTGTATGCCTCTTAATCTTAAACTGCACCCCAGGACCGTCCTGCCCCGCCACCTTCAAATTAATATGATCGTTGTTCTCAGTCCTGACTCCTTCCTTGGGCTTTTCGTCGGCCATGGCGAGAGCGCCGGAGTCTCCTCAGCTGCCGCTTCACAAAAGAGGTACCAGGTCCGCACCAAAGGAGCACACAAGCAGCACCAGGAGCGACAGAAGAAGGAGGCGGCAGCGGTGGAGGAGGGCGAGGGCGCGCGCACGCTGTGCGCTCCCTCCCCGCACCCTGCCTACACTACTTGTTACAGGTGCTCTGAGCAATGCAAACAAGCTCAGTTAGAAAAAAAACCGAAACATTTTTCATCACTTCTCTACTCAATGCTTTAATGAAGAGCATTTGAAAATAGGTGTGAGACATAGGAGCTAGCCAGCCTTAGTGTCATGATAGTGACTTCATGATAGTGACTTCCCTGAACAGCCTCAAGCTGTTCAAAAATTCATTTAAATTTTATCACCCATGCATATCTAAATCCTTCTTGAAGTTTACTACTTACCATTTAATCCTATTCTACCATTGTTGGGTTAAACATGTCTTAAGAATTCATTCATAGTTTCTCAGTCTATATCCTTCTGTGTGGGAAAATCCTTATCTCCTTAATGTATCTTCTCACAAAAGTCTTCCCCTTTCCTTCATCACTTACCTCTTCTCCCCTGGCTTTTTTTCCAACCACTTTAAGTCATTCTTGACAGGGGTGGTCAGAAATGGTAGAAAACCCAGTTTTATTGCCAATACCCTTTGCCAGAATCTGCCCACATACCCCACTGGCAGGGAGCAGCCCCTTCTCTGCTTGCCCTGGCAGGCCCATGACGGCCACAGCCAGTGCCTACCCCTGCAGGACGGGACGTCTCATTAATTAATATCACCTTTCTTGTTCTCAGGTTTCTTAGTTTACAAAGCTCTTTCATTTTCTCATTTGCCACAACAATCTTGAGAGGTAGGCAAGGTAGTTACTAGCTAGCATCCTCATTTATTAAAAAAAAAATGGTTCCATGGATCAATGATTGAGCATCAGCCTATGAACCAGGAGGTCATGGTTTGATTCCCTGTCAGGGCACATGCCCAGGTTGCAGGCTTGATCCCCAGTAGGCAGGGCACAAGAGGCAGCCGATCAATTATTCTCTCTCATCATTCATGTTTCTCTCTCTCCCTTCCTCTTTGAAATCAATAAAAATATTTTTAAAAAAAAGAAAGAAAGAAAAAAGGTTCAAAAAACTTAAATTAACTGCCTAACATCATGGAACTACCAGTGGGTCTCCTGAGTTGTACCTGCCCATCCACCCTCACTCTTTAATCCAAGGTACATGCCCCAACTCCTAATATCTGCCTTAGGTCTCTTCCTTTTTTGGTGCAGTCATTATCTTTGGAACACATGAAGCTCCAGGTAAGAACTGCTTCCTCACTTCCACCCACATGACTCACATCTGGGAGGCTAATCCTTCCACGGCCTCTTCTGCCTCTGGTACACCCACTTTCTAAGGAGGGGAGAGGGATCACACCATTTCTAACCAGCTCGCAATATCCTGTTAAGAGACACGATACGAAGTTGCATTATAACTTTCATGCTGTTAAAAAAAAAAAAAAAAAAGACTGAAAGACATTTCAAGATGCCACATGGTGACTCCCAGACACCCCCACCTAATCTGAGGGGGCTGTCACACTGGCCATCTGTGAGGGGCCACTCTCTCCCAGAATCAGTGGGGGGACCCTACTGCCTTCCTAAAAAAATTATTTTTTGAATGTCAATAACAATGGTCTATAAGATCAATAGGACTGAGATACCTAGTTTTCCAAATGTTCTATATAATTATGCAAGAAAATACATTTAACAAAGTTTTAATCCTCTCTCCACAACAGTCACTTTTTTACATACCCTTGGTTTCCAAGTACAGTGTAATATAAAACTCCGGGTGCTTAAGTCTTTAAGGAAGTTCACTACAAAGACAAAATATGTCCTATATTCCATAATTATCAGTTTTAAAATAATCAGTTGCATAGTGTTTAAAGATAGAACTCAAGGCAAGTCTTGTAATATGTAATTATTTTGAACAAAATGTGAAAAATAGAAACAAGCACATAGAAATAAAGAACATCACCTAATCTGATTCTCCTAACATTTCTATGAATAATTGTTGAATGGGATCAAATACTTTATAACTTGCTTTTTATTTATCAACAAATCATAGACATTTCCCCATCTATCCATTATTCTTACACGTCATTTTTATGACTGCCTACTATATACCATGTATAGCTATATCTTATCTTACTTTACTTAACCAAGTCCCTTTTGATGGAAATGTAGGTGGATATTTTTTTCTTTCAGACATAAATTAGACTGTAATGAATCCTCATGATAAATCAAAATATATGTCCATGATTATTTCCATTGAATAAATTCCTAGCAGTGAAAGGGCTGAGTCAAACACATTTAAAACTTAAGCTATATGTTGCCTGACCACCTTCCAGAAATGTTGTACTGATTTACCTTCTCAGGGTGCCTGTTTTCCTCTCCAGTGTTGAATATCATAATTTTTTAAATCTTTTCCAATTAGCACAGGGGCAAAATGCCATTTCAGTACTTTATGTCAAAGGCTTTTTGAATAGCTAAATATTTTGTTCACTGGTTTGCATATGTTCATTCATAGATTTCCCTCCTCAAAGGTACTTATGCTCTGTATTAAGTACCTTTTCACAATGCCTTATATTTATGTTACGTTTCTGACCCTATACTTTATTTTTTATTCTATCATATTGCCAAGAATTCAAGTGAAAATAACTTACCAGCCCATTAATTGGTCAACTCTAGAACTTCCTAATAGATGTATTTGCTAACCCATCAATTATCTGGTAACCTTTAGTAATTTTAAGGTTCATATTTTAGCCAATGGTTTCAAAGTGGCTCCAGTAACAGCTAGGTGGATGCCATATGCTCAAATGGTTTATTTACATTTAAGTTGTCACTTTGTTCTGGAACATTTTGTGCCTATATCATCATTTGACATACAGCATCTAGCTTGGCAGCTATCAAAAGTAATTTAAGTGTTGGGCATCTTGTCTGAGGCACCTTTGCTGAAGTGTCTCAGAGACACTAGACAAAATCACGTGTGAAAAATGCCACTGCAAGGAAGGAAAATCAAATTTAAGGTAAAAATCCTATATAATAAAAGCCTAATATTCAAATTGTCCCCTCAGGTGGTCATTTGACCAGGAGACCGGGAGTTCGAACGCTCACTATGATGTGCGCTGACCACCAGGGGGCTGCACAGAACATGGCCGGCATCAGCGACGTGTTGCGACCTCTCGCTGTCTACCTGGGGGCAGCGATGGTGGGGATGGAGGTGCGGTGAGTGCCAGGTGTCCACCGAGCTCGCTCTCACTCCCTCTGCTACCCTCCCCCGGGACACCAGGACTCACGCACTGGGGAAGCCCCCGCACTCAGGTGCTGGGTGCCCGCAAGGAGCCCACCCGGCACCCACATGGCCTCTTCCAGGTGAGACGGGCCGCAGCCACCAGGACTGCAGGGCCAGTCGGGCTCCCCGTGGGTTCACGCAGGAGCCAGTCTGAGAGGCTGAACAGGAGAAAGCATGCTGCCTGCCTGGCTTCTGTGCAGCACCTCTGGGCAGCCCAGAGACCCACACTGTGCCCCAGAGCCTGCGGCATCCGGCCACACTCACCGCATCTCCGCCTGGGGACTCGGGTGCTGTGACTCAGGTGGAGGGGGTCACACGGGGGCCCCGGTGACCCAGGTGCTGCCCAGGGCCCAGAGGTCAGCTGGGACCTTTCCTTCCACATCAGACGCTCACGCTTTGATTGCCAGCCAGGCCTAGGGACCACACCCATGCATGAATTCATGCACCGGACCTCTAGTAGTGACAATAATGTGGAATCTTTCTAAAATTCAATATCATCTTCATTTACTAGTCAGGAGTCCCTGAATTTAATTCAGTAATAGGAAAGTGTCTTCAGTGTTTAGATCATATATTAATCAGGGCTCTCTCGGGAAAACGAAGCTCATGATAGATGGTTCAATGGAGATAAGCAAATACAGGGAACTAGTTATAAAGGTGTTGGGAAAATTGAGAGGCTAAACAAAGGACAATGACATAACCCAGAGACTCAAAACTGCTGGAATTGCTACACCATATTATCAAAACCCAGAAGCCAGTGCAATGTGGCAAAAACTGGAAGCTCAAGACACCTCCTGGAGCAGACAAAGGAGGGATGAAATACCCTGGTTTCTCCCTTTCTTTTTTCCTCTAATCTCCCTTCTGGGCTCCTTATTGATGAAATGTAAACAGAAACCAGTTGTCCAGGAAGCTTGGGAAATGCAGTCTGTAAGGGCAGCCCCACTGGGATTTAGAGCATTGTGGAGGAATAAGCAAATGAGTGGCACAGTGCACTTATAAAGAGCTAGAACTTTGTCACAGAGGGTACTTGGTTAATGGAAGAGAGCCCAGTGCCTCAGTCTCTCCTGATGTTCAAATTTCTTGCCCTTAAACTTCAGTCTCCACATGAATAGGTCTCCCATCCCAGTCCCAAGCCCACTTGTGCTTCCCACTGTTAATCTGTTTGCACCTTGACCAATGGTACTCACATTTCATCATCATTGTCCACGGAGGCCGATCTAGACTTTGATCAGCTTTGAACTCTATGCACCTCTTCAAAGACTCTGGACTTTGGGCCCATATCCAGACTTCTGACCTTTGCCCAACCCCATGGGTCTGTCTGCACTTCCAAATTCCAGTTTTCTTTCTCAGAATCAATAAGACCATAAATAGAAGCTTAAGTATATTAAAGCAATAAGGGTAACTAATACCGTAACTAAAAATATCATACATAGCTATCAAATATTGGGAGGAGCAGGAGGGAATGTGGGATTGTGTGAGCTAGATCTTCATCTGATGCTAGAGGTGAATAGAGAACATTTAAAGCTGATGAATCAAGGTGTAGTTATTTGAGCATATAAATTAGAGACCTGGAAGTAACCAACAGAATTAAAAACAGAAACAATTTTAAAAAATAAGATGGTTGCCTTTGGGCAGTGGGGCTGCAGGGTAAAGCAAGGGCCTGTTGTTTTTCATTATAAAAGCCCCTGTAAGCTTTGATTTTTTTATTTATTTATTTATTTTTGCCATCATAGATTCTGTACTCAGAATTTGCACTTGATGTTCCCTCTACCTGGAACACTCTTTCCCCAGATATTCACATGGTTGATGCTCTCATTTCCTTCGGACCTTCCCTGAGCCCTTCTCCCCATCCTGTATTTTATTTCTCTCCATACCACTTATCACTTGTTAATATTTTATAGAATTTTCTTATACTTCTCTGTCTGCCCCAATTACAATACAATTGCATAAGGTTATGGGGCTTGTTTTGCTCATGGGTAAAAGCCAGTGCCTGGGACAATGACTGGCACTATTGACTGACTATCTGAATAAATCGTGTGTGTGTGTGTGTGTGTGTGTGTGTGTGTGTGTGTGTGTGTGTGTGTTGAAAAAAATTTTAATGGCCAATAGTTGTTTTATAAAATTTTATTTTTTGCTTGTTTGTTTTTGTTTTATTATGTTTCACATTGAGGTTGTTCTTGGAAGATCAATTATGCCTAAAGTTTTTCAAGTGGGTTACTCTTTTGTACACTTTGTTCTTCAGAGATTCCTTTGAGTTCAGCCTAATGGAGCATCAGGCTGGTCCAAGTGCAAGGAAATGACATAATTGGAAAAAGGAAAGAAGTTCCCTGACAGAACACTTCCGTACCCCCAAGGTGTCACCCAAGAAAAGAACCTTTAAAATGAGGCACACTCCACTGAAAAAGGACATAACCAAAATAACACAATGTCTTAACGAGTAATAGATTTTGGTGTGTGGGGGTTTTTTTTCTTAAAATAAAACTTTCAATTCTTTAAATTTAAAAAGCTAGGGAATTAAAGGTTAGACAGCCTTTTTAACATACAGGTCTTTTAGATAAGACAGTCTAAAATCCTCATCTTTCAGGGACCTTAAACTCATTGCAGTCAATGTGCTCTTATCCATTTTCTTCTGAAAAGACCAGTAATTCCTCACAAAGGAATTCACAGACATTAACAGCATCCAAAACATCCACTCTCTTCAGTCCCTCAAAGGACTTCACTGCGACTTTGCTAGTGAGTCCCCAACCGATGGGACTGAATCACTGACACAGTCAAGTAGATAAGACCCAGAATGCAGAGTAAGACACCCCAGTCTGGGTTAAGACCAAGCCCACCACTTACCGTGGTGTGACCTTGGAAGGACCTCCCTGTTCTCAGGACTGGCCCCTTCAAGCTGCAATTTCCTCATTTCTATGGAAGGAATACTGGACTCTACTTCTACTACCACAGAATTAGATGGAATAAGGCATATAAAATGCTTGCCAGGGCATCTACAACATAGTAAGTATTCAATAAGAAATGGGTATTTTTATGATTACTTTTATTGGGTAGCTATGACATTTTATAGAGTTAGAAAATGTCTCTCGCCCTAACCGGTTTGGCTCAGTGGATAGAGGGTCAGCCTGTGGACTGAAAGGTCCCAGGTTCGATTCCCGTCAAGGACGTGTACCTTGGTTGTGGGCACATCCCCAGTAGGGAGTGTGCAGGAGGCAGCTGATCAATGTTTCTCTCTCATCGATGTTTCTAACTCTCTATCCCTCTCCCTTCCTCTCTGTAAAAAAAATCAATAAAATATATTTTTTTAAAAAAAGAAAGAAAATGTCTCTCAAAAACAAATAAATATTAGATTCTAAATTTGATGTCATACTCATCTCCTCACCAATTCCTTGCAAACTGTCTGTCCTTAGAACCCTTGAGTAAACCTGTTTAAGCTTTAATTACATCTCTTCAAGAATAAAAAATATAGCCTGGCCGGTGTGACTCATTGGTTGAACGTCAACCTATGAACTAGGAGGTCACAGTTCAATTCCTGGTCAGGACACATGGGGCATGCAGGGGGCAGCCAATCAATGATTCTCTCTCATCATTGATGTTTCTCTCTCTCCCTCTCTTTTCCTCTCTGAAGTCAATAAAAATATTTTTTAAAAGAATAGAACATATAACCTTACCTTTGACTCAAATAATTTAGCCCAGTATTAATAGACTTGTGCTTTGTTGAAAAAACAAGTGTTATGTTCTGCTGCCAGTTCTCAGGTGGTATCCCCTAAATTTTTATACTTTAGGATGATTAGCAGATCTCCATCTATTGACTACCATTTGTAGGTAGTGGTTAGACTTTAAGATGACCAACATCTATGTTTGGATTTCATCAGGCAGGCAGGTCAAACATCACTCAGGAGCTTGACTTGACCAGAAATTTCTAATGAAAAAGGCTTTCTTTTTCCAAAGGTGAACAATTCAGGTTACCAACCAAGTCACTGGCTAGACAGAGGCCCAGGTGCCCTAAAATTAGAGTTTCCAGATAAAATAAGAATTCCCAGTTAAATATGAACTTCAGGTAAACAATAGATCAGTTTTAATAAAAGTATATCCCAAATATTGCTTCATTATCTGAAATTCACATATAACAGGCATCCTATATTTTTATTTGCTGAATCTGGCAACCCTACCCAGAGTCTAGAGATAACCACTAACCTCCCTTCTCTTCATCTCCCATAGTGCGATCTTCTTTACTAAGTTTTGAATTTCTTGAAGTGGGCACTGCATCTTTTGGTCCCCATGCCTGCCACACCATAGTTGCTCAATGAATGTGTCATAAATGAATGTATGAATGAGTGAATATATTAATGAATGAATGAATGAATGAATGAAGCATTTAAACCTTTGAGGATTCAGCAAGGGTCATGCTGTCAGATTGCAGCACCAGAGCTGGTACTCTGAGCCCAACCCCAGCATGACCCCAGCTTGACCCCAGCTTCTAGTCATATAATTTGTCCTGACTCCCAGAATCACTGTGGACAGAACAAAGAAAGGCAGGTGGTCTGAATTGTACAATCATACACTTCAAGTGTGATAATAAACAGCACTAATACTGGTCCACAGTGCTGGAGACTTGAGAGGGAATCGAAGGGTCTGGAAAGACCTGGGGAAGTTGGCCGATGCTGCTTAGTTGCAGCTCATTGTTGCCAACCAGAAGTATCCATTCTCATCATGGCTAGATAAACCAGCTTCTCAAGTGAAGTCAGAAGTCTGTGTATTTATGTGAAATCTCTCAGTTTTTAATAATAGACAACTAATTCAAAAATTATTTTATTAATACTCTATATCCAAATAAAACATATCGGCAGGCTGGATTTGGCCCCCAGCCTTCCATTCACATCTCTGGACTTTGTAACTCAAATTTTCTGTCTCTGCAGAGTTGCTGATCAGTTTGGTGGGGTTTTTTTGTTTGTTTTGGTTTGGTTTTTTAATATATTTTAATTGATTTCAGAGAGGAAGGGAGAGGGAGAGAGAGAAACATCACTGATGAAAGACAATCATTGATTGGCTGCCTCCTGCACACCCTCTACTGGGGATGGAGCCTGCAACCCAGGCATGTGCTTGACCAGAATCAAACCCTGGACTCTTCAGTCTGCAGTCCGACACTCTATCCACTATGCCAAACCGGCGCTGACCAGTTTTAAACTACTCTGATTGAAGTTCATGTTGTACTAAGTAAGTAACTTGAAGGCATCACACCACTTTTGTGGCTGTTTAGTTGAACTGGTTTTAAAATAGTGCTGAAGAGATCAAGGAGGAAGGAACAACCATCCCATTTTTAAAACAGCACATTTCACTCTTAGTGTTCACTGGTCCTCCCGCCTACTCATGTCATTAGTTACATAAAGACAGAAAGCAGGAGTGGGAAGTAAGAATATGGATGGTGCAACACAAACCATTCCAATTCCTGCAAAGGCAACCCAGAGTGTAATGACCTTTGGATATCATGAAATCATCATCTATGTTTTCACCTAGATCATAAAGTTTTTAAATATTTAAACTGCCCCAATGAACCAATTTCAAATCCAAAAGTTCTTTTTTGTCATACTGTCCAATCCTTTCATTGTAGTTTTTATTACTTCACTCATAGCCCTGCTCACGAATCTGTGCGCCAGTAGATCGCTGTCAACCTCCTATAGCTCTCTGCCCACTGCCCTGCCCTCTTGTAGCTTCCCCCGCCCCTCTCCTCCCCTCCCTCATAGCTTGCTGCCCTGCCCCCTCCTGTAGCTCTCGGCCACCCACTAGTAGTTCGCTTCCCCACCCTCCTGCAGATCCATGATCTGGTCGTTATGCAGTTGGTCGTTATGCCTCAGGGCGTAACAGATAATTAGCATATTCTGCTCTTATTATATAGGATTAGAGGCCCAGTGCACAGATTTGTGCACATTGAAAGGAAATTAATTAGAAGGTGGCCAGCAGAGTAAGACTGGGTTAGATGGGCCGGACATGGCCTGGAGCCAGTCTCCCACAGTCCCTCCCCAGCCAGCTGCACCTGGGGCAGCACTGGGGCTCAAAGGGCATCTGTGGAGTGAGCAGGGTCCCTCTGGCAGGTGGGGTCCCTCAGCCTGGCCTGCAGGGATCAGGCCGAAACTGGCAGTCCAACATCCCCCAGGGGTCCCAGAGTGCAAGAGGGCACTCTGCAAAATTGCTGTCGCTTGGCATCTCCTGCGTTGAGCATCTGCCCCCTGGTGGTCAGTACACATAATACCTACCAGCCGGTTGGCCCCGCAGCCGGGCCTGCGGCCTCGCAGTCTGGGAGCCCTCGGGGTTACAGAGCAGGCCTAAGCCATCAGTCGGATATCCTTAGCACTGCCACAGAGGCAGGAGAGGCTCCCACCACCGCTTCTGCGCTGGCCAGCTGTGAGCCCGGCTTCTGGTCTTCTGGCTGAGCGGCGCTCCCCCTGTGAGAGTGCACTGACCACCAGGGGGCAGCTCCTGCATTGAGCATCTGCCCCCTGGTGGTCAGTGCACATCATAGCTACTGGTCCTTCCACAGTTCAATTTGCATATCAGCCTTTTATTATATAGGATTATCTATTTTGTAATTGTAAACATACTTTTTATAGTGTCTTTGATCTCAAATAATAAATTTGCCAATTTTATTTGTTTGTTGATCTGTTGACTCTCCCTTATAGAGTATTCTTTCCTTATGGGTTTGTGTTTTTTACTGTGAGCATATTTTCAACAGGGATTTTTGCAGTGGAGGTAAAGGGACCTGGGGAAGAGCATTGCCTATAGAAATTCTATGTATCCTGTTACAGACGTGTTGCTAAAGAGAAATTTGGTATTTGTTTCCACAAATTTCGCTGAGTTGTTACCTCTTTATGTTCTCTCTTAGATTGAAGTTTCTGGGACCAAAGCCACATCTTCTGTCCTCAAATGAACATAAATATGAAATCCCCAGCTACTAGTCCCTTCAAGTCTATTTCCAGCCCAATTATCTTCCTGAGCCATTGTCACATCAGATGATGAAGTTACACATCTGCTTTAACATTCCCTCGTTGTTTTTGGCTCCCACAGAATTCTCTTTCTTTATTTTGAACTCTTCTATTTCATTTTAATTTTTTGTTGTAATATTTTGTCCTGCATTTATATGTTCTTGGGGTGAGGAAAGAAGATAAAATGGGGGATCTCAGTAAGCCATGTTACCAGAACCCAGGAAAAAATATTTTTATACATTTTCCCATTAAATGAAAAACACATTATCTTGGCAAGATTATTATCAGAAAATGGTATTTCCATTACAAAATCACTTTGGTTCATTTCCTCAACCAAAGTTCCTTTGTTAAGTAGTAGATCCAAAATTGGGCAAAAGTTGTATAAACAATTTTATAAATCACCTTTTTATATGTGGTTTTTATCTTGAAACATTAGACAATTACCATTTGTTATATCATTAAACATGGACATATTTTCCAACATTTTATAGAACTAATACTATGATTATTATCCTCATACTTAAATATTTATCCACATTTTTTATTATTTCCTTAAGATATAATCATAGAAATATCTATGTAGGGGAATTGTATTAACTCATTTAAGCCAGTGTACTACATGGGGAGTGATTGTTGAAATTGTATCCCTGCCAAGAACTGAACTGGCTAATTTGCCAGCAGGAAGAGAATGATTAGCAACTACCCTTCAGCAAGCCATGATTTCATCAGATTCCTGTTTGTTTTACTGTAGTTGTCCCTTGATCGCAAGTCATTAAAGGCCAGTGATAATGAAAACCCTATGCAGGTTTCACAGTGTAATTAAATTTCACAAGCTTTGCATAACCAGAAAGCTGATTCAGTTTGGTGCTGTCAATCTTCCTTTCCAGAGATTGCTCTTCCCTTCCTCCTCCACGTTTCCATGTGCCATCAGTTTGTAAAGATCCAAATCAAATGCCATTTCCTTCAGGATCCCACCTACCAGGAGAAAAATATGCCAGCTCTCTGTTCTCCCACAGCACTCATTGTACGTTTACATCAGGCACTTCACTCTGTCATGCAGTAGATGTGCCCATATCTGATCTTCCACACTCAACTATATGCTTTGAGGACAGAATCTTTTCCCCCCAATTGTATTAAGAAATAATTGACAAACAGCACTATATATAAGATTAAGGCATACAGCATGATGGTTTGACTTGCATGTATTGTGAAATAACTTCCATAATATGTTTAGTGAACATCATCTAAAATAGACAGAAAAAATTCCTTGTGGTAAGAACTCTTAGGATATACTCTCTTTACAACTTCCCATATATATCCTACAACAGATATCATGTTGTATATTACATCCCTAGTACTTATTTATCTTATAACTGAAAGTTTGTACCTTTTGACCACCTTTCTCCAATTCCCCCTCCTCCCATCCGCCTATCCCTGGTAATACAAATCTGATCTCTTTTTCTATAAGTTTCATGTTTCGGTGTTTTGTTTTGTTTTTAGATTCCACATGAAAGTGAGATCATGCAGTATTTTTCTTTCTCAGTCTGACTTATTTCACTTAGCATAATGCCTTCAAGGTTCATCCATGTTGTCATAAATAGTAGGATTTCCTCATTTTTTATGGTTAATATTTCACTGTGTATACTATATATACCACAACTTCTTTAGCCATTCTTCCATCAGTGGACACTTAGGTTGTTTCCATGTCTTGGCTATTGTAAATGATGCTGCTATGAATAGGAGGGGGAAGATATCTTTTCCAGTTAGTGTTTTTATTGAGCACAGACTCTGATTCATCTTCACATCCCCCAAATTACCTAGAACTCTCTGTCTAAAGCATAGAAAAGACTCAAAAAACAGTTCTTGTGAACTTTTAATGCACAAATGGTAACAAACCTAACTACATACAATTTCATTAACAACTAACCAACTATATATTTTTCTACTATTAAAAAGTGAAAACTTGTTTTTTCCTCAACTAGATTGAGGAAGTTTGTCTCTTAGAAGATATACTGCCTTGATAAAAAGCTACCTAATACTAGATGTGTAGACATCAAACCTAAATGAACCACTATGATTTGAGCAGAAATAAAGTAAAATTCAAAAATTCAGTTAATCTGATTCTTGATCTAATGTTGCAACTAATTTTATCTACATGATGGGAATTTTAGTACTAATCCTTAACTATTAGAGAAATTACTCTGACTACTAAATTACTATTTTATATTTGTTCTTTTAAACAATAAGTTTTATAGATTGATTAACAGATAGATGTGTGATATAGCAACCTTTTAACAAATGAATCACTTAAAGCAGAGCTTGGAAAACTTTTCTGTAAAAGGTCAGATACTAAGAACTTCAGGCTTTGCAATCTCCATTGGACCTACTCAAGTCTGCTGTTGTAGTGCAAAAGCATCCAGAAACAACAGGAATTAATGGGCATAGTTATTTATTTACAAAACAAGCAAACAACTGGATTTGGCCCATCTGTAGTTTGCCAACCCCTGACTGAAATGGTGACTGCATGGATGTTTGCTAAACAATTCTTTCAACTTTTCTATGTGTTTTAAAGCTTTCATAATAAAACGTTAGTAAAAATGTCTATGAATTATTCAGAGGTTTTAATTATTATTCAAATGTTTAAATATTAAAAGCTTATAAATTATCCCCAAGTTTTTTATTTTTATCTATGCCCATCTCTTATTTTTCCTTATAGTCTCAGCTTAAATGTCATTCTCTCAGAGGGACTTTCCCCAACTACTATTACCCCCAATCTAAATTAGATCTCTCTAATATAGCATCTTGCCTTCACAGAATTTCCCTTAGTTTGTATTATATACCTATTTATGTGATGATATTTCACCAGAGCTAGATTATGTACTGTATGAGAACAAGTGCCAGGGAATATTTGTTTGGCTTATCATTTTTATACCCAGCTCTGCCAGCACCTGGCAGATGGTCTTGGAATTTGTTTTTCAACATTTGATTCATGAATACTAATACATAAAGATTCAGCTCAAGCCTCACTTCTATAATCCCTTTCTCAGCCACCCTCCCTGACCCCCAACACTGGTAGATTTCAGAACTTGCTTCCTTGATCCCCACTGCGTACTGTGCCTACAACTCATATTTGACAGTCTCACCAAACTTCTTTTGGGTTCTTAGATAAGCCAATACTACATGTCACTTCCAGGCCTTCACTCATGCTATCCCCTCTACCTGCATACTCATCACCTAGTCTCAATTTCCTCCACTCTGTCATTATCTGTTCCTCACACTAAAATAGAGGATCACAAATGAAATCTACCACCAAACTCTAAAACCTTTAATGGCTTCTCAAAATCTATCAGATAATGTTCACCTAGTTAGCATTCAAAGATTGTAAAACCTAATCACACCATTGGATTTACCTATTTCCTAATATCTTCCTGCTCAAATAAACAAATAAGAAAAAACTTTTCTTGTTGCCTTCTATTCCTTATTATATCTAAGCCATTGATGTCACCATTCCCAGTTGCTGGATAACATAATAAACAAAGTAAGTAGGTATTTAAAACATTAGCAAAGCAGAGAGGAGAGAGAGAGAGAGAGAGAAATTTTGCAACCAGAGAATCTGGAATAAGCTATTTTATTTTCATCATATGTGCACATTTTGTGCTTTACAGTTTTAAAATTGCCTTACTTTGAATTACATATGTATATGTACATCATACATTTTCTTCTAAAAATTAAATCAAGTGCTGGCAATTTAGAACACATCTCTCCTACCTAAATCCTGCTCCATCTCTTGAGCCCAAGTCAAAATCCAATCTTCTCCAGGTAACCTTTTTAGACCACAGTAGAATTATTTTTAATTAAATTTTTACAGTTTTTAGACTCAAGCATTCTCATATATACATATTACTATAAACAGTTTTGTGTGTGTTATAGATGATTTCCCTTACTAGACTCAAAATTTCCTGCTAACAAATAAATCCCCTAGAATGCATTGTACTTTTTAAAAATCTTCCACATTGCAATTAGAACACTAAGAATGAGATGAATAGTTGTTGAATGGAAAGAGAACAGAGCCCTGTTCTGCCAGTTTGTTTGTTTTTTTAATATGTTTTTATTGATTTCGGAGAGGAAGGGAGAGGCAAGAAAGAAAGAGAGAGAATCATGAATTGGCTGCCTCCTGCACGCCCCTACTGGGAATCAAGCCCACAACCCGGGTATGTGCCCCGACCAAGAATCGAACCGTGACCTCCTGGTTCATAAGTCAGTGCTCAGCCACGGAGCCACACCAGCTGGGCTGTCCTGCCAGTTTACATGACCACTTGGCCAATGAATGTTTGAATGTAAATGTCTTATATTTCAAGAGTTATCAGAAAGCTATTAGGCTAAAGATAAATCTTGGATTAAGTTGTAAGGTAGGATAACTATAAGCAACATCAATAAATGAAGAACCAAATCCTCCTTTTAGGAAATTCTGCAGGATTCCACCTGTTTTAACCAATTGCTCACAGCAAAGAGTTCCCTTCACAAAAACTCTTTTGATTAGACATTTACAGCCACTACCCAGTTCCACTCCTCCCCTTTCACCCAGCACCACTATTACCCTCACCATCAAATCAAAAATATGTGTTTTAAGTCAGAACATCAATTGGCACCCAACAGCATTTATGCGTGCCAGTTGATGTTCTGACTTAAACCACATATTGATTACCAACACATGCCACCTCCCTGCTGCCTATGACTGTCTGCTACCTGCCTCTTCCTCCACTTCAGTGTTATGGGCTATCCTGCTCCCTCTCTGTGTAGAAGCCATAGCCAAAGGTGCTCGTCATGAGCTGCCTCAACATGCCAAAGGCAAGGGAGGAGGAAGTTTGGCACCCTAATTTTAAAAGGGCGCCAGTCTATGATGTAAAAGGAAGACAAAATTCTTCTCCCACTGTGGACACTGCCTGCTTTCTTTATTGTAGTCATTAGGTGATGTCTTTGGCAGAGAACATACCACGTAAGCTTTTCCAGGTTGGGTTTGTAGCCTTGGAAATATAGCATCCAAACAAAAAGCCAAATGTTTTATTGTTTCTCAGTTTGTACCCACATTTCACCAAGACACTTCACTTTTTGAAATATTTTATAACAAAGTAAGAGAGA
The DNA here is from genome assembly GCF_963455305.1 of Plecotus auritus. NCBI lineage: Eukaryota > Metazoa > Chordata > Mammalia > Chiroptera > Vespertilionidae > Plecotus > Plecotus auritus. The sequence continues at coordinate 26,282,682 of NC_137783.1, read as the reverse complement.
AATTTACATTACTAGTGTCCCCTTACCAATGGTGAGTCATTCCGATTTTTACTTCTCTTTTTGGTCTATTTTCTTTCCCCATTCAATTAAAAGAAACATTTTTTTGTCACCAGCAATTATGGCATTTCCCATTTTCCCTTTTCTGTTCCCTGGCATCATTTTTTCCTGTCCTCTTCTTAAACAAAAGAAATTTTAAAAACGAAAGTGAATTGTGGATAATCTGTAATTGAAATTTTAAGGTCAATATATAAAAACTGTATATGAATAAGATTTGACTCAATAGATCATTTATTTCTTTATAAATCTGAATGCAGGTATGTTTAGCATTCATTATAAAGTGCTTTTAAGGAGAAATGTGAACTTTTTTTCAGAAAATTTTTATTTTGGAAGGTTGCATACTCACATTATGCCAATATCACATTATGATAAGATAACAAAATTTAACCCTTATAAACTTTTTTCCACTGGATCGATGACATGAATTTAACAGACAATCAATCCAGAGTTCCAGCTTCAACTTTAACAAATTCCAATGTCAAATCTCAGATTATCATATGCTCTACTCAATGAGTAACTAGCTGGAGAGTAAGATTTCAGTTTGCAGCATTATATGCACAAATCAGAGGACTGGCTTTTCTATTTTTAGCACAGTTAATAGAGTCACAAAAACATTTTTAAAGGCCATGGAAAAATACCACATAGCTAGGAGAATTGAGAAAAAAAAAGATGCTTCTAATTACAGGTTAAGTTCCTCTCATATTCTGGGTTTGATTTTTTCTTAAGATATAATATGACATATTGTGCTATAGAAATAATAAATAACTTCCACCAACATCTACATTGTGTAAGCATTGGTTGTCTAGTGTGAGGACTAGGCCAAACAGATTCAAGCATATCCATGATTTTCATTAACCCTTTCCTAAGAATTAATCAAGATTTGAGTCCCAATTCCACCACTCAAAAGCTATGTGACATATGATTAGCTTTTCTGGGTCTTGGTTTTCTAATTTGTAAAATAGAGATAATAACCCACCTCACAGGGCTATTGTGAAGATTTAGTGAGAGACTATATATGGAATACCTAGTTCAGTGCCTAGAATTTAGGGAACTTCCTTCAAACCGCTCCCCATCCCTAAATTTCCACTCTTACTATTAAGAGCCAAGAGGGACGTGTGTGAGCATCCCTTCCATTCCTCTGTAGCAATTAGTTAAATAAGTATCTTTTTGTTTATAGGCATTCTTACAAAATATGTCATGTACATGTGATTTTACTTTAAATGGTATTATATAACATATTTCATTTTATTTCTTATTCCATTTATATTTTGGTTTGAGGCTTGGAGCTCTTTGTTTCTAATTATTGTGATTTGGGAAAAATATAACATCTGTTATAAATCAGTCCTTTATAGCTCCTTTTCAAAGGCAAATTCAAAAGCAAAGATTTTTTTTTAGATCAGATATGTCCAAACTTTCTTGGAACAACTTTATCTGAAAAGATTAGATGTATATGCAAAGCAAATACATGATGAAAGGGTGCAGGAGATTTTTTTTTTTTTTTTTGGCAGAGGGGTGAGTGGGGTGAATGCCCCAAGTGCACAGTTTTAAACTTTGAAGATAGAGAATAAAATATCATTCTACCCTGAATGAGATGATCTATTCTGATCATGCTGTAAAGACCATTTTTAAAATTTCAATTGGATTCCTTAAACTGTATGTCTCAGAAATATACCTGATATCTTGACTAGCCAGAACCTCTTGTTTTTAAGATAAAAATATCATGATGTTTATAATGTTGAGGTTAAAGGACTGATATTTCATAAGAAAACTGAATTGTAGTGAAAAATGATTCAACAGTCAATAATTTCACTCTGCCAGCACTTGATTCTCTTTACTCTTCAAAGAAAGAAATCTATGATATACAATTGGGCATATTTTAACATTACAACCAGATGCTACAACAGAATATCAAGTAATATTTCTTAGAGCCACATACAACCAAAGAATGTGTTACTAGACATCCAAATGTTTGAAACATTTGAAACAATAGCATCTGACTGAGAAGAAAACCAAATGTGCTGTTCAGAGAAAAATCTCTCCAACACTTTTGAATCTGTATTCAATCAAAAAATCTAAAACGATCTGACAAAGTCTGCAAACATTAGCTCCCATTTCTGATGACTTATAATTGTGAATTTGCATTTTTCTAGTTTAGAAGAAAATAAAGAGCAAGAAAAAAGCTTCTGCATAAAATCTGACCTACAGCCCTGGCTGGTGTGGCTCAGTTGGTTGGAGCGTCATCCTATGCACTGAAGGGTCACGGGTTTGATTCTTGGTCAGGGCACATGCCTGAGTTGCGGGTTCTATCCCAGGTTGGAGCACATAGTGGAGGCAACTGATCAATGTATATATCTCTCTCAGGTTGCTGTTTCTCTTTCTCTCCCCGCCCCCTCCATTCTTCCCTCTCTAAAATCAATTTTTTTTAAAATCTAAACTACAGTTCAGGTCTTCCATGATTAAAACTGTCAGAGATTATTATTAACTAAAGGCCTGATGCACAAAATTCATGGAAATGTAGGCCTTCCTTCCCCAGGCTGCCGGCACCGGCTTCCCTCTGGTACCTGGGACCCAGGCTTCCCACGTAGCCCTGGCTTCATCCAGAAGGTCGTCCAGTCTAATTAGCATATTATGCTTTTATTATTATAGATAATTTTAATATGCTTTAATTTTATTTATTTTTTAAAACTTGCTTTCAGATTTTAATGCACTTGTCAACAATGGCGGTACAAGGCTACATGCAAGGGTAAAAAGAAGCATACAACATGGCTCACAGTCTTCAGAGGTTGACAATATACTCAGGAATACAAGATTCAAACATAGAAAAGGATGGACGAAATAATACTGAGTAGTAAATGACAAATAATTGGTATAGATCATATTTACTGCAACAGCGTGAAGGGTTGAAACAGCAATAAGAGCAAAGGTTTGCCATTCACAGGAAAGGAGGGGCTTAGGCAAGAGTAAGAGCAAGGGGATTCAAGCTATTGAGAATAACAGGCGTGCAACGCTGTAGTCCAAATAGTAAAGCATGTTGTTTAATACAAATTATCAGACCAGTTTAGCTAAGAGAAAAATATATAGAACATGAGTGGGACAGCTTTAGAAAGAAAAATGAACTGTGGAGGGTACTGAGTCACTGAGTGTTAGGCTAACATACCCAGAAGACAACGAGAAAATCACTGGAGACTCAGTATAGGGTAATATTCCCACTATGGAGGGGTGAGGGTCAAGGCTGTAGCAGTGTTTAACAGACTGAAGACAACTGAGGGACGAATCATACTATTTCAGGAGTTCAGAAATAATGCTAGAAGCTTGAAGTACAATGATGGATGGGGGGGTAGGAGAGGGGATGAAATTTGGTGAGGGAACAACTGATAAAACCTGGTCAATGATGTAAAGTTAGACATGTACAAGGCAGAGGAAGGAATTAAAAATGTTTCCAAAGCTTTAAAACTGGGAACAGAAGTACCATGAAAAGAAACATAAGACAGAAAACGATTGCTAATAAATTTTTCCAACAATTGAAATGTTTTTAAACCAAAATTCTATTTATGTTTTTATTTAACACAAAACAAAACACAAACCCAAAGCTACAGCCAATTTCTGCAGTTGAATACAAAGAGCATTCATGCTCAAATATTATGAAGAAACATCTTATACTAAAGAATAAACCACAGTCTATCATAAATCTATGTGAATTAGTAGCTACTTGATCCAGATCTATGTTGCTATTCTTTTTGTCCAAATGGCTCCCATTACTTGAATTACCATACACTTCATATTTAAAATAAACGACTAGGCAGAATGATTAACTGACACCCAGTCAGTTATTCTGCCTAGTGAACTAAAAGCAACACATGCTGGGAGAAAAACCAAGATGGCGGCATAGGTAAACACCTAAACTGCTGCCTCGCACAACAATTTCAAAACTACAACTAAAAGACAGAACGGACACCATCCAGAACCACAGGAAAGCAGGCTGAGTGAAAATTCTACAACTAGAAGGAAGGAGAAAAGTTCACAGAGAATTGGAGGTACGGCAAAGGGGCTTTGTGTGCGCAGAGAGGAAGGGCGGCTGAGAGCCTGGCTGACTTCCTCTGGCGGAAGGGGGAAGGAAGCCTCCGACCGCACTGAACCCCAGTTCTGACTGCACTGAACCCCAGTTCCGGGCGAACCCCTGGGGACCCACGCTCTTACGGGGGGAGTCTGGACTCTCGGGCGGAGACTCAAGCTGGGAAAGGCAGAAGTCTGAAGGTGCACGCGGGCCAGTGCGCACAAAGGCTGCGGAGGTTGCCATGGGCTTTCCCTAGTGGAAGGGAGTCAGAGGCTCCTGACGGCACTGTGCCCCAGTTCTGACTGCAGTGAACCCCGGTTCCAGGCGAGCCCCTGGGGACCCACGCTCTTGTGGGGGGAGTCTGGACTCTCAGGCGGAGACTCGAGCTGGGGAAGGCGGAGGACTGAAAGCGCATGTGCGCGCAGGGGCGGGGCTGACAGGAAGCCAAGACTGAGGCTCCACCCCATCCAAGCTGAGCACAGAGGCTATTGCAATTTGGCAAGTCTAATCCTATAGGGCTGTCTCCAGCACCGGGCTTCTCCCAGCATAGACACAGCTGATCCTTACAGCCAACTGACCCGGAGGTCAATTCTTCCCAGTGATACCAACAACAATAAAGACTTAATTACAACAAGGCTGTACACACAGTCCACAAAGGGGTGCACCAAGAGTGTCCACCTCAGGTTAACTGGGGAAGCAGACCCACTGGGCCATATTGGAAACCTAGCACAAATATCTACCTTACCAACTCAGGGAATCAGTGAAAATGCGGGCTCAAAGAATCAGATCACAAACGAAAGAAATGGAGGAAAACAAACGACTGGATATAGAATTCAAAACCACCGTTATAAGACTTTTTAAGAATATCCTAGAAAAGGCCGATAAATATAACGAGACCCTCGAAGATATGAAAAAGGACCAACTAGAAATTAAACATACACTGACTGAAATAAAAAATATTATACAGAGACCCAGAAACAGAATAGAGGAACACAAGAATCAAGTCAAAGAATTGAAATACAAAGAAGCAAAAAACACTCAACCGAAAAAGCAAAAAGCAAAAAAAAAAATCCCAAAAGTTGAAGATAATGTAAGAAGACTCTGGGACAACTTCAAGCGTACCAACATCAGAATTATGGGGGTGCCAGAAGAAGAGAGAGAGCAAGATACTGAAAACCTATTTGAAGAAATAATGACCGAAAACTTCCCCCACCTGGTGAAAGAAATAGACTTACAAGTCCAGGAAGCCCACAGAACCCCAAACAAAAGGAATCCAAAGAGGACCACACCAAGACACATCATAATTAAAATGCCAAGAGCAAAAGACAAAGAGAGAATATTAAAAGCAGCAAGAGAAAAACAGTTAATTACCTACAAGGGAGCACCCATACGACTGTCAGCTGACTTCTCAACAGAAACTATGCAGGCCAGACGGGAGTGGCAAGAAATTTTCAATGTGATGAATAGCAAGAACCTACAACCAAGATTACTCTACCCAGCAAAGCTATCATTCAGAATTGAAGGGCAGATAAAGAGCTTCACAGATAAGAAAAAGCTGAAGGAGATAAAGCTGAAGGATTATCTATTTTATTAGATAATCCTATCTAATAAAAGAGTAATATGCGAGCAGTTGGGAGCCAGCAGTCCCGGATTGTGAAAGGGATGTCCGACTGCCTGTTTAGGTCTGGCAGTCAGACATCCCCCGAGGGGTCCCAGATTGAAGAGGGTGCAGGTTGGGCTGAGGGACACACACCCCCGTGCACGAATTTCGTGCACCGGGCCTCTAGTCCTTTATAAATAAGTATAGACTCATGCCTTTCTTTTCCTGCAAATCTCCATCAAAGTAATCAAATTTTGAAAAAAATAAAAAATATAAAATACCACACTCAACAAGTTTCATCACCACCAAACCAGTATTATATGAAATGCTGAAAGGTATTCTTAAAGAAGAGGAAGAAGAAAAAAGTAAAGAGAAAAATTATGAACAACAAATACATATCTATCAACAAGCGAACCTAAAAATCAAGTGAATTAAAAACCTGAGGAACAGAATAATCTGGTGAATATAATAGAATCAGGGGCATAGAAAGGGAGTGGACTGATAATTCTCAGGGGGAAAGGGGTATGGGGGGTTCATGAAGAGAATGGACAAAAATCATACACCTATGGATGAGGACAGTGGGGGGGAGGTAAGGGCAGAAGGTGGGGTGGGAAAGGGGTGGAGGGGAGCTATGGGGGGAAAAAGGAGAAATAATTGTAATAATCTGAATAAAGATTTATTAAAAATAAATAAATAAATAAATAAATAAATAAAAGCAACACATGCTGGAATACGTATTTCTCAAAAGGCTAATCAACAGACTAGAAACACTAAATTGCAAACTGAGTTACTATCAAATCCTATCTAATAAAAGAGTAATATGCAAATTAACCATAACTCCACGACAAAAATGGCGGCCCCCATAGCCACAAGATGGCGGCGCCCAGTCCTCTAAGCCCCGCCAGAGTCCCAGCAGAGTAAGCGGCCTGGCAGAATGCTGCCCATAGGCCCTCCTGACCCTTTATAAAAAACAAAAACAAATTCACTCCCCATGGAGCGATCCCGTCCCAGCCCCAGCCTGGGGTCTCAGCCACTGAGTCACACCAGCCAGGCAGATATGGAGGAATCTTAAATGTTTCTTTTTTTATATATATTTGATTGATGTTTTACAGAGAGGAAGGGAAAGGGATAGAGAGCTAGAAACATCTATGAGAGAGAAATATCAATCAGCTGCCTTCTGCACACTCCCCACTGGGTATGTGCCCCCAACCAAGGTACATGGCCTTGACCGGAATCGATCCTGGGACCCTTGAGTCTGCAGGCTGCCACTCCATCCACTGAGCCAAACCAGTTAGGGCTGTCCAATATGTTAAAGAAAAAACCCTATCTAATAAAAAGGGAATATGCAGGGGAGGGCATTTGGGGTTGACTGGGCTGTCAGGGGAAGGTAGTTGGGGACAATCAGGCCGGCAGGGGAGCAGTTAGGCATTGATCAGGCTGGCAGGGGAGTGGTCAGGGGGTGATCATGCTGGCAGGCAGAAGTGGTTAGGGGCAATCAGGCAGGCAGGCGAGCAGTTGGGAGCCAGCAGTCCCGGATTGTGAAAGGGATGTCCGACTGCCTGTTTAGGTCTGGCAGTCAGACATCCCCCGAGGGGTCCCAGATTGAAGAGGGTGCAGGTTGGGCTGAGGGACACACACCCCCGTGCACGAATTTCGTGCACCGGGCCTCTAGTCCTTTATAAATAAGTATAGACTCATGCCTTTCTTTTCCTGCAAATCTCCATCAAAGTAATCAAATTTTGAAAAAAATAAAAACTATAAAATACCACACTCAACAAGTTTCATGAGTTTCTTGGTTACCTTTACTTTATCTCTTTTCAAGCAACAGAATAAACAATTTTCATCAAAAGTCCAACCGGAAATGCTTGCAGGTTCACAGTTTTTAAATAAACTGAGATCTTTTAAAAATGCAGGTCCAAACAGCCCTTCAAGAATACTTTCTAACCTTTTTGGAGGGAGGTTGAATATAGGAGTTAAGCCGTATGGTCCCGCCAGCCGTTGCAGAGAGAAATGGGACCTACAGTGAACAAGCTTGTGGCGCCAGGAGTCCAGTTCTTGCATCCATCTCAACAAAGCATTGCTGCTGCCTACACACCCTTGTCATCTCCTGCCTATGCTTTATTTTTTGATGCTAATAGACTTTTTAACCTAAAATTGATGATTTGCATATGGTCTAAAATTCTATTAAGTGGTCCACAGACATCAAAAGTTAGAGAAAACAGATTGATGGCTAAGTATGATGACAAAGTGTTTTGATCTGTGCCTCTGGGTAACAATGATTCACAACTGGCATCCAAAGTTTTAGGTAGGAACTGAAAGAATGGAGTCGTCCTCTTCCTAGGTATGAGTCATGGGAATGGGTGTTATTACTATACTATACTATAAACAAACAAACCCCTGTAATTTGAATAAGTGAAATGAACAGAGTCATATAAACTGTACACACCAAAAGCAGACCTACCTCAGGTCTTCTCACCCCTAATTCAGACTCTGCTTTAAACTATTCCTTCTCATAATTGGAGTCTTTTGGGAAAGTTTGGTATAGCACAATGCTTTAGTTATTTAAACCATTAGCTAAAAGGACATTTTATACTGGGACTCTAATTGAGTTGATGACTACTAACTAGCTGAACTTCCAACATCACAACTAGCTGCTAGTTGTTGAGCTTTCATTGTAAAACTTCCTTCTATCCCACAAAATTGTCTTCTTCTGCTGCCTTGAGAGAGCATTCAACACACTCAAAGCAATGCTTATTGGAGTCCAGAGCTCTCTATTCTAATGGCACTCTATTCCCTGGACCTTGTACAAAGCACCAATTTATCTTCTGACCCCGCAACCTGACCCTCAGTTTCGCTACCAGACCTGGACATAAGACAAGGAAGTATGTGTACACTGAATACTTTTTAATTTCTTTTTAAGCCTTAAACCATCATCACAGTTTACAATTGAACTGAAGGTTCACATTCATTCTATTTGCCAGTCTTTAAAAAATCAGTGGAACTATTTCCACTAGATGGCGGACTTTACCAAGAACTGTAAGAGTAATGCCCCCTTGCGGCAATTTGCAAGTTTTAAAAATTACCTTTTATGGAGATAAGTCTACATGCAGCCATTTAGTAAACTTACTCAGGCAAAGCTTTTATGATTCTATTTTTTAGGCCCCACTTTGGAAAAAGTCAATAAATGTTAAAAGTGTAATGTACTTTTAAAAAAATAGAAATTTTGTTTGTTTCATATTGAAATTTTTCTTTTTTAAATTGAAATATAGTTGACCTATAGCATTATGTAAATTTAACATGTATAACATGATAACTTGTTACACTTATATATTATAGTATAATTGCCATTGTAGAGATAATTAGCACCACTATCACTTTATATAATTATCATTTCTTTTTAGTGGCTGGAATAATCATCTCTTAGCAAGTTTGATTATCGTCATACAACTAGAGGCCCGGTGCACAGACTTGTGCAGGCAGGGGGGCCTCTGCCTGGCCTGCGCCCTCTCGCAAGGCTGGCCTGCAGGGATTGGGCCTAAACCTGCAGTCGAACATCCCCCGAGAGATGTAGCAACGCTCCAAGTGGCAGGCGGCCAGGGAGGAGCCCGAGCCGGCGCCGCACCACTCTCGCTCATCCTGGCCTGCTGCACCTGCCACCGCTGCTCAGTAGCACTGCTGCAGAGTCGGGAGAGGCTCCTACCACCGCAGCTGCACTCGCCAGCTGTGAGCCTGGCTTCTGGCGGAGCAGCGCTCTCCCTGTGGGAGCACACTGACCACCAGGGGGCAGCTCCTGTGTTGAGCGTCTGCCCCCAGTGGTCAGTGCATGTCATAGTGACTGGTTGACTGGTCATTCCTATCATTCCGGTTGTTCAGTTGTAATGGTCACTTAGGCCAGTGGTCAGCAAACTGCGGCTCACGAGCCACATGCAGCTCTTTGGCACCTTGGGTGTGGCTCTTCCACAAAATACCATGGCCTGGGCGAGTCTATTTTGAAGAAGTGGCGTTAGAAGAAGTTTAAGTTTAAAAAATTTGGCTCTCAAAAGAAATTTCAATCGTTGTACTGTTGATATTTGGCTCTGTTGACTAATGAGTTTGCCAACCACTGGCTTAGGCTTTAGATAGATAGATAGATAGATAGATAGATAGATAGATAGATAGATAGATAGATATCGTTGTCTATATTCACTATACTGTATATTAGATCTCTAGGACTTATTTAGTACTTGTTTTGAGTTCGTAGCCTTAAACAACATCTGAGAATTTCCTTAAAGAATAAGGGGTTTCACCCCCACCAAAAAAAAAAAAAAAAAGACTGAAAGACATATATAAAAATTATCTCTGGAATTGTTCATATTTTCAGATCAAAAAGTACTTGTTGCCTGGCCAGTGTGGCTCAATGGTTGAGTGTCCACCTATCAACCAGGTGGTCACGGTTTGATTGCTGGTCAGGGCATATTCCTGGGTTACGGGATTGATTACCAATATGGGATGTGCAGGAGGCAGCCGATCAATGATTCTTTCTCATCATTGATGTTTCTATCTCTCTCTCCTTCTCCCTTCCTCTCTGAAATCAATTTAAAAAATATTTTTTTAAGAAAAGTACTTGTTGATTATAAAAATTAAGTGTTTGATATTTGGGAGAAGAGATTGGCTATTGCTATTTAGTGTTGGCATTTGTTTTGCATCTTTTCTCTAGTAATGCTTATTTCTAGTAATGTTTCTTGCCTTAAAGTATTCTTATATGATATTGATATAGCTGCATCAGTTTTCCTTTGATTAACATCTGCATGATATGCTTTTTAATTCCTTTACTTTCAAATTTTCTATGACTTATAGCAAGGTATGTTTCTTATAAGCAGTATATAGTAGGAGTTTTATTATATCCAAACTGACAATATTTGGTCCATGTACTTTTAATGTAATAATTAATATATAATATTATGATAATATCTACTACCTTATTACTTGTTTTATATCTCACCCAGGTGGTTTTTAATTTTTCATTTCTTATCTTCTTTTGGGTTAATTAAATAATACTATTATTCTTTTTTCCCATCTATTAGTTAGTTATACTTTTTTGTTTTTTTGTTAATCCTCACCAGAGGATATTTTTCCCATTGATTTTTTTTTTTAATCCTCACCCAAGAATATTTTTCCCATTGATTTTTAGAGACAGTGGAGGAGAAAGGGAAAAACAGAAAGAAATATCAATGTGAGAGAAACACATCGATTGGTTGCCTCCTGCATGAGTCCCTGGGCCAGGGAGGAGCCTGCAACCAAGGTACTTGCCCTTGACCTGAATGGAAACCGGGACCCTTCCGTCTGCAGGCCAACGCTCTATCCACTTAGCCAAGCTGGCAAAGGCTCTATTGATTTTTTTAGAGAGAGTGGAAGCAAGGGTAGGGTGATGGGGAAGGGGGAGAGAGAGAGAGAGAGAGAGAGAGAGAGAGAGAGAGATCCATCCAATCGATCGGTTGCCTCCAACACTCACCCTGACCCACGCTCATCCTGACCGAGCAAGTGAGGCAGGGATCCTATTCAACCCAGGTACTGCCCTTGACCAGAAATCAAACCCAAGGCCCTTTGGTGCATGGGCCAATGGTCTAACCACTGAACACACTGGCCAGGGTTAGTTATTTATATGATTTAGCTATTTTTCAGTGGTTAGCCTAAATATTATAATTTTTTTAGTCTGTATTAGTTTCTAGGACTGACATAAAAATTACTACAAACTGGATGGCTTAAAACAACAGAAACGTATTCTGTCATGGTTCAGGAACAAGAAAACCAAATATCAAGGTGTCAGCAGGATTGGTTCTTTCTGAAGGGGTCTGAGGAAGAACTATTCTATGTCTCTCTCATAGTTTCCGGTGATAGCCAGCAATCCTTGGCATCCCTTGGCTTATAGAGGAATCATTCAAATATCTGCCAACATCTTCATATGACATTCTCTCTATATTTCTGTGCCTTCACATGACTGTTTTGTTTTTTAATATATTTTTATTGATTTCAGAGAGGAAGGGAGAGGGAGAGAGAGATAGAAACATCACTGATGAGAGAGAATCATCAATTAGCTGCCTCCTGTATGCCCCCCACTGAGGATCAAGCCCACAACCTGAGCATGTGCCCCTGACTGGAATCGAACCCAGGACCCTTCTGTCTGCAGGCTGACGCTCTATCCACTGAGCCAAACCAGCCAGGGCATGACTGCTTTCTTGTAAGCACACTATATTGGATTATGGTCCCACCCTACTGCAGTATGACCCCACCTCTACTTCAGGAACTATACCTGTAATGACCATATTTCCGAATACTAGTAAGGTCACATTCCGGGTATTGGGAGTTAGAATATCAATATCTTTTTGGAGGAACACAATTTAACCCTCAATACAGCCTTAAATTAATTATTACTTTTACTACTTCCCTGACAATGCTGGGACTTTAGAACACTTTAGCTCAATTTACCACTTCCTGCCATTTGTGGTATTGGTATCATGTATTTCATTCTACATATTTTAAATTTCAAAGAACATTATAGTTTTTTTATAGGTCAAAGACCATTCATTTTCACCCATATTTTTAGCTTTTCTCTTTTTTTAATTTAATAAATCTTTATTGTTCAGATTATTACAGGTGTTCCTCTTTTTTTTCCCTCCATAGCTCCCCTCCACACGGTTCCCACCCCACCCACTGCCCTTACCTCCCCCGCACTGTCCTCATCCATAGGTGTACGCTTTTTGTCCAGTCTCTTCCCACACCCCCCACATCCCTTTCCCCCCGAGAATTGTCAGTCCACTCCCTTTCTATGCCCCTGATTCTATTATATTCACCAGTTTATTCTGTTCATCAGATTTTTTATTCACTTGATTTTTAGATTCACTTGTTGATAGATATGTATTTGTTGTTCATAATTTTTATCTTTACTTTTTTCTTCTTCCTCTTCTTAAATAATACCCTTCAGCATTTCATATAATCCTGGTTTGGTGTTGATGAACTCCTTTAGCTTTTTTTCATCTGTGAAGCTCTTTATCTGACCTTCAATTCTGAATGATAGCTTTGCTTGCTAGAGTAATCTTGGTATTCATCACTTTGAATATTTCTTGCCACTCCCGTCTGGCCTGCATAGTTTCTGTTGAGAAATCAGCTGACAATCGTATGGGTGCTCCCTTGTAGGTAATTAACTGTTTTTCTCTTGCTGCTTTTAATATTCTCTCTTTGTCTTTTGCTCTTGGCATTTTAATTATGATGTGTCTTGGTGTGGTCCTCTTTGGGTTCCTTTTGTTTGGGGTTCTCTGCGCTTCCTGGACTTGTAAGTCTATTTCTTTCACCAGGTGGGGGAAGTTTTCGGTCATTATTTCTTGAAATAGGTTTTCAGTATCTTGCTCTTTCTCTTCTTCTGGCACCCCCATAATTCGGATGTTGGTACGCTTGAGGTTGTCCCAGAGGCTCCTTACACTATCTTCATATTTTTGGATTCTTTTTTCTTTTTGCTTTTCTGGTTGAGTGTTTTTTGCTTCTTTTATTTCAAATCTTTGACTTGATTCTTGCGATCCTCTAGTCTGCTATTAGGTCTCTGTATAATATTTTTTATTTCAGTCATTGTATGTTTAATTTCTAGTTGGTACTTTTTCATATCCTCGAGGGTCTCACTAAATTTATCAGCCTTTTCTAGGAAATTCTTGAAAAACCTTATAACTGTGGTTTTGAACTCTATATCCAGTCATTTGCTTTCCTCCATTTCTTTCATTTGTGATCTGTTTCTTTGTCTCCACATTTTCGCTGCTTCCCTGAGTTGGTAGAGTCAGCTTTGTGTGCTAGGTGTCCTATAGGGCCCAGTGGCTCAGCCTCCCCAGTTACCTGAGGTGGACACTCTTGGTGCACTCCTTTGTGGACTGTGTGCACAGCCTTGTTGTAGTTAAGTCTTGATTATTGTTGGTATCACTGGGAGGAATTGACCTCCAGGCCAATTGGCTGTGAGGATCAGCTGTGTCTATGCTGGGAGAACTTCTGTGCTGGAGACACCCTTATGAGACAAGATTTGCAAAATTGCAAAAGCCTCTGTGCTCAGATGGGGACAGAGTCTCAGGGCAAAGCAGACAGCATTGGCTTCCCGTCAGCCCTGCCCTATGAGGCCCCTGTGTCTCAGTGTCCCATGGTAATCACTGCAAGCACCTCTGAGAGAAAGCTGCCCTCGAGTTCCGCCCACTGCCAGACAGTCCAGTTTCTCCCCAAATGAGTCTGGGTTCCCAGAGTCTCGCCCAGAACTGGAGTTCAGCGCAGTAGGGAGCTTCTGTCTCCCTCCTGCTTAAGAAAGCCAGCTGCGCACTCAGCAGTCAGTCCTCTCCGCACGCATGCAGCTCTGGACCTCTGCCTTCTGCAGCTCCCGAGTCTCAGTGTGCTTTTCTCTTTTCCTGACAGTCCAGATTACCCCTGAATGAGTCTGGGTTCCCAGAGTCTCGCCTGGAACTGGAATTCAGCGCAGTCGGGGGCTTTCCTGTGGTTCTGGATGATGTCCGTTTTGTCTTTTAGTTGTAGTTTTGAAATTGTTGTGCGAGGCAGCAGTTTAGGTATTTACTTATGCCACCATCTTGGTTTCTCCCATATTTTTAGCTTTTCATTGCACTTCACTTTTTCTGCATTTTCTTTTTCCATCTTGGATCATTTGCTCCCCCTTTTACTCCTAGTCTCCTGAATCTTTCATTATATGTATGTTAGATCTGTTTGCTATGTTCCATTTGTTTCTGGTGAAATTCTCTTTTTCTTAATCTATTTTCTCCTTCCTCTCTGTTTTCTTTATTTCAATATATATATATATATATATATATATATATATATATATATATATATATATATATATTGATTTCAGAGAGGAAGTGAGAGGGAGAGAAAGATAGAAACATCAATGATGAGAGAGAATCATTGACTGGCTGTCTCCCACACACCCCACACCGGGAACCGAGCCCACATCCCAGGCATATGCCCTGACAGGAATCAAATCATGACCTCCTGGTTCATACATTGCTGCTCAACCACTGAGCCACGCAGGCTGGGCTCTATTTTCTTAAATATATTCATCACAGTTATATTTAATAATTGACTGGTATCTATAACTCTGAATCACCTGTTTTTTCTTAGGTTTTTGGTCATTTTTCTCTATTTCTTGGTATGCCTGATACTCTCTGATTGACATTTAGATATTGTGTTGAAAAATTGTAGAAGCTCTGGGATGAGGAAATCTCCAGAGTGCATTCACTATTTCCTGTCCTGGGGAGGCAAAGTTAGACCAGATCACCTAGTGAGCCTAGTCCAATTGGACTGAGCTGACTCAAGATTAAGCTGTAGTTCTCCTGAAGTTCTTTCTGCCTCCGGATCTCATCACTCCCACAGTACAGCATAGTCTCAGGCTTCAAACTAAAAGCCTGGGTGGTTCCTCTCCTCCATGACCTGTCTTAAACTCTAATCCTTGACCCCTTGGTTGCCTGGGACAGCCAGAAACTCCACTCTACTTTTCAGAAAATTTCTGCCTAGCTTCTTAGCCTCCTTCCTGTAATTCACAGCTTTAGAATTCAGCAAAATGGCTAAAAAAAAAAAACACCTCTGACCAATGGGGCTCAGTTTTCTGCCCCTGCTGCCTCCAATTTGTGTCTCTTTAGAACCAAAGGGGTGCCAAATGCTCTGATGGTTTCTCTGCCTTTCAGAAGATGGTTTCCCTTTGCCCAAGACTTTAATTGGATATCAGCACATTCCTTGAGCACAGAATTGTGAAATTCCCCATGGAAAAACATGGCTGTGGAATGTTAGTTCAGCTCTTTATGGTTTTCCCCTCTCCAGAATCTTGACCTCTCAAATACTTACTTGTCTTAGCAGCTTCCCAATATGCATAAAGAGAATTTTTTTTAACCCAACTTCTCTAGTTATTCTTAAAGAGTGCAATTTTCTACCACAAGTTAATCTATCATGCTAAATGTAGAAGACCTAACCACAGAGTTTTAGAGCTTCCTCTTCAGTGAAATTATTGGTTATGCTCCGGAAAGTTATATTGCTGAATAGGAAAATTTCTCACTTTTAAAAATCAAATATATGATGGTCTCTAAATCCCAACTGTATAGTAATTAGTGTGCCCAATGGCAAATTATGAATTTAAATAAATTATGAGAACTTGTCATTGAGCTGTCAAGAAACAAATGAGAAAAATATATATACATAATTTAAAAACAAATATTAATAAAGCATGTTGAAAACAAATTTTATTCAAGATTGGAGCAAAATAAACTTGCTAAGTTTTTCAGAGAAATAGAAATGTTATTAAATGTATTCTGCATTAACCTAATAAAATAATTTGCCATTTTAAAAAAAGATTGAAGCAAAATGTTAAATTTATTTCATTTATCTCATATTGGTATAGACAATCTAATTAAAATATTTATAAAATAAAATTATTTCAAAAAGTGTTATACCTTGGTGAATTTTTTTACCTTGGGTTTATAGCATTGAATAAAAAATATTAATTTCGCCCTGACTGGTTTGGCTCAGTGGATAGAGCATTGGCCTGCCGACTCAAGGGTCCCGGGTTCGATTCCGGTCAAGGGCATGTACCTTGGTTGCGGGCACATCCCCAGTGGGGGGTGTGCAGGAGGCAGCTGATCGATGTTTTTCTCTCATCGATGTTTCTAATTCTCTCTCCCTCTCCCTTCCTCTCTGTAAAAAAATCAATAAAATATATTTTAAAAAAAATATTAATTTCATGGCAAGTTAGTATTATCCATCCAGGTTAAGCCTCATTTTTCTAAAAATTTTGATTTATTTATTGTCTTTTTAAAATCTCTATCCCTGGTCCCAAACTTCATTTTTCACTTTTTCATTGCCCTTCACTTTTTCTGCATTTTCTTTTCCATCTTGGAGCATGTGCTCCCCCAAGATGAGAGCTTGCATCAAATCATAAAGTCTCTCTTATGTATTTCATGTATGTTCTTTCAATCTACCTTCATACATGTATTTGTCCTTGAAAATATTTGATAGTATTTTTGTGTATTTAACTTACATATATGATATTGTGCTATCAATTGCATTGTTTTTAATTTTTTTGTGCAACCTTGTTTATTCATATTGCTCTATGATAATCCTGCTCATTTCTTCTGATCATTGCATCATATTCAATCATATGCTTATATATTTTCCTTATCCATTTTTTTATAAAGAACATGTAAGTTATCCCCAACTCTTGATTACCATAAGCAACTGCAATAAACATCCTGTGCATGTCTCCTAGTGCATCCCTGTAAGAGTTTCTCTATCAATAAGTGATGGTGAGGATGTAGAGAAAAGGAAACCCTAGTGCACTGTTGGTGGAAATGCAGATTGGTGCAGCCACTGTGAAAAACAATATGGAATTTCCTGGAAAAATTAAAAATGGAACTGCCTTTTGACCCAGCAATCCCACTTCTAGGAATATATCCTTAGAAACCTGAAACACCAATCAACCCAATAGAAAAATACAAATAGACCATAAACAATGAAGATATTCAACTTATTTGCATATTAATACCATCTTACCCATTTTTAAATGTACAGTTCAGTAGTGTTAAGTATATTCATGTTGTGCAACAGGTCTCCAGATATTTCCATGCTGCGAAACTGAACCTCTATACCCATTTAACAATAAACCTTTTCCTCTTCTCCCCAGCCCCTGGTAACTAACCTTACTCAACTTTCTGCTTCTATTTTTGCCTCATGTTATGAACTGAAAATATCTTTCCCCAAAATTCATGTCGAAGTCCTAACCCCCAGTACCTCTGAATTTGACTATATTTGGAGATACGGCCTTTAAAAATGAAATTAAGATTAAATAAGGCCACATGAGTGAGCCCTAATCCAATCTGACTTGCTTCCTTTTACAAGAAAATTTGGACACAAAGACACCAAGAATGCATATGAACAGAGAAGAGGCTCTATGAGGACACAGCAAGAAGATGGCTATCTGCAAGTCAGTAAGAGAGGTCTCAGGAGAAATAAGACTTGCCAACCCTAATCTTGGATGTCTAGTCTCAAGAACTGTAGAAAATTAATTTCTGTTGTTTAAAAAGCCACCTACTAGTATTCTGTGGGATTTATTATGGCAACCCTAACTAGCTAATACACCTCATATAAGTGGAATCATACAGTATTTGGCGGCAAGGGGGATTGACTTATTTCACTTAGTATGATGTCCTCAAGGTTCACATATGCTACCGCATATGACAGGATTTCCTTATTTTTAAAGCTGAATAATATTCTGTTGTATGTATACACCACATTTTATCCAATCACCTGTTCATGGACATCAGGGTTGCTCTGACCTCTTGGCTATTATAAATAAGTAGCGGCCCAGTGCATGAAATCCGTGTGCAGGTAGGGTCCCTAGGCCTGGATGGCAATCAGGGCCGATCAGGTTCCCCGCCTCCCTGCCTCCCCACTCCTTCCCTCCCCACCCACATGCCACCACCGTGAGGTTCCCCACCCCCACCCTTCCCTCACCACCCGTGTCCACCGCCACCCACCCCCCATTCTCCATCCCAGCCCAGGGCCCAGCCCTGATTGGGTGATCTGCCAGCCAGGGAGAGGGACCAGGAGGTTGGCCAGCCAGGGGAAGGGACAGGTGAAGGAACCCGGGAGGTTGGCCGCCGGCCCCAAGGAGGGACCCAGACCTCGGTCCTTCCTGGAAAAGGGACCACGTCCACCACCACCCACGCCCAGTCCCTGTCCCAGCCTGGGGGCCTGGCCCCAATCGGGCAATGGGGGCCTGCCAGCTGGGGGGAGGAACCAGGAGGTTGGCCCGCAGGCCCCATCAGCGATTGGGACCTATGGGCTGGGGGCAGCTCCTGCATTGAGCATCTACCCCTGGTGGTCAGTGCACATCATGGCGTTCAGGTTGTTCTGTCATAATGATCACTTAGGCTTTTATATATATAGACTAGTGGCCTGGTGCATGAATTTGTGCACATTGAAAGGAAATTAATTAGAAGAAATATTTTAATACCGCTATTCGCCCTTTCTCTATAATAGAAATGTCAACCAAATTCATGATCGACAATGACAGATGGAAACACACGCGTGTGATTGGCGCCAACGAGAGCTTTATATGTATCGCGTATGCACAAGTCAACATAGCCTTTTATAGATATAGAATAAACTTGCTTAATTAGACCTGCTTTCTGATTTAGCTAAACTTTTTCCAGCCCAGTGAAGCACCCCAACTTCTCTTTCAGGTACTTTGTCAGCAACACAGCAGTAAATATCAACATGAAGCAGGTTATTATTGTAGATCACACAGGGAGAACAAAGGGTGAAATACTTAACTGCAGCAGTGTTTGACTATATTCTGTGCAGTGAAGTCATTTTTCAAAGTCCACCGTTTCTTACTTCTTTTCAGTCAGGTCAAGTTTCTAAGCTTTCTAAATCTCTGTTTTCTGGCTAATGAAAAAAAAAATAGGATTCCACCAAGTCTCCTATCTACCTACTCCAGGACTTCTGTGAGGATCAAATGAGATAAGGCACAGAAAAAGCTTCACAGACATTTGGTTACAGTGTTAAATGTTTCCACCTGGCTATAAAGCAAGCTTTGATCCTGGGCTGAAGAAACTCCAAGGAGGCTAGATGCCAGGGAGGGGAAGCTGGGCATTGCAAGGTGAAATCATTACCCAGACAGACACTTAGCATATTAGCCTTTTATACATATAGATTCTAATCCTATCTAATAAAATAGTAATATGCAAATTGACCATACCTCTGCTACAACCACAAGCCACACCCACCAGCCAATCAGGAGCGAGTATGCAAATTAACCCAACCAAGATGGTTGCGGCCACGGAGAGAGCAGGAGGCTTGGGTTTCCCCAGTGATGGAGGAAGCCAAGCTTTCCACACACCTTGGCCTGCCTTGGCCTCCACTCAAGGCTACAAAGTTTCTATTATAGAAGATAAATAAATCCCAACAAAAATGGCTGCGTCCATGGAGCGAGCAGGAGGCTTGGCTCTGCTCAAGGCTACAAAGTTTCAAGTATAGAAGATAAATAAATCCCAGATACCAGGGCCTCCGCTTGGGTTGCCGGGGGGCGTGGCCAGCCTGCAAACCACCACAGGGCCCTCGCCCAGGCTGCCCCACGCCCCAAGGGAACCCCCACCCTGATCTGAGACACCCTTCAGGGGAAACCAGCTGGCCCCCACCCGTGCACCAGGCCTCTATCCTATCTAATAATCCTATCTAATAAAAGAGTACTATGCAAATTGACCATCACTACAACACACAAGATGGCTTTCCCCATGTGGTCAAAGATGGCTGTCCCCACGTGGACACAAGATGGCCTCCACAAGATGACCAGCAGGGGAGGACAGTTGGGAGGGACCAGGCCTGCAAGGAAGGGCAGTTGTGGGCGATCAAGCCAGCAGGGGAGGGCAGTTGGAAGGGACCAGGCCAGCAGAGGAAGGAAGTTGGGGGCGACCGGGCCTGTAGGGAAGGGCAGTTGGGGGAGACCCAGGCCTGCAGGGGAGGGAAGTTAGGGGCAAACAGGCTGGCAGGGGAGCAGTTAGGCATCAATCAGGCTGGCAGGGGAGTGGTTAGCAGGGGTGGGCAAACTTTTTGACTCGAGGGCCACAATGGGTTCTTAAACTGGACCGGAGGGCTGGAACAAAAGCATGGATGGAGTGTTTGTGTGAACTAATATAAATTCAAAGTAAAGGAGCGGAGGGGAGAGCAAGAGAACCGGATAGAACAGCCGATTCCAGCCCGCGGGCCGTAGTTTGCCCACGGCTGGGTTAGAGGGTGCTCAGGCTGGCAGGCAGAAGTGGTTAGGGGCAATCAGGAAGGCAAGCAGGAGAGCAGTTGGGAGCCAGCAGTCCTGGATTGTGAGAGGGATGTCCAACTGCCCGTTTAGGCCCGACCCCACCGGGATCAGACTTAAACGGGCAGTCGGACATCCCTCAAGGGATCCCAGATTGGAGAGGGTGCATGCTGGGCTGAGGGACAACCCCCCCACCCCCATGCACGAATTTTGAGCACCAGGCCTCTAGTGGATGTTTCCATAACTTTCATATTTATAAAAATGCTGCCAAAAGTGTACATCCTCTATCTTTTAGCACAGTAGTGAGTCAACATTTCCAAACAAAACCTGAAAAACAGGTTAAAGAAGTGCAGGCAAGGGAGGAATTTATTTTGCAGTTCATTAACCTTTGTCCCATACAGCCACACCTCAGCTAAGTCAGTATAATACTGGTTTACCTATGGGCCATTGGATTGGTTCTCAGCTAATAACTCAACTATGCAAAGACTAATTAACCAGAGCCATACCTGGCAATTATTAATTTAGAATTGGAACAAACTTCCGTTGCCTTCCTAATTTCACTTAAATGATCTTGAGACAGCGCACCCAAACTTCCCATCAGGTGGAGAGCAGGGAAAAAAACAGTAAAGGAAAACAGAAGATAAATCCCCCAGGAGAAAGGGATTGTGGAAGCTGGAAAAAAGGGAGAAACTTCCACAGTGAGAATTCCAAAATAATATGCAAGATCGCGGGGGGATGACGCTTTCAAAGGCTCTTTTCGGTGTAACAAAGAAAGGAAATTCAGCAGTAAGGAAGTCAGCTGAGGAAATTCACGCTTTAAAAAAAAGGACAATAAGCAGAGTCGTTCTACTTCAGTAAAACCCACCGCAAAGATGGCGGTGGGCCGAAACCCCTTCTCCTCCCGCGGCCACATTTCCCACAAGCCCCTCCGCGCGCCCTCGCTCGCCGAAACAGGCCCGGCCGGGCTGCGACCACTGCGCACGCGCAACACGTCGTCACTCGCGCTCCCAGGACTGCGCGGTGCTGGCGGGAGGGTCTTTCCCAGCTTCCGCCGCCGCGTCGCCTCGGGTCTCGAACGTCGGGTTCGAGCTGCCTTCGCCGCCGCGGGGCAGTCGGGGGTCGCGAGGCCCAGCGAGGGGCGCGCGGCGGCGCGGCCATGGGACTGCGCCGACCCCGGTGACCGGAGGGAGCTGAGCGGCCCGGGCCCTGAGTGCGTCTCCTCCCGGGGGCCTCGCCCTCCTGCTCGCGGGGCCCGGGCTCCTACTGCCGTTGCTGGCGCTGCTGCTGGCGGCGGCGGCGGCCAGGATCATGTCGGGCCGCCGCTGCGCCGGCGGGGGCGCGGCCTGCGCGGGCGCGGCGGCGGAGGCCATGGAGCCGGCCGCCCGCGAGCTGTTCGAGGCGTGCCGCAACGGGGACGTGGAGCGAGTCAAGAGGCTGGTGACGCCCGAGAAGGTGAACAGCCGCGACACGGCGGGCAGGAAATCCACGCCGCTCCACTTCGCCGCAGGTAACCCGGGCGTCGCCGCCTCGCCTCGCGCCAAACCCCACCTGCGCACCGGGCTCGCGTGCTCCTCTGCCCGGCCTTTCCCCGCTGGGACTCCGGGCCTGGGCTTCTCGTTCTCCTCCAGGGGGGCTTGAGGAGATTGGGGTAGGGGCTGGAGGGAGCGTGCCGCACTCACTAGAAGGTGTGTGTGTGTTGTGGCTTTGCTTTGTATCTACAATACTTGGATCAACTTCCGGTCTTGCTCCCCTAGAAGGCCTCTGCACACAAGAAAGAGGGGACGTGGTAGACCTTGTAATCTGAAAGGCCTCCAAAATCTGTCCTTGCGAATTCCACTATGATTCTTACTAATCCTTTGGTTAAGGTGTTAAAGGCCTTTGTAAAATGCAAAGATGTAATTTAGAAGGAGTCGCTTAATGGGCCATTGACACATTTGCGCGAATGGATTCTAGGTAGTCATTAGCAAGTTTCTGGAGAGACTAGTACTGGAAATGATCAAAATCGGGAGAACTGAGGTCTGATTTAGGCTGGATCTGGATGGTGGTCTCTGCCACACACACACACACACACACACACACACACAAAATCGGGAGAACTGAGGTCTGATTTAGGCTGGATCTGGATGGTGGTCTCTGCCACACACACGCACACACACACACACCCCACCCCACCCCCCCACCCCCCACCCCCACACACACACAAAATCGGGAGAACTGAGGTCTGATTTAGGCTGGATCTGGATGGTGGTCTCTGACACACACACACACACACACACACACGCACAATTGGGACTGACCTTGCTTCATTCTGAGATTTATATCGTTTGAATGACTTTTAGTATTTACTAGGTTCACTTTATGATATAAGCATATTACATTTCATTGAAGAATTTAAAAGAACTAGAAATGAGACACTCAACTTATTTCTATAATTTTCACTTTTAGGAAAGATCGTGACTATCCCTGTCCTCATAATTGAAAATGGGATTAGGGTTTCATACTTCTGATAATCCTGGTGTTTTATTTGATGTGTTACTTGATTGCTTAAAATAACTTTTTATTGATTTTAGAGAGAGAGAGAAATCATCGATTTGTTGTTTACTTATTTATGCATTCATTGGTTGATGCTTTTATGTGCCTGACTCGGATTTGAACCTGCAACCTTGTCGTATTGGGCTGATGCCCTAACGGTTCCAACTGAGCTATCAGGGCAGGCTAAAATAGTTTTTTAAAAAACAGAAGGCTATGATTTAAAGCACTCTCTTCTTTTGGAATAGGAATGATGCGCAAAGAAGGAGCATAAGAAAGATTTCCTTGTTCACAGACATTACTCTTACTACCAACAGAAATTTGTTTGCTTTAACCTGTACCAGTTTTAAAACATAAATATTATTAGGAGGTATGCTTTCTTGACTAATTACAACTTCGTTGGGTTCCCAATGGGGAGCCTTTTTAAGGAGAGGTTTGAGAGGTTGTTGGTGAGAGAACTAGAAACAGCCTATGGGCAGCAGAAAGGTATTAAGAATGCTCAAGTCAAATCTCAGCTGCTTAGCCATTTTGGTGTTCAATGCTGCCTTTCCTCAGGTAATTTGGAGTGTCCTGTTTGACCATATAGTCAACATTTAAACAACTGATTTGACAAACTGTCATAACCAACTGATAATGTAATCCAAAGGGTAGTGTTACTTAGATTCTGTTCACTTGATCTGTGGGATAAAAATAACCAAGGAAGATCTTAGTTGCTACCTTTCAAGAATTTGACGTATTAATGAGTTCATATCTGAAAATAGGAATATTTATAGGTTTAAGATTATGGGATTAGCTTCTTATTGATTTTGTTCCTCCCCCACCATTCCACCCTCAGTCTGTCCCAACATTACAAAGTACTTTCTACATAGGTTTATTGTGGTTTGTTCAGACTGAAATAGAAAACTTAGTTTGAAAACAAGCCCATCCCTCACAATTTTCCACATTATCGGGTACAGATTATATAGTTAAGAATTTAAGTTATAAAAAGAGAATAATAAAATAAAAATTGCTAATGGTCTACATATACCAGAGCTTTAAAGTCCTGCATTTAAAACCAGGCATAGCCCTAGCTGGTTTAGCTCAGAGGATAGAGTTTCAGCCTGCAGCCTGAAGGGTCCCAGGTTCGATTCAGGTGAAGGGTACATGCCCAGGTTTTAGGCTTGATCCCCAGTGGGGGGCATGCAAGAGGCAGCCAATCAATGATTCTCTCTCATCATTGATGTTTCAATCTCTCTCCCTCTCCCTTTCTCTCTAAAATCAATAAAGTTATATATATATTTTAAAAGCAGGCATGTAACTTCATATATAAATGTCTAATCACTGTGTTGTACAAATAAAAATAATATACTGTATTTCAACTATAACTGGAAAAATAATTTTAATTTTTTTTTTTAAAATTAAATTTAAAGTCCTTCCCAAAATTATGTAGAAGTTGCAAATGCCACATCACAAAAAAAACTTAAATTAGCTTTGTAAATTCAATCTAAATTATTAGATGGTGGGAGAGAACTTGTTTTCTTAATTTTTAAATAAATGCATCCAGCTGCATATTCTCTTACTATATGGAGAATACATTATATATCCCTGGACAGTGAGTTATCAGTCATGTTAATGTGCATATAAACATGCCATTGGAAGCTCACCATAGGTGGTGAGACTATGTAGCTGCCTGACCAAGCTGTTTCTTTGGTTTGTACATTACAGAGTAAGCAATGGAGGAAAACAGGTTTTTTTAGCCAATTAAAGTTTGGAGGTTTTACTGGGGGTGGGGGAGGGGAGCGTGTTTTTTGTCTTTTTGTTCTGATATCCAAGGAACAGGAATAAGTCTGTGCAGATCAAGGAAAATGGACAGAAGAACAGTTTCAGAAAAAAATGTGTCTTTTCATCTAAAACATTTAGTTAAAAGAATAATCAGTTGCCATCCCCAAAGGAGTTCTGTTAATGAAAAATGCAATCAACATAAACTGGAACTTTTCCTCTATTAGGTGTATTTTTTTATGAACTGGTTTACAATCCTTGTAGATAAGTGTGCTTTAAGAAGTCATTTTTATAAGAAAAAATTGTTTCCTCTCCAGTCCCACCACCACCAGCTCCCTTCCCTCCTTGTCCTCTCCCTACCCCCACACCCCATCCCTCATAAAGAGGATATGAATGAATTTTTTGTGACATGTCGCAAAACTTGTAGAGGCAAGTTGGTGGTAGAGAGGCTGCAGCTTTAATTTTGCTAAAAACAATAGAATCTGCAATGCTTGGCAGTGTAATCCCCTAGAAAAGAGCAGATTTCAGTAAAGGTATTTCTTCTCTGAATTTGTTTCTGAAAAGTAAAGAAGAGGGACAGAAACTTTGAGAGAAAGTCATCTTATTGTCCGTCATAGCCAAAGAAATACATAGCATTCTCTAGAATCTTAGAACTGAGGTGGGTAAAGTAGAATTCAATGGTTTGAGAATTTTAAATATTTTGGGAAGTGTAGTGAGGTATCAATCAGCAGAGAAATGTGTAAAACCATTTATCAGGTTCAAGAATTTTAAATATAGAGATGGTGGCAGAAGATGATATACATACAAAGTATTAG
Source organism: Plecotus auritus (assembly GCF_963455305.1). Classification (NCBI taxonomy): domain Eukaryota; kingdom Metazoa; phylum Chordata; class Mammalia; order Chiroptera; family Vespertilionidae; genus Plecotus; species Plecotus auritus. The sequence continues at coordinate 26,257,054 of NC_137783.1, read as the reverse complement.
ACAGCACTATGCCAATGTTTATTAAGTCCTATATACATGTATATATAAAAGAATGACAAGTTGGAAAAGAGCTTGCATTGTAGAGTTCTAGGTAAGCAAGGTAACACTTGTTTTGTATTTGTAGTGTGTTATGTTACTGTTCTATATTTGTAGTATGCTACTCAACTATCTACATTGGACCAGTCAGACTGAATCTCAATTATTGTATTCAATTGTGTGGATTGCATATAAGGATTTTTTTTATTATTCAGAGAAGGGAAGTGGAATTAAAGCCTCTGGAATTTATTATACAAGCAACAGATGAAAACTAGAGTTATTTATTCTAGAGATGAAAGAAGACTAAGGTCAGACAGTGTTACTGTCTTCACGTATATTTAAGACATTCCAGTAGAAAAGTAAATGGATATGATTTGTATAGCTTCAGCAGTCAAAACAAGTACCAGTAGATGGAAGGTTGCAGGGAGTCAGACTCCCTTTAACAATCTGTTTTGCTATAGAATTGGCTGGGTTGGCATCTTTCAGAAATGTAGAAAGGATTTCTGCATAGGATGGACAGTTGGACCAACAGGTCAGACTCTGGTATAGCAAAGCGGAATGATTCCCCCAACTGAAGGTTTTAACAACTCAGCTATCAAAGATATAATAGCTTTTATACTTGCTGTTCATATCCTTTCTGATAGTGCTACTGTTAAAGACATCCAATAACGTTTCAATAGTATTTCCTTCTTTTGTCTGTAGGCCAACATCATAATTATGGGAGATTCATAAAATGTACCCACATTCCTTACCTAGGACTAGAACCAGACATTGTTTCCAAGATTGCTTTTTTGCTGTGTGTGTGTGTGTGTGTGTGTGTGTGTGTGTGTAGAGGGGGTGAGTAAAATCCTACATTAGTAGAAAACCCAAATCCTATATAATAAAAGCCTAATATGCAAATCGAACAACTGGTCGCTATGATGTGCACTGGCCACCAGGGAGCAGATGTTTAACACAGGAGCTGCCCCCTGCCTCTGGCCCCAGGCCAGCCAAAGAGGGTGCCGGGGCGGGGGGGAGGGAGCGAGTGGGTGGTGCCAGGCCGGCCAAGGCAGGTGCCAGCAGGGGGACCCCCGATCTCCCTGCCAGTCACCCTACAGATTGGCCCTGATCATTGGCCAGGCCTAGGGACCCTACCCATTCATGAATTTCGTGCACCGGCCTCTAGTATCAAATAAACACCAGTATATTTAAGAATTCAGAAACTTCCTTGACTTAGCCAATCTCCCAGTATATTATCAAGATTTGAGCTACACTTTTTTCCTCAACTCTTGCTGGACTTAGAGGTAGGCAATTGACTTCATTAACAACTAGTTTGGAGTACATAATTCCCCATTTAGATAGTTAGAATTTAATCAGCCCAGAGGTCATGGCACCCTCTTCCAAGTTTCTCTTAGTCTGATCAGATAGATGGTATATTGTCCTAAGTTGAGCTGGGCCAGTGGTCGGCAAACTGTGGCTCTGTTAACTAATGAGCTTGCCGACCACTGAGCTGGGCAAAACCTTCTCCCTTGTTTCCTCATTCAAAAGAAATATATGTGGCCCTAACCGGTTTGGCTCAGTGGATAGAGCATCGGCCTGCAGACTGAAAGGTCCCAGGTTCGATTCCAGTCAAGGGCATGTACCTTGGTTGCGGGCACATCCCCAGTAGGGAGTGTGCAGGAGGCAGCTGATCGATGTTTCTCTCTCATCGGTGTTTCTGGCTCTCTATCCTTCTCCCTTCCTCTCTGTAAAAAATAAATAAAATATATTTTTTTAAAAAAAGAAATATATGTGGAAAATTCCTTTCTTGGTTTCTGCTAAATTATTAGTAAGTTTAAAATGACATCCCTCAGAAAAATCGACAAGAGTCCTGACGAGACCCTAAGACTGCTTGATTATGCATCCAATCTCCCATACTACACAAGCCTTCTCTCTTTCATGGCATTTATTGATATTTCCTGTTTCTGAATATTTTTTTCTGATAGAGCCGTGTATGACTCCAGCTTACCTTTAGCTTGTCAAGGCATCACTATCATTTCATATTAGAGGCCTGGTACACAAAAATTCGGGGGAGAGGGGTCCTCCAGCCCGGCCTGCGCCCTCAGGGGATTTCCGACTGATGGGGGCCGGAGGGGAGCAGGCCTAAGCCGCAGTCAGACATCCTTAGCGCTGCTGGAGAGGCAGGAGAGGCTCTCATCACCGCCGCTGAGCTCACCAGCCGTCGGCCCGGCTTGTGGCTAAGTGGTGCTCCCCCTGTGGGAGCGCACTGACCACCAGGGGGCAGCTCCAGCCCCGTCCCCCCCATCACCCCTCCACTGCCACCAATCACTGTCCTCTCCCTCTGCCCGCTGGCACCCGCCTTGGCTGGCTGGCACTGCCCGCTCGCAGGCCCCACCCCCCTCCAACCAGTCATTCTGCTATTTGGTCAATTTGCATATTGAGCTTTTATTATATAGGATTAGACCAGTTAAATCATCAATGGCTCATCTTGTCTTCGGACTGTAAAAACTGGGAGGTGGCAGCTCTCAGTAAGATTTTCTGAGAGTTTAAGTTCGTTTCTCAGTAGTGATTTCCACTGGTTTATAGTTTTTTGGAAGCCATTCAGTTGAAAGGATGTTTCCAGTATAGCAGCAAAATATGATACTATTAACAATAGTCATGGTTAGCAAGACAGTTCCTGGAACTGCTGAAGCTGATGGCACTAGATAGTGATGAAACTTGACAAGAGAAATTGAATAGACTGCTTTTCTTTGTGGTCACAAATCATCAGCTCCGTATTCTCTCTGAGGGTCATTTGCTTACTATTTCAGAATATTAGACATGTACTAAACAAATGTTTATTAAGTCCTATATGCTAGATTCTGGTGTTGGCCAGTGAACAGAAATAAACAGGACACAGTACCTTCCATTAAGTGACACAGTTTATTAATCAGCAAATATGCTTTCCAAATATTCCTGCTTTGTTTCATTGTTAGTGTTTTATAGTAGATTCAGCAATGTATGATTTCATCTATATATTCATACATAGACATTGAGCAGTGTTTAAAGATGACTTCTCTTCCATAATTATAAAATAAACCACAATATATCTTGAGCAGCCATGACTACTAACTTTAGACTTCTGATTCCTTTATAAAGAGATCCTTAGGATATGGAGGTTGGCATTGATTCTAAGGATATGCCTATTCATGTTCTGCCTGGCCAGTAAGAACATGATCAGAAAAAAAAACCTGCAAAGCAATTTTTCCTCAAGAAATGAGTACTTAACAGATACTTTGAACTATTTTTGAGACCATAAGAATGGGGATTTCATCAGGGATTAGCCTTTAGAGTTTAGGAAGTATCTTGAATCTAAAAGTTTCACTAAACTCCTAACAGTGACAGATTTTAACATTTTAAATAGCTACATACTCACCCCTCTAATTTCCTTTTATGCCAAGAAGTGGCTTCAAAGTTTCAGACTTTTCATCTACTCTCAGCATACCAACATGATCTCCACTCACATGTTACAGTCCTTACAATGTGACTTTGAAACATGCTGATCTCTGCTGTCAGTCTTCAGATGGGTTTCAGACATCTTAATGGCTGAGGAATCATGTTGATACAAAGTTATAGAAGTAAAAGTTATGTGTCTTGGACTGTTTATAACTATCCTATATAATAAAAGCCTAATATGCAAATCGACCGAATGGTGGAATGACCGGTTGCTATGACGTGCACTGACCACCAGAGGCAGACGTCCAATGCAGGAGCTGCCCCCACCCCATAGGCCCCAGGCCAGCCAAGGTGGATACCGGGGGGTGGGGGGGGCCTGATGGCCCAGCCGGTCACCCTGCAGAGGAAGGCCACCGGCGGTGGGAGGCGGGGCCAGCAAGCAGGCGGTGCCAGGCCAGCCAAAGTGGGTGCCAGCAGGGGGCCCTTGATTGCCCCGCCGGTCGCCCCACAGATTGACCCTGATCGCCGGCCAAGCCTAGGGACCTTACCCATGTACGAATTTCATACACCAGGCCTCTAGTATAAATATAATCACTTCACCCTTTCTACCCAGCTTAAACTTCAGTTTCAGTATTGTCATACGTGTCAGTATTGAGAGTCTCTCTCTTTATCTCATCAATGAATTTTTGAATTGTTGAATCTCCCTTTATTATTTCCCATCCAGAAACATTTTAGCATGGCTTCTAATTTATGCATTTTTCTTTGGACGACTTAAATATGGATAATTTGTTTTCTTTTAGGATTTGGGCGGAAAGATGTAGTTGAATATTTGCTTCAGAATGGTGCAAATGTCCAAGCACGTGATGATGGGGGCCTTATTCCTCTTCACAATGCATGCTCTTTTGGTCATGCTGAAGTAGTCACTCTCCTTTTGCGACATGGTGCAGACCCAAATGCTCGTGATAATTGGAATTACACTCCTCTCCATGAAGCTGCAATTAAAGGAAAGATTGATGTTTGCATCGGTAAGACTGTTTACTTTCCAGAATTTTCCTGAAATAGTGTGTAACCGTTGTGAATCTTCCATTCGTTAATATGATCAAATTCTGCCAGGCTGAATTTAAATACTTAAGAACACTTCATGCTTTAAGCTAACCACTATTTACTAAGTGTCATTTTGTGTATAGTACTGGGCTTAAGCTCTTTAGGGAATAGAGACAAGATTCCTGTTCTCTGGAAATTTGGATTCTCTTGGGAACCAGATAAAGTCATGACAGTGAACAGGGAGTGTTCGAGGATAATGAGGGCAGTGGGTTAGCTGGAGTCCAGTCACTCCTTCCTGGAGTCTTTCCAGCAAGTAATGGGAGAAAGGTTGAAAGGTAGGCAGGGACATCTTTATGAAGAACTTTGAATTCCAAGTTAAGGAGCTTGATATTATGAAGACGGTTAAGGAAGGGAACAACAGTGTGATGAAAATAGTGTATTTTAGCAAGAGTGATCTGGTAGGTGGCTGGTAGAATGGATGGCATCAGAGAGATTAGCTAGGAAACTGTAGAATAACCCAGATAAGAAATGATGAGGTTATGAACTAGGGTTATTAAGGGAGAATAGAAATGGCAGGATACATAAATAAGCATTTGAAGGAAAAATCAGACATTTAGAATACTTTAACAAATGAGATAGAATTTGCTCAACAGTTTGATCATTGACAGAAAAGTACAAGTGAGAAGGCCACTTATTTGATTGAGAGTTTTTGTTAACCTGTTATTGATTTTTCTGAACCTAACATAGGCAGGGATTTTGGACTCTGCTACCTTAGTTCTATTTCCTGTTATAGGGACAGTTGAAATTCTTGAGGCAGATATAAAGCCTGTGTACTAGGAAAAGTTCAGGGCTCTGTGCTAGACTTAAATTGTTCTCCCCTGCCCTCCAAACCCCAAGTCACTGTTTAGATTAAAGTTACCATCTTAGTTCAAATTAGGTAATTTATAAAGATACGGAATAGATTACCTAGTAACCTCTGCCCAGTGTATTATCTTATATTGTTATCTTATATTGCTACTGCCTTTTGCTAGTCCCTTAGTCTCTGATATATAAATAATTAGTTTTAATATGTAGGGTTTTCTAAATATAGTTATAGATCTGCACTATCCAATCCAGTATGGTAGCTGAGGACTTCTTGAAATTGAGATCTACTCTAAGGGGAAAATATACCAGATTTCAAAGTCTTAATATGAAAAAAGGAAATGCAAAGTATCTCAATTTTATGTTGATTATGATATTAATATAAATATTGAAATGACAGTATGTTGGGTAAATAAAATGTGTTCAAATTTAGCCTGTTTTCATTTTTTATTACATATTTAGTTCACATTAATGCCTCACATTTTATTTCTGTTGCATAGTACTGTTACAGATAGGGATAGAGTAGAATGAATAGTAACCCAATCAAAGAATGGACTTTGGGCTTCCCTTTCTGCATATACTTGCCTGTCTTTCCCCCAGCTCCTTATTTGTAGAGTATGCTGTAATGTCTTTATATAACAAATAACAATACAGCATATAGCACAGGTCTTTTCTTTTTATGTGCTTTGGATTATAGTTTTGATTTGGAGTTTGTTAACCCTACAGAGAGTGTTTTTCTTGTTTTCTTTTTTTAAGAATTTGTCTACACATTTTTTTTAAAATTTTGAATAACCACAAATCCCTATTTCTATAGGATTAGAAATTTTATTTCTGTTATGATAGAACAACCTTTCTAACATAGGCAGTATGATTTGGAATGAGAAAAGAAACTTTCAAGCAGACTTGCCTTCTATTTTCTTATACACTCTTATCTGTCCTTAGTAACTTGTCTAGCAAAGGAAAATCTTACTGAACTTAGGAGACATTAATGTGTGTAATACATTAAATAATAAAATGTGTATAATACATTAAATGTGTATAGTACATTAAGTAATAAAATGCTTTATATATTCTTATCTTTAAAATAAAACATTTACCACACTTTTGGGATATGAAAGATCTTTAATCTTGAGACAAAAATCAAATTGTCATGAATACCATCTTGAAAAAAGTATTGCTATTTTTCAGTGCTCTTGCAGCATGGAGCTGAGCCCACCATCCAAAATACAGATGGAAGGACAGCATTGGATTTAGCAGACCCGTCCGCCAAAGCAGTGCTGACTGGTAAGTTTGTGTACTCTCTTTGGGTATTCCAGGAAGAATATAAAGAATGAAATTCCTGTGGTTAATGACCTCAACTAGATTTTTTTAAAATAATGTCAGTTGTTTTTTTCTACATCTGTACAGTTAACATTTGAGTCTTATCTAAGAAAGGTAAAGCTTTTTTTCTTTTCAAAATTGGTGTTCTTCCTTCCCTATTCTATGCAATTCACTGTTTTTATCTTTTAAAAAAAAAACCTTGGAGTTCAAATGAAACCTTGCACTAGTAGCCAATATGTAGTTCATATTGTGGGCAGCGGTTTGGATTTCACTTCAGCAAATCAGTAAACACTATCCATTTTGTTAAATTATGTTTATTTAAACTGTATTAATTATAAAGGTTTCTTTGTATTATAAATATAAAAGCTATAGACATAAAGAGTTTATATTTAATCCTGTTTTTATTTATATATACAGTTACCCCTCATTGTCCACAGAGTTCCCCCCGTCCCCCATGGATACAAATATTTTTGGATGTTCAAGTTCTTTAAGAAGGCGCAAATCAATGCATACTGTAGGCTCTCCAAATTCATAGATTCCCAACTGTGGATTGAAAATATGATTTTCAGTCTTAGATTGGTTAGATTCATGGATGCAAAACCTGCAGATATGGAAGGCTATTTAAAAGCACATTATAATAAAAATAATTTTAGTCTTGAAAAATCTTTTGGGTTCACAAGAATGTTAATGGTTATGTTCAGTTGGTGATGCTATTGATTATCTTGTCATTTCTAAATGCTGGTATATTGGATTTTGTTTGTTTTGTTGGCTTTTGAATGAAATTGTAGATGCATTTTGTGTGTTACGCGAATAGCATATTGGTTTTCTATAATAATTTAAGGAGAAAAAAGAAAAGGTTCGCCCATAAACTCCCACCTGAGACAAACTTTGTTAAAATTTTGGTATATTTCCTCCTTGGCTTTCTTTTTTCTGTGCATATTGTTTTCATACAATTGCAGTGACACTTTGTTATATATCATTGAATTTTTTTTCCCTTTTATAACAAAGATATTCCATGTTCTTCATATAAGTATTTTTAAACTGTACAATATTCTACTGATTAACCATTTTCCTTTTGTTGGAAATTTATTTTCAAATTTATTAACTTTAAATATAATTCAATGAACATCTTTATGTATAAAACTATCATTACTTTTGAAATTGAAATGTTTAATTTCTGGTTTTGTTTTGTTTTTCCCCGATTCACAGGTGAATATAAGAAAGACGAACTCTTGGAAAGTGCCAGGTGTGTTATAAATATATCCCATGAAATCTTCATCACTTAAATGTTTTATTTATTTTTTTTGCAATAAGCTAACTATAAAAAAAGAATGCATTTTTTTAAATGTTCACATAAATGTCTTCATATGAGATGTGCTAAAAAATAGAAATTGCTAATAAACTTTCTTTTGTGTGTTAGGAGTGGCAATGAGGAAAAAATGATGGCTCTACTCACACCATTAAATGTCAACTGCCATGCAAGTGATGGTAGAAAGGTACTTTCTTTTGCCCCTAAGTTTGTGTTCATCTCCTGGTAACATGAAAATGCATTTATCTTATTATAAATTAAAACATTTGATGAGAATGCTGATATGTTCTTGTAAGCAATAATTTGGATTAATTCTTAAACATATTAAAACTTTTTTGATAGTAAACATTTATTTCCTATTTGCAATAATGAATTTATAAACTTTTATACTATACCTTCAGTATATGTGTTGGATTTTTTAAAAACCAAATTGATGACTATTTCGACAATAAAGTTATAAGGCTTTTTTCTGGATTTTGGTTTTATATTTTTAGCTTTTCACACCTTTTTTTCAGCCAGTATTTGAATTTCGTTAATTTTTCTGATATTTCAGTCAACTCCATTGCATTTGGCAGCAGGATACAATAGAGTAAAGATTGTACAGCTGTTATTGCAACATGGAGCTGATGTCCATGCTAAAGATAAAGGGTAAGTATTTGAACAAAAATTAGGATTTCTTAAATATTAACTATCCTTACAGTAATTTCTGTGACCTTATAAAAATCATATTTTTTACTAAACAGCATAAACATGTTTTGAGCTTTTATAATATGCAGATAGCTCTGAGGGCATAGGGAATTATAAAACATTAAGGCAACCACTCAGGCTTATACTACACTTCGGGGGGCATGGAAAGATAACTGACAATACAAGTTCTCTACTAAGTGTGAGGTGATAGAGAGGGATGCTACTACAGGAGTTCACAGTAGAAAATGCTCAGTAATGGCTATAGTGATTGGGAAATTTTGCAGAAGGAGATGGTACTTGACCTGGACTCAATTCAGGAAAGCAGAGAGTTTAGGAACCATCGCTGTGCAAGAGAATTGGTGTGAGAAGAGGTGCTAAAATAGATATTACAGCATACTTAGGAAACAATGACTAGACCAGTTTGACTGAAGCAGATGATTCACATAGAGAAATGAAGGTTAGGGATGGAGAAACAGGTAAGAACAAGATTTCAGAGGACTTGGTATTTTAGTCTAAAGAATTCAATCTTGCCCGGCTGGCGTGGCTCCACAGTTGAGCATCAACCTCTGAGCCAGGAGATCAGGTTCGATTTCCAGTCAGGGCACGTGCCTGGGTTGTGGCCTTGATCTCCAGGATGGTGCATGCAGGAGGCAGCCAATCAGTAATTCTCTCTCATCATTGATGTTTCTGTCTTTCTTCCTCTCCCTTCCTCTCTGATATCAATTAAAAAATATTTTTTTTTAAAAAGAATTCAATATTTATTTTGTGAGCCATGTTAGCCATTGAAGGGTCCTAAGCAAGGGGAATGATTATTCTGAAAGAGTTGTTATAGGAGGTGCATTCTGGCAGCAATGTATAGGGTTGATTGGCAAGGGAGACTAGAAGCAAAAAAAGCAGTTAGGAAAGTGAGCATTGCAGGGATTCAGGCATAATGAAGATCTATAGTAGTGGTGGCAGAGGAAATGGAAATGAAAAGAAGACAGTGCAAGAGATACTATAGTGAAAGAATGGACAAGATTTATTGAATGGATGTGATGAGAGAGGAAGGAATTAAAAGATAACTACATTTCAAATTTTCAGGGTGAATGAGAGACCCAGTGATACACATATTAAAATCCAGGAGGAAAAATTATTTTAGGGAAAAACATTGAGTTCACCTTTAGAACTATTGGTTTTATGAGATGATATGGAATTGCAGGTGGAGGTGGCTAGAAGATGGTTGGAAATGAAATTAGTGCTCAGGTAAGTAAGAAATTGTATAACCAAAAATGGTAAGGAAAGTCATGTGCCTTTAAAGAGAGGACAAAAAGGACTAAAGACTTAAGGCATGGTTGGCTATCACTCACCTGAGGCTATCGAGATGATGTATGTGGTAATTAACTCTGAGTAATCCCCATGGAAGAACAGCTTAAAAATACGTTAAGATTTTAAGGTTCCACTGTACCTTCTATAGAGAAAATTCTTCCATTGTCATCTTGAAGGAATTGGGTTTTAGTTTTATTAAGGAATATAGCAATTCTTGCAGAATCTCAAAAACAAAGTTTCAGAGAAGAGTCAGAGTTTGAACTCTGAGTTTGGAAAAGATGTGTAGAAGTAAGCCAGGAGGGAGGGAAATCCATCCTACGCCCAGTTGATAGTTCTGTGTAGAGGCATTCAGGGTTTAGTATACTGTTATAGAAGGATAAGGTAGAGAGCATCAGATCATTGTATGCTAGGCTGAGTAGTTGGAACGGTCTTTTGAAAGCAAGGAAAAACAGTGAAGGACTTAAAACAAGAAGTAACTACATCAGGTAACCTTTTGAAAAAATATGTCTATAGCTTCAAGGACAAATTGAAGTGGGGATTATTTCAGTAGTACAGGGAGAAATAGTAAAGGCCCAAATCAAGACAATGGCAGTGCAGTGGCAGGGGGAGGGATGATGGAATGTATTGAAAGAGACTTGGAAATTAGAGTTGCTAGGACTTAGGGTTCAAATGAATGTTATTAAATTTTGTACATTTTTATTAGAAGGTCACAAGCAATTTGCTATTTAAGTCTGACTGTAAATTTAAATTGACTAAGTCTAGGGAATCTGTAATAACAGGCTTTCCCCCTTCTCATATTGTAGTGATCTGGTGCCCTTACACAATGCCTGTTCTTATGGTCATTATGAAGTAACTGAACTTCTGGTCAAGGTTAGTTCTGTTGTACTTTTCTTATAATTATATAAGTTATTTTAAATACATAGTGTATCTGTTTTTCTATGTGTTTTTTGGTGCTTAGTGGATATAGTAGTATTTATAATTATTACAAAGTATAGATGGTTGATAGATCAGCATCTGACTGCTTGAGATTTTTAAGATTCCTTAAGATTTTAAAGTAGCACTACCATCTTATGAATAACAGATTGATTCTATAATTTTTTTTAAATATATTTTATTGATATTTTACAGACAGGAAGGGAGAGGGATAGAGAGCTAGAAACATCGATGAGAGAGAAACATCGATCAGCTGCCTCCTGCACAACCCCACTGGGGATGTGCCCGCAACCAAGGTACATGCCCTTGACCGGAATCGAACCCGGGACCCTTCAGTCCACAGGCCGACGCTCTATCCACTGAGCCAAACCGGTTTCGGCATGATTCTATAATTTGTAGCTAAAGTGACATTTCAAAACTCTTGAAAATATCAGAGCTATTTTTAGTCAATCATATATTAAAACTACAATTTTCATTTGCAAGACTTGCCCAGTTGTACTTTGAGTTGGAACAGGTTTGCTTGGATAGCTTTACTTCTTCCAATATGCTGGGTGGCTGTTGTTTAACAAGCAGGTTCCTGGGACTGACAAGAAATTCCTTATTTTGTTCCCTGTTGGATGAGAATAGAAGATATATATTCTCCTTAGAGTAGATCCAAGGATGTTACCCATACCCCAACATATTTTTGTCCCCCAGTCTCTATGTATGTATTTGACCCCTCTCTTTAGACTTCTCTCACTCTGTACTCACTCTGCCCCTTGAATATGTTCCCTCATTCTATATCAGCAGCTTTCATAGGAACAGAAAGAAGACATTTGTTTCCAATGCCTCTATGCTTCCTCTGGAGCATGTGCTACCACAGAATACATTTTCCCACAGAAACAACTTTGTTATAATGGTTAGATACTCTAAATAGTCTATAAGTCTTTTAGAATTTATTATGTGGCTGTTATGTTATATACATTTATAGCAGTAATGCTTTTGCTTATTGTAAAACTGAATCTTGAATTCAGAATATTTGCAATGTTATGGATGAGAGTGAAACATCAGACAGATTGCAATGAGACTTTTATAGACAATTGAACGGTGTTTTTCTAAGACCTAGTGTTTACTAAATAAGTTTGGGAAGTTGACTAGAGGTTATACATATAATAGAGGTGGTTAGAAGAGGTGAGGGTACAAACAGCTACCAGAGTACTCAAGTTCCGGACAATCAGGAGAAAGCAGGTAGATAGAGACGGAATACAGGTAGAAGTCCTGGGCAACAACACATTCAGTAAGCAATCCTTGCTAATGACTCTGGCTAGCACATGATGGCATTTAACAACAAACATGCAGTAGACTGCTTTTCATGACCATGATGCATACAGATTGTGATGTGACTGCTTGAAAAGCTAACATAATTTTATGCCAGTAGTAGAAGTATAGTATCAGGAGCAAATGTAATAACATGCATTGTACTTGTGCAGTCAAACCAATTGAGAATCTATCATTCTAGGCTCTTAATATTTTTAAGTGAATTTTTTAAACTGAAAAGTCTATTTAGTTGAGGGCCACAAAGGTGATAGGAAGTCTAGAAACCATGGATAAGTGAAGGAGCTGAAATTGTTTAGATTGGAAAAGAAAAACATAAGAGTTGCCTTCAAATTTTGCAGAGAAGAATATTAATTTTTTTGTTCCAAAGACCAATAGATCAAAGTTTAAAGTACATAATTAACTTAATGTAAAAGAGAACTTTTTTTTAACAACAGAAGTTATCTAGTAAGTATAAAAGTTATGTTAGTTGAGAAATAGTTTCCAGTGATTAAAAGTACTAAGAGTAGGTAACTGGTTCAACTTCTGCAGGTAAGTGTGGAAAGGATTTTGTGTTTGATGAGTGATTAAACTAGAATGACTTCTGTGGTCCATCCAACTCTAATACTTGGAAATGTCTAAATTAAAATACCAAGTGTTAGCAAGGCAGTGGAGCACTGGAACTCAGATATTCCAAGTATTTGGCAATTTTTAATAAAACTAAACGTATCTACCATATGACCCAGCAGTTCCATTTCTAGGTATATGCAAAAGAGACTTGTACGTAAATGTTCATAACAGCTTATTCATAATAGTTAAAAACTAGAAATAGTCCAAATGCCATCGACAGGATGATGGATAAATACATTATGGTGTAACTTATACAATGGAATGCTACTACTCAGCAATAAAAATGAATTATTGATATGACAACATGAATGAATCTCAAACATTGTGTGTGAAAAAAGCTAGACACAAAGTACATACTGAGTTACTCCATTTTTATGAAATTTAAGAACAGGTAAATCTAATATATGCTGCTAACAGTCAGAATGGGGGTGGGAATTGTCCATAAAAGAAGCATGAGAGAGCATTCATAAAAGTGTCTTTTTTCTCCCCTCCTCCCCCAATTCTTTTCTCTAGCTGTGAGTGTCTTAGATCTTGAATTGGATGATGGGTATCATGAATATGTACATTTCTCAAAACACATCAAACTGCATTAGTCCCCCTGCCTCCCCCGACCCAATCTACAGTTTCATTTCTCTGAAGTTTCAGTTACTTGCAGTTAACTGGTCTGAAAATATAGTAGATGAAAAATTTCAGCAATAAACAATTTTTAATTTTTAAATTTCGTGTCATTCTGAGTAGTGTGATCTAATGTCACACTGTCCCACTTGAGACATGAATCCAGCATATCCCCATTGTATATGCTATCTACCTTTTTGTGTCTGTTGTCAGATCAACTGTCCTGATATTGTACTGCTTCTATATTTAACCCTTATTTTACTTAATAATGGCCCCAAAAAGCAAGACTAGTGATAATGCCAATTCACATAGGCCAAAGAGAAGCTGTAAAGTGCTTCCTTTAAGTGAAAAGGTGAGTACAGTACCATAGGATATTTTGAGAGAGAGAGCACATTCACATATCTTTCATTACAGTATATTGTTTTAATGGTTCTATTTTATTATTATTATTAATTTCTTACTGTTACCTAATTTATAAATTAAATTTTATCATAGGTATGTATGTATAGGAAAAAACATACACATGGAAACACATTTCTCGAACTTAATTTGTCCCAGAAGGCAGTTCGAGAAGCAATTTGTTTGAAAACCGAATCATTTTTTTCCATTAGAAATAATGTAATTTGAATTACTCCATTCGGGACCCCCAAATGATTCCCTGTTTTAAGCTTTCTTATATACAGAACATGTCTAATGTACTTTTTTTTTTTTTAAATATATTTTATTGATTTTTTACAGAGAGGAAGGAAGAAGGATAGATAGTCAGAAACATCGATGAGAGAGAAACATCGATCAGCCGCCTCCTGCACACCCCCTACTGGGGATGTGCCCGCAACCAAGTTACATGCCCTTGACCGGAATCGAACCCGGGACCTTTCAGTACGCAGGCTGACGCTCTATCCACTGAGCCAAACCGGTTTTGGCTCTAATGTACTTTTTAATCTATAATTAAACACTTACTTTCTTAAACTTATCAAACCACCCCCTACTAGCCTTAAACTTTTTCATATATCACTGCCTCTGAAATACTATCACAGGTTAACTGATAACATGGATAAGGAGGAACTACTGTATATACTTAAGAACTGTGCATTTTTGCCATATGTAAATTATATTATTAAAATTTTTGGAAAAGATGCATGTTAAATCTAAAGCTTCATTCTCAACTATTTTTAACAATAAAAGAGTTAAATAGACCTTTGTGCATAGGCCTAGCAACCAGCTACTGTTTCTTCATGGGGAGAAAATGTATTCTTTTTCTGAAATAAATTGGTTTAAAAAGTGAACTTTGGGAACATAACTTGTTTAAATTTCCTTGATTTTATATTATAGACTACTGCTAATTCTAAATTCTCTTAAAAATTGGACACTAAATATGTGCTTCCTTTCCCCACCCCTCCAACTCCCAGCATGGTGCCTGTGTAAATGCAATGGACTTGTGGCAATTCACTCCTCTTCATGAGGCGGCTTCTAAGAACAGGATTGAAGTGTGCTCTCTTCTCCTAAGTTATGGTGCAGATCCAACACTGCTGAACTGTCACAATAAAAGTGCTATAGACTTGGCTCCCACACCACAATTAAAAGAAAGATTAGCATGTGAGTATAAAATGATGAATGTTTAGCTAAGATATATCAATAAACTAAAAATTCTTTCTTGTTTGTTTCTAGATATTTTTAAATGATAGAATAATTTCTTTAGCTGTGGGTATCTTTTGTTCAGACTAGCATATTTTAATCATTCAGAAGTTCCTACTTATTCTGCTCTTAAGATGAAAAGAAAATATATTTGTATTCTTTTTTTTTAAGTCAAGTTAAATGCATTTTATATGTGGTATGCTTTTGAAAAGAATTTGGGTTTTGTTCCTGTCTTTGATGTGACTTTCTACGGAAACTACCGTGAAGTTGAAATGTTATTTGTAGGATGCCATCTTGTAAATCTAGTCCCCAGATTTTGTCATCTAATGTTTTTTGGTATCTGGACAGTTCTGTGGTCTTCTGTGTATAGCTGAAATAGACGTAGTGAGACATAGCCACCTCGTTCAGATACAGTTTGTTATACATAAATAGGAAATTTACATTATTTTGGAATAATAAAGGAAAATGCATGGTTTCACAAATCTGAGGAATAAAAGAGAGGAATCTTGAGAAAATACCGTCTTTCATTTGTTCATCAGTAGGTACCTCTTGGAATATCCAGCTTGTCAAGTCCCCAGTTCTCTGATGTGTGAGCAAAGCCATCTGCTATTGCTGTAATGTTAGTGTAGGGACTATGATCACCTTCTGTTTTATTTCTTTATTGAGAAAATTTCTATGCTTTAGAAAATTGTGAGAACTCTCTGGTCTGGGAATATGTTGCAGTACTCCAGATATTTCCAGACCAATATAGACTTTTGAGTTGGCCATCGGCTAAATCCGTGTATACAGCTGGAGATGAATTGGATCATAACAGGTGAACTGGAATACCACTGTCTCCCTTTTCAGGGGTTATATTTGGAGACTAGCTTTAGACTCTCTATTTGGCTATTTTGGTAGATAATTTTGAAAATAACTTAAAGAAAAATATTATGTCTTTTACTAGGTAAATCTTATCAATTTGATAATTCTCATGCAGACTTATATACTTTTCCTTCATCTAGATGAATTTAAAGGCCATTCTTTGCTGCAGGCTGCACGGGAAGCTGATGTTACACGAATCAAAAAACATCTCTCTCTGGAAATGGTGAATTTTAAGCATCCTCAAACGCATGAAACAGCATTGGTAATGTTTCAGATTTAAGTTTGTGCAATACAGTAACCAAAAACATGCAAAACTAATCATAGTGCCCTACTTCTTCTGATGATACAGGGTAATTACCATAATGTCCTCTTTTTGTAATAGCATTTTAAATCTGTGCTTTTTAAAAATTAGTGCCTCCACATATATATAAAAAAATTTCAAACAATACAGAAAAAATAGACAACCTACCTCACCCCCCAAAAGGCAATGTTATTATTCATTTGAGTATTTTCTAGAAAAAAGTTTTGTTTATGTGCTGGCATATATCGTATGTAATTTTTTATTATGAATGGTTCATATAATTTGCTTTTTATTATGTTTATGATTAAAATTTTAAAACTTACTGAAAATAATGGAAAAAGAAAACAATTCTACCACCAAGATAAAAATCACTTGGTTTTCTTCTAGAATTGTCTTTTTTTTTTTTTTTTTTTTTCCAAAATTAGGTCTACAATATTTTTCCTCCTCACTCAAGGATATGCTTTTTATTTATTTTAGAGAGAGGAAGGGTGGAGGGAGAGAAAGAGAAAAATCAATTGTTTGCCTCCCATATGCCCAAATTGGGGATCGAACCTACTGCCCAGGTATGGGCCCTGACCATTCCCGCAACCTTTCGGTGTACAGGACAATGCTCCAACTGAGCCACACCAGCCAGGGCAAAGTGAGATCTAAAGTCTGTATATCTCCCCTCTATACTGTGTGAGTAGAGTCTGCTTCCCTGATAGAGGTAGTAACCACTCTGGAACTGTAACAAATTACATGAGAGAACCAGGCAGTCTGTGGAAAAGCAGTCAGAAAAGATGGGAGCTATCAAGGATAAGGGATGAAAGAGGAACGGGAATGGTATAATCAGAGGCTATCGTAGAAGTAGAAATTTAAAAGGAACCAAGTCCTGCTGTATGAATTGCAGAATGTGTTTTGGGTGAGGAAAGATGGCCCTAAGTAAATTCATGTGTTTAGGGGCAAATTTAACTCATAGTAGCCTTACTTACCTGATAGCTTTTATGATTAATTTTCTTCCTTATGCTATGATGTAAACTGTGTGAAGATTATGTAGAAATCTATAAAACATTTTAGACCATTTTGCTACTTAACTTGTAAAAAATACCCAGTAAAACAATAGCAAAGCTGCAAGCTAATAAGAAATGCTAGTGCAAAATTAAAATCATAGAAGCATTAAGATGGTACAGAGAAACTTGGAAAGATTGACATGGAAAATTTTCTGAGCTAATGCTACATGTTGTTTTCCCTAAATATTGCATAGTTGTGGTTCCAGGGGCACTGCCTTCCAGGTTTCCAAAGACTGCAGGCCCTGTCCCAGAATGGGACAGAGGAATATAGGAGCAATTTGAAGTAGATGTGATCAAAATTTTTGAAAATAAACTATTTCCATTCTGTGTGCTGTCCTGCTAGATGTCCTGGGATGATCACTTGTACCATATCAAAGGAACAATGTTTACCATATAGAAATGGTTTCATTGAGAGCAAAGGAATGATTTTTGTGACAGCAACATCAAAAAGTGCATCTGGAACAAAGTCATGATGATCAGATATGCTTTGTAATTAACAGGTTTAACTCAGAGAATAAATTTCATGTGTACTGTGTATTTAGATATATAAAACAACCTAGCTTAACAATTATCTAGAACTTTTATTCCATGAATTTTCAGGTTTCAGTTTTAACATATACATTCATTGATTTAGTCATTCGCTCATTATTGAACACCTATTGTGTATGAGTGTCATCCCGGATGTTGGGGATTCAAAGATTTGGGACATGACCATGAGGTATTTATTTACTAGGTTTAAAACTAGCGCATCTCTATCTCATGTCTCCCTCCATAATGTATCATGCACATAGATGCTGCCACATCCAACTTAAAGTGTATCATTTTCTACCACTGACAATCCAAGCTCCTTATGCTGCTGCAGCAACTAGTTGAAAGAGAAACAAATACTACTCATCTGGCCAACTATTCCATTCGTGCTATTACCAAGCAGAAGCCAGAACTGATGAGTGCTGTGTTATTTCTTCCTGTAAAGAAACCCCAGTCTTTGGGCTGTTTTGTCAGTTAACCTTTAAAAAAATGACATAGCCCTGACCGGTTTGGCTCAGTGGATAGAGCGTCGGCCTGCGGACTGAAGGGTCCCAGGTTCGATTCCAGTCAAGGGCATGTACCTTGGTTGCGGGCACATACCCAGTAGGGAGTGTGCAGGAGGCAGCTGATCGATGTTTCTCTCTCATCGATGTTTCTAACTCTCTAATCCCTCTCCCTTCCTCTCTGTAAAAAATCAACAAAAAAAATGACATAAACAGTGTTCTCAATGGGAACAGTTTTGAAAAGAGTATTGGTCACATTAAATTTTTCATCACATCAGTAGTGGCTTTTTTTCAAAGATGTAAGACAACTATAAGCTTGATTGGAATATTTAGTAATAGATGTTATCAGGCAAATAAGATTTTCAGGCCCTGCCAGAATTTGGTAATTGTTGCACATTCTATCCAATAGAAAGTCTTTGAATAGCAAAGTTTTAAAAAAAAGTTAAAGTCAAACATAAAACACAGAAATAATATAACTTCTAGCCCTGGCCAGTTTGGCTCAGTGGATAGAGTGTCGGCCTGCGGACTGAAGGGTCCCAGGTTCGATTCCAGTCAAGGGCACACGCCCAGGTTGTGGGCTCGATCCCCAGTGGGGGGCATGCAGGAGGTAACCAGTCAATGATTCTCTCTCATCAGTGATGTTTCTATCTGTCTCCCTCTCCCTTCCTTTCTGAAGTTAACAAAAATATATAAAAAGTTGTTTCTTTAAAAAAAATCTAGATTGGAAACATGTTCTTAAATAAAAAGTAGTCATATAGTCTTTGATTAATGCTCAATTTAAATTACCTAGCATTGTGCTGCCGCATCTCCATATCCCAAAAGAAAGCAAATATGTGAACTGTTGCTAAGAAAAGGAGCGAACATCAATGAAAAGACTAAAGAGTAAGTATTCTTTGAATAATTAAAAATTATTGACATTTTATTTTTTGAAAAAATGCACTTATTGTCTGGCTGGCCTTTTCTCTTTAAGATTCTTGACTCCTTTACACGTTGCATCTGAGAAAGCTCATAATGATGTTGTCGAAGTTGTGGTGAAACATGAAGCAAAGGTATTACCTTTTTGGTAATCTTTGGTAATCCAATGAGTTATTTTCTACTTAGCAGATTAAATGTCTGACTTCCTAGACTATTTACTCTTTCATAAATATTTTTTCCTCTGAATCAATATTTAAAAATAATCCTGCAGATATTTTTTCTTAATCATTTTTTTTTTTTTTTGCTAGAAATCCTATGGATTTACTCAAAAGTACATTATTCCTATATATCCTTCCTTCTCTATTCCTTTTAACCACACCCCACTGGTCAAGTTATCCTTAAGGTCTTTTTCTAGCACTATATTATATTCAGGAAAATGTCTCCAGCTGGAGACATTCTGATTCTGACCTATCATCATTTCCAGTATTATTTTCTCAAATCTTTTGTTCCCTGATTACCATGATAACTCCTGTTATTTACCCCTGCCACAGCATTTCTTACCCTCTGTTATTTCTCTTGACTAAAAATATAGCTCCCCATATTGGGAAATAAATACTAGCATATTGGGAAGTTACTGTTTTTTAGTTGGCATTTGTGCACAAAGTATTTTATTCGTGGAATAATTATATTTTCATCCAGGCAACAAATTATAATTTCTTACCCAGTATTAAAAAATAATACTCAGTAAAAGATATACATAGCATCCCAGATTGGGATGATAGTGACCTAATTCAACAGTTTTTATAATTTTTAGCCACGGATCATTGTCTTTAAACAAAATCTTTAGTAGAAATGTACAATAAAACAGGAAGAATGGAGCTGCCCTGAATGAAGGGAGAAGAATGGAATAGAGACCCTTTCCCGTTGGGTGGGCCCCAGGCTCTTCTCTAAATGTGCTCTGCAGAATTGTTTCTGTCTATCCTTCCTTGGGTTTCCCACTCAAGGAACCACTTAGAATTCTATAATTTCTTTTTCTGTTACCTCTCAGTGCCTTAATTTCTTTTTGACTTGGGGGAATTCTTGATAATGTATAATCTCAGTCTTTCCTATTGTAAATTATTGAATAAAAGTTATTTCTGCTTGACTGCTTGACATATCTCATTTGTCCTATATCTTTTCACTGATTGCTTTTTTATATATGTGATTTATTACTACAAGAATATCTGGATGCATATTATACTTGAGTTGTGAAACTCAATGAAACAGTCTTGACTAGGGTGGCCAACCATCTAGGTTTGTCCAGGACTGGACTGAGGGATTTCCAGAAACATAGGACTTTTAGTGCTAAAACGGGAAGTCCCGGGCAAACCAGGACAAAGTTGGTCACCCTAATCGTAAAATAAAGTGGTACCCAAATAAACTTTTTTAAAGTGACTGTATTTCATATTTCAGTGAATTTTCATAGATGAATAAATAGATTAATTGCCCTGAGCATTTTAAATGGCCTTTTCAGGCCCTGTAAGCCTGAAGATTAGCCATTTATAGTCTAGTTTTGGATTCATCGTACTATATTCCTGTTTAAATATTCTCCACTTCCATGAATACAAATTGAACAGTTTCTCAAAACACTAGTGGCCACAGGATTGATTACCGAGAAACTTAATTTCTCAGTTATGTTTTGAGGAATTACTTCCTTGATGGAGAGGGGTGGAGTAGGGATGAATGGGGAATGTTACAGGTGATTTTTTTTTTTTAATTAGGAACATTTAAGAAAGTACAACCAAGTTGAAAAAACTTTATAGAAGATAATTATATACCTACTACTTAGATTAATATTCTCCCTCTATCAGTATATCTTATTTTTTGACACATTTCAAAGTAATTTGCAAATTACTGTGCACTTTTCAAATACTTCCACATAGGCAACATCTAGAGTAGCGGTTGCCAGCCTTTCGGACCTCACGGACTACCGGTTGGTGACTGCTGATCTAGAGGTCAATATTCATTTACAGGGTTTTTTTAGTTGTAAAATTTGCATGCAATTTAATGCATAAATCTTAAATGTTCATTTACTGAATCACCAAGACACAGAACATTATCTAATGGCAGAGACAGGGCAATCTGCACCCCTAGAGACAATACCCCTTGTAATTTTTTCCTACATAGATGACATTTGCCTGTTCAAGGCCTTCGTGTCTATGGATCATACAATATGTACTTATGTGTAAGGCTTTTTCCTCAATATACTGTCTTCGAGATTCAGCCACTAATCAATAGTTTGTTCCTTTTTATTACTCAGAAGTATTCCATTGTGTGAATATACCATTGTATATTTATATATATAGATTATATTTTACATGACTTAAAAACGTAGAAGATTAAGCCAATAGAAATAAACGTTTTCGTGCTCATCTAATCTCAGGCTTTGTTACTGACTATACTCTTCGGGTTGTTGTCCATATTTCTGGACCTCAGAGAGCCATAGAAATACATGGATTAGACTTAGGCAATGTTTAGTTTTAAATGCAGTGAACTTATTAATATTTTAATGCTAAACACAACTATTATTGAACATCTCACACTTTTAACCCAAAATTGAATCTTCCTTCTGATGTTAGCCATCATGAATTGGTGAATTTATGTTCTAGACTTGTGCATAAATACTTGCTTTGAATAGGCTTCTTAAGAGAATAATTGAGAATTTTAAATTAGTAGCAAATGTTAGATACATGATTGGGTGGTTTAAATTTTGCATTGAAGGCTAATTTCTGCTTTGTCTGCATTATTAAGGTTAATGCTCTGGATAACCTTGGTCAGACTTCTCTGCACAGAGCTGCACACTGTGGTCATCTACAAACTTGCCGCCTACTCCTGAGCTACGGGTGTGATCCTAATATCATATCCCTTCAGGGCTTTACTGCCTTACAGATGGGAAATGAAAATGTGCAGCAGCTTCTTCAAGGTATTACATGCTTCCGTGAAATTAATTTTGTTAATTAACTTTTTGTTTTTTCACATACCATGTAAGAGTTGGTAGTAAAAGGAAACATTTTTAGAATTTTTGGCTGTTATTTCTTCCTAACTCATTATACTGTTTTTTTCTTCTCCTCCCATAGGGATTTCCTACATAATCTACCAAACTCTGAAAGAACTCTACTTTCAGATAAGGTGTCTCCTCCCTTAAAGCTTGGTTCCACCTCCTAAGTAGTAGTTAATTACTCTTTCCTCTCTCTCTCTTTAGAGGGTATCCCATTAGGTAATTCAGAAGCTGACCGACAATTGCTGGAAGCTGCAAAGGCTGGAGATGTAGAAACTGTGAAAGTAAGATACGATCTTATGTTTTTAATTTTGTGTTTTTATTTTGACAATGTTTAATGAGTCTGTACTGTTATAATAAAGAGCCTAGTTATTTACATGTGCCTTGTTTTAAATAATGCCAATCTAGTTCTCTGAAAATAAGAATCATTAAATAATAAAAGAAACTTCAGTTTCACATGCATCTCTGTAAATGCATCACAGTCACAAATTTAAATAAATTTCATGTTCATGGAAATGAATTTTGTTTAAAGAACCTATACAATATTGTTCCTTTAAAAGAATAATGTGCCCTGGCTCGTTAGCTCAGTTGGTTAGAGCATCATCCCAATACGCCAAGGTTTTGAGTTTGATCCCCAGGCATAGCACGTACAAGAAGCAACCAATGAATGCATAAGTAAATGGAACAACAAATTCTCCCTCTCCCTTTCTTCCTCTCTCTCTCTAAAATCAATCAATAAAAGTTTTTTTAAAGAGAGAGAAAGGGGTTTTACTAATATTAATATTCATTTGATTTTTTTTTAAATATATATTTCTTTATTGATTTCAGAGAGGAAGGGAGAGGGAGAAAGAGATAGAAACATCAATGATGAGAGAGAATCATTGATCGACTACCTCTTGCACGCCCAGTACTGGGGATTGAGCCCACAACCCAGGCATGTGCCCTTGGCCGGAATCAAACCTGGGACCCTTCAGTTCGCAGGCCGACGCTCTTATCCACTAAGCAAAACCAGCTGGGCTTCATTTGACCTTTTTTGAGCACCATGATTTATTATCAATGTTGCTTTTATTCTCCAAATGTTTATACTTTTCATGCAGAATATTCTTGAGTGTTTTGAATGTGACTCTTATGGCCTTTTCCCCGCTAGGCTTTGTTACCTAAACCAAAGAACACAAAAAATTATTTGATTGACTATTTTCTTAATTCACCCAATTAAGAAACAATAGCATTCTACAGTTAGTTCATTCCATGTAGTGCAATATAATTAATTTTATAATGTAATTTCTTGACTACCAGCATCAGCACTATCTAGGAACTTGTTAGAAAGGCAAATTTTCAGGCCCCAGCCCAGCACACTGAGTTAGAAAATCTGGAGGTGGGAACCAATGAATATGAAAATTTGAGAATCACTGATCTAGAGCAGTAATCCTCAAACTTTAATGTGCTTACAGATCACCTAGGGATCTTGTTAAAATGCTAGTTCTGACTCCATAAATGGGATCTGTGATTCTGAGTTTTTTAACAAGCCCAGGTGGTACTGATGCTTTGACGATACAGTGTCCCTCTACATATATTTGCCAAAAAATGCAAATTACAATTGCTGATAATTGATACTTAGATTACCTTTACGTAAGTAATAATAGTGGTAATGATAAAATTTACCTATTAGTTTTAGCAATAGAAGATAATATAGGTATAGATGGGAGGAACAGAGGGATTCTCAGTAAATGACAAGATGAAATAAGAATAAAGAGCAAATAGTTTCTGAGGATGCTGATTTGATGAGGCAAGAAAATAACTCAAAACATTTGAAATTTCTACTAAATGAATGAAAACAAGAAACCAGAATATGTAGCATCATATGTATGCTGTGTTCCATCCTATAGAAATTGTGTACTGTTCAGAGTGTGAATTGCAGAGACATCGAAGGGCGTCAGTCTACACCACTCCATTTTGCAGCTGGCTATAACAGGGTGTCTGTGGTGGAGTATCTGCTGCAACATGGAGCAGATGTGCATGCTAAAGACAAAGGGCAAGTACCAGCCATTGCCATGGTCTCTCTTTCTTTTATCAGACCTTCTTAGGAAAATCTGAAAGTATTTTTATGATAGGTAGTTCTTTTATTTTCAGGGAAGTCTATTCCCTAACATTAGCTTAAATATGGCTTCTTTATTTTACTTAAGATTTTATGATGGTTAGCATTTACATACAGACTTATTTGCATAATGCCTTATCTGTGTGTGTGTGTATACATATATACATATACATATATACATATACATATATATATATATATAAAAGCCTAAGCGACCGTTCAACCGGCCCATGGAAAAGATGGATGAATCTCAGAGGGAAGGGGAGAGGGGGAGGGCAGGAAGAGATCTTACATGCATACTAGAGGCCTGGTGCATGGATTTGTGCACTGGTGGTCTCTCAGCCTGGCCTGCGGGGACCGGGACCAGGCTGAAACCGGCAGTCTGACATCCCCCGAGGGGTCCTGGATTACGAGAGGACATAGGCCAGGCTGAGGGACCCCACCTGTGCATGAATCTGTGCACCCGGCCTCCAGTATTTTATAATGACCAAGGAGATTATAATATTAGTGTGATTGATTTAAAAATGTTTTAATTTGCTTTGATAATATTTAAATTCTTCCAGTTTGTTTTAAAATTATTTTTCTTTAAAAATATACAATTTTAGGTATTTAATATATTCTCTGCAATTTTAACTATTTCCCCCTTGCCCCCCAAAATAATTCCATCTATGCTTTCACTAAATATTTAGGTTCTATATAATCAGTATAATCTCTTCAATGGTTCAAGAAATTTATCAGCTATATGTAATTATTTAAATTAAAACATATCTTTGTGTTGCATTCTTTTTTTTTTTTTTTTTTTCAGAGGCCTTGTACCTTTGCACAATGCATGTTCTTACGGACATTATGAAGTTGCAGAACTTCTTGTTAAGCATGGAGCAGTAGTTAACGTAGCCGATTTATGGAAATTTACACCTTTACATGAAGCTGCAGCAAAAGGAAAATATGAAATTTGCAAACTCCTGCTCCAGGTATATTTAAGCACTTACTGTTGACAGGTGTATTACGTAGAAAATGTTTAATATTTCTAATAATTCTAATATAAATTTAAACTAATAAAGGAATAGGAAGCAGCATCTAATTCTTTACCTAGATTTCAGAATAAATGTCAGGAACATTATTTTAATACTAGAGGCCCGTTGCACGAAGATTCATGCAATAGGCCTTCCTTCCCCTGGCAGCCGACACCGGTTTTCCTCCAGCACCCAGGCTTTCGCTCCGGCCGCCTGTGTATGCAGATTAACCCGCCATCTTTATTGGGTTAATTTGCATACTCCCAATTGGCTGGTGGTCGTTGTGGAGGTACGGTCAATTTGCATCTTTCTCTTTTATTAGTGTAGATGAGTATGTTTACCACACATAGATTTATTATTTATTTATTTAGACTTTTTATTGTTGATAATATTGCAGTTGTCCTCCATTTCCCCCCACTTTGCCCACCTTCACCCAGCCCCCACCTTTTCCTCCCTTGGCCTTCACTACACTATTGTCTATGTCCATGAACTATACATATATGTTCTTTAGCTTATCCCTTCACCTTCTTTATCCAGTCCCCTCCATTCCCCTCCCCTCTGACATTTGTTTGTCTGTTCATGTAACCATGCTTCTGATTCTAATTTATTAGTTTATTTTGTTCATTAGATTCCACATATTGGTGAGATCATGTGTTTTTTGTGTTTCCTGACTGGCTTATTTCACTTAGCATGTCCAGATCCATCTAGTATGCTGTCGCAAAGGCTGAGGTTTTTTGAGGGTTTTTTTTAAATCCTCACCTGAGGATATTTTTTCATTGCTTTTTAGAGAGCGTAGAAGGGAGGGAGGGAGAAGGAGAGAGAGAGAGAGAAAGAAACATAGATATGAGACACATTGATTGGTTGCCTCCTGCACGAGCCCCCACCAGGGCAGGGATTGAACCTGCAACCCAGTTATGTGCTCTTGACTGGGAATCGAACCCAAGACCCTTCGGTGTGCAGGCCAATGCTCTGTTGAGCCACACCAGCCACAACAAGAGTTTCCTTTTTTACAGCTGTGTAGTATTCCATTGTGTAAATGTACCACAGCTTTTTTTTATCCATGCATCTGCTGGTGGGCACTTGTCAGTCTGTTCCATGTATCCATGTTTCTGGTTCTATTTTATTGATTTGGGCTATTTCCAGATCTTGGCTATTGTAAACACTGCTATGAACATAGGGGTGCATATATTTTTTCTGATTGGTGTTTTGGGATTCTTACTAGAAGTGGGATCATTGAGTCAAAAGGCAGTTCCATTTTTAATTTTTCAAGGAAACTCCATACTGTTTTCCACAGTGGCTGCACCAGTCTGTACCAACAGTGCATTAGGGTTCCCTTTTCTCCACATCCTTCCTTACCAGCACTTGTTCTTTGTTGATTTACCGATAGTAGCGATTTTAACAGGTATGAGGTGATACCTCATTGTAGTTTTAATTTGCATCTCTCTTGATGATTAGTGGTGTTGCGCATTTTTTCATATGTTTATTGGCCATCTGTATGTCCTCTTTGGAGAAGTATCTATTCAGGTCTTTTGCCCATATTTTAATTGGATTGTTTGTCTTCTTAGTGTTAAGTAAATTTATTATTGTATAAAGTCAACTATCGTTATATTAATAGTTCTCTGATTATGTTTTTCTCTTAGTACTTCAAAATAGTTGATGGATTATATAATTTATAAGCCAGATTTATTTATTTTTTAATAATTCTTTATTGTTGAAAGTAGTACATATGTCTCCCTTTTCCCCTCATTGACCCCTTCCAGCCCACCACCACTCCCCTGCCCCAGGCCCTCACCACCCCATTGTCTGTGTCCATGGGCCAGGCATATATGCATACAAGGTCTTCTGTTGGTTACCTCCCACCACCCTACCTTCCGCCGCCCTTCCCTCCAAGATTCTGCACTCTGTTCCATGCTTCCTTGTTTCTAAGCCAGATTTATTTAAATCTAATAAAATGGATAGTACTGATTCAATACAGGTACCAGTGTAGATATTTTACAGTAAAAACAAGAGTAAAGTTAAGTTTATACTTCCTATCAATGTTTGTGGAAACTAAAAATGGTGTATTTGTAAGTTAATTTATTTTAAATGTAGTTTAAAATTTTGACTAGTGTTGCATTATAAAATCCCAATACTATTTAATTGCCTCTATATTCCTTTTTATTATAACTTTCTGTATATTAAATTAAACATTGATAACAATCATGTTAACCTTTAAGGTAGAGTCTCAGTAAGCAATCGTTTTATTTAGTGTAGTTACATTGACTGTTTTTTCATTGACCAAGGACAAACTTAAGTCAGTTCCTCTTTTTCTCTTTTCCCATGCCCAGCATGGTGCAGATCCTACAAAGAAAAACAGGGATGGCAATACTCCTTTGGATCTTGTTAAAGATGGAGATACTGATATCCAGGATCTACTTAGGGGAGATTCAGCTTTGTTAGATGCTGCCAAGAAGGGTTGTTTAGCCAGAGTAAAGAAGTTGTCTTCTCCTGATAATGTAAATTGCCGTGATACCCAAGGCCGACATTCAACACCTTTACATTTAGCAGGTAAGGGAATGAAGTTTCACAGATTTAGGCTGGTGACGCTTAAGACTCATTTTATCCTGAGTAAAATATCTTCTACAAATAAATGTAAAGGGTTCAAATCAAACATCTCCTAATACCACTAGTGTATTTGTACAGGGCAACTATACTTCATGGTCACTCTAGTAGTAGTATGTTACATTCGGTAAGGTTAGTTGAAAGAGGCTCTGCCATTCACCATGTGTGCTTTGGAACCTTTATTTCAGGTCACCATATTTGAATCGTTTTTGGTGAGTGAGTTTTAGGTACAGAAACTTGAAAAATATGCCTGCTTGACCCAGCCTTCCTTCTGATGATAGCTGTTAAGCACAAGCAGAAAAAAAAAACCTTAAAAGACTTTCAGAAATTACATAAACCTCTCACCAAAGTTATTTCTTATATTAGTTATAAAATACCACAGACTGATGGCTTAAACAACAGAAATTTATTTCCTCATAGTTCTGGAGATCAAGATGTTAAGAATTAGATTCTCCTGAGGCCCCTGTCCTTGGCTAGCAGAGGGCCACCTTCTTTTTTTTTTTTTTTTTTTTTTTTAAATATATTTTATTGATATTTTACAGAGAGGAAGGGAGAGGGATAGAGAGCTAGAAACATCGATGAGAGAGAAACATCGATCAGCTGCCTCCTGCACACCTGCCACTGGGGATGTGCCCGCAACCAAGGTACATGCCCTTGACCGGAATCGAACCCGGGACCCTTCAGTCCGCAGGCCGACGCTCTATCCACTGAGCCAAACCGGTTTCAGCGAGGGCCACCTTCTTGATGTGTTCTCACATAACCTTTCTTTGTTGTGAACACATCCCCGTCTCTCTCACTCTATTGGTCCCAATCTTTTATAAGAAACCATTCAGATAGGATGGCCTCATTTTAACTTAATTTCCTCTTTAAAGGCCCTGTCTACAAGTACAGTCACATTCTAAGGTATACTGGTGGTTAGAGCTTCAATATAGGAATTTTAGAGGACACACTTGAGTACATAATATTTGTTCTAAATTTTCACTCAAAATTCAGCACCATGCACCTTGTTTTTAGTGCAGGTATACAACATTGTGGTTTCAGTACAGCTTTTTCAGCTACATTGAAGTTGCTAGAGAATGGGCCTTTAAAATCAACTGAGCCACAGCTAATACTCAGTGGATTTGTGTCCCGTGCCTATATGACTCATGCAACTTTATCTAAAACATGGATTAAAAAGAGAAAAAAGTAATTCAGGTGTTTCTGTCACTCTGTGTAATATGGGAGAAGGAAATCTATTCTCCCAGTTCATTTCATTCTCAGTATGAATGTGTTCCTAATGTTTATGGATAATTTTGATTAGATGTGATTTTTACCTTTAACTTCTCCCCCATGTAAGTTGGGACCCCACTCTCTGAGGAAAAGTATTATTCCATCTATGTGTCTTTTTGAGAATTTTGGAAGTAATAAGCCACATGGTGAGAAAAAGCTTTTCTGCTTCTACTGGCAATCAGGAATTTCTAGTTCATGCAAGACAAGAGTGGCCTAACCTCTGATTTGAATTGTGCTGTGCATATTTATTTATATTAGCTTTTTAAATTTTTATGGAAGCTTATCTAGAACATTAACATCACTATTTAATTCTGTTGTTTTTGTAAGTGGCAAATATGTTGTATGCACAAAATATTTTTGCCCACCTGGGCAGTATTATACCTTGAGACCTAGAAGGGCTTGTACATTCAGTGCAATACTTAGCTTGTAATGGTTTGTAGTTTTGTCTTTCTTTGCTTGATTTTACTAAAATTGTTTTGCCTTAGATCCTTCAGCAAAAGGATAAAAGCTACAATAAAAATTAAATGTAGATAAAATATTTTCAACTATTTTAAAGTTTGAAGTCATATCTGGTTTTATTTTGGCAAAGTTAACTTCAAGATTTGCTTTCAATCTGTGAGTATGTGTCAGACTACACCGTAAGAGTATGTATTAAGATAGCTGACAGTTTCAAAGATGACAGGTTATGGCATATTTATAAAATATTGTTTCACTTCATGGGTTTAGCAACACATAGGTTCTGCTGCCAGACTTGTAGAGATAAAAGCATGTTCTTGGGGTCCTAAGACCCATGCTGGGTGCTCTCTCCTGCTCTGCATTGAGGTCCTAACTTAGCTTTTATATGATTGAATGCCTTTAACTCACAGCCTTGGAGACCATGTATCTGATTTCTGGAAGTTGTATATAACAACATGAAGGCAGGGACTTTGGGAAGAAGGTTTTAAAAGATACAGTCAAATCAATCAGATTTTCTAAAATGAATAGTATCATCCCTGAGAGCTTCCAACTTGAGGCCAGTGGGCAGATTTTTTTTTCATAAGATAAATTTTTTAATAGACTCCAATGGGGAATTTCATATTTCTATAATTATATGTAACTATTTTTATATTAACAATTAAAAGTAATTTTACTTCTTTTCTAAATCAGCTGGCTATAATAATTTAGAAGTTGCAGAGTATTTGTTGCAACATGGAGCTGATGTGAATGCCCAAGACAAAGGAGGACTTATTCCTTTACATAATGCAGCATCTTATGGGGTAAGTTCTTCCATGTTACCTTTAAAAGTCTTTGAGATTTCAAAGTGAAAATCAGTATTACAGTTCAATGGTAATTTAGCTTGACTTTCTCATTTTATAGAGAAGTAAATATGAGGGCTAAAGAGGTTAAATAACTTCCAAGTTTCAATTCTGAATCTATTGTAAGCCTACTGTGAGATGTACAGCACATTTGTCATTCATTTTACTATCTTACCAGCGATCTTTTACTTTCACTAAGCTGTTGATTTATTTGTTGGTGCCTAGGAAACTCAATGGGATTCATAGGAATATGTAGTTCAGATGCATTATTCCTGACTTTTTGTAGCCCTAAATGTTGCCACCAGTAATATAATTTGGATAATCGAAGAAGGCTGCTTGTTTATAAATTGTTGTTCAGCAGTTATAACATCTGAGTAATGGAGAAATTGTTAAAGTCATACTAGTTAGTTCACTCCTTTGTCAAATTCTTCATGTTTTCTAGATAATTTCTCAAGTAATTTAAATATCTACTGTAATTTTTAATTAACTACCCATAAATTACGATGTTGGGGAGAAATAGTTTTTCATTTCTAAACTAAGTATGAATACATGGAAAAATAGGTATAGGACTAGTTTCTTTTTAGGAACTAAAGTGTAATAAAATTTCAGACTGTAACAGGAATATTTTCTTTTACAGCATGTAGATGTAGCAGCTTTACTAATAAAGTATAATGCATGTGTCAATGCCACGGACAAATGGGCTTTCACACCTTTGCATGAAGCAGCCCAAAAGGGACGAACACAGCTTTGTGCTTTATTGTTGGCCCATGGAGCTGATCCTACTCTTAAAAATCAGGAAGGACAAACACCTTTAGATTTAGTTTCAGTAAGTGATGGGCTCTTTGAAAAAATCTCAGTGCTTTTCTCCCTTTTTAAAATTCACTTGGTATATATAAAATGTCTTAATGGTGAATGTGTAAAATCTGTTTTTTAGCCCAATTTAAATGTAGAACTTTTTGGTATTAAAATATAATAACTAAATAATAGAATTATTAGTTATTGTGTTTTAAGTACTTTGGGAAATGGAAAAAAGAAGTATAAAGTATAACTACTTACATTAGTTGGGAAACAAAATAGGCACAAGCTCCCATTGAATACTGGCAGGGCATACAGGTGCAAGATAATAATACAAGACATGGCCTTGAGGAATTTCCCCAACTGGGAGCATTGCCCTCAGGTGCAGCCACAAAACCTGCTTCTACCTCATCCCAAAGTTCATATTTCTTCCCCATCAGAACTGTTCACAAAACAAGCTTGTTTCTCTAGTTTCCTATGGAAGTCTTTTCTTCCTCTCCTGAGGGAACTCCTGTAGGAGTCTCCATACTAGTCTCTACCTCTGCTTTGGCCACTGTAACACAGGTACCTGTCTTGCCTCCACTACCGGGGAAATTGACCAGAGCAGTGAGGGAAAGGAGAAGAAATTCTTGAGGTAGGAAGAGAAGTCTCTTCTGCAGATTGCTTTCACTGAGAGAGATTCCATTGTTACAAGTTACATTGAAAAGCTAATTTAGTTGAAATACATTGGAAGTTAAGTAGATTTTTCTCAGATTGACAGCCCAACCATATTTGCAACTTTTTTCAGGGAAATGTCTTTCCCATTCCAAACTTCCTTAAAAGTGAACTTTTCTTGTTCAGTCCACTCATTTATCAGTCCACCAAATATAATTGACAATGAAACAAAGTGCTATAGAGAACATGTGTGGGCTTTAGAGTTGAACAGACTGCCTTAAAATTCCACCTCTACCACTTTTAGTTGTACAATCTTGCAAGTTGCCTAACCTCTAAGCCTCAGTTACCTCATCTATAAATGGGGATAAAATATATTTGATTAATATGAGAATTAATGTACTTAAAGTCCTTGGCATGTACCAGGTGCATAAAAAGCACCCAAAAATAAATGGTGCTAATATTATTTTTAAATGTTATATACAAACTATGAGTCCCATGAGAGTCCTCAGACTCAGGGGGAACAAAAGGATAAGGATTTGGATAGTCAGTATAAATCACTAACCATGAAAACAAGTACTGATTTACTTCTTGCTAAATGTTAATTACTTAGTGTCTTAATTGAGCATTATGAAAGAATGGTATATGTCACTAATTAACCTACCAGAAAATTTGGGGATTTTTTTCAATTCTAGCAAATTTGACTAAAATAATTATCTTTATTAACCCCCAAAAAACGTTCAATTTTGAGGAACAAATATCATTGAATATTTTCCAAGAAACAAACGATCATGATGTTTGCTAAAGTTTCATGTAGGTTAAGTTACTTCTTTCAGAGTAATTGCGTGTTAAAAGCTTTTACCTTTTTAAATTGGTATTTTTCATTGTAGTATCAAAATTATGATTTTTTTAATGCTCTGCCACATTTAACAGTTTTGATTCTGTGTCTTGGAAGAATTATGTTTATATTGAATAACAATATAGCTGAATATCACTTAATTTGCTTCACTTTTTAAAATAATCATTTTTTTATTGAAAAGCACTTCTAGAGCAGATTTGCAGTGGTTTTGTCATATTTTAAAATGCATTCTTCTAGGTATAATAGAATTTTAACAGATTTCATCTCTCTGGCATGTAACCTAGGCAGATGATGTCAGTGCTCTCCTGACAGCAGCCATGCCTCCTTCTGCTCTGCCTTCATGTTATAAACCTCAAGTGCTCAATGGCATGAGGAGCCCCGGAGCCACTGCAGATGCTCTGTCTTCGGGTCCATCCAGCCCATCAAGTCTTTCTGCAGCCAGCAGTCTCGATAACTTATCTGGGAGCTTTTCTGAACTGTCTTCAGTGGTTAGTTCAAGTGGAACAGAGGGTGCTTCCAGTTTGGAGAAAAAAGAGGGTGAGATTTTATGAAAATAACTTTCTAACTTACATTGTAGGCACATATTTAATATTTGGAATGCTAAAAAGTAATTTTTTTAACTTTAAATATAACTGTTAGTATCAGATTAACATAGTGTGAAAGTTTTAGCATTTTGTTATTTTCCTTGCATTATTATAATTCCTAATGACATTTTCTCATTTCAAGTTGAGACTTGATGCTGTTAACCTACTCTTTAGATGTAAATATGCTTTCTGAAAAGTTTAGAAGTCCTTTTGGTTGAGTAGTTATGCCTTAATTTACCTCTTGAATACAGATATATGGAATACTTTTTATTCCATGTCAAAATACCCAATTTTAAAAAGATAAAAAGACACACACATATCTGCAGTCTCTAAAAGCTGTTCTCTTTAACCTTTTACCTGTCAAAATTTATCTCACCTTATGTGACATTGTGAAAATATTTTTGTGAAGTAGCTTACATGCTCAAAGACAGGGAAGCTTCTTTAATGGAGGTAAAATTTACATTTAACAGTACTTTCAGCTCTATGGAAACTTATTTTAAAGATAGTTAAAAATAAAATTATTTTAATTAAAAGATTTGTTTTAACCTGAGAGTGTCCTGTTGGTTGTTTCTTCTAGTGATGAACTCTTACAGCGTTCTTTGTAATTTTTAACGTTTTGTTCAGTATTATACCCCAAGTGGCTATTCACATTTTGCTTTATTTTTACTTTCTTTATGTATGTAGTAATATTACAAAAACTTTGTATAATGTTGATATATATTCTGATGTGTGAATTTTTTTTGTTCTGGATTTTTTTATTTTTCAGTTCCAGGGGTAGATTTTAGCATAACTCAATTTGTAAGAATTCTTGGGCTTGAACACCTAATGGATATATTTGAGCGAGAACAGGTGAGTTGGTTAACTGTTTTTGCTTGTTTTATGGAACCTCAAGGAAAAAGTAGGGCATACTTGAAATGCTCCACTTGTTTGGAGCGTAGGGAGGGTACTTTTTTTTTTTTTAAGAGACTAGAAATCAATTACTCTTCTAATTTGGCTTGATCTTAGAATTTCTGTTTAGTTTATTAGCACATAAAATTTGCTCTCATGTAGTAATAGTAAAGTAACTTTATAGATATACCATCTATATATCCGGTCTTTTCTAGAATAGTCCCAATTTACAGTACTCTGTCAGAATATAATTACAGATTTTTTTTATTCAGAACATAACAGTTACTGTGGACTTGTACCCTAAGGAACTTCCGATCTAGTTATAGAGCTATAGCAAGAACATATGAAGAGTTAAGTTTTTGGCATCTATTTTAGAAATGCAAAGAAAGAAAAGGTCACTGTGAGCTGGATTCCAGAGAAAACATAGTATAAATAGAAGAGGATTTTTTTTAAAGTGTCTTTAGTTTCACAAAGTGGGAATAATGTAATTGAGATAAAAGGATTAGTTTGAACAGTGATGCAGAAGCACAGTCTGGAGCCTGGCGGAACAATTAAAAGCATTGTATAAATGGCTTGGATGTAGAGGGCTAGTGGAAAAGATATAATAGTATACCTAAATATGGTTAATTTGAAAGTGCATTTTTTGTTTTGCTGCTTTGTTCTTAGGTTCTTATGCTAAATGATAGTGATATTTTTGGTAGTTCATGACTCAACTTTGTATAATTAAATTAGCTAGTTAGCTAATTAGCTGCAGGTTTTCATTTTGTTTCAGTTTAACCGCTGATTTATTTTCATTCCTAAGCTGTTCAAAAATTAATGTGAAGTAAATGTATGAATCTAGTACATTGTGAGATCACCAATATATGAATGTCCACCAAATGAGTAAGTCTTCTAAATATTCTCTTTTGTAAGATCACTTTGGATGTATTAGTTGAGATGGGGCACAAGGAGCTGAAGGAGATTGGAATCAATGCTTATGGACATAGACACAAATTAATTAAAGGAGTTGAGAGGCTTATCTCTGGACAACAAGGTATTGCATTTTAATCATTGCTATCATCAGTTTAACAGTTTCCATAAAGACAGTCCTCAACTTACTAATTGATAATTTAAAAATCTGAAGTTATTCTAGCTTCAAAGTTTTGATTCTAAAAGATCTGAAACTTGGATATCTCATATCTTATAGTAATAGGTAATGATTAGGTGTTCAGGACTGCCCATAAAAGAGTTTGTAAATTTCTCTTTTGTAGTAAATAGCTAAATTCTAAACACTTGCAGTGAAAATACAGGGAAACAATGTTGCAACTGAGGAAATTTAACAAAACAAAGTTGAATATTTTTATTTCTCCTGGATATTGATGCTTAAGGAATATGCAAATTGCATTCGTTCAACAGATGTTAACCCTTCCTATGTACCAGGTCCTGAGTATAAAAAGGTGAATTAATTTAAGTTTCAGAAATCACATCTTAAGTTCATTGTTAAATTGAGGAAATTATTTACCCTGGGGTCAGAAGCATCCTGAAATTGAAGTCCTGGCTGTACAACTAGGGTTGAAGATAATCCTCCATTAGCAAAAATGAAAATTTTCAGGAAAGAATATATACCTACCAGAAGAAGGTCTAGCTCTTAAAGAAGGAAAAGGAGTGCCTCTAAAAATTTAGGTAACACAAGCTAAGGAATGCTGTATACTAGAAGTCTGAAATAGGATCAATTAAAGGTAAATGCATCCTACTTACCTGATATAGGGTATAGGACAAAATGTTTAAAGATGGTCTTGAATATTTACAGTATAGATGACAAAAATTTTATAAGATAAAGCGGAGGGGCCTTGCTGGTTTGGCTCAGTGGATAGAACGTCGTCCTGCAGACTCAAGGGTCCCAGATTCGATTCCGGTCAAGGGCATGTACCTTGATTGCAGGCACATCCCCAGTAGGGCGTGTGCAGGAGGCAGCTGATCGATGTTTCTCTCTCATCGATGTTTCTAACTCGCTATCCCTCTCGCGTCCTCTCTGTAAAAAATCAGTAAAATATGTAAAAAAAAAAAAAAAAAAAAAAAGAATAGAAAGGTTTTCTGAACTATTCCCACAAAACTCTTATGACTTGCCAGGTCAAATTAGTAGTTTAAATGCAGTGTAATGTTCTGTTTTGGTTCCTGGAATACAAAAAGGACATTAGTGGGGAAAACGGTGAAATCTAAAACATTTTTTTAAAATTGGTAGTAAGCATTGGATAAATCAGGTTATTTTTGGTTGATGTTTTTTGTTTGGTTGGTTTTTTGTTTTTGTTTTTTCAAATGAATTTTTGCCTTCAAATTTCATTTGGTAGGTCTTAATCCATACTTAACTCTGAACACTTCTGGAAGTGGAACAATTCTTATAGATCTGTCTCCCGATGATAAAGAGTTTCAGTCTGTGGAGGAAGAGGTATGTTCATATATCTTAAATGAATGTTGGTTCAATAACTAAGTTTCCTGGAGCTTTCCAGATACACTTGAAAATGTTGTTGAGTATTTTAATTGTCCCTAACTTTTTCCTACCTGGAAAACTTGAAAAATCAGCATTTAAGTTAGACCCCCTCAGTAAACCATAATTCCAGTAACTTAATTCTAGTTCAGCACTGCAGTTAATGCTAACACAGAATTCCATTCGAGAAGAGGTTGCTGTCATTTGAAAGAAGATGCTAATGTCACCTCCTTTCATGAAGGCAATTGCAAATCCCAGTATCTCAGACAGGACCCAGAATAGTGGAGGACACACCCAGAAAATTTTTCTTCCAATTTCTTTCTACAAAACTCATGGATCCACTCAAACCTTTTAATAGTGCTTTACACATTGAAGAACATGTACCCTATATATGTGTGAGTTGAGCACAAAGATATAAAATTTGAGTGAGACTTAGTTCTAAAACCCAAGAAATTCCAGCTCTTGATAAAATACAAATTGTGCTTTATTAGGGTAAAACAAAACTTTGTATGTTTAGCTCCCTGTGCTTCTAGTTGTTTTTTCTTCTTCTAATTTGCATTATATAGTTTTCACCTATAAATAATGTTTTCATATTGGTTGTACTAGTTAACAGCTATCACTAGAAAATAGTACTTGTGAACTTATAGAACTCATATTTCTTAAACCACAAAAATATTAAAAATCCATTTTATATTCAAAAATAGAATCATATAAGTCAAGAACCATGTTCCCCAAATCAGAAAAGACATAATAGCTAAATATTTGAAATGTTCTCTTCATCAGATGCAAAGTACAGTCCGAGAGCACAGAGATGGAGGTCATGCAGGTGGAATCTTCAACAGATACAATATTCTCAAGGTAATAAGTTAGTGAAAATAGTTTGCTGAGAACATAGTTTTCAAAGCCTAAAACCATAATTAACTTTCATAAGAATATAATGATCTATCCAGCCCAATAAGTCTGTGACATGGCACAGGGGATATTTTGGGGAAGAATATACCCTTGGAAAGGCTAAGATTCTGAAAACCCTGTACTGTTTTTATGATCAGTAATTCAGTGGTTGTTGAAATATTCAAGTTTAGCAATTATGCTTTATCTTGGGGTAATGATAAGTCCTGTAGAGTTAGGACTTCACGTAAATTATTAAGGTACTCTGTGGTAACAAAGCTGAATTTTTTTGTGGCTCATAAAAGGACTTCATCTTTATAGTTATATCATGCTTTTTTTTTTATGTGTCCTAACTGGCTTCTCCAGGTTTCTGTGAGTCAACATACATATCACTTTTTTATAATTTTAATAGTACTTCCTCAATACCTTCATCTTTTCCAAAAACAGTCTTTCAAAAATGTTTTTTAAGTCATTCTAACGAAAGTCCTGTCTCCTTGTTGATACCAGTGACTCTTCTCAGGACCTTTTCCAACTTTGCTGCTTTTCTTTAACTATAGCAAGCAAAAAGTGTACATTCTACTTGAGATTCATAATGACTTTGTAATAAATACATTGATATATTCTTTCTTTTTTACATTGATATACTAGTATTCCTAATCATTATAAATATAAGATGGCTAGAATTAAAATGTGGCAAATATCTAGATTTTAAACTCAAGAGTGAGCATCATCTTTCAGTTGTTGTATTACTGTTTCACAAATATACTATTGTGAGTATATTAGATGCTGTATTTTAGAGTTAGTGAATACTAAAACTATACGTTGGGGTTGCTATGCTCATACTATTAGAAATTAGATTATTTAAAACAAATGCATTATTCAAGTAAAGGATTATATTTCTGTGTGTTCCTTTTCTTCTTTTTTTTTTCTCTTTTTTTGGTTAATCCTCACCTGAGGATATTTTTTCCCCATAAATTTTTAGAGAGAGTGGAAGGGCGGGGGAGAGACAGAGAGAACCAGAAACATCAATGTGAGAGGCATATTGATTTGTTGCCTGCAGCCGAGGTATAGCACATGCCCTTGACTGGAATCAAACCCGTGGAGATTTGGCCAGGGTTGGGACTAATGTTTTTTGTTAGTTTTTATCATAGTACTAGAGGCCCAGTGAATGGATTTGTGCACCAGTGGGGTCTTTCAGCCTGGACTGCAGGGATTGGGCCGAAACCAGCTCTATGACATCCCCCAAGGGGTCCCAGAGTACAAGAGGGTGCAGGCCAGTTGGAGGGACCATGGGAGGTCTCCAGGGCGTGTCCGGCTCATCTCGCCCAGTCCTGATCAGCCGGACCCCAGCAGCAAGCTAACCTACTGGTCGGAGCATCTGCCCCCTGGTGGTCAGTGCGCATCATAGCAACTGGTCAAATGGACACTTAGCATATTAGACTTTTATTATATAAGATGACATAAGAATGACATCTTGATATTTCCACTCACGGGCACATATAATAATTTTTAATAAAACAATTATGCCTATTACAAGCAAATTTTCAGTCAAGTGTACTTTGTCTGCAAACAGTAACAAGCAGTTGTTAAGGGTGAGGGCAGGAGAGACAACATATGTTTGATTTCCAAAATACAGGCACACCTCACTTTCTTGCACTTCACTTTATTGAGCTTCACAAATTTTGCAAGTTGAAGGTCAGACCCTCCACCAACAAAAATATAACTCTTTTTTGTGATACTTGCTTTATTGTGATGGTCTGTAAATGAATCCACCATATCTCTGAGGTATGCCAGTAGTTGAATTTGAGAAAGCTGTTTTTTCCTCTGTAATATATTTTAATGCAATATTTAATGAAAATTTTTTTTCAATGGTAAGACTTTTAATTGTGTTATTTTTTTTTACCTAAATGAGATCCCCTTGTGCCTGTT
Organism: Plecotus auritus; assembly: GCF_963455305.1. Taxonomy (NCBI): domain Eukaryota; kingdom Metazoa; phylum Chordata; class Mammalia; order Chiroptera; family Vespertilionidae; genus Plecotus; species Plecotus auritus. The sequence goes on along the minus strand of NC_137783.1, from coordinate 26,217,447 downwards.
GTATTCCTCAATTTTGTCTGTGGCAGTATATTGACTTATTTTGAGTCGGAACTAAAACCAGCTTCCAGATGTGCTCTAGGACCAGCAGGGGGCTATAGCACCTTTAAACACAGCTAAGAAACAACTCGAGGATTGTGAAATTGGACCTCGTAAATACTCAGATGAGACTAGCATTCATCTTGAACTCTTCTCCAGACAAAAATTTTAGGAATTGGAGGGCTAGAGAAAGATAGAGGGAATAATAGGGGATATGTGTGTGTATATTTTAAGAATGTTTATTGGTGTGGGCTATTTCAAATATTTTAATTAAAAACAGATAAAATGGGAAAATATATTATCTTTTTAATACTTACATATAGAAAACATATCTGAGTTGGAGATATTTAGTAATAATTGTAAATTAATGAGAATGGAAGTATTTTAATCAATTAATGGTATTATTGACCTTTACATATGGCCTATATAGCTTTTTTCCTTTTGAAGTTTTCAGGTTCCAAAATGTAGCTATATTTCCATCTTTAGCTGATTAAAATAACATAGTTTACATTTTAGAGATAAGTTTTGCCTCTTCTGGCTATGTGGCCCATTTCTGGTTAAGTTAAGCAAGAAGGTAAGTAATTATTATGAGCTAAAGATGTTCCTTTTTTATAGATTCAGAAAGTTTGTAACAAGAAACTATGGGAAAGGTATACTCACAGGAGAAAAGAAGTTTCCGAAGAAAACCACAACCATGCAAATGAAAGAATGCTATTTCATGGTAAGATTGCTTTCCTCCTACCTTACCACCATTCTCCACATTAGAATAGCTTTTTGTCAAGTATGAAATAGTAATGAATCTATATAGTCCTCTTGTCATTTTTTAAAATTATTTCTGTAAATTTTATATTCATTTTTTTCTTCCTTTTTTTGCTGTTGTTTTGTTTGTTTGTTTTTTATTGATACCAGAGAGGAGGGGAGAGAGATAGAAACATCAGTGATGAGAGAGAATTATTGATTAGCTGCCTCCTGCACAACCCCCACTGGGGATCGAGTCTGACCAGGAATTGAACCAGGACCTCCTAGTTCATAGGTTGACGCTCAACCACTGAGTCACGCTGGCTGGGCTATATTCATATTTTCAACCTCTTTTGAATTTGTATATTTTCCAATGGATAGCTTATATAAATAAGATTGCCATAATGGAAAAAAATACAGAAATGGGAATGTTAACTATTCATATTTTCCTTTTTTTTAAGTCCTAGTTTCTTTTCCTTTTTTTTTTTTAATATATTTTTATTTATTTCAGAGAGGAAGAGAGAGATAGAAACATCAATGATGAGAGGGAATCATTGATTGGCTACCTCCTGCATGCTCCCTAACTGGGGACCAAGCTCCCAACCTGGGCATGTGCCTTTGACTGGAATCGAACCCAGTACCCTTGAGTGCAGGCCGATGCTCTATACACTGAGCTAAACCAGCTAGGGCCTTTTTTCTTTATATAATATTTTGCTTTTTTTTTTTTATCATTCTGAGAAATCGTTTTATTTTTAACTAGTTGATTGAATTAAAATTAAAGTAAGAACTGAAAATCACCTCAGAAGAATGTATGCATCCTATTCTGGCATTGACTTTTAAGTGTCAAAACTACAATTAACTTTATTGTCAAGAGCCATTGTTATTGAACTTACATTTTCTGAGAACTTTTGTTGAATTGAGTGTGTCACCATTACTTACCATTCTTGACAGGTTTTTTTTTTTAATGTTGCAAGTTGCCAGGTGTTGATTGTTCTTTCAAGTTTATAGTAAGTATGAATATAGATGTTAATGCAGTATTTATCAAATCTTCAAGCACATTACCCATAGTAGCTTCATTCTTTTCCTTCATTTGGCCTTGATTGCAGAAAATTTCTAGAGACCTGTCAGGTTCTATAAAACAGCATTTAAATTTCATGATCTCTGGAAGAATGTCTATAGCACTCTAAAATGGTGCATAATATCTAAATGGTATTTCTCATTCCAAAACCCTAAAAATCATCATGATAATATCTTGGCAAAGAGCAAAATATTTATGTATTGACTTAATAAATGGTTTTAGTTATTCATATTTCAAATAAGTGATTCTGTTCTTCAGTGTTTCTGTAAAGTGGAATTCATTGTATTTTTCTGTCCCTTAATGAACAGGGACACTGATGTTGATGAATCAGTTAGCTATTTTATATTGGCTTTTCCCAGCTCCCATCCTGACCCCACTCCCTAGCCCGGTTCCCATGCTCAGTTCCTCCCCTTTGGCTAAGTTCCCTGTCTTTGCACACATGCAAGGAAGAAGGAGAAAGAAGTCAATGTGCAGGGAATGAAGGCACACCTCTTTTGCAGATGGAACCTGTAGTAGGTGATGAAAGGCAGAGCATTGGAAATATAGGAAAAACAAGGTATAAAGAAGAGAATGAACATTAAAAAGATCACTTTGGTTACTTTTGATACCTAAAAAAGTACATAGACATGGGTGTCATTCTAAGACCTAATGAACTCATCTTTGCTATATGAGGTGAATTATAAGATTATTGGTTCTGATTTGCATAGATTTAGTGTCTGGAATTTGATAACTCTAGCATTTGTATTTCAAGTGATCTGTTTGTTATTCTAGTTGAATATGTATGTCTTTATTTTACCAGATCAACTACTACCACCCTGTTAAAACATTGATTGACTTTTGTAATTCCTCTAAGATAATTATTCTAAATTAGTGAATCGGCTGACAGTTAACTTGTCCTTATTTTATGATTTTGCTTTATTGTAGTGGTGTATGTATATTTAAGAGTTTAACTTCTAAGAAGCTTTAGTTTTTGTTCTTTTTCTTTTAAGATAAAATTGTTATTCATCTGTATGTGTTTTAGGGTCTCCCTTTGTGAATGCAATTATCCATAAAGGCTTCGATGAAAGGCATGCCTACATAGGTGGCATGTTTGGAGCTGGGATTTATTTTGCTGAAAACTCTTCCAAAAGCAATCAGTATGTATATGGAATTGGAGGAGGTACTGGGTGTCCAGTTCACAAAGACAGATCTTGTTACATTTGCCACAGGTAAGAGATCACTTGTTCTTATTTATTTTTATAAGAATCAGATAAGAACTGGTTCCATATTGAAAATTTTGGAGTGCAAGGCTAGGTGAACTTTATGGGCCAAGCACAGTTCTAAGCACTTGATCTATTTAACTCATTTAATCATAAGTACAATTGGTGTTTTAAAGACTATGGAGAAGAACATATCATTGGGCATGAAAGAGATTTTATTTGGCTCTTGAATATTGTGGGGCTGTGAACTCTAAAAATTCTAGTATTCACATGCTAAAATGGTATTACTTGCCAAGCCTAATTATTTCATGGCAATGCATGCAGAAGTCTCTTCCATTATGATATGCTCATAATCTTCAATTTATAATATTACTACTTGAAAAGTTATAATAAAACACATCAATCCTATAGAAAGCACATTATTATCAAATAATTACTTTGTGTGCTCACTTCAGCAGCACATATACTGAAATGAATCAGAGAAGACTAGCATGGCCCCTGTGTAAGGATGGAGGCATGCAAATTCATGAAGTGTAAATAAGAAAAAAAGAAAAAGGAGGGGAAAGCACAAAGTAGTTATCCTGGTCTAACTCAATTGTTAAAAGCATTCAAATAACTTGGCTCTAATTGAAAAACTCCTAATAGGTAAATAAATTATCTTTTGCCATTTGAAAAATCAAATAAGATCAAACATTGAGATTTATTCTACAGTTAGGACACTGCTTATGAAGATCTAGAGCAGTAGTTATCAAACATTAGCAAGCTTCAGAATTAGCAAGATTCAGAATTACCTAGAAGGTTAATGAAATGCAGATTTACAGGCCCTATCTTCTGAGTTGCTGATTTCATAGTTCTGGGATGGGGTCGTAGAACTTGAATTCTACCAAGTTTCCTGATGCTTCTGATTACAGATCTAGAAGAAAAAACAACCTTAGAGCAGTAGTTCTCGGTCTTAGCAGCACATTGGAATCACCCAGGAAGCTTTAAAAAGGAATGTCTGTGTCCCACCTTCAGAGAGTCTCATTTAATTGGACTGGGGTATGATCTGGGCACTGGGATTTTTAAAGGCTTCCCAGCTGATTTTGAGAGGTTGCCAAGGTGAACTATAGTTCTAGAGAGAGAGGTCTGTTTTTGTTTAGTTCTTGTTGTTTTCCCCCTAAATTTAGACTTTGTATAGGTGTCTGAAGTCAGCCCTCCTGGATATGACTTCCCACCCATTTCTGTTTTATATCATAAATTGGACTGGTTAGAAGGCTTATAATTTCTTGAGATTCTATAAATTGAACACTGCTATTTTTACTTTTATTATCTGGAGGCTAAATAGCAAGTATAGACTGTATCTCTTTGGAGAATAGAATCATCAACTGGTCCACCAAAATCAGGAACCAGAGATAGTTCTTTGGAACTAAAGAAGGCCAATCATATGCCTGAGGGGAGTGTGAGAGTAACCTACTTAAACTTCTGGTAGGGAAGACCTAGTTGAGGAAGTAACATTTCACCTGAAACCTGCAAAATGAATTTTAGCCATTTGAAGAGTGGTAGAATGGCTGGTAGAGGAAAGAGCATATTATGTATCATGGCCGTGGGGGAAGAAAGTTTGACTATGTGAAAGAAGAAAATGTGTCTAGGGAATGAAGAACACATTAAGATTAGAGAATTTGGTACTATTGTAAGAAATTTGGATTTTCTTCTAAGGACAGTGAGCAGCCTCTAAAAGGGTTTAAGCAGAAAAGTGATGTGATCTGATTTATGTTTTTTGGTTTTTGTTGTTTCTTTCCTAAATCACTGGTTGCTTGAATGGAAAATAATTTAGACATGAATTAGAGTAGAAACAGGAAGACTAATTCAGAGGCCATTGTTATAGTCCAGGTGAACATTTAAGAGAAGAGAATAGATTGTAAATATATTTTGAAGGTAGAATCTACTGGACTTAATTGGAAAAATGTTCTTTACAAGCCACTTCATGGAAGCCCCTTAAACCTCTTCCTCCTTCCCACTTGGGCTATGATTTGTGCTTTTGCTGAAGCAGGATGGCTGAGTCTGGATATCTATACAGTTATTACACTTTCAGGTTTTATAATTAAAGTGAAAAATTCTTTCATTAATGAGAATAGTAGACATTCTTAAAAAGTTCATTTAGAGTGAAATGATAAAAACAATCATAAATGTTTATGTATAAGTGTATTAAAAAGCTTAGACAGTGTACACAAATAAAATTGTCATATGCTACTTTGTATTCAGTAAGATCTTTTCCTTTTTACGCTATAGGCAGCTGCTCTTTTGCCGGGTAACCTTGGGGAAATCGTTCCTGCAGTTCAGTGCAATGAAAATGGCACATTCTCCTCCAGGACATCACTCAGTCACTGGTCGGCCCAGTGTAAATGGCCTAGCATTAGCTGAATATGTTATTTACAGAGGAGAACAGGTAACTCATTTTTATTTGTTCATCTTCAAAAATACTTTAGAGCCATACTTGAACCTCTTCTTACTAATCTCAACAAGGTATATTGTCTTGAGAAATGGGTTTCTTTCTAATTTTTTTTTTTTTTGAAATAATGTCAGACTTACAGAAAAGTTACAGAAATAGTAAAGAATTTTCTTTACCCAGATTTTTCAAATGTTCATTTTTTTAAAGATTTTTTAAATTGATTTTTAGAGAGAGAGGAAGGGAGAGGGAGAAACATCTATGTGAGAGCGACACATCATCAGCTGCCTCCTGCACACCCTCCACCAGGGATTGAGCCCACAACCCGGGCATGTGCCCTGATTAGGAATCAAACCGGCAACCTCCAGGAAGATGCCCAACCAACTGAGCCACACTGGCCAGGGCCTAGATGTTGACATTTTAATATTCTCTCTCCTTTATCAGTCTCTCCCTCCTGAGTAAGTGTTTATACTTTTTTTTAAAATATATTTTATTGATTTTTACAGAGAGGAAGGGAGAGAGAGAGAGAGTTAGAAACATCAATGAGAGAGAAACATCGATCAGCTGCCTCCTGCACACCTCCTACTGGGGATGTGCCCTCAACCAAGGTACATGCCCTTGACCGGAATCGAACCTGGGACCTTTGAGTCCGCAGGCCACTGCCCTGTCCACTGAGCCAAACTGGTTAGGACTATACTTTTTTTTTCTGACCTACTTGAGAGGACAGTCCCTTTACTCTTAGGAACATGGGCATGTTTTTTTTACCCTTAAATCTATACTACAAGTGTATTTCCTAAAAACTAGATTCTCTTAAAATTGTCAAAATCAGGAAAATACCATTGATATAAAATATATCTAATCTACAGGCCTTATTCAGATTTTGCCAGTTATACTGGATTTTTTTTCACCTTTTCTAAAATACAGTTTAGAATTCTATATTTCATAGTTAATCTGCCTATAGCAAAGAAATGTGTAATTCCCTCTTGCTCTTAGTGGCACAGATCTGGTCAAAAGCATCTCTATCTAGATGGTGTTCTGAATTGGGGATATGTATTAGAACCATCTAGGTCATTAAAAACAGACAAACACATACTTAGTACTCCTTCCAGATCTGAAGAATCTAAGGGACAGGAATCAAGGTAGGGGTGTTTTGAGAAAATGCTCTCCCATGAATCTGATCCACAGCACTAAGTTAGAACTTCTTCCCTGAAGCTTAGGAATCCTTATGGTAAGTCTTTTTTTAAAAAAAAAATTTTGTTTACCAATATTTGAATTAATCTTTCTCTTTTAGGCTTATCCTGAATATTTAATTACTTACCAGATTGTGAGGCCTGAAGGTATGGTTGATGGATAATTATTTTAGGAAACTAATTCCACTGAACCTAAAATCATCAAAACAGCTGGTGGCCTCTTAATTTTTACTCCTTTGCTGAGAAAAATCATCTTGTTCGACAAGCCTGTGGCAAAAGAATAAAAAATGTGAAAGAAGTTTTAACATTCTGACTTGATAAAGCTTTAATAATGTACAGTGTTTTCTAAATATTTCCTGTTTTTCAGCACTTTAACAGATGCTATTCCAGGTTAAAACTGGGTTTGTCTGTACTAAATTATAAACAGTTAACTTGAATCTTTTATACATTATGCATTGATTCTAACAGAAACTGTAATCCCTCAACAGAACTCATTTTACTAATCCAGTACTGTGTTCTTTAAAACACAGCATTTACACTGAATACAGTTTCATTTGTAAAACTGTAAATAAGAGCTTTTGTACTAGCCCGATATTTATTTACATTGCTTTGTAATATAAATCTACTGTTTCAGAATTGCAGTGGTTACAGATTTTTTTCATGTGTACCGCTCATCTGCACTTCATCCTGCATCATCGTGATTGGTCTTTACATTTGATTTCAGAGTTTGTGTTGAGTTGTCAGCAGAGACTTCGTCAGTTGGGAAAGATTTATTTATCAGATTTAATTTGCTAATGGAAGTATTCATCTCTCATTAGAAATCTTTCCCATTTAAGAGCCTATTTCATGAACTCTCTGGGGATTTAATTTGTGCTATCTTTATATGTATAAGATACATTCCAAAGAGCTCTAACTATGGTAGTCCTGAATATTAAAGATGTTTCTTTACTGGCATCAAACTCTAGGTTTCACGTTGGAAAAATTTTTCATGTCATTCTGTGAAAATTAGAGCAAATGCTTTAATTTTTTTTAGAAAGGTTATGTCCTGCCACTGAACAATTATGGTGTTCTTTTCATGGAATATAAATAGGAAGTTAAATTTCAGAGGTGGGAAGGATAATCTTGAATAATTTTCCAATATGTTCTAGTCACTGTAAATGTAAGCAGAAAAAAATTGCAAATGGGAGTGGGTGGTTTTTTTTTGTCCTAAGTATTTTTTTCCTGTTCTTTTTCCTTGGCCTTACTCTTACACTTATAGCCAATGTGTATACAATAGGCAAGCTCCACCCAGATCATGAAGTGTAGGTGTCCCAGTTCTCTCCTGGCCTCCTGAATGGGCAGGTCCAGTGAGAAGGGTGCTTTCTGCTCTGGGCCACCTCATCATGACATTTCACCCAGTTGAAGATATGCTATCCCATAAAATGCCATTCCTATTTTCTAATGTAAACTATCTTTTCCATGAAAAATGCTAAGGCATCTTGTACAGAGACACAAGTTACGGCTTGGCAGTCTGTTTGTTGACTCTAGCTTCCTCATAAGTCAAGGCAAGAGTTTTACCCACTTAAGTCTTTGTAAATGAGGATGTTCCCATTCACCAATTTACCTTTGTTTTACATTTTATTCAGTTTCTAACTAATTGGTCCTTTACAGTAACTTGTACATAAAGTGCTAGAAAATCATGGTGGTTTTTTTGCCTTGATTAAGAGTTAATCAAAGTAAATGCATATCTGGAGTTTCTATCATATAAGTTGTTTGGCAGCTGTAGAGGGAACTCTACTCCATAAAATGCCATGTAAGTTGTGATTATTATTTGATGTCAATCCTGACCTTTAACTGGTTTTATACAGCTTTCTAATAATTGCAAACATGATCCTAAAGTCATTTCTTGGAACTCAAATGAAGTATGCCAAATTTTATATAATTTTTCAGATTCTGGAAGCTTCCATGTTTTATAATTAGAAGATAATGAGGTGAATTGATGGAGTTTATATTTACATACCTTATCTCTCATCATTTAGCCCATAATCCTCACCCTATGAGTGAATCTGAAATTGCTTATCATGTAAAATTATTATGGTCTATGAGTTTACAATATTGCAGCTTGTGTTGTTTCATCTAATCCATTGCTTAATTAGTGTGTTGTTTTTCTATAAATGATTATATTGTGGTTAATATGTTAGCATGGTGATATTTTCAGATAGCTTTTTGTTTGTTGGGAGCTTGGAGGGGGGTTGGAGGGGTTTGGGGATTTTTTTGGAGTTTTTGCATGAAATATCTTACTTTATAATGATGGAATTGCTTTTTCCTTTGTTTTGTGAATTTTTCTGAAGTGAGATTTAACTTTTTATGTGAGTAATACTATTATATCCATCTAGAGTGTCTTACTTGTACTGTATCACATTCCATACCTTCATTTAATTCTTAATAAACTGTTCACTTGTTTTTCCAGGTAGCATGGTAATTACTGAAGTAGTATAAGTGTGTTGAATGGACTTTGAGAAAATGGATTAAGATTATAATAAACAACAATTGCAGGAAAACATTGTATTTCTGAGTCTAATAGTGATAAAAATGCAGTTTAAAGATTGAAATATTGAAGGTTGTGACCATATCATCTCAGCTACTTTAAGATTGAAAGTAGCTATAATATGCTTTTAGACAATTAGTCTACCCAACACTACTTTTGGCAAACCTTAAAGTTCATTCCTTGGAAATCTTTCTTCTTATAAAGAGGAGTATATTTTTGTTCTCCATATTATATAAAGAATTCTTTATAAGTTTTCAAATCTTAAAGTTAGTGGTACTTACTACTCCTGAAAGAAAGCATAGTAAATGTATTTTAGATTTCAGTATGCTGAATGTCCACGTGTGTGTGTTCAATTCTCTACTTTTCATAGTAAGAGAATAATGGCACAAATAACCCATAAATCACAGCTTTAAATATATTTCAGCAGCTTGATCTTCCTGCTTCAGTTAGAATAGTATTAAAGTGTTTGCTGGTTAGTTCCTAAGCATGCATTCCCATGTATGATGTGATCCACTTATATGCAGGGAGATGGAGAAAGAAAACTTGCAAATAAATTTCCTAAGCTTTTATGATTGGTATCCCTGACTTGCCCTTTACCTACTGTCCCATGCTGTTAGAGAACTCTAGTGACAGAGGAAGCAAGTTGTAGGATCCATTCTTCCCCTGGAGGACTGTCATATTTTTGTAAAGTTAGACTATACTGTGGCCTTTTCACTGGCTCCTGAATTTCTACCACCCTACCCCTCTTTTCATGCTTACTAGCTTGGCAGACTGTGACTTAAAATATTTAATTACACCCTCATAGAAGGTTCTTGCTCTCCACATTCAAGCCACCATTATCAGAAGTGTCTTCTCTAATTCATTATCCGCCCACAGTTGCCCCCAATCACACAAATACAGGTGTCCCCAAAAAATGTACACACACTTTTTTCTGATAGCTCAGTTGATGTTTCTTTTCAGATTTAACCCATTGGAATTAGTAATTATTCAAAGTGTGTGTACACTTTTTGGACACCCTATATATACTGAGCCCCCCAAATGGTCTGCCAATATACTTTTCAGCAGTACTATACAAAAGTAGCCTGTGGGTGGGTTGGTCCACAGACTTTGTTAGCAGGTTATGGAGAGATGAAAAAAATTGAGGAAACTTTTAGAGCATTTAGATATTGCTGCAATGTTTTTAAATTTTCTTTACAAAATAGTTTGCAACAAATTAGAAATTAAAAGGAAGAAAAAACTGGTCATTTGAAAGGTATAAAAGATACATGTTTTGTTTACCACTAGACCATCACTTAGCACATCCTGCCTGGCACATAATAATTCCTCAGAAAACTTTTTGAGCCAAAACCGGTTTGGCTCAGTGGATAGAGCGTCGGCCTGCGGACTGAAAGGTCCCGGGTTCGATTCCGGTCAAGGGCATGTAACTTGGTTGCGGGCACATCCCCAGTGAGGGGTGTGCAGGAGGCAGCTGATCGATGTTTCTCTCTCATCGATGTTTCTGACTATCTATCCTTCTTCCTTCCTCTCTGTAAAAAATCAATAAAATATATTTTTTTAAAAAAAGAAAACTTTTTGAGTCAATAAATAGTGATTAAGTGCTTGGGCTCTAAGGTCAGATGGATTTGGATTTGAATTTTACCCTATCCCTCACCAACTGTGGTCTTGAATAGATTACATGACCTTGATAAGTTTCAGAGTACTTACAGGGTTGTTGAGAGAACTAAATGATGCTCTTTTTTTTTTTTTTCTAAATGATATTCTGTATGTGCCATTAAGTACTATACTTGACAATAACTGCTTGTTGTAATTAATTATTATTTATTGTATTAATATTTTCCTGTATGCTCCAGAACTAGTGATTGGGTTTTCTCACTTGTCATGGAGACATAGAACATAGAATTTTTAAAGCAGCAAGATTAGCCCACTGATACCTTCATCTGAATGAAATCTTTCCTGGCCAGGCAGCTCAGTTGGTTAGAGCGTCATCCTAATACACCAAGGTTGAGGATTCAATCCCTGGTCAGGGCACATATAAGAAGCAACCAATGAATGCATAAATAAATAAGTAAAACAACAAATCAGTGTTTCTTTCTCTTGCACACACTCTCTCTCTTTCTCTCTAAAAATTAATAAAAAATGTCAGCACTGCCCTGGCTGGTTTGGCTCAGTTGATAGAGCGTCAGCCTACCAACTGTTCTATTCCAGTCAAGGGCACATGCCCGGGTTGCATGCTCGATCCCCAGTAGGGGGCATGCAGGAGGCAGCCGATCAATGATTCGCTCTCATTATTAATGTTTCTGCCTCTCCCTTCCTCTCTGAAACCAATAAAAATGTATTTTTTAAAAAATGTCAGCCCTATTTAGAAATATATATATATTTTTTTAATTTTAATAAATCTTTATTCAGATTATTACAATTGTTTCTCCTTTTTCCCCCCATAGCTCCCCTCCACCCAGTTCCCACCCCACCTTCTGCCCTTACCTCCCCCCCACTGTCCTCATCCATAGGTGTATGATTTTTGTCCATTCTCTTCCTGAATCCCCCCATACCCCTTTCCCCCTGAGAATTATCAGTCCACTCCCTTTCTATGCCCCTGATTCTATTATATTCACCAGATTATTCTGTTCCTCAGGTTTTTAATTCACTTGATTTTTAGGTTCACTTGTTGATAGATATGTATTTGTTGTTCATAATTTTTATCTTTACTTTTTTCTTCTTCCTCTTCTTTAAGAATACCTTTCAGCATTTCATATAATACTGGTTTGGTGGTGATGAACTCCTTCAGCTTTTTCTTATCTGTGAAGCTCTTTATCTGCCCTTCAATTCTGAATGATAGCTTTGCTGGGTATAGTAATCTTGGTTGTAGGTTCTTGTTATTCATCACATTGAAAATTTCTTGCCACTCCCGTCTGGCCTGCATAGTTTCTGTTGAGAAATCAGCTGACAGTTGTATGGGTGCTCCCTTGTAGGTAACTAACTGTTTTTCTCTTGCTGCTTTTAAGATTCTCTCTTTGTCTTTTGCTCTTGGCATTTTGATTATGATGTGTCTTGGTGTGGTCCTCTTTGGATTCCTTTTGTTTGGGGTTCTGTGCGCTTCCTGGACTTGTAAGTCTATTTCTTTCACCAGGTGGGGGAAGTTTTCGGTCATTATTTCTTCAAATAGGTTTTCAGTATCTTGCTCTCTCTCTTCTTCTGGCACCCCCATAATTCTGATGTTGGTACGCTTGAAGTTGTCCCAGAGTCTTCTTACACTATCTTCAACTTTTTGGATTTTTTGCTTTTTGCTTTTTCGGTTGAGTGTTTTTTGCTTCTTTGTATTTCAATTCTTTGACTTGATTTTTGTGTTTCTCTAGTCTGTTTTTGGGTCTCTGTATAATATTTTTTATTTCAGTCAGTGTATGTTTAATTTCTAGTTGGTCCTTTTTCATATCTTCGAGGGTCTCATTATATTTATCGGCCTTTTCTAGGATATTCTTGAAAAGCCTTATAACTGTGGTTTTGAATTCTATATCCAGTTGTTTGCTTTCCTCCATTTCTTTCGTTTGTGATCTGATTCTTTGACGCCACATTTTCACTGCTTCCCTGAGTTGGTAAGGTAGATTTGTGTGCTAGGTTTCCAATATGGCCCAGTGGGTCTGCCTCCCCAGTTAACCTGAGGTGGACACTCTTGGTGCACCCCTTTGTGGACTGTGTGTACAGCCTTGTTGTAATTAAGTCTTTATTGTTGTTGGTATCACTGGGAAGAATTGACCTCCGGGCCAGTTGGCTGTAAGGATCAGCTGTGTCTACGCTGGGAGAAGTTCGGTGCTGGAGACAGCCTTATAGGATTAGACTTGCCAAATTGCAATAGCCTCTGTGCTCAGCTTGGATGGGGTGGAGTCTCAGTCTTGGCTTCCCATCAGCCTTGCACTTGCGCGCACGTGCGCGCCTTCAGACCTCTGCCTTTCCTGGCTCCCAAGTCTCCGCCCGAGAGTCCAGACTCCCCCCACAAGAGCGTGGGTCCCCAGGGGCTCGCCTGGAACTGGGGTTCACTGCATTCAGAACTGGGGCTCAGTGCAGTCAGGAGCCTCTGACTCCCTTCCACTAGGGAAAGCCTGTGGCAACTTCCTCAGCCTTTGTGCGCACTGGCACGCGCGCGCCTTCAATCCTCCGCCTTCCCCGGCTCCCGAGTCTCCGCCCAAGAGTCCAGATTCCCCCCACAAGAGCGTGGGTCCCCAGGGGCTCGCCTGGAACTGGGGTCCAGTGCAGTCAGAACTGGGGCACAGTGCAGTCAGGAGCCTCTGACTCCCACTAGGGAAAGCCTGTGGGAAAGCCTGTGGCAACCTCCGCAGCCTTTGTGCGCACTGGCAGGCGTGCGCCTTCAGACTTCTGCCTTCCCCAGCTCCCAGGTCTCCGCCCGAGAGTCCAGACTCCCCCAAGAGCGTGGGTCCCCAGGGGCTCGCCCGGAACTGGGGTTCAGTGCAGTCAGAACTGGGGTTCAGTGTGGTCGGGGGCTTCCTTCCCTCTTCCGCCAGAGAAAGTCAGCCAGGCTCTCAGCCGCCCTTCCTCTCTGCGTGCACAAAGACCCTTTGCCGTACCTCCAATTCTCTGTGAGCTTTTCTCTTTCCTTCTAGTTGTAGAATTTTCACTCAGCCAGCTTTCCTGTGGTTCTGGATGGTGTCCGTTCTGTCTTTTAGTTGTAGTTTTGAAATTGTTGTGCGAGGCAGCAATTTAGGTGCTTACCTATGCCGCCATCTTGGTTTCTCCTCAGAAATACATTTTTTTAATGAATGAAATCTTAAGAAGCTCAAAATGTAAAGTATATAAATCCCTAGGTGCCTGAGGATCCCACTTTGAAAATTACTGATAAAAGCATCAGATGAGACATGGCAGCCTGATTGGATAAGGAAAATATACCCATAATCCAAGCTTTATCATTCCTACAGTGCAGAAAAAACAAGCTCCACTCAAATGGACTCATATTCAAAAATTCAAAACAGCCTGGCCAGTGTGCTCAGTGGTTGAGTGTGGACCCATAAGAGGTCAATTCCCAGTCAGGGCACATGCCTGGGTTGCGGACCTGATCCCCAATAGGGGATGTGCAGAGTGTTTCCAACTCTCCCTCCCTGTCTAAATTCAATAAAAAAACATTTTTTAAAAATCCAAAACAATCTATTTTGAACACAAGTCTTCAGACACAATCTTGGAAGATTAGCGTGCACACACACACTTAGAATAACTGGGATAAGGATGTTTAGAATGACTGGGAGGGGTGCCAAAACCGGTTTGGCTCAGTGGATAGAGCGTCGGCCTGTGGACTGAAGGGTCCCGGGTTCGATTCCGGTCAAGGGCATGTACCTTGGTTGCGGGCACATTCCCAGTGGGAGGTGTGTGTGCAGGAGGCAGCTGATCGATGTTTCTCTCTCATCGATGTTTCTAGCTCTCTATCCTTCTCCCTTCCTCTCTGTGAAATATCAATAAAATATTTTTTTAAAAAATAAAAATAAATAAAATGACTGGGAGGGGGAGAAAGCATAAAAACCATTATAAAAGATGACACTGAAAAAAAGCAAAGTAGATTTGGAAAACTTAGCTTTTGAGGACTAAAAAATATATAATTAATGGAATTAAGAACTCAATGGGCAGATTAAACCACAGATTGGGCATATCTGAAGAATTGGTGAACTAGGAGATAAATCAGAAGACCCAGATTGTAACAGGAAAAGATTGGAACTAGGAAAGGCATAAGAGACATGGAGAACAGAATGAGAAAGTCCAATATAAAGAACAGGATAGCGGTCAAGGGCACATACCTTGGTAGTGGGCTTGGTCCCCAGTGGCAGGGGCGTGCAGGAGGCAGCCAATCAATGATTCTCATCATTGCTCTTTCCTTCCTCTCTGAAATCAATAATACATTTTTTTAAAAAAAACAGGATGGGAGAGATTTGAAGATTTTTTCACAATTTATAATGAATATGAATCCTCAAAGAGGCATAACAAATATCTAGTAGGGTGAATAAAAACAAGTCTGCTTCTAGACATGTAGTAGAATTGCAAAAGACCAAAATCTAAAAGCAACCAAAGAGAGCCCTGGCTGGTTTGGCTCTGGGTAGAGCGTTGGCCTGTGGATTGAAGGGTCCAAGGTTCTATTCCAGTCAAGGGCACATGCCCAGGTTGTGGGCTTGATCCCCAGTGGGGGAGTGCAGGAGGCAGCTAATCAATGATTCTCATCAATGTTTCTCTCTCTTTCCCTCTCCCTTCCTCTCTGAAATCAATAAAAACATATTTTTTTTAATATATTTTATTGATTCTACAGAGAGGAAGGGAGAGGGATAGAGAGCCAGAAACATCGATGAGAGAGAAACATCGATCAGCTGCCTCCTGCACACCCCCCACTGGGGATGTGCCCGCAACCAAGGTACATGCCCTTGACCGGAATCGAACCCGGGACCCTTCAGTCCGCAGGCCTACGCTCCATCCACTGAGCCAAACCGGTTTCGGCAATAAAAACGTATTTTTTAAAAATAAAAGCAACCAAAGAGAAAAGACATTAAGTACAAAGGAATAATACACTGACAGCAGCCTTTCCCTGGCAGCAGCCTTTCCCTGGCAGCAAGAAAGGCTGGAAGACAAATACCTTCTTTTTTTTTTTTTTTTTTTTTTTTTTACTATACTTTATTGATTTTTTACAGAGAGGAAGGGAGAGGGATAGCGAGTTAGAAACATCGATGAGAGAGAAACATCGATCAGCTGCCTCCTGCACACCCCCCACTGGGGATGTGCCCGCAACCAAGGTACATGCCCTTGACCGGAATCGAACCCGGGACCCTTCAGTCCGCAGGCCTACGCTCCATCCACTGAGCCAAACCGGTTTCGGCAATAAAAACGTATTTTTTAAAAATAAAAGCAACCAAAGAGAAAAGACATTAAGTACAAAGGAATAATACACTGACAGCAGCCTTTCCCTGGCAGCAAGCAAGAAAGGCTGGAAGACAAATACCTTCTTTTTTTTTTTTTTTTTTTTTTTTTTACTATACTTTATTGATTTTTTACAGAGAGGAAGGGAGAGGGATAGCGAGTTAGAAACATCGATGAGAGAGAAACATCGATCAGCTGCCTCCTGCACACCTCCCACTGGGGATGTGCCCGCAACCAAAGTACATGCCCTTGACCGGAATTGAACCTGGGACCCTTTAGTCCACAGGCCGACACTCTATCCACTGAGCCAAACCGGTTAGGGCGCCAAATACCTTCTAAGTGCCGAGAAGAAGAAAAAAAGGATGTTAGCCTTGAATTCTCTAACACAGATAAATTGTTACTCAAAAAAGAGGACAAAAAACACTTTCAGATTTTGCTGAAAGAACTCAGGATTGTTCTTCAGAAAAGAAGACAATTAAATCCAGAAGGACGGCGTATGATACAAGAAGCATGGTGAGCAAAGAGATTGGTAAACAGACTGAAATATATCCATGTGTAAAGAGAGGATATGAAGTGTTTTATTAACCCCCAGCAATAACATTATCAATCATAGTTACCATGTATTAAATTCCTACACCATGAGCCACATAATTCCACGTGGATCCTCTTTCAAGTGAGGGAACTAGAGCTCAAGAGTTAAACTTGCCCGAAGCCAAGGCTGATAAGTCTTCTTAGGATTCCCTTTCCCTATGTTCCTCAACCCTCCAAAGTCTGCTGTGCTCTTAGGAGCAGTATATCAGCCCTAAGGGGACAGGAGTCCTTCCTCCAGGCTCTGTGGGAATGCCATTTGTTGCCTGTACCATAACAAAGATCCAGGATGGGTAGATCTCTGGCTTCTGGTACTTATAGTCTCAGATCAAGGGTAGTAACAACAGTGTGTCTCTCCTGCAGCCAGCACTCCTTCCCACCTCCATCAGCCTGCAGATTTGGTCAGAGGAGCTTCATGCCCCTAAAGGCAGAAAACTGCTCCAACTTTCCTTAGAAGAGGCTTGAACTGAGAAGGAAGTTGAAAATCATACTGCCTACCTCAGTGCCTTCCCTCTTGAAACATGCTGGAAAGAATGTTTTTACTTAGAATCTCTAAACAGCTGAATTTAAAACTGAACAATGGATGAACTGATGGATTCTGGGTGAAGCTATAATCCAGAGGTTGAAACTGATTTCTGTTGACAATTGCAACCATACATATTTGTCAAGAGGGAATAGTGGGAACTCTTCCTGGGAGTGTTCTGTCCCAGAAAGAGTAGAATGTTTCTGTTCTGACCACAGGATGAATAAAGGAAATGACCTGGCTGAAGTTTAAAAGATTTTAATATAAAAAGGCTAGCAGATTCCAGTGGAAGCGAATATAGTCAATTTGTATTTATAGACAAGGATTAAATAAACTAATCTGACAGTCTATGTGGGCAATTGTTGGGGAACAAGATAGATCCATCTTCGTGCAAAGAATTGTGAATGAATGAGAATCCATGGCTCAGTGGGCAGGCAGGGCATAGGGGAGACCACCAGTCCAGATAATCAGACATTCACGTTTCCCACTGTTTTGTTCTATTGTATCCAAATGTGAGAAGCTGTTTTCCAGTTCCCCACATACAAAGCTCTTTATTGGACTTTACTGATGCATGATCCCTGCTGCTTTACTCAAACTGCCAGCCTCAGAGTTTTGCTTGATGGTGTCTGGCAGCTCAGCTTTGCCCCCAAGTAGATTTATGAGCTGTGAAAGATGGTCAAATTAACACGCTAAGCATTCCTGATAGGATTAGAAGACTGGAGACAAGCTGGCATTTGCATACCATCCTGATGTAACACAACATCTTCATGTCTTCCCAGCCCTTCCTGGTGGGGCTTGGAGGGGGCAAGTAAGAGGTGACACCACACACCCTTCTCAGCTGACAACAAAGAGTCACCATGATTCCAGATGATGTCATTTGGCATTTAGCATCCAATAGCATCTTTCAATCAAAAGGACTGAATTGATGTGATAACAGCACTTACTTTCAGGGCTGAATACCTGTCCACGATCCCCATCTTTTCTCTGGGTTGGAATTAACTCCTCCAAGTGCCTTGACAGGTGCTAAGGGTGAGCCTTAAAACATCCACTTAAGTAATAACGTGAATTACTGATTGTAACAGTAAAGCACATTTTATTGTAGAAAATTTGGAAAAGGCTATACAATAACAGCAAAGTAAAAAATCACACATTATAGAAATAACCCACCATCAACATTTTAGTGCAATTATTTACAGTCTGCTTTCTATGCATACAATTGTTTTTTTTAACAAAGCCAGATCATATTGTTCAACCTGAATCTTATAATGTATCCGTAGCATTTTCCCATTTACTAAATATTCTCTTTTTGAAAAGGTTATTTTTAATGACTGTGTTGCATTCCATCACATAGAATAAAGTATCTCAACTTCGGTTATCCGGGGGTCAGAAGCAAGTATCCTCAGAACATCCCTGCAGGACTATGGGAAGGGTGTTAGGGGGAAAAGTGAGTAGGTAGACGTCTGATCTTTCCAGCAGCACACAGGTCTAACTGGTACAACACCAAGAAAATATTAGATCTGCCCAGCCATTGTGGCTCAGTGGTTGAGCATCTACCTATGAACCAGGAGGTCACAGTTCGATTCCGAGTCAGGGCACATGCCCAGGTTGTGGGCTGGATCCCCAGTGGGGGCAGGAAGCAGCCAATCAATGATTCTCATCATTGCTGTTTCTGTCTCCCTCTCGCTTTCTCTCTGAAATCAATAAAAATATATTTTAAAAAGAAAATGTTAGATTCAAGAGCTCACAAGAACCATGAATCAAAATGAAACACTCCTGAGTCTTGTCTAGGTGAGTTGCATGATAATTACCAAACATGATACTTATCAGAATCACCTGGGCAATCTTCAGGTTAAAAGTAGTCTCCCTGCCCTAGCTGGTTTGGCTCAGTGGATAGAGCGTCGGCCTGCGGACTGAAGGGTCCCAGGTTCAATTCTGGTCAAGGGCATGTACCTTGGTTGCGGGCACATCCCCAGTGGGGAGTGTGCAGGAGGCAGCTGATCGATGTTTCTCTCTCATCGATGTTTCTAACTCTCTATCCCTTTCCCTTCCTCTCTGTAAAAAAATCAATAAAATATATTTTTTAAAAAAAATAGTCTCCCAAGGGCTGCCCCACAGGGTCACTCTGGCCAGATCAGAGTGGGGTCCAGAGATCTGTGTTTTCCACCAGCACTCTGGGTGGCTCCAATAGAGCTTATGCTCAACCCAGACCTGAAAAAATCCCAGTGAGTGGAAAGAGTGCTTTACAGTCAGATGTGGGCATAGGGGGCAGCTCTTTCTCCCTCAGCCTCAGTTTCTCACAGTATTAAATGAGGGGAAAGATTATACATGCCCTGCCAACCATGAGGCTCAGCTGAGGTAATGTCTGTGAAAATACTTGGCAAATTATAAGCTGCATATAAATGTGAGGAGGCGTTACCTCATTGTGCCCAAGAAGAAAGGGTATTTGGAAAAGCCTGATTTATTTTCAGGGCTCGACAACAGCTCCCAGCTACTTTGGGGGAGTCTGCTTCAAAATCCACATTTATTTTCTTGCTAAACATTCTCCTTCCCTGTCAACGGGCTTTGCCTGTGACTGGCTTCATTTTACTAGTAGGTCAGCTTTCACTTTTCAGGGCTTTATGCTGATTGATTGGTTTCAGAGGCTCAGACTCCTTATTGCATTGGGTATGGGACTAATGAAAAGAGTGTTCTCCCTCCAGACCCCGTCCTGGCCCTGTCCCCTCAGAGGTCCCCGAATTTGGAGCGCCTTTGTGGCTTGAATCTAGGTCACAAAAGATTGTCCTTTTTTAATCCCATGTGGTCACAGTTGTACCCAGTGCTTCAGGGGAGGACCAATGAAATGGAATAAATGCCTGGCTTTTGCCTTCCTGCTTTCCTACAGAGATGCAAAGGTTTCTAGAGGTTAATAAGATAGAGCCAGTGTGGGGTTCACTCCCTGGGGCTCTCCAATCAACTTCTTGTATGTGCTATTTAGTTAGGGCTCTGGTGGGTCTCTTAGAATGTCAGAAAATGGCATCCTCTCCATCCCAGTGAAGGAGTTCACATTCTGTGGTCTCTGATCTAATGAAAATGCAGGCTGCTTCAGCTGGATTAAGAGAAGTTTTCCTTCTCTTTTTTAAAGTGCCTGAAGGTCTGCAACTACTCTTTAGAACAAGAGATAAATTGCAAGAGCAATTTATGACCATGACCAGGGCAGAGACAACCTTAACTTCCAGCTCTCACAGCTCACAGCTAACATGAAGGAATATTCTTTCCTGTGGCCTCTTTCCTTGGTCTGTTCTTGACATTTCATGATGGATGTACTCATAACTTTAGCAGGTCTTGTGCTTTTTGATAAAGAGAGGGAAAACATTTGAAGATAGAAACAATAATCCTTTAACCTTTGCCTCTACTGTGATAACTAAAGCACAAGATGAAGATGAAGGCGGTGAATTGAGAGAAGAGAAATTTTTTCCACCAGTTGTTAAAATGCTGCAATTTACCTTCTCTTTGCCTGAGGACCAGCCATGGTAACTTTTAGACCCAAATTAGCTTCGTATTTCTTCCTTCAAGAAGCTTTCCCTCAGTCCCACTCTCCCATCACCTCCACACACCTGTGGGGGGGTCCCTCCTAGGCTCCTGCCGTACCTTTCATAATACTGGCCCCTACACTTGGCGCCCCTTTTCAGGAATCCTGGGAGATTCTTTCTTTTATTTGTATTGATTTGAGAGAGAGAGAAACCTTGATTTGCTGTTCCACTTATTTATGCATTCATTATTTGCTTTTTGAATGTGTCCTGACCAGGGATCCAACCTGAAACCTTGGCATATTGGGAAGATGCTCTAACCAACTGAGCTATCCATCCAGAGCTCCTGGGAGATTTTTGAGGGCAGGATCGGTGTCCGTCCCACTTACTTTTGAATTACCAGAGCCTAGATTCTCATGGGCTAGGTACTAGTTGAAAGAGTGTGGATTAATTTTATATTTGGACATTTTATTTTACTCATTCTGTACATGCCAATTTACTTTCTCTGATGATAAAAAGTGTCGTTGTTTTACCCACTTGATCACGTTTTTTTCATAGTCATTTGATCATGTAATAAAAATGAATCATTTGCACTATTTTATGTTCTATACTAGGGGCCCAGTGCACAAATTCATGCACCTTGAAAGGAACTGTGGGCTGAGAGGCTGTGGTGGGCACAGGGGCGGGTCTTGACCCATCCTCTGCACCCCCACCCGGCCTCTCCCACTGCGGCCCCCACTGCTCCCATGCGCTGATGGCGCCGGCCCCACTCGCACCTGCTGACATCACGAAGCAATCTCTGACAGCGCTGAGTGATCAGAACCTTCGCCCAGGAGCAGGTGTGAGCAGGGGTTTCCAGCCCCGATCACCCCTCAGGGCTTCTCCACCTCCCCCTGCTCCTGAGGGGCGATGGGGGCCGGCAGCTGCCGCTCGCACCCTCTGACAGCACCGAGCGATCAGGGCCAGTGCTGGGCGCCGGCAGCGGGTGCGAGCAGGGCCAGTGCTGGCAGCAGGTGTGAGCATCAGGCAGGACCACAGCGCACGGGAACCAAGAATTTTCAGTAACCACCAGAGGCTCACCCCAATGACAGCAACCAGCGCCCCGCCTTGGTCTGGCGCCCCTGTTCACCTGCTCCACCATCCCGCTGTGGCCGATGCCCACCATGTTTCACACTCTGCTGCCTGCTGCCCACGCCCACCATCTTCTGCACGTGCCCCCTGGTGGTCAGCACACATCATAGCAACCAGTTATTCAGTTGTTCCACTGTTTGTTCTATTTGCATATTAGGGTGTTATATATATATAGACTAGAGTCCCAGTGCACAAAATTTGTGCATGGGAGGGGGTATCCTTCAACCCAGCCTGCACCCTCTCCAATCTGGGACCCCTCAGGGGATATCCGACTGCCGGTTTAGGGGCAATAACTCCAGCCATTAGGAAAATCACACAGAATGTCTTGACAATACAAACAGTGTGGTTTTATGAGTTGTTTTAATAATGGCCATTCCTTTAAATAATATCTGCTTACATACAATACAGCTGGTACTATGTGAATTCAGAATGTTAATATCACAAAATCATAGAAGGTTGT
The DNA here is from genome assembly GCF_963455305.1 of Plecotus auritus. Taxonomy (NCBI): domain Eukaryota; kingdom Metazoa; phylum Chordata; class Mammalia; order Chiroptera; family Vespertilionidae; genus Plecotus; species Plecotus auritus. The sequence goes on along the minus strand of NC_137783.1, from coordinate 26,195,149 downwards.
AGTGGACATAATCTTGAATTGTCTAGTACAAACTTTTATAAATATTGTAATTCCCTTTTCAAAGATTTTGAATGCTTTTTGTCCTAAGAAGCTTAACCAACTTTTGAGGCAACCCATTTTCTGTGAAAGAACGGGGGACTCTGGTGGCAGGCGCCCCCCAGCAGGGCTGAAAGGACAGGGAGACTCTGGTGGCAGGCAAGTGGCGCAGCCCCCCGGGACTGGGGGACTCTGGCGGGGCTGAGGGGACTGGGCGCTGCCATCTTGTGGCTATGGGTGCCACCATATTTGTGATGGTGTGCTGGTCAGTTTGCATATTCCCTCTTTATTAGATAGGATATCTTATAAAATATTTTAGGAACTATGGCCAGCTGAAGTTCTCAAATAAAAGATTCAAAAATGTGGTTTGTCACAAGGTTAAGTGATTTGACTTAGCTCAGGAGTGTTACTTATGAAAATGTGTATTTACACTTAGGTTTTGTAGACTTAAACTCTGATTTTGCTATTATGTAAGAGTTTATAATATATACATTTTATAAAATTGGACAAAGGCAAATTAGTAAATGTGTCCCCATTTGGTAATTTTCATATGGATTCAATGAAAGGGCATGTGCACACTCACATACACACACATATTTCTGAAGTTGTAAGATGCTTTATCTCAAAATTCATACAAAGAAACAGATTTGCAAACACAGACCCCCTTTTAACATTGCAGAAGGGATCATATTACCAGTTGGGTGACCTGCGGGGGGTGAAAGTACCACGATAATTGTCTCCACATTGTCTCCACGTTCTGGGCTCCGCATTTCTGGTTTCTGCGACGCCCGCAGACTTATTAATGTCCGGCTTTGTAACCACTTCTGGCCTCAAGAATGGTGGAGAAGATAACATGACTGCAGAGCGCGGGGTGGGGGGTCACGGAGGGGCGTGGGCCCAGCCAGTGGGAAGGTCGGACATGGAGGGGCGACATCACCCCACCAGCATCAGGCCACCGCCTCCATTCAGTGGCAAAATGTGGGCGGGCAAAGGATGCGCGGAGCCCTTGGCCCGTGGTTAACCCTGTGCTTGCCTGCTGCTAGCATCACGGGGCACCTGGAGCATTGCCGAGAGCACGGAGCATCACCTGGCGCACAAAGCACCAACCGCTTTGGCAGCACCACCCAAGTTCATTGAGTTCATTGTCCTCTACATGTACCTGTGGTCCCTTAGGTCCATGGTCGGCAAACTGCGGCTCGCGAGCCACATGCGGCTCTTTGGCCCCTTGAGTGTGGCTCTTCCACAAAATACCACGGCCTGGGCGAGTCTATTTGAAGAAGTGGTGTTAGAAGAAGTTTAAGTTTAAAAAATTTGGCTCTCAAAAGAAATTTCAGCCCTAACCGGTTTGGCTCAGTGGATAGAGCGTCGGCCTGGGGACTCAAGGGTCCCAGGTTCGATTCTAGTCAGGGGCATGTACCATGGTTGTGGGCACATACCCAGTAGGGAGTGTGCAGGAGGCAGCTGATTGATGTTTCTCTCTCATTGATGTTTCTGACTCTCTATCCCTCTCCCTTCCTCTCTGTAAAAAATCAATAAAACATATTTTTAAAAAAATAGAAATTTCAATCGTTGTACTGTTGATATTTGGCTCTGTTGACTAATGAGTTTGCCAACCACTGCTATCCTTCTAGCTTTATTACTGGTTAACATTTTGTTATATTACTTTATCAACTATCTGTATAGAGATATATTTTTCTCCTAAATTATTTGAAAGTATATTGTAGATCTCATGACATTTTATTCTGATATAATTTTTCACACCAAAGAAAATGAACCCTAATTAAGTAATAATCACTTAAAATATAGGCCATATTTACATTTTCTCTGTTGTTCCAAAAATGCCTTTGAACTAAGTTTTTTAAAATCCAGAATAAAGATGGATTGCATTGCATCTACTTATGTTATTTATTTTTATGGTAATTTTCTTATAAGATTTTTATTATTTTCAGCCTGCATAGCACATTTCTGGAATTTAAATTTGGGTACTGTGGTTATTCTAGATCTATCTTTTCCCTAAGGTTAGCACATATTTAAAACAAGATTTTTGACAGAAATACTTGGTTGCTAAGCTTCCAGTACACATCTTGGTTTTCATGTGCAGACCAACCAATGTGTTTTCCTTCCTTGGAGTCTGACCCAAACCTGATGCAACAAAGCTCCTTTTCCTAGGCCCTCACTTTCAGAGCCATGTCCCAGAGGTCTCTTCCTTTCCATTTTCTCTTACCTCCCCTTTGGATTCATACTGTATGAACTCTTCATAGGCAACCTTTAAAAATACTTTTAAAACTTTTCCCAAGTCCTGTCACTGTTTTTATTACATACTAGAGGCCCAGTGCACGAAATTCGTGCACGGGGGGGGGGGTGTCCCTCAGCCCAGCCTGCACCCTCTCCAATCTGGGACCCCTCGAGGGATGCCCGACTGCCCATTTCGGGCCTAAACGGGCAGTCGGACATTTCTCTCACAATCTAGGACTGTTGGCTCCCAACTGCTTGCCTACTTGCCTTCCTGATTGCCCCTAACTGCTTCTGCCTGCCAGCCTGATCACCCCCTAACCACTCCCCTGCCAGCCTGATTGATGCCTAACTGCTCCCCTGCCAGCTTGTTTGCCCCTAACTGCCTTCCCCTGCAGGCCTGCTCCCCCCTAACTGCCTCCCCTGCAGGCCTGGTCCCTCCCAACTGCCCTCCCCTGCTGGCCAGATCACCCACAACTGCCCTCCTCTGCTGGCCCAGTCACCCCTAACTGCCCTCCCCTGCTGGCCATCTTGTGGTGGCCATCTTGTGTCCACATGGGGGCAGGATCTTTGACCACATGCGGGCAGCCATCTTGTGTGTTGGAGTGATGGTCAATCTGCATATTACTCTTTTATTAGATAGGAGAGAGGCCTGGTGCATGGGTGGGGGCCAGCTGGTTTGCCCTGAAGGGTGTCCTGGATCAGGGTGGGGGTTCCCTTGGGGTGTGGGGCGGCCTAGGCAAGGGGCCTGTGGTGGTTTGCAGGCTGGCCACGCCCCCCGGCGACCCAAGCAGAGGCCCTGGGATCTGGGATTTATTTATCTTCTATAATTGAAACTTTGTAGCATTGAGTGGAGGCCTGGGGCGGCAAGGGCAGGCAGAAAGCTTGGCTTCCTCCATTGCCAGGGAAACCCAAGCCTCCCTCCTGCTCTCTGTGGCTGCAGCCATCTTGGTTGGGTGTATTTGCATATTCCCTCCTGATTGGCTGGTGGGCATGGCTGGTGGGCGTGGCTGGTGGGTGTAGCGGAGGTATGGTCAATTTGCATATTACTCTTATTAATTAGGATGTGGACCTCAGAATTCTTTTCCTATAGTCCTATTACCTCTCTCCTGGCTTATCTATAATCAATGTGTATTGAGTGCATGCTATATCACACACACACACACACACACACACACACATACACACACACACATTGCTCAGAACAATTTCATATAATTGGCACCAGTAATATTACCTTCATTTTAATTTATTTTATTTTTTTATTTGTTGATTTGAGAGAGAGAGAGAGAAAAACATTGAGTTGCTGTTCCATCTATTTATGCATTCATTGGTTGATCCTTATATGTGCTCTGCCTGAAGATTGAACCCGAAACCTTGGCATAATGGGACGATGCTATAACCAACTGAGCTACCTGGTCAGGGCATTATTATCCGCATTTTAAAGATGAGAATAGTGAGACTTAGAATTTGTCTGGTGCGTGTGATATTGTAAGACGTGGAGCTGGGACTTGATCCTTGGTTATCTGACTCCAGAGTTCATGTTCTTAACACTGTATACTACCTTTGAGATATTAAGACATCTTTTTATTCAACACATAAAGAGCCTGTATAATTGGAAGGTGTTTTATCCATCATATTATTTTACTGTCACTATATTCACAAGTCATTTGGTAGAAATTGGTGACACTCATATGCCAGGGCTGTGTATTGAGCACAACGGCTAACATTTTAACTAAATGACATTTGAAGACCTTCTATCAGCTGGCTGTTGGCTCGCTCAGGCCATGGAACATCACTGGTGACACCCCTGGAGGTCAGAGAAGGTTAGGTCATCCCCTAAACCAGTGGTTTCCCAACGTCTGGAATTCCAAAACCATTAAAACTTCCTACACATTTGGAGGAATGACATTTACCAAGTGAAACATTCAATTTTTAAAATCACCATCTATAATACTAGCATTATCCTTTTATAAAAGAAAGGATATTTTAAACCTATCTTCCTCCATTCCTATAAAGAAAAATTAGAAGGGACATAACCTCAGAATAAAGAATAATCCTTAATCTAAACAAATCAGATCTGACAAAATTCACTATCTTGTCCTTATTTTTCTCATAATGAACTGACTTTGGATCGGGCCATATAGGCCAACATCGTCATTTTACCAATTAGGAGGTGATTCATCAGACACATCTTTATGTTAGCCAGATTACTGTGATGGAGTCTGCAGGCCAGGATGGAGGATTAAGCCCCTCTAACAAAATCACTGAAAGTAGTTTCCCCTGGTTAAGTAGTTTCCCCTGGCAAAAGTATGATGTTTCCATAAGGTTATGGATGTAGACCTGGCAGAAAGACACTGTGACTCAGCAGAAACAAGGGTCCATAGAGGATGAAGGATGAAGGTATTGGTGGAAGGTGTTCAAGGTCTATGGCCTGGTGATGAGACAGTTGTGCAATATCGAAAATAACTCAGTTCAAGTTCCAGCTCTACTCTCTCCTTGGAGAATTCACTGAATGTCCCTGAACCTGTTTCTTCACTCATAAAATGCCATCTCATGAGGTAGATAAGGGGACATATAAGAAGATGCTTTTCAGTCTGGCTGGTGTGGCTCAGTGGTTGAGTGTCAATCTATGAACCACGAGGTCACGGTTCAATTCCCAGTCAGTCAGGGCACATGCTTGGGTTACCGGCTGGATCTCCAGTGTGGGGTGTGCAGGAGGCAGCCAATCAATGATTTTCTCTCATCCTTGATGTTTCTATCTCTCTCCCTTACTCTGTAAAAGAGAAGGCCTCCTCTGCTATTTTGAACAAATCTGTGACTAAGCAGTAGTCACCTGTTAGGGCTGCTAGGAGCTTGAGGCTGCAGCCAAATAACCCTGCTGGCCCCTCCTCTCTTAATACCCCGTACCTTGTCCCAGGAGGCTAATTATCCTGCTTGCAAATAAGAGCTCTCCAGCCCTCGGTCTGCCCCAGCCTTCCTCCGGCAGCCTATTTGCTTTTTGGCACTCATTTTGCCATCCTACACTGATGTCCTCCTTCATTCTGGGTGACTCACTGAAAGTTTTTATAACACTGTAGGTGCCAGGCATTCACAGTTACACAAAGTGGTTTCACCCTCCAGATTTTCCTGAGCGTTTATGTTATGGATTTTAACAGGGCTTTGCAGGAACATCCACACCCACCTAAGAAAATGGTCGCATACTCACATGGTTGAGATTGCTGGTATGAGCTAAGGCACTAGGATATGCTGTCCTAAACATCTTTTTTGCTGTAGGCATGCTGCTGTTGATACGTTTTCAAAATGCTCCAATCGTGTGTGTGTGTGTGTGTGTGTGTGTGTGTGTGTGTGTGTGTTCTGTTGTATTGTGTTTTGTTTAGCTTTGCTTTGCCTTTTTTAAAAATTTAATTGAAAGCATTCCTGAGCCTTGGGCATTAGTTGGAAGGGATAAGAAGAGAGAAAGGTAAATAGCTGCCTTTAACTGCTGGTAAGTATTTCATTCCAGGGCACTGCCAACGGATACTTATATATGACTAAACATAAACTGTGACATCTTGCCCTCCTGGAGGTCCCACACTGGCTGTCTTCCCTTCATCTCTCTCCCACCTCTTAAAATCAATGCAAAAGGGCCCTATCCCTGTCTCGATTTGGAGAAGAATCCTTCTCATTGTGGTCATTGTGCATGGAAACAAAAGAACATCTGGATCAAAGGTTTAGGGTCTTCAGCCCCACCACGGTCACATGACCACCCAGCTCAAAGGAGGCAACTGTTAACTGAAGTGCTGGTCCGAAGCTTCCATCCTTTCATGGAGAGTTCCTGTGGTTACCTAGAAACAGTCCCCTCACGTCATTTTCATTGCCTTGCACTGTGCTGCCAACAGTCTTTCGGGAAATTCTGTATTTAGCCATTTCAAGTTGTACCCTCAATGAAAGCGTCCTTTTCCCCCCACTCTGAAACATACAACCCTGCATTCCTCCTGCCCCCAAATTCATTTTGGTTTTCCTTTAGAACTTAGAAACAGTTTGTCTAGTTCACATAGCCCCCAAAATCCTGCTGGTGGTTTTGTTGAAATCATGTTTAAATGTATAGATTATTTATAGATTGAAAAAAATAATGTTAATGCTTCTTATGTAATAATAATAATAAATTCATCTGTAATTTCATTTTTTATGGCTTTCTTTTCTGCCCTTCGAAGTATTTCTGTATTCTTCATATAGCTCTTGCATATTTCTTATTGAGTTTATACTTAGGCATTTTACCTTATTATTAACGGCATCTTCCAACATCTTTTCTTCCTGCTTGTCTGTACATGATGACCACTCAATAATTTTAACATGGCTGAAGCCAACATCGTGTTTTAAAAAGGAGAGGAGGGCTTTGGTCTGCTTTCATGCCTGCTTTTAAAAATTGAAACGGGAAAGAGTTTGAATGTGGTGAGCCAGAGGTCACAGGAGGGACAAACTAGGGGTAAATTCATCAAAGCTCTGCAGCGGTGAGCCTGGTCAGGAAGCAAGGAGAGTTGTTCTTTGAAGTTGTAATAAAGCCGTAGAGCTGGGAGGTCAGCTGTAGTCCCCAAGCCTTCAAGACCAGAAACATTCTCTTCTCCTTTCAAGTCCTCCTCATTAAAGATCTCACATACCCCCCTTGCTTCCACATTAGGGAGGCGAACACTGCATATTCTCTCTTCAACAACTACACATTTCCTGCTTATTTCTTTTGATACTGTTCCCAGCTGAGATGCAGAGTTGCTGATTGCCATTTTGTGTAAGTGCCCTTTAAGACTGAAAGTCCCTCTGGATGCCCGCATTGGTATACTAAAGGAAATGGGAGCACTAAGGATATATTTATTGCAGGCTTGCAAGGTGCCAGACACTGTGCTTTTCATGAGCATCTTATTTAATCCTCCCAACAACCCCACGGGGGAATTACTATTATTTTTTCCCTATTTTACATAGAGGAAGACTGAAGCTCAGAGAGATGAAGTAAATTGTCCAAGGTCATGCAGCTGGTTAGTAGTAATACCGAGATTTGAACCCATGCATGTTGATCTCCTTCACCTAAAGTCATAGCAGCTTTTAGCTGTAGTATATTTTTGTGACAGCAGAAGAAAAAAGACCTAGCTCACGCTTCGACCAAACTGAAACATGAGCCTTTTATTAAATGGAGTGCAGTGCTCCAATCCCCCTTTAAGTGAGAGCCCGTCATGCGCGGTATAATTAGCTGACAGTGTCCAGCAGCAGCACCTTCAGAATCCACCATGTTCACACCAAGAACATGTTCTTCCTGGGCCATACGGGAGCACAAATATGTTTATGAGTTGCCATGATTTAGACTTACCAGTAGAAGCAGAGGAGGGCCTGGCCCAGGAATTTCAGATTTATATTGTTTCTTTTCTCCCTATTATTTTTTTTTTAAATATATTTTATTGATTTTAGAGAGGAAGGGAGAGGGAGAAATAGAAACTTCAATGATAAGAGAGAATCACTGATTGACTGCCTCCTGCACACACAAACCACCCCCCTGCCCCCGCTGGGGATCGAGCCCGCAACCCAGGCATGTTCCCTTGTCCGGAATCAAACCCGGGATCCCTCAGTCCACAAGCGGACGCTCTATCCATTGAGCCAAACCAGCTAGGACTCCCCTATTCTTGCGTTACGCCATTCTTTACCTCAAGCTGACATCTCCTAGATAGGCTTCCCAGATAACCATACCTACACTCACCTTCCATGTTCCTAATCTTTTACATGTAGAAACCTAATTTTTATTGTTGTTGTTAGGTTTTGTTTTCTAATGGTTTCATGGTGTAATCCTAAATTCCAGCTTGTTAAAGGCTGGTACTACATCAGGGTATCTCTTCCCCGCCCGCCCCGTGCCCTGCCCCCTTCCTTAGCACCAGAGTCCAGGGCATTTGGACCAGCATCCAAAATTATTAGTTTATTGTTTAATTAAATTAATTGACTTTAAACTTTACTCTTCTTCAAGGAAAGGAGAGGTAATATTCATTGGGTACCTATTGTATGTCAAGCATTGTGTGGTGCTGAGTAGTATCCAATGTATCACATAATTTATTCTTCATGGTAACCCTGGAAGTTAGACATTATTGTTATTGAACAAGAGAAGAGAGAAACATGGAGAGGTTAAGCCTTCGCAAAATAACGCAGAGTAAGTGGCAGGCAGAACTAATATTCAAACCGGTCATGTCTGACTCAAAACCAGTGCTCACCCACATCACAGAACTGCCTCCTAGGGCCAGTACTTGAAGGAGGCAAGTGAGAGGGGTGAGGCTCTTGCCTAGGGTGCAAAATATAGGGCAGTCCCAACAAACGCAGTCATCAAAATAAATATTTTAATGCAATACTTTAAAAATCAAAATTAATGCAAAACAATCCACGAGGAACAAAGTATTGAATTTTGAAATGAGGATGGGATCATGATTACTGGTTTTCCTTTTGCCTCAGGCTTCAGTAGAGCTTCCCACAGCACCAGCACTGATCCTGCCTTTATTTAAAATCGTAAGCTGAGTCATTGAATGAAAGCTTTGTTTTAGAAAATTAATATGTTGGGGGTGTGAAGGACAAACTGAAAAGGTAGAGACTTTGAAGGTTTGAAACATTTTGCCTACTCAAAATGAGTTAAGAAAAATTCCACTATTCCCTCTTAGCTCTGTGCTAAATAACTTGGGAAGTACAACCAGAACAAGATGGTCTGATGCTTTTCACAAATTCTCTCTCTTCTGTAGACTGAGCTACAGATGCCTTGCTACTTCTGATGCCCCCGCTGGTGCCAGCTCTGATGATAACCCGGGCGTGTCTGGCAACTTTCCCTTCCCTCCTAATGGCACCCGCAGGGGGAAATTCCCATGTTTCCCGTGTACATCCTCCTCATTATTTTAGAGATTTTGATCCTGTCTTTTTCCACCTGCATGTTTCACCTCTAGCTTAACCTTCCAAGTCTTTCTAGATGCTCCAGACACAGAAGCCTTCTCTATTTCTCGGTCATTTTCGTTGTCTTTCTCTAGGTCTTTTCTAACTCTATGACCTTTCTGGAGTTATAACATGTAGTACTACATACAGCACTTGTTGATTTTCACACAGTATCTTCTCTATGAAAAACTATGTATAGGTCTTCAGAATGCTAGTAGTGTGCCTTAGGGACCTCAGATTTAACCAAGCCCAGCTCCCCTCAAATGTACATTTCAGAGATATTGGAACTTAACCAAAGTCACCCAGGATGCTGATGGTAGAATCTGTCCATTTCTCTTCCACTGCAAGCAATTGGCCCCTCTGAGTCTGTATCCTGTTCCTGAGACAGAGTCCTAGTAGAGCTCTTCTTCTTTTTTTTTTTTTATAAATATATATTTTATTGATTTTTTACAGAGAGGAAGGGAGAGGGATAGAGAGTTAGAAACATCGATCAGCTGCCTCCTGCACACTCCCCAGTGGGTATGTGCCCGCAACCAAGGTACATGCTCTTGACTGGAATCGAACCTGGGACCCTTGAGTCCGCAGGCCGACGCTCTAGCCACTGAGCCAAACTGGTTAGGGCTTGTATAGCTCTTCTTAAACAGAAAAGCAGCAGAGAAGTAACAACCTACACAGTGTACTTGGCCTACAGAGTTTGGCCTTTCTCTCTGTCATAGTGGTAAGTTCATCAACCGGCCAAAGGACACACAGGAAGGAATTGGCAGTTGCCTTGTATGAAGAGGTAAAACAATGGTTCTAGACAGTGCTGTTTTATTCCAAATACCCTTTTCTTTTTTTAAAAATATATTTTATTGATTTTTTACAGAGAGGAAGGGAGAGGGATAGAGAGCCAGAAACATCGATGAGAGAGAAACATCAATCAGCTGCCTCCTACACTCTCCCTACCGGGGATATGCCCGCAACCAAGGTACATGGCCTTGACCAGAATCGAACCTGGGATCCTTGAGTCCGCAGGCTAATGCTTTATCCACTGAGCCAAAACAGCCAGGGCCCAAGTATCCTCTTCTGATGACACCCCAACTTTGCCAATCTTTTTGAAGAAAGTATACATTGCTCCGTATATCTAGGGAGTAGTCTGCAGCTACTCTGAGCTTTCTTTCCTTGGCCCAAATGAATTTTATCTAGTGGTCAATGTTACTCAAATGTGATTTCATAAACCTGGCCTGAAACTGGGTGCAATCTGAATATTTTTTGCCAATTGTATGAATACAAGAATGTACAGAATCGGTAAAAGACCGTTAGTTTACATTTCCTAGAGGCCAGACAAAGAGGAAAAAGTTCAAGAGATGTTCGGTATCTGTAAGTTTGTTGCATTTACCATGATTTTAAAAGGGAGGAGGTAAGAAGAACAGAAGGTTGGTAAAAGGATAAAAACCTTCTATTGGGCAGTGACTTAAATGTCTAATGGGCTTAGGCCTGTAACATGAATGAAGTCGGTTGATAAGATGTGTAGGAGCAATGGAGAACTCCAGAAAACATGCCTATTCTAAAGGGAAGCCAACAGTAGGTGTCAGCCAATTGTTGCCATGCGGGAAGGTGGGTCCAATGTTGCTAGATCTGATTTTTCAAGACAATTCAGGAATCTGGATTTTTAATGAAATTACCTAATTTTTAAATGCTGGCAACAAATCCAAAATGGGAGGGAGGAAAGAAGAGAGGAAAAATGAAAGTGAACCAACCACATGCAAGCCAAATGGAACAATGATAGGGCCCAGGGTTTGCCAGTTTGTGACTCTTTACTTACAGACTTCTTTCTTATCTTTCCCAACAATTCAAGATAAGTTTAGCAACTTACTTCAAGATAAACTCAGAACAAGATCAAATGCAGTCATAATTTCCATTGCCCTGTCAGTTCTTTAAATCTATCCACACAGTTTCTATTGGGAACCTAATATGTGCACAGTCTCTCATTACATCTTATTTAAAATGAAATATGTTAACAATTAATTACATGAAACGGAAATACAGCTTCCATAATGATGCAAATGACTCTGAGATACATACTTACATTTTAGCTGGTTTTTAAAAATATGGCCAACTATAAAAACTTACTTTTTAAAACCTACTGGAGCACTCAATTTCTACAATTCACTTCTGAATTTAGAAGGTTAATGGGAAAGTTTCAGAACATGAGGCATCACTGTTTAAAAGTAGCACTTCCAAAATCATTCATTAGAGTCCATTTTGACAATGAATGGCTTCTATCCCTGTAGACATCATCTACATTGCTAAGCAGCATCCAAGTTAATATTAATTCAGAAAGAAAAAAAAAGTTGGAAACCCTGTCGGATGATTAGGTGAAAAGACATTAATTATACAGTTCAACTTGGCTCAAGCTATCAATTGTTCGTGATTACATTTTAACATGTGCGCTAAACAGTACACATTGTATCAGCTTCCCACGTGAGATTCACATCACTTTAGTCACTTTCCCCCTTATTTTTTTCAGTCTCTCTGTACCCAGTCTACAGTTTTTACGCATTTAAGGTATGCCTACTTCTGTTTCCACTATTTCTTCTGGTCTTAATCAGGTTCGAGACTTCAAATTTGTTAAACTTCTCTGTTGTCTCAGAGATTCTTCATATCCCCTTACATTACACTCTCATCCCAAGCCCCCATCCCCACCTGCATTCTAGAACCTGGACTCCGCCCCACTCTCTATCCCATATCATCTCCTGACCTAAGGTGCCCTTCGCTTCCTTCTCCAGCTGAGCGCCTTCTCCCCTGACCCCCAACCCCCTATATCTCTTCCCAGGCCGGCAACCTCAGCCGTTCCAAAAACTAACAAAGAAGTTGCAGAGGGAGTGCCACTTCTCAGCACAGTAGGTCTCCGAGAACCTCGCGTTCTCCTCCAGCCCGTCGGGATCTGGCCCTGTCCCCAGGGGTCGCTCCTCGTCTGGGTCCGAGGCCGCCTTCCTCTTGCCCCCTTTAGTCTCCTTCTCCGAGGGCTTCCCTTTGGGGCGCGCGCTCAGGGGAGGCGGGACCGTTGCGGCGGGGCCGATCGCGGGCTCCCGGGTCCGTCCCAGGTTCCTGATCCGGGGTTTGGGATCCTGGGGGAAGCCGGCCGTAGTGGGGCCGGCGGGTGGGGACGCGTGGGACACCAGGCGCAGCTCGGCGCCGTGGCCCTTCTTGCCGGCGCACAGGCGGGCTTTGAGCGGCGCGGGGTCCTGGCAGGGCCGCCGCTTCTTGCGCAGCCGGCCCAGCACTTGCTTCCAGTAGTGCGAGCCGCGGGCGGCGTAGGCGGCGCAGCGCTCCGGCTCCCCGCGGTAGGCGCACTGGTGACGCTTCCCGTCCGGGCCCTGGCAGCGCAGCGACAGCTCGCTGCCCGCCGTCGGCCCTGGAGCGGACAGCAGGAGCTGCCAGCTGCACGCGTGGCGCTCGGGGCTGATGAAGCGGCCGGTAGAGCCGCCCACGGGACCCCGGGCTGACTCTGCGGCGCTGCCTGCCGCCCCCGGGTCCCTCCGGGCGGCCGCGAGGAGGCAGCCACCCAGCAGCAGCAGCAGCAGAAGAAGAAGCAAGAGTGATGCTCGCAGCCTCAGAGGGCTCATGGCTCAGGTCGGCTCTTCCGGGACCCCTGGGTGCTTCAGTGGTGGCAGGGCTAGGACAGCAGCACCCCTGCGACCTGGGGACAGAGGGAGAGGCTGAACCCCCGCGCAGTCCTTGACCCCAGCACCTACACCTGCGAATCCCTCTCCCCAGACTTTCTGGGCGCTTGTTTCCAGTGGGCCACAGCAGCAGCCCCACTGAAAAGTTCTGGGAAAAAATAGTTTACTGTCTAAATAATCACTTTTAAATAAAATTTTAAACCCCGTTCAAACACGGAAGCAAAGCAATGCCTGATAATTACCACCTCCACAGCCTCCCTTCTCCACATCCAATAATCAATCCCCCCAAATCATTTCAGATTATTCCTCAGGGGCTTACTTACCGAGGTCTAACAGCGGTAGCGGAGCCTTATTAGGGTAACGGAATGACTGTAGAAGAGATGTCTGTGTTAGCCAACTCCCAGTGAATGAACGTGTTATTAATGGGACAGAAGGGGTCTCTCCCACTATGCCCCTCCCAGACTTCTTTCACACTGGGAGATTTCCCATCACCAACCCAACACACACACACACACACACACACACACACACACACACACACACACGTATGATAGAAGTGGCACTGTAACATGAATATAAATCGTATATTTAGCTTCCAGTGTTTAAAATAATCATGTGAATTTTAACAAGTAATTCTTTTCTTTCCTTTAACATATTTAATCATCTGAACATAAGTTAAATAAAAAGACCTAAGTTTTAACAGTTAAACAATACAATTAAAGCAATATTCTAAACCGGGCACTACTTACACTCTTTTTTATGTCATTCTGACTTCTATATTTTCACTCATCATTTCCAATAGTCTTTCTTATCACAATCCAATATAATTGTTACTACTAATATAATATATTCTAGTTTATTAATGTATCACATTGTCCAGCAGTTCACCCAAGGGTGGACATTTAAGCTTTAGATTATTTTTAGGTACTATACATCAGTTATAAACTTCTTACCAAAATAGAAGATTAAAAAAATAATTTATTTGGATTATAGTTGCAAGGTAATATTACTAATTCAAATGCTATAATCTTTTTAAAATTTTTTTTAAATATATTTTATTGATAGTTCACAGAGAGGAAGGGAGAGGGATAGAGAGCTAGAAACATCAATGAGAGAGAAACATCGATCAGCTGCCTCCTGCACACCTCCCACTGAGGATGTGCCCGCAACCAAGGTACATGCCCTTGACCGGAATCGAACCCGGGACCTTTCAGTCCGCAGGCCGACGCTCTATCCACTGAGCCAAACCGGTTTTGGCTAAATGCTATAATCTTTAAGAATTGAAATATTCTTGAATCTTGAAATTTTTATATTTAAACAAAGCTAAAATATACATCAGGATATTCCATCATTTAAAAAATGATCTCAGTAATAAATGTGATTTTTTAAATTTCAAGAGTTTATACTTTTTACTATAATTGTTTCACACATGTGAGTATTTTTTTAAAATACTTCCCCAAGATGTCAAGAAATCCATCTTGCAGACAGTATTTTCTATTACTGAACTCCTATTGGTGGTGTATTTAAACAGTTATAATTTGAGTACTACTATAAAAAGCAAAATACTTTAAATTAGAAGAATGTGCTTAAATATGTATTAGCATATATTAAATATACAATAGTGTATATTGACCTAAGAAAGGAAGTTGTTATGTTTTTTTGTGTGTGTTTTTTTTTACCTCTGGTGATACCAGAGAGATGACATGACTTTCTCAGAAAATCATGTTTGTATGAGTAGAGTACTGAGGAGTAGTTACAGGCTTTTGTTAGTTGCTCTGGCATTCCTGCTATCAGCTACTGAATCAATTGGAATAGTTTCTCAGCTAAAGGGTGACATCTTGTGACATTCTGCTCTAATTACAATGAAAAAGTTTATTATCTGGAGTCATAATTACACATTCCAGAGACCATGCTTTCTGTCAGAGACGTTGTTCCCGATGTAAGGAGACAGCGATGTGCTGTGCCATGTCAGAAGGGGGGAACTTCTTACCAGACGTTTTTATAAATTCTGTAAAATATACACAACACAAATTAACCATTTTAACTATCTTTTAGGTGTACTGTTCAGTGGCATGAAGTACATGCACACTGTTGTGTAACCATCACCACCATCCATCTCCAGAATGTTTTTCATCTTCTAAAACGGAAATTATACTCATTAAACAATAATGCATTTCTCCCTTCCTCCACCTCCTGGCAATCACCATTCTACGTCTGTCTCTATGAATTTGACTACCCTAGGTATCTCACGTAAGTGGAATCATACAGAATTTATCCTTTTGTGACTGGTTTATTTCACTTAACATGATGCCTTTAAGGCTCATCCATGGTGTAGCATGTGTTGGAATTTCCTTCCTTTTAAAAACAATAATATTCCATTGTATGTATGTACACATTTTGTTTATCCATTCATTTGTCAAGGGGCTCTTGGGTTGCTTCCCCATTTTGGCTTTTGTGAGTAATGCTGCTATGAACATGGGTATACAGATATCTTTGAGTTATTGCTTTCAATTATTTTGGGGCATATACTGGTACGCAGAAGTGGAATTACTGGATCATGTGGTACTTTGGTTTCTGACTTTTTGAGGAACCTACATACCGGCTTTCCCAGAGTGGCTGCACCTTTTTACCTTCCCAATAACAGTGCACAAGGATTCCAATTGCTCCACATCCTTATCAATACTTGCTATTTACTGTTTGTTTGATTAATTGCTTATTTTTGTTTTTATAATAACCATCCTAATGGGTGTCAAGTGGCGTCACTGTAGTTTTGATTTGCAATGCTGTAATTAGTGTTGTTGAGCATCTTTACATGTTTTATTGGCCATCTGTATATCTTCCTGGTAGAAATGTCTATTCAAGTCCTTTGCCCATTTTAAAATTAGGTTGTTTTGTTGTTGTTGAGTTGTAGGAGTTCTTTATATATTCTGGATATAGATACACATATATGTAGCAAAATGGTAACATGGACAGGTAATTTACACACAAACTTCTTTTTTTAAAAAAATATATTTTATTGATATTTTACAGAGAGGAAGGGAGAGGGATAGAGAGCTAGAAACATCGATGAGAGAGAAACATCGATCAGCTGCCTCCTGCACACCTCCCACTGGAGATGTGCCCGCAACCAAGGTACATGCCCTTGACCGGAATCGAACCCGGGACCCTTCAGTCCGCAGGCCGACGCTCTTTCCACTGAGCCAAACCGGTTTCGGCCACACAAACTTCTTTTTAAAAAATAGTTTTATTGATTTCAGAGAGAAAGAGAGACAGACAGACAGACACATCAATGATGAGAGAGAATTATCGATTGGCTGTCTCCTGCATGGCTCCTACTGGGGATCAAACCCACAACCTGGGCATGTGCCCTTGACCAGAATCAAACCTGGGACCCTTCAGCAGGCCAACACTCTATCCACTGAGCCAAACCAGTCAGGGCGAACAGTGGTCTTTAAACTGGAGTATATGTACCCCTGAGGATACCCAAAAACTTTTCAAGAAGTGTATAGGCCTACATAGACTTTTAACAACTCAATTTCAAGATCCTCAACCTGAATGTGCATATGTTTATTTCAACCATACGCCTGGGTATGGGCCTGAAGTTAGGATATTAGGCTGGTTCTCCTTTCCCCCTCCTTTCACAGTCACCCTGCTCTCGTTTGACTACAGAAAGGCAGAGTTTATATCCATATAAGATCTCATTTGGGATTTTATATATAAAATTTAATATACATACTTTTTATACTGTTTTTATTCTTAAAATTTCAGTTAATCCACCTAAAATTTATTTTGTGGTTACCACGAGACAACAATATATCTGTAGATGTAAGAACTTTGATGTAAATCTCTAAATAATTTAACTGGATAATTTATACTTTTATATTCATATCAAAGGTCTTTTGAGCATATGAGAAAAGGCTAAAGTTAGTGCATGTATCATTTCACTATCTTCCCAGAATTCCCTGCAGTTATAGTGGCCACATGACACTGTTCTGGCCAATGAGATATTAAGTCTGGGAAGATTTTTGCTTTCTTGGGACAAGCACTGCCTCTTACTCCTTCCTTTTCCTTCTTTTCCCTGGATGTATGATGCCTGGAGGTGAAGCAACCTTCTTTCCAACTCTCACAGTAGAGCTTATCTCAGGGGAAGCTGAAACTATCTCTTGGGTGGTCTAAGGATTATTCCATCCCCATTGCCAGTGGTTGGTTTAGTTATCTGTGTGTGACCTCACTCTACACACTTTGTTTCTAAGTGGTTAGTATCAGCCTGCGCACCAAAGGGTCTTGGGTTCGATTCCCTATTAAGGGCACGTAGCTGGGTTGAAGGTTCAATCCCTGGCCTTGGTTGGGATGCATGGGGTAGGCAACCAATCAATGTGTCTCTCTCACATTGATGTTTCTCCCCCTCCATTCCTTCCTTCCACTCTTTCTAAATATCAGTGGAAAATATCCTTAAAGTACCTAAAAATAATCTAAAGCTTAAATGTCCACCCCTGGGTGAACTGCTGGACTCTGTGATACATTAATAAACTAGAATATATTTTATTAGTAGTAACAATTATTAGGATTAAATGAGGATTAATAATAATAAAATTAATAATAGCTGCTATTTACTTAGCATTTAGTATTTTTAAGTGTATCATGTATATACTCATTTAATCCTTACAACTTTATATGTACCTTAAAAGTACGGTACATGGTTCATTATTTACAATTCTGAAATTGAAAAAGGTCTGAAAACCATACTTTAAAAAAATTCATTTGGAAGCAAAACCTTATCAGAACTGGCATGTAGTTATTTACAGTCTTTTATTTATTCCTCTTAGTATGCCTATTAATACATTTTGCTGCAGAACTAGAAATGTATTTGGTTATAAGGTGCTGTCCTAGAAGCTGTTGGGGTGTGATATAAAAAAGGCATGTATATTGGATAACTTCTCAAAACGGAAAGAATCCTAAATTTAGAAAACCATCTGGCAGGGGTTTCAGGTGAGGTTTGTGGACCAGTGCTATTATTATCCCCATTTCACAGCTGAGAAAACTGAAACATAGTTAAGCCACTTGTTCAAGGTCGCATAGTTAACAAAAATAACTAATGTAATGAATAATACCTTTAGTTTTTATTACAATAAACATTATATTCATTATCTCAGTTAATCTTGATCACAACCCTCTGTGGTACTATTATTTTCATTTCTCAGATGAAGAAACTGAAGCTTAGGAAGGTTATATAACTCTCCTGGCATATAGCTGATAAGTGTGAAGAATGACTTAAAAACAATTTAGTCTGACATCAATGTATTTGGTTATCACACTATCCCTTACAAACCTATCATATTAGCCCTTTCCTCTCTTCTAAATGTCCTTTATAACTACTTATCTAATTACCTCTTGGATATTAGAGTAAGATTTTTAAAATGTATACCAGATCCTTTCACTCACATGCTTAAAACCCTCTATAACTTTTTACTGCATTCAGAGTGGAATCCCCATTCCTTACCATGGCCCTTTTCTACCTCTCCCAGCTCATCTCCCAACACCGCAGACTTCTCTTAGGCTTTTGCACTTGGGGTATCCTCCACCGGGAAGGCTCCCCAGGTCTTCACACAGCTGGCTCCCTTTTGTCATTTGGGCCTCACCTTAAGTGACTCCTCAATTTTTCCTAATTACCCAGTTTAGAGTCTATAATCAGCCTCTCTATCTCATCATTCTGTTTTACATAACATGTAAACATGGTATTTTCTTATTTATCTGGTTTCTCTTTTTCCTGGAATATAACTTCAACCAGAGTGGGCACCTTGTCTGTTCTGGTTTCTTTTGCAGTCACAATTTCTACTACAGAGTTTAGCAAGGTGGTACATACTTAATTTTGGTTGAATAAATGAATGTAAATAGTACAATCAGTAAATGGTACCTGCTGGTTAGTTTCAGTCGCAGGAGATAAATTTGTGAATGCAAGTGGGAGGAGACTGTGAAACGTGAAGATATTTGAACATCAGCTTGATCAGATGTAATAGCACAAAAGTGCCTAGCAGAGTGTCTGACACAGAACAGGTGCCAAATAAATACTCGATGAATGAATAAATACTTAATGAATGAACAGTAAATATTATTACTAGCTTGGATCTTGAGTAAATTACTTAAACATTCTGAGCTTAAGTTTCCTCTCCCATAAAGTGAAGATTAAAACTTACTTTACAGGGCAAGCCTACAAATTATATGAGATAATGCATACCACGTGCCTACCATATAGCAGGTACTTCAGCTGGTTTCTTTTTTCTTACATTTATATACTACTTTATTGTTTACAAAGCTCTTGTAAGCTCTTCTAGATACATGACCTCATTTTACTTCCATACCTTCCATCGTACTTCTCATTAGCCTCATTTTATAGTTGAAAAACAAACTCAGGGCTTGAGACATAGCCTCTTCAGGTAATGAGAAGCCAATGTACAAGTTTTACAAGCAGAGGAGTGACACAATAGAAACAGTGCTTTTTGAAGATTAATCTTAGTGTGCTTTAAGGTGAGCTCGGCTAAAGAAGATGGAGAAATATCACTTTGACTACTTTCATAAAAATCAAGTTTATGGTGATAAAGGCCTGCACTAGGTGACAGGATAAAATTAAAAAACCTAATGAATTAAGCGACTGAATAACCAGATAAACCTGACCCTTTGCCCCCCAAAAAGGTCTGGGAGTTTTCACATCTGGTTGAGAAAATGATGGCACCATCACCATTAAACAATTGGGAAGTCCAACTTGGCAAAACAGTTGCCTTTTAAAAGACCTCCCCTCGAATACCTATGCAGAACTTCTGGCAAATATGGCAAACATGTGAACCGTGTCTTAAGTGCCATTGCAGATCTGTCTTAATTTTCCCCCTCCCACTGGCTTCCCCACCTGGACTAGGGCCTAAGGTCCTTCGCAATTGCTTTCTCTAGTAGCAGTTCAGTGGGATGAGGATGGGGCGGTGAGGAAATAGAAACTAAGTTTTTGAACTACTGGAACTATGGTTAAATCGCCTTTTTTTCCTTCTCTAACAAATAAATGAGGGGTCCCACATTCCTTCGTCCCGCCTCGTTTTAAAATTAAACGACCCTCTCCAGGTGAGCACAAAGAGATTTCCTCTTCCTTTTTCTTAAACGCTCGCTGCCAGGCCCAAACTGCTTATACTGCTCGCCCTCATCCCGGAGCGGAGCCCCTCGCGGGGAGCTGACGTCACTTCCGGCGCGCTGACGCTTAGTCCGGCGTGCGGACGCCTGCGTCAGCAGAGAGCGGGGCTGGGGGCACCGGGTTTGAAGTCGTGCGGGTCGGAGGACTGCCGCCTCCGCTGTGTCAGACCCCTGCTCCCGGGCCGCTACGGGGACGAGCGTCGGTAGGCAGGGGGCAGATGCCCGAGAGCCCGCGCCCGGACGCCCCGCGCCGCGCCAGCCGCTCCCCTCTGCTCCGCGGTCTGGGCCTGCGCCGCGCTGCTCTCGGGAAACTAGCGCCTCGGCGGCGCGGCGCCCAGCTCGCGGGGAACCTCGAACCGCCGGCGCCCGGCCATGGCCGTCTCCAGGTGGGTCTCGCTCCTGACCAGCCGGCGGGGAGGCGGCCCCGGCGAGCCACCGTCTCCAGTCCGCGACCCTCTCCTAGAAGGGAGCGGTGCCCGTTGTCACTGGGCTCGGGCGCCTTCTTCCACAGACTATGGAGTTCGCCCCTCAGTCTGCGGGGGCTTTGGGCTCGGGTTCCTCCTCGTGAATGGTTCAAAAACATGTTTTGTTTTGTGTGTGTGTGTGTGTAATTGACTTATTGCCACGACAGAGCCAGTTTTTCTCTCTCCTCACCGTATTTCTCTTGTCTGGTTTCTCTTCCCTCTTTCAGTTCTAGGAGAGCCTTTTATCTCTATTTTAAGGGCTGTTCCCTGACCTCCATTTCACGGGAAAACTTGGTAGGAACGCTCCAGGATGGGGCAATTAGAGTACAATGATCTAAGTGAGCTAATTACGTTAACATTTTATAGTTACGGCTTTAGAGATAGGTTTTTTTCCTGAGGACTTTTTTTTTTTTTTTTTAACATTACAGTAGAGTTTACCTTTTGTGTAGCAGTACACATTCAGTCGTCAGCATTGTGATCTTGGGCAAATTATCGTATTAGTACCGTTTTCCTCAACTAAAGCGTGAAAGGTGTATCACAAATCTTAAATTATTTAAAAATGTGTGTTGCCTGTCAACAGGAACGGGGGAACTGTAGGAAAACCAACATGCTTGCATACCTTTCCTACAATATGATAGAATGGTGGAAAAACTTTTCGTCAGATGTCTGATTTTAGTGAGAAGTAGGGGACAGTCCCTGTGACAACAACTGGAAGGATTTAGCAAGTTTCTTAGCGTTCATGAAGTCCGTTTTCATGAGAATTGGGTCATTTTACCACATGGACTGAAGGAAAAATGATAGTTCAGAGAACAAATAGTTTTCATTATTTTTTTCAAAATGAATTGAACATGGTCCTTGAACACACTATGTGCTCAAGCTTTATCTGTTTTCCAAGAGAAAGGATCACCCATCCCTCACAGACTCCCTAGATAACTGATGAAATAGAGTGTGGGAGAAGCCCACGGGAGTTGGGTGAAGGGGGTTGCTAGGTACCTGGAGTATGGGGCATCTACTTTTTATTTCATCAATTAATTGAACCCATTCAATGTGAGGAAATTCTTGTTTTGTGATATATAACACTGCCTTGAGAGAATACAAGTGGTATTTTCAATTTTTGCAAATACAGAAAGTTACAAGACTGTGCAAGTTCTCGCCTTTTCTTTTTTTTTTTTTTTAATATATTTTATTGATATTTTACAGAGAGGAAGGGAGAGGGATAGAGAGCTAGAAACATTGATCAGCTGCCTCCTGCACACCTCCCACTGGGGATGTGCCCGCAACCAAGGTACATGCCCTTGACCGGAATCGAACCCGGGACCCTTCAGTCTGCAGGCCGACGCTCTATCCACTGAGCCAAACCGGTTTCGGCAGTTCTCGCCTTTTCAATGTATTACCTTCCATATAAATACATAAATATGTGCATTATAAATACATTGGTACATAAGCTTTACTATTATATTTGTCTGCCAGGTAATACAGTATGTAAGGGAATGAGTTGTTCTTGAAATTCCTTTCTTAGAGCTAAGTGTATTTTCACAGTATTGGATATAGTTTTATAGAGTCAAAATGAAAGTGTTTAAAAAGAAACTAATCTGCTTGACCAGAAGGTTAGGGCACCTACATTTCTGAAGAAATGAGTGGGTTTCAAGAGATACTGCCTTTTGTTCTTGACGTTGGATTTCAGCGGGTAGTGCCTCACTCCCCCACCCCCAGTACATTCTTTCTTATTCATCTTGCCAGAATTCTATTAAATTCTACTTTTAAAAAAGCCTGTCATGGTTTTATGGAATAGCTACTCCTGTGCTTATTTTTGTAATATAATAGATTCAAAGAAAACACTTTTGAGACTTGTGTTTTGGGGATACTGTCAGTTCTTGCCTTTTTCATTTGCGGATTCACTCTAAATTGCAAACTTTAATTTCAAGCTGACCTTCTCCATGCGCTAAAGCAAAGTCTCTTTACTAACTATCTTTTTTTCTCCTGTTACTGTATGCTTGTGAAATACAGACTCATTTTAATATTATTTCATGCAGAGTAGGTGGAAGATAGTTCAAGAGATAAAAAGCATATTTGCCAGAATTAAATCAGAAATATTTTTTGCTCTGTTTATATCAATGCACATAACTGAAAAGAAACTGTAATAATGTTTTTAGGACCTATAAATATTTCCAACAGAAAGGTAACAGTAAGTTGGTACCATCATCATTCCCTCAATTGCCAGATTCAGAAATTTGGGATAATATTTGACTTCTCCCTCTCTCTTTTCCCCCTATCTAGCAGGTCACCAAACCCAATCTTGTCAGTTCTACCTTTCTAATCTTTCTGGTCAGTTGTTTTTCTTTCCACCATTTACCACAGTCCTGCTTCATACCACCGTCATCTCTAATCCCAGACACTTGCAACAGCAACCATTTGATTTTCTTGTCTTCCATGGCAGCTCTTTCTCATTTATTCTTTACTTCAGCCATATTATTTGCTAATATACACATTTTAATATTGTAATTTTTCTGCTTAAATCCCAATAGTTTTCTAATGACATAGGATAAAGTCCAAATTTCTCAATAAACATATCTTTCCAGGCCTTTTGTGATCTGATTCCTGCTTCACATTTTTAGCTTCATCTTGTGTCAAGTTCTGTGTCTTGCTTGCTTTCTTTCTCCCCTTTTCCAAATTTGTGTTCTCACTTCCTAATCTTTATTTCTGGAACATTTCTTTCTTGTGTCCCGCCCCTAAGTCTGGCTAATTCCAACCTTATATTCTGGGTATAAGGCAGTATGTCAGTTTGTTCAGGAAGCCTTCTCTGGCTTTACTTCATGTGAGTTTTTTGCACCAATGTGTTCTTCTGTCAATCATAATGTTTATCACTAGTGATCTGGTGCACCGATTCATGCACATTGAAAGGAAATTAGTTAGAAGGTGGCTGACAAGGCAGGGCCAGACCCGCCCTGGAGTCAACCTCCCGTGATCTCTCCCCCCCCACCGCATCTGCGGAGTGAGGGGGTCCCTCTGGCAGGTAGGGTCCCTTGGCTTGGCCTTCGGGGATCTGGCCTAAACCAGCTCTCCGACATCCCCTGAGAGGTCCCGGAGTACAAGAGGGCGCTCTGCAAAGTTGCTGTTCTGCAGGGTATGGAACGCAATCTGTGCAGTAAACCAGATTCGGGCCGACAGTGCCCCAGCAACAACATAACCCACGGCCCAAGGTGGAATTGCATGGCCTTGCGAGGAATCAGGCTCCTTCCTCTCTGGTTTCGGGGTGCGTCACCTGAGAACCACCGCTGCCAAGTCACTGCAGCTTGGCAGCTCCTGCGTTGAGCGCCTGTCCCCTGGTGGTCAGTGTGCATCATAGCGACCAGTAATTCCGCAGTTCAGTCGATTTGCATATTAGCCTTTTATTATATAGGACTAGAGGCATGGTGCACGAAAATTGTGCGGGGGGGGGGTTGGTGTGTGTGTCCCTCAGCCAAGCCTGCACCCTCTCCAATCTGGGACCCCTCGAGGGATGTCTGACTGCCCGGTTAGGCCCGATCCAGGTAGGATTGGGCCTAAATGGGCAGTCTGACATCCCTCTCACAATCCAGGACTGCTGGCTCCCAACTGCTCGCCTGCTTGCCTTCCTGATTGCCCCTAGCTGCTTCTGCCTGACAGCCTGATCACCCCCTAACCACTTCCCTGACAGCCTGATTGATGCCTAACTGTTCCTCTGCCAGCCTGATTGCCCCTAACTGCCCTCCTCTGCAGGCCTGGTCACCCCTAACTGCCCTCCCCTGCAGACTTGATTGCCCCTAGTTGCCCTCCCTTGCAGGCCTGGTCCCTCCCAACTGCCCTCTCCTGCTGGCCTGATCGCCCACAACTGCCCTCCCTTGCAGGCCTGGCCCCTCCCATCTGCCCTCCCCTGCTGGCCATCTTGTGGCGGGTCATCTTGTGTCCACATGGGGACAGCCATCTTGTGTGTTTGAGTGATGGTCAATTTGCATATTACTCTTTTATTAGATAGGACAGAGGCCTGGTGCACGGGTGCGGGCCAGCTGGTTTGCCCTGAAGGGTGTCCCGGATCAGGGTGGGGGTTCTCTTGGGGCGTGGGGTGGCCTGGGCAAGGGGCCTGTGGTGGTTTGCAGTCTGGCCACGCCTCCTGGCGACCCAAGCGGAAGCCCTGGTATCTGGGATTTATTTATCTTCTATAATTGAAACTTTGTAGCCTTGAGTGGAGTCCAGGGCCGGCCAGGGTGTGCGGGAAGCTTGGCTTCCTCCATTGCTGGGGAAACCCAAGCCTCCTGCTCTGGCTCCTTGGCTGCAGCCATCTTGGTTGGGTTAATTTGCATACTTGCTCCTGATTGGCTGGTGGGCATGACTTGTTGGTGTAACGGAGGTATGGTCAATTTGCATATTGCTCTTTTATTAGATAGGATACTTTGTAATTGATTGTTTCATTGTTCTCTTTCCTGTTTGGATTAACATAAACTTGTGAGAGAAGGGAATGTGTTTGATCTTTCTATCCCTTGCAGAAGGTCCTGGCTCCTACTAGGTGCTCAGTACATCATTTTTTTAAATGAGTGATTTTGTTTCTTGTTTTAATACTTGTCATGATTTACTGTAATTTATGTATAGTAGAATATTTCCAGTGAGTGCTTCTGAGTTTAGCTACAGTATTTTATTCTGGAATATTGGCTAGGCTTATAACTTAAAAAACATAATAAATATTATTAGAATTTTAAAAATATATTTTTAAATTGAATTTTAGAGAGAGAGGGGAAGGGAAGGGATAGAGAGATAGAAATATTCCCCCCTCCCCCCCCCGGGGATTGAGTCGTAACCTGGGCATGTGCATTGACTGGAAATCAAACTGGCAACCTTTTGGTTCCTGGTTCGGTGCTCAACTGCTGAGCCACACTATCTGGGCTAGAGTTATTTTTAAAAGTTTATAATTGGTACAATTCTGTATAGTGTGGCATTTTAGAATGCAAATTGGCTAATACTGCATTTTGAATGATCAAATTTCTAGACCCTGCTTATAGTTTTATAAAGGCCTATAGATTTATTGTACTTTGAATTGTAAGAATGTGAGGAAATGCACATGGGTGAGTTAAATTTTGCAAAAACAACACCCACCACAAACTTTGTGACCCTCTAAAATTGCAAGTACAATTATAGCATTTTGTTCTTGCTTCAGCAGCACATACACGATGATAGCATTTGAAGTTCTCCATAAAATGCAGTGAAATATTACTGAAAAATTGTAATTCCTTTTGACCCTTAATAAACAATTGTTAAGGAGCATATAAATGTAGGAGTAGAGAACAGTGTTACCCTTTAAATGTGAATGCTGGAAAATAAGCTAAGCTCACTCACCAGCTACTTGGCTTGCTCCTACAAAACCAGCCTCAGCAAAAAGACAACTTAGTATATGTTACTGCTTTTCGTGTTGCTTGCAGACAATTTATATTACAATTGTTAAATCTTTGAATTCTCTTGTTTTGTTTTGTGCTCCTTTTTCTAGTATCACCTGTCACTATCTAGTTGTGGTAGTTTTAGAAGAACCGTTAAGGAGTATTATACTCATTACAGAAGATGGGGAATCTGTAACATTGTTGGGCTCGATGGCTTAATACAGATTTTTTTTTAAGGATTGTTTTTGATGCCTTTGCCTGTTTATGCCACAACTGAATCAGTTGACTGTTGTTTTACATTGACTAGTTAATATGAACAGTTTTTCCTTGGTCATATAGAGGAAAATTTTAAATATAGAGAATTTTTCCTCAGTGTTATAAGCTAAACAAAATGAGGTTCATGTCTAAAATGTCTAGACAGTAATTATGATTTGACTACATTAGAAGCTACATCTTACATCTGTGACATATACCTTTGCATTTGAAAATGATGCAGTGTTCAGAAAGGATTCAGGAAAAAATCAGAACATATCCTGTTATGGAAGAAACAAATGGCTACATATGAACAGAACTTTGCTTAGTTTTGTTAATTCTCTACACTGCTGATACTTAGGAGAAACATTGTTTCAACAGGTCTGTTCTGCCAGTAAAAGGAAGTTTCTTGATGTAGGGGAAGTTCCAGTGGATCCTTCCTAGTGACAGGGGAAATGCTAAAATTATCTATAGGACAGCATATGTTTCTTATGTTTGCTAAGCCTATTCCTCTTTTACTACTAATTTCAACTCATTATAGGATTGACAGAAGGGACTATTAAGAATTACAGTGAGTGCTCCATATCTGCAGGTTCTATATCTGTGGATTCAAGCAATCATGGATCTGGATTTAAAATATTTGGGGGAAAGAAGTTACATTGTTGTTGATATGTACTATGTAGTTAGGCCTACAATGGTTGCATCTGTACTGAACATGTACAGACTCTTGTCATCCCCTAAACCAGAGATGAGGAACCTTTTTTCTGCCATGGGCCATTTGGATATTTATAATGTCATTTGCTTAATATAATTTCCTGAGCATAAATTTATGTTGCTATGAAAAAAGCTCCTGGGTTTATTGAATTTCTAGTGTTGCTTGTGGTTGCCTTGGCAGGGGCAGACCAAATGATTTTGTGGGCTTTATATGGCAACACCCCTGCCCTAAACAATACAATGTAACAACTGTTTACATAGCATTTGCATTGTATTTGGTATTATAAGTAATCTAGAGATGATTTAAACTACAGTAAGACCTCACTTAACATAGTTGATGGATCCTAAGACTTTAAGGGAAACAACTTACAATGAAACCATTCTACCATATGCTCACTGATATAAACAAGAGTTAATTTCCTGTGGCATCTCATCATCTCATCAGCATTATAATACAACAACCTTAAGCAAAATGATGTTATTCAAGGACCTGCTATATATGGGAGGATGTATGTAGGTTATGTGCAAATACTATGCCATCTTATATCATATGTGTGTGTGTGTGTGTGTGTGTGTATGTATATGTATGTGTGTGTGTGTGTATATATATATATGTATATATATATATATATATATATATATATATATATATATATATATGACTAATATGCAAAGTGTCCCCTCGGGAGTTCAACCAGGAGACCGGGAGTTCGATCGCTTGCTATGATGTGCGCTGACCACCAGGAGGTGGTGTGGAATGAAGGAAGGCAGCTGGGGAAGGAAGGCCCCGGCTGGCAGCCGGAAGGCCCTGATTGGCCCTGATCACCGGCCAGGCCTAGGGACCCTACCCGTGCATGAATTTCATGCACCGGGCCTCTAGTTTTATATGAGGGACTTGAGCATCTACAAATTTTGATATCCAAGGGGAAAGTGTATAATTTTGTATTAAGTTTTAAAACCACAGATAGTTCTGCTAAAGAACCTATATTTTATCTTTAAGATAAAATCATACAGCCCTAGCCAGTTTGGCTCAGTGGATAGAGTGTTGTCCTGCCGACTAAAGGGTCCCGGGTTCGATTCTGGTCAAGGGCACATGCCCGGGTTGCAGGCTCGGTCTCCAGTGGGTGGCATGCAGGAAGCAGCCAATCAGTGATGCTCATTCATTATTGATGTTTCTATGGCTCTCCCTCTACCTTCCTCTCTGAAATCAATAAAAATATATTTTTTAAAAGTTTATAAAACAAACAAAAAAGATAAAATCATACAAAAGGCAATAGGCTATTAGGTAGGGATAGAGATTAGGAAAAAATGTCCTGAAGGAGATAACATAACTTGGTTGTATTTAAAAATAAATATATCGCTATTAATTTTTAGAGAGAGAGGAAGGGAGAGAAGAGAAACAACGATAGGAGGGCGAAAAATCAATTGACTATCTCCTGCACACCCCCTACCCTGGATTGAGCCTGAAACTTATGCACATGCCTTGACCCGGAATCCAGCCGGAGGCCTCTTGGTGTCCAGGATGACACCAACTGAGCCACACCAGTGTATACATATACTTAAGCATTCATTTAACAAGTATTTGCAGAACGTTTTCTATGTTCTAGGTACTGGAGATACAACAGAGAACAAAAATGGAGTCCCCATTCCCAGGGAGTTTATGTTCTAGTGTGGTTGTGGGGGAAATACAATTTATCTAGCATGCACCTGGCTGTGCCCTGGTTTTGGTGTGGTTTCACATTTTCATATTCACCCTTGTGTTCTACGTGGTATCTTAAATTAATCTACATCCTTGTTTAAAGAGCATAACATTAGCATAGTTTCAAATTACCCATAGTTTGAATTACAAGATTTGCACTTTAAAACACCAGTCTAGAGAATTTCTTGGAAATTTTTTTCTTTTGACTGTAACTTTCTTAATGCTAATATGTGGGACTTAGGATAGTGTTCATGTTAGATATTTATTTTCTTACCTTATTCCCTATATAACAAAGAAAAGTGAAAATTTAAATAATTTCTGTTTTAAATTTTAATGTAATTTTTTGCTAAATGTAAAAAATACCTAACAAAATGGACAGAATTGACTGATCATTCTCTTTTAGTTAAGGTTACAAAGCCATTCTTGTGAGGTATTCTGTTGGTTGACCTTCCACAATTTTTTAGAGATTAAGTTTATTCTGAGAATATTGAGATTGGAAGTAGATTAAGGAAGTTATATTTTATACCTTTTTTCTTTCATCTTCAACTGACTTAGGAGTGGAAATGCAACATATATTTGTTTATTAATGATGGAGTAGTAATCTAGGGCATAGTAATAATATATAGGAGTGGACAAAAGTGGTTTACAGGTGTGAGTATGCAAAACACAGTTTATTCTTGTATTACTTATTAATTATTGTAGTATTTATTTGTATTGCATCTGTAAACGTATTTTAGCCCTCCCTGTATGACTTCTTTCAGTTTCTTTTTATGTCTTTACGAAGTATCATAATGCAGAGAGCTGAAAAGAAGAGGGATTAGATTGTAGCTGCCAGTATAACCTCTACAAACTTCTTGTACTCTTTCCTTTTCCTACGTAGTCTTTAGAACAGTTGCCTGAAATCACACGTTGCTAAACAAAACGTGAATCATGTCTTGTGTAGTTATCTCTCTGAATTAAAATCCAAATTGAAAACGGGCCAGATTTCTTATTATCAGTAGATTCCTGAGTAGTGGATATTGTCAAATATAATTACCTTAGGTTTTATTTAAATTCTTCTTCTATCTTCTTTGGTACCTTTCATTCAGTTGACATCTGTTGCCTCTTTCTTCTCTATCTGTCTGTCTTCAGAGAATGAAGAATGGCATTTTTTTTTCTACTAGCTGTTCTGCAAGAGAAGGTTTAGCTGAAAGAAGTATTGTGGTAAGTACTGTGTTCCCTCAATCAGCCCTTCTTTTAACTTCCTTTTTCTTCTGCCCACCTAGCTTCATTCAGGACCTCTCCCTCACCAGGGGCCCTGTCTGCCTTCAAACATAATACTGACCCTGTCTCAAGCCCTTGCCCCTCTCCCATCAGTTCACTATACCAGCCTTTTCCATTGTGGCCTGGCCCTGATGCTTACCCTGCTTGCCTTATAGCTGTCTACCGTGGGGTAACAGATCAAGACTGCCCTCTTGTCAGATCCTGGTCTGCATCTCTTTGTTCTGCCTTTTATGTGGTGTCTAATCTGCCGTCCTGGAGAGAGGAATGGAGAACTCCAAAAGAGACTGTGAGTCAAGAGGACCAAGGAAGCATCTTGTGTCTCCATTCCTCTGTTCAGGGAGGCATGTTTATTTACCACCAGGTAGAATATGTGAGAATAAACAGTCCTGGAACTGGATGAGAGAGTGAGCTGATCTGCTACTCTCAGGGCAGTTGGCTAGTGGAGGAGCACAGGTGACATGACATGGCATTGGGATAAAAGGCTTTGCAGAAAGGAGAGGCAGGAGTAACTGTGGCTGAGACAGATCAGCATTAAGTTAGAGAGGAGTTGGTCTTTGGGCAGCTTGTGGTTCTGATGAAGCTAGGTAGCAGGGGACTAAAGGAAAGTTTAGGAGGGGTGGAAATTATTGAAGGAGTACAGTACCTACTACTGCATGGTCTCTTTCAACTTGCTGTTTGGAGCAGACATAACTGCCTTGATGTTCAGAATGCTGAAGTACTGTTATGCTAATCTCTACATTAACTGAAATATTATCTTACCATCAGTTCTGTTATTTTTATATCTTGTTTTTATGTAATACATCTGTTGTAAATTAAGGTTTTTCCTCAAAGGAAGCAAAAAAAATTTAATACTCTTTTTTTGCTTAAAAATGGTGCCTAAATTTGTTCCCAAGAAATTTGAACTTTAGCCAAAACTGGTTTGGCTCAGTGGATAGAGCGTCGGCCTGCAGACTGAAAGGTCCCAGGTTCGATTCCGGTCAAGTAACTTGGTTGCGGGCACATCCCCAGTAGGAGGTGTGCAGGAGGCAGCTGGTCGATGTTTCTCTCTCATCGATGTTTCTAACTCTCTATCCCTCTTCCTTCCTCTCTGTAAAAAATCAATAAAATATATTTAAAAAAAAAAAGAAAAGAAATTTGAACTTTATAATTTTAATTACAGTAAACACCAACTACTCAACTATGTTTAAATACTGTGCAAAGTATTGTGGGGGAGGAGGGTAAAAAGAATCATCAAAGGAGGTGAAGCCTAATGAGCATAAGGCATCATGTGACAACTCAATGTAAGAGATGCCACAAAGCAAAGCATAATAAATACCAAAATGGCCATTTAAGATGAGAATTCATGTGGATTTCAGAAGAGGAAGTAATCTCTATGGTTTAGTAGTTTGAAATGGTTTCAAAAGGGTAAACAACTTTAAATCTTTTTTTTTAAATATATTTTTTAGTGATTTCAGAGAGGAAGGGAGAGGGAGAGAGAGCGAGAAACATCAATGATGAGAGAGAATCATTGATTGGCTGCCTTCTGCACGCCCTCTACTGGGGATCGAGCCCACACCTGGGCATATGCCCTTGACTGGAATCGAACCTGGGACCCTTCAGTCTGTAGGCTGATGCTCTATTCACTGAGTCAAGCCAGCGAGAGCACAACTTTAAATCTTGATGGATGGGAGCTAGTTGAAGAATTGAAACAAGAAAAGGCATTCTAAGTGGAAGAAACAGCATAGACAAAGTTATGAACACCAAAAAGGTCCATGTTTGGGAGAGACTTTTTTGTTTTTGATTGCTATCTAATAGGCAAGGGTGAGCCATTAAAACGTTTAGAATAAGGTAGTGATTTGACCAAAGGTTGCTTTAGGAAGTAAATCTGGCAAATAATATCACATCAGTATGGGATTATGCTTACCAGGCAGTTGAAAGTGTGGCACTAGAGCTTCCAGATGGGCCAGAGTTAGGGACTATTTGTACTGTGTTATAGTCTTAACAAATAATACAGTTTCCTAAGGGAGAAACTGGTGAGAGATGAGCAGCCAAGGATGGAATCTGGGAGAATGTTCATATTAAATGTGTTAAGAATAGGGAAACCGAGGAAAGAATTGAGTTCAAAGAAGAACAGGGTAATAAAATATGAAAACTGAGAAAAGAAAGTATTTAAGGAGTATTTGCTGATGTCAGATGTCATAGAAGAGTCAAGAAAATTGGATTTATAAAAATATTGGATTTGAATATTACAAGTTCATTGGTGACTTTCAGGTGTGCTATTTCAGTAGTAGAGAAGGATTAGAAACGTGACTGATAAAAATTAAATTGTATGAGGAGGAAATAAAAGAGGTAATTTTTAAGCACTGGTTCAAGATACTAATAGAGAGGATAAGTGTAAAGACCAATCTTTAGAGGTAGTTAAGGGAGAACTTGAGATCATTTGTGTTCCATATCCTGGAGATCTGTCTATGCAGTGAAGTAGTCCTTTTTAAAAAAAATTGATTTCAGAGAGGAAGGAAGAGGCGGAGAGAAATAGAAACATCAATGATGAGAGAGAATCATTGATTGGCTGCCTTCTGCACGCCCCCTATTGGGGATCGAGCCCGCAACCCAGGCATGATCTCCTGGTTCATAGGTTGATCTTCAACCACTGAGCATCACCGGCAGGGCGTCTGCTCCTTTTTAAGGAATAGAGAATGGTAATTGGGGTTTGAAGAATGTGGAAATGATTGGGGAAAATTTTGAAAACTGAATTTCCTTTCAACTTTTTACACATGGATTTATAAAGAGGTTAGTATTGCCACTTCCTTAGAGTGTTCATTTTGTGGCCAGCTTTGCTTTTGGTCACAAATTCCATATGGAGAAGGAATTATGAAGTAGTTAAAATCTTTGCAGATGTCTAAGGAACTTGACATCAGGTGTCAAAGATATGAAAAACATTATGTAAGAAAAAATACAAAAATATTGCAATGATGTGATGCTGTAAAATACAGCTAAAATACCTAGTTTTACCTCCAAAATAAGAGGTTAAGCAAAGTGAACTTCCCTAAGTCCTCTAATAAGTGACAGAAGTAGGACCTTGAAAGCTTCTCTAATTTCCAGTCGTTTTTCATTTTATCACTGTTTCCTATAGGAAAGTGCTGAATCTTTGTGAACTGTACACATATTGAAAAAACATCCTGAATAATAAAAGCCTAATATGCTAAGTGTCCAGTCGTTGTTTAACCAATCAAAGTGTAATATACTAATGATATGCTAAGGCTGCTCAACCGCTCGCTATGACGTGCACTGACCACCAGGGGACAGTTGACTGGTCGACCAGTCGCTATGATGTGCACTGACCACCAGGGGAAGACACTCCAAATGGTAGGTTAGCTTGCTGCTGGGGTCCTGCTGATTGGGACTGAACGAGATGGGCCGGACACGCCCTGTAGCCCTCCTATGGTCCCTCATCGGCTGGCCAACCTCCTGCATTCCTCCCCGGTCCCGATTGTGCACTGGTGGGGTCCCTCGGCCTGGCCTGTGCCCTCTCGCAATCTGGTACCCCTCAGGGGATGTTGGAGAGCCGGTTTCGGCCCAATCCTGCAGGCCAGGCCTAGGGACTCCACTGGTGCATGAATTCATGCACTGGGCCTCTAGTTAATGGTTATAAAGAATACATGAGTACATGCAGCAATCTATATATAAAAGCCTAAGTAACTGTTCAACCAGTGGCTATGATGCACATAACCACCAGGGGGCAGATGCTCAATGCATTGACATGGAAACATGGAACAGATTGATGAATCTCAGAGGGGAGGAGGGAGGGCGGGAAGAGATTAACCAAAGATCTTATATGCATACTAGAGGCATGCACCGGTGGAGTCCCTCGGCCTGACCTGTGGGGATTGGGCCGAAACTGGCCCAGTGCACAGATTTGTGCACTGACGGGGTGTCTCGACCTGGCCTGTGGGGATCGGGCCAAAACTGGCAGTCCAACATCCCCCGAGGTGTCCCGGATTGTGAGAGGGCGCAGGCCAGGCCAAGGGACCCCACCAGTGCACGAATCTGTGCCCTGGGCCCTCTTGTACAATTTTAAGTCCATTGTAGCATAAATTTGATCTAAGACTAATACATTTTTTATAGTAAAACATTTAATTTTTGATAATTTTGCCTGCCATAGAATATAGCAGGCAAATGAATATTTGTCTGCCCTATCTGGTTTGGCTTAGTGGAATAGAGAGTTGGCCTGCGGACTGGAGGGTCCTGGGTTCTATTCCGGTTAAGGGCACGTGCCCGGGTTGCAGGCTCGATCCCCAATAGGGGGTGTGCAGGAGGCAGCCAATCAATGGTTCTCTCTCATCGATGTTTCTCGCTCTCCCTTTCCCTTCCTCTCTGAAATAAAAAATATATTTAAAAACAAAAACAATAAATGAATATTTGTCTTGATACTTACAGGAAGTTGTTTGTAGATGTTTAAATTCTCTTTTCACAAATTTCTTTCCAATGAGCATAGACATTCAAAAATCATATTATCATGGCAATGTGCAGATTATTTGTTGGTTCAGAGAGGGTTCTTATAAACTTTTAACATTGTAACCACTTTTAAAGATGAAAATAAAGGGAATCTGAGAGTTATGTATGGGATGTATGTGGGAAATCACTTTCTGGGGACGGGGCTTGGGGTCCGACTTAGTCTTAGAACTTTTTTTTTTTTAAATATATTTTATTGATTTCTTACAGAGAGGAAAGGGAGAGGATAGATAGTTAGAAACATCGATCAGCTGCCTCCTGCACACCTCCCACTGGGGATATGCCTGCAACTCAGGTACATGCCCTTGACTGGAATCGAACCCGGGACTCTTTAGTCCGCAGGCTGACACTCTATCCACTGAGCCAAACCGGTCAGGGCAGTCTTAGAACTTTTTAAGAACACCAACTGTCGGAAAAAAATTTTTCCTTTTCTTTTGTCCCACTGTCTTCCTGAATCACTCTTCACCAAATCCTGTAGTAAAAACTGATAAATAAATGGGTAAAGACAAATATTTAGATAGCATTGAATGAATAAGATGGGACATTCTGTATAAAGTAAGTTAATTTTTGCATGTCCTATAAAAATTTCTTTATAATCATTCAGTGTGCTATTCACTATATAGAGAACAAAAACTGTGCTGTATTACTCTTTTTTTCTTTATGTTATGGCTTAAATTGCCTCAAATATTTTTATTGATATCTGTCCTTACATATCCTTAACTATAAAATTTGAACCTTGCCTCTTAGTGTTGTTCTGAAGCAGTTGAAAAGTTTTCATAGTATCCCTAGACTTCTTGACAGAAAAAGACCTATTTTAGTTATATATTTCTTACCAGTTATAATGATTT
The DNA here is from genome assembly GCF_963455305.1 of Plecotus auritus. Lineage (NCBI taxonomy): Eukaryota > Metazoa > Chordata > Mammalia > Chiroptera > Vespertilionidae > Plecotus > Plecotus auritus. The sequence goes on along the minus strand of NC_137783.1, from coordinate 26,160,004 downwards.
TGTACTTATTAGTGACTGGCTAGTTTGAAATACTAGCAGAAAAAAGAAAAACCCTGCCCATTTCATTTGCCCCCCCACCCCCCAGAGGTTTATCTTATAAAAGATTTTCAGAACTTTGTTTTGTATGTGACTTGTTAGCTCTCTAAAATAATCCCAGAAATAAAATATGAGCCTCTCTACACTTTATTTTTTAAATTATTTTATATCTAATATATTTAACTTTAAAAAACATCTTTATTGTTGAAAGTATTACTTATGTCCCCTTTTTCCTCCCATTGTCCGCCCCCCGCCCCCGGCCCTCACCACCCCACTGTCTGTGTCCATGGGTTATGCATGTATGCATACAAGGTCTTTGGTTGATTACCTCTCCTCACCTCCTCTCCCCAACCTTCCCTCCAAGATTCCGCACTCTGTTCCATGCTTCCATGTCTCTGGATCCAGTCTAAGGATATGTTTGTTTGATTTTTAAAGAGAGAGGAAGGTGGAAAGGGGGGGCCAGGGAAGGGAGAAACATCAATAGGTTGCCTCCTATGCACCCACAACCTAGGTATATGCTCTGACAGGGAATTGAACCCATCACCTTTTTTTTTTTTTTTTTTTTTTTGGGTGTACAGGATGATGCTCCAACAATTGAGCCATCCGGCCAAGGTAAACTTGTAATCAATCTTGTAACATTTCCTTACTAGTTCTTCCCATTTCTTGTAACGACATCTTCATTTTCTAAGATTCAGAATCTCAGGATCTTTTTATTTCCTTAACATTTATTTCACTTAATTACTATACCATGTGTGATTTACTTCAGCATTTCTCTCAACCTCTTTTTAGTCTTGCCATGATTATAGTTCAGGTCTGCACTTTTAGCCTTAAATTATCTAAAAGGTTCCTTCCATTTTATTTCATGCTTCAAACTGCTGCCAGAGTAATCTTTCTAAAACATAGCTCCAGTCTCATCACTTTCTTAATTCAAGACCTTCATGGTTGAACTACACATTCAAAGATCTCCACATTAGAGCTCTAGGTACTTCTGTCTCCCATTGTTATTTTACAGTCAAGATATTAGTCACTTCTCTAAATATAGTCTTCCTTTTCTTATTGCCTTGGTGGTATTATTTCTTCCAGGTGTCTCTCCCCCTTCCCTTTTACCACCTCATCTCCACCAGTATTGAAATCTTATTTTCTACCATTATGGTCCTTCTCATACACCATTTCTTTTACAAAGCCTTTTCAGTATTACACAGTTGGGAATATAGTATTTGTTTTCTCTGTCCCCACTCTTTAAAATACTTTGTATGTTTTTTCTGACATGTATCTTACTGTATTCTATATTCTACTTATTCGTTTATTTGCCTTGCCATAGCAAGTTGCTTGAGAGTAGAGATTCCCCTGCAGCCTTAGCATAGGACTTTGTTCACAGATGCTCAGTACATTTATTAACTCATACATATGAGAAAACACATTTCAGAATAACCATTGTATTTTTGGCATTTTAGGCTTGACCGTCTTTTTATCTTACTGGATACTGGCACTACTCCAGTTACAAGAAAAGCTGCTGCACAGCAACTTGGAGAAGTGGTAAAGCTTCATCCCCATGAACTACATAATCTCTTATCTAAAGTAAGAACGCTTTTTAAAAAAATTATAATACAATTGTGAAAATTTGTCCATAGATAACAAAAGTAAAGACAGAAATTGTCTTATTTTATTTTAGTGACAGCTTATAATCTTCAAATTCCATTAAATATCTTAACATTTTTCCAAATATTTTTAGATTTTTGCTATTTATAATGTATTTATTTTGTTTGTTGCAAGATTTAAAATATTTTTGTTTGTGTTTTTTTGCATCGAGTTTAATTAAGGGATGTGACAACATAAAATCGTTTTTACCTGTGGCACACCTTTGAATCTGACCCAATTTGGTAATGAACTAAGTTGTTAATCTAATTTGTTGGTGGTCTAACTTGTTTTTAATGGCTAATAATTATATCACAGTTGGCAGTCTTAAAATGGACGAGTACTCATGGGCATGATTAAAATATATGAGAACCTAGTTGTCATTATATTCTTAGTAAGTGGAGGCTTTCTGCTTTGTTGGATCACTGTTTTCATAATGCTAGCCTAAGTTCTTTCCTCAAGCAATGACTGTACTTTACTGAACTCTGGGCTTGTGGAAGTATGACTGTATGATAGTAAGCAGCAAATTCCATATGTTTAATTCTCTGGCATGCAGAGTAAAAACAAGAGTGCTTTGGGGGAGGGGAGAATAGGGAATAGGTTGGGGGGGGGCAATATGATAGCCCAGACATTTGAAGCCCCATGATACCTCTCTTCCCACTGATCTTACCCCTTTTTTTTTCATTTTCATTTGTTCCTCCCTGATTCTTATGAGTAGGAGTTCTAAGCCCCTTGTTGAAATATATAAATCTGTACTATGTGGTTCCTACCATAAGGGTTAACAGTGACTCTCTTTCCAATGTATTCCCTGCTTAGATACTACCATTTCTAACCAAGATGTAGATGGAGAGACAGTGATTTGACATCTACAGGTTCCATGTTCTCAGAAAGGAGAAGGATGCATATTAGACAATATTATACTCATGTGTAAGGTGGAGGGATAGGGAAGCATACCCACTTCTTCTCATCCCAAGGGAAGAGAGGACTGAATGAGCTGAAACTGGAAACAATGAACAAGACTAATCTATGCTGAACTGAGAAAAAGTTTCCAGCCTTCCAAGTGAGTTCTGGTCTTCGTAACTGAGACCCCGGCATACTTGCTGCCATCAAATAATTCCAAAAGAGGCTAAGTTTGTCTTTAGCACCTTCTTACCCCCTACTCTCTCTTTTCTCTCCCTTACTGCATACTTAACCCATGTAAAGTATGCAGTTCAATGATTTTTAAGATTATATTCACAGATATGTGCAACCATCACCAAAATCTAATTTTAAAACATTTTTATCTCCCCCAAAAGAAGCATCATTCCCATTAGCAGTCATTCTTCATCACTCATACTCAGTCCTAGGCAACCACTAATTTAATTTCTGTCTATAGATTTGCCTATTCTGAACATTTTATATAGTTGTGTGGCATTTTGTGAGGGGTTTCTTTTACTTAAAATAATATTTTATATTTTCATGGTTCTTTCATATTGTAGCATGTCTCATTACCTCATTCCTTTTTATTGCTGAATAATATTCCATTGTATAGATATGGATATACCATATGGGTGTATCTTATTATCTGTTCATCAGTTGATGGACATTTGGGTTGTTTCTACTTTTCGGCCTATGATGAAAATGCTACTATGAAAATCCACGTGCAGGTTTTTGTGTGGTTGCATGTTTTTATTTCCCTTGGATATATGTCTGGAGTAAAATTGCTGGGTCCTGAGGAACTGCCAGACTGTTTTCCAAACTGGCTCCACCGTTTTAGATTCCCATCAACAGTGTATGACAAGCCTGATTTCTCCACGTCCTTGCCAGAACTTATTAACTGACTTTGATTATATACTAGTGAGTGTAAAGTGATATCGCATTGTACTTTTGATGCGTTTTTCTGGTGACTAATGATCTTGAACATCTTTTCATGTGTTTATTGGCTATTTGTTTATCTTTTATGGAGAACAGTCAGATCCTTTGCCTGTTTTTAAAGTGGGATATTATTTTTATTATTGAGTTGTAAGACTTCTTTATATACTTTGTATACAAGCCCCTTATCAGGTATTTGATTTGTAAATATGTTCTTCCAGTCTGTTGGTTGTTTTTTCACTTACTTGATGGTGTCTTTGAAGCACAAAAGTTATTACTTTTGATGAAGTCCAATTTTTTTTTAAACATCACTTGTGCATAAACAAAAAAATCGCTTGTGCTTTTGGGGTTGTATCTAAATAACCCTTGCCTAACCCAGTGTCACAAAGATTTACCCCTATGTTTTAAGAATTTAATAGTTTTTAGCTCTTACTTTTAGACTTATGGCCCATTTCAGTTAATTTTTGTGTATGGTGTGAAGTAGGGGTTCAAAATCATTATTTTGTTGCCCCAGCACCATTTGTTGGTAAAAAACTCTTTACCCATTGAATTGTCTTGGCATTCTTGTTGAAAATCAGTTGATCATAGACACATAGTATTTTTTCTGGACTCTTAATTATTATTATTATTATTAATTGATTTTAGAGAGAAGAAGGGAGAGAAACATCAATTTGTTGTTCCACTTATTTATGCATTCATTGGTTGCTTCTTATATGTGCCCTAACCAGAGCTCAAACCTGCAACCTTGGCATATTGGGGACAATGCTCTAACCCAGCGGTCACGAACCAGTGGTCCGCGGACCCAGAGGTTGGCGACTACTGCTCTAACCAACTGAGCTACTGGGCCGGGGCCTGGACTCTCAATTCTATTCCATTAATCTAGATAACTGTTCTTTCACCAGTATCACACTGTCTTGGTAATTGTTGCTTTATAGGAAGTTTTGAAATCAAGAAGTGTGAATCTACCAATTTTATTCTTTTCAAGATTGTTTGGTTATTCTGAGTTCCTTGCATTTCCATATAAATTTTAGGGTCAACTTGTTCATTTCTGTAAAAAGTCAACTGAGATTTTGAAGAATTTTGTTGAATCTGTAGATCAATTTAGGGAGTATTAACTATCTTAGCTGTATTGATTCTTTCAATCCATGATCATGAGGTATCTTTCTGTTTATTTAGATCTTATTTAATTTCTATCAACAATATTTTGAATTTTTGTGATTTTCAGTATTCAAGTATTGTACTTCATTTGTTAAATTTATTCTTAAGTATTTTATAATTTCTGATGCTATTTAAATGGGATTATTTTCGTAATTTTATTTTCAGGTTGTTTATTGGAAGTTTATAGGAACACTTGCCATTGATTTTTACATATTGATTTTATCTCTTGCAATCTTACTGACCTCACTTATTTTTTCTGCTAGATTTTTATAACTTTTTGCATTAAATAAGACTTAATAATATACACTTTGCTTTTTAGCATGTTAAAAGCTATGTTATTTTTCAAATGTACTTAAGTCTTCATTTATTAAAAATTCTTTTTAAGGTGTAATGATTTATGTGAATGATATAATCTTATAAATGATTTTAATAATTTCAAGATGTTTTATATAAATTTGACCACTGCTAAATTATAATACTTTAATAACATGTAAATTTGTATTTCTCTGTTCTGGCTACCTTGAACAAACAACATTTTCTGGTATATAACTGTTTTGTTTTATCATTTTTTAAGGTGCTGATATACTTAAGGAGTACAAATTGGGATACTCGGATAGCAGCAGGACAAGCTGTTGAAGCTATAGTGAAAAATGTACCTGAGTGGAATCCAGTGCCAAGAACCAAACAAGGTGCTTTTAAGTGGAAAACCTATTTGCAGTAAAACACCTAACTGTAGAATTAACTAAACTATACATTTTATATTTTAATAATTTTAATTTTAAGTCTTAATTTTTATGCTTTTGATGTAGCCTTATCAAAAAATGACATTGAATAGGTGATTTTCATATGCTTAAAAAAAAAGACTACTAAACGAAATGTTTTCACATTTATTTTTTTAAATTATTAATTCTAGGCTGCAGATGTAGCTCAGTGGTTGAGTGTCAACCTCTGAACCAGGAGGTCATGATTCGATTCGTGGTCAGGGCACATACCAGGGTTGTAGGCTCGATCCCCAATATAGGCATGCAGGAGGCAGCTGATCAGTGATTCTCTCTCATCATTGATGTTTCTATCTCTCTCCCTCTCCCTTCCTCTCTGAAATAAATAAAAATATTCTTTAAAAAATTATTAATTCTACAGTATGCTTGACTTACAGAGGTTATTACTTCCCTGAAAGAATTTATGTCCTAAAAAATAAAATTAAATCAATACAAAGTAAATCTTTGAAGCAGTCTATTTATTTTGTTGGTGGAAGAATACTATAATTATTTTCTAAATTTAATCACAATTATGTATGGATATTTGGATTGTTATGCCTAGTTTTTTGTTTTAATTTTTATTTATTGATTTTAGAGAGAGAGAGGAAGGGGAAGAGAAAGAGAGAAAGAAAGAAACTTCGATTTGTTGTTCCATTTATTTATGCATTTATTGGTTGATTTTTGTATGTGCCCTGACCAGGAAGCTTAGTTTTTTTATGTGTCCTTTAGATGCCTTATAGTGGAAATTATTTTCTGACTTCCTGAAATGATATTTAAAAATGATGGTATGCTTTTAAAAATGTGTAAAGATGCAAATTTTAAGTTAGTGAAAATTTAATATGCTGCAACTGGGTTTCATTTTCAAGTCACTTTGATGCTATCACTTTTATTATAAGTCTCAATTATCTAAAATTTTTGCTTTAATTTGCTGGCACATATTATTTTCAGTGATTATATTAATTTGTCTTTTCTGTAATCAAATGAAATATTTAACCAGAAGAAGTTATAACTTGTTTTTAGAAAAGAGCTTTTTCTTTTTCAGATTATTATACCTGATTATTTTGGTATATAGCGATGGTAGAACTCAGATTCTTTTTTACAAAACTTATTAGTTACACTGGCATTAAAATTTATAGTAAGATTGCTTATCATCACTAGAAAACTTAAAATATTTGTAGCAGTTCTCTTTAAGTGAAGCAATTATGCTTTGTTTATGGATGAATTATATACAAATACCAGCTCAACAAACCAATGGACAATTAACAATATATCTTAAAATTTATAATGGCATACCTTTTTGGAGAGGATACAGAACATTTTGTAGTTATTTTTAGGCCTCAGATATAATTTTAGCAATTTAACAGGTGATCATAATTAGCTTCACTTTTTTTTAAATTTAAATTCTTCATTGTTGAAAGTATTACACATGTCTCCTTTTTCTCCTACTGACCTTTCCCCGGCCGCTCCCGCCCCATAGTACATGCCCTCGCCCCCCCTACTGTCTGTGTCCATTGGTTATGCTTATATGCATGCATACAAGTGCTTTGGTTGATCTCTCCCGGCCCCCAACCTTCCCTGCCTTCTCTCTGAGGTTTGACAGTCTGTTCAATGCTTCTGTGTCTCTGGTAGCTTCATATTTTGAGAAGTGAGTGCTACTGAATAAGTAGTTGCTTTGTGTTTCAGATATTCCTCAGTTTTAGGGAGGAATGATGCTTATTAGTTTTAGTTATATGAATATGTTTGTCTTTCAATTTAGCACTACAATAAACTCAGATTGTTACCTTGGTATTTTTATTTTAGTTTATTTTTTTAAAAAATATTTTTATTGATTTCAGAGAGGAAGGGAGAGGGAAAGAGAGATAGAGACATCAGTGATGAGAGAGAATCATTGATTGGCTGCCTCCTGCATGCCCCATACTGGGGATCGAGCCCACAACCTGGCCATATGCCCTGACCAGGAATCAAACCATGGCCTTCTGGTTCATAGGTTGACGGTCAACCACTGAGCTACACTGGCTGGGCCACCTTGGTATTTTTTAAACAATTTAATAGTAAGTGGAGACAGAATGATATTTATTATATGTATTTCAACATGAAGGGGGATGCAATTTTTCATATAACATTGTGCTTTTGTAGTAAAAAACAGCTATACATACATCCACTAACATTCTGATAGTTTGTAGGAGGGGAGCCACCGACTAAATATTCATAAGTAAGAGCTGATCATAAGTAAATCCACAGTAGCTTTTCTACTTCCCCTTTTACTTTTCTTAAAATATTACCCATCCACCACAAGTAATTCTGTTTTCTTTCATTTTACATTTTGGCTATGTGATCAAATTAAATATTTTTAAACTTTATCTAGAACCTACTTCAGAAAGTGCTATGGAAGATTCATCTACTACAGATCGATTGAATTTTGACAGATTTGATATATGTAGATTGTTACAACATGGGGCATCACTATTGGGATCTGCTGGTGCAGAATTTGAAGTACAAGATGAAAAATCAGGTATGTAGTAGTCTTACAGAAGAAAGTCTGAAACATATGTGTTCAAACTAATTTATCACTTGATATGCTATGTATTAGTCATGCATAATATAACATGTCATGAAATATAAATTAACTGAAGTTTGCAGGTAAGATTTGGAGGTGCTTTGTGTGGGAAGATAATCAGAAGTACTTGGTCTAAAGCTACCATATGAATATATTTCTTCCCTTAACTGAATATGTACTATATATACAGAGTGAGGCAAAAGTAGGTTTACAATTGTTCATATGGAAAAATAATAAATAAATAAGAAACTCTGTGTTTTGTGTACTTAAAACTGTAGACCTACTTTACCCCACCCCCTATGCATTATTAATGGTACATATTAATATTCAGTAGCCATTTTATGTAATACTAGAGGCCAGGTGCACGAAATTCGTGCACGGGGGCGGGGTGTCCCTCAGCCCAGCCTGCACCCTCCCCAATCTGGGACCCCTCGAGGGATGTCCGACTGCCTGTTTAGGCCCGATCCCACTGGGCAGTCGGACATCCCTTTCACAATCCAGGACTGCTGGCTCCCAATTGCTCGCCTGCCTGCCTTCCTGATTGCCCCTAACCGCTTCTGCCTGCCAGTCTGATCAGCCCCTAACCACTCCCCTGCCAGCCTGATTGATGTCTAACTGCTCCCCTGCCAGCCTGTTTGCCCCTAACTGCCTTCCCCTGCAGGCCTGGTCACTCCTAACTGCCCTCCCCTGCAGGCCTGGTCACCCCTAACTGCCCTCCCCTGCAGGCCTTGTACCCCCCAACTGCTCTCCCCTGCAGGCCTGGGTCCCCCCAACTGCCCTTCCCTGCAGGCCCAGTCACCCCCAACTTCCCTCCTCTGCCGGCTGGGTCACCCCTAACTGCCCTCCCCAGCAGGCTTGATCGCCCCCAACTGCCCTCCCTTGCAGGCCTGGTCCCTCCCAAATGCCCTCCCCTGCTGGCCATCTTGTGGTGGCCATCTTGTGTCCACATGGGGGCAGGAATTTTGACCACATGGGGGCAGCCATCTTGTGTGTTGGAGTGATGGTCAATCTGCATATTACTCTTTTATTGGATAGGATAGAGGCCTGGTGCATGGGTGGGGGCCAGCTGGTTTGCCATGAAGGGTGTCCTGGATCAGGGTGGGGGTTCCCTTCGGGTGTGGGGCTGCCTGGGCGAGGGGCCTGTGGTGGTTTGCAGGCTGGCCACGCCCCCCGGCAACCCAAGCAGAGGCCCTGGTATCTGGGATTTATTTATCTTCTACAATTGAAATTTTGTAGCCTGGAGTGGAGCCAAGCCTTCTGCTCGCTCCGTGGTGGCAGCCATTTCTGTTGGGATTTATGTATCTTCTATAATTGAAACTTTGTAGCCTTAAGGGGAGGCCAAGGCAGGCCAGGGCTGCAGAAGCTTGGCTTCCTCCATCACCGTGGCAACCCTAGCCTCCTGCTTTCTCCAGCTCCATGACTGCCACCATTTCTGTTGGGCTTTATTTATCTTCTATAATTGAAACTTTGTAGCATTGAGTGGAGGCCTGGGCCGGCAAGGGCAGGTGGAAAGCTTGGCTTCCTCCATTGCCAGGGAAACCCAAGCCTCCCTCCTGCTCTCTGTGGCTGCAGCCATCTTGGTTGGGTTTATTTGCATATTCCCTCCTGATTGGCTGGTGGGCGTGGCTGGTGGGCATGGCTTGTGGGTGTAGCAGAGGTACAGTCAATTTGCATATTACTCTTTTATTAGATAGGATAGAAATTTTAAATGGTTACCAAAGAGCCTCAATTGAAACGAACTTAAAAGCCAGATTGTGGTAATATTCTCACAATTCTGGAAATCTGAGAGGCTATATGATAGTTTTTATTATGTTTTAAGTATTTAAACAATTGGAACTATTCTTGCTGGTGATCAAGCAAAAACTAAAAATGAAAATAAATCTTGGATAGGTAATTATCCCATTATCTTCAAACTTACAGAATCTATCTGGATATAAAATAAATGTTTTGGTCATTCAAGATTGATGCCTTGAGTGGAAAAAAACTTGATGTTTTTAATGGATTTGTAAGTAAATAAATTGTTCTTTTGACTAAAACCACAACAGAACTGTGTTTTGTTGCTAATTAAATTAATCGTTAGTCAAAGTACATCTATCCAGCTAAGTTAATGAAATGCTCTTCAATTTGTACATCTTAAAAAAACTTTAAGTACCCATTCCCTCTTCCTTATATGATTTCTTTTGAAAATATAGTTTAATTATTTTTAGAGAAAATTAGGTAAATTTTCTCAAGTTCCGGAAAAGCAATAGTTTTTCTAATAAGGGAGGTAGAAACTTTTCAACTTGAAAAAATTCTCTTAACAGAAAGTATACTAATCTTACTAAGGTACCCATGGACATTATCAGAGATCTTTGTCCCTAATCCAGGAATAAAAGGACACTAAAAAAAAAATAGTGTTTGGGCCTTACCCCAGAGATGATTCCGATTTAATAGATCTCTGGAGAGTTCTAGGAAATTGTATTTAAAAGAAAAAACTGCACTTGTGACTCTGATATGTAACCAGGATTGGAAACCCTGGAACTCAGTTTTAAATGCTAGTATGTCACAGCATGCTTATTTAAAACCCTAAAATTGGTTTTCTTTAAATGTCTGTTCATCTTTGTTTGTCTCATGTATGTGATGAACACATCCATGATTAGTTTAGGGTCTGGTCTTAGTTTCCTTTCAGGTATGTAGGTTATTTTTCCCAGTAACTTTCGTTGGAAGAAGAGAACTAATTTGGGGCCTAGTATTTTTCCTTCTGGGTAGAGCAGCCTTAAAATTTTTAAAAAGTAGCTTTATTGAGACATAATTCACATTATTTTGTACAATTTACTCTTTTTAAAACTATATATGTCAGTGGTTTTTGGTATATTCACAGATAGGTGCAGTCAATTTTAGAATATTTTCATTACCTCAGGAAGAAACTCCATATCCTTTAGCTCTCACCCTTTTCCCCCCTACTTTGTTTCCTCACCTTTCCAGCCCTGAGTGACTTTTTGTCTCTATAGGTTTGTCTATTTTGGACATTTATTGTAAATTGAATCATAAATATGTGGTCTTTGTGACTGACTTTGTTTGCTTAGCAGCATGTTTACAAGGTTTATCCATATTGTAGGATATATCAGTACTTCTTTTTCCCCCCCCACAAGAAGCCATAACTTTATTAATGATAGAAACAGTACAAATTTCAAACCAAGCTGCAGTAACTCTTTTGAAACACACACAAAAAGTGTCCTTTTTAGATGGTTACATTGTTAATTCCATAATAGCATTTACAATATCATTACTCTTGTTCTTCAGTGTTCGGACTTCCTTTGCTCTTGACTCATTTGCTTGTGACATGACCAATTCTATGTCCTTAACTTCCGTACCTGTTTCATCAACTTCTTCCTCTTCACTCTCTTGTGCAGTTGGAGTCTGTGTTTTCTTGAATGTTTGAGACAGCTTCTCCTTGAACTTTGAATTTCTCAGCAGCTGCTAGCTGTGCTTGTTGAGATAAATCCTCAATCTTGGCTTCCCCAAAAACTATGTAGGTATCTGAAGGAGGGCTCTTGTAGACATCTGGTTTTGTGATGACAAAGAGGTTCTTAGATTTCCGTATAGTGACCCTAGTAACTCCTGTAACCTGTCGAAGACCCAGTTTGGACATAGCCTTCGGTGCCTTCTTTTCACTGCAGCTCTGTTTTGCTTTACTGACTGGTTTTTCATCGATTTCAGCTGCCACCGCCAGCTGCGCTTGTTGTGTGGTTGCCTGTGTGGAATCTTGTTCTTTGAGCTCTGGTACTGATTCATCACTGTCAGATTCTGTTCCAGACCCTGTCTCAGCCTGGGGCTATGGCAACTCTTGCTCTGTAGCAGGGACTGTTTCTGTGGCTTCACTGGGCATTTTGTGTGGGGAACGCGGAACCAAGATGGCGGCAGAAAGAGCAACACTTCTTTTTTGTTTGCTTGTTAATCCTTACCCAAGTACACAGTATTTTTCCATTGAATTTTTCTTTTAGAGAGAGTGGGAGAGAAGGAGGAATAGGGAGGGACAGAGGGTGGGGGAGAAAGATAGACAGGGAGAAAGAAACATCGATGTGAAAGAGCCACATCTGTTGGGTGCCTCCTACATGCACTCTGCTGGGGATCGAACCTGCAACCCAGTTATGTGCTCTTGACTGGGAATGGAACCCAAAACCCTTTGGTGCAGGGGCGGACACTCTTAACCACTGAGCAACATCGGCCAGGGCTGCTGCTTTTTAAAAATATATATTTTTTTATTGATTTCGAGAGGAAGGGAGAGGGAGAAGAGAGAGAGAAACGTAAGTGATGAGAGAGACTTGTTGATTGGCTGCCTTCTGCACGCCCATACTGGGGATCTAGCCCACAACTTGGTCATGTGCTCTGACCGGGAATCAAACAGTGACCTCTTGGTTCATAGGTCGACGCTCAACCACTGAGCCATGCTCGCTGGGCTGGGGCTTTATTTGTTTTAAAAGAGTTTTTATTACTGTTATAGGATGTATTCATTTTTTAATTGTGGTAGATAACATAAATTTATCATCTTACCCATTTTTAACTGTACATACTGTTCAATAATATTAAGTCCATTCATACTGTCATGCAGCCAGTCTCCAGAACTCTTTCATCTAAAAACACTGAAACTCTATAACCATTAAACAATTTCCATTTCTCCCCCTCCCCCGGCCCCTGGCAACCATTATTCTATTTTTTGTCTTTATGAATTTGAATACTCTAGGTATTTCATGTAAGTGGAATCATACAGTATTTGTCCTTTTTAATAATTCTGTTTTATATTTTTCTCTCTATATATATTTAGATATTTTTATTGATTTCAGAGAGGAAGAGAGAGGGAGATAGAAACATCAACGATGAGAATCATTGATTGGCTGCTTCCTGCACACCTCCACTGGGGATTGAGTCCACAACCTGGCATGAGCCCTTGACTGGAATCAAACCTGGGATTCTTCAGTCCACAGGCCGATGCTCTATCCACTGAGCCAAACCGGCTAGGGCATTTCTCCACGTTCTTTTTTTTTTAATTTTTTTATTGTTTAAAGTATTATAAATAGTAGTACATATGTCTCCCTTTTTTTTCCCCATTGACCTTTCCCCGGCCTCCCCTACCCACTGGCACATGCCCTCACTGCCCCCCCCCCCAGTGTCTCGTGTCCATTGGTTATGCTTATATGCATGGTTGATCTCTTACCCCCCCTCCACATTCTTGACAAAACTTATTAACTGACTTTGATTAATATCCATACTAGTGAGTGAAGTGCTATCTTGTAGTTTTGATTTGCATTTTCCTGATGACTAATAATCACATTGAACATCTTTCCTGTGTTTATTGACCATTTGTATATCCTTGGAGAACTGTCTATTCTGATCCTTTGCCCATGTTTTTATTTTACACTAGGGGCCCAGTGCACAAATTCGTGCACCTTGAAAGGAACTGTGGGCCATGAGGCTGCGGTAGGCCCAGGGCAGGTCTTGGCCCATCCTCTGCTCCCCCGCTTGGCCCCTCCCCCTGTGGTCCCCGGTCCTCTGTTTCCCAGCAGCCCGCTCCCGCTACTCCCATGTGCTGACGGCACTGGTCCTGCTTGCCCCCACTGACGGTGCGGAGCCATTGGGGCCGGTGCCAGCAGTGGGTGTGAGCGGTGCTGGCGTCGTCAGTGGATGCAAGTGGCGGCTGCTGTCCCGATCGCCCTTCAGGAGCAGGGGGCGGTGGAGAAGCCCTCAGGGGCGATCAGGGCCGGCAGCTGCCACTCGCACCCGCTGATGGTGCCGAGTGATTGAGACCGGTGTCGGGCACTGGCAGCGGGTATGAGTGGTGGCTCTGGCGCCGGCTGTGGGTGTGAGCGGGGCCGGTGCTGGCAGTGTGTGCGAGTGGAGGCTCCAGTGCTGGCAGGTGGGTGCAAGTGGGACCGGCGCCAGCGGCAGGTGCGAACGCCAGGCAGGACCGCGTCACGCGAGAGCAAAGAATTTTCAGTAACCACCAGAAGCTTGCCCCAATGACAGCGACTGGCGCTCAGCCTTGGTCTGGCATCCCCACTCACCTGCTCCACTATCCCACCGTGACCAATGCCTGCCATGTTCTGCACACGCCCCCTGGTAGTCAGCGCACCTCATAGCGAGTGGTTGTTTGGTTGTACTGATTGTTCCACCGTTCAGTCTATTTGCATATTAGCCTTTTATTACATAGGATTTTTATTTATTTTAAAATCTTTATTGTGGTATTACATATGTCCCCTTTTTTTCTCCCCATTGACCCCTTCTAGCCCATCCCACCCTCTGCCCCAGGCCTTCACCACACTATTGTCAGTGTCCATGGGTTATGTATATGCATGCAAGTTCCTTGGTTGATCTTTTCCCACCCACCCACCCACTTCCACCATCCCTCTGAGATTCAGCAGGCTGTTCCATGCTTCTGTGTCTCTGGATCTATTTTGTTCAACAGTTTATTTTGTTCATTAGATTCCACATATGAATGAGATCATGTGATACTTGTCTTTCTCTGATTGCCTTATTTCGCTTAGCATAATACTTTCCAGGTCCCTCCATGCTGTCTCAAAGGGTAAGAGATCCTTCTTTTTTACTGCTGCATAGTATTACATGGTATAAATGTGCCACAGTTTTTTTTTTGTTGTTTGTTTGTTTTTAAATATATTTTATTGATTTTTTACAGAGAAGAAGGAAGAGGGATAGAGAGTTAGAAACATCGATGAGAGGGAAACATCGATCAGCTGCCTCCTGCACACCTCCTACTGGGGATGTGCCCGCAACCCAGTTACGTGCCCTTGACCGGAATCGAACCCAGGACCCTCCAGTCCGCAGGCTGATGCTCTATCCACTGAGCCAAACCGGTTTTGGCTGTGCCACAGTTTTTTTATCCACTCATCTACTGATGGGCATTGGGCAGCTTCCAGATCTTAGCTATTATAAATTGTGCTGCTATGAACATAGGGGTGCACACATTTTTTCTGATTGGTGTTTCAGGACTCTTAGGATATACTAGTATTCCTAGAAGTGGGATCAATGGGTCACATGGAAGTTCCATGTTTAATTTTTTGAGGAAACTCCATACTGTTTTCCATAATGGCTGCACCAGTCTGCATTCCCACCAGCAGTGTACTAGGGTACCTTTTCTCCACATCCTCGTCAGCACTTATTTGTTGATATGTTGATGGTAGCCATTTTGACAGGTGTGACATGATACCTCTTTGTCATTTTAATTTGCATCTCTCCTTTGCCCATTTTTAAGTGGAATATTGTTTTTTAATTACTGAGTTGTAAGATATATATTCTAGATACAAACCTTTTGTTTGGTATATGATTTACTAACATCTTTTATTTTGTGGGTAGTGTTTTCACTTTCACGATGGTATTCTTTGAAGCACAAAAGTTACTAATTTTGAACAAGTCCATTTTATTTTTTTTTCCTTTCAAGCTTTTGATGTCATATATAGGACACTATCGCCAAATCTAAGCTCACTTACCCCTACATTTCCTTCTAAGAGTTTTATAGGTTTAGCCCTGACTATTAGATTAGGCATTTGATCCATTTTGAATTAATCTTTGTATGTGTTGTGGGGTTATGGGTCCAATTTAATTCTTTTGCATGTGGCTATCCTGTTGTCTTAACACCATTGTTGAAAAGAACTATTCTTTCCTCCACTGAATTGTCTGGCACCCTTGTTGAAAATCAGTTGGTCATAGACAGTTTTATATCTGGATTCTCAACTCTATTCCATTGGTGTCTGTCCTTATGCCAATACCTCTTAGTCTTGGTTACTCTTGCTTTGTGGTAAGTTTTAAAACCAACAAGCATGAGCCTCCACTGTCCCCAAAACTGCCTGGTACTGGCACAAGAACAGACATATAGATCAATGGAATAGAATAGAGAACCCAGAAATCGACTCAAACCACTATGCTCAATTAATATTTGACAAAGTAGGCAAGAATATACAATGGAGTCAAGACAGTCTCTTCAATAAATGGTGTTGGCAAAATTGGACAGATACATGCAAAAAAAATGAAACTAGACCACCAACTTATACCATATACAAAAATAAAGTCAAAATGGACAAAGGACTTACACATAAGATGGGAAACCATCAAAATATTAGAGGAATCCACAGGCAGCAAAATCTCAGACATATGCCAAAGCAATTTCTTTATTGATACAGCTCTTAGGGCAATGGAAACTAAAGAGAAAATAAGCAAATGGAAAAATAAATAAATAAAAAAAATGAATTCCATACTAAAGAAAAAAAAAAAAGAAAATAAGCAAATGGGACTAAAACAAAATAAAAAGCTTTTGTACAGCAAAAGAAACCATCAACAAAACAACAAGAAAGCCCACTGCATGGGAGGACATATTTCTCAATGTTATCACCAATAAGGGTTTAATCTCCAACATTTACAGGGAACTCATACGACTTAACAAAAGATAAACAGCCCAATTAAAAAATGGGCAACGGACCTAACGACGACATAAGGAAGGCCAAGAAAACATGCTCAAAGTCACTAATCATCTGAGAGATGCAAATCAAAATGACAGTGTGGTACCACACCTGTTAGAATGGCTGTCATGAACAAATCAACAAACGACAAGTACTGGTGAAGATGCGGAGAAAAAGGAACCCTCGTGCACTGCTGGTGGGAATGCAGACTGGTGCAGCCACTGTCGAGAACAGTATGAAGTTTCCTCAAAAAAACTAAAATTGGAACTCCCATTTGACCCAGTTATCCCACTTCTAGGAATACATCCCAAGATACTAGAAACACCAAGCAGAAAGGATATATGCACCCCTATGTTCATAGTAGCACAATTTACAATAGCTAAGATTTGGAAACAGCCTAAGTGCCCATCAGCAGATGAGTGGATTAGAAAACTGTGGTATATCTATACAGTGGAATACGCTGCGGTAAAAAAGAAGGAATTCTTACCATTTGCAATAGCATGGATGGAACTGGAGAGCATTATGTTAAGAGAAATAAGCCAGTCAGAGAAAGATAAATATCACATGATCTCACTCATTTGTGGAATATAATGAACAACATAAACTGATGAAACAGATCCAGAGACAGAGAAGCATCGATCAGACTGTCAAACCTCAGAGGAAAGGTAGGGGAGGGTGAGGTAAGGGGGAGAGATCAACCAATGGACACAGACACCTGGGTTGAGGGCATGAGTGGGTAGGTGGGGAGCATTGGGGGGGTAAGGACACATATGTAATACCTTAATCAATAAAGAAAAAAAAATGAAAGCATGGACCTTCAACTTTATTCTTTTTTAGGATTGTTTTGGATATCCTGAGTCCTTTGATTTTCTATGTGAATTTTAGGATCAGTTTTTCAATGTCTGCAAAAAAGCTAACTGATATTTATAGGAATTGTGTTGATTCTGTATATCAGTTTTGGAATTATAGTAATAATTCTACAGGATGTTTTTTAAACAAATTCTTGACAATGATCTATGAACATGGAATGTTCCTTAATTTCTTTCACCAATATTTTGTAGTTTTCAGAATATAAGTTTTAATTTTTGCTTTTGATATTGTTGTAAATAGAATTTTAGAAAATATATTTTTATTGATTTCTGAGAAGAAAGGAGAGGGAGAGAAAGAAACATCAGTGATGAGAGAGAATCATTGATCGGCTGCCTCATGCATGCCCCACACCAGGAACCGAGCCCGCAACCTGGGCATATGTCCTGACTGGGAATCGAATGGTGACCTCCTGGTTCATAGGTCAGAAGTTCAACCATGGAGCCAGACCAGCTGGGCTAGAATTGTTTTCTTAATTTCATTTTTGAGTTGTTTCTTTAAATCTCCCCCCCGCTTTTCTTTATTATTACTTTTTTTAGTATATATGTTTTAATCACATTAGTTTCAGAACAAATAAAATAACAGGGAAAAAATTACTTTAAAATAGTTGTATTTATATTCTACGATTTGCTCAAATACTGGTTTTCTTATAAACATTCTACAGAATGTTTTTTAAACAAATTCTTCACATTGTATCTCAGTGACTATGACTTACGAAATTTTAGGGAAATAGTTCTGGGTGTTTTTATAGCTTAATTTGTACTAAAGAGATGGCAGGTGGTCACATGCAGTCCATGTGGGATTCTTTTTTTTTTTTTTTTTTTTTTTATTAAATATATTTTATTGATTCTTTACAGAGAGGAAGGGAGAGAGATAGAGAGCCAGAAACATCGATGAGAGAGAAACATCAATCAGCTGCCTCCTGCACGCCCCCCACTGGGGATGTGCCCGCAACCAAGGCACATGCCCTTGACCGGAATCGAACCCAGGACCCTTCAGTCCGCAGGCGGACGCTCTATCCACTGAGCCAAACCGGCTAGGGCCCATGTGGGATTCTAACAGGACGTTTAGTGAGTTTTCTGACGGACATCCCTTTGATGCTGAAGGTGTAATGCATCCTTTGAAAGAAGTGATTGTAGATTTGGATTACTGTTTTCTGCATCTTTCAGTTTTTCTGTGTTATCTTCTGAATTAATGTGGACTCTTGTGACTCTGGGATTGGATGCCAAATTGTTCCTTTGAAGCTTAGAAAAGACTGGTTTTACTGGTGGATTTTCCCTTAATTCTGTCTAATAATATTCATTATTTACATAATAGCCAAATCTAATCAATTCTTGACCTCAATCGGTGCATGTAATTAGCACACTGTTACACACCTAGCACTTCTGCATCTGGAATTAGTCCTGGATTAGGTGCATCAGCCTGAAATACAAACATATGCCTTCTCTTAAGAACAGGGCTCACTAAAACAGAGTCTACAACTTGATCGTATTTTTCACTTTCTGCAGAACTTATATAGGTAATTTTCCATTCTAAGTCATCAGACAGGTCCTCAGTGCACTCGAAGGTGATCTTTTTTTATAGTTTCTGTTTCTCTGTTGAGGTATTCTATATTTTCATTATTGTAATAATATCTTCCTTTACACCGAGCATTGTTAAACTAGCAACTTAAAAATATTGTCATTGCCCTGGTCGATGTGGCTCAGTGAGAGTGTCGTCCTATACACTGAGAGGTGGAGGGTTCGATTTGAGTTCAGGCAGGGCACATACTCAGGTTGCAGATTTGATCCCTGGTCGGGACACGTACAGGAGGCAACAGGTCAAAGTTTCTTTCTCACATCGATGCTTCCTGCTCCTCCCTTCCTCTCTTTCTCCCTCCCTCATCTCTCCTTTTCTCCCTCCCTCTCTCTCTCTCCACATTCCTCTCTCTAAAATCAATAAAAAGTATCCTTGGGTAAGGAGGAAAAATCTTGCCCTCTAATTTCAACATCTGGGTTATCTCAGATTTTGTCTTTTCTTTGGAGAATGGGTTACATTTTGTTGACTCTTTGTATGTCAGTTAATTTTGGATTGTATCCCTCACACATGCTGGAATCCTATCTAATAAAAGAGTAATATGCAAATTGACCATACCTCTGCTACACCCACAAGCCACGCCCACCAGCCAATCAGGAGTGAGTATGCAAATTAACCCAACCAAGATGGCTGCAGCCATGGAGCTGCAGCAAGCAGGAGGCTTGGGTTTCCCCAGCAATGGAGGAAGCCAAGCTTCCCTGCCGCCATGGCCGGCCCAGGCCTACACTCAAGGCTGCAAAGTTTCAATAACAGAAGATAAATAAATCTCAACAAAAATGGCAGCAGCCACGGAGCTGGAGAGAGCAGGAGGCTTGAGTTGCCCCCGGCGATGGAGGAAGCCAAGCTCCTGCAGCCCTGGCCTGCCTTGGCCTCTGCTACAAAGTTTCAATTATAGAAGATAAATAAATCCCAACAAAAATGGTTGCGGCCATGTAGTGAGCAGGAGGCTTGGCTCCACTCAAAGCTACAAAGTTTCAATTATAGAAGATAAGTAAACCCCAGATACCAGGGCCTCTGCTTGGGTCACCAGGGGGCGTGGTTGGCCTACAAACAACCACAGGCCCCTCGCCCAGGCCGCCCCACGTCCCAAGGGAACCCCCACACTGATCCGGGACACCCTTCATGGCAAACCAGCTGGCCCCCACCCATGCACCAGGCCTCTATACTATCTAATAAAAGAGTAACATACAGATTGACCATCACTCCAACACACAAGATGGCTGCCCCCATGTGGTCAAAGATGGCTGCCCTCATGTGGACACAAGATGGCCAGAGGGGAGGGCATTTGGGAGGGACCAGGTCTGCAAGGGAGGGCAGTTGTGGGTGATCAGGCCAGCAGGGGAGGGCAGTTGGGGGGGACCAAGCCTGCAGGGGAGGGCAGTTAGGGGTGACCAGGCCTGCAGGGGAGGGTAGTTAGGGGCAATCAGGCTGGCAGGGGAGCAGTTAGGCATCAATCAGGCTGGCAGGGGAGTGGTTAGGGGGTGATCAGGCTGGCAGGCAGAAGCAAGGCCAATCAGGAAGGTAAGCAGGCAAATATTTGGGAGCCAGCAGTCCTGTATTGTGAGAGGAATGTCTGACTGCCCGTTTAGGCCCGATCCTACCTGGATCCAGGTAGGATCGGGCCTAAACGGGCAGTCAGACATCCCTCGAGGGGTCCCAGATTGGAGAGGGTGCAGGCTGGGCTGAGGGACACACACCCCCGTGCATGAATTTTGTGCACCGGGCCTCTAGCCTGTTACATTCTTCCAGAGTGTTTTGGTTGATTTGGTTTTTGTTTGCTTGTTACGTTTAGCATGCATTTAATTTGGTGAAACTCAAATTACAGATTCCAACAGCTGAAATATCAGATCAAATTTTAGCTTTAGCTGGACTTTGTGGAGTCTGCCCTGTGTGTGCAGTGTTCAGAATTCAGCCAGAGATTTGGCTGAGTTTATACAGAATTTGCTCTTTTTCTCTGGCTCTCTACTTTCTGGGTTTTCTCTATCGTCCAGTAGCTGTAGTGACCCCTGACTCTATTCTAGTTCTTCAAGCCAGAGAGACTGGGTTTTTTATTCAGCTTTTAGCTGCCCCATACACCAGGGGCTGGGTTTACCCTCAGGTTAAAAACTGCAAAATTGGGAGACTCACCCAGTGTATGCCCTTCTTCCAGATACTGAGAATTCTCTAAAGTATATGCCTACTTTTGTACTCTTTCCAGTCAATGTCTTCAGGTATTTGTTTTTTCATATTTTGTCTAGAGCAGGGGTCCTCAAACTTTTTAAACAGAGGGCCAGTTCACTGTCCCTCAGACCGTTGGAGGGCCGGACTATAGTTTAAAAAAACACTATGAACAAATTCCTATGCACACTGTGGGCCCGGGACAAGTCGGCTGCTAAGCAGGACAGGCAGCGGCACCTGGCAGGCTGGATAAATGTCCTCCGTGGGCTGCATGTGGCCCGTGGGCCGTAGTTTGAGG
Source organism: Plecotus auritus (assembly GCF_963455305.1). NCBI lineage: Eukaryota > Metazoa > Chordata > Mammalia > Chiroptera > Vespertilionidae > Plecotus > Plecotus auritus. The sequence continues at coordinate 26,138,665 of NC_137783.1, read as the reverse complement.
ACCCCTGGTCTAGAGCTTATAATCTGTGGAGAGTTAGTCCAATAAGAACTTATTAGAAGCAAGTCATAATAGTTTTTAAAATGTTAAAATTTTTTCTAATTGTTTAGAGCCATATCTTGCAACTTAGCTATTTTTAAGCACAAAATTATATCCTATATAATAAAAGGGTAATATGTAAATCGACCAAACTGCAGAATGACCGATCGCTATGACGTGCATTGACCACCAGGGGGCAGACACTCAACGCAGGAACTTCCCCCTGGTGGTCAGTGTGCTCCCACAGCTATGGTGGCGGGAGCCTCTCCCACCTCTTCAGCAGCGCTAAGGATGTCCAACTGCCGGCCCATGGGGAGTGGGCCTAAGCAGTCGATTGGACATAACCCAAGGGCTCCCAGACAGCAAGAGGGTGCAGGTGGGCTGAGGGATGGGTACCAGGCCTCTAGTTTTTAAAATAATACCTTTTGATCTGTTTTCCAGTGAAGTATTATAGGTTTTACTTGGGACATTTAAAATCTGTCTACTTTTATGCCTTATCTTTGTTATTAGGGGTATATCATCTCAGAATACATAAAAGCCTCACTTGGAGCAGCATGTACTTGTTGAGATATTTTCTGTCAAATAAAACTAAATTTTTGTTTTGTTTCTTAGCTTGGTTAGATCTTTCAGAGAATATACAAGCTATATTAAAATAAGATTATATTTTTCCATAGGACTAGATCTCATTTTATATATACTTGTTAATTGACAGTAGGGCAATGGGGAGGTCTCAATGAAAATTTTCTAATGGTTAGGTAATAGAATTTATGACATTAAATTATCCACTATTAAAGACTGAGTATGGTTTGCTTATTTGTCAGGAGGGGTGTTTTATTTTAATTTCAATTTTTAAAAATTATTTTTATTGATTTCAGAAAGGAAGGAAGAGGGAGATTGAAACATCAATGATGAGAATCATTGATCGATGCCTCCTGCTCACCCCCTACTGGGGACCAAGCCCGCAACCCAGGCATGTGCCCTTGGCCGGAATCAAACCCGGGACCCTTCAGTACCCAGGCCGACACTGTCCACTGAGCCAAACCAGCCAGGACAGGAGGGGTGTTTTAATAGTTAAAATTTTTTTTGTATTTTATTTTTTTTGTCAGTTTTATTTGAGCTTCTCTTTTCTTATATTAAAAAAAATTTTTTTTAAATATTATTAATTTCAGAGAGGAAGGGAGAGGGGGAGAGAGATAGAAACATCAAAGATGAGAGAGAATCACTGATTGGCTGCCTCCTGCATGCCTCCTACTGGGGACCAAGCCTGCAACTCGGGCATGTGTCCTTGACCGGAATCGAACCCGGGACCCTTCAGTCCACAGGCTGATGATCTACCCACTGAACCAAACCAGCTGGGCTTTTTTTTTTTTTTTTTTTTTTTTTTTGTATTTTAATAGAGTCTGATCTTCATGTATTAGAATACTTCTTAACTGATTTGGAGGAAATGTATTTCTTTTCTGCTTAAAGGTGAAGTGGATCCTAAAGAGAGGATAGCACGCCAACGAAAACTATTACAGAAGAAACTTGGCCTTAATATGGGAGAAGCCATTGGAATGAGTACTGAAGAACTCTTTAATGATGAAGATTTAGATTATACCCCAACTTCAGCAGCCTTTGTAAACAAACAACCTGTAGGTAAAACCTTTATTTGTTTGATTTTAAACAATAATACAAAGGGATTATTTCATTTTGCTATGCAGTTGCAGTTTTTTAAAAATGCTGTCCTTAATTCTGTTCATTACTAATGTCTTTATAAATTGGGTTTCTGGTGACAGATTTTAAAGAGATAGAAGTTCAACCTACCTTGTAGAGACTGGACTGTTAGATAAGAACTGTGGTGGACCTTTTGGAGCCTCTTATATTGAGAAATCCTAGTTGTATCAGTTGTTCTTTCCTTTGTTATTTAGCAAAGGGAAAAAAAAAAAAGTAAATGTTTGAGAGAGTGGGATAGTAAGGGCTTTCATACTCAGATATGAATCTAAAATCTTTAGAGCTGTGATTCATTTTTTAATTTTAGAAAGTAACAAACATGATAAAAAGGACTTAAACATTTAAAAAGGATATACAATATGAAGTAAAAGAAGTTTCTTTCCAATAATTGATAGATACCCATGTCTCCATGCCCCATAGGCAATCCTTTTTTAGTTATTTATGCATCCTTCCTGAAATGTTCTGTGTGTAGACAAGTATGTGTGCCCTTTTATGCCATGTTTACCTTTACTGACTTCATGTAACTGAAATATCAATATATACAGATTGATCACATTCTTTTATAATAGCCTCAGGCTATTTTGTTAGTGGCTCTACCATACTTTTGTTCTGTATTGCCCCTTTTCTCTCTGTTCTTCCAATTTTCAATAGATGCCTGTGCACTTCTTTTTTTTAATGCCCCAGACTCATTATAAGCTGTGGCTTTCTCCTCAGAAAAATTAACATACAAGTGAAATACTACCTTTCAGGGGTTCAGTACCCTTTCCTCTTGCCCTTGCAATATTCTTTTAGGGTTCTGTGAGCCCTGTTAGTATTTCCTGCTTTGCAATCATAAAACCACCTTCTCATTCCCTTGGCCTTGCCCTTTACTTAAGTTGAGAATGGTCTATTTACCTTTATAATAGTTGTTCTCTTAACCATTAGAATTTGTCAACTTTATGTTTTTAGGGTTGGGGGTGTGTGATGATGAATTACCTTTGCAGACAAAGAACAATATTGCACATACTGGAAGGGAAAAGGAAAAGAGTATTAAGAGGCAGAAAATATAATGATAACCAGTAAAGAGTGGAAAGAAATGAGGTACAAAATGGGGTAAATAAAAAAGAAAATAGAATTAAACAAAGGAGAACAAAAGTGTAGTACTGTAATCACAGTGTGGTAATTGGGCATGGTGTAAGAAAATGAATGGGCAGGTATATTAGAGAAAATGGTCAATATACAGAATAGTTGGACATGGGATGGGTAACTGTCAGTTTATGGTTTGAAAGATCCAAGTTTGGTTGTAATGGACCTTTGGGGAGGAGTAACTGCTGCATTAGCTCATTACTGCTGCATTGGCTTATATGTACACCAATGATCCCTGGGTCAAGACTGTATCATGGCATCCATACCAGTGGCCTTAATTGGTTGTAGAATGGTAAATTTCATTTGAATCTTAATCAGTTAATGGCAGAAAGGATCTTTAGGCTTGGGCTCAAAGCAATTCTAACTTCATAGCCCTTATAATGTCTAACATGAATGGAGAAGAGAAAAAAACAACAGTAGGCAGTGAGTGAGTGCTTTAGAAGAAGGGTGCTTATTGGGGTAAGTTGACTATAGGATGCTGGACCAATCACTTCTGGCTATAATTTTTAATTTTTTTTTTCAGCAGATGATAATGATGAGTTTCTTTCATTGACATTCTTTATTCTTAACAATTTTTGATTGGTATTATGGTTATTTTGAAATCTCATGTCTTTTTTGTGGGTTAGGATCATACATTTGTGTCACATCCATGACATAAGAAAAATTAAGAAACATGAGCATCTGTTGGGATTTGGAAGAACAGGGAAGAAGGAAGAGAGAGTGAAATTATGGTACAGCCATACAGTGGAGTAGCATGAAGCTCTCAAAAAAGAATGTGATCAATTTGTATATAGTGAAATTTATAGACTTACTCCTCTTTTAAGGCAGAGACTATGGATATTTATTTTGACTTCTTAAGTTCAAACTCTGTTCTTTTATTCTTTTAGACTCTCCAGGCAGCTGAACTTATTGACTCAGAATTTCGAGCAGGAATGAGCAATAGACAAAAGAATAAAGCTAAAAGAATGGCCAAGTTATTTGCAAAACAGAGATCCAGGGATGCAGTGGAAACCAATGAGAAGAGGTAGAAATCTTTTTCTGCTATTCATATAAAATAGTACTGCTATATAGCTTAAATCTGTGTCTGCTTGATTTCTAAAACATTTTGCTGACATTGTCTCTAGCTGTGGAGTACCATTTGGATTGTCTTGCTCAACTGTCAGAATATTTGCTATTATAGGGACTAGGACAACTTCCCAGAAAAATCTGCATGCAGATGTTTTCCTTACTAATTATGAACTCTGAATGAAGGCTGAAGGTCTTCCAAGGGGAGCACATTTCAGGCAGAGGCAACAGTGTAAATGCCTTAATCATGGAGTATCCAAGAAATAGAAAGTGCCATATAGCCAGGATGAGTGGATGGAAATGAGAGTAGAGTGAAGTCAGTAAGATGATGGTGTAAGGGCCACAAGTTAAGAATAGTGCATTAGTAAAATGAGAACTATTACCTGTTTCTTAGGCTGGAGGCTAAACCAAATAACAGGTAATAATTAAGGCTTTTTACCTAACTTGTTATAGGAAAGAACTCTGTGGTTAAACTCATGGGCCTCACATTCTTTTTTTTTTTTCTCTCTCATGTTATTAATGAGTCAGGAAAAGTGGTATCTGTGCATGGGTTGGAGCAGCATTTCTCAAAGGGTGGTTTAAAACAACCCCCTTCAGAAGCACTTGAGGGACTTGTTAAAATGCAGGATCTTGGGCCCCATTCAGCTCTATTATATCAGAATTTTTAATGGTATTCAAGAAGTGCTTGAGTAAATGATGAATTAAACATGAGAGCCTATAAAAATAAATGGTTGTTGCAGATGGCAATCTTTTGACATTTTCCCCATCTGTATAAAGCTAAAAAGTAAGTGTTTTTACAGTGTTTATCTAAAAGCTAGGCACAGTAGAGGACAAATAATAAACATCTAGTTGGTATAAATTTTTATATGAGATTATTTTTAAGTATAGAATCTTTATTGCTTATAGCTAACAATATTTTTTAAGTTAACAGTTCATTAGGAATTTATGATAACTAGTAATTGTTTCGACTGGCTTTATTTATATAAGCACTTTTACTCAAATATTAGATCTTATTTCTCAGATTTGTGATTCATTCATTCCACGAATATTTACTGAATATCTTCTATGTGCCAGATACTGTACTAGGCACTCAACATACAGTAGTGAATAAAATAGATAAAAGATTTCTGTTTTTTTGGAGCTTACATTCTAGAGCAGGGGTCTGGCTCTGCCTTGGCAACCACAGGCAGGACTTGAAATTCAATAAATCTAGGAACTTTTTTCATAGCAACATAAATTTATATTAAGTGAATTATGTTAAGCAAATTATGTCATAACTATCTGAATGGCCCCTGGCAAAAAAAAAATGTTTCCCACCCTTTTGTGCTAGAGGGAAAGATGTGAAACAAGATAAATAAATAAATCACATGTTAATGATAAGGATTAAGAAGGAAAAAAGAGATAAAGTAAGGAACATGTGAAATATTTTGGGGTAGAAAGTTTTTAAATGGACTGATCAAGGAGGGATTCACAGAGTTGACTTTTCGGGATCTGAAAGAATCCTCCTTTCTTTCCACATAGAAGGAATAGCAAGGGCAAATGCCTGGAAGTAGAAATGTGCCTAACTAGTTCAAGGACTGTAATGTGATTGGAGAGAATTAGAGTAAAAACAATAAGAAGTGAGATTAGAAAGGCTTAGATTGGAGAGAATTAGAGTAAAAACAATAAGGAGTGAAATTAGAAAGGCTCAGATTTCATTCATCATCTTATAGAAAATATATTTGGCCAAACAAATTACACTATTAAGATGGGTGCAATAGTTATAGAAAATGATGCTGTTTATACCTTAAAAGTGCTATTTTGTTCCTTTCCATTAATTCAGAATAGTTTTACTTGTCTTCTCCTTTGTAATATTTTGTTGTGAAGCCAGCCTCAATATTTTTGGTCCTTTAGTCATAAAATAACATTCCTCATATTTTCTGGAAACATTTTTATTGATCAGTTGTCTCATCTCTGGGTTTTTCAAGAATAAAATTATAGCGTGTTACTCAATATATTACTTTTCTCCTGGGTACAGAAGCCTAAAAAAGTTATGCTGGGCCAGATTTAGGTTGTTAGACCAAGGGACTTTGAGAGGAACTGGTTCTAGAGAGGCAGAAAACAAAGACTTTTTAAATTTGAGAACCAGTTTGAAAGTAAGAATTCATTGGCTATTTTATGTTCATCAATAAGGATATATTTTTGCTCAAAAATTTTAAGTGGTTAATTAAAAAAAATTTTTTATTAATTTCAGAGAGGAAGGGAGAGGGAGAGATAGGAACTTCAATGATGAGAGAGAATCACTGATCGGCTGCCTTCTGCTTGCCCCCCCCCCCCCCCCCCCCCACTGGGGATCAAACCCGAAATCCGGGCATGTGCCCTGACTGGGAATCGAACCATGACCTTCTAGTTCATAGGTCGATGCTCAACCACTGAGCGATACCGACTCAGTGGTTAAGTGGTTAATTTTAGTTATTTGATATATGAAATTATAAATAAATCATAAGAATATGCCAAAACATTTGTTCAAATGATGGGTTTTCTTACATTTATTGTGGTTCACATTATCCTTATTCACGTTTCAAACAGTGACTTTATTTATTTTTTTTAGCAATGATAGCACTGATGGAGAGCCAGAAGAAAAGAGACGAAAAATATCAAATGTTGTTATTAATCAGTCTGCAAATGATTCCAAAGTCTTGATTGATAATCTTCCAGATAGTTCTTCCTTAATTGAAGAGGTACTATTGAAATGGCCTAACATGTCCTTTGAAATTGTTTATAAGTTTTTCATACTAATGTGTCAGTAGATAGTATTTAATAATCTGTCAATAGAAATAAATTATATTAAAAATCTTAATAGAAATTTTAACTATTTAAGGATGTTAAGACCTGACTGTTACTATTATATCTCTACATAAATACACTTTATTAAATTACTTAAATTATTAGCATAAAATAGACCTTTTGATTTAGTAGTAATACTGTGTTGTTTTTTTTATTTAGACAAATGAATGGCCTTTGGAAAGTTTTTGTGAAGAACTTTGCAATGACCTTTTTAATCCCTCATGGGAGGTATGATTTCTTTCTTGTTTTTTTTTTTTTTTTTTTTTTTTTTTTTACCTATTTTATTTATTTTTTTGGTATTTTTTTTTAATTGAATTTATTGGGGTGAAATTGGTTAATAAAATTATATAGGTTTCAGGTATACAGTTCTATAATACATCATCTATATATTGTATTGTGTATTCATCACCCCAAGTCCAGTGTTTATTTAGGTTCTTTGCCCATTTTATATTGGGTTAGTTTTTGGGGGTTTTTTTGTGTTTTTTTTAAGTTCTTTATAAATTTTACCCTCTTACCATACTGTTGTCTATGTCTCAGAGTTGTTGTTTGCTTAATCTCTTCAACTTGTCCTGGCCAGTTTGGCTCAGTGGGTAGAGCATCGGCCTGTGGAATGAAGGGTCTTGGGTTCAATTCCAGTCAAGTGCACGTACCTCAGTTGCAGGCTCAATCCCCAGCCCCGGTTGGGGTGTGTACTGGAGGCAGTCAATTGATGTGTTTATCTCTCACATCGATATTTCTCTCTCTGTGTTGCTCCCCCTCTCTTCCAATCTCTAAAAATCAATGGAAAAAATATTTTCGGGTGAGTATTAAAAAACAAACAAATAAAAAAAAAAATCCCTTCAACTTTTCCACCCAGCCCCAAAACCCACCTCTCCTCTGACAGTTGTCAGTCTTTTCTCTGAATCTGAACCTATTTCTATTTTATTTATTAGTTTATTTTATTCATTAGATTCTACATATTTGTAAGTGAAATCACATGGTACTTGTCTTTCTCTGACTAGCTTATTTCACTTAGCATAATATTCTCCAGGTCCATCCATACTGTTGTAAAAGGTAAGATTTCCTTCGTTTTTGTTTCCTTATGGCCGAGTAGTATTGCATTGTGTACCACAGCTTTTTTATTTCACTCATCTACTGATGGGCACTTGGGCTGCTTCCAAATCTTGGCTATTATTGTAAACAACACTGTGGTGAACATAGAGATGCATATAGTTTTTCTAATTAGTGATTTGGACTTCTTGGAATATATTCCCAGAAGTGGAATCTCTGGGTCATAAGGCAGTTCCATTTTTAATTATTTGAGTTACCTCCATACTGCTTTCACAGTGGCTGCAACCAGTCTTCATTCCCATCAGCAGTGCACGAGGGTTCCCTTTTCTTCACATCCTAGCCAGCACTTGTTTGTTGATTTATTGATGATAGCCATTCTAACAGGTGTTAGGTGATATCTCATTATGGTTTTAATTTGCATTTCTCTGATGATTAGTGATGTTGAGCATCTTTTCATATGTCTATTTACCATCTATCTGTATGTCCTCTTTGGAGAAGTGTTTATTTAGGTTCTTTGCCCATTTATATTGGATTAGTTTTTTGTGTTTTTTTGTTTTGGTTTTGAGTTTCTTTAAGTTCTTTATAAATTTTAGATATTAACCCCTTACCAGATTTATCATTGGCGAATATGTTCTCCCATTCAGTGGGTTGTCTTTTTGTTTTGTTGATGGTTTCCTTTGCTGTGCAAAAACTTTTTAAATTTTATGTAATCCCATTTGTGTTTTTTGTTTATTTCCCTTACCCAAGGCAATATATCAAGAAATATATTGCTACATGAAACAAATATATTTGTTTCATGAGACTTTACCGCCCATATTTCCTTCTGAGACTTTACCACCCATATTTCCTTCTAGGATTTTTATGGTTTTGAGTCTAACATTTAAGTCTCTAATCCATTTTTAGTTTAGTCTTGTGTATGGTGTAAGAAGGTGGTTTCCTTCCTTCCTTCCTTCCTTCCTTCCTTCCTTCCTTCCTTCCTTCCTTCCTTCCTTCCTTCCTTCCTTCCTTCCCCTTTCTTTCCCCTTCTTTCCCTTTCTTCCCTTTCTTTCTTTTCTCCATTTACTGAATAGACTACCTTTACCTCATTGTATGTTCTTGCCTCCTTTGTCAAATATTAATTAACCATAAAGGTTTGGGTTTATTTCTGGGCTTTCTATTCTGTCCATTGATCTATATGTCTGTTTTTATGCCAGTATCATACTGTTTTGTTTTTAATCTTTATTTTCAAAAGTATTACATATGCCTCCTCTTTTCCCCCATTAACCACCTCCAGCCCGCCCCTTTGCCCGGTCTGCTATTGTCTGTGTCCATGAGTTATGAATATATTCATGTAAGTTTTTTGGTTGATCACCTCCCATCCACCCATAACATACTGTTTTGATTACTATAGCCTTATAGTATAGTTAGATATCGGGTAGCATGATTCCTCCAACTTTGTTCTTTCTCAAGATTGCTATGGCTATTTGGAGTCTTTTGTGATTTCATGTAAACTTTTGGAATATTTTTTTCTAGTTCTATAAAATATGCCACTGGTATCTTGATAGGAATATTGCTTTGAATCTATAGATTGCTTTGGTTAGTATGGACATTGTAATGATGTTAATTCTTGCTATCCATGGACATGGTATATGCTTCCACTTATAAATAGCTTCAATTTCTTTCTTTATTGTCTGATAATTTTCCGAGTACATGTCTTTTACATCCTTGGTAAAATTTACTCCTAAGTATTTTTAAAAATTCTTATGCAGTTGTAAATGGGATTGTTTTCTTAGTTTCCCTTTCTGATAGTTCATTATTTGTGTATAAAAATGCAACTGATTTCTATAGATTTATTTTATATCCTCTACTTGACTGAATTCATTTATCAGTTCCAGTAGTTTTTGGTGGAATCTGTAGGATTCTCTCTATATAATATCATGTCACCTGCAAATACCAACAGGTTTACTTTTTCCTTTCCAATTTGGATGCTTGTTATTTCTTCTTGTCTGATTGCTGTGGCTAGGACTTTCAGTAATACCTGGTGAATAATAGTGATGAAAACAGACATACCTGCCTTGTTCCCAATCTTAAGGAAAATGCTTATAGTTTTTGCCCATTGAGTATGATGTTGCTGTGAGTTTGTCATATATGGCTTTTATTATGTTGAGGTATGCTTCCTCTGTTCCCACTTTGCTGAGAGTTTTTATCATAAATGGGTGCTGGCTTTTATCAAATGCTTTCTCTGCATCTATTGATATGATCATATGATTTTTGTCCTTCAATTTGTTTATGTGGTATATCACATTTATTGATTTGTGGATATTGTACCAACCTTGCATCCCTGGAATAAATCCCATTTGATCATGGTGCATGAACTTTTTAATGTATTGCTGACCTGGTCTGCTAATATTTTGTTGAAGATTTTAGCATCTATGTTCATTAGGGATATTGACCTATAATTTTCTTTCTTTGTAGTGTCTACACCTAGTTTTTGAAAATATTGGCTTTGTAAAATGATCTTGGAAGTCTTCCCTCCTCTTGAACTTTTTGGAATCGTTTGAGAAGGATAGGTGTTAGTTCTTCTTTGAGTGTTTGGTAAAATTCACCTGTGAAGCCATCCAGTCTAGGACTTTTGTTTGTTGAATTTTTTTTTTACTGCTTCTACTTCATTAGTTGTAATCTGATTATTTAGATTTTGTGATTCTTCCTGATTCAGTTTTGGAAGATTGTATGTTTCTAAAAATTTATCCATTTCTTCCAGATTGTCCAATTGTATTTCTTTGGCGTCAGTCATTACTTCTCTTTCCTTTCTATTTTATTTATCTGTGTCCTCTCTTATTCTTGATTTATTCTGGTTAAAGGTTTGTCAGTCTTGTTTGTCTTTTAAAAAAACACACAACAACACACCCAGCTCTTGGTTTCATTGCTCTTTTGTATTTTTTTAGACTATTTTATTTACTTGTGCTCTGATCTCTATTCCTTCCTTCTGCGCACTTTGGGCTTTGTTGTTATTTTTCTAGTTTCTTTAAGTTTAAAGTTAGATTATTTATTTGAGTTTTTTCTTATTTCCTGAGGTAGGCCTGTAATGCTATGAATTTCTGTCTTAGGACTGCTTTCACTGTGTCCCATAGATTTTTGGGTTGTTGTGTTCTCATTTTCATTTATTTCAAGGTATCTTTTGATTTCTTCCTTGTTCTCATTGTTTAGTAACCTGTTATTTAACCTCCATGTCTTTGTCAGTTTTTCAGGGTTTTTTTTCTTGTGATTGATTTCTAGTTTTATACCATTACAGTCAGAGAAGATGCTTGATATGATTTCACTCTTCTTAAATTTACTGAGACTTGTTTTGTGTCCTAACTTGTGTTCTGTCCTAGAAAATGTTCCATGTGCATTTAAAAAGAATGTATATTCTGCTGTTTTGGGGTGGAATGCTTTGAAGATATCAATTAAATCCATCTGATTTAGTGTGTCATTTAAGGCTGCTGTTTATTTTTATGGTTTCTGTGTCCTTTTCATGATGTTGTAGTTCTTAGTAAGTTCCTTGAGCATCCTTATAACCCCTGCCCCCCCCCTTTTTATTCTATATCTGATAAATTGCTTGCATCCATTTCATTTGTGTGTTGTTGTTTTTTTTGAGATATCACCTGTTTTTTTCATTTGGGGTCTGTTTCTTTGTCTCCCCATTTTGGCTGCATCTGCGTTTGTTTCTGTGTATTAGGTAGATCTGCTATGACTCCCAGTCTTGGTAGTATAGCCTTATGTTGTAGGTGTTCTGTGGGACCCAGTCATGCAGTTTCCTTGACCACCTGAGCTGAGTGCTCTAGGAATGATGTCAGGAGGAACCCCAGCAGCTGAGATATCTCTCCTGAATTTCAGCCGCCACCTGTGTGGGAGCATGGCCAGCCCTCACTTCTCCACATTTCCTACCAGTCTCGCTGTCTACGGTTTCTTTATTATAATTTTTCTAGCTTTATTTTCTTTGCCAATGAAGGGAACCATGTTGAGCACAATCTGTTTTGTCATGGTTCTTATTCCTCACTCGTGTCCTTTTTAGGACCACTGTTCAAGGCATTTTATATTACTAAGTAGAAAACTTGGGACTGATTTTCACCTTTCATATCATTTTTGTTGTATTTCTTTAATGACTAGTTCATTTCTTTGTATTATAGTTCAGTCTCTATAATACAAAGGCTTGTACATCTCTCCAAGACAGTAAAAATTTCCTTTGGACAATTTTGATTAAAAGTAGAAATTTCTACAACAGCTTTTAAACCTCAAATATATTTCTTCAAAGAAAATCTTTAACAGGTCCCAGTATGTAAGAGAGATGAAAGTAAAGTTCCTCTGGTTGAAGTTTAGGGTTGGTGGTCTCAAACCATTCTCTTCCTCTTATATTGGCCTTTGGGTAATTTCAAAGACACTCGTTTGGAGTACATTTTAGCAGTCTTTCTGCTCCTTGGTAATATTTCTGTTTAAAGCTGTTCATGTTTTAACACACAAGAGATCTTGGAATAAGTGGGTGCAGTGTCAGTGGCCTGTTTTCTCCCTTCCAAATGTCACTTCAGAAGGGTACAGGGCTATAGTGAAGCATTAGTCATGAGATATTTTATTTGAATTATCTTCTTTTGCCACTTAACACTGGTAGCTTTAGAACTTAGTTTTGATGCATATATTCTAAAATATTGATATTGGGACTATGAAGAACAATATATGATACTTTCTTTAATGTGGATAATGCTGAATGCAAATAGAGGGTACAAGAGGGACAGCCAAGTAGATTACATATATTTCGGGAGGGTATTAGAATAGCTATTATCTTAGCTTGATTTAAAAAACATTTTACATAACCAAAATTATAAAATTTATAAATGTATTTCTCCTTGGATAGTAGAAGAAAAAAACATTTTTGTGAAATGTCACTTAGTTTATTCTAATTTCTTAAAAATCTAATATTCCCTTTTCAAATTAAAGAAAAGTTAAACTTGGTTTCTTAAGCATTTAACCTCTTGACATTTGTTTTCTGGTTATTTTTAGGTTCGACATGGTGCAGGCACTGGACTTAGGGAAATACTTAAAGCTCATGGGAAAAGTGGTGGTAAAATGGGAGACAGTACTTTAGAAGAGGTAAGTCTAGTAAAGAAACAATTATTATCGAGTTTCAGTAGTTGACTCTTTTTCCATGTTAGAGAAGTAACAGCATGTACCATAAGGTACAAATGAAAGGTAAATAATAAGAAATATGGAAAGGTGATTTTGAGGGGAAGTGTAAAAGTAAAAAGGTTAGGAAGAAGTTTATTTATAGACAGGAAGAACAAGTTCACAGCAAAGATGTTCAGAAACATTGAGTGGAAAAATACGTAGAAGCAAGAATATTTGAGCAGGACATAATGGATTAGAAAGTAGAGTAAAATGAATAAGAAGATAGTTTAGAGGCTAGTGAGCAATATGATTGGTGTAGCATGGAGACACTGGTAACAGGATAGATAGTAAGTAAATGATAGATACAGTTGATATTAGAGCAGCCTTAAGTAGTTTCTTCATTTCTCTTGGAGTGCAAGTAGTATAATAGAATTTATGAATTTTAAAGATTTTGGTATAGTGTATCTGAATCTAATAAGTGGATGTGGTTAATATTAAAGTAGCAATTGGAACTCTAATATATTTTGGTTATTGTTCCTACAGCTAAAATAATCAGTTCCAGTATTTTAGTTTTTTGTTTTGGACCTAATATGTTCCCCCAAGCCCCAATACAAAGTGTGATCTTTGTTACTAAAAAATGATTGTTTAACAGATGATACAGCAGCATCAAGAGTGGTTGGAAGACTTGGTTATTAGACTCCTTTGTGTTTTTGCATTAGACAGATTTGGAGACTTTGTTTCTGATGAAGTAAGTATCACCTAAGGGAGGCTTTGCCCAATTAAATTTCAAATTCACTAAGATAAGCCTTTTGAAATATGAGTTTTCTTCCTTTCTCATTTGTAGGTTGTGGCACCAGTTCGTGAAACTTGTGCTCAAACATTAGGTGTTGTGTTAAAACACATGAATGAAACAGGAGTTCATAAGACTGTGGATGTGCTGCTTAAGTTACTTACACAAGAACAATGGGAAGTTAGACATGGAGGTCTGCTAGGAATAAAATATGCTTTGGCAGTTCGTCAGGTAAACATTCAGTTTTTGAAGCATATATGGGAGAGTTTCCCCCCTCAGTTTCTTTTCATTAATTATACGAAATGGCCCTAGATTCTTACTGTTACAGGTAAGTCAGTCCTTCAAGATTTGCTTTTTTAGATAGTGTCATAGAGACAGGTACAGATAACAATTTTAAGTACAAATCAAAGATGATGAATTAGGTTGGGAAACCTGTTATTGTTTCATAGCAAGACCAATTCTAGGTGAGATTCCATTGTATGTGATCACAGGAATGGCCTCTGAAGGCTGGCTCTCTTGAGGAACTTGAAAAAAGAGTAGATTGGAATAAAGACAAGCAGGAAGGCGTTGCTTTTCTTTCCTCTTCTCATACCCTTTTTGGCTATCAGTGGGGTTGAATGAAAAATAGGCATTAAGGTTCTAATACCAGGGTTATCTATGTGTGGTCACACAGGAAATTCATAGTCTTACCTTGAGAACATGTTCTGATGTTTTATTTTATTAAAATATATTTTTTATTGATTTTTTACAGAGTGGAAGGGAGAGGGATAAAGAGTCAGAAACATCGATGAGAGAGAAACATCAATCAGCTGCCTCTTGCACACCCCCTACTGGGGATGTGCCCGCAACCAAGGTACATGCCCTTGACCGGAATCGAACCTGGGACCCATGAGTCCGCAGGCTGACACTCTATCCACTGAGCCAAACCGGTTAGGGCATGTTCTGATGTTTTAAATCACACTGAATAATAAAGTACTTGATATTGTAGTCTTTTGCAAATAGGATTAGCTATATAGGCTTCTATTGATGTTATTTTTCTTTTCTGTTTATGTGATTCCTTTTTAATAAAGATTTGGATTTATGTTTTCATATGGTAAGTTTAATAAAAAATGTTTAAGCACAATATTTGTACTACAGAAAGTTAATTTATTTTGATGTACTGTTTTACAGGATGTAATTAATACTTTATTGCCTAAAGTTTTAACTAAAATAATTGAAGGACTCCAGGACCTTGATGATGATGTCAGAGCTGTTGCTGCAGCATCATTAGTACCTGTGGTAGAAAGCCTTGTGTATCTTCAGACACAAAAGGTAAATTTAATTTTTTTCAATATTCTTCCTGTATAGCTTGTTTACATTTGGGGTGTAAAGTATTAGGAAAAACATTGACTACTATTTTTCCCTTACCCTCCATTTTTCTTACGACAGCCCTCTGGTATATACAATTCAATTATACATTATCCTTAGGAAGAGTGAATTGTGTCTATTAATGTTCTTCCCATTCACATACACACACTATGCAGGGAACTTCCTTGAAAAAAAGACAAACATTTCTTCTTTAGTTTACTCTTAGTTTTTAGACATACGAGATTGTTTGTTTTGATTTTCGTTTTTAGCTTTTTGTTTTTTAATCTGGTCTCATTTTTTGAAGTGACTCTTCTCAAGGTCTATCTGTTTCCCTTGTATTCAATCAAAACCAGAACACGTATATTTGGAAGTGCAGCAAACTGTATTTTACAAATGAAATTTGTCTTTAGTACTGTTTTAAATAAAATTACAAAGAGGGCCATGTCTATATGTCAACACTGTATTGTTTTTAAAGTTTAGTTTTTTACGTAAAATAAAATATTGGCTCTTTTATTTCCTGAATTCTCCCTCCCATTGTGAATCCGGTTAGGAAGAGAAGTTTCAAAATAGATGTGAGTGGCATTAAAAACGGGTCGGGAATTGTTAAAGGCAAATAATATCCCCTTCTTAACTTGGCTCAAAACTGACTCTGTTCAAGATCATTGGGATTGTATATGTTGTTGAATTAGTAGTGACTCCTGGGATACAAACAACCTGGCATGGCTTGTGAATATATTGTGTAAAATCAGTAACTATTTCCTTGATAACTGATCTTATAGGTACCCTTCATTATAAATACATTATGGGATGCTCTTCTGGAACTAGATGATCTAACAGCTTCAACCAATAGTATTATGACTCTTCTTTCATCCCTGTTAACTTACCCTCAGGTCCAACAATGCAGGTAATTATTTCTATTTAGTGGAATAAAGTAAAAAGTATTTACATAAATTTCCAGATACTTAAAGCCTAAAAATATAATAGTCTAGCTTTTATTTTATTTTAATATTTTTATTGATTTCAGAGAGGAAGGGAGGGGGGGAGAGAGCGAGAAACATCAATGATGAGAGAGAATCATTGATTGGCTGCCTCCTACATGCCCTCTACTGGGGATTGAGCCCGCAACCCGGGTATGTGCCCTTGACTGGAATCGAACCTGGGACCCTTCAGTCCACAGGCCGATGCCATATCCATTGAGCCAAACCAGCTAGGGCAATAGTCTAGCTTTTAGAAACAGTACTAAAGTTGGTGATGCCAAAGACTACAATTTTCAGGAAGTCCCCTCACTCCCTCCCAAACTATCTAGCCACTAGCACATTTGGGTCAGGAACTTAAAAAAAGTCATATTCTTTTATGCTTGGGTTACTTTGGTTATAGAAGTCTTCATCTTATTCATCTTATAATAGTTGACTTCAGAAAATAATTATTGCATTTTATTTTCACCTCTAGCCCCAAAATATAGAATTTTTGCCTAATTTAGTGATATTTAGTTACTAGAATTATCGTTGAACATCAGCATGGCATTTTCCAAAATTTGCTCCTCTAGACTCTTTTCCCTTGTAATGTTTACTTCAACGCTTGTTCTTGATTTCAAGAATTACTCATCAGGAAGAAGATACATAATAATCTTCTATATATATAAAACCCTATGCGACCGGTCAACTGTTCGACCAGTCGCTATGACATGCACTGACCACCAGGGAGCAGACACTCAGCTCAGGAGCTGCCCCCCTTTGGTCAGTGCACTCCCACAGCGGGAGCAACGCTCAGCAAGCTTACTGAGTGGCGGCAAGCACAGCAGGGTCATGATGAGCAGGAGTGACATGGCACCTGGCCTGGACTTGGGTACCTCCCTGGCTGCCTGCTGCTTTGCCGGCAGTCCGACATCCCCTGAGGGGTCCTGGATTGTGAGTGGGCATAAGCCAGGCTGAGGGACCCCATCGGTGCACGAATATAATGTGCAAAGGCAGAGAGATTGAGTGAATCCAAAAAACATAAATAAAAAAATTTAGTGTTGTGTACTTTCCTATCCTAATATTTGAAATGAAGCTCAGCTAAATAATGTATTCCCTGCTTTTTAGACTGTACAAGTAAATGAATAGAAAAATTGAGGTGATAGTGCATATAGGGAGTAAATGTGTTAATCTGTGTGAAAGCTCTTCTCAAGCTGCAAAATGCAGGAGCTTTTAATTATCCTTAGTTAGGGATTGGCAACCTTTTTGTGAAGTCAAATAATTATCTTTTTGGCTTGGCAGGCCATGTGATCTCTCAAAATTACTCAACTCTGCAGATAATGATATTTTTGGCTTTGTGAGCCAGGTGATCTCTGTCAGAACTACTCAACTCTGCTAATGTAACACAAAAACAGCCATAGATAATACATAAAAGAGTAAATATGTCTGTTTCCAATAAAACTTTTATTTAAAAACCAGGTAGAGTGGATTTAGTCTGTGGGCCTTAGATTTATTGACACCTGCTCTAAATAAAGGACTTAGAACTTAAAAAAAAATCAACTAGATAGAGTTAGGAAAGCTACATAATGTAAAAAAATGAAAGAATGTAGTGAAAGTTCTGTTGCCACAATGTGAAATAATGTACTTTTTAATTTTTTTCCCCAAAATTTATTTATTAGAACATTTGCTTCATATATTGTGCTATTTGGCAATACTTTCTAGTTTATGTCAGAAGAAATGCAGCATGTCACTTGGAGCATGAGGAGTTACACTATTAACAAGACGTTGTTACTATGCTTTTACATATTTTGAGTCTGTGTTGCATGTGTACTAAATGTGTAAATTAATGTAAGAAGTCATGTTTTTTATACAAACCTTCAAGTATTGAAGTATTAAAAGATAGGCCTTCTGAGAGGAACTACATAACAACAGATAAATAGTTACACTGACATTTTTTATTCGTGCCTTTTTCTACAGAGGTATGTATTCCAAATGCTACTTACAAATCATTTCCTCATTCCAGGTAACTTTTATAAATCACTAATGGATGTGACAGGAATCTTATGGCTCAAGTTGTTAGCCTCGATGTGGCTTTGCTTGCTTCCCTATTTAAAATCTAACCTATAAGAAGGAAGATATTTGAGTTTTCTTAACTTAGTAATGCTAAATCAGGATACATTTCAAAGCTACTACCATACCACCTTTTGCTCATTTGACATGTGGCAGAGATGGCCCCAGAGTGGATGTAAGTGATGTGTATGTTATGGTTGCCCACAGGATAGGAGTAAGGATTAGCAATCCTGATTTTGTGTAGGTTTACTACCAGCTAAGATACATGTCCCATTTGTTTTTTTTTTTTAATAAGAACAGATTGAGAATAAAAACATTATATTGGAAAGTTCTAATTTGATAAAGGTAATTAATGACATTAGCACCATAGAAGAACCTAATGTTAATATTTCTGTTCTTTATGACTATTTGCTCTGGCTATACTGGTGCTGTAATAACAGTTTTGAATGAGGGTATTAAATGAAAGTTCATATGAAAATTGTATTATATTTTTAGAACTTACTCCTCTAAAAAGATAATAGGTCCACCAGGAAATGATATTTAGATAATGTATCAATGGAGTTTCAACTGAGAATAATTAGATTAACTTGTGTCTTCTTTATTAGTATTCAGCAGTCACTCACAGTTTTAGTTCCACGTGTCTGGCCTTTTTTGCATCACACTATATCATCAGTTCGAAGAGCAGCATTGGAAACTCTGTTTACGTTATTATCAACACAGGACCAGGTAAGAAGGAATAACTATGTCTAGCAATCTTGAAATTTATGTAAATTAATTTTTAAAAGTAAATTGGATCATCAGGTTACCGTTACTACATATCCAAGGATCAGGAGAATGCTGGGCCTAGTAGAAATAGGATGGTGACCATGTAGACACAAAAGGATGTAATCATGCTAAAGGCAGGAATATTTTAATAGTAATATTTTCATGTAGGTTATATTACTAGCACTTGAAATAGTGTTTAACACTTAGAAGGCCCTCAGTAAATATGAAAGATTGAATAGTCCCTTCCTGTCAAAGACCTGTTATTCTGTCTTTGCTGATGAATTTGATGGTTGGCAGAACCCATCTCAGATTAGAAGGTTACATTTGAAGCTCTGTAGTACTTCTAAAGACTAACAATGAAATTGCTAGGCACTTGCTTCTTAAGGATAACTCAATTTTTTAAGAGCATGATATTTCCAAGGATAGAATACTTCAGAAGTCACACACTAAAATGTCTATAGCAATCATTCAGGTAATATTCACATTCCTATTTTTTAAATAACCCTATGGGTCAAACAAAATAATAGAATTTAGAGGAATATCATAAGGAATCCATTTGTCTTTCATGCTCTTATTTATAGGTACTACAGTTTGAGCCAGTGATCTTTAAAAAGCATTCGTTAATTATTTTAGACAATAGATCAGCCGTGGGCAAACTACGGCCCGCGGGCCGGATCCGGCCCGTTCGGCTGTTCTATCCGGCCCGCGGAGCCGAAAGAGCGGAGGGTTCTCTTGCTCTCCCCTCCGCTCCTTTACTTTGAATTTATATTAGTTCACACAAACACTCCATCGATGCTTTTGTTCCGGCCCTCCGGTCCAGTTTAAGAACCCATTGTGGCCCTCGAGTCAAAAAGTTTGCCCACCCCTGCAATAGATTATAGTACAGATAAATGTCTCCTTTGTGTTCACTAACCATGCATTTCTATGTGAATTAGGGATATTCCATATAGACTTGCTTTAATCTGCAGCATGCTACTGTGTTGCACTTCTATGAATCAGCATCTTTAAATTTTGTTTTGCATTATCTTTTTTATTTTGTCTACTCAGACTCTTCTGAGGAAAAACTGTCAGGTCCGTTTTGTAATCCTCAGTTGATCAGGCATGGGTTGATATGACAAAACTGGCATGGGTTCTGAGTTTTTACTTTATTTTTGTTTTAGTTTTGTGGTTTTTATCTAAATGTTTTTGATGTAAGAACTGTATTCTTAAATTCACTTGGATAGGCCTTTTAAAGTTACCAAATTTCTTCCCTTCGTGGTTTTTATTTTTATTTTTTTTAATCCATAGGGCTTTAAAATCTATATATACTGGGGGCCCAGTGCACGAATTCATGCACCTTGAAAGGAACTGTGGGCTGCGAGGCTGCGGTAGGCACAGGGGTGGGTCCCAGCCCATCCTCCTAGACCTGGCCCGGCCCCTCCCACCACAGCCCCCAGTCCTGTCTGCCAGCAGCTCTGCTCCCGCTGCCACCGCTGACAGCACGGAGTGATTGGGGCTGGCGCCAGCAGCTGGTGTCAGTGGGGCTGGCAAGTGGCGGCTGCTGCCCCGATCGCCCCTCAGGAGCAGGGGAAGATGGACAAGCCCTCAGAGGCAATCAGTGCGATCTATGAATGTATTTGTCTATCAGTAAACTCCTTTACTGGAATATCTAGATTAACTAGTGTTGATAACCACTAACTGTTGTAGCCAGAACTTTGACTTCAAGATCTAGAAAGGTATGCTTCTGGACATGATCTCTTGTTTTGCTATGTTCTGCTGACTGGGTGAACTTTTTCATTCCATTTGCATACAGTCACTTTGTGAATCATGTTTGAAAGGCAGGTTTTGGCATGAAGCTTATATTTAGCAGAAAGATATACATAAGATTGAGTTGGAATCTGAGGTATACTTAGTCCAGGTTGTAAGAAAATTTAACATGTGCATATGTAGAGAAGGAAAGAAAGGCCAAAAAATAGACTTTGGCTGTAGAGAACATTAGCATACTTCGGTTTGGACAGATTTTATAAAGATATGGAAAGGGGAGCTGAAGTATAAATATTTAGCTACTTTCAATAAGTATTGGTTGAGCACATGAATAAGGCATTGTAAATTGTCTAAATACAGAATTGGGTTTGTTGCGGGGGGGGGGGCTTGTTTTTTTACAGTGGACCAAAGTAGGATTTCATACCAAATTAGTGAAAGAACTCACTGTGATTCATCACTTTATTTTTTTTATTTTTATTTTTTAAATATATTTTATTGATATTTTACAGAGAGGAAGGGAGAGGGATAGAGAGCTAGAAACATCGATGAGAGAGAAACATCGATCAGCTGCCTCCTGCACACCTCCCACTGGGGATGTGCCCGCAACCAAGGTACATGCCCTTGACCGGAATCGAACCCGGGACCCTTCAGTCCATAGGCCGACGCTCTATCCACTGAGCCAAACCGGTTTCGGCTGTGATTCATCACTTTAAAAAAAAATACATTTTTATTGATTTCAGAGTGGAAGGGAGAAGGAGAGAGAGAGAGAAACATCAATAATGAGAGAGAATCATTGATCGGCTGCCTCCTGCACACCCCCTACTGGGGATCGAGCCCGCAACCCAGTCATGTGCCCTGACCGGGAATTAAACCTGGGATCCTGCAGTCCACAGTCTAACGCTCTATCCACTGAGCCAAACCAGCCAAGGCTGAGTCATCACTTGTGTGTGTGTGTGTGTGTGTGTGTGTGTGTGTGTGTGTGTGTGTGTGTGATCACTTGTGTGTGTGTGTGTGTGTGTGTTTTAATCCTCACCTGAGGATATTTTTTCCATTGGTTTTTAGAGAGAATGGAAGGGAGGAGAGAGACAGAGACAGAGAGACAGAGAGAGAGAGACAGAGAGAGAAACATCGGTGTGACAGAAATACATTGGTTGCCTCCCGCATGTACCCCTACCAGGCTGGGATTGAACCTTCAGCCCGTTTTTTAGTGCTTGGGCAATGCTGTAACTCTGAATAACACTGGCTAGGGCTCATCACTTTTTTATAGCTTCTTTCCAGATCTTCTCTGCCACCCAAACTCATTTGCTATGGAGATAGAAAAGATTATTAATTTGCCTACAAGCAGGAGTCAGGTGTTCTTGGTAATGATGATCAGATTGCTGCTTTTTTCCACACCTACCCATTTTGCAGCAATACTTGTAGGAAGATAAAGGGGGCAGGGGGGACATAGCAAAAGGGTGCTGGCAAGATCTTAGCCCACCTAGGATACCAATTTCGCCAGTTAGGGATTTATTGCCAACTACAATTCTGTGAAAGGACTAAAAATAGTACAGTCCCTGTTGTGCCCTGCTCCCTCACTATAATCCAGTTAAATAAACCTATAAATACAAAGCAACAGCACTAAATTACCTGTCTAAATCAATGCCTACTAGAAGACAGGTATAAAATAAATGAAAATTGGTGGGCCAGCTTTCACTTTTATAAGAGATGGATTGGCAAACTATACCTTGTGATCTTTTTTTTTTTTTTCCAAATTTTTATTAAGGTATATGTGTACATATCTTACCATTGCCCCCCCCCCCACTCCCATACATGCCCTCACCCCCCAATGTTTTGCATCCGTTGGTTACTCTTATATGCATGCATACAAGTCCTTCAGTTGATCTCTTATTTCCCCCACCTCTCCCTAACCTTACCGCTGTAATTAGACAGTCTGTTTGATGCTTTACTGCCTCTGTAACTATCTTTTGGTTCATCAGTTTAACCTTGTGATCTTTTAAGATAGTACTAATAGTGAGCTAAAGGCATGTTACTTTTTGGAACTATATTTAAAAGGAGATACTTGGCCCGGCCGGTGTGGCTGTGTTTGAGCATCAGTCTATGAACCAGGAGGTTTCTGTTGGATTCCTGGTCAGGGCACATGTCTGGGTTGCGGGCTTGTGCAGTCAGGGGTGTGCAGGAGGCAGCTAATCAATGATTGTCTTTCATTGATGTTTCTATCTCTCTCTCCCTTCCTCTCTAAAATCAATAAAAACATATATATATATATATATATATATATATATGTATATATATATATGTAAAGAAGATATTTGTACAATTGTTCAGGTGGACTAAATTTGGTCTACAGATGTTTTCCCAGCCTTATTTTCTGCTAAGCAGACTTTATACTATGCGACTAGAGAATCTGCATTTTTTTAATTGTTTAAAGTATTACATATGACTCCTTTTTTCCCGATTGACCCCCCTACCACCAACACTCCCACCTTTTAGGACAAGCCCCCACCGCCCCAGTGTCTGTGTCCATTGGTTATGCTAATATGCATGCATACAAGTCCTTTGATTGATCTCTACGCCCCTCCCTCCCCCCTCCCCCCGCTTTCTCTCTGAGGTTGGATGGTCTGTTCAGTGTTACCTTGTCTCTGGTTCTATTTTTGTTCATCGGTTTATGTTGTTCATTATATCCCTCATGAGTGAGATCATGTGATATTTATCTTTCTCAGACTGGCTCATTTCACTGAGGAGAATCTGCATTTTTTTTAAATGCTAATTCCTGTGATGATATTGATCTATGTATTCTGGGATGGTATTTTTTTTATTTGGTTGGATGTTTTTGTTTTCTCTTTATTCTTTAAATTTTATTTTTCTCTTTATTTTATTTATTAAGTTTACTTTTTAGAGCATTTTTATGTTCACAGCATATACCTCCTCCCCACCATCAACATCCCACACCACACCAGAGCGGTACATTTATTATAATCAGTGAGGCAACACATCATTATCAGTCAAAGTCTATAGTTTACATTAGGTTTCGGTCTTGATATTGTACATTTGTTTTATGGGTTTTAACAAATGTATAATGACATATCTTCATTATTGTATCATACAGAATAGTTTCTCTAAATTCTGCCATTCTCCACCCCCTCTTCCCCCTTCTCTACTTATTTATCCTTTCCTCCCCCTCGTTGTCTTTAGTAAGTGTAAAGTGGAATTTACTATAGTAATTAAGCTTGTAGCCTGAGAAGACTACTATAGTTTATATCACATTTAATGTTTATAAATATAGGAGAAACAATATTCCTCTATAGATAAAGCTTTGGGATCTACAAGCAACTGTTTGGATTTCCAATAATGGGATTGAGGGTGGTAAATATGATGGGGAAGAAATCATAAAAGAGAAGAGATTATAGGAGAGTAATATTAAATTATTTGCTTGCTGTTGT
This sequence comes from Plecotus auritus, assembly GCF_963455305.1. Lineage (NCBI taxonomy): Eukaryota > Metazoa > Chordata > Mammalia > Chiroptera > Vespertilionidae > Plecotus > Plecotus auritus. The sequence continues at coordinate 26,114,624 of NC_137783.1, read as the reverse complement.
TACAGCTTTCCTAATTCTGTCTGATGAGAAAAAGAGCTTCTCAGTTTCCCTTTCCCTTTTAATGAAAAGTAGTTAAGGCATAGCAAATCAGTAAGTAGGCTACCACAGCTGATGATTTTGTTGTCTGTTTTAAACATCTTTCAAACTATTTTGAGAACAAATACCAGGTGTACCGGTTACTAATGCGGATTTTTCTCAATAGATGGAGTTACACATATGTTGATATATTTGCGATTTGACATGTATGCTATTTTGTTGTATTGACAACAAGCTTCAAAACTTCATGTGTCAAATTTTCTGAAGGAGTTAACATCATAGATATTTTTACACTTAAAAATGTCAAATTTTGTGCCAAAAAAAGAGCATTTGTGGAAAGGTTTAATTCATTACTTTATTTTGAAGAAAAAGTTATCGTATACTTCGGGAAGCTTATGGTGAACATCTCCATCTCAAGATACTTGTGAATGCTGGTTTAAACGCTTTAAAAATGATGATTTCGATGTGAAAGACAAAGAACGTCCAGGTCAACCGAAAAAGTTTTAAGACCAAGAATTACAAGCATTATTGGATGAAGATGCATGTCAAACTCAAAAACAGCTTGCAGAAAAATTAAATGTTGCTCAGCAAACAATTTCTGATTGTTTACAAACAATGGGAAAGATTTTAAAGGAAGGAAAATGGGTGCCACATCAACTGAACGAAAGACAAATGGAAAATGGGAAAGTCATGAGTAAAATGTTGCTTCAATGGCATGGAAGAAAGTCTTAATTGTGATGAAAAGTGGATTTATTTTGAGAATCCCAAACACACAAAATCATGGGTTGATCCAGGTCAGCCATCAACATTGACTGCAAGGCCAAATAGCTTCAGAAAGAAGACAATGCTCTGCATTTGGTGGGATCAGGAAGGTGTGGTGTATTATGAGCTTCTAAAACCAAGTGAAACCATTAATACTGATCGCTACCGACAACAAATAAGCAATTTAAACCACGCTTTGATCGTGAAATGACCAGAATGTGCCAGAAGACACAGCAAAGTAATTTTGCTTCATGATAACGCACCATCACACACTTCAAAACCAGTTAAAGACACATTAAAGATCTTGCCTGGGAAGTATTAACCCACCCACCGTATTCACCAGACCTTGCTCCTTCAGATTATCACTTGTTCCAATCGATGGCACACGCACTTTCTGAGCAGCACTTCAGAATGTACGAAGAAGTGGAAAATTTGGTCTCTGAATGGTTTGCCTCAAAACAAGAAAAGTTCTATTGGGACGGTATCCATAAATTACCTGAAAGATGGGGGAAATGTGTAGCTAGCGATGGACATTACTTTGAATGAAGCACTTTTGATGTTTCTGTTGAAATTGTGTTTTCTTTGATCACAAAATCGGCCATTATTAACCAGTACACCTAGTAACCCTGGTCCTATCTTTGTTATTCATTAGTTTTTCATTGGCTAGAAAATTATACATAGCTTTCTACGTTATGCATTATCCCTAGAACGTCTAGCTTCCTGAAATTTCAGTTTAAATTTTCAAATTTCTCTTCCAAACAACGTATATTTGCTTTAAAAAATTATGGTGGGGTGTGATGATAGATACTGTGAATTAGTTACTAGAATTGTTCAGTCTTATTCAGTGAGCTTGTACTTATTCCAACAATAATAGACATGTGAGATTCCTTTCTGAGAATCCTGGGCACACAGTAGATGTTTGGTTGAGCACTATTTGCTTACTTTAGGTGAGCTTTTGAATTGTTGAAAAATTCCTTAGGTTGAGGTGCTAAATCTGGGCATAAGGGAATCCCTGAACCCTCTGAAATTGGGAGCAAATTGTTACACCTAAATATGTATATAACTGTGATTTTTCAAAGAAAAGAGTGTGCATAGTTTTCATCAGATTTTCAAAGGGCCCCTGAACCAAAATAGATTAAGAACCTCTGCCTTAATTTTATAGCGAACTCAAAGTAGAGTTTTCTAGTTTGGGTATCATCATAATTTTTTACTTGGATTATTGGTGAACACAGCAGCAGCAATCTGATCATCTTTCAAATTTCCCTGACAAAGCAGTGATATATAATGTAACCAAGGAGATGTTGCTGGTTAGAGCTTCCTTCCATGTGGAGGATGATTTCAACATTTTTGAAGCAAAATCTAGTGTTGTTAATCATAATCAGACTTTCTCCAGTTTCCTAGCAATTATATGCCATTCAGTTTCTCCAAACTACTGGAATAGTAAATATGGTGGTGGTGTTCTAAAATCTTGTTAGAATTTATCACTAGTTGAACCTTCTTGATAAAGCTAAGTAGTCTCTTTATGGTAATACTTGAGATTATTTGACTTATTTATATAACTCTTCAAATAAGCTAATACCTATGAGTTATGTGCTATAGCTTTGATTCTGTTTTTTGTTTTCAGAACTCTTCGTCTTGGCTTATACCTATTCTGCCTGATATGCTGCGACACATTTTTCAATTTTGTGTTTTAGAAAGCAGCCAGGAAATTCTGGACCTCATTCACAAGGTAACCAGTGAATATATCTGTACTCCTTTTCTTAGTAACTTGGTAGTTTTAAAATTTTTTTCATAATTGCTATACTGTTTGTTGGTCAGGGATTTTTAAGAAATTAGAAATCATCTAAGAGATTTGAAAAGTCTGGAGATCTGCAAGGTGAGATGAGGAAATAGGCTTCTTATGCAGTATAACAGTTAAGTCCGACTGGCATGCTTCTCTTTCTTATGTGACCTTCTCTGCAAGTATTTTAAGTATTTTCTGATAGCCTCAATATAGAAAATAACATGAAGGAAAGACTGCTTTTCTCTATCACTCATTTTGCTATTTATTAGAATGCTTATTGATCCTGCAAAGTATCTTTTGGGATTTATTGGTGATTTGTAGAGTCTGATTATCATAGTTTAGTACTTTCCTCCCTTACTTAGCAAGATTGGTTATATGTGTTGGAATGTTTAAAGAAGGACCATGTGATATGTTTAATAACATTTATGGGAGGGGGGAATTGCACTGTTGTACCTTTAAAACACATTAAATTAATCTTGAATTATTGGCTCATTGTTACCAGTGGTGGTATTTCTACCACTGTTATTTCATACTGGTCGTATCCCATTTACTGTTAGTCATCAAGTAAGGTATCTTATTAATAAGTAAGATCATGAATCAAGACTTATACTGTTCTTAATTTATACTAGATATTATCTCTAAAGTTAGAGGATATTTATCATGAATTCTTATATCTTGAAGTGAGTTGAATGTGGGACTGTATTGGTATTGAACTTTATGATATATGCAAAGGATTTCATTGACTTATTGAGATTCTGACAACTTATTTCTATGGGTATTTTTTCTTTTAAATGACTTTGATAAAATACTGAAAAAATTTTTAACTTTCTTTTTTATTACATTTAAAATGTACAAACCTACAAAAAAAAAAAAACAACCCCAAACACCCCAGTATTTTAAAAATAGGCCTCTATATTGAATTTTAAAATTAATCTATACTGTTTCTGAAAATTATTTTTTTCAATTCGCTTTCCCTAAAAATAAGTATTAGGCTTTATTAGCCCTTACTAGAAAAATTTCACTTTCATGTTCCCCCTTCACTCTGTAGGTTTGGATGGAATTGTTGAGCAAGGCTTCAGTTCAGTATGTGGTAGCAGCTGCTTGTCCATGGATGGGTGCTTGGCTTTGCTTAATGATGCAGCCTTCACATTTACCTATTGATTTAAATATGTTGCTGGAAGTAAAAGCTAGAGCCAAGGTAAGTGAAAGGGACATACTATATTTGTATGTTTAGCTCATAATAATTAATATGGTAACCACATAGGAAATCTGTTCTGTTTTTTTACTAGAGGCCCAGTGCACGAAATTCGTGCAGGGGCGGGGAGGGTGTCCCTCAGCCCAGCCTGCACCCTCTCCAATCTGGGACCCCATTAGGGATGTCCGACTGCCCGTTTAGGCCCGATCCAGGACTGCTGGCTCCCAACTGCTCACCTGCCTGCCTTCCTGATTGCCCCTAACCACTTTGCCTGTCAGCCTGATCACCCCCTAACCACTCTCCTGCCAGCCTGATTGATGCCTAACTGCTCCCCTGCCAGCCTGCTTGCCCCTAACTGCCCTCCCCTGCAGGCCTGGTCACCCCTAACTGCCCTCCCCTGCAGGCCTGGTCACCCATAACTACCCTCCCCTGCAGGCCTGGGTCCACCCAACTGCTCTCCCCTGCAGGCCTGGGTCCCCCCTCACTGCCCTTCCCTGCAGGCCCGGTCACCCCCAACTTCCCTCCTCTGCCAGCCTGGTCACCCCTAACTGCCCTCCCCTGCAGGCTTGATCGCCCCCAACTGCCCTCCCTTGCAGGCCTGGTCCCTCCCAAATGCCCTCCCCTGCTGGCCATCTTGTGGTGGCCATCTTGTGTCCACATGGGGGCAGGATCTTTGACCACATGGGGGCAGCCATCTTGTGTGTTGGAGTGATGGTCAGTCTGCATATTACTCTTTTAGTAGATAGGATAGAGGCCTGGTGCATGGGTGGGGCCAGCTGGTTTGCCATGAAGGGTGTCCCGGATCAGGGTGGGGGTTCCCTTGGTGCATGGGGCAGCCTGGGCGAGGGGCCTGTGATGGTTTGCAGGCCACCCACGCCCCCCAGTAACCCAAGCGGAGGCCCTGGTATCTGGGATTTATTTATCTTCTACAACTGAAACTTTGTAGCCTAGAGCAGAGCCAAGCCTTCTGCTTGCTCCGTGGTGGCAGCCATTTATGTTGGATTTATTTATCTTCTATAATTGAAACTTTGCAGTGGAGGCCAAGGCAGGCCAGGGCTTCAGAAGCTTGGCTTCCTCCATCGCCAGGGGCAACCCTAGCCTCCTGCTTTCTCCAGCTCCGCGGCTGCTGCCATTTTTGTTGGGATTTTATTTACCTTCTATAATTGAAACTTCGTAGCCTGGAGTGGGCTGGCCAGGGTGTGCAGAAAGCTTGGCCTCCTCCATCGCCAGCGAAACCCAAGCCTCCCTCCTGCTCTCTCCATGACCGTAGCCATCTTGGTTGGGTTAATTTGCATACTCACTCCTGATTGGCTGGTGGGTGTGGCTCGTTGGTATAGCGGAGTGATGGTTAATTTTCATATTGCTCTTTTATTAGATAGGATAAGTGTGATTTTATTAATTTAGCTTAATGGGGAATTGTTTTATTAGGATCTTAACAAAATGCATAGTAATTTCTATCCATTAAAATTTTGTGAAAAGAACTGTATTTTACTGAGATTATAACAAAAGAAAATATTTTTGATGTTGCTATTAAACTTTAATGATTACTCTTTAATTATTGTTTTATGGTATTTTTTTCATTCCCTCTAGGAAAAAACAGGTGGTAAGATACGCCAAGGCCAAAGCCAGAGTAAAGAAGTACTTCAGGAGTACATTGCAGGTGCAGACACCATTATGGAAGACGCTGCCACCAGGGATTTTGTGGTTATGCGGGCCAGAATGATGGCAGCCAAGTGAGTATACATAAATTCAAAAGTCATTTAACCCAAAGATTCCTCTAATGTGTCTGTTAATCCTTCCTCCATCACACTACTTACAAAGGAAGAAAAAAGTAACATGTAAGAAAACTTAATTTTTTGAAGTTTTAAATAGGATTTATATATTTTTGTGAAGGTAAGACTGGAGTTATGCCTTCTTGGGAAAAGTTAGCTCCAATAGGGGAAGCTAACTTCAAGTAACTTGTATAGTAACTTCTTTTTTCTCCCTTTTAGGTTGTTAGGAGCACTTTGTTGCTGTATTTGTGATCCAGGAGTAAATGTAGTAACCCAAGAAATTAAACCAGCTGAATCCCTTGGCCAGTTACTACTCTTCCATTTGAACTCCAAATCTGCCTTACAGAGAATTAGTGTTGCTTTGGTAATCTGTGAATGGGCTGCTTTACAAAAGGTAAGATTTTGCCCAAAAAGAAATGAAGTTACATTAAGTAAATTTTCAATAGCTGCTAGGATTATTTTCATTATATTTTATAAACAGAAAAGTGAAAATTTTCTCTGTATAAAAATCCAACAATTACAGAAAAGTATTCCATATTATATTGAAATTGTTTGTCTCTCATTTGCCTTTAACCCTGGACTTTTTTCTTAGAATTCCTAGTCTTATACCTGAGACTACTAGTTATGCCTGTACTTAACATTTACTCTTTATCTACTATCTGTTAAGAAATATCCCTCCTCTCAGCCGGCATGGCTCAGTGGTAGATGTCAACCTATGAACCAGGAGGTCAGGGTTGGATTCCAGGTCAGGACATATGCCTGGGTTGCGGGCTTGATCCTTGTGGTGTGGGGCGTGCAGGAGGCAACTGATCAATGATTCTCTCTCATCATTGATGTTTCTATCTCTCTCTCCCTCTCCTTCCTCTCTGAAATCATTAAAGATATATTTTTTTAAAAATGTCCCTCCTAATAAAACGTGTATGTATGGAAGCAGTTCAAAACTATTGGGCATTTATTCCTCTATATCTCTCTCAGATATCACTGAAAACTACCAAAGATAAGAAGCTTTGAGTACTAGAGATCCATTTGTATGAGTAGTCTAGCAAAGGCATAATTTTTGGTCACACAAAGAATAATCTCCACATTTAAGCCAAAAATCTTTGTTTCCAAATAATCCATACCCTACAGCCCCTTTACCTTCTAGTAAAATGTATGACTTTGTGTACGAATTGCTTCTGTAAATTAAAGAAACTTCCTGCTGGCTTTGTTTATTCCATTGACTGGAATTCTGGAAATTTAACTGTCTACACTTGCTGTGAGAGTTATTTATTACTGCCTCTTAGCATTTTGTCAGAGCTGTGCCCAAAAGTAATTGAGCCATGCTTTATTGCAACTGAGACCCCAGTTTTGCTTCTGGAAAAAGCAAGGCTCATCTGTTTTTAGGCAGGACTCAATGTGCTGGAGAGGCAGTGATGCTGTGTTTTTGTGCCTCTCAGACTCAGCAGCAAGTGTTGACAGTTCGGTTTCTGGACCCTCACAGAGCTTCTCTGGATTTACTCTGTGAAGCCCAGGCTGATCACCCAGATCCCACAGAACCCCTCATGTCTCACCACTGAGGCCATTCCCCTTCTGGTTGGGGCAGGCAACAACAAGACAGAGTGGGAAGGGTTAGTTAAATTTGGGGGCAGGTAAGTAGCTTTTAAATTATATACCCATTTCTACAGTATGGCATGTGAAGCTATGGGTTCTACTGTTAAGAAATCTAATAATGAGTTTTTAAATAACATTTTTTGTGCATGCTAAGTGTTCTTATCTGACTGATTTCTTTTTACAGTTATGTATTTTTGAATCTGTGCTATATAGATGTAAACTTGGAATAAATTCAGAGTAAAGTAACAGTAATTAGTTGGCAAATGTAATGGAACTTTAGTAGTTCCATATGCATGTTCTGTAGTCCTTCATATTAAAATTTTAGAGTAGTTTGGGTGTGATACCTTTTCTCTGTGCAACTAACTATGTTGTTTTAGGAGATAACAACATAAATTGAAAATCAGTAGAAATTTAGAACTTGGTATTTTGCAAGTGAAGATATATGCATCTTTAGAATTACGTTTATTTGCTCTGAATATTTGTTGTCTGTTATATTTTAGGAGTGTAAAGCTGTTACGCTAACTGTGCAGCCACGTTTACTTGATATCCTTTCAGAACACTTATATTATGATGAAATTGCCGTCCCATTCACACGAATGCAGAATGAGTGCAAACAGCTTATTTCATCTTTAGCTGATGCACATATTGAAGTTGGTAATAGAGTAAACAACAATGTTTTTACAATAGATCAAGCTAATGACCTGGTGAGTAAAGAAGTAACTTTCTTAATTTTAGATTGAGCATGAAATAAAACACTGATTTGTTGAATCTATCTGTGGCTTGATATCCTGTCATTTCTATCCTTTCGAAAGGTTATTTCATTGTATTGACTTTTCTTAAAATAAGGGGATGGGGAAGGAATTTTTTTTTTTTAAAGTTCAGATTCTGGCAAACCAGTGCACCATTATTAGAAAAGCTGTTACATTTTTTGTTGTTTCTGCGTCTTGCTGAACAGCGGCAGAGTATAGGAAAAAAACTTCTATAAGTTTCTGAGTATTTTTCCTTCCCCCTCCCAACTTATAATGAACATATTCAAACATAAAAATTGAGAAAATTACACAATGAACATTTCATATACACACCAACTAGGTTCTAAAGTTAACATTTTACTAATTTTGCTTTATCACATGCGTATGCAACTAACTATCCCTTTAGTTATCAGTCCATCTTATTTTTTTATGCATTTTTAAGTTGCAGATATCAATACATTTCAGTACGTATGTCATTAACTAAAATTCAATATTTGATTGTTTGCTTTTTTGAGTTAAAATTTATATGCTGTGAAATACACAAATTGTAAATGGACCATTTGATGAATTTTAACAGATGCCTATGCCTAGGAAACCCAGTTCCCTATCACCGTTCTGAGTCAATCCCTCCCTTTTCCTGCCTTCACGTAACCATTGTTCTGATTTTTTTGCCACCATAGATTACTTTCACCCATTCTAGAATTTCATATAATTGGAGTCATAGACTCTGTACTGATTGATATCAAGATTTTTTTCAGCATGATGTTTGAAACATTCACCCACATTATATGTATCAATATTTTATTTTTTTATTACCAAGTTTTATTATAAATACTAGAAGCCCAGTGCACGAAATTGCGTGGCCCCGCCCACCTGCCCGCTGCCCTGCTGCCCTGCTGCCCTCGCAGTCCCATACACCCGTGCATGTAGCCACGCCCACCTGCACCTATCTTTGGTCTTTACGGCATTAGGGCCACAGGCCTTTTATAATATAGATACTTCAATCGGTTTAAGCCCCTTTCCAGTTGAACACTTGGGCTGTTCCAAGTTTTTTGCTATTAGGAGCAGAGCTGCTATAAACATTCTTGTATAAGTCTTTGTAGTAGTATATTTTCATATCTCGAGTACATTATAGAATTGCTAATTTTGCTTTATCACATGCATCTGCAACTAATTACAGATGCATATCACATACATTATAGAATTGCTGGGTTATAGGGTAGGTGCTTATTTAGTTTTATAAAAAATTGCAGACCTTTGCCCAAAGTGGCTATTCATTTTACCTTCTAACCAGAATATGTGAGAGTTCTGGCTCTACATTATCACCAAAATTTGGTGTGTTCACTCCTTTTAATTTTTGTCATTCTGGTGGTTGTGTGATAGTGTCATTTTGGTTTCAATTTGTGTTTCCTTGATGACTAATATGTTCAACACTTTATTATGTTTTATTGGCCATTTGTAGGTCTTCTTTCTAAAATGTGTTCAAATTTTTTGTCTGTTTTTAATTAGGTTGTCTATTACTGAGTTGTAGGAGTTTTTGTATATTCTAGATACTAATCTTTTGTCAGATAAATGCTTTCTGGATATTTTCTTCCAGTGTGTGGCTTGCTTTTTCATTTTCTTAATTTTTGGTGTCTTTAGATGAGCAGACATTTTAGATTTTGCTGAAGTCTTATTTACCAGTTGTTTTCTTTCATGGTTATTGTGTTGTGTGACCTGCTAAGGTACCTTTTCTTATCTGCGAGTGGCGAATGTATGCACATACATTTTCTTCTAAAGCTCCATAATTTTAGCTTTTATGTTTAGATTTATCACCCGTATTGAATTAATGTTTATGTATAGAGTGAAGTAGAGATTGAATTTTATTTGTTTTTCCCATAGATACCATTTTTTCCTGTTTTTCAATCTTTGAAAAGGTTTCTTTCCCCCCCAATGAATTGTTTTGGCTCCTTTGTCAAAAATTTGTTGAAGTGTTAGTCTCTATCTGGGCTGGGCTCTATTTGTTCAATCTACTTGTTTCTCCTTGTGCTATATCACCAATGTCTTAGTTACTATAGCTTTTTGTACTTATTAAGTCCTTGAGTTAGATGTTGTAAATGAGTTGGGTTGTTTATTTGTTTGTTTACTTAGAGTATTAGAAACAGAGCCATTTCACTTGTATTAGTCCCTGTGAAATAGTAGTCTTCATTTCTCATTCCTTTTCCTAGTTAAAAAGTGAGAGAAATCTAAATTTGCTATTTTTTTCTGTGTTGTTCTTTTATAAAGTTGTTTGTTCTATAATTTCTCCTTTCACATAACATGCCCTTTTTTTTTTCTTTGCCTGCCTGGAATGAAATGTCAAATTTTTGTGTATGTGTGGTCTGGGTTTTCTTTCTATTATTTCAGTAAATTTTTCTTTTTAAAGCTATCAAAGGTCCTCTTTTTCAAGCTTTTGTTATTTCACCAATGAAATTACTGTTCTGTTTCATGAACTTTATTAGTCCAACTCTTTTGACCTGAGATTATCAGAATCTCTGGAAGAGTATTGAGGGAAGGGCAATTTTTAAAAGTAGTCTATGTATTTTTCATTGAATCCCTATGTTTCTCTTACCTGCCAAATAAAGGCATTCCTTAAGGTCTTTCTTTGTTTCTCACCAGTCTCACAATTTAGTTCTTTTCTTTCTTTTTTGTAGCAATATTTTTTTTTCTTTATTGATTATGGTATTACATATCTGTCCTTATCCCCCCTTTGCCACCCCACCCCTGCTCATGTCCTCACCCCCTGGTGTCTGTGTCAATTGGTTATACTTATATGCATGCATACAAGTCCTTTGGTTGATCTCTCCCCCTTACCCCCACCCTCCCCTACCTTCCCTCTGAGGTTTGACTGTCAGTCTGATTGATCAATGCTTCTCTGTCTCTGGATCTGTTTTTGTTCATCAGTTTATGTTGTTCATTATATTACACAAATGAGTGAGATCATGTGATATTTATCTTTCTCTGACTGGCTTATTTCATGTAGCATAATGCTCTCCAGGTCCATCCATGCTGTTGCAAATGGTAGGAGTTCCTTCCTTTTTACCGCAGCATAGTATTCCATTGTGTAGATGTACCACAGTTTTCTAATCCGCTCATCTGCTGATGGGCACTTAGGCTGTTTCCAAATCTTAGCTATTGTAAATTGTGCTACTATGAACATAGGGGTGCATATATCCTTTCTGACTGGTGTTTCTGTTTTTTGGGGATGTATTCCTAGAAGTGGGATTTCTGGGTCAAATGGGAGATCCATTTTTAGTTTTTTGAGGAAACTTCATACTGTTTTCCACAGTGGCTGCACCAGTCTGCATTCCCAGCAGCAGTGCACGAGGGTTCCTTTTTCTCCTCATCCTCACCAGCACTTGTCATTTGTTGATTTGTTGATGATAGCCATTCTGACAGGTGTGAGATGGTAACACATTGTCGTTTTGATTTGCATCTCTCAGATGATTAGTGATTTTGAGCATGTTTTCATATGTCTCTTGGCCTTCTTTATGTTCTCTTTCAAAAAGTATCTATTTAGGTCCATTGCTCATTTTTTGATTGGGTTGTTTATCTTCCTTTTGTTAAGTTATATGAGTTCCCTGTAAATGTTGGAGATTAAACCCTTATCGGTGATAACATTAGCAAATATGTCCTCCCATGCAGTGGGCTTTCTTGTTGTTTTGTTGATCATTTTTGCTGTGCAGAAGCTTTTTATTTTGATGTAGTCCCATTTGTTTACTTTCTCTTTAGTTTCCATGGCCCTAGGAGCAGTATTGGTGAAGAAATTGCTTTGGCATATGTCTGAGATTTTGCTGCCTGTGGATTCCTCTAATATTTTTATGATTTCCTGTCTTATGTTTAAGTCCTTTATCCATTTTGAGTTTATTTTTGTGTATGGTGTAAGTGGGTGGTCTAGTTTCATTTTTTTGCATGTATCGGTCCAATTTTCCCAGCACCATTTATTGAAGAGACTGTCTTGACTCCATTGTATGCTCTTGCCTCCTTTGTCAAATATTAATTGAGCATAATGGTTTGGGTCAATTTCTGGATTCTCTGTTCTATTCCATTGGTCTATATGTCTGTTCTTGTGCCAATACCAGGCAGTTTTGAGAACAGTGGCTTTGTAATACAGCTTGAAATCAGGTATTGAGATCCCTCTTACTTTGTTCTCCTTTCTCAGGATTGCTGCAGCTATTCGGGGTCTTTTTTATTCCAGATGAATTTTTGGAGAGTTCTTTCTAGGTCTGTGAAATATGCTGTTGGTATTTTAATGGGGAGTGCATTGAATCTATAGATTGCTTTGGGTAGTATGGACATTTTGATGATGTTGATTCTACCAATCCATGAAGACGGTATGGTCTTCCATCTGTTTATGTCTTCCTCTATCTCTTTTTTCAGTGTCCTATAGTTTTCCGCGTACAGGTCTTTTTTCTCCTTAGTTAAGCTTATTCCTAGGTATCCTAATTTTTTTGGTGCGATGGTAAACGGGATTGTTTTTTTAGTCTCTCTTTCTGTAAGTTCAGTATTGGTGTATAGAAATGCCATAGATTTCCTGGCATTAATTTTGTATCCTGCTACATTGCCGAATTCATTTATTAAGTCTAATAATTTTTAATGGAGTCTTTAGGGTTTTCTATGTACACGGTATCATGTCATCTGTGAATAATGATAGTTTTACATATTCTTTTCCAATTTGAATACCTTTTATTTCTACTTCTTGTCTAATTGCTATGGCTAGCACTTCCAGAACTATGTTGAATAGGAGTGGTGAAAGTGGGCATCCCTGTCCCAGTCCTGTTCTTAGGTGAAATGTTTTTAGTTTTTGTCCATTGAGTATGATGTTGGCTGTAGGTTTGTCGTATAAGGCTTTTATTATGTTGAGGTATGATCCCTCTATTCCCACTTTGCTGAGGGTTTTTATCAAGAAAGGATATTGGATTTTGTCAAATGCTTTTTCTGCATCAATTGATATGACTAAGTGATTTTTATCTCTCAATTTGTTTATGTCATGTATTACATTTATTGATTTGTTGATATTGTACCTTCCTTCTTGCATTCCCGGAATAAATCCTACTTGGTCTTGGTATATGATATTTCTGATGTAATGCTAGATATGATTTGCTAGAATTTTGTTGAGGATTTTGGCGTCTATGTTCATGAGGGATATTGGCCTATAATTCTCTTTCATTGTGTTGTCTTTGTCTGGTTTTGGTATTAGGGTAATGTTGGCTTCATAGAATGAGCTTGGAAGTGTTGCTTCCTCTTGAATTTTTTGGAATAGTCTGAGGAAGATAGGTTTTAGTTCTTCCTTGAATGTTTGGCAAAACTCCCCTGTGAAGCCGTCTGGTCCTGGGCTTTTGTTTGCTGGAAGCTTTTTGTTGACTGCTTCAGTTTCCTCCATAGTTATTGGCCTATTGAAATTTTTAGGTTCTTCCTGATTGAGTTTTGGAAGTTATTTTTCTAGGAATATGTCCATTTCCTCTAGGTTGTTTATTTTGTTGGAATAGAGTTGTTCATAGTAATTTTTAACAACTCTTTGTATTTCTGTGGGGTCTGTTGTTATTTCTCCTCTTTCATTTCTGATTTTGTTTATTGGGGTCCTCTCTCTTTGCTTCTTGGTGAGCCTGGCTAATATAATTTAGTTCTTATCTATGTGCTATGCTATCTTCTCTTGATCTTTTATATATTTTTCTATTATGCATTCTTACTTGGATGTCTCACTGTTATTTCAAATTAACACAACTAAAGCTGGCATTTTTTTAAACAAAAAAGTGCTATTTTTATTCACACTCACAAATTTTGTTAACATATCCTTTCAAAAAATTTCATATGCTTCTCCTTTGTTTCCATTGCTCCAACTTAGTCAAAGGCCTTACTTAGTACTTTATTACTAGATCCTGATTCACCTCTAAGCCTCAGTCTCTGTATACTGTGCCAGACTAGTAAAATCCTCTAGTGCCACTCTGAATACATCCCTCACCTACTTAAAAACATTATTTTCTCCTTCCTCAATTTGAGTTCTTTTTTTCTTACTTTCAGTACCTTCTTTAAATTGCTCACATCTTTCCTCCTTTTTATTTCTCAGACTTCCTCTACTTAAACTATTTTTTTTATTTTATTGATGAGAGAGAAAGAGAAAGAAACATTGATTTGTTCACTTATTTATGCATTCATTGGTTGATTCTTGTATGTGCCTTGAGGATCGAACCCGAAACCTTGGCATATCAGGACTACACTCTAACCAACTGAGCTACCTGGACAGAGCCCTCCCCTTCAACTCAGTTTTCCTCTTGCAGAAAAATACAATACATTCACTTTCTGTGTGTCACTCTTTCTCACTTTGCCTGAGCTCCTGTTTCCTTTGCCAGGAATTTCCTACTCTCAATCCTCTATGTTTATCCCACGTTCGTCTCTTGATATTCCTCCATCTGTACCCTGTGCTCAGGCCAGGATAAACTGTTTTCAGTTCCTTGGACAACATCCAGCTTTTCACTCCCTAATGCACTATTTTCAAAGATGTCCCTACAACTCCTGATGTACCCATTCTTAAATTCAGCACAGGTATTAACCTCCTGGCAAGCCTCCACTATCCTGTCACCTAAGAAGAGTCAAGCAAACCCATGTGCTCCCACAGCAACTTGAACTTACCTTGGTTATTTGTTACATTGCCTTAGTTGTTTACTTACATATCTATCTCCCACATTAGTGTCTGCATTTTTTTGAATGTGTGAAAACATCTTTTAGTATTACTCAATAAATATTTGTTGAATGAATGAATGAGTGAATTTGGGGTAATTGGAAAGCTTTTCCTTAGTTTCCTAGACAGAAACCTCTAGTCATTTAAGACAGTGTTTTAAAACTTTTAGCAGTGAAATCCTGTTTCAAATAAATTTTATGCACAACTCGAATAAATAAAACAGACAGTGGTATGTGATCTTGTTCCTTTGCAGTGAGCAGATTGACAAGGTCAGGTGGATATAGCTCAATTTAAAGTCTTTGGTATTTTATAATATAAAAGAAGATCTTTTTGTGTGCCTACTTTGTTCTTCATAATAAGCCAGCATTATCAGTTTTGATCATTTCTTAGAAGTGATCATTTCTAAGATTATTAGAATTAACCATTTCTAAGTCTGAAAAATTATGTTCTCCATTAAAAATAAGTTATGTTCTTTAGTGTTACAGGCTTTTTTGACCAATATTAATCAGGCTGGATCTATTTATGGAACCTCTTTATGATTGCAGTTACCTATCAAACAAGACTATTTTTTTTATGTAAGCCATCACTCAGTCTTTAGTGGGTAATTAAAAATATGCTTACATAAAAACATGTATATAAATGTTCATAGCAATATTGTTCATAATAGCTAAAAGGTGGAAACAACCCAAATGTTCATAAACTAATGAATGGATAAATACAAGGTAGTATATCCATTTAGTGGGATATTATTTGGCACAAAAAAGGGAATGAAGTACTCATACATGCTACTACATTGATGAATTGTGAAAGCATTATGCTAAATGAAAGAAACCAGTCACTATAGATTACATATTGTATTAGTCCATTTATATGAAATGTCCAGAATGGGTAAATCTGTAAAGATAGAAAGTGGATAAGTGGTTGCATAGGGCTGGGATGAAAAGAGGAATGATTGCTAATAGGTATGAGTTTTATTTTGGAGATGATGAAAATGTTCTAAAATTGTGGCAATGATTACACAACTCTGTGACTATAATCAAAACCATTGGATTGTGTACTTTAAATGGGTGTATTGTTTGTGAATTATATATATATATATATGTATATATATATATATTTTTAAATATATTTTAATTGATTTCAGAGAGGAAGGGAGAGGGAGATAAAAACATCAATGATAAGAGAGAATCATTGATTGACTGCCTCCTGCATGCCCCACACGGGGTACCGAGCCTGCAATCTGGGCATGTGCTCTGACCGGAAATTAAACTGTGACTTCCTGGTTCATAGGTCGATGCTCAACCACTGAGCCACGTGCCAGCTGGACATGTGAATTATATTTCATTGATGTTGTTAAAAAAGATGTACTGAGCAGTCTTTTAATGGGGTCTGATGCCACAGCCATATAGCTTTAGGCAGTTCTTAGTAATTAAAGAATTAATCTATTGTCTACACACCCTCACACACCCACATTATTTGGTAATTTTCACCAGAAGGGAAACCATCGACCTGTGAACCAGCAAGTCGCTGTTCTATTCTTTTCAAGATACTGTGTCTTTCTTAAAGAATATAATGCTAATGTTAAAATAAAATGTAGTTTGGACTTTTTAGACATTTATTTAGTCTATTGAATACTAAAATAATACTAGATATTGTGAAACTTCAAATTGAAACAGAAAGCTTGCTGTCAGCCCTTTAGGATATTATGGACTGTTTTGGGGTTGATATCATTAATTATTTTAATTTCTCTTTTTCAATAGGTCACTACTGTTTTTAATGAAGTCACATCATCTTTCGAATTAAATCTTCAAGTGTCACAGCAGTTAGATAGTAAACGACAGCAGGTCCAAATGACAATTACAGAGACCAACCAAGAGTGGCAAGTGTTGCAGTTGAGAGTGCATACTTTTGCTGCATGTGCAGTTGTGAGCTTGCAGCAGCTTCCAGAGAAACTAAATCCTATCATAAAACCTTTAATGGAGACAATTAAAAAGGAAGAGAATACACTAGTGCAAAACTATGCGGCTCAGTCTATAGCCAAACTACTGCAGCAGTGCACAACGAGGACACCCTGTCCCAATTCAAAAATCATAAAAAACCTTTGTAGCTCACTTTGTGTGGACCCCTATCTAACTCCTTGTGTCACATGTCCAGTGCCAACACAAAGTGGCCAGGAAAATTCTAAAGGTATATATCTAAACTGTCATTTCATATAGATAAATAATTAACCATTTAAATGTGTTTTCATTTACTTATAAGTATAATTTAAACAAATTTCATTTTATGTTAGTGCTTTTTTCCATTTTGAGAGAATTTGCTATACTGCTAATAAAATCACAACCCTTTAAACTCAAATCGGCTATTCATAAAAGGTCTGATATTTAATATGACTGGAATCTGAGACAGGTGTTAACCCTTTCTTCTCTTTCAACATCATCAATATAGAATTTATTGTGAACTGGGAGTAGAAAACTTTATGGTATCAAATGTTAACTGAAAGTTCTTCCTATTAAAATCCAATTTCTCTAATTTGGTACGTCTTATGAAATAAGTGAACTCTATTACCTTTAGCAAATAATTACTAGCCAACTTTTCTGTTTTCATCTGGAGAATCCATATGGAAAACAAGAACTGCTCTCTCTAGGCTAGTCTCACGGACCAGCGTTTTTTCACATGCCTTAGTCTCGTGTGATTTATTTATCCTTCTTGATAAGATTTTGGGAAAGCAAAGGTAATAAATTTATAACTTTGGCACAGTATAGGTCTTGAAAAAAAATCTGAACTGGAAGAGGAATGTGGTGGACATTTTGAATATCAACATTATAAAAATGTGATAGGATAATTCCAATCGCCATCCCAACCCCAGTGTTAAGTTGAGGCAGCAGTATTTTGCAGGGTTAATGTTTCTGACCTAACTCTAGATATTTCTTATAGAGAGAACTTGCTTGCAATATGTTTTTAATGTTTGTTTTTATGCCTAGAAAGAATCATTTTTAAAAATTAATATTCTTTACCTTGAAGGCACAGTTATTCTTGCATATGATAGTTATTAACATGATCCTACAACTTTGATTTTATTAAGTATGGACCTATGCAGATATCAAAACATTTAAATTAATGTTCTAAATTACTGAGAATTTTGTTACCACTTCATTATCTTAAGAAAATTTTGTTACCACTTGGCCTATAAAGATTGGAGGGTTCAAAGACATAGTTTTAAAATTTGTTTTGTTTTAGCACAATGCATTTGATCACTTGTATTATGCTTAAAAGGTTATGTAACTTTTTTTTTCTTATTAGTATCCAGCTCTGAAAAAGATGGAATGCACCATACTGTCACCAAGCACAGAGGTATAATTACACTCTATAGGCATCAGAAAGCTGCTTTTGCGATCACAAGTAGACGAGGTCCTACCCCCAAAGCAGTAAAAGCTCAAATAGCAGATCTTCCTACAGGAAATAGTGGAAATATCCTTATAGAACTTGATGAGGTAAATTCTTTTTTCTTTCAATACTCTGCTTTCTAAACAAATATCTTTCAGATTGATAGCAAAATTGTCCATTGTCATATCACCTTTCAGGACTGTTATTTTTATATTTTTAAGCGAAAGAACTGGAATTAATAACCCTTTGGAGTACGCCAGCAACGTGATTCAGAAAAACTGCAAATTTCTTCAAATTCTCATGCATCACATTTTTACCTGCTTAACTTTATCTCCCTAAGCAAGACACTTTCTTGGTACATACGTCATTCACAAATGTAAACTAATTCAGCTCCTATAGCAATGACTGTAGAGTTGTTAAATAACAGTAAGTGTCAAATAATTGTCACCTGACTTTTAGTCACCCTGGAATTTATTATATGTGTGAAGTGAGGGAGGGATCTAAATTTATTCTCCCGTATAAATAGCCAGTTATCCCACTCTTGAATCCTTTCCTCCCTGATTCAAAATGGTACCCTCTGTTATATATCATGCTTCATGTACACTATATGAAGATCTATTTGGGTTTTCTTCTTCATTGGTCTACTTGTTCTGCAGTATAATATTCTTTAAAGATGATAAAAGTGGTTATTGAAAATCTTACAGTCACATTATTAATGAAATGAATGCTCTAGAGCTCTTTTGGTTGCAAGACAGGAACTTACCCACATTCAGTAATAACCTATCAATACTAAAAGACATGTATTTAATGTATTTTTATAAAATATAGGCATATTAAGTTTTAAAATAAAAATCGTAGCTTATTGTCTGTTTCTTTTGAAATATTCTGTCTTGGCCAGTTTGTTGTCCCGTGCACTGAAGGGTCTTGGGTTCAATTCCTAGTCAGGGCACATACCCAGGTTGAGGGTTCAATCCCCAGTCACAGTGTGTATGGGAGGCAACTAATCAATGTTCCTCTGTCATGTTGATGTTTCTCTCTCTCATTAATGAAAAACATATCCTCAGGATTAAAATAAAATATTCTATGAACGAAGCTGATTATATTCTTCCAATAATAATTTTTAAAATTTTAATTTAATTTAATTTAATTTAATTTAATTTAATTTTATTTATTTTATTTTATTTTATTTATTTATTTTATTTTATTTTATTTATTTTATTTTATTTTTATTTATTTTATTTTATTTTATTTTATTTTATTTTATTTTATTTTATTTATCTTTATTCTTCAGATTATTACAGTTGTTCCTCTTTTTTTCCCCCATAGCTCCCCTCCACCTGGTTCCCACCCCACCCTCTGTCCTTACCCCCCCACCACTGTCCTCATCCATAGGTGTACAATTTTTGTCCAGTCTCTTTTCGCACCCCCCACACCCCTTCCCCCCCGACAATTGTCAGTCCACTCCCTTTCTATGCCCCTGATTCTATTCTATTCACCAGTTTATTCTGTTCATCAAATTATTTTATTCACTTGATTTTTAGATTCACTTGTTGATAAATATATATTTGTTGTTCATAATTTTTATCTTTACCTTTTTCTTCTTCTTCATCTTCTTAAAGAATACCTTTCAGCATTTCATATAATACTGGTTTGGTGGTGATGAACTCCTTTAGCTTTTTCTTATCTGTGAAGCTCTTTATCTGCCCTTCAATTCTGAATGATAGCTTTGCTGGGTAGAGTAATTTTGGTTGTAGGTTCTTGCTATTCATCACTTTGAATATTTCTTGCCACTCCCTTCTGGCCTGCATAGTTTCTGCCGAGAAATCAGCTGACAGTCTTATGGGTGCTCCCTTATAGGTAACTAACTGTTTTTCTCTTGCTGCTTTTAATATTCTCTCTTTGTCTTTTGCTCTTGGCATTTTAATGATGTGTCTTGGTGTGGTCCTCTTCGGATTCCTTTTGTTTGGGGTTCTGTGCGCTTCCTGGACTTGTAAGTCTATTTCTTTCACCAGGTGGGGGAAGTTTTCGGTCATTATTTCTTCAAACAGGTTTTTGATATCTTGCTCTCTCTTTTCTTCTAGCACCCCCATAATTCGGATGTTGGTACGCTTGAAGTTGTCCCAGAGGCTCCTTACACTACCTTCATATTTTTGGATTCTTTTTGCTTTTTGCTTTTCCAGTTGGATGTTTTTTGCTTCTTCGTATTTCAAATCTTTGACTTGATTCTTGCGATCCTCTAGTCTGCTATTAGATCTCTGTATAATATTTCTTATTTCAGTCAGTGTATGTTTAATTTCTAGTTGGTCCTTTTTCATATCCTCAAGGGTCTCGCTAAATTTATCGGCCTTTTCTAGAAAATTCTTGAAAAACTTTATAACTGTGGTTTTGAACTCCATATCCAGTCGTTTGCTTTCCTCCATTTCTTTCATTTGTGATCTGTTTCTTTGTCTCCGCATTTTGGCTGCTTCCCTAAGTTGCTAGAGTGGCTTTGTGTGCTAGGTATCCTATAGGGCCCAGTGGCTCAGTCTCCCCAGTTACCTGAGGTGGACACTTTTGGTGCACCCCTTTGTGGGCTGTGTGCACAGTCTTGTTGTAGTTAAGCCTTGATTGTTGTTGGTATCACTGGGAGGAATTGACCTCCAGGCCAGTTGGCTGTGAGGATCAGCTGTGTCTACGCTGGGAGAACTTCTGTGCTGGAGACACACTTATGACACAAGTCTTGCAAAAGCCTCTGTGCTCAGCTTGGATGGGGTGGAGTCTCAGGGCAGAGCAGACAGCATTGGTTTCCCGTCAGCCCTGCCCTAATAGGCCCCTGTGTCTCAGTGTCCTGTGGTAAACGCTGCAAGCACCTCTGAGAGAAAGCCGCCCTTGAGTTCCGCCCGCTGCCAGACAGTCCAGTTTCTCCCTGTATGAGTCTGACTCCCCAGAGTCTCGCCCAGAACTGGAGTTCAGTGCAGTCGGGAGCTTTTGTCTCCCTCCTGCTTGAGAAAGCCAGCCGCGTACTCAGTTGCCCGCCCTCTCCGTGCGTGCGCGTCTTGGTACCTCTGCCTTCCGCAGCTCCTCTGAGTCTCAGTGTGCTTTTCTCTTTCCTACTAGTTGTAGAATTTCCACTCAGCCAGCCTTCCTGTGGTTCTGGATGATGTCAGTTTTGTCTTTTAGTTGTAGTTTTGAAATTGTTGTGCGGAGGCAGCAGTTTAGGTGTTTACCTATGCCACCATCTTGGTTTCTCTCTCCATACCACTCTTCCAATAATAATTTTAGTAAAAAATTTACTGTGATTTTTATGCTTATACCTCTATGGTGTGTATAGTTCTTCCACTTAAAAATAACTTGTGCCCAGCTTGCATGGCTCAGTGGTTGAGTGTCGACCTGTGAACCAGGAGTTCAGGGTTCGATTTTTGGTAAGGGCATATGCCTGAGTTGCTAGCTCAATCTCTAGTAGGGGATGTGCAGGAGGCAGCTGATGAGTGATTCTCTCTCATCATTGATGTTTCTATCTCTCCCTTTCCCTTCCTCTCTGAAATCAATTTAAAAAAATAACTTGTAAAACATATGTATCTTTCTGGGGCAACAGTTTTTTGTATTTAATTATAATAAAATTATTGCTGGGTGAGAAGTTACCTTGTGGTTAGATTAAATAGATGCTCTTATTCTATCCCTAAAATATTAATAAGGACAGATCATTTTGTCTTCTAATCTTCTCTTTAGCAGATAAGTTTCTTTGAGGTAGGGAGAAGAAAATAGATCTCATAGGACTATCTCTGAAAACAGCACATATTCTTCTGTTCCTTATCCCCAACCCAAAAAAGTATTTTGCTTTGGATGTAAGACATCTAGTTTGGACTTTATGCCACTGTAAATTTAATTATTAAAAAATATTTATAGTTATGATAAATATATCCAATAATTGGTTAATGATAACACTGAATTCTTAGGTGGTTACTTTTACATTCTCTTAATGAAATTACAAATGCATTATACTTTTTTCTGAAATTCTGTTTAAAACTAACGTTTAATTTTAGGCCCAGAAACCTTACCTGGTACAACGGAGAGGAGCTGAATTTGCCTTGACAACTATAGTGAAGCATTTTGGTGGTGAAATGGCAGTGAAATTGCCACATCTCTGGGATGCTATGGTTGGTCCATTGAGGAATACTATCGACATAAATAATTTTGGTGTGTACATATTTATCTGAGTTGTAATTTTGACAAATGTCAGTATATATTTATTACATATATTCTTATAAAATAAAAATGCCTATATCTGTTTATCTCAGACTTGCTGTTAAGTTTTTAAATGGAAGGTTGGTAGGAGCATTTATTTTATTTTCATTGTGTATATTTTTTCCTTTTTATTTTTTCTATTACATGGTTAGAAAGATATTTGAAATGGGTCAGTCATTATGTTAAACTTTTTTTAGTTGCTTTAAGTGTATCTTAGCACTTAAATTAAGGCATGGCATTTAATTTCACACTAAAAAGGCAAAGTAACTTTCCCATGGTAGCTGGGGAGGTATTAAAATTTTATGTGGGATCTAGATTTTGAAAAATTACTTACAAGGTGATATTCTCTGAAATCAATATATTTTAATAGATGGAAAGTCTCTCCTGGAAAACGGAGATGGCCCTGCTCAAGAATTGGTGAATTCTCTGCAAGTTTTTGAAACGGCATCAGCATCAATGGATTCTGAGCTTCATCCTTTGGTAATAACCTAATGCAAGTGTAGTTTTCTTCCATTAAAACAAGTGGCTTTATATAAAAGTCTTATGGCTGGAAATTTGATGTCATCCCTAGTAATTGCATTTTCTTTTATATGGTGTATCTAGATTCCTTGCTTATTGACAGCACAACTCTTCTGGGATTTGAAGCAGAGTTGGATACATGAATGATAGGAAATCTACTCTGGGACCTTTGAATACAGGGCAGTCGGGATAGGTCTCTGATGACACAGAAGCTGGGTATAAACAGGAAAAAAAGCTGCAGCCTATTCATTCTTACCATCTTAATAATACAGTTTTAAGAAAGGAAGAGCACCGGAAATAAAACTTTTTCCCAAGATAAGTGTAAAGGTAGAAGGAAGTTACCTTGGACAAGATGAAATTAGTGGCAGTTTCTTATAAAATATTGGGACAGAGGGAGGAGGAAAATAGAGAGTTAATTATCTGACTTTTCCATAGAAGAAAGTATTATTTTTTTCCACATAGCTGCAATAGGAAGCTCTCTGCAACTTACAGGGTGCTAACTCCAATTCTCTACTTACAGCTAATGGAAAAGGGAGAATCTAAGAGAGAGTAGACAAGAATGAACTTTTTCCTTTTATACAGTAATAAAGTGTGTTCTTTTACTTGTTAAATTTCGCTGATTTATCATTAGTGAAGAATCCATCCATATGCTCTTACCCTCCATGTTCAACAACATGCATTCACCTGAAATTAAAGGCTAGTCTGTTGAGCAGGCATCTGGCTTTCATCAACATCAATCCTGGCGTTCAGTGCAGCATGCATTTAATAATGGCATATGTCTTGCTGTTGTGGTCATAACACTATGGTATGCCAGGAAGTTAAAGTGGAAAATGCACTTATCAAAGTATGGTGTTTAGAACAAAATCAGGATCACTCAACCCAGTGAATAAAAAGTATGTGCTTCAACCTAAGCCAATGCTACAAGATTTGGAGGGGGCTGGTGATGTGTGGTGTCATTTTCCCAGCCTCAGTAGGAGAATCTTGCAAATACCTTTTGATGTGTTCTCCTATTAAATTTTTAAAAATATATATTTTTTTTCTTTATATTTTGAGAGAGAGGAAGGGAGAGGGAGAAAGAGAAACATTGATGTGATAGCAGGACATCAATCGGATGCCTCCTGTGCAACCACTCCCACTAAGAATTGAGCCCGCAACTTGGGCATGTGCCCTGACCTGGAATCGAACTAGCAAATCTTTTGTTGCACGGGATGAAACCCAACCAACTGAACCAGGGCTCCTCTGTTAATTTTTTATTTTTTCAATCTTTATTGTTCAGATTATTACAGGTGTTCCTCTTTTTTATCCCCCATAGCTCTCCTCCACCTAATTCCCCACCCCGCCCCATGCCCTTACCCCCCGCCACTGTCTTCATCCATAGGTGTAAGATTTTTGTCCAATCTCTTCCTGCACCCCTCACACCCCCTACCCCCTGAGAATTGTCAGTCCACTCCCTTTCTATGTCCCTGATTCTGTTATATTCACCAGTCCATTCTGTTCTTCAGATTTTTTTATTCACTTGATTTTTAGATTCACTTGTTGGTAGGTATGTATTTGATGTCATTTTGTTGTTCATAATTTTTATCTTTACCTTTTTCTTCTTCTTCCTCTTCTTAAAGAATACCCTTCAGCATTTCATGTAATCCTGGTTTGGTGGTGATGAACTCCTTTAGCTTTTTCTTGTCTGTGAAGCTCTTTATCTGACCTTCAACTCTGAATGATAGCTTTGCTGGGTAGAGTAATCTTGGTTGTAGGTTCTCGCTGTTCATCACTTTGAATATTTCTTGCCACTCCCTTCTGGCCTGCATAGTTTCTGCCGAGAAATCAGCTGACAGTCATATGGGTGCTCCCTTGTAGGTAACTAACTGTTTTTCTCTTGCTGCTTTCAAGATTCTCTGTCTTTTGCCCTTGGCATTTTAATTATGATGTGTCTTGGTGTGGTCCTCTTTGGATTCCTCTTGTATGGGGTTCTGTGTGCTTCCTGAACTTGTAAGTCTATTTCTTTCACCAGGTGGGGAAAGTTTTCTGTCATTATTTCTTCTAATAGGTTTTCAATATTTTGCTCTCTCTCTCCTTCTGGCACCCCAAAAATTTGGATGTTGGTACGCTTAAAGTTGTCCCAGAGGCTCCTTGCACTATCTTCATATTTTTTGATTCTTTTTTCTTTTTGCTTTTCTGGTTGGGTGTTTTTTGTTTCCTCATATTTGAGATCTTTGGTTTGATTCTTGGGGTACGTTGATCTACAGTTGAGTTTCTGTATATTCTTTATTTCAGACAGTGTATGCTTAATTTCTGACTGGTCCTTTTGCATTTTTTTGGCATTTTCATTAAGACCCTTAAAGGTCTCACTAAGTTCCTCAGTGGTTTTTAGAAGATTCTTGAGTAACCTTATAAATGTGGTTCTGAACTCTTAGTCTAGTAGTTTGCTTTCCTCCATTTCTTTCATTCATGACATGTTTCTTTGTCTCCGCATTTTGCTGCTTCCTTGTGTTGATGGAGTGGCTTTTTGTGGTAGGTGACCTATAGGGGCCAGTAGCTCAGCCTCCCCAATCACCTGAGGTGGACGCCTTTGGTACACCCCTTTGTGGGCTGAGTGCAAAGTCTTGGTGTAGTTAAGCCTTGATTGCTGTTGGTACACTGGGAGAAATTGACCTCCAGGCCAATTGGCTGTGAGGACCCGCTGTGTCTATAATGGAAGAGCTGCTGCTCTGGAGACACGCTTATGGTGCAGGACTTGTTTCAGTGGGGCTTTGGTGCTCACTGAGACTGCCTCTTGAATGTGTCACTTATGGATGTGAGGAGTTGAAATCTGGTGTCTCACACTGACCACTAGGTACACTGGCTTCTGGATCTCCAATGGGGTGCAGGTCAGCTACTGTCTGAGGCTACCCAGCAGGCGCTACAGCGAGAACTATGGTTTTCTCCTCTTTGCTTGGGTTTTGGAGGTTTTGGAGCTGTCTGACCTGGGCTGCAAGTTTGCTAGGTTAAGCTGTGATAGGGCAGGTCATTCATATGCAAACGCCGCTGCTTGGAGCTTGGGTGGGTTTGTAGATTGTGCGTGGCGGGGTCTCAGGGCATGACTAGGCTAGGGTGTGGCAAACAGCGATGGCTGCCAGTTAGCCGGCTCTGGGTCTCCTACCGCGTCCCCGCATCCCGCGCCCCAGCACAGTAAACAATTATTCCTGCGCGCAGCCCTGCAAGCAAGCCACCCTCACTTTCCGACCCCATGGCAGACAGTCCAGCTTCTCCCTGTAGGAGTTTGGGTCCCCCGCATCTCCCCAGAGACTAGAGTTTGGAGTAATCGGGAGCTTGTCTCCCTTCGGGTTGAAAAAAGCAGTGCTCCCAGTCACCCGTCGCCAGCCCGATTCGCGCGCCCCCGTACCTCAGCTTTTCAGCGCTTGTGCACCTCTCAATGCTGTTTGTTCTTTCCTTCTAGTTGTAGAACTTCCACTCAGCCAGTTTTCCCGTGGTTCTGGGTGATAGACGTTTTGTCTTTTAGTTGTAGTTTTGAAATTGTTGTGCAAGGCAGCAGTTTAGGTGTTTACCTACGCTGCCATCTTGGATCCTCTCTGTATCTCCTCTGTTAATTTTTGAAAGAATTGTGTGTTCCCTGATACCTAAAAGAAGATATTGAGCAGGGAAGTTCTGCATCTTTTATTTCTAAAAGAGTTATACCTTAGTTTGGATTTAGATTAGTTTTTTATTGAGGATATTTTGACAGTAATGTTTTGATATTCTTGGATTTAGAGTCACTTAGGCATTTGATAACCTTTGAATATGGACTATTAATAGTTATAGTAGAGGCCCGATGCATGAAATTCGTGCACGGGGTTGTGTCCCTCAGACCACCCTGCACCCTCTCCAATCTGGGACCCTCGAGGGATGTCCAATTGCCCATTTAGGCCTGATCCCGGTAGGATCGGACCTAAACGGGCAGTCGGACATCCCTCTCACAATCCAGGACTGCTGGCTCCCAACTGCTCACCTGCCTGCCTTCCTGATTGCCCCTAACTGCTTCTGCTTGCCAGTCTGATCACCCCCTAACCACCCCTGCCAGCCTGATCACCCCCACCTGCCCTCCCCTGCAGGCTTGGTCACCCCTAACTGCCCTCCCCTGCAGGCCTGGTCCCCCCAACTGCCCTCCCCTGCAGGCCTGGTCCCCTCCAACTGCCCTCCCCTGCAGGCCTGGTCCCCCCAACTGCTCTCCCCTGCAGGCCTTGTCCCCCCTAACTGCCCTTCCCTGCAGGCCCAGTCGCCCCAACTTCCCTTCTCTGCCGGCCTGGTCACCCCTAACTGCCCTCCCCTGCAGGCTTGATCACCCCCACCTGCCCTCCCTTGCATCCCTGGTTCCTCCCAACTGCCCTCCCCTGCTGGCCATCTTGTGGTGGCCATCTTGTGTCCACATGGGGGCAACCATCTTTTGTGTTGGAGTGATGGTCAACTTGCATATTACTCTTTTTATTAGATAGGATTTTAAACAGTACATTCCCTAATGAGTATTCTGATTGTCTTAAAATTTTTTTTAGTTGGTACAGCATTTGCCTCATCTCTATATGTGCCTTCAGTACCCCAGCACTGCAGTGAGACACATGGCTGCTCGTTGTGTAGGAATCATGAGCAAAATCGCTACCATGGAAACAATGAATATTTTTTTGGAGAAAGTTCTTCCATGGCTGGGAGCAATTGATGACAATATCAAGCAAGAGGGTGCAATTGAAGCACTTGCCTGTATCCTTTTTTATTTTTACAAAATGTTCAGCAATTATATTCATTTTATTTAAGGATGACTAAAATAAAATTGATTTATTCAAGTAAATTTGTTCCAAAAAGAAAACTACCTTTTTACATTTTATTTTGAAGAATTTTTATTATAGTATAAATACATTAAAAATATATTTACATTTTATTGTGAAAATAGTTACACAGAAAGTTTTAAGAATTGCTATTTTAGGAGATCTTTTCAATAGGCAAAAATAATTTTATGTACTTTATGAACTATATATTTATTTGGTTTATAATTAATACTTCATTAATATTAATCAGATATTAATAAGGTACTTCTTATATTATAAAACATTTTGTTGCCAGAGTTAGTTCATTACTTGGGTAGAATATGACTACATGTTCTAAATTACTGGGAATATACAGGCAAAGCTCTTTGCTAAAAGGATATAGCATCTAATGATTATTATTTAACTTGAAGTACCTGATATTTCTAAGAGCAAGAAAGATGAATGGAGATCAAATCAGTAGAAAGTCAGGTTCAGAAATGCTGAATATTGCAGGGGAACTAAACTTACTGGGCCTGTTATGTCCAGTTTATGATTGTCAAAATCTTGATGGGAAGTTTAGAATTAATCATTGAGCGTTGTGCTCCCTGCTTGTAATGTAACTCACTTTATTTTGGTATTGGAAGTCTAGAAACTTACTAGTATATGAATGAAAAAATCTTATTAGTAAAACTTTCTCCAGCCAACCTCAGATGGAAACATGATTTTATATACTTAATCATGAGAAAATTACATAATGTTTACAAAGAGCAACAGTGTGCAAATGCTGTTATAAGTGAATCATAGACCTTGAGGGACAGTCTAGTCCAGGGGTGGGCAAACTTTTTGACTCGAGGGCCACAATGGGTTCTTAAACTGGACCGGAGGGCCGGAACAAAAGCATGGATGGAGTGTTTGTGTGAACTAATATAAATTCAAAGTAAAGGAGCGGAGAGGAGAGCAAGAGAACCGGATAGAACAGCCGGATCCAGCCCGCGGGCCGTAGTTTGCCCAAGGCTGGCTCTAGTCCCTCAAAACACAGATGAGAAAATGAGGAACTGTCTTAGAAGTTACAATCTTGTTGTATCCGTTTGTTTGCAAAAACATTTAAGAACCATTTGGAAATTTCCTTAATAACTTACCCAGGTGTAATGGAACAACTGGATGTCGGTATTGTTCCATATATTGTCCTTTTAGTTGTGCCTGTGTTGGGAAGAATGAGCGATCAGACAGACAGTGTAAGATTCATGGCTACGCAGTGCTTTGCAACACTAATTAGACTCATGCCACTTGAGGTAAGTAGAAGACACTTGGTTTATAGACTTAAAGAATTTGTCAAGTTTTAAAAAATAATGTTGAATATGTTTGTTATAAGTATTAAGAAATTTATACTTTAATGGGTAACTTTTTAAAACAAGAGTTTTAAGTAAAACGATGGTTCCTAAAAGACTAATTCATTAATGCTGTTCTAAAAATAGAATTATTTCTAAGTATCCCTATAACATCCATGTAAAGATTCTATGCTGAAGTTTACATGAAAAGTAAATTTGAGAGATGGTAATTGAAAATGTAAAGCAATTGAAGTCTGTGGGAGTATGGAGAAACTGATATTGGAGAAATTTGGAGTATATTCATGGAATAATATATGTGGTCAATCAGGAAATAACAGCTTGGAGCAAGGGAAGAACCAGAGCCCTGCTACCAAGCCCCTTAATATATTTTGGAGGGATTTTTGTAACTCAAGAAATAAGTAGGTATGCAGTTCATCCATGTTATAGTATGTATCAGTACTTCAGTTTGTGAAAACAGCTACCTCAGAACCATTTGGAAATTTCCTTAATAACTTAATCAGGTGTAACAGAACAACTGGATGTCAGCGTTGTTCTATATATTGTCTATGTATAAATGCTTCCTTTTTATGGTTGAATAGTACTCCATTGTATGGACATATCACCGTTTCTTTTCCATTCCGAAGTTGATAGACAGCTGAATTATTACCAGCTTTTGGCTGTTACAAGTAATACTATGAACTTGCACTTAGAAGTCTTTTTGTGGATGTGTGCTTTCATTTCTTTTGAATAGATTGTTATCTAGGAATGGAATTACTGGGTCAGTTCTTTTTTTAAGAAACTGCCAAACCATTTTCCAAAGTAACTGTACCATTTTACATGTCTACCAGCAAAGTATGAGCATAAGTTTGATACCCTCTTTCTTTGAAAAAAAGTTTGGCTAGATCTGGTAAAATTGAAGATTCCCATCCCAGTGACCCAAGAAAACCATCCTTGATATATACCCTAGAAAAATTTATAGACATATACCAAGGCACATCTTCAAGAACATTTACTAGTATTATAGCACTAGAGGCCAGGTGCACAAAATTTGTGCACTCTGGGGGCATCCCTCGGCCTGGCCTGAGCCCTCTTACAGTCCAGGAGCCCTTGGGGGATGTCTGAGAGGCTCCTGCCACCGCCACTGCGCTCACCAGCCGTGACCCCAGCTTCTGGCTGAGCAGCGCTCCCCCTGTGGGAGCACACTGACCACCAGGGGGCAGATCCTGCATTGAGCGTCTGCCCCCTGGTGGTCAGTGCGTGTCATAGCGACTGGTTGTTCTGCCGTTTGGTTGATTTGCATATTAGCCTTCTATTATATAGGATTATTTATAGTCTTTAACTGCTCAAATGTTCATCATCAGTAGACTGTTAACTAGATTATTATACTACAATAAGAATGAACAGTACAGATGCATACTACAATATTAATGAATCCTTTTACATAAGATTCCATTTTTGTAATGAAGTTCAAAAATAGGCAAAAGTATGTGGGATGCATACTTTAGATGATAAAGGTATAAGGAAAAGTAAGAAAATTGCCATGAAAGTTAATAAAGTGACTACCTCTTAGGGAAAGGAAAGGGAATTATCACTGGAAGGAACATACGGGATCTTCTAGGATATTGGCTGGGCTCTTTTTTTTTAAATTGGGTAATGGTTATAAAAGTGTGTGTTTTATAATTTATTAAGCTGTACATTTGTTTATATATTTATATCCAGAATTGTTTTCATCACCCACTTCCTAGGTCTTATTCATATCCTTAGATTCTTGGGCTTTGCATCATTTTATCTGTAAATTAAATTACTTATATTTAGTCCCCTTGGCCCATTTTAGCTTTGGAATCACTGAGTGATGGGAAAACATCGTGTCTTTTTTGAGCAAAGGAGTAGATGATAAAAGCAGTGTTTTAGAAAAATTAGTCAAACAGCGGAAAGCAGTGTCTTGGGAAAATCAGTTTAATAGCTGTTTAAATGTGAATTAGAATGGAAGTGCCCCCAAATCAGAGCCCAGATCCACTATGAGGTTATAAAGGATATAAACATGTTAAAAAAATAGTACTTGATAACATTGGCAAAGAAAAGAGATTTTTGACTTTAGAAATGAGAGAAGTAAGGTTCCCTTTGATGTGAAAATTACAAAAATGTGATGCATATTTTGCTTCCAGTCGTAATAGAAAAACAGGGACCAGATTTATCCTCCTACTTGAACCAGAAAACCACACAAAATGAAACAGTGGTTTTCAGATGTTGAACAACAGGCAGCACAGAATAGTGATTTATGAAAGAAGGGAAACATGAAGAGCCTAGTGCTTTTGCTAAGTTGAAGAGTCAGAGTTCAGAGCGAAGGGAGGACAAGATGGTGAGATTTTGCAAGACAGAGTACCCAACAGGAAGTAGCTTCATAGATAGAAGCTCCAGAGGTCCCCACAAGACTGATTATTCATCTGGGCATATGCATTCTAGCATACTGCATTCAAATTCACATTCAAACATATATGAGAATATATGTTTGAGACTGGGGGGAAATGTCATAGAAAGGAGTATGTGGAATAATTTCCAGAGCTTACACAGGGCCAGGAATAGTTTGTGTGCCCAACAAGCTGAGTCAGAAGCCTTCTACCATACTGAGCATCAAGTATGGTCCTTAGAAGTATATTACCTGAGTAGTGGGACCAAATTAGCCCTTGACAAAAGGCTAACTTGGACCCACCTTAACAAAGTTTAAAAGCATGCCTTAAAATAGGAGTCCTCAAACTACGGCCCGCGGGCCACATGCGGCCCGCCGAGGACATTTATCCAGCCCGCCGGGTGCCGCTGCCTGTTCTGCTTAGCAGCCGACTCGTCCCAGGCCCGCAGTGCGCATAGGAATTTGTTCATAGTTGTTTTTTTTAAACTATAGTCCGGCCCTCCAACGGTCTGAGGGCAGTGAACTGGCCCCCTGTTTAAAAAGTTTGAGGAGGATCAAATTGATTTCAAGCAACTTACGTACATTCCAGGAAAAAAAATTTAAAGAAAAACAATCTAGCACCTGACAACATAATTACGATGTTAAACATCCATGAAAAAATTACCAGGCATATAATATTTCCAATAACCAGGAGAGAAGTCAGTCAATAGAAACAGGTTCTGAAATGGCCCATATAATATAATTAGTAGACAAGAACATTAAAATACACTCCATTTGTTCAAGAAGGCAGTATGAGTATAATGAGCAAAATGGAAGATAAGAGAACAACCTAAATTGAACCTTGTGAGATGAAAAATATAATTACAACTAGTTCCATCAGTTCAGTGTCAGAGAGAGCCCATTATCCCTGTTGTTAACCATGATGCATGACTATAAAAACACACTGGAGGCGATTAATAGCAGTTTGGATACTGCATAAGAAAAGATTTGTGAGCTTGAAAGCATAGCAATAGAAACAGGAATGTCATGCAGATTCATTGCTGTTCCACTTGATCTTGATTTCTCCTATTAAATCATCATAGGAAGAATCATGTACTTTTCTAAAACGTGTACTATCAAAGATTCAGGGAATATCAACTACCAATTCTAATTCCCTGCACTATTAGTAACTTGTTGATTTAATAGGAATTGGAGTGAAGAAGATATTCACAGAAAGGGTTCCTGGGACTAAACAATATTTGTGACTCTTGGACTTAGGGTTTCATTGTTAAGAAAAGGATCTCGTTATATGTCATTTATTAAAAACTAGAGGCCCGGTGCATGAAATTCGTGCACGGGGGTTGGGGGTATGTGTCCCTCAGCCCAGCCTGCACCCTCTCCAATCTGGAACCCTTCAAGGGATGTCCGACTGCCTGTTTAGGCCCGATCCGGTAGTCAGACATCCCTCTCACAATCCAGGACTGCTGGCTCCCAACTGCTCACCTTCCTGATTGCCCCTAACTGCTTCTGCCTGCCAGCCTGATCACCCCCTAACCACTCCCCTGCCAGCCTGATTGATGCCTAACTGCTCCCTGCCAGCCTGATTGCCCCTAACTGCCCTCCCCCGCAGGCCTGGTCACCCCTAACTGCCCTCCCCTACCGTCCTGGTTACCCCCAACTGCCCTCACCTGCAGGCTTGATCACCCACAACTGCCATCCCTTGCAGGCCTGGTCCCTCCCAGCTGCCCTCCCCTGCTGGCCATCTTGTGGCAGCCATCTTGTGTGTTAGAGTGACAGTCAATTTGCATATTACTTTTTTATTAGGATAGAAGCCTGGTGCATGGGTGGGGGCCGGCTGGTTTGCCCTGAAGGGTGTCCCGGATCAGTGTGGGGGTGGGTTCCTTTGGGGCGTGGGGTGACCTGGGCGAGGGCCTGTGGTGGTTTGCAGGCCAGCCACACTCCCCTGTGACCCAAGCAGAGGCCCTGGTATCAGGGATTTTTTTTTTTTTTTTAATATATTTTATTGATTTTTTACAGAGAGGAAGGGAGAGGGATAGAGAGTTAGAAACATTGATGAGAGAGAAACATTGATCAGCTGCCTCCTGCACACCTCCCACTGGAGATGTGCCCGCAACCAAGGTACATGCCCTTGACCGGAATCAAACCCGGGACCCTTCAGTCCGCAGGCTGACGCTCTATCCACTGAGCCAAACCGGTTTCGGCTGGTATCAGGGATTTATTTATCTTCTGTAATTGAAACTTTGTAGCCTTGAGCGGAGGCCAGGGCCGGCCAGGAAGCTTGGCTTCCTCCATTGCCAGGAGCAACCCAAGCCTCCTGCTCTCTCCAGCTGTGTCACTGCCGCCATTTTTGTTGGGATTTATTTATCTTCTATAATTGAAACTTTGTAGCTTTGAGCGGAGGCCAGGGCCAGCCAGAGTGGGCGGGAAGCTTGGCTTCCTCCATTGCTGGGAAACCCAAGCCTCCTGCTCACTCCATGGCCTCAGCCATCTTGGTTGGGTTAATTTGCATACTCACTCCTGATTGGCTGGTGGGCGTGACTTGTGGGCATAGTGGAGGTACGGTCAGTTTGCATGTTTCTCTTTTATTAGTGTAGATTCCATGAGGATAAATGAAGATTTTGTTACATCTTTGTAAAGTACTGTGCAGAAAGGCCTCATTTTTATTAATATCATTATGGTATTAGATGTGCTAAAATGTTAGTTTCTATCTTACTAAAGTTAATTTTGAAACCTTTTGTAAATGTACCATGCAGTCATTTTTAATACTCAGTGTACATATATATTTTAATTGAATTTAATTATAATTCTGTTTCCAAAGTTTTAAATTTTTTAAACTTTAGAGACAGCATAGGGCAGTAGTTCTCAAATTTTTTGGTCTGAGGATCTCTTTATACTCTAAAATATTGAAGACCTCCAAAGAGCTTTTATCATATTTTCTGTAATGTGAAAGGATTTATTAATGAATTTAAATAATCCATTAGATGTTCCCTTATGTAACATTTTTAATGAAAAATAACTATTTCCCAAACAAAAAGTTAGTAAAAGTACATTGTTTGACATTTTAACAAATCTCTTTTATGCCTGAACTAGTAGTGTAGGTAGCTGGATTCTTCTATTTCCTTAGGCATTCAGTCTCTTGCAACATGTTCTTTGGGTTGAGGTAGATGAAGAAAGGTTAGCCTCACAGAGATAGGTAGTTGGAAAAGTTAGTAGTATCTTGACAGCCTTTTCAAATAATTATGGGTATTCTTTTATCTGATAGCATATCAAAATTTAAAAAGAGAAAGCTTGTTAAATTTGTTTTCAATGTAGAATCTAACATTCTGCTAATGAATGTGTAAATTACATTACTTTAAAAGTAATTGGTTAGCACTAGCCGGTTGGCTCAGTGGATAGAGCATCGGCCTGCAGACTAAAGGGTCCCAGGTTCGATTCTGGCCAGGGGCACATGACTGGGTTGTGGGCTAGATCCTCCCCAGTATGGGGTGTGTGGGAGGCAGCCAATCAATGATTCTATCTCATCATTGATGTTTCTATCTCTCTCTCCCTTTCTCTCTGAAATCAATAAAAAAATATATTTTTTAAAAAAGTAATTGGTTAATCTTACACTTTTGACTAGATCTTTTACCCATATGTGTTTTGTAACGTTATGCATAGATCATTGGGAAAATATTGGTTCACTGAGTTGCATTAAAAAAAAAAAACTTTTAAAAATTGATTTGAGAGAGAAAGTTGTGAAAGAAACATCGATTTGTTATTCCACTTATTTATGCACTCATTTCTTGCATGTGCCCTGGCCAGCCATCAAACCTGCAACCTTGGTGTAATGGGACAACACTCCAACCAATTGAACTACCTGGCCAGTAAAATTTTTAACAGTTGATACATTTCACCATACTGTAGCAAAAAAATCAAATTAATTAATATCACCAACAGAAAATTCCTTTTTAGCCCTGACCGGTTTGGCTCAGTGGATGGAGTGTTGGCCTGCGATCTGAAGGGTTCCAGGTTTGATTCTGGTCAAGGGCATGTACCTTTGTTGCGGGCACATCCCCCAGTGGGGAGTGTGCAGGAGGCAGCTGATCGATGTTTCTCTCTCTCATCGATGTTTCTAACTTTCTATCCCTCTCCCTTCCTCTCTGTAAAAACATGAAAATATATTAAAAAAAAGAAGAAGAAGAAAATTCCTTTTTAGTATTGGGAAGTTGCCAAGTTCACAGTGCTAAGTTTTTCCTGAAAGATTATTTTGTCATTGGCAACAAGTTATGTCAGTTGTTTTCTTGGAAGTGAAATTTTATTTTTGAGAAAATGTCAGCCAAATCTCCAAGTCAGAATAACTAGTTTATCCATCCAGTCAAGTAAAATGTTCTATGAAAAATCACTAGGTCAGATCATAATTTAAGCAATCTCACAAGTGCTTTTCCTCAACATATAGTGCAAAGTGTTTTATGTATACTTTACATCTCATTGCATAAAATGTTAAAAAGATGTGCATTCATGGTTGAGTTTAATAAGATTATGGTTACTACTTTAAAAGACATTCTGAAATGAAACCAGCTTTTAAAAAAAATGCTGGTGCATGGCTGTGAGGAATACAGTGACTACTGATATATTTGGTGCAATTGCCATGATTCTTTCTGGTGGACAAGAAGTTTTACCCATATTACTTTTGCGTCATCAGTGCAAATGTCAATACGGTGGTAAAAGCAAACGATAACTTCTATTATGAAACTAGGGGCCCAGTGCATGAATTCGTACACCTTGAAAGGAACTGTGGGCCATGAGGCTGCAGTAGACACAGGGGCGGGTCTCGGCCGATCCTCCGCGCCCCCACCCAGCCCCTCCTGCTGTAGTCCCCAATCCCGTGTCTGCCAGCAGCCCTGCCCCCGCCACCACCACTCACACACACTGATAGCGCCGGCCCCGCTCTCACCCATTGAAGGTGCGGAGTGATTGGGGCCAGCGCTGTCAGTGGGTGCAAGTGGCAGCTGCTGTCTCGATCGCCCCTTAGGAGCAGGGGGAGGTGGGGAAGCCCTCGGGGTGATCAGGGCCAGCAGCCACCACTCACACCCGCTGATGGCACTGAGTGATTGGGGCTGGCGGCAGACGCTGGCAATGGGTGCAAGCAGAGACTCTAGCACCAGCAGCGGGTGCGAACAGGGCCAGCACTGGCAGCAGGTGCAAGCGCTCGGCGGGACTGCGGCACACAGGAGCAAAGAATTTTCAGTAACCACCAGAGGCTTGCCCCGATGACAGTGACGGGCACCCTGCCTTGGTCTGGCACCCCTGCGCACCTGCTCCACCATCCCTCCGCGGCTGACGCCTGCCATGTTCCGCGCACGCCCCCTGGTGATCAGCACACGTCATAGCAACTGGTTGTTTGGTTGTTCCGCCATTTGGTCTATTTGCATATTCGCCTTTCATTAGATAGGATAGTTTTGACCTCAGTGACCCTTTGAAAAGGTCTTGAGGATCCTGAGGAGGAGTCAGCAGCCCACATTTTGAGAACCAATAATATCCTGCGACATCATAACACTAAAATTGAGAAGCTCTAGTAACAGCATTTCACTTAAAATAAGCTATACAACTTTGCCTTTTTAAGTAATGCATGGTGTGGGAAAAATTAAGTTGTACGTGTGTTTTTTAGAATACCTCAAATGTGTTTATTTAGTAGTCTCATTGTAGCATTTTAATACATGTCATATTCTTTAAACTGTTTGTTTTCCAGTCTTTAAAATTATACTACTTTTGAATTAATTTTTTCTCTGCATTTATATTTTAATAAAACTTAAAATTACAAGTATTTTATAATTTAAAGATAAAAAATTAATTATGAGTAAATAGTTTTAATACACTTAAAAAACCATTTTAGGCAGGCATTCCAGACCCTCCAAATATGTCAGAAGAATTAATCCAATTGAAAGCCAAGGAACGACACTTTTTGGAGCAATTGTTAGACGGGAAGAAGTTGGAAAATTACAAAATTCCAGTACCAATCAATGCTGAACTCAGAAAATATCAGCAGGTAAAGTTTTATAGTTATCTTATAAATATAAATAGTGACTATTCCTTTCAAATGTACCTCAAAGAGTTTTTAAAATTCATTTAGTAAAATATTGTGGTTGGTGTCTTACACCCATTTATTTCTTTTATCCCTGAAAAAATGCTATTTATGATTTATTTAAAGTTATAATTTTTCTCTTTCAACATTTCAGGATGGTGTGAACTGGTTAGCATTTCTTAATAAGTATAAACTTCATGGAATTCTATGTGATGACATGGGTTTAGGAAAAACTTTACAGTCCATTTGCATTCTAGCAGGAGATCATTGTCACAGGTAATTTAAAATATTATTTTGAAAGAAGGCTTCCAGATGCTGAGAAATATAAACAAGGTGGTTAATTAATTGTTTTGTTGTTGTAAAGGGCCCAGGAATATGCAAGATCAAAATTGGCAGAATGTATGCCACTTCCTTCCTTGGTGGTTTGTCCACCAACATTAACAGGTCACTGGGTGGATGAAGTAGGTAAATTTTGCTCCAGAGAATATCTCAATCCATTGCACTATACTGGACCTCCTACTGAAAGAATAAGGTAAGAACTGTTAAATCTTTTGCTCTAAGTAGTTTGGAAGAATAAAATTTATTGCGGGTGAATTTAGTTAGCTTTTTTTGTTATCAGACATATAAATTTATTTAAGAAAGGTAAGTATACATACATTTTAAAGATAATTTCTCTTATCAAAATTCAAGGACTTTGCCAAAAACACGAATTCAAAAGAATA
The DNA here is from genome assembly GCF_963455305.1 of Plecotus auritus. NCBI lineage: Eukaryota > Metazoa > Chordata > Mammalia > Chiroptera > Vespertilionidae > Plecotus > Plecotus auritus. The sequence continues at coordinate 26,076,626 of NC_137783.1, read as the reverse complement.
TATGCCACCCCTATGTTCATTGTTATTTACAATAGCCAAGTGGCCATCAATAGACAGTGGGTAAAAAAGTTGTGGCACATACACACAATGGAATATTACTCAGCCATAAAAACAAATGAAATTTTACCACTTGTGACAGCATGGATAGAGCTAGAGAGTATCATACTGAGTGAAACAAGTCAATCAGAGAAAGACAAATACCATATGACTCACTTATATGTGGAATCTAAAGAACAAAATGAATGAACAAACAAAATTGAAACAGACTCAAAGACACAGAGAACAGACTGACTGATGGTTGCCAGAGGACAGTTGGGGGAATGAGTGAAAAGGTGAAGGAATTGAGTAGTACAAATTGGTGGTAGTACAAAATACTCACAGGGATGTAAAGTATAGCATTATGAATATAATTAATAATTCTAATATATAAAAGCCCAGGGTCCATAATGTCCAAAATGACCAAGGCTTGACCAAACACCGGAAGTCAGTTCTGCAGTCAGTGCTGGGTTGCTGTGGCGACCCAGCACTGACTGCCGCCAGTTCGGGCCCAGCAACCCAGCACTGACTGCCCAGGGGGCTGCAGATCAGGCCCGGAGAGAGGCTCAGAGAGAGAGGCAGGGTCTGATCCGCAGCCTCCGTGGCAGCTGTTGATCAGCCGTTGCCTCTCTCTTTCTCTCCGGGCTTCACCAGAAGCTGCACCTCTGTTTCTCTCCGGGCCTCCACAGGGGCTGCTAATCAGCCCCGCCTCTCTGATCAGGCCCAGAGATAGGCCCGGAGATGTTGACTGGCATAGAAACTGACCAATCAGAACCAAATCCAGGTGAACTGTGAGGACCCAATGGCTGCCTAGGAGGCGGAGCTTTTGGCGCTGACTGGCATAGAAACTGACCAATTAGAACCAAATCCGGGTGAACTGTGAGCCAATGGCTGCCTAGGAGGCAGAGCTTTTGACGCTGACTGGCATAGAAACCGACCATTCAGAACCAAATTGGCCAGCAGGGGAGGGCAGTTAGGGGCGATCAGGCAGGCAGGCAGGTGAGCGGTTAGGAGCCAGCGGTCCCATATTGCGAGAGGGATGTCCGACTGCCGGTTTAGGCCTGATCCCACTAGTATTGTAATAACTATTGTGCCAGATGGGTACTGGAAATATTGTGGGAACACTCTGTAAAGTATATGATTGTCTAACCACTATGCTTTCACCTGAAACTAACACAAAATAATATTGAATGTTCTTTGTTTTATATATAGTATATACTAGTGTGCCAGATGGGTACTGGAAATATTGTGGGAACACTTTGTAAAGTATATGATTGTCTAACCACTATGCTTTCACCTGAAACTAACACAAAATAATATTGAATGTTCTTTGTTTTATATATAGTATATACTAGAGGCCCAGTGCACGAAATTAGTGCGGGGGGGTGGGCATCCCTTGGCTTGGCCTGCACCCTCTCACAATCCGGGACCCCTCGGAGGATGTCTGACTGCCGGTTTAGGCCCGAATCCCACAGGGATCGGGCCTAAACCGGCAGTCGGACATCCCTCTCGCAATCCAAGACCGCTGGCTCCTAACCACTCTGCCTGCCTGCCTCATCGCCCCTAACCACTCTGCCTGCCTGCCTGGTCACCCTCAACCACTTGCCTGCCTGCCTCATCGCCTCCAACTACTCGCCTGCCTGCCTCATCGCCCCAACCACCTCTGCCTCGGCCCCCGCTGCCGTGGCTTCGTCAGGAAGGTCGTTCAGCCTCTCGGTCTAATTAGCATATTACGCTATTATTATATACTAGAGGCCCGGTGCACGAAATTCGTGCACAGGGGGTGGGGGTATGTGTCCCTCAGCCAAGCCTGTACCTTCTCCAATCTGGGACCCCTCAAGGGATGTCCGACTGCCCGTTTAGGCCCAATCCCACCGGTAGGATTGGGCCTAAACGGGCAGTCGGACATCTCTCTCATAATCCAGGACTGCTGGCTCCCAACTGCTAGCCTGCCTGATTGCCCCTAACTGCTTCTGCCTGCCAGCCTGATCACCCCCTAACCACTCCCCTGCCAGCCTGATTGATGCCTAACTGCTCCCCTGCTGGCCCGATTGCCCCCAACTGCCCTCCCCTGCCAGCCCGGTGGCCCCCAACTGCTCTCCCCTGCCAGCCATCTTGTGACCACATGAGGGCGGCCATCTTGTGCAAGGGCATGATGGTCAATTTGCATATTACCTCTATTATATAGGATAGATATAGATATATACACACATTGATTTCAGAGAGGAAGGAGGAAGGAAGGAGAGATAGAAACATCAATGATGAGAGAGACTAATTGATGGGCTGCCTCCTGCATGCCCCCTACTGGGAGTTGAGCCTGCAACCAGGGCATATGCCCTGATCAGGATTTGAACCATGATATCTGGTCAATGCTCAACTACTGAGCCACACTGGCCGGGCAAAATTTAAATTCTTGAAAAAAAAATCAAGGACTTGGGCTGTTCTTGATTTGTTCAACAATCAGTTGGGCTTTCTAAGTATTGGAGCTAGAAAACTATCAGGAACCAAAGCCATTCTCTGTGCCCTTCTTGGAAGCCTGTGATCATAGCACTTAAGTGTCATAAGCTACCCACTTTCCCTAAGAGTTCCCTCTCCCCTTTTCCCTCTCCCCAAAAGTGCTTTTGGTCCAAAATGACTGCTTTAGCTGTCCTGATACCATAGCAACACTAGAGTTCTATTAGCTTTACCTTCTCTCTGTTCACTAGTATATCCCTTAATGTCCCTAAATACAAATTTTAAAGAGAGGAATCTCATTGATTTTAGTTCATTTTTCAAAAAGCTTGGATAGTCATAGGTTGCTGATTAGTCCATAGATACCCTGCTCCTTCTGTGTTATTAATAGGTAACATATATTGAGCATTTACTGGCCAGGCACTGTTCTAAACAGTTTCACATTTATGTAAAATTGTGTATTCTCACAGTCACCCTATGAGGTGTGGCTTCTCTTGTTCCTAATTTGCAGATGAGTCTAAGGCATGGGGCCTAGGTCCAAGGTCACTCAGTTAAATAAGAGATTTGAAAACAGGCATCTCAACAGCTTGTACTCTTAAAAAAATTTACTGTAGTGTCTGTTAGTTAGAATTCATTTATTTACAAGTGATAGAAACTCAGACTAGCTTAAGCAAACAGGAAATTTATTAATTCACTAAATTGATAATTTCATGAGTGGAATTCTTGTTTCAGGCATATCTAGATTGCTCTTGTTTGCTCTTTCTCCTAATACATAACTTATATTTGCTCTGTGCTGGGCTTCAGTCTACAGTTGGTGGGTATGATGATCATGGGCAGTCTTAGGCCCATTGGTCATGCCCCAAAACCAGCCCTTTGTGGTCAGCGAATATTGTGAGTGACTCAGCCTGACTCAAGTGCTTCATCTCTTTGGTGAATACGAGGATTGATCGCTCCCCCTCAACCCCCAACACAACATGGAGTAGTAAAGGAATAGTGCCTCCAAGGAAGAGGTATTGACAAGTGAAGTTAAAATGTCCACCACATTTGAGTCAGGTATCCATCTCTTTTCTAAAAAGACTAAGTTAGAGCAATAAGGCCCATTTATAAGAATGGCCTTCTGGTAGCAGGATCATAAATGCAAACAGAAGGGAATGTTAGTCTTACTAGACAGATTGAAAGCACCTTATATGATATAGTTTCTTTCCCCTCTGAAATTGTGTTACAAACTTTGCAGATTCCTCATGTCCTATTCTTATTTTTAAATACAGATTACAGCATCAAGTAAAAAGGCATAATCTGATAGTGGCTTCATATGATGTTGTGAGGAATGACATAGATTTCTTCAGGTAAGAATCATTTATTTATTTAGAAAAACTTAGTATCAAATTTGGAGAAACTTAGTATTTTCTCGCCTCAAAGACTCTTCATGCTAAAATTTTTTTTTTTAATAAATCTTTATTCAGATTATTACAATTGTTTCTCCTTTTTCCCCCCATAGCTCCCCTCCACCCAATTCCTACCCCACCTTCTGCCTTTACCTCCCCCCTCACTGTCCTCATCCATAGGTGTATGATTTTTGTCCAGTCTCTTCATGAATCCCCCCATACCCCTTTCCCCCTGAGAATTATCAGTCCACTCCCTTTCTATGCCCCTGATTCTATTATATTCACCAGATTATTCTGTTCCTCAGGTTTTTAATTCACTTGATTTTTAGGTTCACTTGTTGATAGATAATGTATTTGTTGTTCATAATTTTTCTCTTTACTTTTTTCTTCTTCCTCTTCTTTAAGAATACCTTTCAGCATTTCATATAATACTGGTTTGGTGGTGATGAACTCCTTTAGCTTTTTCTTATCTGTGAAACTCTTTATCTGCCCTTCAATTCTGAATGATAGCTTTGCTGGGTAGAGTATCTTGGTTGTAGGTTCTTGCTATTCATCACATTGAAAATTTCTTGCCACTCCCCTCTGGCCTGCATAGTTTCTGTTGAGAAATCAGCTGACAGTAGTATGGGTGCTCCCTTGTAGGTAATTAACTGTTTTTCTCTTGCTGCTTTTTTTTTTTTTTTTTAAATATATTTTATTGATATTTTACAGAGAGGAAGGGAGAGGGAGAGAGAGCTAGAAACATCGATGAGAGAGAAACATCGATCAGCTGCCTCCTGCACAACTCCCACTGGGGATGTGCCCGCAACCAAGGTACATGCCCCTGACCGGAATCGAACCCGGGACCCTTCAGGCCGCAGGCTGACGCTCTATCCACTGAGCCAAACCGGTTTCGGCCTCTTGCTGCTTTTAATATTCTTTCTTTGTCTTTTGCTCTTGGCATTTTGATTATGATGTGTCTTGGTGTGGTCCTCTTTGGATTCCTTTTGTTTGGGGTTCTGTATGCTTCCTGGACTTGTAAGTCTATTTCTTTCACCATGTGGGGGAAGTTTTCAGTCATTATTTCTTCAAATAGGTTTTCAGTATCTTGCTCTCTCTCTTCTTCTGGCACCCCCATAATTCTGATGTTGGTACGCTTGAAGTTGTCCCAGAGGCTTCTTACACTATCTTCAACTTTTTGGATTTTTTTTTCTTTTTGCTTTTTCAGTTGAGTGTTTTTTTGCTTCTTTGTATTTCAATTCTTTGACTTGATTCTTGTGTTCCTCTAGTCTGTTGTTGGGTCTCTGTATAATATTTTTTATTTCAGTCAGTGTATGTTTAATTTCTAGTTGGTTCTTTTTCATATCTCCGAGGGTCTCGTTATATTTATCGGCCTTTTCTAGGATATTCTTGAAAAGCCTTATAACCGTGGTTTTGAATTCTATATCCAGTCATTTGCTTTCCTCCATTTCTTTCGTTTGTGATCTGTTTCTTTGATGCCACATTTTCACTGCTTTCCTGAGTTGGTAGGGTAGGTTTGTGTGCTAGGTTTCCTATATGGCCCAGTGGGTCTGCCTCCCCAGTTAACCTGAGGTGGACACTCTTGGTGCACCCCTTTGTGGACTGTGTGTACAGCCTTGTTGTAATTAAGTCTTGATTGTTGTTGGTATCACTGGGAGGAATTGACCTCCAGGCCAGTTGGCTGTGAGGATCAGCTGTGTCTACGCTGGGAGAAGTTCGGTGCTGGAGACAGCCTTATAGGATTAGACTTGCCAAATTGGAAAAGCCTCTGTGCTCAGCTTGGATGGGGTGGAGTCTCAGGGCGGAGCAGACAGTCTTGGCTTCCCGACAGCCTTTCCCGTGCGCGCGCGAGCCTTCAGACCTCTGCGTTCCCTGGCTCCCGAGTCTCCGCCCGAGAGTCCAGATTCCCCCCCCGCAAGAGCGTGGGTCCCCAGGAGCTCGCCTGGAACTGGGGCTCAGTGCAGGCAGGAGCTTCTGACTCCCTTCTGCTAGGGAAAGCCTGTGGCAAGTTCCGCAATCTTTTTTTTTTTTTTCTTATATATTTTATTGATTTTTTACAGAGAGGAAGGGAGAGGAGATAGTTAGAAACATCGATGAGAGAGAAACATTGATCAGCTGCCTTCTGCACACCCCCCACTGGGGATGTGCCCGCAACCAAGGTACATGCCCATGACTGGAATCGAACCCGGGACCTTTCAGTCCGCAGGCCGACGCTCTATCGACTGAGCCAAACCGGTTAGGGCGGCAAGCTCCGCAATCTTTGTGCGCACTGGTGCGCGCGCCTCCAGACCTCTGCCTTCCCCAGCTCCCGAGCCTCCGCCCGAGAGTCCAGATTCCCCTCCCTAAGAGCGTGGGTCCCCAGGAGCTCACCTGAAACTGGGGTTCAGTGCAGTCAGGAGCTTCCGACTCCCTTCTGCTAGGGAAAGCCTGTGGCAACCTCTGCAGCTTTTGTGCACACTGGCGTGCGCGCCTCCAGACCCCTGCCCGCCGGGGCTCCCCCGGGTCTCCGAGTCTCCGGGTGCCTTTCTGTCTGACAGTCCAGACTCCCCCTGTATGAGCCTTGGTCCACAGGGTTTCGCCCAGAACTGGGGTTCAGTGCCGTCGGGGGCTTCTTTCCCCCTCCCGCCAGAGAAAGTCAGCCAGGCTCTCAGCCACCCTTCCTCTCTGTGCGCACAAAGACCCTTTGCCGTACCTCCAATTCTCTGTGAGCTTCTCTCTTTCCTTCTAGTTGTAGAATTTCCACTCAGCCAGCTTTCCTATGGTGTCCGTTCTGTCTTTTAGTTGTAGTTTTGAAATTGTTGTGCGAGGCAGCAGTTTAGGTGCTTACCTATGCCGCCATCTTGGTTTCTCTCTCCATGCTAAAATTTTTTTGTGTATTCTCCCTCAGAAATATTAAATTTAACTACTGTATTCTTGATGAAGGCCATGTCATCAAAAATGGAAAAACAAAATTATCAAAAGCAGTAAAACAACTGACTGCTAATTATAGGATTATTCTTTCTGGAACACCAATACAGGTAATTATTTACTTTAACAACAAAAAATATTTGCCATGTGAAGAGAAGGATTGGCATTGGCAGTGATTTAAATAAAAGGGTTTTTGTTTTGTTTATAGGAATAATTTCCAGTAATTATGTTTTTATAACAGTTCATTTGGTATGTAGCAGTATCTGAGAAAACTAGGTTTGTAAAGTCATATTTAAAATATAACTTTAGGCTATGTAAATAGAAGTCTTGTGTCCAAAGTCTGGGAGATATTAGTCAGACTCTATTCCAAAATGCCCGTTCTCCTTTTGTAGTATTACACCACAATTGGATTTAACACTGAAACCATGAATACCTGAGAGTAGGAAACAGTTGAAAGGAGGAGATTGTAGAAGTTTATCTTGGAAAAGGAAGAAGATAGTTGAATATGTAGATGTGTTCAGATAAGAGAGATTGTGTGACAGTACTTCCAGAGGTTGCAAATGTTCACACCTAGTTTGGATAGCCCACTCGGATGGGAAGATACCCTTCATCACAGTCCATTAGTGGGAGGAAAAACACCAGATGACTTTGAAATAATTGATTTTTTTTAATGTACTTGTTACTTATTTTTGGTGATGGACTGATTATTATTTTAAGTGTTAGGGTTTTGTCCATTAGGTGAACACTATGGATTTTAAAAGTTCCTTTAAAAGGGGAAAAAGACTCTTTAGGCTTGCATTATCAAGATTTATTTTGTTCCAATTTAAACTTGCATAGAAACATCACAGTATTTTTAAATAGGTTATTGCTCTCACAATAAAAGAGTCGTTGTTTAAAAGCAATCTTTTTTTCCCTAATACCCACCTGAACAGTTTAGCTCTGAAGATGTAAGGTGGGTTTCTGCATTGAAGAGCCATGGTAGCCCATTTGATAGTGGTCCCTATGGGAGGTCAAACTTAAGTGGGATTTGAAGGGTGTCCATCATATGGGAGGGTAGCCCTTATGATGAGCCAGAGCTTGAGCAGGGTGAGGAAGGACAGACATCTGGAAGAGTTAAGGGGTAAAATGGTACCTTAGGATACACACATTTTGGGAAAGAATCCACAATGAAAATGTGTTGATTTTTTTTTTTCCATGAAACTTCAGAATTGGAAAGAACTTGTGCCAGTTCTTAGTGACCCTTAAATACTGGGCAGACTTGACCTATAACCAAACTCTTTAGGTTTTTCCTTTGTTGAAGAAATGGTGATGAAGGTTAAATTCCTTAAATATTGCTGTCAATATGAATGTCAAATTTAAAAGAATCAGAAACACATTCCTCCTTTTGCTCTTTTATTTACTACTTTATGCCACCAGTAGGACTTAATACTATAGACCAAGACTTACCTGGTGGAGGAGACTTGAAAATCTAACCTGCCCACCCCCCCAAATAAGACAGAGTATTTTCTCCAAGGATGCTGACTTGAATATTACACATTTAAATAGAGACTTATACCATATACCTAAAAATATGGTGATAATCTCTCATCTATATCATCATAATGGGCTTTTTTTTATTAACGTTTCATTTTTTAATCTTTTTTTATTAATGTTTCATCTCAGTACAAACTTAAATATATTCCTTTCTTATATTCAGAACAATGTTTTGGAGCTGTGGTCATTATTTGATTTCCTCATGCCAGGATTTTTGGGGACTGAACGCCAGTTTGCTGCTCGATATGGTAAACCTATATTAGCAAGTAGGGATGCTCGAAGCTCTAGTCGAGAACAAGAAGCAGGTATGAACAAGAGAAAATTATATTTTCTGTGCAAGTGAGTATAATATTTTTTTGAGCCATTTTCTCTTATTATTAACAGGTGTCCTTGCGATGGATGCACTACACCGCCAAGTCCTGCCATTTCTTTTGAGAAGAATGAAAGAAGATGTTTTGCAAGACCTTCCACCCAAAATTATTCAAGACTATTACTGTACTCTCAGTCCTCTCCAGGTTAGGAATCTGGTGACTGTGTTGTTGGTGGTATGTTTATTAATGGAATGCTTTGAATAAGCCACAAAAGGGGAATAGCCTTTGGCTTTATCACTCTAATCTAGCTTCTACTTTCCTAAACTTGAAGAATATTCTGGTTTAAATAGATGTAGATAAGACACTAAGTGAATCTGTTTATGTATGTGGATATATTTGGATAAGTGCATTTTGCATTAACATGCAAAATTCAGTATCATAGTTGCTTTCTCGTATGTCTAGTTCAGTGGTCGGCAAACTGCGGCTCACGAGCCACATGCGGCTCTTTGGCCCCTTCATTGTGGCTCTTCCACAAAATATCACGGCCTGGACGAGTCTATTTTGAAGAAGCAGCGTTAGAAGAAGTTTAAGTTTTAAAAATTTGGCTCTCAAAAGAATTTCAATCGTTGTACTGTTGATATTTGGCTCTGTTGACTAATGAGTTTGCCGACCACTGGTCTAGTTAATTGAAAAGGTTGCAAGGTTAAACTGATGAAGAAATGTTTATAAGGGCCAAAAATCTGCCTATAGTGTCTTATCCTCACACATATATTATAGGTATCATACGTCAGTCCCCATTTTTACAAATAAGGAAACCGAAGCTCAGAAAGTTAAGCAACTTGCTCAAGGTTGTATAGCTAACATATATCAGGGTTGAGTTTCAAACTTTGGGAAGTGGGGATCACATCCCTTTTAAAGTATTACTGCATTACCAGTAAATTTCTGAAATTTTGACTTCTGCACAGGTCTGATTTTATACACAGAGACCATTATCAAAGGAATGTACTGTATGCCTTTCCTTGTGTAGTATTTTATAAGGGTAAATTGCCCCTTATAGGCCATGTCTTACGAAGACACTTAATAAGACATGGCCTATAATCAGAATTTTTTGTTTGACTATGTACTTAATGTTCTAGGTTACTATTCATTAATCTATTTCAGTAATATGAGTTGATCAAATGAATAAGATATATAGACACACCCTACAAACTTACCTTCTTTCCCCTGTATGTAAGACAGTTAGCCTGTTAATATATATTTATGCAACTAGAGTTTAGATGCTAAGAATTCTGTGATCATTTATATTATCTACCCTATCTCTCTGGGCCTCCATTCCTTATTGTAAAAATAAGGTTAATGTTTCTTAAATATTGTATGGGATGAAGATTTTTTTAAATGCAATAAAGAAAAGGTGCCATGTGAAAAAAGGCTGTAATGATATACCGGTGATGGTATTAAAATATCACCATAAAATACACTTAAGTAGACTGGAGGCAGGGAGCTGGGGAAGGAAGTGACATTGCCTTTTAGGCAGCAACATTCTTTTAAAAGTTGGTCTCTTGGAATGTACCTTTAGTCTTGATCACATAACTTCACTTAAGGGTGATGTTCTCATTTACTTGTAAGAGTTCAGATTCTCTTTTAGTGGTATTATATTTATCTTCTGAACAGAGTGGAAAAATTAAGTGTAGGACTACTTGACTATTTTAATATTTTAGCAGCCAAACCTAATGTGTTATACTTGTTTTCTAAATGTAATTTTAAAGGAATTTACCAAGATGGATTATCTAATCAGTAGCAAAGTACAGGTATCATAATTTATTTTCTTTAATGAGAGTTGATTTAAATTACTGCTCTTATTGGCCTTTGCTATCTTAGTTATTTTTTCAACAATTGAAAATAAGTACTTCATTTGTGGGGGAAATTTTACAGGTCCAGCTCTATGAAGATTTTGCTAAGTCTCGTGCCAAGTGTGATGTTGATGAAACAGTTTCTTCAGCTGCACTTTCTGAAGAAACTGAAAAACCAAAGCTTAAAGCAACAGGCCATGTATTCCAGGTATAGATTACCGTCTACTTTTTAAATGTTGCCTAAATATGTTCTTCAGTGCAGCAAATTTTACATGGAACACTGAAATGCGGATTTATTTAAAAAATTTAAATACTGTGTATACATTCTTGAAAATAGGAGAAAGTGCCAATCTATTTTCGTATTAATAAGTAGTTTAATATTAAAATTAAACATAAAATACAATCTAGATTGTTTATTACATATTTAAAGTAGTTTTAGAATAGAGAATCTTTTGCTTTCCATTTAAAAAATACTGGGACACCTACCACAAGGCAGTAATTTTTCTAGGCACAGGGATTAATTAAAGCAGTAAGCAAAACAGACTGCCTCCCTTGTAAATATGAAAAATGAATACATAAAATGCATGTAAGAGAAAAAGCAGAGTGTGGGATTATACAATATAGGAGTCAGGATAGGTTGTGATTTTTAATTGAGGGATCAGGGATGGCCTCACTGAGAAAGTGACATTTTAGCAGAGATCTGAAGGAGGATTGAGACATGGCAGTTCTGTAAGGGGAATCGATTCTGGGCAGAGGATACAAAAACTGCAGAAGTCCTGAGATATCATGCCTATTGTGCTCACGGGGGTAGCAAATGAAAAAGACATGAAAAGTGTCAACTCACTTGTTTTCCCTATAGAAAACCTCCCAAACCCCCTTGCCACCAATGAATTAAATGCTGCAAGCATTTTTAAAGATAGAAGAGGGAAAAGGTGGTTGTAAAGGCTAATAACTCTCCCACAGTTTCTATCATAGTGCCCAGTCATCTCTTGAGCCTTGTCAGTGAAGCTTGCTTGTAAAAATTTCCAGGGCAAAGGGTGAGACACAAATAATAGCCCAAGCAAAAGAGAAAAGTTGTGGCTGAATTAGAGAAAAGAAAGAAGAGATCCTATAGGGTTCTGATTCTAAAACACAACCACTTGAAATAACCACCTAGCTCCCCAACCCCCACCACAGACCTACTGAACCAGAATACTATGTAGAGGGGAAAGATTTGCAGATTTATCAGGTCCTCAAGACATTTTATACACACTGATGTTTGAGTAACCCTTTGGGAAATTATGCCTGGTGCCAGAAGCATCTGTAAGCATTATGAGGCATTTGAGTGGGAAAGGGTGAGGTATAGGAGCTAATGAATAAGCCTCTTTCTTCCATGAGAAGCTCATTGTCTAATGGGGGATACAAACAAACTATAGTTGATACAAGCTATCAATGCTCTAAAAAATAAATACAAACTGCACAAGAAACATAGATGAAGGCATCACAAATGAGATTTGAACTGGTTCTTGAAGGAATAAGGTAGTCAAAAGAGAGAGAAGGGCATTCTAGACAGAATAGAGTAGGAAAAGATACTGAAGTACAAACATTTGTGACATGTCAAGTGGTCTTATATGTATACTAGAGGCCCGGTGCATGAAATTCACGCACTCAGGGAAGTCCCTCAGCCCGGCCTGCACCCTCTCGCAGTCTGGGAGCCCTCAGGGGATGTCTGACTGGCGGTGCCTTGGCTGGCCTGGCACCACCTGCTCAGCGACCCCGGCCCCCCACCGACCAGTCATTCCACAATTCAGTCAATTTGCATCTTACGCTTTTATTATATAGGATGTACTTTTTCCTCTTTTAAAGGCGTTACAGTACTTACGTAAACTGTGCAACCATCCAGCATTAGTCTTAACACCTCAACACCCAGAGTTCAAGAGTACTACTGAAAAACTGGCCGTTCAGAATTCTTCACTTCATGATATTCAACATGCCCCTAAACTCTCAGCTTTGAAACAAGTAAGTAGGTCTTTTAAGGGTTAGATGTGTGTTGAACATTCCTAATCTATAACACTAGGTAAATTTGCATTTCCAATAGATTACTTACCATTATTTACCATTTTTATTTTTAATTTGGTTAAATTTTGGTATAGCTTTTTAAAAAATTGGGGTAAAATACATAAAGCATTAAATATGCTATTCTATTTTTAAGTGTATAATTCTGTGACATTAGTTACATTCACAGTATTGTACAATTGTCACCACTATTTACAAAATATTTCTGTACCCATTGAGCAATAACTTCCCATTCTCCTTTTCCCCCAACACTGGGTAGCCTCTAATATACTTTGTGTCTTATGAATTTACATGTTCTAAATATTTCATGTAAGTAGAATCATAATATTGACAGACTTATTTCACTTATTTTCAAGGTACATGTTGTAGCATGTATTGGTACTTCAATTTTATGGTTGAATGATATTCCATTATTACTGTTATCATATATACATCAGATTTTGTTTATCCAATCATGTGTTGATGGGATATTTGAGTTGTTTCTACCTTTTGGCTATTGTGAATAATGCTGCAGTGAACATTGGCTTATAAGTATTTGTGTGTCTCTTCAGTTTTTTTTGGATATAGACATAGGAGTGGAATTGCTGGCTGGGTCATACAATAATTCTACGTTTAACTTTTCAGTAGCTGCCAAATTGTTTTCCATTGTGGCAGCATCATTTGCATTTCCACCAGCTATGTGCCAAGGTTATAATTTCTGCATATCCTCCCCAACAGTTATTTTCTATTTTTTTTAATATAGCCATCCCAGTCGGCATGAACTGGCATCTTATTGTTGATTTGCTATCCCTAATGAGTAATAATGTTGAGCATCTTTTCATGTGGTTATTGGATATTTTTATAACTTTGGAGAAATGCTGTTTAAATCCTTTGACCATTTTTTAATTCGATTGATTATCTCTTGGTTGAGTTTTGGGGATTCTTTTTTATTGTAAATATTAAGCCCTTACCAGATATGATTTGCAAATACTTCCATTCTTTATTTCATTGTCTTTCACTTTCTTGATAATGTCCTCCATGGTTTCTGATGAGAAATCAGGAGTCAGTCTTATTGAGGATCCCTTTTGCATGACAAGTCACTTTTCTCTCACTGCTTTTAAGTTCCTATTTTCAAATAAAAATTGAATTTCATCCACATTTTAATTATACTACAGGCTTTAAATTATTTTTAGTTTATATTTTTGTACATTACTTTCTTACCTGCAGTTATTCCTTAAACTAATCTCTCGTTTTAGAGTAACTTGAATTAAGAAGCTTAGGAACTCTGCAACTTAGGCCCAGATTATTCCTGGCTATTCTAATGGAGGACTGTTCTAGAACCCTTCTTTTCAGATATTCAGAGTAAAGGTTCTATATCAGGAGAGAACTAGCTTGCTTTCTTTTAAAATAAGTCTGTTCTCTGAAGTAGAGGAGAAATTTTATTTGCGTTTTAAAAATCTGCCAATAGAAATAAAGAAATACGTTTATCAGAAATATGTTTATCAGCAGATAATAGTGCCAGAGCCAGAATTTTAAAATTTCAGTAGAATGGAATGAAATGAAACTCCAGGTGACATTTAAAAGTGATAAGCAGAGTCAATTTTTAAAAGAAAACACTTAAATATAGATTCTGTCAGACTGGGCAAACATTTTATATAGGGCAAAGTTGAATTTGATTTGATGGTAAGTTCACTACAAAGCTACTAAAGCTAATATGATCTTGGTGGTTAAAGCAGTGTAATGGCCAAAATGAGGGCATCATAGTTTCACTGTATTTTATATCAGTTAGACTAAATTTTGAGTATCATTTATAATTGGGGCCATTATTTATTATAACCATAATAAATAATCTAGGAACCATTTTATATGAGGTATAGCTTGAAAAACTATTGGTTGCCTACTTTTATTGAATGCCTGTGTAACAACTGATGTTTTTCTAGTTGCTGTTGGATTGCGGTTTGGGAAATGGCAGCACTTCAGAGAGTGGCACAGAGTCTGTTGTGGCCCAGCACAGGATCCTGATCTTCTGTCAGCTGAAAAGCATGCTTGATATAGTAGAACATGATCTTCTCAAGCCTCACTTACCCTCTGTCACTTACCTAAGATTAGATGGAAGCATACCTCCTGGTCAGAGGCATGCCATTGTTTCACGGTAAGTGGCTTCTAAAACTCCTATAAATCATGGCTATAGTCAGTGTATTATTCCTTACATAGGAGTTTGCCTCATGAAGTATTTTCTTTAAAAATATAGAACTAAAAAACAAATTAGAGAAAAAAAGTTTTTTAAAAACCCAAAAAATATAGAAATACCATTGAATAAATAGTTTGTTTAGCTAAAAAAGTATGGCTATATTAGGATAGCACTTTGAAGGGTATGAAAGAAATTTAAGGCATCAACAAAAAATAGAGATAACATTTTACCTCACCTTTTTGGTGAGAGTTGGGGTCGGAAGAAGCAAAAATGTGGCTTAGCTGAGATCTGTATCTTGATCTCTTTGCCTCTGCTCAAAACAAGTTGGACGCTGGCCCAGCTAGAAAGCAAAATCAATGAATGCAGTGTTTCCTAAGTGTGGCCTGCACCCTCTGCTTTAGAAATCAGATTCCTAGGTTCTGTCCCAGACTTGTAACTTCAAGAGTAAGCATTTTTAACAAGCACCCTTAAGAGATTGTTAAGCATGATACAGTTAAAGACCCATCATCAAGCTTTGGAGACAGACCCAGGTTTGACTCCTGACTGCTATTTAGGCAGTGTTCTCATGGGCATGATTATCATCTGCAGAGCTTGAGTTTCTCTAAAATAAGGACAATGATAATGTCTTCATAGAACTGTTGTAACATTGAAGTAACATAGTGCATATAAAGCACAAATCCCCATTGCTTGAATCATAGTGAAATCTAATAAATGTGAGCTTGGTAATGTAAATTACTAGATGTCCTTTATCAATATACTAGAGGTCCGGTGCAAGAAATTCCTGCACGGGTAGGGTCCCTAGGCCTGGTGGGCCATCAAGGCTGGCTGGGGCCTTCCTTCATTCTGTGCCGCCCCCTGGTGGTCAGCGCACATCATAGCAAGCGGTCGAACTCCCCGTCAAACTCTCGAGGGGACACTTTGCATATTAGCCTTTTATATATAGATAGATTCTAGGACCAGTACAATAGCTGCAACCCTCAACACCCTTACCCTCTATACCTTCCCTGACTGATCTAGCCTTTTCCCCCATTATCTTGTTTCTATACATTAAAGGTTCATAGTTGAGTTTTGTCTTAATTAGAATTAGTGTTTAGTTACATTTTTTCAATTTAGTCTTAAATACTCTAAAATATAATCCAGTAAAATATAATCCAGTTGGGCTTATTTCTGTTTGTAAAGTTTCTGACATGTTCCATTCTTTCTGGTACTAAAGATGTTATATACAGTGTGGGGCAAAAGTAGGTTTATAGTGATGAGTTTGTGAAACCATTTATTCTTGTATTATTTTCATACAAACAACTGTAAACCTACTTTTGCCCTACCCTAAATACTAAAAATAGTTTGATCTCAAGTGGTCACAGAAGTGTCTGTATTATGGATTTGTAAAGAAGTGTTCTCATTTGTGTTCTTAATTTTCATTAAATAGTCTAATTTCTGTTATATGAGTACCTTAGAAAGAAATGTACTAATTTTATTTTAAAATATCTATACTTTTAGGTTTAACAATGATCCATCCATAGATGTTCTCTTACTTACAACTCACGTTGGTGGCCTGGGGCTTAACTTAACAGGCGCTGACACAGTGGTATTTGTGGAGCACGATTGGAATCCCATGCGCGATCTACAAGCCATGGACCGGGCCCATCGCATTGGGCAGGTAAAGAGTCACCACTCACAGGTGTTAACTTGTGAACTGGGAAAAATACTTCTCAGAAAAGACAGGAATTGGTTTAAGTTTCTACACCTGATATTAACAAATGTTTGACCTTAGGCAAGTCGCTTAAATTCTGTGGCACCACTTCCTCATGCATTAAGGTGGCTTTATTAACAAATGTTTGACCTTAGGCAAGTCGCTTAAATTCTGTGGCACCACTTCCTCATGCATTAAGGTGGCTTAGGCTAAGAAAACTGGGACACTATCCATCACTGATATTCTGTGCAAACATTTTAAACTCATGGGGCCAGATAAAGAAAACCCCACTATAATTAGATAGTAGTTAAATATCCAAGCCCTTGACTTGGTTAACCTCAAACCAATCAGTTTATTGGTGTTTAACTTCTTTTTCTTATTCAGAAACGTGTGGTCAATGTGTACCGATTGATAACCAGAGGAACATTGGAGGAGAAAATAATGGGTTTGCAGAAATTCAAGATGAACATAGCGAATACGGTTATCAGCCAAGAGAATTCTAGTTTGCAGAGTATGGGAACAGATCAACTTCTCGATCTATTCACACTTGATAAGGTAAAGAGCTTAACACAATTTGTTCTTTTTTTGTTGTTAATAGGATATTTTTAACATAGATTTTTTTTTTTTTTTTTTTAGAGTGAGAGGAAAGGGGGGAGGGGCGGGAGAGAAACATTGATTGATTGGTTGCCTCCTGCTCACTCCCCGACACTGGGGGCCAGGAGTCAAGCCTGCACCCAAGTTACATACCCTTTATTGGAAGCGAACCTGTGACCCTTCAGTCCACGGGCCAGTACTCTAACCACTAACCAACTGGTTAGGGCCAATTTTCCCTATCTTTAATGCATGCACAGACTTCCTAGGGATACTTGGTAAAAGTACTGAAATAACTAGCAAAAGGCATTCACTTTAGTATGAATAGTATCAACTAGACAATTTTTTGAGGGAATTTTTGACATCCAGATAAAACTCTCCTTGCCCTGACTGGTTTGGCTCAGTGGATAGAGCGTCAGCCTGTGGACTGAGAGGTCCCGGGTTCGATTCCGGTCAAGGGCATGTACCTTGGTTGCAGGCATATCCCCAGTAGGGGGTGTGCAGGAGGCAGCTGGTCGATGTTTCTCTCTCATCAATGTTTCTAACTCTCTATCCCTCTCCCTTCCTCTCTGTAAAAAGTCAATAAAATATATTTAAAAAAAACTCTCCAGGTTTCTTGGGGATGTTTGAAGTTTTGATGAATGTCTCCAGTGTCTTGCCCCAAGATTTCTTTCATTAGTCCTTTCCTGCTAACGGACATCTGTCACTGAAGTCAGCTAAACCTGGGTCTGTTTTTCTTGCCCTGCCAATTAACTTCTTTGAGGTTCTACACCCTTCGGAGAATAACAATGCCTATATTACTACATGGTTATGAAATTAATATATGTAAAGCACTTGGAAAGGGTATCTAGTATAGATTCTCAGTACATAATAGTCATTATTGTTACTGTGGGTGATGGAACTAATATCCATAATCAAAGGGTATGCCATCTGGAAATACTGGTCAATCTAATGTAAAACTAATATGGTTGGATTTAAAGTCCTGCCTAGGTTTAGAAAGTCAGCTGTACACCCAGTATAAATTATAGTGAGAATTGGCCTTAGATAATGTAATTAAACTAGCTGTAATAACAGAATTGTAATATCCAAATCTGAGAGAAAGTAGTTCCATTGTACTGTGTGTGTTCAGCCACATTTAAATATTATGTCTGTTTCTGGGTGCTACATTTTAAACAGTAGTAAGTCCCCAAAAGATGACCAGAATGGAGGAAGGTTCTTTAATCATATCATATAAGGTAAGGTTAAAAACAAGACATGTGTAACCTAGAAAAAAGAAAGCTGAAAGAAATATGAATTGCTGCCTTCAAATAACTTTTATTCTTATGTGTGACTTTTAGCAAGGAGAACTGGACTTGGGGATGTTCCAGGGAAGGAAGAACTAAAGGATCCTATTGGGACAGTTGGGAAGATTTGAATATGGACTATATTAAATCATTTTGTATTAAATTTTCTTAATTTGATCTTTGTACTTCGGTTAAGAGGATGTCCTTGTTCTTAGGAATACATGCTTATTTCTATCTAGGGATAAAGGAGCATAATTATCTACAACTTCCTCTTGAATGGTTTGGGTAAAAAGCTGATTATTTAACTATATGTCTGGGAGAGAGAATGACAAAGCCATTGTGACACAACTGTGTCCTGTGTAATGTTCTTACAATTCTGTAATCTTAAAATGACAAATTAGGCCTCTGGGAAAATAGAATAAGCTATCTTATGAGATGAACTTACCATCACTTGAACTATTTTTTAACTCTGTTGAGTAAGGGCAATGTTAGAAACAAGTATGGTATTTTAAAGGAAAATCTAATTTTTGAAGTTAATGATCTTTCTGCCAATTTTTCTTAAGGATGGCAAAGCAGAAAAAGCTGACACCTCTACTTCTGGAAAAGCAAGTATGAAATCAATTCTCGAAAACCTGAGTGATCTTTGGGATCAAGAGCAATATGACTCAGAGTACAGCCTGGAAAATTTTATGCATTCTCTCAAGTAACTATCAAATATTGTTAATGCAATTGCTGCTAGTTCGGTTACATTTCTGCTGATATTCAGCAAATTTCAAAGTTTATGGTGAACTTTTAGCTCAGTGTGTAAATAGATCTGAAGAATATTCAGCATAATGCTGTCTCTTGTTTCACTGGGGGGAACAAGTTATTCTCAAATATTTGCACTGTATTAAATTTAAATGTTAATGTGAAATGGTATAAATTTTACATGCTGAATAGCTGCAGAGCAGAGGAACCAAACCAGGTTTACATGTGCTACCATGAGGTGTTCTTACTGGGAACGAGCCTCCTATTTTACATAGACACTTTGTACAGAATAAATATCCACAAGTACTTTAGTGTTCATGTACATTTTTTCGTTTAAATAGAACTTGTTTTTAAAAATAGGGCTTTTTTTCATAAAAGCCTTAATGAGCCATAATTTTAAAAATAATGACTATAATATTGGTCACTTTTAGAATATGGAAATCTTAGACAATGAATTGAACCATGCCCTTGGTGAAACCTTTGTATATTTAATGCCGATGCATAGTGTTTTTCAAACCTTTAACATCAGTTTGTCACCTTTTAAAAATATATCATCTATTCTAAATACAGGTAATGGGCTATTTAAAGCTATCATAATAACATCCTATTAAGAGGGTGTTTGTTTTTAATTTATCTAATGGCTAGGATATAGCCAATTCAGAGAACATATGTACACAATAGGTTTCAATCATATATATATATATATATATATAATATATTTTTTGTAACTATGAACATAGACAGTTTTCCAGAAGTAAATTTTACACTCTTTAGAATTCTAAAACCTATGGTAATAAGACTGTTTATTGAAGTAATGCATGACTGAAGCATAAAAAGAAATGATTCCTTTCTCTACACAAACATTCATACCTATATGCACAGACATACACCTGTCCTGCATCTGAAAAGGTGCTTGGTATTGGTACTAAAATCATGTAGTTATACTGGGCAGCAATAATAACTGGCCTGAGGTTGATTAACTAGTGTTAGGAAAGTGATCTCACTGGTGAGGGTGGATACATGTATATAGATGTGCATTTATGTGTATGTATATAATTTTATAAATTTCACACATAAATTAATACATGCCTATGTGCATATATATATGTATGGGATATATTTGTATATACATGTACAGGTAATGAACATCCCCAAGGTTTGTGCTGGTTATACACATAGGCATCGGTTTAAAAACCATCAGACCTCAGCTGTAAAATAACCGTTCTGTTAAAAATCATTACTGATACTGTTCTGCAGCTTTTAGACATGGACATTTGTCACATTTCAGTAGCTTTGACAACCATACTGTAACATTAAACCTAGCATTCCACAAAAGAATAATAAATAAGATTGAAACTGTAATATATATGCAACTATGTGTATTATTTGTACAAAATGATTATTTAAAAAAGCAAAAGAATAAAATGATTAGTTCATACATACAAATAATTAAATGATCATTTAATTATTGTTTGGAATTTACATTCAAATTGCAAAAAAACAAAAGGAAACTCTTGACTTTATATAGGACATCCATTGTACATAGCACTGGGTAGCTGAGCCAGTATACCTGAATTGAATTTTTTTAAATTAAGTCTTTATATGCTATTTCCAAAAGCCAGCTATTGAGCATAGCTCAGAGTAATGGATATTTTTCTAAGACTCTGTAGGGATCAATATATCATTAAAGAAATAGGAAGAGAATTCACAACATAAATGTTGAAGTTGTTTCCAAATTGGAAGGGCAAAGCTGTAAGTCAGATGTGCAGGCAGTTTAAAATTTTTTAGAAATATATTTCTTATTGATTTCAGAGAGGAAGGGAGAGATAAAAACATCAGTAATGACAGAATCATCAATCAGCCGCCTCCCGCACACCCCACAGTGGGGATCGAGCCCACAACCCGGGCATGTGCCCAACTGGGAACCAAACGCCGATCTCCCAGTTCATAGGTTGATCCTCAACCACTGAGCCACTCCGGCTGGACAAGGCAGTTTAAATTTTAAAGGAGTAGAATATTTCTAGTAGCACAGACACGATAATAATAGTGGTTGCCTCTAAGTGTCAAAGGTAAGAGGAAGACTTAGTGTGACTATAACATTAAAGCCTCCCTAGCTGGTTTGGCTAAGTGGCTAGAGCATCAGCTTGCAGACTGAAGGGTCCCGGGTTCAATTCTGATCAAGGGCACATGCCCAGGTTGCAGGCTCGATTCTCTAGTAAGGGGCGTGCAGAAAGCAGCCAATCAATGATTCTCTCTCATCATTAATGTTTCTATATCTCTCTCCCTCTCCCTTCCTCTCTGAAACCAATTAAAATATATTTTAAAAAATAATAATACCCTTGCCTTGGCAGTATGGCTCAGTTCATTAGAGCATTGTCCTGTACACCAAAAAGTGGCAGGTTCGATTCCAGTCAGGGCACATACGCAGGTTGTGGGTTTGAACCCTGTGCGGGAGGCAGCTGATTGAAGTTTCTCTCTCTCCCCCTCCATCTCACTTCCTCTCTCTAAACTCAATTAAATTTTTTAAACAAAATTTTAAAATATTTTGAGTTACACAAAATTAAATCTCATTCCAGCTTTCCAAATAAAGAAAAATACAAACAGGTAAGAATTAAGTATTCTCAATTAACTGACTGACTTAGAGTCAGTAGTGCAGCCTAAGAATAATGGCTACATGGGGAGAATTGAAGTGAGTAGTGAATGACAGTAAAAGAAATTTGCAGCTGTTAATTTTGTGGACATGGTGTTGTTTCTTCAACTATGTTCATGTGGGAAACAAAACAAGCATAGGAGAATGTTAATTTAAAAAATATATTTTTATTGACTTTTTAAATATTTTTACTGAATTTTTGTTATATGAATATATCCATAAATATTTGTCAAAAAATTCTAGTGTTTCAACGGGAGCTTATTATAACAAGGGTGAAAGTCTCTGATGTTGGACTGATTGACCCAGTATAGTATAATTTTATACCTTTTAGATGATTATATAAGCTTATTCAAAGTAATGAAGCTGTTCGAGAATGTGACCACTTAATAGTTTCCCTAATTTTGCCTCTAGAAGTAGAATGGAAATTATATAAAAGTATAAGCACTCTATTACATCCGTTCCAAAAGATCCCAATATAATCATCTCCCTGGTTAAAAAAAGACCTCAATTTTTCAGAGTCTATGCTCGTGTCAATAAGCTGTAAAGTGAAATCGATTGCTGAAAAATCTATTATCAAATGCCAGAGCTCTCAATGTAAAATACAACAACAAAAACTTGAGTTACACCAATTAATAGAAAATGTTTATTTACTATTTACACAAATCAGTACCAGCCATTATCGCTAAGGGGACAGAAACTGCCCCAATTCAAAAAAAGGTTCTTAGCCTGGTAGATTCCCTCAAGCCAATGAAGTTCTGTTGAAGAATATAGGGGCTGAGATCCTATTATCTGTGTAGGGACAAAAGACTTGGTTTCAGGTTTACAGGAGAAAATGGAGCTATGACTTAATCCCCTCCATAAAGCCACAAAGAGCTCATGTATTCAAACAGGACTAGCACAACTATCCAGAAGCCCAGAAATAAAGTTATCAATGAGAAGTCAGAATCCCAGCCTGCACCACAGGTAAGTTTAAGGTCTGGGTCTAGGCTGAGTGTATACTGTGAAACCACAAATCAAAAAAACAACAAAATCAACTCTGGGACTCTAGCAGAAGCAAATACATAGATATAGATAGGTTCTGGTAGAATTCCACAGGGGGAAAGGTTCTAAGATTAAATGTACATATACACACTACCTACAGGAGGAAAAGTTAGCAGATGCAAATAGAAGGGCTAGTTCTTTACTGCAAATAGAATAATCTGAAAAACCATAAAATGATTAAGATAATTCAGTCCTATATAATAAAGAGGTCATATGTAAATTAACCCTCATGCCCTCACAAGATGGCTGCCTACGACCAGGCCATCAGGGGGTGAGGGATGACCAAACGACTGAACAAGCAGGCTGTGTGGGGCGACCAGGCAAGCAGGGGGGTTAGGGATGACCAAATGACTGACCGGGCTGGCAGAGGGGGGCAGTTAGGGGCAACCAGGAAGGCAGACAGGTGAGTGATTAGGAGCCAGCAGTCCAGGATTGTGACTAAACCGGCAGTCAGACATCCCCCAAGGGGTCCTGGATTGGAGAGGGTGCAGGCTGGGCTGAGGGTACTTCCCATGCATGAATTTTGTGCACCAGGCCTCTAGTATAAAAATAAGAAAAACATTAAAAATTAGGCAAATTTGTAAAGATCTAAAAATGAGAAAGTTATTGGAATTGGAAATGTGATAGTTATCAATGCAGATTAGACACAGCTGAAGAGAATTTTGACCTGGCAGATTTATTTTGCAAAATTACCTACAATGAGATACAGAGATGTATTGATAGAAAATAGGAAAGAATAGGCAAAAATCACGGGAGATGGAATGGTAGCATCTCATATACACTTAATAGGTCCAGAAGGGAAGGGAGATCACATAACACCTTTGAGTTAATCAGCAAGTTCTACCATCTCCAGCTGATCTTTTCTCCATCTCTACTGCTACAGCTATAGTTCCCACCACCATCTTAACTCCTGCTTGCCAAATCCTTCAGTGACTTCCTGTAACACTCGGTCTGACCCTGAACTCTTTACTATGGTCTACAAGTCCTACAGGTTCTGGCCACTGTCCATTTCTGTGACTTTCTCTTGTGATATCTCATCATATTTACCCCAGTTCAGTCTGTCTTCCTGCTTATACCTCAACATAAAACCAGATGTGTTCCCATCTTAATTTTGGTTCTGGCATAGCTGGGTGAATGGTGTCATGGGAAGATACAGAAGCCTGAAGAGGGAGCAAATTTGGGAGGGGGAGGTAGAAAATGAATATATTTTGGCCATTAAATTTGAGATTCCTATTACATATCAAAGTAGAAATGTTGAGTAAACCGATGTGGGAGTCTAGAGCTCAAAATGAAAGGTCACAAGTAGGGATATAAATTTGGAAGGTAATTATAAGATATGGGACTGAAGATCTCCTGAGGAGTTATTTATATAATAAAATACTATACAGCAGTGAAAACTGAGTAATAAAAATGGATAAGCCTCAAAAACAAGGGTAAGTAAAAATGTATAGTTTGAGTCCATTTATAAAGATTAAAAACATAAAACCAAAACACTTTAAGGATATACATATACGTGGTTATTCACATTTGAAAAGTAGAAAACGAAGTGACAGTCATGTGCACAACATTTATTGATCATTTTCTACTCTGCCAGATACAATGGGAGAAGCTCATAAACCAGTTGGGAGAAGGATACTGAAGCCAACAGCTGATATAGTTACATTAATTTTGGAAAAAGCCTTCAAGGCAAAAAGTATTATTTGCAATAAAGAATGGTATCTCAATTATAAGAAATTCAGTTAACCAGGAAGTATAGCAACTCCAAATTGAAATATACCTCAAAGCAAAAACAGACAAAACTACAAAAAAATGGAAAAATCCAAGATCACAGTGAGATTTTAACACCTCATTAAAATAACCAAACCAGAAAAAAACAACAGGATGTAGGTGATTTTAATAATATAATTAATACATATGACATAATTGACATGTATATATAGACCTACCCAATAACCAGAATACAGGCTTTGGAGGCTTACATGGAACATTAACCCAAACTTAACATATGTTGAGCCATAATGCAAATCCTGGCAAATTTCAGAAATTAAAAATGTATATGGTGTCTTGGTTCTCCACTCCTATTCAAAATGTAGTGTTGGCATCAAGAGAGAGAAAAAATATGCGCGGCCCTTCCAGTGCAATAAAGCAACAACAGGAAAGCATACAGCATAGAAAATAAATCTACAAAAAAGCTCTGCTAGAAGTGAATTGAGCAGTTTCACAGGACACAAGGTCAATATAAAAAATTTGTATTTCGCCCATTGTATAGCTATGGTTTGGCTCAATAGATAGAGCATCAGCCTGCAGAATGAAGGGTCCTAGGTTCCATTCAGTCAAGGGCACAAGCCCAGGTTTCGGCCTTGATGCCCCAGGAGGGGGCGTGCAGGAGCCAGCCAATCAATGATTCTCTCATCAATGTTTCTATCTATTCCTCTCCCTTTCTCTATGAAATCAATAAAAAATACATTTTTTTAAACTGTATTTCCGTGAGAGCAATAAAAAATTGGATATTAAAATTTTTTAAAATATGCTTTTTAGGCCGAAACCGGTTTGGCTCAGTGGATAGAGCGTCGGCCTGCGGACTGAAGGGTCCCAGGTTCGATTCCGGTCAGGGGCATGTGCCTTGGTTGCGGGCACATCCCCAGTGGGAGGTGTGCAGGAGGCAGCTGATCGATGTTTCTCTCTCATCGATGTTTCTAGCTCTCTATCCCTCTCCCTTCCTCTCTGTAAAATATCAATAAAATATATTTTTTTTAAAAAAATATGCTTTTTAGGACAGCAAGAAAACCCATGAAAATACTTAGGTATACATCTTACAAGTTATGTAAAATGTCTGTGTGCTGAAAACTACAACATGCTTATGAAAGAAACCAAAATGACCTTTAAAAATGAAGAGATTCATCATGTTCATGGATTGGATTGAAAACTCAAGATTTCTGTTTTCCCTTAACAGATTTTAAGATGCAAAGCAATTCCAATCCAATTCCAAAAAGATATTTTACAGAAATCAATAAAGTTTCTAAAATTTATGTGGGAAGGCAAAGGAACCGGAATAATAAAAAACTATGAAAAAGGAGCAGTTGGAGGAGTTAATTGCCAGGTTTTAAAGCTCATAAGCATACAGTGATCAAGAGTATAGTACTGACATAGAGACAGGTCCGTGGAACAGAATTGATTACCTACAAATATACTGACACTTATATAGTCAATTGGTTTTCTACAAAAGATGCTAAGGTGATTCAATGGAGAAAGGCTAATCTTTTCAAAAATGAATGTCCACAGGCTTAAAAAAAACAACCTCCAAACTTACCTCATACCTTAGGCAAAATTTAATTCAAAATTAGTCATAGACATATGTGGTAAACTTAAATCTGTATAAGTAACATCAGAGAAAATTTTCGTGATATTGGGTTGGGCAAAGATTTCTTAGATAATGATACCAAAAACATGTATGATCCATTAACAAAATGATAAACTGTACTTAAAAAAAATAAGAACTTTCACTATTTGAAAGATACTTTAGAAAGAATGAAGAGCCAGAAAGTGGAAAATATTTCCAAAACACATATCTGATAAAGGGCTTCTATCTTAAATATATAAAGAACTACAAAAACACAGTAAACAACCCAATTTAAAAAACAAGCTAAAGGTTTAAACAGACATCACCAGAGAGGATATACAGAAGGCAAATAAGCACATGAAAAGATGTTCAACATCTTTTCCAGCAGTTGTGTAGTGGTGTATCACTACCATTACACACTTATGAGAATGGCTCCAAATTTTAAAAACTGACAATACAAACTGCTGACACAGATGCAGAGCAACTGGAACTCGCATACACTGCTGTTTGGAATTCAAAATGGTATAGCCACTTAGGAAAACAATTTGGAATTTTCCTATAAAGTTAAATATAAACTTACCAGATGACCTACCAATCCCATTCTTAGGCAATGAGAACATGTCCACGTACAAACTTGTACACACGTTTACAGCAACATTATTCATAATAGGCAAAGAATATGAACAACTCAAATGTCCGTTACCTGACAAATGGATAAACAAAATGTGGCACAATAATCCCCCCCTAACCTGCAGTTTCAGTTACCCATAGTCCAAAAATATTAAGTGAAAAGTTTTAGAAATACAATTGCTAAGTTTTAAGTTGTATACCATTCTGGGTAGTGTGATGAAAGCTCATGCCCTCTCACTCGGTCCCGCCTGGTACCTGAATCATTCCTTTGTCCATCCTATCCATGCTATATACACTACCCACCCATCAGTCACTTCACAGCAGTCTTGGATATCAGATCAACTGTCGCTATTGCAGAGCTTCTGTTCAAGTAACCCGTATGTTAATTAATAATGGCCCCAAAGGCATTCACATAACTTTTGTTACAGTATATGATTTGTAATTGTCCTATTTTATTATTATTGTTACTCTTTAATGTGCCTAATTTATAAATTAAACTTTATCATAGGTATGTATGTACAGGAAAAAACATACTATATATACTCTCCATGGTTTCAAGCATCCATGGGAGGTCTTGGAATGTATCCCAATGGATAAACAAGGACGACTGTATATCTATGCAGTGGAATAATATTTGACTGTGAAAATGAATAAGGTACTGAAACATGCTACAACATGATGAACCTTGAAAACATTATGCTAAGTGAAATCAGTCACAGAAGACCACATAGTATATGAATCCATTCATATGAAACATCTAGAACAGGGAAATCTATAGAGACAGAAAATTCATGGTTACTTTAGATAAAGGATACAAACTTCTTTGTGAAGTAATCAAAATGTTCTAAAATTGACTGGCGATGGTTGCAAATATCTCTGAATATGTTACAAATGAATGACTTGTATGTACCCTTAAAATGGGTGAATTGTATGGTTATGAATTATCTACACTAATAAAAGAGAAATATGCAAATTGACCATCACTTGACACCCACCAACCAATCAGGAGTGAGTATGCAAATTAACCCAACAAAGATGGCGGCAGCCCCAACCCCCAGCCGCTCTGGGCCTCTGGGCAGCACGCATGCAGGCGCCGAGCGGCCAGGCGGGACACCTGCTATGAGGGGGAGGGCGGGGGGCAGAGTAAGCTACAGGAGCAGCGCTCCGGCTGGAGTGAAGACTGAAGGCTCCGGCCGGAATGAAGACGGAAGGCGGCGGCCAGAATGAAGGCCTGGGTCCCGGGTGCCAGAGGAAAACTGGTGCCGGCAGCCAGGGGAAGGAAGGCCTATTGCACGAATGCAATGGGCCTCTAGTCTAAATATAAAAGGCTAAGCGACCGTCTGGCGGGTCACTACAACGCACACTGACCACCAGGGGGCAGATGCTCAGGAGCTGCCTAGCTGCAGTGACTTGGCAGTGGCACCCTGGAACCAGAGAGGAGGGAGCCTGATTCCGGGGTGTGTCACCCAAGAACTGCCCTCTTGAAATTCAGGACTCCTTGGGGGATGTCAGAGAGCCAGTTTCAGCCTGATCCCCGCAGGCCAGGCCAAGGGACCCCACCTGCCGGAGGGACCCTATTCACTCCGCAGATGCCCTTCAAGCTGCAGCACCGCCCCAGGTGTGTGTCCAGCCTGTCTCGCCCAGTCCCGCCCCACCAGCCACCTTCTAATTCATTTCCTTTTTTTTTATATATATATTTTATTGATATTTCACAGAGAGCAAGGGAGAGGGATAGAAAGCTAGAAACATCGATGAGAGAGAAACATCGATCAGCTGCCTCCTGCACACCTCCCACTGGGGATGTGCCCGCAACCAAGGTACATGCCCTTGACCGGAATCGAACCCGGGACCCTTCAGTCCGAAGGCCGACGCTCTATCCACCGAGCCAAACCGGTTTCGGCTCCTTACTTTTTTTTTAAATTTTTTTTATTAAGGTATTATATGTGTACATATCTTGCCATTGCCCCCCCCCACCCCACTCCCATACATGCCCTCACCCCCCAATGTTTTGCATCCGTTGGTTACTCTTATATGCATGCATATAAGTCCTTCAGTTGATCTCTTAATTCCCCCACCTCTCCCTAACCTTACCGCTGTAATTTGACAGTCTGTTTGATGCTTTACTGCCTCTGTATCTATCTTTTTGTTCATAAGTTTATAATGTTTTTCATTATCCCCAAATGAGTGAGATCATGTGGTATTTTTCTTTCATTGACTGGCTTATTTCACTTAGCATAATGTTCTCTAATTCCATCCAGGTGCCTACAAATGGTAGTAATTCCTTCTTTTTTATGGCAGCATAGTATTCCATTGTGTAGATGTACCATAGTTTTCTAATCCATTCATCTGCTGACTGGCACTTAGGCTGTTTCCAAATCTTAGCTATTGTAAATTGTGCTGCTATGAACATAGGGGTGCATATATCCTTTCTGATTGGTGTTTCTAGTTTCTTAGGATATATTACTAGGAGTGGAATTACTGGGTCAAATGGGAGTTCCATTTTCAGTTTTTTGAGGGAACTCCATACTGTTCTCCACAGTGGCTGCACCAGTCTGCATTCCCACCAGCAGTGCACGAGGGTTCCTTTTTCTCCGCATCCTCGCCAACACTTGTCGTTTGTTGATTTGTTGATGATAGCCATTCTGACAGGTGTGAGATGGTATCGCATTGTCGTTTTGATTTGCATCTCTCGGATAATTAGTGACTTTGAGCATGTTTTCATGTGTCTCTTGGCCTTCCTTCTGTCTTCTTTCGAAAAGATTCTATTTAGGTCCGTTGCCCACTTTTTTATTGGATCATTTATCTTCCTTTTATTAAGTTGTATAAGCTGCCTGTAGATGTTGGAGATTAAACCTTTATCAGTGATAACATTTGCAAATATGTTCTTCCATACAGTGGGGTTTCCTGTTGTTTTGTTGATGGTTTCTTTTGCTGTGCAAAAGCTTTTTATTTTGAGGTAGTCCCATTTGTTTATTTTCTCTTTGTCTTCCATTGCCCTAGGGGCAGTATCAGTGAAAAAGTTCTTTTGGCATATGTCTGAGATTTTGCTGCCTGTGGATTCCTCTAGTATTTTTATGGTTTCCCGTCTTATATTTAAGTCCTGTAACCATTTTGAGTTTATTTTTGTGTATGGTGTAAGTTGGTGGTCTAGTTTCATTTTTTTGCATGTATCTGTCCAATTTTCCCAACACCATTTATTGAAGAGACTGTCTTGACTCCATTGTATGCTCATGCCTCCATTGTATGCTCATGCCTCCTTTGTCAAATATTAATTGCGCATATTGGTTTGGGTCGATATCTGGATTCTCTATTCTATTCCATTGATCTATATGTCTGTTCTTGTGCCAGTACCAGGCTGTTTTGAGGACAGTGGCTTTGTAATACAGCTTGAAATCTGGTATTGAGATCCCTCCTACTTTATTCTTCTTTCTCAGGATTGCTGTGGCTATTCGGGGTCTTTTTTTATTCCAGATGAATTTTTGGAGAGTTCTTTCTAGGTCTGTGAAATATGCCGTTGGTATTTTAATGGGGAGCGCATTGAATCTATAGATTGCTTTGGGTAGTATGGACATTTTAATGATGTTGATTCTACCAATCCATGAACATGGTATGTTCTTCCATCTGTTTACATCTTCCTCTATCTCTTTTTTCAGTGTCCTGTAGTATTCTGCGTATAGGTCTTTTACCTCCTTGGTTAGGTTTATTCCTAAGTATCTTAATTTTTTTGGTGCGATGGAAAATGGGATTGCTTTTTTAGTCTCTCTTTCTGTAAGTTCACTGTTGGTGTATAGAAATGCCATAGATTTCTTGGCATTAATTTTGTATCCTGCTACATTGCCAAATTCATTTATTAAGTCTGTTAGTTTTTTGATGGAGTCTTTTGGGTTTTTTATGTACAATATCATGTCATCTGCAAATAAGGACAGCTTTACTTCTTCTTTTCCAATTTGGATGCCTTTTATTTCTTCTTCTTATCTAATTGCAGTGGCTAATACTTCCAGTACTATGTCAAACAGGAGTGGTGAGAGTGGGCATCCCTGTCTTGTTCCTGTTCTTAGGGGAAATGGTTTTAGTTTTTGCCCATTGAGTATGATGTTAGCTGTGGGTTTATCATATATAGCTTTTATTATGTTGAGGTATGATCCTTCTATTCCCACCTTGTTGAGAGTTTTTATCAAGAAAGGGTGTTGGATTTTGTCAAATGCTTTTTCTGCATCAATTGATATGACTATGTGATTTTTATCTGTCAATTTGTTTATGTGATGTATCACATTTATTGATTTGCGGATATTGTACCATCCTTGCATTCCTGGGATAAACCCTACTTGGTCATGGTGTATGATCTTTCTGATGTACTGCTGGATCCGATTTGCTAGAATTTTGTTGAGAATTTTGGCATCTACATTCATGAGGGATATTGGCCTGTAATACTCCTTCATTGTGTTGTCTTTATCTGGTTTTGTTATTAGGGTGATGCTGGCTTCATAGAATGAGCTTGGAAGTGTTCCTTCCTCTTGAATTTTTTGGAATAGTCTGAGGAGGATAGGTTTTAGTTCTTCCTTGAATGTTTGGTAAAACTCTTCTGTGAAGCCATCTGGCCCCGGGCTTTTGTTTGCTGGAAGCTCTTTGATGAC